>NC_040091.1:67556432-68833307 GCF_003369695.1 Bos indicus x Bos taurus
GGAGAAATATCAATTACCTCAGCTATGCAGATGACACCACCTTTATGGCAGAAAGTGAAGAGGAACTCAAAAGCCTCTTGATGAAAGGGAAAGTGGAGAGTGAAAAAGTTGGCTTAAAGCTCAACATTCAGAAAATGAAGATCATGGCATCTGGTCCGATCACTTCCTGGCAAATAGATGGGGAAACAGTGGAAACAGTGAGAGACTTTATTTTTGGGTCTCCAAACTCACTGCAGATGGCGACTGCAGCCATGAAATTAAAAGATGCTTACTCCTTGGAAGGAAAGTTATAACCAACCTAGATAGCATATTGAAAAGCAGAGACATTACTTTGTCAACAAGGTCCATCTAGTCAAGGCTATGGTTTGTCCAGTGGTCATGTATGGATGTGAGAGTTGGACTGTGAAGAAAGCTGAGCACTGAAGAATTGATGCTTTTGAACTGTGGTGTTGGAGAAGACTCTTGAGAGTCCCTTGGACTGCAAGGAGGTCCAACAAGTCCATCCTAAAGGAGATCAGTCCTGGGTGTTCTTTGGAAGGAATGATGCTAAAGCTGAAACTCCAGTACTTTGGCCACCTCATGCGAAGAGTTGACTCACTGGAAAAGACTCAACTGGGGGCAGGAGGAGAAGGGGACAACAGAGGATGAGATGGCTTGATGGCATCACCGACTCGATGGACATGAGTTTGAGTGAACTCCGGGAGTTGGTGATGGACAGAGAGGCCTGGCATGCTGTGATTCATGGGGTGGCAAAGAGTCAGACACAACTGAGCGACTGAACTGAACTGAAGTATATGTATGTGTGCGTGTGTGTAAGTAAATTCCCATATTTGTATCTGGCTTTACTTCTGAACACTAGACTTTATGACTGCCAACCTGGGTTTCCCAGGTGGCGCTAGTGGTAAAAATCCTTGCTGCCAATGCAGGAGACATAAGAGATGTGGTTTTGATCCCTGGGTTGGGAAGATTCCCTAGAGAAGAAAATGGCAACCCACTCCGGTATTCTTGCCTGGAGAATCCCATGGATAGAGGAGCCTGGTGGCTACAGTTCATAGGGTTGCAAAGAACCAGATAAGACTGAAGCGACTTAGCATATACAAATGCCAACCTGTGAAGTACATGTGGTTATTGTAGAGATATTTCAAACCTAATATGTTCAAAACTAAACACTGGAGTCCTCCTACCACCATAGCCCCCACCATTCTTGCCCTTCCTTACCTTAGCATGTCTCTACCACTTACAAGTTTAGGGGTGCAAAACATACATGTCCTCTTTAACTCATCTCTTTATTTCACCATCATTACATTAATTCACCCATAAGTGACTTGACAAGATAAGATCAGGTACATTTAGGGTGGTATGGCTGTAGATACTCATAGGTGATTTGAATCTACCTGCAAAATGCATCCACATTTATCCATCTCCACTGCAATGACCTGTTGTAAGCTGCCATCTCTTGCCTTGACTCAGTCTTCTCTTAGTATTCTCACTAATCTTGCCCTTTCTGCTCTTACATCTCCTATAATCCTCAACACAGCAGCCAGAGAAGTCCTTTAGCATTAATCAGATATTCTCTATCTCAGGCTTACAATATTCCAATGTCTTATTTAGTGAATATTTTCTAAGGAGCAGTAATTTACTTGAAGTGTAGGACAGTACTAACTAGCTCTGAGAAGATTATACAAAGATAAAATTATCCTAAGTGAATCTATTACCTTGAACTCAGGACTTCATGAAGTATTCTAAATCGCCATTTTTATATTTTTATATGGGGTTATGTGAGGTAAGCAGTAGAATAGCTTTTTCTGCTGTCTGTTTTGGGATTTTGGATAGGACTGGGTGGTGGGGGTGGGTGTTATATTACTACCATTGAAAGCAGCTCCAAATTCTGAAACAATACGTTTGAAAAGCCCACTTTTTCCCTGGAAGCTCCCAAGTTAGAGAGTGTGGGTGGCAGTTGATTTCCCATTTTCACTTGGTGCCAAATTCCTCTGGGTTTTGTTTGATCAAAATAGTGGGTAACTTCAGTTGAGTGATAAGATTAGCTGAGGATGAAGGAGAAAAGGGAAGGATAGAAGTACCATCAACGTGGTGTGTTTTTGGTTTTCTGGCCAGTGTAGCTGTAAAAATATTTATTTGACAAAATGTTTTATTTTTGATGTTCCTAGTATTTGTACTGGCTCTCTTAGATTGCTTAAACCTCTGGGATCTTGTGAGAGCTTTTAGCTGTGATTTTTTTTTTTTTTTCAAGTTCAAGAGTAATACGGCAATATGTCATAAAGTAAAAGACAATTCAGTCAAATTATTCATTTTTTCATGTTGTGACATTAAGAAAAGTGCTATGTAGGGGCAATTCAGGAGATGCACTCCTTATTGACTGCGCCTGATGCAAAGAAGCAGGATAGTCCCAAGGCCGGTTTAATTAAAGTGCCCTTGTTCTTTTCAAGTTTAGTGGAAGGCTATTTACTACCAGGTTCTTTCCATTGCGGTGTAATTCTTGTGTGGCCTATTTTCCATAACAGTATTAGAAAGATTCCCTAGGAGACCTTACTACAGATTGCAGAGATGGCCTCTACTGAGAAGATGAATTGTTGAGTTATAGCTTAGAATTTGCTGCGATATTTACCAAAGGCTATCACAGTTTTTTTTAGCCCATGAAGCCAGGTATGAGGTTAGATAACTGAAGTCCAGAAGGAAATTTTTATTGCCTTTTTGAAACTGCAAGTACCTTGAAGCATGCCTGCTAACAATACTGCTGAGTAAGGACTTCTGGGAGAAAACAGGGGCTGACACCAGCCTGGCACCCAATAAAAAAGAAGGAATCTAACTAAAGGGAAATAATATTCCTGAGGAAGCACTTTGGGTTAACCACAATAGTTATTTTTTTCCCATGGAATAAAATATAATAAAAAAGTTTTTAAAACAGTTGTAAAACTTATTTAATGGAGAGACACCCAAGAGAGCTATTGGAGACATAAGATGCTGTGGTTGGTGATTTAGTCACTAACTCATGTCTGACTCTTGTGACCCCATGGACTGTAGCCCGCCAGGCTTCTCTGTCCATGGGTTTCTCCAGGCAAGAATACTGGAGTGAGTTGCATTTAAGAGGCTGTACAGTGAAGTTTTTACACAGTGCATAGAAGGTAATCCAGAAGTGACAGGTAGTTTGCATTAACCCAAAAACAGAGCCTGAGAGAAGACCAAAATAGCAGAAGGCACTGCAATAGCATCTGCTGAACAAAACACAAAACTCAGTGCATGTGACCCTGTGAGTCTTCATCCACATCAGCATACATTGACTGAATAAAAATAAAATATGTTAGGGAATTCATTAAGTATTCTATCTGACTACTGTCTCAATGGTGAGTAATGATAGAGGAAATGGTGCAACTATCTTATGGTCAATCTTTCTATAGAATAATTCTTCAGATCCAAACTTCTATGTTGAAAAGCTTCAGTTTCAGAGATACCAAAAGGACACAAATCATGTCTACCCTTCTTGCAGGGCATAAAAATTGCTAAGATTCACTGGGTTCATTCCATTTATTTAGATGTTGTATTAAGTCTCATATATGAAGAGAATAATACACTTTAAAGAGCAATGCCACCCACACTTAGCCACTGAGATTCACTTTTCTTTAGGTGGATTTTGTATTTCCAAACAATTTCTCAGGTGTGTTTTTTTTTTTGGGGGGGGGGGTTTGGTTGCTTTTTTTCCTTTAATTTTTGCTGTTTTTTGTTTTGTTTTAGTAAAGCAGGATACAGAGAATGGACAAAAAGAGGATGGAAACAGTATTGCTCATCCCCATTTGCTTACAGGATTAAATCTAAAGCCCTCTCTCCATTTCTCTCTGTTTTTTATACCTGTAGACCCTGATTGACATTGGGGAAGCCTGATTGAGCTTCTCCGATCACTCAGTGGGTAAAGAATTCACCTGCAATGCAGGAGACACAGGAGATGTGGGTTTGATCCCTGGGTCAGGAAGATCCCTTGGAAAAGGAAATGGCAACCCACTCCAGTATTCTTGCCTGGAAAAACTCCGTGGACAGAGGAGTCTGGCAGGCTATAGTCCGAAGAGTAGCAAACATCGGATACAACTAAGCATGCAGGCACTGCATGGCCCTGATTGATTCATAATATGATTATTTAACCCAATAAACTATTAACCTAGTCCCTGGGACACAAAATGTAATTCCTAATCTCACATAAGAAGAAACATAGGACAAGGAATTTACCTACAATCAAGTCTTATGTTCTGTCTTCATTGGTTAACACCGTTAAAATTGGAATCTACGTTCACATATCCTCATCAGGTACTTGCTGACATAGCTTGGTAATGTCTTGTAATCATATTGATATAAAGATTGTTTCTTTCTAAAATATGCCTATAACTCAGCCCAAGATATGTGTTATAGGTTTGAGTCAATGAAAGGTGTCAGGATATACCCAGATAAGAATGGACATCAATTTGAGAGCCAACGATTTATATATATATATATATATATATATATTTCCCATAGGACAGTTTGGAGAGAATTTCTTTACTGGCAAAGGCTGTTAGAGAAATTCTGGTCATGATGAGCTAGCAGAGACTGTATTTATCCACCTACTAAAAAACTGGACAAGATTATGAAATTGTGGTGGAGAAGCAAATGGCAACCCACTCCAGTGTTCTTGCCTGGAGAATCCCAGGGACGGCGGAGCCTGGTGGGCTGCCGTCTATGGGGTTGCACAGAGTCGGACACGACTGAAGCGACTTAGCAGCAGCAGCAGCAGATATTATATATGAGAAAGCAACTTGGATTGTTGAGATGAGAAACAAATAAAATGAGACTTATGATTGTCCAGTGTATTGCCTAGAGAATGTTTCCTGCCCAGAGGTGTGGAAAAAGACCCTGAGAAGAGCCTAGTGTCCTCTCAGAGATTAGAAGAGGAAGCTAGGAGCATAGAAGAACAGGTTAGCTAGAGTGCACAGGAGCAGAGTACCAGAGAGGAGAGACCTACATAAAGAACTCTGGAATTCAAGTCTCCTTGAATTAAACTAAAATCAGTTTAGTAGAGATTAACATATATGGATAAGGAAACTACCCAAGGCAAAGGAAGGCATGCTAATAGTAAATTCTTCCAGCTTTTGTGTATCTTAAACGGTGTTTATTTACCTTTGTTTTTGAAAGACATTTTTGCTGGATAAGCAATTATAGATTGACAGGTTTTTTTTTCTTATGTGTTCTTCAAGTTTGCTTTGTTTCTAATGAGAGGTCTACTGTCACATCTTTATCATCATTCCCCTGCACGTGATACATCAATTCTAGCTGCTTAAAATATTTTTTTTATATTACAGTGAGTTCTTTCAATTTTTAAAATTGAAATATAGTTTATTTTCAATAGTATATTCATTTTAGGTGAACAGTATAGTGGTTCAATGTTTTTATAGATTATATGCCATTTATAGTTTTTAAAAAATAATGGCTATATGTCCCTGTGCTGTATAATATATCCCTGTTCCTGATTTATTTTATACATAGCAATTTGCATCTCTTTATCCCTTACCCCTATATGCGCTTCCTCCCTTTCCCTCTCTCTACTGGTAACCACTAAATTATTTTCTACATCTGTGAGTCTGTTTCTGCTTTGTTTTATACATTTGTTTGTTTTATCTTTTAGATCCCACATACAACTGGTAACATGGAGTATTTTTCTTTCTCTGTATGACTTATTTCAATAAAGATAATATCCTCTATGTCTACTTAACATGGTTGGAAATGGAAAATTTTATGTTTATGGCTAATATTTCATTATATGGAGAAGGAAATGGCAACCCATTCCAGAATTCTTGCCTGGAGAATCCCATGAACAGAGGAACCTGGTGTGCTGTGGTCCATGGGGTCAGAAAGAGTTGGATATGACTGAGTGACTAAACAACAATTTCATTATATAATATGAATATATAGATATGCACCACATTTTCTTTAGTCATCTGTTGATGGAACACTAGATTGCTTCTGTATCCTGGCTATTGTAAATAATGCTGCTATAAAAGCTAAAGGCAAGCAGAAAAGGAAAGATCTATCCATCAGAATGCAGAGTTCCAAAGAATAGCAAGAAGAGATAAGAAAGCCTTCCTCAGTGATCAATGCAAAGAAATAGATGAAAACAATAAAATGGGAAAGACTACAGATCTCTTCAAGAAAAGTATATATACCAAGGGAACATTTCATACAAAGATGGGCACAATAAAAGGCAGAAACAGTATGGACCTAACACAAGCAGAAGATATTAAGATGAGGTGGCAAGAATACACAGAAGAACTGTACAAAAAAGATCTTCACAACAAAGATAATCATGATGGTGTGATCACTCACCTAGAGCCAGACATCCTGGAATGCAAAGTCAAGTGGGCCTTAGGAAGCATCACTATGAACAAAGCTAGTGGAGGTGATGGAATTCCAGTTGAGCTATTTCAAATCCTAAAAGATGATTCTGTGAAAGGGCTGTACTCAATATGCCAGAAAATTTGGAAAACTCAGCAGTGGCCACAGGACTGCAACAGGTCAGTTTTCATTCCAGTCCCAAAGAATGGCAATGCCAAAGAATGTTCAAACTACCACACAATTGCACTCATCTCACACGCTAGCAAAGTAATGCTCAAAATTATTCAAGCAGGCTTCAACAGTACATGAACTGAGAACTTCCAGATGCTCAAGCTGAATTTAGAAAATGCAAAGGAACCAGAGATCAAATTGACAACATCTGTTGGATCATAGAAAAAGCAAGAAAATTCCAGGAAAATATCTACTTCTGCTTTATTGACTATGCCAAAGCCTTTGACTGTGTGGATCACAAGAAACTGTGGAGACTTCTTCAAGAGAGGGGAATACCAGACCACTTGACCTGCCTCCTGCAATATCTGTATACAAATCAAGAAGCAACTGTTAGAACCAGACATAGAACAACAGACTGGTTCCAAATTGGGAAAGGAGTATATCAAGGCTGTGTATTTTCACCCTGCTTATTTAACTTATATGCAGTGTACATCATGCGAAATGCCAGGGTGAATGAAGCTCAAGCTGGAATCAAGATTGCTGGGAGAATATCAATAACCTCAGATATGCAGATGATACCACCCTTTTGGCAGAAAACAAAGAGGAACTAAAGAGCCTCTTGATGAAAGTGAAAGAGGATAGTGAAAAAGTTGGCTTAAAACTCAACATTCAAAAAAAAAGATCATGGCATCTGGTACCATCACGTCATGGCAAATAGATGGGGAAACAGTGAGAGGCTTTATTTTGGGGGGCTCCAAAATCACTGCAGATGGTGACTGCAGCCTTGAAATTAAAAGATGCTTGCTCCTCGGAAGGAAAGCTATGACAAACCTAGACAGCATAGTGAAAAGCAGAGACTTGCTTTGCTGACAAGAGTCCATCTAGTCAAAGCTATGGTTTTTCCAGTAGTCATGTATAGATGTGAGAGTTGGACCATAAAGAAAGCTGAGCACCAAAGAAGTGATACTTTTGAACTATAGTGTTGGAGAAGACTCTTGAGAGTCCCTTGGACTGCAAGGAGATCAAACCAGTAAATCCTAAAGGAAATCAGTCCTGAATATTCACTGGAAGGACTGATGCTGAATCTGAAACTGCAATATTTTGGTCACCTGATGCGAGGAACTAAATTGTTGGAAAAGACCCTGATGCTGGGAAAGATTGAAGGCCAGGAGGAGAAGGGCACAGCGAAAGATGAGATGGTTAGATGGCATCACCGACTCAATGGATATGAGTTTGAGTAAGCACCAGGAGTTGGTGATGGACAGGGAAGCCTGGAGTGCTGCAGTCTGTGGGGTCACAAAGAGTCAGACTTGACTGAGTGACTGAGCTGAACTGAACTGATGAACATCTATGTGCTTCTATCTTTTCAAATTAGTGTTTTCATTTTCTTCAGATAAATACCCAGGTGTGGAATTGCTGTGTCATATGGTAGTTTTCATTTTAAATTTTTGAGAAACTTTCATACTGTTTTCCATAATGCTTGCACCAATTTACATTCCCACCAGCAGTCCACCAGGGTTCCCTTTTTGCTGCATCTTTCCCAACACTTGTTATTTGTTTTCTTTTTGAGAATAGTCATTCTGACAAATGTGAGGTAACATCTCATTGTACTACTGAATTGCATTTCTCTGCTGATTAGTGATGTTGAACATTTTTTCATGTGTCTGTTGGCCATCCATATGTCTTCTTGGAAAAATGTCTATTCAAGTCCTCCACCCATTTTTTGTTTGCGTTTTGTTTATTTTCTGATATTGAGTTGTTCTGGTTCTTTATATATTTTGAATATCAAACCCTTATCAGATCTATCACTTGTAAATATCTTCCCCCAATCAGTAAGTTGCCTGTTTATTTTGCTAATGATTTCCTTCACTATGCAAAAGCTTTTTAGTTTGATGTAACACCATTTGTTTACTTTTGCTTTTGTCATCCTTGCCTGAGGAGAGCAATATGGAAAATGTATTGTTAAGATTGATGTCAAAGAGCATTACTGCTCTTGATAGTATTTTCTTTTCTATATTTTCTTTTAGGAGTTTTATGATTTCAGATTTTATATTTAAGTCTTTCAGTTCAGTTCAGTTCAGTCGCTCAGTCATGTCCAACTCTGCGACCCCATGAATCGCAGCACGCCAGGCCTTCCTGTCCATCACCAACTCCCAAAGTTCACTCAAACTCATGTCCATCGAGTCAGTGATGCCATCCAGCCATCTCATCCTCTGTCATCCCATTCTCCTCTTGCCCCCAATCCCTCCCAGTATCACAGTCTTTTCCAATGAGTCAACTCTTCACATGAGGTGGCCAAAGTACTGGAATTTCAGCTTTAGCATCATTCCTTCCAAAGAAATCCCAGGGCTGATCTCCTTCAGAATGGACTGGTTGGATCTCCTTGCAGTCCAAGGGACTCTCAAGAGTCTTCTCCAACACCACAGTTCAAAAGCATCAATTCTTCAGTGCTCAGCTTTCTTCACAGTCCAACTCTCACATCCATACATGACCAGTGGAAAAACCATAGCCTTGACTAGACAGACCTTTGTTGGCAAAGTAATGTCTCTGCTTTTGAATATGCTATCTAGGTTGGTCATAACTTTCCTTCCAAGGAGTAAGCGTCTTTTAATTTCATGGCTGCAGTCACCATCTGCAGTGAGTTTGGAGCCCCAAAAAATAAAGTCTGACACTGTTTCCTCTGTTTCCCCATCTATTTCCCATGAAGTGATGAGACCGGATGCCATGATCTTCGTTTTCTGAATGTTGAGCTTTAAGCCAACTTTTTCACTCTGCTCTTTCACTTTCATCAAGAGGCTTTTGAGTTCCTCTTCACTTTCTGCCATAAGGGTGGTGTCATCTGCATATCTGAAGTTATTGATATTTCTCCCGGCAATCTTGATTCCAGCTTGTGCTTCTTCCAGCCTAGCGTTTCTCATGATGTACTCTGCATAGAAGTTAAATAAGCAGGGTGACAACATACAGCCTTGACGTACTCCTTTTCCTATTGGAACCACTCTGTTGTTCCATGTCCAGTTCTAACTGTTGCTTCCTGACCTGCATATAGGATTCTCAAGAGGCAGGTCAGGTGGTCTGGTATTCCCATCTCTTTCAGAATTTTCCACAGTTTCTTGTGATCCACACAGTCAAAGGCTTTGGCATAGTCAATAAAGCACAAATCCATTTTTTTTAATGTGGTGTAGAAAGTGGCCCAGTTTCATTCTTTTGCATGTAGCTGTGTCCAGCTTTGCCAACACCATTTATTGAAAAGGCTTTTTCCTCACTGTATATTTTCAGCCCCTTTGTTGTATCTAAGTGTGAGTTTACTTTAGTCCTCTCTCTTTTGTTCCATTGATCCATGTGCATGTTTTTGTCCCAGTATAATACCTTTTGACCACTTTAGCTTTGTAGTATAACTTTGAAATCAGAGAACATGATACTCCAGTATAGTTCTTTCTTAATATTGCTTTGGTTAGTGGGAGTGTTTGTGGTGCCATACAAATTTTAGAATTATTTTTTCAGTTCTGTGAAAAATGCCCATTGGTAATTTGATAGGGATTGCATTAAATCTATAGATTTCTTTGTGTAGAATGGACATTTTAACAATATTAATTTGTTCAATCCATGAGTATGGTATATCCTTCCATTTATTTGTGTCGCTTTCAATTTCTTTCATCAACTTCTTACAGTTTCAGAGTACAAATCTTTCACCTCCTTGGTTAAATTTATTCATAGCTATTTTATTATTTTTAATGGAATTATAAATGGGATTGTTTCTTAGTTTCTTTTTCTGGTAGTTCATTATTAGTGTCTAGAAACACTACAGATTTCTATGTATAGATATTGTATTCTGAAACATTATGGAATTCATTTATTAGTTCTAATAGTTTTTTGATGAAGTCTTTAGAGTTTTCTATACATAATACTATGCTATCTGCAAATGGTGACAGTTTTACTTCTTCCCTTACAATTTGGATTCCTTTATGTTTCTATTCTGATTGCTATGGCTAGCACTTCCAGTACTGCATTAAATAAAAGTGGTGAAAGTGGGCATCTTTGTCTTGTAAGGTTAAACAGGAACACAGAAGGTGAGTGAAACAGAACGTTTAGTAAGTAAAGCATAATTATAGTTAACAATCATTCCCATCTCACTCCCAAGGAAAAATGATTCTGGACAATATGGATCATGAGATGATTTAGGCAGTGTCTTAAATGTTAGTTCCATAGACAAATCTGGAGCTCTTTGTAAGCATTGTTACAATAAGGTCAACTGGAAGTGAATGTCAAGAGGAAGCTGATTGCTTTCCAGAGTAATGAAAACAGAAATTCAAATCCCAGATGTTTCTGGAAAGCTAGATAATGATCATAGATTTTGTACTTACAAAAGTATTGCTCAGCCTCTGGTTTTGAGCTTTGCTTGTTTAAAAAAAAAAAAAAAAAAAAGACACCCATGTGTTCAAGCATACATCTTTAGCAACTGGCTCCAAATCAAAAGAAAAAGTTTTCATTAATGTGTTCTCATTGAAAGTAAAGATTAGGCCTTCTTTTTCAGGCTGTGAGAATCCTCAAAGTGCCTAGAATTTCACCAGGAATATAATAGGTTTTTAATATATAGTGACAGTTGATAAGGAGGGCAGGCTGAGTAGAGAGATAGTTCTTGGATTTGCACTTGAGGACTCCTAGACAGTCCAAGCGGCTGTGCTGACTCCTCATGTTTTCTCTATTATGTGCTTCCCTTCCTGGTGTTCAGGATTTTGTGAGGATCATTCATCTCCATGCTGCAAAGGAACTTCAGACATCTTTAATCCTTAGCACCAATTTAGTTCACAATTATGTCTATCGTTCAATGACAGCCTAATAATGTTCACCCATCTCTCTGTCCCTTCTACGTCCTTTCTTTCAGAACTTACTTGATTCACGTGCCTCTAAAGTTCCTACTGCCTGTTGCTCATCCTGTTAGACATGACCTTCTACTTCTCGCCCACTTAGCATTTTCAGTTTGGTTACTACTCTCCATTATAAACTCTCTAACCCATTCAGTGGGCCTCCCTGTTGGCTCAGATTGTAAAGACTGCCTGCAATGCAGGAGACCCAGGTTCAATCCCTGAGTCCACAATGGAGGGATTTCACAGTCTTGACTTATATAATCTGCTGCAGGTTTTATCACCCTCTTGATTTGAATTTAAAATGTTTTCTTTGAATTCCCTTGTCCTTTCCTGACTTCTCTTAGATTCGGATTTGTGACATGTTAGTCTTCTTCCATCTATTTTCTTTATCTTGGCACTTCTCAGACTGCCATTTAGTAGCCACGTATCTTAATAAAGCCTTTGCAATCTCTGTAGCCTCATCACTAAAATGGGGAAAATAATTCTATCTCATAAAAGTGTTTTGAGGACTGAGTCAATATATGTGAAATTCTTAGCAATATGCTTATTATAGAGTGCTATATAAATATTAACTACATGTAAAAATATAAAAATTATAAATTAATATGTGCAAATATGTATCTATATATTGTCTATCTTATTTATTTAGTCCTCTCACTTTGGTGTTTTTTTTTCTTCCCAGTCTTTTTATCCCTTTGCATTTCAGTTTAAGAAATTTTTATAAACATGTCTTTAAACTCACTGATTCTTCCTTTGGCTGTGACTAGAGTACAAATGAGCCCATTAAAGGCATTCTTCATTTCAGTTACAATGTTTTTAACTGAAAAACCATTTTTCCAGCATTTCTTTTTTATTCTTTCTTAGAATTTCCATTTATGTGCTTACATTACCCATGATCTTCCATGTTGATCTGATCTTATATGATCTGATCTTATATGTTGTCTACTTTTTCTTTAGTGCCCTTAACATATTGATTATAGTTAACCTTACTTTTCCTGTCCAGTAATTCCATTTTTTTTTTGTCATATGTACATCTGGATCTGAAGCTTCCTTTGTCTCTTCACACTGAATTTTTACTTGTTTGTTAGTATGCTTTAGGATTTTTTACTGAAAGCTGGATATGGTTGATCAGGTAATAGTAACTGAGGTAAACAATCCTTTAAGGTGAGGTTTTATGATAATCTGGTTAGGAATTGAGTTGTTTAATTTTTGTTGCAGCTGTAGATGTTCTGAGACTTCAAATTACTCTGGTGTTCTTGTGCTTTATTTCCCTGTTCTTTTTCAGTTTCTCTAAAAACTTCTCTTTAAGTGATGCCTTGATGTTTTAGCTGTTGTTTGTCAGTCACTAAGGCATGTCTAACTCTTTAAAACCCCATGGACTGTAGTACACTAGGGTCTTCTGTCCTCAGCTATCTCCCAGAGTTTGCTCAATTTCACGTGTATTGAGTGGGAGATGCTCTCTAACCATCTCATTCTATGCTGCCCCCTTCTCCTTTTGCCTTCAATCCTTCTTAGCATCAGGATCGTTTCCAATGAGTTGGCTTTTCACGTCAGGTGGCCAGAGTATTGGAGCATCAGCTTCAGCAACAACCTTCCAATGAATATTCAGGATTGATTTCCTTTAGGATTGACTGATTTGATCTCCTTGCTGTCCAAGGGACTCTCAAGAGTCTTCTCCAACACCACAGTTCAAAAGCATCAATTCTCCAGCACTCAGCTTTCTTTATAGTCCAACTCTCACATCCATATGTGACTACTGGAAAAACCATAGCTTTGACAAGACGGACTTTTGCTGGCAAAGTAATGTCTCTGCTTTTTAATAGGCTGTCTAGATTGGTCATAACTTTTCTTCTGAGGAGCAAGCATCTTTTAATTTCATGGCTGTAATCACCAACTTCAGTGATTTTGGAGCCCCCCAAAATAAAGTCTCTTACTGTTTCCATTGTTTCCCCATCTATTTGCCATGAAGTGATGGGACCAGATGCCATGATCTTAGTTTTCTGAATGTGGAGTTGTAAGCCAACTTTTTCACTCTCCTCTTTCACTTTCATCAAGTGGCTCTTTAGTTCTTCGCTTTCTGCCGTAAAGGTGGTGTCTTCTGCATATCTGAAGCTATGATATTTCTCCCGGCAATCTTGATTCCAGCTTGTGCTTCTTCCAGCCCAGCATTTCTCATGATGTACTCTGCATAGAAGTTAAATAAACAGGGTGACAATATACAGCCTTGACGTACCCTTTTCCTATTTGGAACCAGTCTGTGTCCCATGTCCAGTTCTAACTGTTGCTTCTTGACCCACATACAGGTTTCTCAGGAGGCAAGTAAAGCAGGCTGGTACTCCCATCTCTTTGAGAATTTTCCACAGTTTATTGTGGCTGGTACTCCCATCTCTTTGAGAATTTTCCACAGTTTATTGTGATAAACATAGTCAAAGACTTTAGCATAGTCAACGAAGCAGAAGTAGATGTTTTATTGGACCTCCTTTGCTTTCTCCATGATCCAATGAAGGTTGGCAATTTGATTTCTGGTTTCTCTGCCTCTTCAAAACCCAGCTTGTATATCTGGAAGTTCTTGTTTCAGGTAAGTCCAAAGAAAGACATTGATTTTTGTTTTGTTCTTTTTTTTTTTTTTTTTTACTGGTTGTAAGGACAGGTGTGAGATCTTCCAGCCTCTTTATGTATAAGAGCTTGGTAAATGAGAATACCATGTCAACAGAGCCTGGAGGCTCACTCTCTCTCCTTGTTCTTGGTTTAGTGTTTCAGTCCTTTGTGATCCCTCTTCAGTAACAATACTATAGTCAGTCCAACCCAGGTTAGCTTGGATTTTTTTTCACCCACAAGTATTTATTGAATGTCTAGTGCGTCCTAGGTGCTGTACTAGTTTATAGACATACAGTGTGAACAAACAGGTGAGATCATCTATTTTTCCTCTCAGTCGGAATTCTTACACAGTCCTGCTCTCTACCAGCTCCTTCATGTTAAGATCTTGCCACACTGTCACAAAAATTTATTGCTTGTTCCTATAAGCTCCCTCCACCATGGACTTGCCTTTCCTATCTTTACATCTTACCCAGCCTTTGGTGCTCAATTCAAAACCTGCATTCCCCAAGAAGCCAGAATTTTTCTGTTTATCTTGATTTGTTGCATTTCACTTTGTTGCACTTTGCAGGTATTGTGTGTTCTATAAGTTGAAGGTTTGTGGAACCCATTGTTTTCAGATGATGGTTAGCACTTTTTAACAATAAAGTATTTTTTTAATAAGCAATGTATATTGGGTTTTTTTTGACATAATGCTACTGAATACTTCATAGACTATAGTAACACATAAATACAACTTTTATGTGCACTGGAAAACCAAAAAGTTTGTGTGACTTGCTTTATTGTGGTATTTGCTTTACTGCAGTGGTCTGGAATCAAACCCACACTATCTCTGAAGTATGGCTGTAGTGACAGTTCTCCACATTAAATTCTTACCTCTTTGTGTTTATTTTAAGCATATCAGTGGGGGCAAGGTAGAGGAATGTTTGTTGAAGAGTTAATAATACAATATCTTGAATTGGAAGTTGCCTTTTTAAAATATCACCTATATTTCAGTTTTTATGCAGTTTGTAAGCATTTGTGATGAAGAATCAAGTAGTCTTGTTCCTTTTTAATTTATCAGTTGAGAGCTTTCATTAGTACAGAGGACACAATGGGGTGCTACTAAAGAATTCAGTTATATCCATCACTACAGTGCAGAAAGACCAAAAACAAGCATGGATGCTTTATCTAGTAGGTTCTATCCTGTGTGCTGATGGTCATAGAAGACTGCAGCCAGTTTCTCAAAAACATTTGGTTTCTCCACAAGCATGCTTCTCTCATTTTATTTTGAGAGCATGTACTTTTTCAGAGATCAAGTGTAGTAGTAGATCTTTTTCTACTGTGCAATTTCCCATCCTTTGCCACATACAAGAAGTGCTTGATGGTGAAGCTATCAGATAATATGTGGAAGTGTGGATTGTGTTACAGTCAGTCATTTCATTTGTAAAGCAATTCATGCATCTGCACTAAACAGCTTCAACTCTTTCTTGTTAAAAATAACTGTGTGTTTCATAGGCATTTCTATAAATACACCCAATGTTTACAATGCTTCCTGTAAGTAACCAATGTGGTTTCTGCACTATCCACCATGGAGACACATATGTGTCCTGCGCCGTTGGCCTGGATTTGCCAGGAAGTGTTCTTGATGAATGTGTGGAATGCCCTTTTTCCAGAGTCAAGCATCTGGTTTTGGCACCAATTTTCAGGCCAGCCCCATGCTCAGCACAAAAATGGAATGTACTGGATTTGCTTGGGTAGAAGCTGCTCACGCAACACACATTTCCAAATACCAGAGCTTTTGAAAAATTTATTTAAGTTGATTCTACGTATGACATGGAATCAAGAACAATACTCCTTGCTTGCTCTAGATTTTTGCTGATGCTACTATCCCATACAAATCATTGTTACAAGTTTCCATGTTACGTGGGCAGATCTAGTTTACCAACAGTAGCAAATAAGGGCTAACCAGCAATTTCCACATCAACAATTAAGAGAATATCTGCAGATTTTAAAAAACTACAGCAGCAATTAAGTTTTAAAATTTTATTATCATTAATCTATGTTCAGAGGTAAGATGGGATAGGCAAATATTTGGGGCTTATAGTTAGCTGTACTATATAACAGACAATTGTTCACACAAACCTTCACATTATTAAACCTTTGGAGTATACTGTATTATAACGCCGAACTGGAGTCTTTGGAGGAGAGCTTCTGTCATGTTCTAGACATCTTGCTGTATCCATAAGTGTCATCTTTTTTTTTTTTCACAAATATTTTTTGAGGACTAACTATATGTTAATCACTATAGTAAGTGCTAAAAATATAGCCATGAGAGGAAGAAAGCCCTTAACAAAAACAAGCAGGGGTGGGTAGAGACAATAAAAAAAATACATGAACAGGTAAATATGTAATAAATATGTGATGTCAGTCAGTAGAATGAGAGAATAATGACAGATAGAAGGACTTCTGAGTACACACCTGAATCCAGGGAGGAGTGAGCCAGTCAAACAGATACCTGGGAGAAGTGTGATCTGGATAAAGAAGAGGGGAGGATGCAGAGCCATCACCCTAAAGCAGAAGCTCATCCAGCTCCGTTCCACCAGGGGCCAGGAGACAAGTGAGGTTGCAGCAGAGTGAACAGGAGTACAAATGGTAGTAGAAGAGATAGCAGTGGTAAGATTCTTTTACATCAAAGGATTGTTCCTGTGTAACAGTAAGATATTGGGGGTTACATCCATAGAGCCTAGCAGAGCCCAGCAGAGTCAGCCTCATGGTGAAAGTTTATTGAATGAAAATAAATAAATGAAAAACTTAATTACACATTGTATTCAATTCAGCAGCTTTAGCAGATCAAGGTGAATGCTATTATAAATCTCATTCATTGCTCTAAATCCTCTGCATCTAATTTTTAATATATTTTTGCTCCTCTTATACATACTTCCAGTAATTTCCAAAATACTTCTTCCATCAGCTGCAATAGACTACATCAGATGACATGGACTAAATCTGCACCCCTCTGATGATTTGCTCTGGAGGGCTGGGACCCTGTCTCCATGTATATGCACCTTGACACTCTCTTGTTCTTTGAGCCCATTATTCCTTATTGTTCTCTCAGTTAAGTTCAGTTCATTTGCTCAGTCATGTCCGACTCTTTGTGACCCCATGAATCACAGCATGCCAGGCCTCCCTGTCCATCACCAGCTCCCAGAGTTCACTCAAACTCATGTACATCGAGTCAGTGATGCAATCCAGCCATCTCATCATCTGTCGTCCCCTTCTCCTCCTGCCCTCAATCCCTCCCAGTATCAGAGTCTTTTCCAATGAGTCAACTCTTCGCATGAGGTGGCCAAAGTACTGGAGCTTCAGCTTTAGCATCAGTCCTTCCAATGAACTCCCAGGACTGATCTCCTTTAGGATGGGCTGTTTAGATCTCCTTGCTGTCCAAGGGACTCTCAAGAGTCTTCTCCAACACCACAGTTCAAAAGCACCAATTCTTGGGCACTCAGCTTTCTTCACAGTCCAACTCTCACATCCATACATGACCACTGGAAAAACCATAGCCTTGACTAGATGGACCTTTGTTGGCAAAGTAATGTCTCTGCTTTTCAATATGCTATCTAGGTTGGTCATAACTTTCCTTCCAAGGAGTAAGTGTCTTTTAATTTCATGGCTGCAATCACCGTCTGCAGTGATTTTGGAGCCCCAAAAAATAAAGTCTGACACTGTTTCCACTGTTTCCCCATCTATTTCCCATGAAGTGATGGGACCAGATGCCATGATCTTCGTTTTCTGAATGTTGAGCTTTAAGTCAACTTTTTCACTCTCCTCTTTCCCTTTCATCAAGAGGCTTTTGAGTTCCTCTTCACTTTCTGCCATAAGGGTGGTGTCATCTGCATATCTGAGGTTATTGATATTTCTCCCAGCAATCTTGATTCCAGCTTGTGCTTCTTCCAGCCCAGCATTTCTCATGATGTACTCTACATAGAAGTTAAATAAGCAGAGTGACAGTATACAGCCTTGACGTACTCCTTTTCCTATAGGGAACCAGTCTGTTGTTCCATGTCCAGTTCTAACTGTTGCTTCCTGACCTGCATACAGGTTTTTCAAGAGGCAGGTCAGGTGATCTGGTATGCCCATCTCTTTCAGAATTTTCCACAGTTGATTGTGATCCACACAGTCAAAGGCTTTGGCATAGTCAATAAAGCAGAAATAGATGTTTTTCTGGAACTCTCTTGCTTTTTCAATGATCCAGCGGATGTTGGCAATTTGATCTCTGGTTCCTCTGCTTTTTCTAAAACCAGCTTGAACATCAGGAAGTTCATGGTTCACGTATTGCTGAAGCCTGGCTTGAAGAATTTTGAGCATTACTTTACTAGCATGTGAGGACAAAGCAAAAGCTCTCTGGAGTCAGAGAGCAAGCTGTCCCCTTGCTTAAACCAGAGTGTTTGACTGTTTCATTCATGGAATTGAAATCATTTTTTGAAGTTTAATTTCATTCTGGGTCTCTGAAACACAGCAGGTAACCAAAACGTATTTTGTCATCCTTACCCAACGTGGAGGGAAAAACATAGGCCTAGAATTTGGACACACCTAGACTGTGGCTCACGGCCTTGGTGTGAGGGGAAGGGTAAGGGTGTGGGATTTGCAGTTACACACCATTGCTTACTCAGTGTGACTTTAGAAAATTTGCTCATATTTTCTGTGCTCTTTTCCCTATTGGCAAAACAATGAAAATAAAAGTAGTCTCTCCACAGAGTTAAAGTAATGATGAATGAGCTAATGCTATACACAAAAAGTGCTTAGGAAATCCTGATATACAGTAAGTGCAAAATAAATAGGGCTTCCTAGATAGTGCTAGTGGTAAAGATCCCACTTGTCAATGCAGGAAATGCCTGAGACAAGGGTTCAATCCCTGGGTCTGGAAGATCCCCTGGAGAAGGGCATGGCAACCCCTCCAGGATTCTTGCCTGGGGAATCCCATGGACAGAGCACCCTGGGGTCACAGAGAGTCAGACATGACTGAAGCAGCTTAGCAGCACGCACACGCAAGATAGGTATTCGTTATTACTGTTATTATACTCACTGTGTGCCTAGTGAAATTACTGTGTTTGTGACTCTCATCCGAAAATGAGGAATTATTAGATACCTGTGTTCTTTGGAAGGAATGATGCTAAAACTGAAACTCCAGTACTTTGGCCACCTTGTGTGAAGAGTTGACTCATTGGAAAAGACTCTGATGCTGGGAGGGATTGGGGGCAGGAGGAGAAGGGGATGACAGAGGATGAGATGGCTGGATGGCATCACTGACTCAATGGACCTGAGTGTGAGTGAACTCTGGGAGTTGGTGATGGACAGGGAGGCCTGGCGTGCTGCAATTCATGGGGTCGCAAAGAGTCAGACACAACTGAGCGACTGAACTGAACTGATGTTACAATAGTCATAAGAGAAACAAACGAGATATGTAAAATACCTAGCCAAATATTTGACACGTAATGGCAAAGATAATACTGAAATTGTTATTATTTGAAGTGCTCTTTTGGTTCTTATGGCTCCTTCATACACAACAGTAAAGCTCTTCTGACTTATGATTTCTGCTTTTGAATATGGCTAAATAGAAGATTCTACAACCCATGCCATGGTCAGTTGTTCCCTTTTAAGAACAAAACCAGGACTCTGCCCTCAAAGAAGAAAGGTTGACAACAGCGTCTGCTGTAAATGACCAGCAAACCTTGCAAAACCACTTGTACTATCCCCTAAAAGGCACTCACGCTTAAATGGTCTGGTTTTTATGAGTTCTAAGGACTGGCTGACTGCTTGGGCAGTAGCTACACTCATGTTTCTCACCCCAGACTATTACATAAAAAAATAGTTTCCAAGCCTTGGGTATTTCCAAAACAACCTTGTCTTTTTACATACCCAAAGACAACCAGAAGTTGCAAAAAATCTCCCATGAACATTTCAGGAGTTCTGAGTCAGAGACTTTCTTATTGCCAGTTGAGTTGAATTTTGCCCTCAAACCAAGTTTCCACATTCCAGGATGCCAGTGGAATGTAGGATGGCCAAAGTAGAAAGTAGAATTTGTTCTAAAGCGTGCCCTTTTTGTGTTTGTAGTAATACTGTTATTGCTTTAAGAGGGCAGGAAAATGCTAGCTTTGCTCCTTGTTTATTGAATACAGCCTGCCATAAACTTATTTTATTTTCCTCATAGTTGTATTTGATTTTCATCTGTGCTGCTGCCTCGAATAAATGTCTGGCAGGACCAGCTGGTAAGGATTTGATACCAACAGGAATCACTTTATAAAAAAGTAGTTGAATGTAGGAGCAATGAAAAAGTTAAAAATTAAACAGCAGGGAGCTCTTCTTACCGAAAGTACAAACTGTACCATCAGCACTAACCAGGCGCTGTCTACAAGAATAGACTTAGCAAGCGAGAGAGAAAGAGCTTCCGGTTAAAATTTCCTTTATAGAATCTTTCAGAAAAAATGTTAACTAAGATGCTGATCTTAAATGAGTTTGAATAGTTAATACTGAAGTATTGAGTAGTGTGCATTAATACTTGCTTTGTTGTTGTCCGGTCATTAAGTTGTGTCTGACTGTTTGCGACCCCATGGACGGCAGCACACCAGGCTTCTCTGTCTTCCACTGTCTTCCAGAGTTTGCTCAAATTCATGTTCATTGAGTCGGAAGCTAGCTAACCATCTCATCCTTTGTTGCCCCATTCTCCTCCTGCCCTCAGTCTTTCCCAACATTAGGGTCTTATCCAAGGAGTTGGCTCTTCACATCAGGTGGCTAAATATTGGAGCTTCAGCTTCAGTTTATCAGTCCTTGCAATGAATATTCAGGGTTGATTTCCTTTAGGATGGATTGATTGGATCTCCTTGCAGTCCACTGTACTTTTACGAGTCTTCTCCAACTCCATAATTCAAAAGCATCAATTCTTTGGTGCTCAGTCTTCTTTATGGTCCAACTCGCACATCCCTACATGACTACTGGCAGTGATCCATGAAAGGTAATACTTGTTTACATGGACTTAAATTCTATAAAAGGGGAAACTCATTCTTCCTTATCTCCTATAACCTTTCTTCTGCTATCAACATTCTAGTATCTTTAAATATCCATGATTCATTACCAAATATAATAATCCTTTCCCTATTATTCTTCTCAACCTCTTTCTGATATTTGATTTACTCATTCCATTCGTTAACTTTTCTCGCCTCTTGGGATCCAGACTAAACATATTCACACTAGAAATGTCAACTCTGCATTCTAAATGAAGTGCTGGAGCCAGTGACCACTGGAAACTGGTAGAGAGGCAGAAATAAGGGGTAACTGGTAATTTACATATAAGTAATGTGAGTCTATCATTATGTCCATGGTCCTAAGAGACAGACTAGACGGACCTTTGTTGGCAAAGTAATGTCTCTGCTTTTGAATATGCTATCTAGGTTGGTCATAACTTTTTTTCCAAGGAGTAAGCATCTTTTAATTTCATGGCTGCAGTCACCGTCTGCAGTGATTTGGAGCCCCCCAAAATAAAGTCTGACACTGTTTCCACTGTTTCCCCCTCTATTTCCCATGAAGTGATGGTACCAGATGCCATGATCTTCGTTTTCTGAATGTTGAGCTTTAAGCCAACTTTTTCACTCTCCACTTTCACTTTCATCAAGAGGCTTTTTAGTTCCTCTTCACTTTCTGCCATAAGGGTGGTGTCATCTGCATATCTGAGGCTATGGTTTTTCCAGTGGTTATGTATGGATGTGAGAGTTGGACTGTGAAGAAAGCTGAGCACCAAAGAACTGATGCTTTTGAACTGTGGTGTTGGAGAAGACTCTTGAGAGTCTCTTGGACTGCAAGGAGATCCAACCAGTCCATTCTGAAGGAGATCAGCCCTGGGATTTCTTTGGAAGGAATGATGCTAAAGCTGAAACTCCAGTACTTTGGGCACCTCATGTGAAGAGCTGACTCATTGGAAAAGACTCTGATGCTGGGAGGGATTGGGGGCAGGAGGAAAAGGGGACGACAGGGATGAGATGGCTGGATGGCATCACTGACTCAATGGACGTGAGTCTGAGTGAACTCCGGGAGTTGGTGATGAGTCAGACACGACTGAGTGACCGAACTGAACTGAATGTGAGTCTATCATTATGTCCATGGTCCTAAGAGACAGAATCTCTTAGCTCCAAAATCTGTGCAGTTATCTGGTCTGAAGTTTTGTTGGACTAAATCTAGAGAGAAACAAATGGATCAATGTATGGATAAAGTAATCAGTGTAAAGGGTTGCATGATGCAGGGGGAAGAAAATTGCCCACCAAACTGAGAAGGCATCTTGAGACTGAAAAATGAGGCCAGCAGGTCCATATAGTCAATGGATCAGTTTGTTATTGGTAACCTACTCACAAAGTGGAAGGGTATCGGGAAGATAACGGTCTGGAAGCATTTGCAGCTACACTCCACACTTATGGAGGCCACTGGGACCATCTTATAGTTAACCTAGAGTGTTGGGGAAAGGTGCTTGGAAACAGTATGTGTATTCCTAAGTGAAGATTTTATGACTGGCTAACTAGTCTAGTGGGTGCCAGAAATACATCAGGGAAGATTTTCATCATTGAAGATTACAGAGCAACATGGTTCTACTGATTATTAAACAATGTCTAGTAACTACAAAGTCCCTGGTGGTAGACAAGCAACTCACTGCACAGTACAGCCCTGGGTAGGGTCGGTGAAAGGACAGAGGAAACTGTAAGGGCCCAAGATGGCACCAGTTATGCTAACAGCTATATGTGAAGACACAAGAGGAATGAGGAAAGTAGATGAACTGGAGGAACTGGAGGGTAATCAGTAAAGCAGATAACTCTCTCCATGAAACACACCTACAAAGCACAGCTACAGACATTGGGGAATCACAGTCATAGTCCATTTAATCATCATCATAATTGATTTACAAGAGCCAGAGCAAGTCTGGTGTTTGAAAGAAAGAAAAATCTCTCATCACAGTCCAAGAGTGTCTTTTCTTTTTACAGAATTGGTAACTCAGGTGCGTAGGAAAGATCTAAAGAGTCCGATTCCTGGGCATGACTGTTGAAGGGAATGAGCACAGGGGTTGTGCCGTGGGGGTCATGGGATACTGGCCTCTCCTATTTCACTCATCTTTCTTGAAGCTTATTTCTTTTCTATCTCCTGCATTGTCTCATCTTCTCTCTTCTGTGACATAATAGTAGGTCTTTCTCTGCCTTCTGTCCTTGGCAATTTAATTCACTTTTCTGATTTCAAGTCTACATCTCTGGTCCTAACTTCACACCTAAATTCCTAAAGCACTTGTCAAATATCTCCACTGAACTGTATTAGATGTCACCAGCATCTCAAGGTGAGCTCCTCTTCTTCATCAGAGTTAACTTTCCTGATGTCCCTTTTCTTTTGTGGGTATTGCCATCTCAGTGAAACCTCACTTGTTTTGCAATGCATCTTTATCCTTACACTTCATTGGAGATCCTGCTAAATTCTAGACATTGTAACTTTTTCTCCTCTCTCACATCCATTTCCTCCTCCATCCCCACCGCCATTACACTTGTTCAGGCCCTTACTTTTCATGTAGTCTACTATCCCAGCTTCCATTTGTTTTCCTTTCAACTGTTTCCTATAGAGCAGGGGTCCCCAAAGTTTGGAATCTAGTGTTTGATGATCTGAAGTGAATCTGATGTAATAAAAACAGAAATAAAGTGCACAATAAATGTTATGTCCTTGAATCATCCCCAAACCGCCACCCTCCCCAGTCCATGCAAAAACTGTCTTCCATGAAACTGGTCCCTGGCGCCAAAAAGGTTGAGGACCACTCTTATAGAGCATGATAATATTAAATTTCCTAAAGTTTATTTCTTTTCATTTCCACTGCTGTTCAAAAACCTTCACTATTTCCATCACCACTGACAATACTATAGTCTAAGCCATCAGAAACTTCTCATCTGCTTACTGCAATAGACTATTTACTGCTTCCAATTAACCTGCCTCTAATCAAGTTGGCAGTATATTCTCAGTATGATTGTTTCTAAAATCAAGAGTGAACTCATTAGTTCCCTGCTTTTAGCACTTCAGTGGTTCTCTATTCCTTTAACATTGTTTTGAAAGCCTTTCAAGATCTAGCTGCTATTTTTATCTCTGATCTCATCTCTTGTGATAAAGTTGCCAACCCCTCTACCCCTCTTAGGATACAGAACAAAGAAGCAACTAATTGCAGATGTTTCCTCTTATCAGACAGGACAGCTTATGTGGGTAGGCACCAGTTTACTCTTTAGCAGTTGGCTTGAGGCCACTGTGTAAACAAAGCCTGATGCTTTGTTTCCATGATGCCAGAAACCATGTTGGTTGAAAATGAAAAATTCAGTCAATCATTTGGAGGCATCCCAGATATCCAGATGTTTGGCACCATGTAGACAAAGTAGTCAGACAATTCAAAAAAGAAGTTTTCACCCTTCCACTTAGAATATGTTTTGGTCTCCAGTAGTTATCCAAGGGGCAAATATACCCAAGTGACTTCCCTGAGAAAATGAGTTCCAGGTGTAATTAAAAACTCAAAAGGCAAAGGAGAAGTGAGGACTGTGGTTATTGCACTTGTAAGACTCTAAGAATAATAAAATTGTTTGAGATGTGGCAAGCTGTTGTTCACAACAATCCACCTTGTTATTACTTGATGCGCCCAACTGTAACTGTGGCAAAGGCTTGCTTCCTTACCAAGAGCTGCCACAGAGTCTCTGACGTGCTAGAGGTAGGAGATATATGTTACCAGAAAATAACTCGAGTGCCTTTTGTGTACAAACCAATTTAGTTACCTGAAGGAATTAGCATTATGATAATGGTTTTTGTGACTGAAGCTTAGATTTCTGAAGCTGTACCTTATAGCCAAGACAACTTGAAGAACTGAAGAGAAACTAATCTAATAGCATAATTAATTATATAGGTTTTATAGTCAACTAAGAAAGAAAAATCGGAGAAGGCAATGGCACCCCACTCCAATACTCTTGCCTGGAAAATCCCATGGACGGAGGAGCCTGGTAGGCTGCAGTCCATGGGGTCGCTAGGAGTCGGACACGACTGAGCGACTTCCCTTTCACTTTTCACTTTCATGCATTGGAGAAGGCAATGGCAACCCACTCCAGTGTTCTTGCCTGGAGAATCTCAGGGACGGAGGAGCCTGGTGGGCTGCCGTCTATGGGGTCGCACAGAGTCGGACACAACTGAAGCGACTTAGCAGCAGCAGCAGCAGCAAGAAAGAAAAATAAGCAGTGATTTAATTTACCTATCTAATTAATAGTAAAGCAAGAAAATGTGGTTTCACTACTCTGAATGCTGTAGGGAAGAGACTTAAGAATTGTATCAAGTGAATTTATCTAGCCCAGAAAACACTGAGAAGTTAAAAGTCAACAAACCCAAGAATAACCAATGAAGACAATTTAGAATTTGTGTTTGAATGTATTAAAAATAAAGGTTCATTTAAAACTTAAGTTTACAAAATCTATTGGACATGCGATAGATATTTGTTAGTGATTTAGTTTTATCTAGGCAAATGAATACTCTTAAGGGAACCAGGTGTAACCATTTGTGACTAAGAAAAATCCTTGGTTAAAAAATGGCTACTGTCTTACATACATGCTCTCCAGGCAGTGTGAGACTACTCAGTGTTTAAATATGGAAAATTTCCATTGCAAAATTTATCACCAACCAGTTGGTTGACGTTCATGGAGAGAAGATTGTTGTCACACAGCAAATCGTTGGGAGAATTTTCAAGGTAGGAGATTAGCAATGCATATGATGTTGAAGATCAGTAAACACAACCAGAGAAACCTATTTTATAGTTGAACAGCAGTGATAACAGCAACAGTAACAACAACAACAACAAAACCCTCATCTCAAAGCAGAATATAATCTAAATGAAAAGTGATAACTCATTACATTTCTTTTCTACTATATAACTGCTTTATCTTGTTTGGTTACATAGGAAGTCACATTATTGTGTTGCTTACATGAAATTAATATTTATTTCTCTTATAGGAAAATTGATTGAGCAAAAATATCTTTTGTGTTCATTGCATCAATTGAATTTATAGCAACATCAGTTATATATCTTTTGGTTTTCACCTGGCTAATTACATGGGGACTGAACCAAAGGACCTTTAGATATTCCTTCAGCTCTAGAATTGCATGATTATGATGGAGAGCTGTCAGGTTGTCTGGCCAATGAACAGGAAAGAGCTAGCCTTCATGGGAATAGCATCCTTGTTTTTTAAATCATTACCACCCTAGGTCTTGAAGAATTTTGTAAATTCTAGGAAACAATATGTGGCTCTGCTTCTATGAGGCCGATGAGGGTATTTTATTATTTTAGAAGGAAGGCAAACGTTGATGACTTCCTGTGCGTATAAGTTATTTCCTTGGGAATCAGGATGTAACTCAGACCCCTGTTCATTTCCATAGATATATACATCCTGTCCACTCATGCACATGCATAGGAGTAATTAAGGTTTTGAGTGGAAAACTTTTTACCACATGGGATGAAAACATAATGTTGAGACCAAGTATATGGAATACACACTCCAACATTTGGTTATGATTAGCCCCAACAAGTATACAATAAAAATACATTCCAAGAACTAGGGTGCGTGCTGAGCAGAAGGCTGATAGTTCTTTAAAGTTCTGTTCTATTATTAAGTCTCTTCTGCTTTCATATTAAACTTCAATTAAATAGTCTCATTGGTTCACTGGAGTAGGTTTCCATTCACAATGAACATTTGTCAGCAGATGCATTTATAAACAGCTGTGGTTTTCTTTGGGTGTATATGGTGTTATTATCCAGACCATCTGGTCATTTTACTGATGGTGTTTCTTATTTGGGCTCTGTTCCTGACATAATAATTTATTATCTTTAATCTGCTTGATTTCTTCAGAGAGAACTTTTCCTTCTCTTACACCTCATGAACCACCCACCCCAAAGAAAAACCCAAAATAAAAAGAAAAGTAAACTGATAATTGAAAAAGTTTATAAGGATTGAATAGATCTTCCTAAAGGTCACTGCTTGGCCTGGTAATTTTTCTCTCTCTTTTAACTATAAAATGTAGTCTGATTAGAAAGAAAGATCAATTTAAAAACAACAATGCTACATTAATATTTTAAAAATAAATTGTTTCCAAATATAAATATGTTCTGGGATTTATTTGTTTGATTTATTGTTTCTTTAATTTTAGAAACTTGGGCCACGTCACAAATGATTAAGAAACAACAGCCTTATTTTTTCAGGCTTATCATGCTAGCCCATGCTTTTCTTCCCAGCATTTTTAGTCAGAGCAATATAATCGTGGAGGAAATAAAATAGGAGAATAATGGGTTTTCTTTAAAATACATCCATTTATGAGCAACATAGGAATCTAAAAGTATGCAGTTTTTTATTCAGGTATAAGAAGTACATTTTTAAAACGTGGAAAAGTACAAGGAAGTGGCACTATAATGTGAGTCAAATATGTAATGAATATGTTGATAGTCAAAAAAGTAGAGAAAAATGTAAATTACATTCCTATAATTGTCATATTAAAAATATAAATTACTAGTCTTTGATATTACATTTCTGTATAAATTTAAGTAAGACTATATTGGAAAAATATTAAATATGGAAAAAGAATTTGTAATTTCTGATATAAGGACTAAGTCTATCAATGACCTAGAAAACCCAGCAAAACAGTTTGGTTATTATAAAAAAAAATGTAAATAAGAACATTTATTCCCCATAGGCAAAACATTCTCTGACATTAATTGTAACAATGTTTTCTTAGGTCAGTCTCCCAAGGCAATAGTAATGAAAGCAAAAATGAGACTTAATTCAACTTAAAAGCTTTTGCACAGCAAAGGAAACCATAAAGAAAACAAAAAGACGGCCTACAGCTTGGGAAAAAATACTTGCAAATGATGTGACCAGTAAGGGGTTAATTTAAAAAATATACAAACAACTTTTACAGCCCAATGTAAGAAAAAACCCAATCAAAAAAACTGGCATAAGACTTTCCTGGCAGTCCAGTGGTTAAGAATCCATACTTCCATTGCAGGGGGCATGGGTTCAATCCCTGACTGGGGAACTAGGATCCCACATGCTACATGATGCAATCAAAAAATAAAGAAATAAAAATAAATTTTAAAAAATGCTTTAATTGGGGAAAAAATTGGCAGAAGACTTAAATAGATATTTCTCCAAGGAAGACATACAGATAGCCAATAAGCACATGAAAAGTTGCTCAAAGATTCTACAAATAATAAATGCTGGAGAGGGTGTGGAGAAAAAGGAGTCATCCTACACTATTGATGGGAGTGTAAATTGGTGCAGCCACTATGGAAAACAGTATAGAGGTTCCTCAGAAAACTACATGTAGAATTACCATATGATCCTACATTCCCACTTCTGGGCATATGTCCAGAGAAAAGTCTAAATTGAAGATATACATGCAATCCAAATGTTCATTGCAGCACTGTTTACAATAACCAAGACATGTATATATGTGTGTGTACATCCATGTTTGCAGCAACCTGGATGGACCTAGAGACTATCATACTAAGCCAGGCAGACAAAAAAATATCACATAATATCACTTATATGTGGAATCTAAACTATGATACAAAAGAACTTATTGACAAAACATATATTACAGATATAGAAGACAGACTTACAGATACAGAAAACAACTTGCAGATATAGAAAACAAAACTTACAGTTACCAAAGGGGAAAGAGGCAAGTAGGGTTAAATCAGGAGTTTGGGCTTAGCAGATATGAACTATTATATGTGAAGTAGATAAACAACAAAGTCCTACTGAATAGCACAGGAAACCATATCCAACATTTTGTAATAACCTACAATGGAAAAGAATGTGAAAAAGAATAGATATCTGATATATGTATATGCATATCTGAATCATTTTGCTGTACACTAGAAGTTAACACAATATTGTAAATTAACTATACTTCAATTTTAAAAAATAAGATTTAAAAAGGCACAGAAAAATGAAATAAAGGTAATAAATGTCAAAACTGAAAAGAAACCATTTATTCTTTTTTAATGTCAGGGAAAATGGTAGGTTTTAAGTTAGAAAAAAGTGGTTAAAGGATCAATTTTTTTTTAAACTGATGATATTGAAGAAATAGAAGGCACAGAACATATTTAAGGTAAATAAACTTGGTACTTGTTGTATATTCATTTAAATAACCAAATGCCTGTTACCCTTATATTGTTTCAGATCAGTTCAGTTCAGTTGCTCACTCGTGTCCGACTCTTTGAGACCCCATGAATCGCAGCACACCAGGCCTCCCTGTCCATCTCCAACTCCCGGAGTTCACTCAAACTCACGTCCATTGAGTCGGTGATGCCATCCAGCCATCTCATCCTCTGTTGTCCCCTTCTCCCCCTGCCCCCAATCCCTCCCAGCATCACAGTCTTTTCCAATGAGTCAACTCTTCGCATGAGGTGGCCAAAGTATTGGAGCTTCAGCTTTAGCATCAGTCCTTCCAATGAACACCAAGGACTGATCTCCTTTAGAATGGACAGGTTTGGTCTTCTTTCAGTCCAAGGGACTCTCAAGAGTCTTCTCCAACACCACAGTTCAAAAGCATCAATTCTTCAGCACTCAGCTTTCTTCACAGTCCAGCTCTCACATCCATACACGACCACTGGAAAAACCATAACCTTGACTAGACAGACATTTGTTGGCAAAGTAATGTCTCTGCTTTTGAATATGCTATCTAGGTTGGTCATCACTTTCCTTCCAAGGAGTAAGCGTCTTTTAATTTCATGGCTGCAGTCACCATCTGCAGTGATTTTGGAGCCCCCAAAAATAAAGTCTGACACTGTTTCCACTGTTTTCCCATCTATTTGCCGTGAAGTAATGGGACCAGATGCCATGATCTTCGTTTTCTGAATGTTGAGTTTTAAGCCAACTTTTTCACTCTCCTCTTTCACTTTCATCAAGAGGCTTTTTTGTTCCTCTTCACTTTCTGCCATAATGGTGGTGTCATCTGCATATCTGAGGTTATTGATATTTCTCCTGGTAATCTTGATTCCAGCTTGTGCTTCTTCCAGCCCAGCGTTTCTCATGATGTACTCTGGATATAACTTAAATAAGCAGGGTGGCAATATACAGCCTTGCCATACTCCTTTTCCTATTTGGAAGCAGTCTGTTGTTCCATGTCCAGTTCTAACTGTTGCTTCCTGACCTGCATATAGGTTTCTCAAGAGGCAGGTCAGGTGATCTGGTATTCCCATCTCTTTCAGAATTTTCCACAGTTGATTGTGATCCACACAGTCAAAGGCTTTGGCATAGTCAATAAAGCAGAAATAGATGTTTTTCTGGAACTCTCTTGCTTTTTCCATGATCCAGCAGATGTTGGCAATTTGATCTCTGGTTCCTTGCCTTTTCTAAAACTAGCTTGAACATCTGGAAGTTCACGGTTCACGTATTGCTGAAGCCTGGCTTGAAGAATTTTCAGCATTACTTTGCTAGCGTGTGAGATAAGTGCAACTGTGCAGTAGTTTGAGCATTCTTCGGCATTGCCTTTCTTTGGGATTGGAATGAAAACGGACCTTTTCCAGTCCTGTGGCCAATGCTGAGTTTTCCAAATTTGCTGGCATATTGAGTGCAACAATTTCACAGCATCATCTTTCAGGATTTGAAACAGCTCAATTGGGATTCCATCACCTCCACTAGCTTTGTTCGTAGTGATGCTTTCTAAGGCCCACTTGACTTCACATTCCAGGATATCTGGCTCTAGATGAGTGATCACACCATTGTGATTATCTGGGTCATGAAGATCTTTTTTGTACAGTTCTTCTGTGTATTCTTGCCACCTCTTCTTAATATCTTCTGCTTCTGTTAGGTCCATACCATCTCTGTCCTTTATCGAGCCCATCTTTGCATGAAATGTTCCCTTGGTATCTCTAATTTTCTTGAAGAGACCTCTAGTCTTTCCCATTCTGTTGTTTTCCTCTATTTCTTTGCAATGATTGCTGAGGAAGGCTTTCTTATCTCTCCTTGCTATTCTTTGGAACTCTGCATTCAGATGCTTATATCTTTCCTTTTCTCCTTTGCTTTTTGCTTTTCTTCTTTTCACAGCTATTTGTAAGGCCTCCCCAGACAGCCATTTTGCTTTTTTGCAGTTCTTTTTCTTGGGGATGGTCTTGATCCCTGTCTCCTGTACAATGTCACAAACCTCTGTCCATAGTTCGTCAGGCACGCTATCTATCAGATCTAGGCCCTTAAATCTATTTCTCACTTCCACTGTATAATCATAAGGGATTTGATTTAGGTCATACCTGAATGGTCTAGTGGTTTCCCCACTTTCTTCAATTTAAGTCTGAATTTGGCAATAAGGAGTTCATGGTCTGAGCCACAGTCAGCTCCTGGTCTTGTTTTTGCTGAGTGTATAGAGCTTCTCCATCTTTGGCTGCAAAGAATATAATCAATCTGATTTCGGTGTTGACCATCTGGTGATGTCCATGTGTAGAGTCTTCTCTTGTGTTGTTGGAAGAGGGTGTTTGCTATAACCAGTGCGTTCTCTTGGCAAAACTCTATTAGCCTTTGCTCTGCTTCATTCCATATTCCAAGGTCAAATTTGCCTGTTACTCCAGGTGTTTCTTGACTTCCTACTTTTGTATTCCAGTCCCCTATAATGAAAAGGACATCTTTTTTGGGTGTTAGTTCTAAAAGGTCTTGTAGGTCTTCATAGAACCGTTCAATTTCAGCTTCTTCAGCATTACTGGTTGGGGCATAGACTTGGATTACTGTGATATTGAATGGTTTGCCTTGGAAACGAACAGAGATCATTCTGTCATTTTTGAGATTGCATCCAAGTACTGCATTTTGGGTTCTTTTGTTGACCATGATGGCTACTCCATTTCTCCTAAGGGATTCCTGCCCACAGTAGTGGATATAATGGTCATCTGAGTTAAATTTACTCATTCCAGTCCATTTTATTTTGCTGATTCCTAGAATGTCGACGTTCACTCTCGCCATTTCCTGTTTGACCACTTCCAATTTGCCTTGATTCAGGGAGCTAACATTCCAGGTTCCTATGCAATATTGCTCTTTACAGCATCGGACTTTGCTTCTATCACCAGTCACATCCACAGCTGGGTACTGTTTTTGCTTTGGCTCCATCCCTTCATTCTTTCTGCAGTTATTTCTCCACTGAACTCCAGTAGCATATTGGGCACCTACTGACCTGGGGAGTTCCCCTTTCAGTATCCTATCATTTTGCCTTTTCATACTGTTCATGGGGTTCTCAAGGCAAGAATACTGAAGTGGTTTGCCATTCCCTTCTCCAGTGGGCCACATTCTGTCAGACCTCTCCACCATGACCCGCCCGTCTTGGGTGGCCCCACACAGCATGGCTTAGTTTCATTGAGTTAGACAAGGCTGTGGTCCGTATGATCAGACTGGCTAGTTTTCTGTGATTATGGTTTCAGTGCATCTGCCCTCTGATGCCCTCTCGCAACACCTACCATCTTACTTGGGTTTCTCTTACCTTGGACATGGGGTATCTTTTCATGGCTGCTCCAGCAAAGCGCAGCTGCTTCTCCTTTAGAATATATTTATTCTTAGGTTACTTGTTTTAAATTATTTTAGAAGAGAAGATATTACATAAAAGATAAATAGGGAGTGTTGAACTTATGGGTAGCTCTTTCTGAGAGTAATTTCAGTGGTAGGGAATTTTAGCACTTTCTTATGAATAATGTAAGAACTTACATTCATAACAATGTTTGTTAAAGGCTGCTAACATTACAAGAAGAGGGATACTTAGATATTATGAACCTCCCAGTGGAGTTCAACACCACCTATGAAGTAATTTTGCTTAACATAAAATTACACTTGACACTGATCCATCTCTTAACAGTGTATATGAAATGTAGAAGAAATACACACATGTAAAATGACCCCATGAAGGTAAAATCAGCAAAGTCTAAACTGTGGGAAAATCTGCAAGACAAAATACAGTCTGTTCAACAAAGAGTTGAAAGGAAAAGCAAAATAGATCAGAGAGGTCCAAATAGGGTAAAAAGAAATTTAAGAAATATCCCAATCAGTTGCAGTATATGAATGTTTTTTGGATTAAAATATGTAAAAATTAATAAACAGAAACCTCAATTAAAATAGACTCAGAAAGTCAAAAGGGGGCGCTTTTACGTTTTCTGTGAGAGTGGAATCCAGAGACAGTCACAACTTAACCAGTGAAAACCTGCTATACTTGATCTCTCAATTCCTCCAGTAGACACTTCATTTGCTATAGGCCTCCCAGCTTCTTCCTCTCTTTGGAAGAGTTCTGCTTTCTTCATTGCAGGGATCGTGTCTGTGTCTCACCATGGTAGCAGACCCCAGATTGTAATTCTTTGCTGACCCCAAATAGTTTATCCATTTTTTCTGGAGAAACAGTCAGCAGTCTACTGGGTTTAAGTCAACATTTTGGTGGTCCATACAGGAATGCAGAGAAGACCCCCAGTGACTCAGGGGCTGATAAGCAAACAGGTGTAATCCCCACGCTGAGCCCACTGCTGCTCATTGCTCTTCTAGCCAACCCTGGGGTTTGAGGGGAAGTCTTTCTCCTGGATCTGAGTTTCCTCCCTCTTTGCATTTTGAAGTTCTCCAGGCTTTATTTGGGATCTATTTTAAGGTTTTGTCTCTTCTGGTTAAGACTTTCTTCTGTATGAGAATATTCCTTTTGTCCTTTGGCCTGACTCTTTGAAGCAAGTCTGCTCCAACTGAAACTGTGCTATCTCTCAGCTTGATACTTTTAGGAAAGAGTAGTGTTCTGTTGGAATTGCGCTTGTAAACTGTTAGCCTAGCTCCTTGGAATTTAGGCTGTTTCATTAGAGTTGCCCTGGACGGAGGAGCCTGGAAGGCTGCAGTCCATGGGGTCGCTGAGGGTCAGACACGACTGAGCGACTTCACTTTCACTTTTCACTTTCATGCATTGGAGAAGGAAATGGCAACCCACTCCAGTGTTCTTGCCTGGAGAATCCCAGGGACAGGGGAGCCTGGTGGGCTCCCATCTATGGGGTCACACAGAGTCGGACACAACTGAAGTGACTTAGCAGCAGCAAATAGACTTCAGTGTGGATCCTTTAGGATGAAACTGTTTCTTAGAACTGGCTGGTGTGAGGCTTGTAGATTATTTAAGCTGTTTAAGGTGTTGCAGCTGCTTGAACAGTTTAGGCTGTTTAAAATTAAGTGCTTCAAAGTGCCTCTAGGCCTCTAACCAGCCTTTCCAATGTCCTCTGAATTCTCAACTGTAGAAGGTCTTCCCAATCCTCCCTCTTAATCGGCTAGAGAAACATTACTCCAGACTGGGGATGAATCTCTTCCAGTCCTAACTGACACGGAAGTCACACTGTCAGTACTCAACTCACTACCATAAATCAGCCCCAACTCAGAGTACTAAAACAGTTCAAACAGTGGAGATCTCTGATGAACCTCAAAAGATATAATGAACCTCAAAAGGTGTCTAACTCTGAACCTATTCCCTTTTGTTTAGGTCCTTGGAGACGTACACTTTGGTCCGTAGTCCCTCTGCCCCTGTTTATTTACTAGGCTGTGTGTATGTGTGTGTGTGTGCGTGCACACGCACGTGTGTGCACACACGCACGAGGACATGTGCTCAGTTGCCGAGTCGTGTCTGACTTTTTGGACTCCATGGACTGTAGCCTGCCAAGCTCCTCTGTCCATGGGATTCTCCAGGCAAGAAGTACTGGGGTGCGTTGCCATCTCTTTCTCCAGGGGATCTTCCTGACCCAGGGACTGAACCCGTGTCTCTTACATCTCCTGCGTTGGCAGGCAGGTGGATGCTTTATCCCTAGGTGGGACTTCTTAGGAAAGTATCATACCAGACATTCTTTCTCCCAAAAAGGGTAAATAATTCTAGAATTTGACCATAAATGAAGCAGCCAAGCTGGCAAATTAAATGACATTTTGAAATCTTCTTTGCTACATCTTTGATGATACTAGAGCTGATTTGGAAAACAGGAAACATTTGTCTCTATTGAATCAGTTACCACATTCCTTACAGGCAAAATCTGCAACTGATATTGGCAAAATTCATAGCATATCTTCCACCAAGATTCAAATAGATCCCTGAAAATCTCTTCCTAGAAGTAATGAATGACCTATAAGTAATGTAACCTTTCAAGGTATAAAGTCCATAATAGAGGATTACAAGACTCAAGGCTTCATTATTCCTTGTGCTAGACCCTGTAATACTCCTATTTTAATGATGAGGAAAACCCAAGGTCTTGTCCTGGGGCCCTGAGCAATAAACAACATTGTTATCCCTCAACACACCCTATTGTTTCTAACCCTCATGTGCTACCAGCATCCGTTTTCACCAGAAGCAAATTCTTTATTGTAACTGATTTTTGCAGTACATTCATTAGTGTTCCTGTCAATGAAGCTAGCCAATACCTTCTGCCTTCACTTGAGAAGAAAACAAAATTACCTAGACAGAAATACATCAGGGTTTTACTGAGAGTCCTTATTTCTCACAAATCCTGAAGGCTGAACTCCTGATATAAAGCTTCCGAGAGTTCTCCTTTGTCACAATATGAGGACCATTTGTTTCTTTGCTCTTCTTCTCAAGCCTTCTTGTAGGAAGGCAGCATCCACCTGCTAAAGCTTTTAGAAATACAGAGTCACTGCAAGAAAAATTGGAGTTTGCTCAAACATAGCCTTCGTATTTGGGGCATCTAATATTAAAACAAGGGCTACATCTATATTCTGATAGGCTTCGTGGTGTTCAAAACCCAAAACTAAGCATCACCTGTGAGGTTTTCTTAAGTTAGTTGTCTATTGCCAGCATGGGATTCCAACTTTCTCTCTTATGGCCAAATTTTTGTATGTTTTACTGAAGAGCAACAAGCCCAACACAATTTTATGGAAAGAAGTGGATGACCCAGACTTTAAGGGCCTTGAAGAAGAGTTCGATAAACACACCTACCCTTGGATTCCCAATGGTCAGATTCTCATTTTCCTTTTTGCGTATAAAAATGAAGAGAGTGCCCTTGGGGTATTCCCCCAAACCATTGGGACCACCATTAACCCATAGGTTGCTATAGCCAGCAACTGGATCCCCCTTACCTTAGGGCCATTACTGCCACTAACCTTTTGGTTAAGACCATCTTTATGGGATCCTCTTTATCCATTTTTGTACCTCATGAACTAAAAGTCCTCCTGAATCCCATCCCACTCAGGATTTCTCAGTCAACCATCTCACCTTCTATGAAGTTCTTTAGTTAACTGCTCCTCACATAATTTTTATATTGTAATAGCCTTAACACTGCTACTCTTCTCCCCTTCATCTCCAATCAAGTCCCTCATGATTGCTTAAGGCTGAAAGATCACGTCCTGACTCTTCATAATGATCTGCTGGAAATAGCTTTGGGTAACACTGACCTCCTGTGTTTCATTTCCCAATCTATTCACTTTCCCTCCAACATGAGACACCACACACAGGAGAGGCCTTTCTGATACGGAGGAACAGAAAGGAACGAAAACTAGAAATCCAGACTCTTGATCAGCAGTGCTTTCAGAGAAAGATCTTCATCAAAAGGGGAAAATGTAAAATATTAATAAACAGAAACCTCACTTACATAAAATTGAGAAAACAGAAGGGCAATTTCTCACACTCTTTGATGACAGCAGAGCCCAAGGAGGAGAAGATAGACTTCTTTCTTGGCAAAAGCTCAGACAATGAGAGACTGTCATGACTCAGCCAATAGGAAGCCAATATACTTCAAGCTCTTAACTCCTCCAATAGATACTTTGTTAACTCTAGCCCTCCGAATTTTCTTTTCCCCTCTTTAAAAGATTCCTCCTCTCCTATCTGTGGAGGGAGTTGTTCGGACTCTCCATGACTTCAGACCCCAAATTACAAATCTTTAATGATTCTGAACAAACTCTTTTCTTGCTGGAAAAATAACTGGCAGTCTATTTGCTATAGGTCAACAAAACAAAAAGGAAACATAATTTTATAATAAAATTATAAGATAATTTTGTATATCAAAATAAGGATTAATTAATTAGTTAGATGTGAGCTTCCCTTGTGGCTCAACTGGTAAAGAATCTGCTGGCAACGTGGGTGGTCTGGGTTCTATCCCTGGGTTGGGAAGATCCCCTGGAGAAGGTAAAGGCTACCCACTCTAGTGTTCTGGCCTGGAGAACTTCATGGACTGTATATGTATAGTCTCTGGGGTTACAAAGAGTCGAACAAGACTGAGTGACTTGCACTTACTTACTTAGATGCAGCAATAGCATTGTGATTATATATATTTTTAGAGATACATACTGAAGTATTTAGAGATAAAATAATATGGTGTCTAAATTTTTCTTTAATTTGTGGTGAGAAGAGATAAAGGAAGATTGGCTATAAGATGATACTATTCTCTTTACTTTTATATATGGAAGACATTCACTATCATAAAATGTTTTATAAGAAAGAAATGACTAGTCATATAAGAGAAATACTGTTATACATATACTCTTCAACTTAGAGTGTTATTTTTAATACTATGATTTAATACATAATTAAATCAAAATAATATTACATTGTAATTTTAAAGACCCTTGTAGGAAGAGAATTTGCTCCCTTCCTTTGAAAACCAGCGTATGGCTTATTTTCCATGTGCAGCACAATGTTTCAAGTAAGACAAATGCCATGAATATGAAAACTGCAGTTTACAGTATATCATATATCTAGAACCAAGGGGAGATGAATTAGACAAAAGTTATAGTCATTCAGTTATACAATCCTGCCAAGTTGGTCTGCGGCAACAAAACTCTCCAGTTAAGTTTCTTTTTTGTTAACAATCAGAGGTTCCATGTTTTCTGCAGGGTTTTTTTTGTTGTTGTTATTGTTGTTTTTACTGTGCTTTGAATGAGAGTCATCACAGAATGAGAACTTTGGAACTCCAACAGTAGCAGTACAAAGCTTTTCATCTCCCAAATCCTCCATGCCAAAAGCATGTATTATCTTAGGGTTGTCTTTCTGGATGTGAAGGTTTTCCATAGATTTGCTCTGATGATATTTAACACAAAAATCTTTTGTAAGTTACATAACCAAGAGCAACTATCCCAGCAGCAGTGGTTACTGCTCTAATCTGTTTTACCTTGAAATAATGACAAATTCTAAAAATGTAAAAAAAAAAATTGTTTTGTTATTGGTGTTTTAAAAAAGTAACAGAAAGTTAACAGAAAGTAAAGTCACATGAAACCAACAGTAATTTAATTACCTTCTATTCAAGCAATCAATCTTAAATGGAAGAAAAGCTTTTCACTCACTAAGGTTATAACTTGGTACATAACTGAATCATTCGTGTCGGGTCAGACTCCTGAGATAAGAGGAGCTCAGGAGCTGAGGAAATAACCTGAAAACTTTTTAAATGTTGCCAGAATGTTTCTGTCTAGACTCTTTGTGACACTGTAATTTATAATATGGAATATGTATGTAGTCTTTTCCCATTTCTGACACAGAAAAACTTCTGGAATTTTCAAGAGATGAGAGTAATCAAGGTGTTTTTTGTTATGTTAATGAGGTGACTTTTGAGAAGCACCTAGGGATGGGAGCTAGTTGTCAGAGGGGAAAAAACCTTGTGATTAGAAGGTTGGAACTTTCAGTCCTTCTTCCTGATCACTGGGGAGAGGGGAGGGACTTAAGATCGAGTTCAATCACGAATGACTGATAGCCTAGTCAATTTTGTCTCTGTACTGAAGCCTACATACAAATCCACAAGGAATTTCAAGAGAGCTTCGGGGCTAGTAAACGTTTCAATTTGGGAAGAACGGTGCACTTGGAGAGGGCATGGAAGCTCTGCATCCTTCCCCATGGTTTGCCTTGTGCATCATGTCCATCTGGCTGTTCCCGAGTCGTATCCTTTTATAATAAACCAGTAATCCAGTGAGTAAACTGGTTTCTTGAGTGCCGTGAACCGCTGAGCAAATTAATTGAACCTAAGGAGGGGGTCCTTGGGAACCTTTGGTGTATAGCTGGTGGCTCAGAAGCATAGGTGACAACCTGGGCTTGCACTTGGCATCTGAAGCAGAGGGCAGTCTCGTGAGACTGAGCCCTTAATCTGGCAACCTCCAGGTTGATAGTGTCAGAATTGTGTTGAATTGTAGGACTCCCAGATGGTGTCAGAGAATTCTTGGTGGCGTGAGGAAAACCTCTGACCCTACTGGAGTGAGAATCATTACTCCTTCAAGGTCCTTTTTAATGATCCTCATCTATCAATGACCCCTATCATTCTCTCAGTCCCACAGAAATTGTGCTATAAATTTTCATCCTTTCTTTCTTTCATTGCAGTTGCAGTCAGTTAACAAGTCTTGATGAGTTGTTTACTAATGTGTTGTATATTGCCTTCTCCCAACTTTAATTTCCACACCTGACATCTGAGTCCTGCTTAATAGCTGAATCCTCATACTTCTGACATACTACTTCCTAAAAGGCTGGTTTTTATCACATCATCCTATACTGAAGAACTTCCAGTCATCCTTCATTGTTTGATGTCAACTTTTATTTCTTTGCCCAACAGTCTACATTTTGCTTTATCCCCACACAATCTATAGCTGTCCCTTTCTTCTCCCCTCCATGAAGTTTTGTTCTGTACTCCAACCCCATTCTTCAACTGTCTCCACTCTGTCCTCAAAACCTACCCTTCATAAGCCCCTGTCCTCTAACTGTTAGGCTTGGTAAATAGGAAGTACTATCAAGGGATATGAGTTGAATACAACTAAAGGAGTTTAAAAGAAATTTTTTCTTTAAAATAGAATGGGGAAAAAAAATCCCGAACAAAATTATTTTCTCTCCATCCTAATTAGAATCATAGTAAATTATATAGAACCTCGGAGTAAAAAGAGATCATAAAATGTATGTACTCCAATGCCCTTCCAAAGTCAAAGTGTTCTATAGAATAGTCCCTAGCATATGTTCCCTCTTTTCCAAAAAATTCCTTCCAGCCTTTGAAAGCTTTCACTTTTAGAAAGTTCTCTCTTATATCAAACTTTCTACCTCCTCAGAGTTACATCCATTGACCTTGTCCACTCCCCTGGATCTTTAATGATGAAGGCCAAGTTTCCATCCTCATGATAGTACTTCAATTATTTTATGATTGCTCTCACTTGGTTTACTCTTCTGTAAGCTGGAAATTTCCAGTTTTAAAAACTGTGCGTGACGGGATGTGTTTTTGAGACTCACAGAGCCTGCTGACTACATCTTCCTCCTGCACTCACTACCTTAAGGGAACTCTTTTTTGGCAGGCACCTGTGCTGTCTTAAATGTCTTAAAGGCCTGATTTCTCCATCATATGTGAGTTCCCTAGAATCAGTGACTCTGTCATATTCATCCTGTGTTTCCAATTGCCTTGCCCAGTTATTAGCACTTTCATTTTTATTTATTTTTGAACAAATAGATAGATGGATTCAATTATTCCCCTTTAATGCTTCAGTGCGCCTCTCCCTCTCAGAAACACAACTCAATAGTTCAAATGAGGTCTGGTAGAGAGAGGATTGAAGCCATACTTGTTCAAGATAGAATATCATACTTCCTGTGATGCAGCTTGAGATTACATTAGCATCTTTTTTTCCTCAACCAAACACACTATTGGCTCATATCAAATATATTTTAAATTAAAATCAAACTTTTTTACATATTACATCCAAACCGTATCTTCCTAGCATGTATTAGTGTAATAGCACTTGTTTCTTATCTAAATATAAGAATAATGTTTATCCATGGTAAGTTTATTCTTGCTGAATCTAACAAACTATGCTTTGAGATCATCTAGGATTCTGATACAATCATTCATTATATTTGTTATCCCTCCCACTGGTGGCTCAGCTGGTAAAGAATCTGCCAGCAATGCAGGAGACCCCGATTCGATTCCTGTCTCGGGAAGATCCCCTGGAGAAGGGATAGGCTACCCACTCCAGTTTTCACGGGCTTCCCTGGTGGCTCAGATTGTAAAGAATCCAATGTGGGAGACCTGGGTTCAATCCCTGGGTTGGGAAGATCTTCTGAAAGAGGGCATGGCAACCCACTTCAGTATTCTTGCCTGGAGAATCTGCATGGACAGAGGAGCCTGTGGGCTACAGTTCATGGGGTTGCAAAGAGTCGGACATATCTGAACAACTAAGCACAGCACCTTTTCTTTGCTAATTATGATAATGTCTTAATAGTTCTTTTTTCCATGTATTGATAAAAGTTTCAATTTATTTATTAATTTAATCAATGACTATTAATCGAGCATCTAGTAAATCCAAGAACTTATTCTAGGTGCTGGAGATGAAGCTTATATTCTAGGGTAGTGTTTTCCAAATTTAGCATGCATCAGAATAACTGGGAAGGCTTGTTAAAATACAGATTATTGTAATGGTCTCTACCCCCAAAGTTTCCGACTTAATAGGTCTGCTGTGTGTGTGGCTGGGGAGAGATTCTGCATTTCTAACAAGTTCCAAGATGATGCTATCCAGGGCCCACACATTGAGAATTACTATTCTGCTAAGGAGTTAATTTTAAGTAAATGTGAGTTCATAAGACTGAGGCTAGATCCTTACCTATAGGACACTTCAAGTATTATTTTACATGTTGCTTACAAATATAACAAAAATAATAGGTGGACAATTAATTATGGTAAAAGAGATTATACAATATATTGGGGAGGAGTAAAGAACATACTAATAGGAAATCAAGCTATACTTTTATAAATTAGTCAATTAATTCAATTGAAATAAAATACTTAATATTGTTTTTGTTGTTTAGTCACTAAGTTGTGTCTGAGTCTTTGCGACCCCATGGACTGTAGCCCACCAGGCTCTTATGGCCATGGGATTTCCCAGGCAAGAATTTTGGAGTGGGTTGCCATTTCCTTCTCTAGGGGATCTTCCCAACCTAGGAATTGAATCCATATTCCTGCATTGCAGGCAAATTCTTTACCTGTGAGCCACCAGTTGAAATGTATGCCAAATGCCCAGCTGAAACAGGGTATTGAAAAGATGGGTGGTGATTTTAAAGGGTTGTAACACAGAGTCCTTCCTCGAGCCTGTATGCAAGTGTCCTGCTTCCAAAGTGGCAACTGCAACATAGACCCACTGCAGTGGTTTGCCAGAGCCACCCCTGTGCTGGTGTGTGAATAAACCTAATAATGTGTAAATCATACTTACTACTGAACTAAAACCTCCTACTCACTGTCAAAGTTTTTAGCATTTATAAGCTCATTAGATGGATAGTTCAGCTCTCAAACACCCAAATGTTTTAGCTTTCATTATGTCAATGACTCCAAATTTTTTGAAATAGAAATATCATGTTCGTGTTTGTTTTAGTTTTTGGCGGTTTTGAGTTCACTAATAGCTCCTACTCTATTATTTTATAGGTATTTACCTTCCATGTTAGTCATTAATTTTCCCAAGATGGAGGCTTCATATTTTATATTATTTGAATTAAAGTGAAATGCAATTTTGTGTTGAGAACCTTACACCACTAACTGAGACAATTTAAAGTGTCTGGATGGTGCCATATATTCAGAGCAGGAAGTAATAGTTTATGTGCTCAGTGACAAAGCAAGCTGCTGTAGACTGAATTATGTTCCTTTAAAATTCCTCTGTTGAAGTCCTATCTCCAGTGTGGTGGTATTTGGAGATGGGGCCTTTGGGAGGTCAGTGTGTTTAGAGAAGTTCATGAGGCTCTCATGATGAGATTAATCCTTTTATAAATGGGGACGCCAGAGAGTTTGGTCCATTCCTCTCCCTGAAGGTGAGGACACTGGAGGAAGACCTGTCTACAAGCCACAAAGACAGCTCTCCCTAAAACCTGACCATGCCAGTACCTTGATCTTGGGCTTCTAGCCTCCAGAACTGTGGGAATTCAAATTTCTGTTGTTTAATGCACACAGTTAGAGGTATTTTGCTATGGAAGCCCAAGTTGACTAAGACACAAAGTGTTTTAAATGAAACTTTTAAATGAAATTAAAACCATCTCCACCATCTCTGCTAATAGCACTCAGAATTTTTCTGCAAATGAAACAGACTCAATTTGACTTTTTAAAGATTGATTGTACTGGAACTTTGAACATTACAAAGACACGACCTGATTGTTAATTTTCATTGTACTTCATTGCAGAAATAACCCATTAGAAAATAACACGATGACTCTTAAATAAATTTTCACGCAATGCACAAATTCTTCAGCTACGAAAAAACAGTGCAAAACCACGTATGCTTTCTCCTTTCTCTTACAAGAAAATCGCTGACATTCAGAATGATGCCCAGAGTCATAACTAGTTATGATTACTTGAACATACCATTCTTGGGTTATATAATTTGACATGCCACATGTACCTTCTTAAACTACAACTGTATCTTGTTAGAACGTGATGGCAGGCTAACTTGTGTAGAAGATTCTAAGGGCTGAGGAGGATTCTGATCGGCATCTTCTGAGTCAGTCAGATGTTCAGATTTCCAGGAAAGGTCCCACAAGCAACTACCATAAGTGCCTTGACAGTCAACTGCCAAAACAACAGCTTCTCTGTTTTCCAAAGCAATACATGTGTATAACCCGTAAACAAACTGTCAAGGAGATTGTACATCTGGACAACACAGTTGCAAAGTTAATTTCAGTTGGAAGAAAACTATGCCTCTGGTTTTAATTTAGATGGAATTTTGATCAGAGAAAGAATCCTATCTTGGGCATTTCGGATACTCCTATGGACATGTGCAACAATTCTATAAGCTGCCAAAGACAGAAGATTCTGAGAAATAATACTTTGAGTGAAGTCAAGAAGTATCTGAAGGCTTTGTCTCATGGACCAGCAACCTGGGCATTCAATATCATATTATAGACTCAGTATTTCAAGATTCATACTATAGAAATAGCGTGAAATAGTGAGCGGCAAAAACCACTGAACAGTTTCTCCTGCCTTAGAAGACTATGGTGAGTTAGTTTCTCTCATTCTTGGAAAAGAGCAATCACCATCATCAAAGTAGTCAAGGTTCTCTGATACTCTTACTTACTCAGAGCATTTGGAGCTGGCTACTCAATCCTTCTCTTACTTCTGATATTACTAAGATCCATTTAAATCCACTGTCTCCAGGCAACAATGTGAAAGAACCAAGTATCTCCTTTCATCCCAATCATTTTTAAGGGAAAAATAAGCATATTCGTGGGACTTCTCTGGTAGCTCAGTGGTAAAGAATCCGCCTGCCAATGCAGAAGACATGGGTTTGATCCCTGGGTCAGTAAGATCCTCTGGAGGAGGAAATGACAACCCACTCCAGTATTCTTGCCAGGGAAATCCCATGGCCAGAGGAACCTGGGGGGATACAGTCCATGGGGTCGCAAAAGACATGGACATATAAGCATTGGTAATGAAGAATGAGTAACTTTCATGATGTTGCGTAAGTGAACTCATGCAAGAGTCAGATTCTTTTTACCATGCTCTCAATCTTTCCTGCTGCTTTCTCCTGAGTAGGACGTGGTCTATTGCGTCATACAGCTGCCTTCTGTTCCGTGGTCACAGCAGCCTCTTGATAGTTTCCATCTGCAGTTAGGACCACCTCTGAAGTCCACTAAGTTCAGATTACCACTAGAGGAAGAGTCTGAGGAGCATTCAACACTCAACTGCCAGCTGTCACCCCGAACACCCGTCTTAGCAGCTATCATCACCATTCTGACAGAAGTGGTCTTCCACTTGCATGTGACAAGGTTAAAATGTTTTTAATAAACTGGACTTAAGATGTTGGCTTCTTAAGCTTAAATAAAGCCAACATACAAAATTACAAATAGATGCATTTGAGAAACTATTCATTTTTATGAGCTAAAAGTTTGGCCAAAGAATTATCACAATCCCCCTAGATAATGACAGTTCCTAGCATTAAATGTTCTGCTATATAGAACTTTCTTTTTACCTGCAACTGTGTAAGAACATAAAGCTCTCACCTTTTATGTCAATATTTCATACACTCTATGTATTAATTCATATTATCTTAATAACAGTTTTATAAACAATATGAAACAAGAATGGTGGCAATTTTGTAGTTGTAGAATCTAAGAGAAATGAAATGGTAAGTATACAGTCTCATTGGTTGGGAATCAAACTCAAAACTCAGACTTCAATTTCAAGTCTCATGTGCTTTCTACTCTACAGTGTCTGTCTCTGAAACTTTGTACCTAATAGAAACATGCAGGTAAATTAAATGGTATCTATTTCTATTTAAAAGTTGGGCTTCCCTGGTGGCTCAGTTGAAAGAATCCACCTGCAATGCAGGACACTGTCAGCAATGCAGGAGACTCTAGTTCAATCCCTTGGTCAGGAAGATTCCCTGGAGAAGGAAATGGCAACGCACTCCAGTATTCTTGCCTGGAAAATCCCATGGATGGTGGAGCCTGGAGGGCTACAGTCCATGGGATCTGAAGGGTCGGACATGACTGAGCGACTAAACCACCTAATCATCTAGTCTACAGTGCTACCTTTGAACCTTTATACCTAATAGAAACTTTCAGGTAGATTAACACATGGCATCTGCTTCTATTTAAAGATTAAGGATCAGGAATCCAAAGTATTGCATATTAACTCATAATCAACACTAATGATGCAAAACAGGGATATACATATTTTTTCAACATTATAATAACTGTTTTCTTACGTCTGCATGTCTTTACTGTACTTTAAGCATAAGGGCTGACTTCATCCCTATATGGGGAATATAAAGGCCTATAGAGTTTATGGTGAATCACGAGGCAGACTTTGCTGTTAATTTCACATCAACCTGAGACTCTTTTCTGATAACTGGACTTCTTAATAATCTGCATTCCTAATCCATGTTCCAAATCTCTTCCCTTTTGCCTCAGTTTCTGTCTTAATTCAATGACAAACACTTTGGTTCCTTCATCTGAGGACTTTTTCTGTCCTGATGAATCCTATTGCTTCAAACAGCACTCACAGCCTTTGCCAAGTACTTTCCCGCCTACAGCAACACTTCCTCCACACTGGTGTTAGTCTGCCCTCTGGGATCAGGAGGGCTGCCTGGTGAAGATACCATGGCCTCATGGCCTTTAGAGTCTGATCATGATGGGTTTGAATCACTCATTCTTCACTTTTAGCAATTAACTTTAATCTCTACAACTACTCCATGAAGTGGTTTTTCAGTTCCCAGTTTACAAATTATAAAACCAAGGCAAGGTACTTAACTTCCTGAAGTTTCAGCTTCAAAATTCATAAAATGCTATCATTACTATTACTGCTTAACCAAGGCCTCTCTAACGTTGACCAGAAATGGAACTGCCCTCTATCACTGCTTTTCTGGGTTTATGGACTCCCTGCAGACCCGGAAGCATGTGTCAAGGCTCCAGGCTCCTTTTCTTCATACTTCAGTTCAGTTCAGTTCAGTCACTCAGTAGTGTCCAACTCTCTGCTACTGTGAATCACAGCACGCCAGGCCTCCCTGTCCATCACCATCTCCCAGAGTTCACTCAAACTCACGTCCATAGAGTCGGTGATGCCATCCAGCCATCTTATCCTCTGTCATCCCCTTCTCCTCCTGCCCCCAATCCCTCCCAGCATTAGAGTCTTTTCCAATGAGTCAACTCTTCACATGAGGTGGCCAAAGTACTGGAGTTTCAGCTTTAGCATCATTCCTTCCAAAGAACACCCAGGGCTGGTCTCCTTCAGAATGGACTGGTTGGATCTCCTTGCAGTCCAGGGGACTCTCAAGAGTCTTCTCCAACACCACACTTCAAAAGCATCAATTCTTCGGCACTCAGCCTTCTTCACAGTCCAACTCTCACATCCATACATGACCACTGAAAAAACCATAGCCTTGACTAGACGAACCTTTGTTGGCAAAGTAATGTCTCTGCTTTTGAATATGCTATCTAGGTTGGTCATAACTTTCCTTCCAAGGAATAAGCGTCTTTTAATTTCATGGCTGCAGTCACCATCTGCAGTGATTTTGGAAACCCCCAAAAAATAAAGTCTGACACTGTTTCCACTGTTTCCCCATCTATTTCCCATAAAGTAATGGGACCAGATGCCATGATCTTCCTTTTCTGAATGTTGAGTTAGCTCTATTTTATGACAGTCTGGGCAGACTACCCCAGGAAAAAATGCAAATTGGCAAAGCAAAGTATTGATGTTTAAATCAACACTTCTTGTCGCAAGTTTAAGACAGCAAGCAGAGGTAATATACTGTGAAATCCGAAAGTCATCCACCTTAGTACAGTTCATATTTCCATGTTTCATCGTCCCCCTTTGTACTTGAAACAGTCATATATTCACTTTACCTTGTCTTGTTTTCCTTAACATGAATGTGTCGTTGCTCTCTGTTCCTGGGCTACAGATCTGTTTGTTTTTCGTCAGGTTCCTCCTCATGAACAAAGCCTCCTCTTCATGCAAGGAAGGTTGTCTGTATTGTTCTTGTCTTTTTCTCCAGCGCATAGAGAAGCTTGGAATACTATGGTTCCTCAATAATATTTCTCAATAAATAGTCAAAAAGGAAGGAAAGGGCAGAAGGAAGGAAGAAAGGGAGAGAGGGAAGAAGAAGCACACTTGAGGTAAGGTTGGAAAGATTAAAATTTTAATAATTTTGATAATAATCTCTGAGACTTATTGAGTGATTACTTTATGTCCTATTCTAAGAAATCCATATGTATTACTTAATTTAGTGGTACAAATACATATTAAAAGACAGGTAAGATTGGAAAATGGGGACAAAGAGGTTAAATAACCTAATCATGGCCACAAAGCTCATAATAATGTGGTTAGGATTCAAGCCCAGGAAATTTAAGTCCACATTCTGTGCTCTTAATCTCCATGATGTATTGCTTCTTTTTAGAGTGCAAAATTAATGCATGTAATAAAAAAAAAAAAAAAAGGCTGAACATATATTGCTCTCGAAGCAAGTGATTTAAAGGAACAACTCTAAGAAGGTTCTTGGTAATTGTTATTAAATTCTGTAAACAACAAACAAACAAAAAATCCTTATTTAGGCAAATTCATAGCAAACCCTTGAGATAAGAGGGATAGGAGAGAGAGAGGGACCAGACTGGATCACACATTTCTTGGCCAGACACAGTACAGATCAATAAATCACAAACAATTTACAGAACACCCTCATCCAACTTTGAGGTGTTTCAAGGAACCCTCCCATCTGGAATCTGTGCTGATTCTTTTCATATTGTATTTCCCCAAGGATGACTCACAGGAAATTGAGGTTTCAGAAATATGTGTTTTTCTATGGCATTTCTCTACCTTCACTACAGAAGTTTTAAAGATAAGTGATTCTGTGGTTGTGCTTTTTCCCATTTAGTTTAAGGAAAGAAGATCACTACTTTTCAACTAATTTTTACAATTTTTTGAATCATAATAGCATTTATGCTGTTATGATAAGTGATGATCAGAGAAGGCAATGGCACCCCACTCCAGTACTCTTGCCTGGAAAATCCCATGGACGGAGGAGCCTGGTGGGCTGCAGTCCATGGGGTCACTAAGAGTCGGACACGACTGAGCGACTTCACTTTCACTTTTCACTTTCATGCATTGGAGAAGGAAATGGCAACCCACTCCAGTGTTCTTGCCTGGAGAACCCCAGGGATGGGGAGCCTGGTGGGCTGCCATCTATGGGGTCGCACAGAGTCGGACACGACTGAAGTGACTTAGCATAGCATAGCATAAGTGATGATAATGATGATAAGTCTGTTGACTGTAGTACAAATACTCCAGTGAGGGAGGGTATGAAGAGAGTTAAAAAAAAAAAAAACACAAACAAAAACAAAAACAAAAAAACCCTCAATAATATGTAAAATTGCAATAAAAATAGTTAACCACTATGGATAACCACCATGTGTATTCAGCTATGCTTCATATCATGAGGGGTGTGAAGATACATGGCATCACCCTTGCCTCAAACAGCAGAGTCTGTTGGAAGAGTCAGAGGTAGAGCAAGTGTCTCCAGCAGAGCATGAAGGCAGTGTGATACAGACACAAAGTACAATGATCACACATTTACTGGCATATGATTCATTCCAGCTGGAGGACTCTGTGGAAGGTGGCATTTGAAATAGGTCTTGAGAGATTGTAGACTTTCTTTAAAAAGAAGAAATATACAGATGAAATTTGTAAAGTGAAAGGGGAGAGTTAAAAAAACTGAATGTTAAAACTCAACATTCAAAAAGCTAAGATCATGGCATCTGATCCCATCACCTCATGGCAAATAGATGGGGAAACATGGAAATAATGACAGACTTTATTTTGGGGGGCTCCAAAATCACTGCAGATGGTGACTGTAGCCATGAAATTAAAAGACGCTTGCTCCTTGGGAGAAAAGCTATAACCAACCTAGACAGCATATTAAAAAGCAGAGACATTACTTTGCTGACAAAGGTCCTTCTAGTCAAAGCTATGGTTTTTCAAGTGGTCATGTATGGATGTGAGAGGTAGACCATAAAGAAAGCTGAGTACCAAAGAATTGTTTTTGAACTGTGGTTGGAGAAGACTCTTTCGAGTCGCTTGAACTGCAAAGAGATCAAAGCAGTCCATCCTAAAGGGAATCAGTCCTGAATATTCATTGGAAGGACTGATGCTGAAGCTGAAGCTCCAATACTTTGGCCACCTGATGGGGAAAACTGACTCATCTGAAAAGACCCTGATGCTGAGAAAGATTGAAGGCGGGAGAAGGGGACAACAGAGGTTGAGATGGTTGAATGGCATCACTGACTCGATGGACTTGAGTTTGAGTAAGCTTTGGGAGTTGGTGATAGGGAAGCCTAGCATGCTGGAATCCATGGGGTCGAAAAGAATTGGACACAACTGAGTGACTGAACTAAATTTGTAAAGGTAGAGATGGCAGAGGAGGGTGTGGGGAAAAGCAGCCAGCTCAGAGGTCTGTTTTCCTTCTTTTTCCCTCCCTTCCACCCTCCTTCTCTCAGCTCCTCCTTCCTTCCTTTCATTCTTTTTTCCCTTCTTTCCTTCCTTCCATCCTCTTTCCTTCCAACAGATGTCCACCACCAAATGGGTGATACCCCAGAGTACAGGTTCACAAATCTCCCCCTAGTGTAGGGAATGATGCCTGATGCATGTGATACTCAATAAGTATTACTGAAAAAATTGCGTATATTGTGTTCAAATAGGAACTCAGAGAGATGAACAATTTTAATTTATGGATTAAGGAAAAAATTTATGGATTAAGTGTGCTCTATCACTTATCATATGGAAGATAATTTTTAAAATGTATAAGTATCTATGTGAGCCACACATCAAACATTAATAGCTGCAGGCAAGATAAAAGATGAACAAAAATTAAAGAGTTAAATTAGTTTTCTGACTATCTCTCTTAATAGACTCTGAGACATCTAGAACAGGGAAATTGAAAGTGAAGTTGCTCAGTCATGTCTGACTCTTTGCAACCCTATGGACACCAGGCTCCTCAATCAGTGGGATTTTCTAGGCAAGAGTACTGGAGTGCGTTGCCATTTCCTTCTCCAGGGATTCTTCCCAACCCAGGGATCGATTCATTTAATAGTTTTTTGTTTTTGATACCTATGATGTTTCAGCTGCTGTGTTAAGTATTGTGGTACAAAAAATGAAAAATATAGTCCCTACAAATGCTGTGCCTACAACTGATGATGGATAAAGAAAATACAAAGTGTATGCAGCTGATGATTTTTAGATAATATCTACTGCCAGTCACTATGATAGGCAGTGCATATACATTATTTATTTGGTATACCTGCCCTCTCAGATCAGATCAGATCCGCTCAGTCGTGTCCAACTCTTTGCGATCCCATGAATTGCAGCATGCCAGGCCTCCCTGTCCATCACCAACTCCCGGAGTTTACTGAGACTCACGTCCATCGAGTCAGTGATGCCATCCAGCCATCTCATCCTCTGTCATCCCCTTTTCCTCCTGCCCCAATCCCTCCCAGCATCAGAGTCTTTTCCAATGAGTCAACTCTTCGCATGAGGTGGCCAAAGTATTGGAGTTTCAGCTTTAGCATCATTCCTTCCAAAGAAATCCCAGGGCTGATCTCCTTCAGAATGGACTGGTTGGATCTCCTTGCAGTCCAAGGGACTCTCAAGAGTCTTCTCCAACACCACAGTTCAAAAGCATCAATTCTTCAACGCTCAGCCTTCTTCACAGTCCAACTCTCACATCCATACATGACCACAGGAAAAACCATAGCCTTGACTAGACGGACCTTTGGGCAGATATTATCTCCATTTTACAGATAAGGATTTAAAGCTTAGATTGGCTAAGTAACTTGCCTGAGGCCACATAGCTGTTGTAAATCTCACCTGTTACAGCTGAGATTATAATGCTCAGACTCCAAAACCTCCTCTTACCTGTTAATTATACAATGTTAGGAGTTGGCAATACTTTTGATCTTTGAACAGTGTGGGGATTAATTCGCACATAATTTATAGTCCATCCTTGATGACTGGGGCTCTTCCCCATCCATGGATTTAACCAAGCATGGATTGTGTATTACCATAACATTTACTACTGAAAAATATTCGTGTATAAGTGAACCCTCATGGTTCAGACTTATGTTATTCAAGGGTTAACTACAGTCACTTCCCAAATGGGTGCCCATGTTGAGTCTTAGGTTCTGAATTTTTAAAGAAGAGAAGTGGTGGGGAGAACATTTGAGGCCATAAAGAAAGTGGTTTATTAAGACTAGGCTACAGGGTGTATTATGAGAAAAGGTGTTGAATATGTGGTTCGAGAAACAGAAACGAGACAGTTTATAAGAAGCACTGGATACTTCAGCTCAAGCCGTGGCTCCCCCTGGCTGAACTTAGAATCAACTGGGGAAAGTTTAAAACACATCAAAGCCTGGACACCTGACCAGATCAGTTTAAATGAAGCCTCTAGAGGTAGGGTGTCAGGCATCTGTATTTTGTAAGGTTCTTCTGGTGATTCTAGCACAGTTTTGGGTGAAAAACCACAGAGCAGAAGCGATAGGAAGCATAGAGAGAATTTACACAGGGAAGTGTGGTACATGGATTAGAATAGAGGCAGGGAAATGAGTTAGAAGGGGCTAATGATGACCACCTTAATAGTATTAGGGGGAAAATGAAAGGAAGTGAGGGAAGATATGTGAGAATGATTAGGGAGGAAGCAGAACACACAGGTTTTGTTATCTGTCTGGATGCACAGGCTGGAGAAGATGGGGAATGACTTTTCCATTTCCAGCTTGGATGTTATAAAAGTTAATGCCATTTACTGAGGCAAATATGGGAGAAAGGGCAGGTTTGGGGAAAAGCTGGTGAAGCCAAAAGGCTGTGAATGAGGCTTGACAGAAGTCAGAGAAGCCATAGAAAAGAGAGGCGACGGTAAGACCAGAAAAGCCAAGAGGAGTAGGTTGTCTATAGCACAAAAATAGTACCAAATGCCTCTAGAATCGGGCTTCCCAGGTGGAGCTGGTGGTAAAGAAGACACCTGCTGATGCAGGAGATGCAAGTTTGACCCCTGAGCGGGAAATATCCCCTAGAGTAGGAAGTGGCAACTCGCTCCAGTATTCTTGCCTGGAAAATTCCATGGACAGAGGAGCCTGGCAGGCTACAGTCATGGGACCGCAAAGAGTCGGGCATGACTAAGTGACTGAGCACTGCCTCCAGCGTCAGGAGCAATGTGATTTTATTTAATTGAAAATAGAACATCAGAGTTATGTAGGTTCCTCTCCCTTTGTCTACTTTCTAAACAGATTCCTGCTTTGGATTTATGAAGCCAATGGGCGTAAGAGCAGAATTAGAAGAAGCCTGTGTCAGTTGTCATTGTCCTCAGCTCCCGACTCACCCTTCTCTGCTCTGCTTTGTGAGGCTGAACTCTGCAAACCACATTGGCTTTGCCAGCCGCACGCTATTGAACACTGCCAAGGAGGGGAGCCAGAGAGAGTCCACAAGGCTACAGGAGGAAGAAGCAACACTTTTTATTCCTCCGAGGGCAGTAGCCACGAACGTCACTTCAGAATTGTTTCTTCACCTACATGGTGAAGTTTATTACTTCCCCATGGCAGCAACTGAAACCAATTCATAGTTTTTATCACACTTGCAGAATCAGTGTCATTATGTCCTCAACCCCAAAACACCAGCAAGAACTGTCTGATGCCCCCTGTCCTGAGACCTGGGTCCCAGGTCCACAGAGCTCAGGTGTCCCAGCTCTAGCTGAGTGACATTTCTTCTTCTAATGCCTGTATTTCAGCTGCACAGAAAGTATTAAACTTAGAAACTAAGTTTTCAGTTTTGATAATTCCAGCCTTTTCTCCTTGCTACTTCAGCCCTAAGGGTGGCATCTACTTTCTGCAGCTGGTGTCTTAGATATCTTAGTATTATACTGCTATTCTCTTTATCTACTGAAGAAGTTTATAATTAGTTAATCATTCTTTATATTAACATTTCTTGGTTCAAATAGGTAGTGCTGTGTCTGATTCAGGACTGAGCCCTTACTTACCCAGAAATTACTAGTTCCAGGGGTCATTTTAGGATACTGGATCCTCCAAATTATTTTGGGATTATTTTGGTCACATTCTTGAGTTCCTTGCCAATGGGAAATGAGATTTTTTAGTTATTATTGGAGTATAGTTGTTTTACAATATTGTGCTCCTTTCTGCTGTACAGCAAAGTGAATCAGCTATACGTATACATATCCTCTCTTTTTTGAATTTCCTTCCTAGTTAGGTCACCACAGAGCACTGAGTAGAGTTCCCTGTGCTGTACAGTAGGTTCTTGTTAGGGAGAGATGAGATTCTAATAACCCATGGCAGTTAATCAAGTTACTATTTGCTGTAGACTGTGATGAAAAGAAAGTGAAAGTGAAGTCGCTCAGTTGTGTCCAATTCTTTGGGACCCCATGGACTATAGCCCACCAGGCTCCTCCATCCATGGAATTTTCCAGGCAAGAATACTGGAGTGAGTTGCCATTTCCTTCTCCAGGGGATCTTCCTAACCCAGGGATTGAACCCGGGTCTCCCACATTGCAGGCAGACGCTTTACTGTCTGAGCCACCAGGGAAGCCAGGGAAGACTGGGATGAAGTGTTTACTTAATCAAGGGTCTTAGGACTGTATGTGGCTTGTGGGAATAAGGATGCCTATAAAGACTGTGATATGGGATCCATTTTTATGAGTGCATTCAAGTGCTTATAGTATAGAAATGACAAATACAAGTCTTTAAATTTTCAGCTCAAATCATAGCCAGAGAATCATGAATCCTCTATGCCAACCCTAAATGAGTCTCTCTCTTCTTTTTGGTAGGCACAGAAACAATATTTCAAAAAATTAAACTCAAAATATTGTGTGTGTTGCAGAATTGAATTCACAGCCTCACCTAGTATCTCACAATAAAGTTGGGGTCTTAATTAGGAAGACGAGGGGCTAAGATATTTAAAATGAGCCCATCAAGTTAGACTCCAATGAAGCTGAGAATCTTAGACCCTAGTCACTGAGTCTCCCCTGTCTATAGGAGCTGATTGCCTGTCTCTGTCTGAAAACATTAGCCTTTCCTTGCTTGAAAACTTGCAAACATCTAACCAGGGGCTGTTGCTTTGCAAGTGGAGTTCATTTTGTTCACAATTAATCTTCACCATCTCTTGTTGCCACTAGACTTATAACCAGGGTCAGATCTCAGCATGTTCTGTTGGTCAAGTACAAAATCTGACCCGAGGGAAATAGTTTATACACTAAAACAGTTGTACGATTTTGCAAAAATATGTTGATAGAAACCTAGGGAGTATGTGCCGAAGTCAGTTCTAAGTGGGGAAGGTAGAACGAAGAAGAGAGGATGTAGAATAAAATCAGACCTAATTTACGGATGGGGTGAAATTTTACCTTAGTGTTTTTTTAACTAACACTCTATAGTTATTAAACAAATTTAAGTACTGGCTGTATGCCCCTTGTGGTACAATACATCCCTGTAGCTTATCTTATTTGCTGCCCCCACGTCACCACCCCTATGTTGCCTCCCCCATCGGTGGGCACTTGTTCTCTATATCTGTGAGTCTGCTGCTTTTTCGTTATAGTTCCTAGTTTGTTGTATCTTTTAGGGTCTACATATAAGTGATATCATACAGTATTTGTCTTTCTCTGTGTGACTTATTTCGCTTAACATAATGCCCTCCAAGTCCATTCATGTTGCTAAAAATGGCAGATGTCCAGTCCTTTTTATAGCTGCAAATGGCATTATTGTGTTCTTTTTTATGGCAGAGTCATATTCCATTGTATATAAGTACTACATCTTCCTTATCCGTTCCTCTGTGGGTGGACATTTAGGTTGCTTCTATGTCCTGCCCACAGTAAATAATGCTGCAGTGAACACTGGTGAACATGTATCTTTTTGAATTATGGTTTTCCTCATTTATATTTGCCCAGGAGTGGGATTTCTGGGTCATATGGTAACTCTATTTTTAGTTTTTTGAGGAATCTCCATACTGTTCACCAGAGTGGCTGTACCAATTTACATTCTCACCAACTGTGTAGGAGGGTTTCCTTTTCTCCACACCCTGTTCAGCAATTTATGGTTGATAGAATTTTTGATGATGGCCATTCCGATGAGTATGAGATGATACTTCATTGTAGTTTTGATTTGTGTTTCTCTAATAATTAGTAATGTTAAGAATTTTTTCATGGACTTTTTGCCATCTGAATGTCTTCTTTAGAGCATTATATATTTATATCTTCTGCCCATTTTTTGATGAGCTGCTTGTTTGGTGTTTTTTTTTTTATACTGAGCTGGATGAGCTGTTTGTATATTTTGGAGATTAACCCCTTGTCAGTTGCTTCTGCAGTTTTAAAAGATTCCAGATTTAATGTGTTAGGCCATTGAGCTAGAATTGATTCAAGCAGTTTCCTTGGTGTGTTGAGGTAGAGATGGCAAAACTTTCATGGCAAGATGTAGCAAAAGGAATTTAAAGGCTTTTTGTTGTTCAGTCACTCAGTCGTGTCCAACTCTTTGCGAGCCCAGGGACCGCAACATGTCAGGCTTCCCTGTCCTTCACCAGAGCTTGCTCAAACTCATGTCCATTGAGTCGGTGATAACATCCAACCATCTTATCCTCTGTTGTCCCCTTCTCCTCCTGCTTTCAATCTTTCCCAGCATCAGGGTCTTTTCTAATGAGCTGGCTCTTCCCATCAAGTGGCCAAAGTATTGGAGCTTCAGCTTCAGCATCAGTCCTTCCAATGAATATTCAGGACTTATTTCCTTTAGGATGGACTGGTTGGATCTCCTTGCAGTCCAAGGGACCCTCAAGAGCCTTCTCCAACACCACAGTCCAAAACCATCAGTTCTTCAGTGCTCAGCCTTTTTTATGGTCCAACTCTCACATCCATACATGAGTACTGGAAAAACCATAGCTTTGACTATATGAACCTTTGTTGGCAAAGGAATGCCTCTGCTTTTGAATATGCTGTCTAGGTTTGTCATAGCTTTTCTTCCAAGGAGCAAGTGTCTTTTAATTTAAAAGGCTTAGGGAGATACAAATATTGGAGAAATTACATCATATGCAAACTGTACACCAGTATGTCAACAACGTCTCCCAACAGGGCTTAGAAGACGTTCCTTTTACTCAGCTATTGAGAAACACATACATGCGTGAAGTACCTGCAACTCTGAAAAGCTTGTGATGACACTCCTCTGTAAACCAGGTATGAAAATAGGAAATGTCCTATTTGAGATGAAATTCCTGATTTCATTGCCACTGATGGCATTTTGCTGATTGGATATAATTTGCATAAGTAAGAAATGTAAGAGCAGGAGATAAACTGAGTGAAATATCAGGCATCTGCCACTTCAAGTGAAGTGGTCGGAGGACTATCAAGTTAGCTCTCGACAGTGAAACTCAGGTTGCCACACTTTGTACACCTTCCAGTAAAAACGAAAAGGCATAGTGTTTGATGGCCTTGTTTGTTTTGAAGCAATATACACCAGATTTGAATGTGTTACTTTGAAGCTTAAAAGGGTGCCTTTGGGGAGGAAGGGACCAGAGTTAAGAGAAGCCTTTGGTCCTGTGCAGTACAAACCACTTCTTCCACTTCTACCTAATGACCCAGTGGATCTGGTGATACTTGAAGTATCAAGACAAATACAGATGCTATGTGGAACCTCTGATAAACACCAATAGGAATAATTTCAGTGCAGACCTTTAGAATTTTGGAGAAAATATATACTCTCTTTTGCTGATAATTGTTTTTCTTTTAAGAAACAGCTTCTGGCTTACTATCGAACCACGGGTAGAGACTGAACTTAGAACCATGGGACTTTGAGTGGCCACACAACCTGAGATTTCCATTATGCTCAGTGCTGCTTAACTCACTAAGATATAAGTGAAGCAACCTGGTATCAGCTGGTAAAGGCATTTGGTAAAGGCATATATGAGACTGTTCTTGAGCAGGTCCATAAGGCACTAGCTGGTTGCATGAGCAGGTGCTTCATGCTTCTTTGACATCAACTTCTACTAGCATCATCTTCTCATTTAAGATTCCATAATTTTACAACAGGGGAGTGAGGAAAAACACCACTCACTCTTAGCCTACAGATAGTTCTACACAGTATGCAGACCCCACTGAAAGTGGACAAGTGCAGCAGTATAGTATCACTCAGGAGGAGCCCGAAAAAATGCCAAGTGTACTCCACACCGTGGTCAGACTTTGCGTGGTCCATTTGGTTGTCCACTTTCTCTGATCTATGGATGTCATTCAGCCTCTTATCCCTAGGATGGCCAGGGATGCACATGGCAGCCAGTTAGCCAGTGGTGGCAATGCTGATAGGGATGGAGGAATAACGCATGACTTCAGAAACATGGACTTCTCCTCACCAAGGCTAGATGCCTCACCTGCCAAAAGCAGGGACCAGACAGACCAGCCAGTACCTGATAACAGACCTGTGACACTGGATTTCTTCCCACATGACTACTGATTTCTCATCACTGAAACAAATACATATTCTGGACATCAGCTTTCTTTGCTGCATATCATGTATTTTTTCAGAGCTCCCTTTCATGGACTTACAAAAGGTTTTTTTTTTTTTTTTTCATCTGTCATCGTATTCCGTAAGGCATTTCTATAGAAATAAAAGTTAATAGAAAATTACTGCAACTAGTAACAAAAGACAAAGTCACTAAGAATTCAGATCCTCCAGGAATGTATTTGAGTGCCCTGATGAAAGTGAAAGAGGAGAGTGAAAAAGTTGGCTTAAAGCTCAACATTCAGAAAATGAAGATCATGGCATCTGGTCCCATCACTTCATGGCAAATAGATGGGGAAACAGTGGAAACAGTGTCAGACTTTATTTTTGGGGGCTCCAAATCACTGCAGATGGTGACTGCAGCCATGAAATTAAAAGACACTTACTCCTTGGAAGGAAAGTTATGACCAACCTAGATAGCATATTCAAAAGCAGAGACATTACTTTGCCAACAAAGGTCCGTCTAGTCAAGGCTATGGTTTTTCCAGTGGTCATGTATGGATGTGAGAGTTGGACTGTGAAGAAGGCTGAGCTCCGAAGAATTGATGTTTTTGAACTGTGGTGTTGGAGAAGACTCTTGAGAGTCCCTGGGACTGCAAGGAGATCCAACTAGTCCATCCTAAAGGAGATTAGTCCTGGGTGTTCATTGGAAGGACTGATGCTAAAGCTGAAACTTGGCCACCTCGTGAGAAGAGTTACTCATTGGAAAAGACTCTGATGCTGGGAGGGATTTGGGGGCAGAAGAAAAAGGGGACGACAGAAGATGAGATGGCTGGATGGCATCACTGACTCAAGACGTGAGTTTGAGTGAACTCTGGGAGTTGGTGATGGACAGGGAGGCCTGGCATGCTGTGATTCATGGGGTTGCAGAGAGTCGGACACGAGTGAGCGACTGAACTGAACTGGATGAGCAGAAGCAAGCAAAAAGATTTAGAATGTGTATTGCAAGAAGGAAATTACATATGTATCTACTGTGGCCTCTTGACTAGTTACAAAAAAAAAGTAGATGCGCATTTTCTTATTTGCTTTGTCTGTGTGTATGTCTTTATATCTATATATCGATATCTTTGTGTGCTTATGCGTTTATACGGTTAACTATTTTCTTCTGTCTCCTCTTTCATCATTAATTTAAACAAGTTTTATTGGAGGTTGACTTTACTGTTTAGTCTTTAAGTAAGAGAATGCCGCTACTGCTAAGTCGACTCTGTGTGACCCCATAGATGGCAGTCCAACAGGCTCCCCCGTCCCTGGGATTCTCCAGGCAAGAACACTGGAGTGGGCTGCCATTTCCTTCTCCAATGCATGAAAGTGAAAAGTGAAAGCGAAGTTGCTCAGTAGTGTCCGACTGCAGCCTACCAGGCTGCCCCGCCCATGGGATTTTCTAGGCAAGAGTACTGGAGTGGGGTGCCATCGCCTTCTCCGAAGTAACAGAAAATTTGGACGCAATTGTGACTGAATTTAAGGAGTAATACACAGAGGCCCAAAATGGACACACTGGTTATTAGACTTTGTAACTCCTTTTTGGAGAGAGAGTGATAATGTCTTCATTTGTGAACATAGTTGCATCGTCTTAGGCAGAAACAGCATATTTTATTGTATGAAAGGAAAAACACGTGTAGAATACTGCGTGAAGATGCGAAGTAGCCAGAGGCAGACTATGCCAGTTACTGCACTACTGCTCCAACTCTAAATACACCCTTGCGTCACCTGTCCGTGATGCTGAGCTTGAGCTTCTGTGAACCCCATTTCGTTTTTGCCACCAGACTCTACACTAGGCTCTGCCAGTAGAGGGCGCAAGAGGTAGCTAATTCAGTTTGAGCTTCCCTGGCAGCTCAGCTGGCAAAAAAATCTGCCTGCGAATCATGGGACCCCGGTTCGATTCCTGGGTCAGGAAGATCCACTGGAGAAGGGATGGGCTACCCACTCCAGTATTCTTGGGCTTCCCTGGTGGCTCAGCTCGTAAAGAATCTGCCTGCAATGCGGGAGACCTGGGTTCAATAGCTGGGTTGGAAAGGTCTCCTGGAGAAGGGAAAGGCTACCCACTCCAGTACTCTGGCCTGGAGAAATTCCATGGACTATATAGACCATGGGGCCTCAAAGAGCTGGACACGACTGAGAGACTTTCACTTCACAAAGAGGTGCAAGAGACTTGCTCCTTCCTGTGTGCTTCCTGTGGGCTATTTCTCTGCTTGCCTTTTCTGTAAAGTCACTGTAGCAAAATTTCTTTCTTCCAGAGAGGGAGTTTCTTTTTAGAGCAGTAACTGGACACAGACTTCAGTTTTCTCAAGACCTGTAGAAGTGGTCATTAAACGCTTGCACCTGCCAAGCAGTGCTTCCTCCTCAGAGATCAGAGTTTTAGCTACCTGGAGTTATTTCCTAGGTTTCTAAGCTTCAGTCATTTTACCATCATCTTTTTTATGTCATTGCTGGAGTGGGCGTGGCTTCTTGTGGTTGCTGCTCTACAATACCCTAAAGTTGTCTTTTTACATTTTCATTTTCTTAGTTACCAACTTTATTCCTAGTTAACACTTTAAGTTCTTTTTGCTCTTGTTTTTGTCTCTTGACTGGACCTCTACTAATATAAAACCTTAGAAAGTCTGCATTGAATTCTGTTGGGAAGGACAAGGAACCATTGGAAGGAAAAAACAAAATGAAAATAGGAGAAACAGAGGGGGGAAAAAAACCTATATGGGGAAAAATTAGGATAGTCAGAAGAGAGGAAAAATTGTGGATATGGTGGGTGGTAGGTGTCATACTGTGATAAAAAGACCTTTGAGGTAGGGGGTGAAAGAATGTATGTGTAATAGTTTTGGCTCATGGCATGACATGAAATCCCTCCCTTTGCCCTGACACATAAGATTTCAATTGTTTTACATGCCTTCTGGACATTTGGAGGTATTCTTCCTCTGAACGCAGCACTTAGCTAAGACTGAACAGAAGGCACAGCTATATATTAGTCATAATTTGGAGCTACTCTGTGGGAGTTGGACCCCAGGTCTAACATCTAGCATCCCAGTTGCTTAGCATTCAGTTGCTAAGTCGTGTCCGGCTCTTTGTGACCCAATAGACTGCAGCACGCCAGGCTCCTCTCTGCACTATCTACCGGATTTTGCTCAAATTCATGTCGAGAGAGAATTTAAACTTTCACTATGACTCTCTGGCTTCTTGCCTTTTCATGCAAGTAACTGAGAACTGACTTGGCATAAAATGGGATGGTCCTCTAAATGCTGGAGGCACATTGCAGAGAATGAATTGTTGCAAATCAGCAGTTACATGACCCAGTAAGGGTGTACAGAGAATTTGACTTGTTTCATGTTATGTGTGAGTTCAGGAAATTAATCAACTTTCAAAAGTTTGATATTAATTTCGTGGTTAATTTTTTCACAGGTTCAACAGATTTATCAATTTCTTAGGAAATCAATTCTCTCTGGAAGGGAAGAGAAGGTTTGTGGCAAACATATTTCAATTAAGTAATTTTGAAAATTTTTTTCTCTTTTTCTACCAACTGAAAATGGATTCCCTTGATCTGTGCAGCTAGTCTAGAGTGTCCTGTGGATCAAACTTTGAGTTTACTGGTAGAGAACACCTGTTACCAAAAACTGACCAGTGTGGGAGGGATACGGTATGAGATGTAAGCAAAAGACTGAAAACTTATATGATTGTAATAGGACCGTGAGGTTAGAAAAATACCAGCACTTTGGTGGAGTGTCTCAGTGTCCAGTATTAGGAATTATTTGAGCCTTCAGAGCTACAAACACTTCTATCTTTGTGGCTGCTGTTATGAGCATCTTTGGAAGAGACTAGTACTGAGTAGAGAATTCATAATTACAAATTGAAAAAGACATACATGGTCTACAAATTTCTTCCAGCATACAGGAATTTTGGAGAGGCACTTGTAATAGGAAGCTAGTCATGGTGGCCAGCACCATGGAACATGTCCACATGGATGAAACATTCTAATTGCAGACACCAACACAACCGCATGGAACGGGCAGGAATATCTCTCCAAAGAAGGCTGGGGCACTCTCACTCGAGGAAGGGTGTGAAAGTTGCAGGACAGACAAAATAATGAGTAGCTACTGAAATTTGCATTCAAGCAGTGACAAAAGACTCCAGTTGCCTTTCAGCTGACTTTTCACACAAGCAACCAAAAAAAAAAAAAAAAAAACCAAAAGTCCTATAAGATTTGTAAGCCTTTTTATTTGTTTAATAATTCATTAAAGAAGAGTAATTTCCAAAATGTTTCTTAGTTGAGCTGATGCTATATATTAAAAACATACTTGTGTGTGTGTTGTGTTGTGCTGTGTGCATGCTTAGTCATGTCTGACTCTTTGTGACTCTATGGACTGTAGCCTGCCAGGCTCCTCTATCCATGGAGTTTCCCATGCAAGAATTCTGGAGTGGGTAGCATTTCCTTCTCCAGGAGCTCTTCCCAACCCAGGGAACAAACCTGCATCTCTTGTTCCTCCTGCATTGGCAGGCGGATTCTATACCACTGGACTGTCTATTGAACTGTATTTGCAGTTGTTCTGACATTTTCTGAATAATTAGTATATTACCAAAGTAATCCTCTTAGACCCAGCAGAACCTAGCCTAGAGTTAACTGTAGCTAGTGATTCAGAGTTGCAGAAATAAAAAAGAAGAAATCTAATTAGTAGAATTTTGTTTAAACATTGAATTAAAGCAATGTTTTTTTTTTTTTAAAGTTTACACTCTTTGAGATCTTTTAAGATTAAACTGATACACAGAGTTGTTAAAGATTCCCTAAATTCAGGCAATTTCTGTGAAGATGCAGTCTAACCCAACTGCAGGATGGCTGGCAAGGCAGAAAGCATCTGCTAGAGCTAGTGATAACCCTTAAGGGTCCAGCCGCCTTTGGAGAGAGTAACTGGAAAACAGATCAAAGAAGAAATAGGGGACCGGCAGTAGCTTGCTGACTTTCCAGACTTAGACTTCAAGCTACACATAATTTGGAAAGAGAATTTGCCAGGAAATCTGGATGTCTGCACACATGCTAACTGTAAGATTGTTGAGGTCCTCCTATGTGGAAAATGAGTGATTATTTGTAAGTACATTAAGGTGAGAGAAGAATATAATACTAGTATCAGAGTTTAATAGTTCATGTTGAGTCTGTATTGAATGCAGCGTTGAATGGTCTTAAGTTATAATCATACATTCACACAGGTCATGTGTATATAATCAATTTCCTTTCTCCTTGCAGTGCTAAAGAAAACAAGTGGTCAACAAAATATGACTAAATATCAAACATTGTCTACTGAACCCAAACTGGGGTCTGCCCCATGGAGACCTCATTGATAAATCTTTCAATTCTTTAGAAACTGCCCTCGGAGGAACTCCAGTATGGCTATTTATGGTTTCTCTAATCAAAAGTTTGCAGTACGTTCTTCCTTAACTGAAAGTTTCATTCGTAAAAAGAAAACTGAATTGTGAGCATAAACAGAGGGAGAGGGATGGATTGGGAGTTTGGGATTCATAGATGCATGCTATTATATATATTATAATGGAATTACTTTGCTGTACTAATACAACATTGTAAATCAACTGTACTCCAATAGAGTAAATTTTTTTAAAAAGAGAGAAAAAAAAGAAATGATAAAATAAGTCATGAGAAAGGGAGATGCTGTCTTCTTTGTAAATTCCTCTACCCTAAACATACAACCCACAACTTGTTTTAAAAGTTACACTTCACTTAGGGTTGTTACAGTTGCCACCAACAGTGGTCACTAAGTACAATCCCAGGGAAGAAAATGATGGTGTTGACCTCCTATTACACTCATGGAAACTGACATGCTTCCTTCCAAAGAATACCATGCAGCTGCCAGTGGTGGCACATAGCATTCCTGGACATGGAGCACTTGGAAGCATCTGCAGTTCTAGCTCCCAAAAGTCACATTTAGTTCGGTTCACAAAATATGCTAAGCTTCTGGGTGAGTCAAAGTATTTGGATATGCAAAAATAAATTGACTCCAAGGTGATCAGAAAGGTGAGTTTGAAGCCATATATATCAGTGTAATAAGGAGAAATCGAGGATAACCTATGACAGGATCGATTACAGAAAACGGGAAAATTGGCATCATGCAGGAGAGGCCTGAACCTTAAGAAAAAAGCATCTCATTAATGCTTCACCCTACATCTCTCCTTTCAGATTGGAATACGTAAAAAGTCTAAATTTCATATACATGTATGATATATACACATACGTGGCACAGTGGCAAAGAATCTGCCTGCCAGATGCGGGTTTGGTCCCTGGGTCAGGAAGAACCCCTGGAGAAGGAAATGGCAACCCACTCCTGTATTCTTGCCTGGAAAATCCCATGGACAGAGGAGCCTGGCAGGCTACAATTGATGAGGTTGCAAAAAGTTGGGCATGACTGAGCACACACACATACCTACATACATACATATGCATACATGTACAGAATTAATGAGGAATAAAAACCAAGGAATACAATTTTTTTAGTGGAGGACCGTTTAACAATTCTAACATATAAATTACATATACAGCAAGTGAGTAGAAACACTAAAACTTAAATAGATAAATGGGGGAAACCATTAGCCGAGAAGTCATAAGATGCTAATGTGATGTAGAAAAGAAGAACCCCTGGAGCCAGATTAACCTCACAAATTTTACACCTTTAAAATGTACCATTTAAAAAAATGTACAAATGGGGACTTCCCCAGTCATTCAGTGGCTAAGACTCTGTGCTCCCAGTGCAGGGGCCTGATTTTGATTCCTGCTCGGGAAACTAGAGCAGAAACCACACCCCACAACTAAAAAATTCTGCATGCACAACCAAGACCTGGAACAGCCAAATAAATAAATAAATAAATGTAAAAATGCAAATAATGAGGCTCAGCTCTTCTGGCTGCACCAACCTTTTTCATTATCATCATATCCATCTATTTGTTCACTCTCCATGGATCCCCATGGCCCATGATCCTTCTGGCTCCTTTTTGGGCTCAACTAACAGCTATCACTCCTAAGGCTCCATGAGGATGCTCTAATTACCAAATACCATGGCTGTTTTTCTTCATCAACTTCCTGAAAGTGAAAGTTGCTCAGTTGTGTCCAACTCTTTGCGACCCCATGGACTATACAATCCATGGTATTCTCCAGGCCAGAATACTGGAGTGGTTAGCCTTTCCCTTCTCCAGTGCCTCTTCCCAACCCAAGGATCGAGCCCAGGTCTCCCACATTGCAGGTAGATTCTTTATCAGCTGAGTCATAAGGGAAGCCCAAGAATACTGGAGTGGGTAACCTCTCCCTTCTCCAGGGGATCTTCCTGACCCAGGAATTGAACCAGGGTCTCCTGCATTGCAGGCAGATTCTTTACCAACTGATCTATCAGGGAAGCCCCCCATCAACCTCCTGAGTGAAATACAATTCTTATTAGCCTATGGGTAGTGAGTGGGCATAAAGTTGATTCTTATCTCAACCAATGTTTGAACTCCATATCTTGGTTGGAACACAAGAGATAGTGTAAGGAGCACACATCTTACAGTCCAAGGACTCTTGGGATGGAATCTCAGTTCTTTCACTTACTGTGTATTTTAGGGAAATTATTTGGGATGACTAAGAGACATAGTTTCCTTATATGCAAAAGGATAAAAATTAAATCCACCTTCTTGAATTCTTGGGATGCTTAAATGTCCATATTTATAAAGCCTCTGATGGTGCCTAATATATAAGTGCCCAGTAAAAATTTATTGCCTCTCTGGGTACAGAGGGAAACAAATAGATCTAACATGTCCCAATCTTTCCAGGCAGCCTATTCACAAATTTTTACAATTAGTCAAAGGAATAAGACTGTATATGCATGCCAACCTAGCATGAAACTCAGATGTAAATTTGAGTCTTGGTTATAATCTTATTCTTCTGTCACATGTGTCTTTTACTGTGAGCTTCTTCAATATTTTTGGAATATAATTTAAATTTGAAATATAAATTGAAACACTGGAAAAATAATCAAAATGCATTTTCTACAAAATCATTCATCCTCCTTAGTGTATTTGTTGAGGCTGTTCTCTGCTGGAAATACAAAGTTTCAAAATTCAAGCAAATTTCATGTGATAATTACTGTGAGCAAAGCAAATGTCTCACTATCGAGGTTAAATAATGTGTAGCTATGATATGTATACTCTTGAAAAAATATATTTTAGTAATTAAGAGGTAACTAGTCACTACATCTCTATTCTGTAGATGTTAAAATCTCTCATCTGTTTTATTTTCACTCATATTTATCCTCTGACAGACATCTGATTAGTTGGGTCCAGTAGGGCCTGCAGTCTTTCTTGACTCTAAACTTCTAATGTGCTTCTGAGACACTGTAGTTTAGAATTGCCTTGGAGACAGATAAATAGCTTCTGTATGGGAAATTAGAGGAACAAATGTCTCACTTGGCAGCAGGCCAGCATGCTGTCTAAAGATCTTCTATAGGAAAGTGACAACGAAGACATGCCAAGCATGTTTACAATTTCTACTGAATGAAATGCCACTCAGAATAGAACAAAAGTCATGACATCTTTTGTCCCAAACATTAATGACCAGGGTGCCCTGGATTTTTCTCTCACAGCCTTGAATGGAAGGATTTTGCTGGCCTGAGATGAGGTTGGAAATAAATTAACTGAGTCCTCTGATGTCAGGATGAACTAAGCACTCATTCCTTTCGTGGGTGATGTGAGTGCAGGCTACTTTTCTTTTTTTTTTTTTTTGTCTGTGTATACTTTTTTTTTTTTTTTTTTTTTTTATTTATTTTTTTAAATTTTATTTTATTTTTAAACTTTACATAATTGTATTAGTTTTCTTTTCATTTCTGAACGGCTGAATTGGTCTGTCCTTGGTCCTTTTCCATTTCTAACTCTTATCATGAAAGGTAGATCTTAATGGCTCAGGAATTTACAAAAGAAGGCACCTTGACCTTGAAGGCATTTAAATATCAGAAATTTTCATCTTAAAGGGATTAGCCAGTCACAGCCCTGTATTTGCAAAATGAGGAAACTGAGTCTTACCTTGCTTGTCATCACGTAGTCAAGCAGTAGGAGAATTAGAACTAGAACCAAGACTAGGACACTTTCCATTCTACCATGAATTAATCTTCTTAAGCTCAACCTAAGGACCCATTTTCTTGGCCAATATTCCGCATGACAAATTTCTGCAAAGACTATCACTAAACAGATTTTCTAAAATAAAAGAAGTAATAATTTCCCAAAGGGCCTTCAATTTAATTCAATTTAATAAACATTGTTTAAAGACCAGTATGTCAGGCATAATATACAGAGTCTGGTCCAGTGATGATTACCTAATTATTTTTGACTAGATCCACATAAGATAAGAGAATCCAAAGATTGTCTTTGACCAGCTAAAAGGCCTAGAGGTTGGTTTATTGTATGCAAAGGTCCAAAACATTTTCTAACTTCCATTCTGTGTCCTAAAGCTGCAATGACTTGCTATAATATTTGACTCCTTCAAATAGTCAAAATATTTCCTGGGTCAGAAGCCTCTCCCAGCTCTTTAGTGTTTAGAAACACTTATCAGTCAAAAGCTGTGTAAGGTGTCAGCTTGCTGACCCACAACAGATATGCCTTGGACCTGCACAAAACAGTGAGGTTGGATAAAAATCCAGCAAAGAAGAAACTGCTGTATAATTTAGACATTACTTCAACAGCCCTTTAATTTGAAGAAAAACTCATTTTTTAAAAAAGAAACTCAAGGATCTACCTATTCTAGCCTCCATTATATTTGCCAGAGCATGTTTCTAAGGTGGGGAGGGCATCTGGGTTGTGGGTGATAATGACTTTGCAGGAGGAAGACCACACTTTACTGCTCCCCAGATACACGTCCTACCTACTACTATATTTGGTACCCAGGCTGCTGACAGGTGATGAGATGGATCTGAGATTAAAGGAAAGGATGGTCTTAGAGTTCAAGGTTGAGATGAAAATTGGGCTTCTTCCTTGACCTAGGGTAGGATTACGAAAGTGGCAGTAAAGTCACACAATCTGTGTTGAGTGGTCCTTACAGGTCTGGAAAAGCCAGAGCTACCCTCTAATGGTAGGTAGCATACAGTCGGCTTAAAGAGAAAGATCTTGTCTCAGAAAGGAGCTGGGTGTTCCCGAAGATCGTTCCTCCGAGGTACTTTTGTAAGCAAAGTATTGCTGGTATCCACTGTGACTGTGGGTCCACATGGCGGCCCTGTGACCCTAGGCAGTAGGGCTTCCTGGCATGTAGCTTACCTGGTGGGCAAACCAGCTGCTGTGGAGGCTGACCGATCTGACTTTGGTATGTGGTTCTCTTAGTGCGTTTTCAGCATTAAATGGCTGTTATGACTGTGATGGTGGCTCTTGTAGTGATGGAATGTAATCCTGAGTGAAGAGAGGAGGATAGTCTTACCAGGCCTGAGGATGGTTTACCAAGGAACTGACCTTAGCATCTGATTCTCATTTATACACTGGAGTTTCTGAGAAAATATTGAACCCATAGGCATCTGATGACAATCTAATCTAGTGCAGACCTCTTCTAAAGCCTCTCAAGTATAACAAAATGATAACGTTGTGTCACAGCCTTCTCCTGCCACGTTGCTTTTCAGAAGTCTGCTAGGTCAGTTCCTCCCTCCCTCTCAACTTCTACCAGCTGCCTGCCTCCCTCCCTTTTCCCCTTTCAGCCCCACAGATGTACAAAGCTTAAGCCACTGTGTATTATGGGTGAACAGAGGACAATAAAATGAAAAAATACCTACCTTCAAAGTACTATAATTCAACACCCTGAGAAAATATGTATTATATAAATGATACATGAACTTTAAGTTAAAAAAAAAATAGGTTTTCTGTGAGAATAATAGAAGATATTCCTGTCTCACACTATCACAGGACATAGATCAATAGACCAATATTTCTAAGATCTTTGTTCCTTTTTTCTCTGTACACCTCAAATAGACATCTCTTATTCCCAGTGATCAGTGGCTTACACAGGAAATGTACTCAATCTTGACTCGGTTATTGAATAAGTTTTGAGGAATCACTGCTAAGTATACTGAGCTCTTAGGCTGACTCTAAGGCACAGTGATGGACATATCTCCTTTCACTTTAAAATAGGGTCATTAACATGTAATTGCTATATATATTTTTAGCTTGCAAACTTTTCCATACAACAGCCTTGGACCAGCATTGGGTTTCTCCCTGAAATTTCACAAAGATTTAAGAAAGTCTTGTAACCCTGAAGCTACATGAATGGAGATGAGTAGTTGAACTTAATCAGAAGTACTCTTAGGGATTTGCCTCTTACACTTCCTCTCTGAGCATTTATAGGAGATTGTGACTTCAGTTAAGTCGCTCAGTCCTGTCTGACTCTTTGTGACCCCATGGACTACAACATGACAAGCTTCCCTATCCATCACCAACTCCCGGAACTTACTCAGACTCATGTCCATTGAGTCAGTGATGCTATCCAACCATCTTGTCCTCTGTCGTCCCCTTCTCCTCCTGCCTTCAATCTTTCCTAACATCAGGGTCTTTTCCAAGGTGTCAGTTCTTCACATCAGGTGGCCAAAGCATTAGAGTTGCAGCTTCAGCATCAGTCTTCCAATGTATATTCAGGACTGATTTCCTTTAGGATAGACTCGTTTCATCTCCTTGCAATCCAAGGAACTCTCAAGAGTCTTCTCCAACACCACAGTTCAAAACCATCAGTTCTTTGGTGCTCAGCTTCTTTATAGTCCAACTCACATCCATATGTGACTACTGGAAAAACCATAACATTGACTAGACAGACCTTTGTTGGCAAAGGAATGTCTCTGCTTTTTAATGTGATGTCTAAGTTGGTCATAGCTTTTCTTCCAAGGAACAAACATCTTTTAATTTCATGGCTGCAGTCTCCATCTGCAGTGATTTCAGAGCCCCCCAAAATAGTCTCTTACTATTCCCATTGTTTCCCCATCTATTTTCCATGATGTGATGGAACCAGATGGTATGATCTTAGTTTTCTGAATGTTGAGCTTTAAGCCAACTTTTATACTCTCCTCTTTCACTTTCATCAAGAGGCTCTTTATTTATTCATTTTCTGCCATAAAGATGATGTCATCTGCATATCTGAGGTTATTGATATTTCTCCCAACAATCTTGATTCCAGCTTGTGTTTCATCTAGCCCAGCATTTTGCATGATGTACTCTGCATATAAGTTAAATAAGCAGGGTGACAATATACAGCCTTGACGTAATCCCTTCCCAATTTTGAACCAGTCTGTTGCTCCATGTCCGGTTCTAACTGTTGCTTCTTAACTTGCATACAGATTTCTCAGGAGGCAGGTTAGATGGTCTGGTATTCCCATCTCTTGAAGAATTTTCCACAGTTTGTTGTGATCCACACAGTCAAAGGCTTTGGCATAGTCAGTAAAGCAAGTAGATGTTTTTCTGGAACTCTCTTGCTTTTTCGATGATCCAACATCAGACATCGGTGATTTGACCTCTGGTTTCTCTGCCTTTCCTAAATCCAGCTTGAACATCTGGAAGTTCACAGTTCATATACTGTTGAAGCCTGGCTTGGAGAATTTTGAGCAACAAAGCTAGTGGAGGTGATGGAATTCCAGTTGAGCTATTCCAAATCCTGAAAGATGATGCTGTGAAAGTGCTGCACTCAATATGCCAGCAAATTTGGAAAACTCAGCAGTGGCCACAGGACTGGAAAAGGTCCGTTTTCATTCCAATCCCAAAGAAAGGCAATGCCAAAGAATGCTCAAACTTCCGCACAATTGCACTCATCTCACAGGCTAGTAAAGTAATGCTCAAAATTCTCCAAGCCAGGCTTCAGCAATATGTGAACCGTGAACTTCCTGATGTTCAAGCTGGTTTTAGAAAAGGCAGAGGAACCAGAGATCAAATTGCCAACATCCGCTGGATCATCCAAAAAGCAAGAGAGTTCCAAAAATGTCTATTTCTGCTTTATTGACTACGCCAAAGCCTTTGACTGTGTGGATCACAATAAACTGTGGAAAATTCTGAAAGAGATGGGAATACCAGACCACCTGATCTGCCTCCTGAGAAATCTGTATGCAGGTCAGGAAGCAACAGTTAGAACTGGCCATGGAACAACAGACTGGTTCCCAATAGGAAAAGGAGTACATCAAGGCTGTATATTGTCACCCTGTTTATTTAACTTATATGCAGAGTACATCATGAGAAATGCTGGGCTGGAAGAAGCACAAGCTGGAATCAAGATTGCTGGGAGAAATATCAATAACCTCAGATAAGCAGATGACACCACCCTTATGGCAGAAAGTGAAGAGGAACTAAAAAGCCTCTTGTTGAAAGTGAAAGAGGAGAGTGAAAAAGTTGGCTTAAAGCTCAACATTCAGAAAACGAAGATCATGGCATCTGGTCCCATCACTTCATGGGAAATAGATGGGGAAACAGTGGAAACAGTGTCAGAGTTTTTTTGGGGGGGCTCCAAAATCACTGCAGATGGTGATTACAGCCATGAAATTAAAAGACACTTACTCCTTGGAAGGAAAGTTATGACCAACCTAGATAGTATATTGAAAAGCAGAGATATTACTTTACCAGCAAAGGTCCATCTAGTCAAGGCTATGGTTTTTCCTGTGGTCATGTATGGATGTGAGAGTTGGACTGTGAAGAAAGCTGAGCGCCCAAGAATTGATGCTTTTGAACTGTGGTGTTGGAGAAGACTGTTGAGAGTCCCTTGGACTGCAAGGAGATTCAACCAGTCCATCCTAAAGGAGATCAGTCCTGGGAGTTCATTGGAAGTTTCAGCTGAAGCTGAAACTCCAGTACTTGGGCCACCTCATGCAAAGAGTTGACTCATTGGTAAAGACCCTGATGCTGGGAGGGATTGAGGGCAGGAGGAGAAGGGGACGACAGAGGATAAGATGGCTGGATGGCATCACTGACTTGATGGACGTGAGTTTGTGTGAACTCCGGGAGTTGGTGTTGGACAGGGAGGCCTGGCATGCTGTGATTCATGGTGTGGCAAAGAGTCGGACACTACTGAGCAACTGAACTGAGTTTAGTTTTGGAGTCATTAGATATATAAATTTCTTTGAAAGGTAAAGGAAGATTTCCTGATATGTTTGACTTATGGTCAGCATCACTAACCCCTTGCAGTTCCAGAAACTTTCCTGCCTCTGGGTTAGTCCTGACTTGTCTCGTTTTTTGGTTTTGTTTTTTTTTACATCTAGTAACCTACTGCCATAAGATCTGAAAGGTAAACAATGCCTTTCCTGCAACTGGGCAATGAGATAGAGTGAAATATATTTACCTGGAGAAATGATATTGGCAGCAGAAGCAAAACTCTGCAAATAACACACAGAAGGTTTCACCCAGACGCAGTTTAAAAAATTCCCCAGTGACTCGGATGGTAAAGAATCCGCCTGCAGTGCAGGAGAACTGGGTTCAATTCCTGGGCTGGGAAGATCCCCTGGAGGAAGGCATGGCCACCCACTCCATTATTCTTGCCTGGAGAATCTCCATGGACAGAGGAGCCTGGCAAGCTACAGGCTGTGGGGTCGCAAAGAGTCAGATACAACTGAGTGACAAAGTACACAACAAGCACACACAAGTAATGAAAAGGTGCATATTTTCCTTCATATTTACTATTATTTTAAAAAATAATAGACATCATTTGCACTTTTATTTCCATGGTGAGGTGCAGTTATGATTTCTTGCCTGTGGTAAAATGACTTATTTACTAATGCCATAATTAATATTCCATAGCAATTTGTAAATAGAGTTGAAGTCTAAGAACCACAGCCTTAAGGTGTCTGTGATCTACCCACAACTTAGCTTTAAAACTCTCTCACTCACTTTTTTCCATCATCCATATCAGATTTTTTTCCCTTTGTCACAAATACACTTTTGGTCATAGAGGTCAAGACAAGAGTCTATATGGGAACAGGACTAAGGCCAATTTGAAATAAGAGTGGGAGAGGTCTGGATTCTGGAAGAATGAGAACACAAGTTCTGGTCATCATATTCACTACATTCAGCCCTTCAGTCAGTGGAGATCTGGACAAAAACAAGAACAAGGAACTGTTTGATGTCTCTTTTGGTGCTTGTCCTTTTGCCCACTTCCCTGATCTCTCCGCCCTCCACAGGGTGTGTGGAACAAACCACTGGTGTCAGACATGATAGCCCTGTTCAGATCTCACCTCAAGAAAACCTGCTGCACAATGTACAGCTGACTGATAGCTTCTACTTCACACCTTTCTGGATCTACCACACAGTTCAACCCCAGGCTCTGCTTTTGCAGCATGTTTATTCGCTTCAGTCGTGCCTGACCCTTTGCAAACCCAAGGACTGTAGCCCACCATGTTCCTCTGCCCGTGGAATTCTCCAGGCATGAATACTGGAGTGGGCAGCCATTCCCTTCTCCAGGGGATCTTCCCGACCCAGGGATCAAACCCAGGTCTCTTGCATTGCAGGCAGATTCTTTATTGTCTGAGCCACCAGGGATACAGTAAGGATCTTAGGACCAGACTATTCCTGGTTGGAGTGGATTCTTCTGATGGTAGCTATCATCCAAGTCCAGGGTCTCTTCCTGTTAAAAGCCAATCCAGCTGCTGCTATTGACTGTCTAGACTGTTTCTGTCATATCCAGTCCAGTCATGACTTGTGGTGTTTTATGGAGCTATCTACTTTCTCTCACATCATTTATTAATTACTTCAAGCAGACATCTTTTAAATGACTGGTCAGGAACACTGGACTGTGCCCATGAAATAGAGGATAACTCTTGGCAATTAAGAAGATTTGCATTGTCACCATTTGTACTCTTTGCAAGGGAGCAAACCACCCAAACTGATTAGGCTTGCTATGTTGCTAAGTCGCTTCAGTTGTGTCTGACTCTGTGCGACCCCATAGACGGCTTCCTACCAGGCTCCTCTGTCCCTGGGATTCTCCAGGCAAGAACACTGGAGTGGGTTGCCATTTCCTTCTCCAATGCATGAAAGTGAAAAGTGAAAGTGAAGTCGCTCAGTCGTGTCCGACTCTTAGTGACCCCATGGACTGCAGCCTACCAGGCTCCTCCGTCCATGGGATTTTCCAGGCAAGAGTACTGGAGTGGGGTGCCATTGCCTTCTCCGACTGATTAGGTTAATCATTCACAATTTTTTTCTCTGTTAAGAACCATTGACGCATATTCACCTGTAACATATACTATTTGGATATACAATAGATTGTCAGAGTTTTCACCTAAGATGCATACTGATGTTGTCTAAGGTGTCCAACTCTCACAGGGTAATTGATAGTCTATTTTTTTTCCCATGCTGGACAACAAGGAATTATAGATATTTCTAGAAATGTTATTCATATGAAAAATATTTTCTGATGATAAAGTGTTTGTATATATTACTATATACCTTATATATATACTCCATACCATATATATATATATATATATATAAATAACCATGTAATAAATACATATTTATGTAATGTAATAAAGGCATACTTAATTGTGTATCAAGATGGAATGCATTTAATTTATGGAAAACCAATATAACCTGTATCTCCAGTTTTTCTTTTTTTTCAAGATTTACATTTAAGTACACAGAATGGATTGTGAATTATCTGAGAAATAACTATCTGTTATTAGGTCATTACTTCCCATTGCCAAAAAGCCTGAGTTCCTATGAAAACCAAACTGATTTTCTTAAAAATAAAATGAGCTTCAGTTGGTTTAATCATGAGTATCAGTATCTAACAGACCTGTGCATGTATGAGCCTTCTGCTTTCATTCTGAGGATTCGTATACTCACAAACTCTTCAAGAGAATGCTGAGTCCAGAATGTTCAAGAGAATGTTCCCAGAGGCTGTAATCCTTGTTTCCTTCCTGCTACAGTTATCATTCTATGCTGAACTTGGGGAAATCCTTTGGTATAGAATGTTGTTTAAACATTCAAGAGAATGTTCCCAGAGGCTGTAATCCTTGTTTCCTTCCTGCTACAGTTATCATTCTATGCTGAACCTGGGGAAATCCTTTGGTATAGAATGTTGTTTAAACAACAAAAGTACCTCCAACCATAACACGTTGTACATAGCATTACAAGTGTTATGTGAGGAAAAGGATTGTTTTTATATTATATAATTTTTTTAGTAACATTAACTAAATTCTCTCTAAAAATGTGTTAAGATACATTTGCAAAATTAGAAATGTAAAATATAAAGATGATATTTTGTCAAATTACCAATTTATGTACATCATTTATATCTTTTCTTTGTCCACATTTCAGTGAGTGAAAATAAAAAGTATAATACAGCATTGCCTTGATTATGTTCTAGTCTACAGGACTATTAACTATGCTAGTAGGTATTATGGGCAGAGAGAATTCTGTGGCCAAGTAAATTATTAAAGTGATAGATTAAACCATTTGATTAGGTGGTGGTTCAAAACAAATCCCACAAGGCAATGGCACCCCACTCCAGTACTCTTGCCTGGAAAATCCCATGGACGGAGGAGCCTAGGGGGCTGCAGTCCATGGGGTCGTGAAGAGTCAGACGTGACTGAGCGACTTCACTTTCACTCTTTACTTTCATGCATTGGAGAAGGAAATGGCAACCCACTCCAGTGTTCTTGGCTGGAGAATCCCAGGGACGGCGGAGCCTGGTGGGCTGCCGTCTATGGGGTCGCACAGAGTCTGACACGACTGAAGCGACTTAGCAGCAGAAGCAGCAAAATAAACCCACAACTTCTTTGATGCTCCCTTCAAAGTGCTCCCTAATTCCCTTTCCTTAGACTGTTAGCTTGACTTAGTGATTCACTTCTACCCATAGAATCATAGGGAAGTGACCGTGTATGACTTCAAAAGCTAGATCATGAAACATACTGTGGCTTTCTGCTTGCTCTCTGTTTTTTTGGACGCTTCCTTCTGTGGGAAGCCAGCTGCCATGTCAGGAGGACCCTCAGGAGTTCTGTGAAGAGGTGCACCTGATAAATAACAGGCTCCCTGCCAGCAGCCACGTGCATGAATCACCTGTCAACAGCCACGTGTGTGAATCACCTTCAACACAGATCTCCCTGCCCCAGTCACGCCTCACAGTCACATTAAGAAGAGATCTGATCCATTTAGGTAAGTAAAGTTTTCAGAGCAGTCAATTCACAGAAATTTGGAAAAGCCCAGATGCACTTGGCTGAGTAAGGCACAGAAGTCGAAGCATTCCAAATTCCTGATCTTCGGTGCATTTCCTGTGCAGAGGGCATTGCAGCACTTAATTGACAGAAGATTATCAAGATCTGATTAAATAGGTATTTTTCTGCTAACAGCCATTGCCAAAATAATTCACAAATATTAGAGTCCATCTCTGTAAGGCTGGTCATGTTCCATAGCTGATCATAAGAAATTAATTAACTGAATGTTAAACCTTTAAAAGCCAGCTCTGCTACAGGGAGAGCAGCCACACATGATTAAGAAGTGATTTTTTTTTTTTTTAATTTCAAAGCTGAAACTCAAAGATCCTTGTTTTGCTGAAGGAAATTGCTGCTGGGATTCAGATGAGAGTAAGACCTTTACAAAAGTCTACATCATCGCAGCAGGCTTCCTTAGACAACACATGGGGGGAAAGCTCAAAGAGGAGTTTCATGACTCTCAGGGGAAAAGGGATTTGAGAAAGGCTACTAACCTCCAAAATGCAGATATAGCTTATGCAAGCTTGTGGCAATCATAGCCGATGGAACTGCTTACCACTTATCTGACCACTTTCCTTGGTTATAACGGCTGTCCATGTATGGGCAATGTAAAAATTTCGGACCACAATGTTAAAAATGGTTTTAATTCCACTTAATCTAAACCTAACCAAGGGAGCTCTCTCTCTTTAGCACTTCAGTTGAATCAAGTCAACTCAAAAGGAATGCAGGCAACTTGGCTAGCTCTCCTCATTCATTGGTTCATTGCTTTGATGTGAACACATTTTCAGTCTGAACCAGTTCTCTAACAGCATTCCTTGGTTTGTGAGTATCTCTCAACTGCATATATTTAATTAGCTCTCCACCTATTTATTTTGCTAGAGTATTTCTTTTCCTCTTTGTTGAACGTTACTAAACTCCTTACTATAACATATACAACTGTGTAGTTCAATTATTGTCAACTAGGAGTAATTTTGCTCCCAAGGGGACATCTTGTACCTGGGTAGGAACCTACAGGATCTTTCCAGGACAGATCACCTGCCCATTCCATGTCCTCTACCTGCCTCTTGTTTGTGGAAAAACTTTAGCTTGCTAGGCTTTCCTCAAGTTCCAAAAAACAAATTTAATCAGAGAAATGAGAAAATGAAGAAACAACAGAAAATAGTCAACCAAGACAAAATTATAATAGTTAAGCCATTAAACAAAATTAAGGATTTTTAGTCCCTTCTCAAGGGTTCTAGATAATATCTCAGCCATTGTTTTGTTGCTGTTTAGATGCTCTGTCATGTTCAACTCTTTGCTATCCCATGGACTGTAGCCTCCTGGGCTCCATTGTCTGTGCAGTTTCCCAGTTGAGAATACTGGAGTGGGTTGCCATTTCCTCCTCCAGGGGATCAGCTTCACCCAGGAATTGAACCTGAGTTTCCCGGGTCTCCTGCATTGGCAAGTGGATTCTTTACCACTGAGCCACCTGGGGAGCCCAAAACACTGCTGCTGCTGCTGCTGCTGCTAAGTCGCTTCAGTCGTGTCCGACTCTGTGCAACCCCATAGGCGGCAGCCCACCAGGCTCCACCGTCCCTGGGATTCTCCAGGCAAGAACACTGGAGTGGGTTGCCATTTCCTTCTCCAATGCATGAAAGTGAAAAGTGAAAGCGAAGTCGCTCAGTCGTGTCCAACTCTTAGTGACCCCATGAACTGCAGCCTACCAGGCTCCTCTGTCCATGGGATTTTCCAGGCAAGAGTACTGGAGTGGGGTGCCATTGCCTTCTCCTCAAAACACTGCTATAGAAATTCAAATGTTACCAAGGCAGATATTAGAAAGATATGCACTTGAATCACATGTAATTTTGACCCACGCAAAAGAAATAATTTTACTAAATTAGAATTGGTGCCATTCCATTACCTTATATCTAGAACAAATGTTAAAACAATTGTAGAATTCACTATAACCTTTTTGTATAAATATCGTGTTTTGTCTCACTTGCATTTCTATTACCTGGATGAAGCCCCATATAAAATGTCTATTTGTAAAGCTCAGCCCTGAAAAGGCTTTGTTTTCATGAGACATGGATATACTTTGTCATTGTGGTCAATGAGAACCAAGTCATTGTTTCACCGATCAAGGTTTTACTTTCCAATGTGGCTATCTGGAAAATAGAAGTCAAATAAGTCCTCAAAGTTATCACCTATTAAAAAATATTTTATTTTTCCCTACCCTGGACCTTACTCCAATAGATAACTTCTACGGTTGTTTTCAAAACAGAACCTGAGGCAGGGATTTGGGTACATGTGGTATTTGGAGACTTGCCCTTGGGAGAAAGGGAGTGTGGAAAATGTGAGCGAAGGGAGGAAGTGTTAAGCCAGAATGTGGTCTCAGCTGGAATCTGGCCTCAGCCTGGCCCCACAGAGAGCTGTGGAGTGGAAGCTGTAGCACAGAGGCACTGCCACCTAAGGCAAAGATGTCTGTGTTCTGTTACCCCCACGTCAGTTATTGGCCCTGCGTCACCCCACTCTGGAGCTTCCCTGGTGGCTTAGATGGTAAAGAATCCATCTGCAATGCAGGAGACCAGGTTCAGTCGCTGGGTCGGGAAGATTCCTTAGAGAAGGGAATGGCAACCCACTCCATTCTCCATTCTCTTGCCTGGAGAATCCCATGGACAGAGAAGCATGGTGGGCTACAATCCATGGGGTTGCAAAGACTTGACAAACATTCACACCCATGTTGGGGTGAGGCTGGAGCTGGGTAACTTTCCAGTGAGGAGGCTTCTAATCTGCGTAAGGTTGCTTTCCAGAAAAGGAGGCTGTGAAGTGTTAGTATCCAACATTCAGAGCAGCCGGTGATGGGGCCATTGGCCCAGTAACAACAACACTGTACATTAAAGCTGTCGTGTGTGTTTTCATTTGTGTTTTTCTATTTTAAAGCAAGACTAAGTGACATTTCTCCTTTCTAAGCAGAGAGGATGGGCTTCCAAGGTGGCTCAGTGGTAAAAAATATCTGCCTGGTAAAAAAAATAGGAGATGCAGGAGACATGGGTTCTGTCCCTGGGTTGGGAAGATCCCCTGGAGAAGGAAATGGCAACCCACTCCAGTATTACTAGAAAAGTGAGATTGAAGCCGCTCTGTCATGTCCGACTCTTTGCGAACCTGCCAGGCTCCTCCATCCATGGGATTCTCCAGGCAAGAATACTGAATGGGTTGCCATTTGGACCTGCCGTCAAATAATTCTTGACTAACATTTAGGTTGAAAATGTTCCAAGGTCTACTTATTTAACTCACATGAGAGGGTTTTTTTTCTTTTTTTAACTTGCATTAAAATATACCTAACCTACATAGTGGTAAAGAATCACCTGCCAATGCAAGAGACTTAAGAGATGTGGGTTCAATCCCTGGGTCAGGACAATCCTCTGGAGTAAGGCATGGCAACCCACTGCAGTATTCTTGCCTAGAGAATTCCATAGACAGAGGAGCCTGGCGGGCTACAGTCTGTCGGGTTACAAACAGTTGGACATAACTGTCGCAACTGAGCATGCACACAAGTATCATTAATGGAGCACCAAATATTTACAAGGGGAATTTTACTTAACAATATTAACTGTGGTGACATCGATTTCTAATTTTCAATGTGCAGACTTCTAATGCCAGTGATTCCTACATTCATTTCTCTTCCTAGGATCTCTGACCTGAGTTCATTTGCGTATTCTAACTGCCCATGGAGGGTTTTCATTTCTGTGACCCAGTAGGTGCCTTAAGTGTGAAGCCTGCCCCGTTTCCCCTAGCCCAGTGTTCCTAATCTGCACTGAAGGCAGCAGCATCTCCTCAGTGTCCTCGTGGGGTTCAAGCCTTAGTCTCTCTCAGGGACTTCCTGCCACACATCACACCTCATTCTGCCCCCAGCATCGAGTCCACACTGTTGCCTGAGTGATTGTTCTAGAAGGACAGACGTATTCATTTCATTCCTTATTTTAAAGTTTGAAATGGCTTTCCCACTGTCAAATGCAAAATTCTTGGAGAGACCTCACAGTTCTTTCTGAGCAGCCTGGCTCCAGGCCAGAATGCCCTGTGTGATCTCCCAGCCCCCGGCATAGACAAGGTCAAGGTTTTGTTTGGCAGGTGTCCTTGGCGAAGCTGCCCTCCCACTAGAGTGCAATGTAATCGTCTGGAGAGAAAGTTGCAGTCAAGGACTCAGACTCAAGCACCTCTACTCAGAGACCTCCTTACTGGGGCCTCAGCTGAGGCACTTTTCTCCACTCTGACTCAGTAACTTTCCACTGTGAGCCTTTCTCCCTTTCCTTCTGCCTTGGCTCCCCAGGGTCATAAACAGTCCTTGTACCAAGGACTGTGTATGGTACAGCTGGTACAGCTCCTCTGTACCAAGACTTCCCCTCCATCTGTGCTGTTTGTCCATGTCTTGCCATCTCCTAGAGAGCAGACATTTCTTTGGCTTAGTATTTCCAGTGATTGGCACATTAAGAGCTCTTGGGAAATGTTGACTTGGTAAACCATGAACAGAGTCATATTTTGTTTGCACATACAAAGTAATTATTGAAGAGATTCATACACTTGGCTAATCTGTCTCCATATAATCTGTCTGCATAATCAAAAATATTGCTAATATTTTAGCAATATTAAACTTTCTCACATGTGTATACACTCTTGATTGCTGTACCTGACTAAGGAACAGAATTGGTTTGATAGATATCTTGCTAGTGTCTTGATGCTATGTCTTCCCATCTCTCGAATACTTGGGTAGTGATAAAACTTGAATCTGCACCAGATACTACCCCTTACTAATGCTCACTTTGAATTTTTGATAAAATTCCAGAAACATACAGTCTAATGTCAATAATATTTAAAAGCCTAAAATGTTTTTTAACAGAGTAAGTAGTATGATAAAGATCATCTGCATACTACACTTTTAATTTTATAGTGTAGAAATGGATACCATCTACAAAATTCAGGTGTCAGTGGGATGGAAACTAATGTTTATTCTCTGAGTTGATTTCAAAATTATACCATGTAAGTGACTAATATTATTAATTGGATACAGTTCAAAATGTACCCAATAATGGATTTCTTCCCAGACTGCTTATAAATTTACTTAAGCATGAAAAAAGCTGAATTTTATTTGGCAAGGATAACAAATGTGCATTTAGCTTTCTACTAATAAAAGGCACCCATTTACAAGTATTAGCAAATATGCTTTACAATTAATTTCTAAACAAATTTTCAGGATTATAATTGAAAGCTTTGATAGTATCTATTATAAGCCAAAATTTGAAAATGAAAATAATGAAACCCTTGTTTAGAAGGAGTAAGAGTATAATGACAAACTGCAAGCCTCTTTAGTTGAACAATTGGTTTTGAGTTTTTTATATACAATGAGTTAACTATTAGCAGCTTGTCAGTTAATAGGAGAAATATTTGTATCTCATTTACAACTAAACTTGTAGAAGAGCACAGATAAATGTTTCCAGAGCCCAGAAAATGTGGGATACTTATACATGAGGATACTTCAGATGGTTACAATAGTTAAATCCCTGTTTTTATTTTCATTTGTTCATCACGTGTTTTTTGAGCACTCACTATATGTACTTTGCTAATATTTGGAAATGAAAGTACCTTTAGTAGTGAAAAAAATGAATTAGATTCTAGTGGGAAAGATAGATAATAATCAAAGAGGAATCCTGATGGATATCTAAACACAAACAGGGGAATAAACAGGGTTTTACAGAGTATATTATAAAGGTGCCTGAATTGGTGTCAGGGAAGGCCTATCAGGGAAAGTAATACTTAAGCTGGGTTATGAAGAATGAGTTTGTTAGATGAAAAAAGCTGAGGATGAAAAAGAGAGCAAGCATTCAAGGAATAGCTTCATGAAAAAAACAGAAGGCCCTGGGACTGAGATGCAGAAAGAGAGAGAGAGAGAGAGAGAGAGAGAGAGAGAGAGAGAGAGAGAGAGAGAGAGAGAGATTCAATATGAGCCCAGAAAGTGAAAGTGGAAGTCGCTCAGTCATGTCCAACTCTTTGCATCCCATGAACTATATGGCCATGGAATTCTCCAGGTCAGAATACTGGAGTGGGTAGCCTTTCCCTTCTCCAGGGGATCTTCCCAACCCAGGTCTCCCGCATTTCAGGCAGATTCTTTACCAGCTGAGCCACAAGGGAAGCCCAAAAATGAACCTGGAGAGGATGGCAAAAGGGAGACCAGAAGCAGTCCTATTTGAAAGATTCTGATCTTACTGCTAAGGAAATGAAAGACAATTAGTGGCTTTAAATTGGAGAGTGACCACAATCAGATCTGCATATGAAAAAGACCACTCTTCCATCAATGACTGGAGCATGAAACAAAAGCAGTTAGTAGAAGGGGCAGCTATGGGAGTGGCTTGGATTAAAGTGATGACTGTATATAAATTCAAGACACATTCAGGGCACGGGTCAATATGGCTTGATAATAGGTGGGTATGGAGTTGAAGGAGAGAAGACAACATCAAAGATGACTTGCCCAACCAGATGGATGGGGATGCCATTTGCAGAAATAGATGACACTAAAGAGGTCCAGGTCTGGGGAAAGATGATGAGAGTCTTCGCTATGTTGAAGTGCTTTTGAGAAGTGGAGAAATCCACTTCTGGAGTTAGCTAGATGAATATGGAACTCAGAGAGAATCCAAGTCCGAGAGGGCAAAGAAAAAGAATAAAGACCAGGCAGTGAGTTTTCTGTCAATGCACCAAAGTATCAATAATTTGGAAAAGAATGACAGATAAAAGGAAAAAAAAAAGTTGTAAACTGAGAAGCATAAAACAGTGAACGTATTTTGTAAGATTAATCTTAGGAAAATAAACGTTTTATGAATCTTCGATATATAATAAGAGGTGGGGCCTAGTGAATAAATGGTGTTGAGTCAAACAAAAGAGCAGAGTCAAAAGTCCTGGTCATTGGAACTAATCCCTGTCTTTTAAGAAGGGGTAGCTGAGATTTGGGTGGGGAAGTACCATGTGTGACAAAAGCTGTATAAACCTTTGAGGTAGGGTGGGATGAATGTGGCTCCTGGAGTTATGAAGCTTTCCTCTTATTAAGATAACCATAATAAGTTACTCTCAAAAGTTCCAACCCAAAGTAACCAGGTTACTCCATGCCATCTTGGAACCAACACATGAGCATATGCAAAACCGGTAAGTTTCTCTGGAAAAGACCCTTTTAAGTAAAGTCATGCTGAAGCAAAAATCATATATTAATTTTAATGCAGTTATGAGTATTCAAATAGAGACATCTTTTACTTTATACAAAAGCAAATTTATACTCACACTTTGATAAGGAACGCAAACCACAAATAAGTTATGATTTTTACTAGAACAGCAAACATTTTTTAAAGGAAAACAAAAGTTGATCTAGGCCTCCAGTTCTTAGGCATAAATAGCTATCTCAAATCTTCAGAATGTCTACATTTCTTTTTTCTGGTGTTCCATGTAAAGTTTTTCTTGATCTCTTTGAACTCCTAGCCTTCAGAATCAAAGCATTCTATGGAATTTTTTATATATAGTGAGGTGGGATTTAGTTCTTCAATCATGTGTTCCTTAGAATCTGAGAAAGAAACCAAGCCTTATAGCCTGTTATTTTTTGAAGGTCATGACATATTATTCAATTCCCTCTTGGCTTTAGAAGTTTCACTTTTTCCTATATTGCAAGAATGAAATATTATTGGAAAAAAAAGACTGTGTGACATGAACTATGGTAGTAGAGTACAGAGATTTATGTAACAAATTAAAAGAACTCCAAAATAATTATTTTACAGTTACTAGTTGTAAGGCAGATAAAAAGCCTTGTCTAGAATCCATGTCTGATTCCAAATAAGAGAGTTCCTAATTCTTGCTGGGCTTGGTACTTTTTGTTCTCAAATATCCTTCAGGGCAAAACCACTCATTCTTAAATTAGTCCATTTTAAAAATAAACTCATAGGTTATGTCAAAATCTTAATCAACGTTCTCTCCACAGGAGGTAAACAAAATGAAGCTTGAAAAACGAAATTGCTATGATATGTACACACTTCCTTAGATTTCCCCCAATTCTAAGGATAATGTTGGGGACCAGTTTTAGGATATTTACTGAATATCAAGGTGCTTGGGAATGAAAAATTAAATTTATGTAAGCTACTGACAAGATATATAGTCCAAATATTTGGGGTATGAGGTCTAGAAGATTAGTTGGCAACTACCTTCTTTAGGCTTCAATACTGCCAGGATGTTTGACTGTTTTTTTTTTTTTTTTTTTTTCTTTCTTACAAAAACATTAAGGTGCCCATGTTCAGCATTCCAATTACTTCAGGCAGGTCAAGACAAGGTCTAACAATGACAAAATAAGACATTGACATAACAATTTAATAGAAACAATCTTGCATTTATATGCTCTTTAAAATATCATATTTCAAAAGTGAAATTTCAGGATTTTTACTTTTGATTAACAGCCACCAAGAAGAACATTTGCATGTGTTTAACAAGCGTGGAAATACTGCATCAAAAATATTTCTTGAATACTGTGAACAAAGGAGCCACAAAAACTCAGCATGAACTGTGACATCCTGGAGTTCTGCACAGCCAGGATCAGATCTAAACCCTCAGTAGCAAGCAGGAGACTCAGAAGATGCTGACTTTAATTACAAACTTTATTTGTCAATACAATTCACAGTTTATACATGGTGCAATCCACCATATGAACTTTCAGAATAGTTATCGAGGAAATGGGTGTAGCTTTTCTTCTAAAAGAGCCTGACTTTCCAAAATTTTGGTTAGAATTCTTTAAGTTTATAAAAGTACCTTCAACAAGTTAGCTGAATATTTACATTTCTAGCTTAAATTTTGAAAAATAAGCCTCTGTTAAATTTTCTTTTTTTTTTTTTAAGATCCTGGGTTTATTTTTTAAGACTCTAATATGAATGCCACTTATTCAAATACTCCCACCCCCAAGAATAAAAGTCATGTTTTGCAATTATATTTAGGGAAATCATTTTCTTTCTGTGTTTTAAAAATTTTATTTACAATGTACAGCAGATCTATGTATGAAAATAAAAGAAAGAGGAGCGATCTACTAGGTGCCTTTACTGAATTTCTTCTGAATCCTGAAAACCTCCAAAGAGTTGCAGGATAGAAAATTAAACTAAAGAGGATTAACAGCCTTTTCTATCTTAAAAAAAAAAAAAAAAAAAACTCTCAAGATTTAAATTGTGCTATAACAGCTTTTTCTCTAATGTCAGAGATGAATTATGCCTGCAATCTGCATTTTTCCAAGTGCAAAATCACAGTGATCCAGTTTCAGCTTCTGCTCTCACACTCAGCCACAACTCCAGAGGTACACCCACGGAAGGCGAGGGCTGTGCCCAACTCTGCTTATGCATCCCCTCCCCTCACTGGGCACAATTTACCCAGGGAAAGAAAACCATATAAGCCTTTCATACATCAGAAAACAGATAGATGCTGGCAGTATAATGTTTATTAGCAAATGCTTATAACACATTGTTTGGCTCTCTTCATGTCATCTGAGTGGCAATTCACACCAATCGTCTAAATTCATCTTCAATAATATCCATTTTAACAGTTTTCTTTTGTCAGATCACTTATGGATATATATATATATATGGATTTTCTTCTTCCAACTTTAAAAAATGTGTGTATATATATATGTGTATATATATATATACACACACACACACACATACATAGTTAGTAATAAATGATAAATTTTAAATACTGCCAGGAAAAGAAGGGACTGTTTGGGAGCAGTCAATTTTACTGGCCTGGTAATTACACTGTATACATGTACCATTGGTACCCGAGTCAAATAAATACTCAGAGGGGCCATCTTTGCACCTCATTTCTCTGCAGTGCCTATAATGCTAGGGTTTCTGAGTGTTGCTTCAGTGTCCATCTAATTTGGCATCTATTCCTTCTTCGGGCATCATCACTTCGGTCATTTTACACATTTGTTTCCAGCAAGGTATGGTATTCAAACGGGAGCTGTGGGGAAAAGGGCTGTGGAGTTGAGCCTAGGGGTGGGGCAGGGAAGGAGAAACCACACATTAGCTAGAGAGGTTCTGTTTCTTCATAAGATAAGGCACTGACAGAAAATTTCTTAGGTAAAAGGCTGCATAAGAATTTCTTGCCATTTACAAAAAGAAATGTTGTCATCCATAAATGGTCCGTATCTAGGCTCAGTTAGGTAGACCCTGAAAAGTAAGGACTGATCCCTCAAAACTACATTATTACCAGAAACAATTATAATTCATTCTGAGGCCTTATGGCACGTTAGGAAAAGGGAGCAAAACAGTCTGGGCACAAAAAAGGCATCAGACATCGCTTGTTTTATTCCACTCGTCAAAGAAAGTGGACTGTTCAACAAGCATCATCAAAAAAAAAAAAAGTGCTGGCTCAGAATTCCAATTCTCTTGATGGCAGATGACCATGATGGGTGTATCTATTTTTTTCCCCCTTTGGAGCTCATGCACAATTTTAAAAATGCTACCAGCAACAGTCATAAAGAGCATATAGAAGTCCTCACCTAATTGCTATGCCTGAGGCTCTTCAAAGAGAGGGCTACTTAATGTTCTCAATAACAGCGATTTCCTCGCCCGCACAGTGTGGTGTCAGTCCGTTCAAATAGATACTTTCTGTTTTCAGTAAGGAAGGCAGGACATCCCTCTCGCTGGCCAGGTGGTTCACAGACAGGGTCCTCCTACAGGGAGTCAGCTCCTGGTTGTGGTTTCCAGCCAGTTCTGCAGAGAGCTTCCGCTTAATGGAGGTGGCGCGCTGGAACTTGTCATAAATCTCCACGCTCAGCCGCCTCCTGGTTTCCTTGAATTCAGCCGTGACGTTGGCTGTCCACTCAGCAGCATGGGCTCTGAACTCTCCCACCTGGAACACGCATGCAGAGAAAAGACAGACATACCAACAGGATAGTCAACATTCTGCGTGCTTTATCCTCTGATCATTGTATTTGGACACTTTTGAAAAGGAGGTTGTAGCTTTTTGTAATAGGAGCCATCTGAGAATTGAGGTCACTGCGCAATTTGTGAAGAGCAAGATTCCATTTTATATAGATACGACTCTAAAAATGAATCTGTGAGCTTAAACTCTATTAACCAAATTATAAGAGAGGTACTAGATGTCCTTGTTTCTGGAGATGAGTCCTGTCACTGATGCTATAAAAAGGCAATCTCTAACTTTTTAAAATTCTGGGAGTTTTTTTTTTTTTTTTAATTTGTAATTTTAAGAAGTATTTGAATGTGAAGAAGTCAGGAAGACATAGGAGAAGCAGCAAGACAGAGTAAAAGAGCCTGGAATGTGAAACCAGGTGACCTGGTTCTCATAGCAGCGATGCTATTTGCTCTGGATGTAAACACAGATTTTAGAAACCAGAAATGGTGTGTGCAAGAACTCTGAATTCAACCCCATACTTGTCATTTAGGAATCCTCTGTTTACTAAATAAGCAACAAAATGTTTTGTCTCTGCTTCCAGGGAAAGCAAATAGAAAAGGACTGACAAGTTTATTGTGAGGCCCATTTGGAGAATTTCCAAGCAATAGTTCCTCAATGAATATTTATGGAATTAATTAATTTAACCTGTCTGAGCTACCATTTCATCAGTTGTAGAACAGGCATCTTTATAGCATATTCCTAACAGGATGGTTGGACTGATGTAGTTCAACTGCAATGTAGTTATGATGGTAGCCTTTGTTTGAAGGTTAAAGAAAAAAATATTGCCAAGTCCTAAGCATGTGACCCTAAAGAATCTGCCTGCAATGCAAGAGACTGGGGTTTGATCCCTGGGTTGGAAAGATGTCCTGGAGGAGGGCACGGCAACCCACTCCAGTATTCTAGCCTGGAGGATTCCATGAACAGAGAAGCATGGCGGGCTACAGTCCATGGGGTCGCAAAGAGGTAGACACAACCGAGCGATTAACACTTTCACTTTCAAGCATGTGCATAATAATGTTCTCTCTGACCTCTTTAAAATGATTCTGTACTTTAGTGACCTAAAATAGAACAATGACCAATCCCATGATAAACCTTTTCTTAATCAACTAGAATTCAGTAATCAAGAAGACTTCCTAGAATAATCTCCTAAGGTGGACAAGTCCCCCATCCATCGTTGGTAGCACTTCTGCTTTGGGGGCCCACTTCACTCACTTTTTAAATGATGTGGGCACCTCCTTAGCTGGCAAGTGACTAACTACAGCTTTGTTTGGTTTTGTTTTACCTCTGTTACTTTTCGTTTTAAATTTTGATATGGGAAACATAATTGATAGTTTCTGCTATAGTTTGAATTCCTAAAAATTCATATATTGAAATCCTAACTCCACAGGTGATTGTATCAGGAGGTGGGGCCTTTGGGAAGCACTTAAGTCATGAAGTGATGCCCTCATGAATGAGAGCAGCATTCTTACAAAGGAGAATCTGGAAAAATCCTTCACATCTTCCACCATGTGAGGACACAGCAAGAAGGCTCTGGCTCCAGACCAGGAAGAGAGCCCTTTATCATGCTGACACTATGATTTTGGATCTCCAGAACTGTGAGAAATAAATGTTGTTTATAAGATCCCCAGTGTGTGGTATTTTGTTATAGCAGCCTGATGGAACTAAGTGAGGTTCTAAATATTTACACTGAAAGTCATAGATATGTGTGTGGGTTGTGGGGTGGGGGGTGGGTTACACAAGATGGAAATTGTTCAAATATCCTTGGAAGGTGGCACATAGCAGATCAATTCTTCTGCATCCACCCATAATTACATACATGCACGCATTTCATGATCTACTTTTTATTTTAAAAAATATTTTAAAATACACTTTCTACTTGTATTGTCCTAACAAGGAATAATTGCTTGTTTTCTGGATCTGGTTTTGGGAAAAAGCAAAAATGGAAAAATGAGAAGTTTGTGGCACACATAATTCGCAAGATCAAGCATTCCTTAATCACTGAGGCATCTTAGAGGGAACCTACAGGAAAAGAAGTGCTAATTTTATAGGAATTCAGCCTGAAGATTCTTACTCTTCCCATAAGGGACTCTGTGTGACTGCACTTAGCTCCAAAAACAATTATTGAGAGTTTAACTCTGCTTTGGGGAAACTCTCTGGTTAGGTAGTATCGATCAGTGGTTAGAAATGCTGAATCACTCCAAACACACTTATAAATAAACCCTCTAACTGTTTATATTCTTTTTCTGTTTGCCCAGCTGTCTTTTTTATTAGACTAAGCATTTTTGAGTCTGGGGTCTATACTATATTTATTGGGGTATATAAAACATCTAGTGTCTGGAACAGAAAAAGCACTCAGTAGAAATTTGATGAATTGCACTGAATTAATAAGTAAACACTATTCATAAAGTTTTGAAATAAATATTTTTAACATAAGTTAAGAGATTCAGTTGTTTCTCTATCAGTTTTGATTTAATTTTAAAGACTTAAAATTGCCGTATGCTTACAGAGAGAACCTGATTAATATGGTCTTGAACAAAACAGTTATCATTGTCCAACATATCATTAAATTCTCCTAGTTTACATTACAACTAGATAATCTCAAGCAGTGTGAAATTTGCTGTTTAAAATGAAACAATTGCTACTGATGAAAAACTAAACATTCTATCTGACTTTTATTCCCATCTTACCAATGATTTTATTAAAAAGGAATTAACCTTTTCTATTTGAGAATTCATAATTTTCTAAGTGTAAAAAGAAAAAATACTAATATACTATTTTCTATTATGAGCTTATATTAATAGTATGGTTAATATTATAAAGAAAACAGCTAAGTGTCTACATATTTGTTTAAATAAATGTTTGTGAAAAGTGTAAGAATTAACTACTATATTCAATTTCCTCCCATAAACGACTGGTTAACTAAAAATAATCACTTTCTTAGAGGACAGCCATCTGAGTCAGCCCCTAAATCATGCCTCCAGTCTGGAGGCAGTCAAAACTGATGGACCTAAAATTAGGTCTTTTCTCTTTTTGAAATTAGTTTTTATTGGTGAATGTGATTTACAATGTTGTGTTAATTTCTGCCGTACAGCAAAGCGAATCAGTTATACATATATATATACCCATTGCTTTTTAGATTCCTTTCCTATATGTCATTACAGAGTATTGAGTAGATTCCCTGAGCTGCACAGTAGGCCCTTATTAGTTATCTATATTATACATAGTGGTGTGTATATGTCAATCCCAATCTCCCAATTTAGAGGGAGGGATAAATTTGGAGTTTGGAATTAACAGATACACACTACTATATATAAAATAGATAACCAACATGGACCTACTGTATAGCACAGAGAACACTACTCAATATTTTATAATAACTTATAAGGGAAAAAATCTGAAAAAGAATAGATATGTGTATATGTATAATGGAATCACTTTGCTGTATACCTGAAACAAAAACAACATTGTAAATCAACTATACTTCAATAAAAAGCTTCTTATTGTTAATAATAGATTTTGTGTATCTAAAATGCAGGTGTTAATACTTTTATTTGCTAATTTTCTATCTCCTACAACTAGGATGTAAGTTCTATGTATATCCCAGCACCTAGGATAGTACCTGGTATGTGGCTGACTTCTAAGAAATACCTGTTAAATGAACAAGTATATGGCCCCCAAATTCATGTTCTCTGTCATCTCGCACCTGAATGATAACTAGAGCCATAGTATAGCATGCATACCACCACTGGTCTTTCTTCTTTGTTCTAACCTTTATTCCTCCTCCCTTTCGGTGACCATTAATATTTTTGCAAAAATGGTCTTATATTAAACATACCGTTTTGCAAATGGATTTTTTTCACATAGTTAATTTTAGTCTTTTTTTCCTATGAGTAGTCATTATACTACGTCATGGAGAAGGACATGGCAACCCACTCTGGCTACAGTCCATGGCGTCACAAAGAGCTGGACACGACTAAGTGACTAACATGGAGAAGACAATGGCACCCCACTCCAGTACCCTTGCCTGGAAAATCCCATGGACAGAAGGGCCTGGTGGGCTGCAGTCCATGGAGTCGCTAGGAGTCAGACACGACTGAGCGACTTAACTTTATTTTTTCACTTTCATGCATTGGAGAAGGAAATGGCAATCCACTCCAGTGTTCTTGCCTGGAGAATCCCAGAGACGGGGGAGCCTGGTGGGCTGCCATCTATGGGGTCGCACAGAGTCAGACACGACTGAAGTGACTTAGCAGCAGCAGCAGCAAACGACTAACATACACACACACCACCTCATAGTTTATACTAGCTTCCTAGCATTCCACGGGATGGCATGCCCCTGTTGATGAATAAGGGTTTGTTTTTTGTTTGTCTTCTTTTGCTATAGAAAATAATACTTCAGTGAATATTCTTATACCCATATCTTGGTTAATGTGATCAAGTATTACTAGAAGTGGAAAAACTGTGCCAAAAGATATATATATTTTCAGATTTTGAGGATGCTGAAATTTCCATCTAATCCCTACTGTCTTCAGACTCAAGGTTCCCAGTCATCCCACTATTTCCTCTTTTTGCACACTGAGGTAACCTCTGTCTTTTCACAGCAAAAAAAGCACCAGATCATGGATCCTGCATAGAAACTCTTTTAGAGATTTTTAATCATCTCTATTGTGACTGGAAATTTAATTGGTCATTAAAAAAAACGAACGCCTTCCTTAACTTTATCTGATTTTTCTCCAGAAGCAGGTTTCTTGAAGTCACCATGATCACTCAGGTTGCACCAATGACACACAGCTTTCTGCAGAGCAAGGTGCTTCTACAAATTAGTGATTCCTGCAAATCAGTAAAAGCCTAAATACAAGTAAATCTCAGACTGGTCTGAGTTCATAACTTTTTAATTTCTCATCTTTAACTGCACTCAAATCTCTGGCAGAGGCTGGTAGAATACTGCTTCTGGGGGCATGGTTTTTTTTTTTTCTAATTTTTCTGGAGTTCCCAGGGGTGGAAATGCCATCTCTAGAGGTCATAAGGGCTGCAGCTGGAAATGTCATCAAACAGGGATAGGAGGGGTTAGCAAGAGGTGAGAAGAAGCCTCCAGTTCCAGCTCTGTCACTTAGCTGGGTGCCTATAGCCAAGCAATTTAACCTTTTTTGAGTTTCAAAGTCCTTATCTAAAAAGTAAGGTTATAATAATCTGTTTATGTGTGTGTGTGCATGTGTGTGTATGTGTGTGGGTGTCTGTGTTCTTACAACATAAAGAACTGCACGATTAGTGATTATGATGATAACACTGGGTGATGATGATGCGGTTTGCTAAGGGCACTTAAAAAGCTTAAAGGAAAGTACCAGATACAGAATAAATGATATAGAATTGAAAAACAATGGGACATTTTCCCCTGGAATATAATTCTCAGGTTCTAAGCACCCAGTGGCAGCGTGGTCCAAGTTCTCTGATACTCTCACCAGAAGTGCTACAGTTGGATCAAACCCAGAGTTATGGAGATCTTCACGGCATGAGGTGCTTTGAGAATGTTGGAGACATACATAAAAATTCAATTGGCCAATCATCCCAGTCAGAGACACTGAATGATATATTTCATTACTCAAATGAATGTCAAGGCAAGAGATTGTTTGTGTTGGCCTTATCCTCATTATTACAACTGAAGTAATACTGTAAAATATAATAGTGAATTTATTGTATCACTCAATAAACATGTATAACTCATAATAAAATGGACTCATTATTAATATAGGTCTATGTGATGGGATGAAGTAAATTTTGTATGCACAGATAAGAGCTTACTATGTGCTGGGCATTGTTCTTTTAAAAAATATGAACTTATTTAATATTTACAACTCTGTGCGAAAGATTTTTATTATTTCACAGAAGAAATTGAGGCTAGAGAGGTTAACAAACTTTAGACACACAATGAATATGCCAGGATTCAAACTGGAGGTCTAACTCCAGCATATTGTTTTGCCTCACCAGGAAAATCTTGTTAATTCTGAAGGATAAACATCTTTGGGAGGAGTGTAAGGCAAAGTCACATTATGTGGAAATCCACCCTATAGCAGGGTATTATGGTGAGGATCTACCACCACAATTTCCTAAAGATATTGAAAAGAATGAAAATTTCTTCATAAAACATGCACTAGGAGCACTTACCAATTCAATAATGATATCTATTTCCCCTCTATTGTGCCCTTATTTTTCTGCTCTTACTATTCTTCATGATACTAGACAAGGAACATAGCAGTTCAAACTCAAAGCAAAAAAAAGAAAAGAAAGGAGAGTCCCTCAAAAACAAAACTAAGGCCACCAACATAGTTACTTATTCCCATTTGTCTAAAACATTCCTGACCTGAGAGAACTGTCTATACCAATGTATTCATTATTCATAAAATAGCACATTGTATCCTAAGAACAGATTCATATTTTTAAATGATGATAAAATTGTATGTTCCAACTCTGAAGGTGCTCTTTTGATTTCAAAGACGTTAAAAAATAAGGTCCAGAGATCAGTACATTTATATAAGTAAATTTTTCCTCCATTGAAATGTTAATGCTTATGGATAATTAAAATGAATCTTCATGAATTAAAGCATGTTTGTTGCATCAGGTTTTTAGAAAAATTGGTCAAGAACTTATTCAAATGCTGAAGTATGTCATCTCCCTAAACTAAGCAAATCTACAAACAATAATAACAAAGCTGAAGACTCCAACATGAGCAGAAATAGCTCCTAGGGGATTGCCTTCAGCTCATGCACAGGACTCAAAGAAGAGACCTTCCTCTGTATTCCACGTATTCTTAACATTCACTTAATTCTCACGGCCCGGCGATCTGATTTACAAGAAAAGAAAGAAAATGGAGTGCTACAGACGGTCGCTTGCTTTCTAAACGCTACTGGAAATGCTCTCATCCTTGTGACTAAATGCAGCTGCACCGTTCTCTGTCCTCCTTTTGCCTGATCTCAGTAGCAAAAAAAGGCATTGGTGAAGACTGCGTCCCTCCCAATGAGTCTTTGCTCTTAATTTCCAAATCAGTACATTTTCATGTTTTTCTTTTTTTTAAACCATTCAGGTTAATTCTCTATCAACCTAGAGGGATCATTTTCTTTCATCCTCCTCTTAACTACCTTTGTACCTTAGGCTTCTATTCTTCTCGTTTCCTCTGGATAACCATATCCTTCCAATCAAGTCCATTAAAATCTATTTGCTGACAACTCTCAAATATGTATTTCTAGATCAAGTCTCCCTACTGAATTCTGTATCTGTACAACTGACTGCTTATGAAACAGCTTCATTTTAGATGGACCCCAGGCATCTCAAATACAGCACATTTCCAAATGAAATCCGTTAACTTCTTAAACCTGTTCTTACTTAATTTCTTATCACAGTGAATAGCACCATTAACCAGCAAGTTTCCTAAATGGAATTTCAGTGATAATCCTTTATTCTTCCTCTCAGCCGATCAACACCAAATCAACCCAAAGTCTTGCTGATTTACCTCTTTTTCTCACTATTCCATGTACTTCTCTCTGTTCCCACTGCTAAAACTATTGTCTAGTCCATCATTTTGTCTCATCTATATTATTTCAGCAGCTTCCTAACCAGTTTTGCTGACCTAAGTCTATCTCCCTTATGTGTATTCTTCACACAACAGCCAGAGTGCCCTTTAATAAACACAAATCAATCAACTATTTCCCCTTCATAAACCATACAATTGACATTCATTTCACTTAGTTCAAATTCCTTGAAGTGGCTCATTTGTATTAAGGCTTACCTACTGTTCCAGCTCAATCCTCACTCTCAACTCTCTCAAAAGTCTACTCCTGGGGCCATTCTGAACGTTTGTTTTTTTAATTTTTATTGAATTTGTTATAATACTGCTTATTTTTTTGTTTGCTTGTTTTGCTTTTAGCAGTGGGGCATGTAGGATCTTAGCCTCCCGATCAGGGATTGAACCCATACTCCCTGGATTGGAAGGCGAAGTCTCACCTACTGGACAACCAGGGAAGTTTCTGAACATTTCTTTAATTTCCTCAAACATGCCACTCTTTCTTGTCTTTCATTCATTCATTACTTACTATTTTCTCTATCCAGAATACTGATTCCCAGTCTTTCTCTGGGATATTTTCTACTCATCCTAAATTAGACATCTTTATGGGGCCATTCTCTGATCCTCTAGACATCAGATCACTTGATATCTGTATCTACATAAGCCTGTACTTCTGTACTTCCCTGACATTACTCTCATCACAACTTATTACAGCTACACGTTTAAATGCTCTTTTAGCTTCATGTCCATGGAAATCTTCAGGCAATAATACTGGAGTGAGTTGCAGCTTCTTTGCTGCCTGAGCCGCGAGGGAAGCTCTTTCATGGTAATAGAGAGGGTTTGTCTGCCATGTACTATTCAGTATTCTCAGAACCTGGAGGAATATACACGTGGAAGTTCAATAAGCATTTGTTAGAATGAATATCAATAACCTCAGATAAACAGATGACACCACCCTATAGCAGAAAGCAATGAGGAACTAAAGAGTCTCTTGAAAGTGACAAAGAAGAGTGGAAAAGCTGGCTTAAAACTCAACATTCAAAAAGCTATGATCATAGCATCCGGTCCCATCACTTCATGGCAAATAGATGGGGAAACACTGGAAACAGTGACAGACTTTATTTTCTTGGGTTCCAAAATCACTGCAGATAATGACTGCAGTCATGAAGTCAGAAGATGCTTGCCTCTTGGGAGAAAAGCTATGACAAACCTAGACAGCATATTAAAAAGCAAAGACATTTCTTCGCCAAGAAAGGTCCATCTAATAAAAGCTCTGGTTTTTCCAGTAGTCATATATGGATGTAAGAGTTGGACCATAAAGAAAGCTGAGCACCAAAGAATTGATGTTTTTGAACTGTGGTGTTGGAGAAGACTCTTGCAAGTCGTTTGGACTGCAAAGAGATCAAACCAGTCCATCCTAAAGGAAATTAGTCCTGAATACTCATTGGAAGGACTGATGCTGAAGCTGAAGCTCCAATACTTTGGCCACCTGATGCAAAGAACTGACTCGTTGGAAAAGATCCTGATGCTGGGAAAGATTGGAGGCAGGAGGAGAAGGGGACGACAGAAGACGAGATGGTTGGATGGCATCACCGACTCGAAGGACATGAGTTTGAGCAAGCTCCAGGAGTTGGTGAAGGACAGGGAAGCCTGGCATGCTGCAGTCCATGGGGTCGCCAAGAGTCAGGCATGACTGGGCGACTGAACTGAACTGAGATGAATGAATGACAGACTAATCAATCATGTTTTGAATATACACTCCAGTAAAAGAGTCTGCTTCTTAGTGACTGTACTGGGATAATCTTGGTTACTTCAGGAGGGAAACATGGCCAGGTTTATTTGAAGTAAAGGTTCAAAGCATGTTTCCTCAAAGTTTTTAGTCTTTGGAGAGCTTCCTCAGCATTCTAAGAAGCCTATGATGCTGCTAATGTCTTCTTTCACAGTGAAGAACATCATGCTTCTTGTACAGATCCCTTAAATCAAAATTCCTTTCCTTTCCCTTTTCCTTCTGCATGCATGGTCAGCCAGGTCCAGCTCTTTGTGACCCCATGGACTGTAGCCCAGCAGGCTTCTCTGACCAAGGAATTTTCTAGTCAACAATACTGGAGTGGGTTGTCATTTCCTCCTCCTTGGGATCTTCCCAACATAGGGATCGAACCCATGTCTCTTGCATCTCCTAGCACTGGCAGGGAAATTCTTTTTTTTTTTTTTTAATTTTGGGGAGACCAAGTTTCAGTGAACAAGGCCCGCACTTTATTTTCCAAAGTAGTTTTTATACCTTAAGTTGCGCATAGAGGATAATGGGGGAAGGGGTGGAGTCATGCAGGGACAGCAGTTCCTGGTCCTAGGGAAATTCCTTACCACTAGCACCACCTGTGAAGCTCTTCCCTTCTCCTTGTGTGTTAGTCATTCAGCTGTGTCCGATTCTTTGCAACCCCTTGGATTGTAGCCCACCAGGCTCTTCCGAGCATGGTGAAAGTGAAAGTGAAGTCGCTCAGTCATGTCCGACTCTTTGCGACCCCGTGGACTGTAGCCTACCAGGCTTCTCAGTCCATGGGATTCTCCAGGCAAGAGTACTATAGTGGGTTGCCATTTGCTTCTCCAGGGCATCTTCCCAACCCAGGTTTCAAACCCAGGTCTCCCGCATTCTGGGCAGATGCTTTAACCTCTGAGCCACCAGGGAAGTCTTCTCCAGGCAAAAATACTGGAGTGGGTTGCCATTTCCTTCTCCAGCTCTTCGCCTTCAGTTCAGTTCAGTCGCTCAGTCGTGTCCGACTCTTTGCAACCCCATGAATTGCAGCACGCCAGGCCTCCCTGTCCATCACCGACTCCCAGAATTCACTCAAACTCACATCCATCAAGTCGGTGATGCCATCCAGCCATCTCATCCTCTGTCGTCCCCTTCTCCTCCTGCCCCCAATCCCTCCCAGCATCAGAGTCTTTTCCAATGAGTCAACTCTTCGCATGAGGTGGCCAAAGTATTGGAGTTTCAGCTTCAGCACCAGTCCTTCCAATGAACTGATCTCCTTTAGGATGGACTGGTTAGATCTCCTTGTAGTCCAAGGGACTCTCAAGAGTCTTCTCCAACACCACAGTTCAAAAGCATCAATTCTTCAGTGCTCAGCTTTCTTCACAGTCCAACTCTGACATCCATACATGACCACTGGAAAAACCATAGCCTTGACTAGACGGACCTTTGTTGGCAAAGTAATGTCTCTGCTTTTGAATATGCCATCTAGGTTGGTCATAACTTTCCTTCCAAGGAGTAAGTGTCTTTTAATTTCATGGCTGCAATCACCATCTGCAGTGATTTGGAGCCCCCAAAAATAAAGTCTGACACTGTTTCCACTGTTTCCCCATCTATTTCCCATGAAGTGATGGGACCAGATGCCATGATCTTCATTTTCTGAATGTTGAGCTTTAAGCCAAGTTTTTCACTCTCCTCTTTCACTTTCATCAAGAGGCTTTTTAGTTCCTCTTCACTTTCTGCCATAAGGGTGGTGTCATCTGCATATCTGAGGTTATTGATATTTCTCCTGGCAATCTTGATTCCAGCTTGTGCTTCTTCCAGCCCAGCGTTTCTCATGATGCACTCTGCACAGAAGTTAAATAAGCAGGGTGACAGTATATAGCCTTGACGTACTCCTTTTCCTATTTGGAACCAGTCTGTAGTTCCATGTCCAGTTCTAACTGTTGCTTCCTGACCTGCATATAGGTTTCTCAAGAGGCAGGTCAGGTGGTCTGGTAATCCCATCCTTTCAGAATTTTCCAAAATTTGTTGTGACCCACACGGTCAAAGGCTTTGGCATAGTCAATAAAGCAGAAATAGATGTTTTTCTGGAACTCTCTTGCTTTTTCCGTGATCCAGCGGATGTTGGCAATTTGATCTCTGGTTCCTCTGCCTTTTCTAAAACAAGCTTGAACATCTGGAGGTTCACAGTTCAGGTATTGCTGAAGCCTGCCTTGGAGAATTTTGAGCCCTTCTCCTTTCTGGCTCCTTAATCTTTTCTATTGTTCTTATTGCTCTGCATGACAATACCTGAATAGATAATCCTGGAATCTGGGCTTCCCTATCCTCAAGGGATGTCAGATCATACCAGATCAGTTGCTCAGTCGTGTCCGACTCTTTGCGACCCCATGAATTGCAGCACGCCAGGCCTCCCTGTCCATCACCAACTCCCGGAGTTCACTCAGACTCACGTCCATCAAGTCAGTGATGCCATCCAGCCATCTCATCCTCTGTCGTCCCCTTCTCCTCCTGCCCCCAATCCCTCCCAGCATCAGAGTCTTCTCCAATGAGTCAATTCTTTGCATGAGGTAGCCAAAATACTGGACTTTCAGCTTTAGCATCATTCCTTCCAAAGAAATCCCAGGGCTGATCTCCTTTAGAATGGACTGGTTGGATCTCCTTGCAGTCCAAGGGACACTCAAGAGTCTTCTCCAACACCACAGTTCAAAAGCATCAATTCTTCAGTGCTCAGCCTTCTTCACAGTCCAACTCTCACATCCATACATGACCACAGGAAAAACCATAGCCTTGACTAGACGGACCTTTGTTGGCAAAGTAATGTCTCTGCTTTTGAATATGCTATCTAGGTTGGTCATAACTTACCTTCCAAGGAGTAAGTGTCTTTTAATTTCATGGCTGCAGTCACCATCTGCAGTGATTTTGGAGCCCCCAAAAATAAAGTCTGACACTGTTTCCACTGTTTCCCCATCTATTTCCCATGAAGTGATGGGATCAGATGCCATGATCTTCGTTTTCTGAATGTTGAGCTTTAAGCCAACTTTTTCACTCTCCATTTTCACTTTCATCAAGAGGCTTTTTAGTTCCTCTTCACTTTCTGCCATAAGGGTGGTGTCATCTGCATATCTGAGGTTACTGATATTTCTCCCGGCAATCTTGATTCCAGCTTGTGTTTCTTCCAGCCAAGCGTTTCTCATGATGCACTCTGCATATAAGTTAAATAAACAGGGTGACAATATATAGCCTTGACGAACTCCTTTTCCTATTTGGAACCAGTCTGTTGTTCCATGTCCAGTTCTAACTTTTGCTTCCTGACCTGCATACAAATTTCTCAAGAGGCAGCTCAGGTGGTCTGGTATTCCCATCTCTTTCAGAATTTTCCACAGTTTATTGTGAACCACACGGTCAAAGGCTTTGGCATAGTCAATAAAGCAGAAATAGATGTTTTTCTGGAACAATCTTGCTTTTTCCATGATCCAGCGGATGTTGGCAATTTGATCTCTGGTTCCTCTGCCTTTTCTAAAACCAGCTTGAACATCAGGAAGTTCACGGTTCACATATTGCTGAAACCTGGCTTGGAGAATTTTGAGCATTACTTTACTAGCGTGTGAGATGAGTTCAACTGTGCGGTAGTTTGAGCATTCTTTGGCATTGCCTTTCTTTGGGATTGGAATGAAAACTGACCTTTTCCAGTCCTGTGGCCACTGCTGAGTTTTCCAAATTTGCTGGCATATTGAGTGCAGCACTTTCACAGCATCATCTTTCAGGATTTGGAATAGCTCAACTGGAATTCCATCACCTCCAATAGCTCAACTGGAATTCCATCACTCCACAAGAGAAGATTCTACACATGGACATCCCCAGATCGTCAACACCGAAATCAGACTGATTATATACTTTGCAGCCAAAGATGGAGAAGCTGTATACAGTCAGAAAAAAGAAGACCAGGAGCTGACTGTGGCTCAGACCATGAACTCTTTATTGCCAAATTCAGACTTAAATTGAAGAAAGTAGGGAAAAACACTAGACCATTCAGGTATGACCTAAATCAAATCCCTTATGATTATATAGTGGAAGTGAGAAATAGATTTAAGGGCCTAGGTCTGATAGATAGTGTGCCTGATGAACTATGGAATGAGGTTCGTGACATTGTACAGGAGACAGGGATCAAGACCATCCCCATGGAAGAGAAATGCAAAAAGCAAAATGGCTGTCTGAGGAGGCATTACAAATAGTTGTGAAAAGAAGAGAAGCAAAAAGCAAAGGAGAAAAGGAAAGATATAAACATCTGAATGCAGAGTTCCAAAGAATAGCAAGAAGAGATAAGAAAGCCTTCTTCAGTGATCAATGCAAAGAAATAGAGGAAAACAACAGAATGGGAAAGACTAGGGATCTCTTCAAGAAAATCAGAGATACCAAAGGAACATTTCATGCAAAGATGGGCTCGATAAAGGACAGAAATGGTATGGACCTAACAGAAGCAGAAGATATTAAGAAGAGATGGCAAGAATACACAGAAGAACTGTACAAAAAAGATCTTCACGACCCAGATAATCACGATGGTGTGATCACTGACCTAGAGCCAGACATCCTGGAATGTGAAGTCAAGTGGGCCTTAGAAAGCATCAAGGGATGTAACCTTTCGAACCATAAAGAAGGTTGAACCTTTTAACTTTAGAAGAATCACTAACATCTTTACCACTAACTAGCAATCCTTATGAAGCATCTAGGGCTTCTCTGGTGGCTCAAACGGTAAAGAATCCGCCTGCAGTGCAGGAGACGCCAGTTGGATTCCTGGGTTGGAAAGTTCCCTTGAAATTCTACCCACCCTTGTGGCTCAGCTGGTAAAGAATTCACCTGCAATGCTGGAGACCTGCATTCAATCCCTGAGTTGGGAATGATTGAGAATGTTTAATATTTCTAAATCATAACTTTAAATTGTTTACTAAAGTTTTTTTTTTGTGTGTGTGTCTTACTATACACCTGAGTGTGATGAAGGATATTTCCCTATTGTGTTTCTCATATTTGTTAACAGTTTCACTCCTGAAAGTATGCTTGTCCCTACTCCTGGTCAATCTTCATCAGAGTAGTCATTTCTTAGTAATAAAAAGTACAACATGAACTTAAGAGAATTTTCAGTGTTCTCAGTTTGAAAAGAGTATTTTAAATAGTATGTATTTAAATGCTTGGTCTTTATCAACTGCATTTCTAAGGTTAACTTCCTCCAAACAACTCTATAAAACGTCAGCAAAATGTTTTTTTCCAAAAGAGTAAAGCTGACTTTTGAGCAAACTCCAGGAGACGGTGAAGGACAGGGAAGCCTGGCGTACTGCAGTCCCTGGAGTCGCAGAGTCGGACACAATTTAGCAACCGAACAACAAAAAATATCTGACTTGTGGGGAGCAGTACTTTTTTACACTTTTCTTTTTTCCCTCTGAGCCATGTTTCTTTGACAGGAAGTCTTACTGCTACTTTGACTCTTGATAAGAGGTAAACCTGTGAAATTCCTCAAATTTAGAATAATTCTAACCTTAATTATTTATTTACATTAACTCTCTAGTTCACTATGACCCTCAGAATCACCCCAAACTCCACCATCTTGAACAAATCTTTAGCCCTCTGTACCTTTCCCATACATCAGAAAGTCTAGTGTTCTCTGCGTCAGCTTTTCACCAGAATCACAACTACCCACTTTGCCTAACTATTTACTAGCTTTGAATTTCTACAATCCTCTTTACAGAGTTTTGGGTTTTGATCATTAACAGATGAGTGATAATACAAAATTGCTAATATCTAAAGTATCCATTTCCAAAGATGAGTATCTCAGCAATTATTTGCAGGCAGCTACTTCAGAGTAGAAACTGGTGGCATGATTTAGAAATCTGGCAGCAGCAAGTCTGCCAGTCCTCTGTGATAAGATAATTCAGATGTTCCTTCCCTAAAAGTCCCTCCCAACAATCATTTTCCTTACATCACTCCATCCCCATTATCACTTCATGTACAAGAACATTTTTTTTTTCAGAGCTACAATCTTTTCTAAAGATTTTTCCCTGGAGATCTTACCCTGCTTTACCCATATTTTCTGTTCTAATTGGCTTTACTTTTTCTTCCTATGTGCACTCAATTAACTATGAATAATAATCACTCATTATAGGCAAGCTAATCCCTCTTATGGAGTCATAACTGGATGAGGAATTTTTTTCTGAAATGTTGGAAGGTTTTTGTAAAGTTTTCACAAGTACCCACAGCCAACTCAAATATTGGATAATACTTGAGCCTCAAGTTTTCTTTAAAAAAAAATATTCTATTTACAGGCAGATCTGATCACAGTAGTATGAATAGAAAACCTTTTCCCTAAGGATATAAACCAAAGCTGAACATTTAAGATTTAGGCCATTAAGTAACCTCCTTCACCAGACATAACATTAAGAGGTTTTTCTTGTCTTTGACCAATGTTTTTTCCTGACCCTTTTGACAGTGGGATTTTAATTTACTCCTCTCAGTACTCAGAAACTTATCTACCTTAATGACTTGAGGAAAGTTAAATATTACAAGCCAGGTAGCTGAGTTGAAATCATCCCTCTGGTTAAATATGTAAAAATAATTTGAAGCCTACTTTGTATTCCAATTTCAAAGGTTGCCTAGACTATAATTTCTGACAATTATCATTAATTCATTTTCTGAAGTATTCCCATTTCGTTGTATTATTGAACTGTACTATTAAAAGAACAATTCAAAGTATTCTTTTTATCAAACAGGTTAAAAAAAAACCACACACACAACAACTAAAAGGATTACAAAGTGTCACATTATCTTGACAGAACGGTACATGATGTTTTTCTCTGGTTTTCAGGAAAGTCTATGTAATATTCATAAGGTCTCCTTCATCTAAACTATCTTTTTTAGTTAGCAATTTCTCCACTTCTTAATACCACACATATTAACACAACTGTGTAAAGATTAAGTACAATAGTTTTAATTTAAAAAGTCAAGAAGGATAATAATACTAATACTATGATTTTATCTTTCATAGAAAATTGCAAAAGGATAATGTATATTATTAACTGCATTAATAATAAGGTGGGATTGTGAGGTCAGATACTCGCTTGTTGTACAGTAAACTCAGCTTCTTAATTATTGTCACTGTAGTGACATACTGGCTCTGAGTCACTGAACACCTCTGAAAGCCTCCCCCCTGGTCTGGGGTTACTTTAACAACCTATATTACAGAGCTCATCCAACTTAAATAACATTTTATTGTGTTATAAAAATATGTGAATTAAAATTCATGAAGCAAAGTAATTTACATACATTTTAATACAGTTCTCCACATTTTTATATGATTGAGTTACAGTAACTAGACATGTGTCTGTTACTAAGTGTGGACACTCTATGATGGGGTGGTGATGTTGAGGGGTGGTGTTGGGAGGTGGTCATCATCTGTTTGTTATTTAATTCCTTACACTAAATGTGTATAATTGTGCAAAAAAAAAACAAAAAACACCCATTCAAATGAAAGGATGGGCTGAAAACCTTAAAGGCACTCTCCATAAAATGTCTTCATTATATAATTAATAAAACCAAAACACGTAATTACACTTCAAAATTCATTTAGAATATCTGGAGTTAACAGTAGTTTACCTATAACAAAGACTTCCCTGGTGGCTCAGATGGTAAAGCATCTGCCTGCAATGCGGGAGACCCGGGTTCCATCCCTGGGTCGGGAAGATCCCCTGGAGTAGGAAATGGCAACCCACTCCAGTACTCTTGCCTGGAAAATTCCATGGATGGAGGAGCCTGGTAGGCTACAGTCCATGGTGTCGCAAAGAGTCGGACACGACTGAGCGACTTCACTTTCACCTATAACAAACGGGTATTTTATGTTCCTATAGGAAAGCAAGTTGCTGTTTATTCCCCAAGTCATGTCTGACTCTTTTGCGACCCCATGGACTATAACCTGCCAGGCTCTCTGCCCATGGGATTTCTCAGGCAAGAATATGTCATGGGTTGCCATTTCTTTCTCCAGGGGATCTTCCCGACCCAGGGATCAAACCCGAGTCTCCTACACTGGCAGGCAGATTCTTTACCACTAAGCCATCAGGGAAGCCATAAGGAATACGAGACCTGTGTATTAAAAAATAGCTTTGCTTCCCTTCTTCTTGCACTTTCTTTTCTAAACAAATGAGCCCCAAAGCAGTTAGATGAACAGAACTGTAGAGACATCAGTGTGACAGGTTTGGGGAGGGGACCTTGGTACCAGAACGAAATGTCAGAGCCAGATCAGCATGAAGGGAGCACCCACACAAGGAGTGGCACCCAGTGTGGGGTTCAGAGCCTGAGCGGGGTAAGGAGGACAACCCCACAAGCAAGTCCAGGGTATACTGCTGGAGACCAAGCAGGAGGGAGAGGGTGTCCCTGGAGGGCTGGGAGTGGGCACAGCAGAGGCAATTCAAGCCTGGCTATATACAGGAAGAAAAAAAATATCGGGAATAACGTCCCTGGAGGGCTGGGAGTGGGTGCAGCAGAGGCAATTCAAGCCTGGCTATATACAGGAAGAAAAAAAATATTGGGAATAACAAGGATTAGGTATTTTGCTGTAAGAAGAAGTAATTACAAATACAAAAAAAACCCCACCAAAAACAGATTAGAAGAACTCTTGTGTTAGATTGGAATTGGGAATATCAGTTTGAATTAATGATTTTCTCTGCAATTATTATTTTTTTAATTGAAGTATATAATGCTTCCCTGGTGGCTCAGTCAGTAAAGAATCCACTGGCAATGCAGGAGACTACAGCACATGAGACACAGGTTCGATCCCTGGGTTGGGATGATCCCCTGGAGAAGGAAATGGCAACCCACTCCCAGTATTCTTGTCTGGAGAATCCATGGACAGGAGAGCCTAGCGGCTGGTGGGCTACAATCCTTGGGGTCACAAAAGAGTCGGGCATGATTTAGCAACAAAATAGCAACAAACATAACTGACATATTGGTCTCTTGTGTCTCCTGCATGGCAGGTGGATTCTTTACCCGCTGAGCCATCGGGAAACCCCCACGTAATAGTCATAGTTAAATGTCAGTGTTTAAGTTCACTGATAATTAAATCCCTTGAAATTAACCTACAATGAAAATTATTTAACCTAAAATGAAATATTTTAGGTTTTAACTTAAAAATATGTGCGGGCAGACCCCACTTCTCAAAACACTCTCAGGGAATTCACACAGACTGTTGTTGTGGACCAGTATTTTGTAACTATAGTATTAGGCAGCAATGAGAAAAGGTTTTCTCCTACATCCATTCCCTTCCCCTCCTCCAGAGACAGAAGTTGTGATTCACTTCTTTATCCTCCTTTTCACCTTTGTGTCCTTCTCTATCCCATAGTTTAGGAAGAGAATGTAAATATTGTTTACATTCCAAGAACATGATTGATTCAGGAAATGTCACCCAACCACGAGCTTTACGAGTTAGTCGAACCTCTTAAAACTGTATATGCACTTAGGATTTGTGCATTTTTCACTGTGAAAGGGGATCAGAGCTCTTAACAAACTCAAAGAGGATGTGACCCACTAAAGGTTATAAACTCCTGCTCTATTAAGTAAATTCAACGCTGATGTTTATAAGTAGAATCTTCCTTACTAAAAGTGGAAGACCATTCAAAGCAATATGTTTTCTAAGTTTCATAGTGTGTACCGTTTTCTCTCAACTGCCTAACACAGTACAGGCACATTGTAAACACTTATAAATTTTTGCTGAATAAATGTCCCAGAAGCCAAATGAATTTTAGATGTCATAAGGAGGTGGGTAGATAACAGAGGAGAGGATGGTAGACAGGATTATGGAGAATGCTATAAATTTCCAATGAAGTGTGCCATGAGACAAAGACCCACTGGAAAGGGGTTCGAAGAAAAGCTACTGACTTCATGGTACTTCTTGGGTGAGATAGATAACCTCATGAATAAATACTGATACCTAATCACAAATCATGATTAAGTGCAGTTAAGCCAAGATAAGACATGTGAAGAGTGCATACAAAGAGGAGGAATAATTCATATTAAAGGGGTCAGATGGGATATCTGCAGAGATGTAACATTTGATATGAGATCTGAAGCAGCTCTGTAGTCAGCAAGGTGATAACATGTGGAGAAGAACATTCAAGGCCAGGGTATAATGTGTAAGAAGGGAAGGGACATGTGTAAAAAAAAGAGTTTGGTGCAATCAGAGAACTAGTGAAAGAAGACCTGTGTGGCATGATTGTAGTAAATCTACAAGATGAGACTTGAAAGGGAGGTAGGGCCCACATTACAGGAATGCAAAAATCATGGTAATTAAAAGATTTTGAACTTGAGGCAACTCAACAATATACAACAGAGAATAACATTGTCAGATGTGGGTTTTAATTTCTGTGCATGCACCGCATGTTGACAAAAAATTCTTGGGAATGCAGAAAAAAGAAACACAATTCTAGTTTCATTATTTTTATTAAGCTGCTACTAACCTTTTCTGTATGGGATGACCCTAGGCCTTCACTTGCTCCCTGTTCTACAGAGGAATGCCAGGGAAGAACCTGACCTCCCTGATGGACTAGGGGACAGGGGCTCGCTTGTTCCCTTGCTGTTAGCATATTCTAGCGCATTTGAATTTATGGGCTATTGGATATCAGCAATATGATTACTTTGATAAAACCAAAATTCTTAAATCATAGAGTTTTTGTAAAAGTAAGTAAGAAGATGGGGCATGGCCATGAAAATCTTTGTCACTAACATACTGGTGGCACATGCCACATGGTATAATCTATGCATTTTTCTTTCTTAAAATTTGATGACCTAATTTGTGATGAGAAAGGTGTTCCACAGGATGCTACTTGGCAGATATTTTGAAACAAATAAACTATTTAGCCTGCCCCTTCAAAGGATATAAAAGATGGTAACTGCTATTAAAAAAAAAAAATTTGTGTGTACGATGATGGAAGAAAAAAAATCTTAATGAGTGTTTACACATATGGTCATTGTTATATTTGTCCCCTTAAATGGGGTGTTACTTATCAAATCACCTATCTTAATACTTAGCAAACTTGGAAGAAGGATTTTACCACCTGTAGGAAAGACTCTCAAACAAAGGGTTTCCATGGATATTGAAAATGGGCTAACCTTAAAAACGATGGTTTGGCATCAGAGAAGATGGATATTTCCTAACTTGAAGTAATTTTCACAACTAGTGAATAATATTTTAAAATGAGTTCAATGTTTAAAAGGCAGAATTTTAAATGTACTTCTTTCATTTGCACTATGAATTCCCTTTCTCTGAAATGCCATCAAATCAAGAATCAAAATAAACTACACTATGGACTAGAATTGGGGATTACTATAATGTGGAGTACTAAATCCAGATCTGACAAAGTAATAAGACATTCATACTATTCTCATTATTAATAATTTTTTGTGAGAGCAAAAATTTTGAATTACCAGTAAGCACAATTAATACATTTTAAGCTACTTAATTTTCATCTTTTAAAATTTCTCCCTCTACATATGTTGTAAATACATAGCTAAATATCGGTACAGGAACACAGTAGTGCAGGTATGTAATTTATAAATACATATGCATACTGTAGAGGTACATGCTCAAAACATTTTTACTAATAACAATTCACAGTAAAAATTCTGGAAACCACTGAAGAAAGGAAACGGAGGGAAGGAAGACATCTAGTTAGGATGCTAACTGTGATGGATCAGGCAGACTAAAAGAGTATGGACACAGAATGTACAGGAAAGCATTTATATGTTTTTGTTTTGGTGACATTATCATTAGAATGTGTGATGCACAAACCACAGAGGTGAGGAAAACCAAGTATCAAGAATGACTGCAGGATGGTCCAGTGGTTAAGACTTCCCCTTCCAATGCAGGGGATGTGGGTTCAATCCCTGTTTGGGAAGCTAAGATCCCACATGCCTCATGGCCAAAAAACCAAACACAAAACAGAAACAATATTGTAACAAACTGAATAAAGACTTTAAAAATGGTCCACATCAAAAAAAAAAAAAAAAAAGAATGACTGCAAAGATTTTGGCATGAGCAAATGAATGCACGTTAAGTGATAATTTACTAAGGGCTGGAACCTGAGACGAGATCATGTTAAGTTCAAGATGATAAAGTAGTGGTTTATTATAAAGTATCTCTTGCACAGCAGCTCCTGCCAACTTCTCAGAAGAATTTCCATCTCCAGTGAGCACAGGAGCCCCACCAATCTCCCCCTCCAGCATCCCGGGCACCATAACCTTAGCTTTAGGTTAGCACCCACTGGCATGGCCTTATCCTGGACCTAATCTCTGACCGTAAGTCCAGTCTCTCTAGTTCTGTTACTCTCTTACCACCAATATCCCATACGGTGACTGCACTGAGCCTCATGGGCACTTGTTTCATTAGCGTCTTAGTCCATTGGTCTCTTTTGACTCTTTCCTTTGCTATTCTAGCTACTCCCCATAAAGCATCACCTCTATACCTTCCCAGGACCCCATAAATTCCCTCAAACGCTATCTGTACACCTGCTTTGATAGTTACAAATCGTTTCGTGGCTACTGGCTTACGTCTACTACATTTTCTACTGGATCCTCATCATTGAAGCCTGAGAGTGTCTAACTGGGTCGTTTTTTTTTTATCTCTAACATCAATCTCATTGCCTGAACACAGTGGCTGCCCCATAGAACTTTAAAAAACTGAACTGTGCAGACAAAAATAACTGCTTTTTCTTTTAATTATTTACCTTAAATCTATTGAAATAGGTAAATGATACCTATCAATGCTCAAGAATCCAGTTCAGTCAGTAAACTAAAGGTAATTGTTTTAAATTTTAAAGCCATTAAGGCTATCATCAAAAAAAAAAAAAATCCACAAACAATGAATACTTGAGACGGTGTGGAGAGAAAGGTACCCTCCTACAGTGCTGGTGAGAATGTGAAGTGGTACAACCACTATGGAGAACAGTATAAAAGCTCCTTAAAAAACTAAAAATAAAATACCATACGATCCAGCAATCCCATTCCCTGGAAAAACATGCTCTAAAATGGGTACATGCACCCCAGTGTTCACTGCAGCACTGTTTATAATAGCCAAGACATGGAAGCAACCTAAATGTCCCTTGACAGATGGATGAATAAAGGTGTGGTACATACATGCAATGGAATATTACTCAGCCACTGAAAAGAATGAAATAATGCTATTTGTAGCAAGATGGATGGACCTAGAGATTGTCAAGCTGCGTGAAGTCAGTAAGAGAAGGAGAATATCATGACATCCTTTCTACGCAGAATATAAAAAGAAATGATACAAGTGAACCTAATTACAAAACAGAAACAGACTCAGATTGAGAGAACAGACTTATGGTTGCCAAGAGGGAAGAGATAGTTAGGGAGTCTGGGACTGACATGTACAGCCTATTGTATTTTAAGTGGATAACCACCAAGGCCCTATGTATAGCACAGGGAACTCTGCTCAACATCATGTGCCAGGCTGCATGGGAGGGGAGTTTGGGGGAGAATGGATACTTGTGTATGTATAGCTGAGTCCCTTCACTGTCCACCTGAAACTATCACAGCATTGTGAATCGCCTATACTCCAATATAAAATAAAGTTAAAAAAAAAAACATTTAAAGCATTAAATCCAGTCTGTATTCATGAAATTTAAGCACACTGGAAATCCAATTCCAAGCAATGCCAGCTACACATTCTTTTTTTTTTCCTATGAAAGTTAAAAAACAGTTACTTAGGCTTCCAGGGATAAACCAGTATCTGATCAGGTGCATTTCCAGAATCAGTGTCAGTGCAAGTTCTAGATGAGGAGCTGGAGGATTTCAGGGTGCGAAAAAGAAGGGAAGTGAGTAATAAAGAAGTGAGAGAAGAATGTCTTCATTTTGTTGTTGTTCTTATTTTCAGAAGTTAATGCATTTGTATCTAAAGACATGCTCTATTAATTTAAGAATAGTTTTCTCATATTTAAAATTTACACAAAGGAATGTGAAGACAATATTCAATATGGTCTAAGCAAACAGATGCAGGAAAAATCATATTTCCAACTTTTTCAAAGGGGAATCTGATTCCAGAAAATTGCTCTTACAGAGTAAACTCTCCCCTGAACAACTGCATGGGTGTGGGTGGTCGACCTTGACAGAAATCCTCTGAAATATTTGATGATCCACATATAGCTATTCACCTTGACACATTAGATGAAATGCAGAGGCAGCAATAGTAACCCTAATATTAAGCTCAAAGATATTCTCCAAGAACTGCTTCAAGTAGGGAAAGAGCAAGTAAGGTGAATTGACACGTGTATGTCACTGCCTTTGCTCTTATCCTCTCCAACTACTTGAAATGATATCAACTAAGACAATACAATTTCTAGAAGGAAAAAACACAATCTATATCATTAGCACAGAAGAAGCAGCTGTTTTAAAACAAGTTATTGCCTGAGATTCTTAGTGTCTACTCTATAATATAGGCTACAGGCTATATTTTCATCTTAGTCAGCAGCTGTGCTGTCCACTTCAGTGGCCACTATCATTCTGGCTATTGAATACTTTAAAGATGGCCAGTCTGATTTGAGGTGCACTGCAAATGTATAATACACATCAGATAATAAAATTTTATCACAAAAAATGTAAAGTATCTCACTTATGTTTTCTATTTTCAACATTTACATATCACAATGATAGTAGTTGAATAAAGTTAAATAAAATACACTATTAAAATTAATTTCATGTTTCTTTTTACTTTTTTAATGAGGCTATTAGAAACTTTAGAGTTACACATGTGACCTGCATTTGTGTCTGCATTCTATTTCTATTGGGCAGCAGTGGTCCATAGAATGCCCTTCCAATGCCATCTTTAAAATGAACTCAAAAAATCATGCTTTTATGCTTTTATGAATGTGCACAAAAATTTTCAGAAAACAAGTAAAAGTGGTCATGTAATTTTGGAAAATAATACAAAATAAGCAATTTCCCCCCACTCTATTTCAACAAATAAAACTGGCAGATGGATGAATCTGCCAGATGGGTAAATAAATGAAACTTCTCTCATGGTCCAGTGGTTAAGATTCCACACTTCCACTGCCGGGGGCATGGGTTCAATTCCTTGGTCAAGGAACCAAGATCCTACATGCCACGTGGCCAAAAGAAAAAGAACTGGCAGAAAAGGCCTAATGATGCAGAGTTCACTGCATACGGAACCAGTGTTCACAATGGCAAGATGGCAATGATCACAATGGCGATGGCAAGATAATCCTACGGAAAGGCTGTTCACTGTGCCGGAGAGGCTCTGTCTTCCAAGCATATCGCCATATTCCAATTAACCTGGCCAAACTATGATGAGGCTGCCTAAGAAACAGGAGGGAAAGATAGAAAATTAAGGAAGGGGCAATGGAAGTACTGAGGATGGGACAGCGAGGCACAGCAGGTCTCTCGCCCCAGAGTGCAGGTGCTTTCCCTGAGTGATGTACACGCATCAGGAAGACCATGAACCTCTGTCCCCAGCTGTGTCTACTGACGGTGGATTTAGGATTTAGGAGAAAACAACGTCACAGAATGTAAGGATAAAACATAGGAAGCAACCACTGTGAAAAAAAGCTAAAGAACCATACATTAATCTCCCTCAACAGATGCTTCTAAATAATATCCCGAAAGGCAGTGTAATGGACACACATGCCCCGAGACTGTGGCAGTAGGAACATCCAAAGCATCTATTCCCACCGTACACACAGTGCAGAAAGCTACTGAAAAAAGGAATGAAATGGAACCTCTCCACGCAAATCTCCTCCAGGCTAACTCCCCCATATAGCACTTACGACATCACTTCATGCTTCAGAGAACACGATTTGACCTATTTTTGTTTGTATCCATTTAACAGAGAGCTGTGTTATAGTGGATCTCTGTTATACTTTGGTCTGGTTATTTTAGAAAGCTTGCCTTACATCAAGTCCTAAAGGGGAAGGAATAGACAGGAATGTGAGAAGAGGCCGGAAGAAGCAATGACAAATTCAAATGCCAGAGTTACCTGTTGTTTTTGATTTCATATTAAGTACATCCGGATTCATTATCTTTCACATTAAACCAACAATCACGGAAGGTGGAGTGAGACAGAATTTTTGCCTAAGTCTAATTTTATTCACGGCTTCCCAGGTGGCACTAGTAAAGAACTGCCTGCCATGCAGGGGACTCAGGAGATGTAAGTTCGATCCCCTAGTTAGAAGATCCCCTGGAGTAGGAAATACTGGAGTAGCCTGCTCCAGTATTCTTGCCTGGAAAACCTCATGGACAGAGGAACCTAGCAGACTACAGTCCACGGGGTCGCAGAGTTGGATATGATTGAGCATGCACACAATTTTATTTAACATGTTAAAGGCTCATGACAAAAGCTCTCAAAGCCTTAACCATTTGAACTAGCTTCTAGCTTAATTGTATCAAATTTTGTACTACATCTTACAGTAATGATTCAAGTTTTAAAAATTTAAACATGAATTATTTTAGCATATGGGAAATTATAACCAATGTATATGTCAAGCTATTAAATTAATCTCTTAAATATTAATTATAATCTATTTTGTTCCTGTAAACAATAACAGAGTTGAATAAAAACCACTAAAGTAAGTATACTTGGGTTCTACTGAAAACATTAAAAAATGAATAAAATTAAAATCATCTGATTCAACAGAGAGGAAAACTAGCCCTTTCCTCTTTTAGTGCTGAAGTACAAAATAGGCTGAAATTGAAAATAAGCATGAAAAACTAACTCCATATGTTATTTTAGATATCTCCGAATTTTTCCAAATTTCAAAGTACACTCTTTGAATTCTGAATCATTTTATCTCTACACTTTTGCATTCACTCAGCTCAAAAGCATTTACTGAGTGTCTATTATATGCCAAGCACTGTTTTACTTCATTTCAATGGAGTAAGATAGCAAAAATTCATTCCTGATGAACAATACCTTCTGAAATGAGAAACAGGCAATAAACAACGAAATGATCAATGAATAAATCACTTAGAATGTTCAGTTCAGTTCAATCGCTCAGTCGTGTCTGACTCTTCGCGACCCCATGAATCCCAGCACGCCAGGCTTCCCTGTCCATCACCAACTCCCGGAGTTCATTCAGACTCACGTCCATCAAGTCAGTGATGCCATCCAGCCATCTCATCCTCTGTCGTCCCCTTCTCCTCCTGCCTCCAATCCCTCCCAGCATCAGAGTCTTTTCCAATGAGTCAACTCTTCACATGAGGTGGCCAAAGTACTGGAGTTTCAGCTTTAGCATCATTCCCTCCAAAGAAATCCCAGGGCTGATCTCCTTCAGAATGGACTGGTTGGATCTCCTTGCAGTCCAAGGGACTCTCAAGAGTCTTCTCCAACACCACAGCTCAAAAGCATCAATTCTTCAGCGCTCAGCCTTCTTCACAGTCCAACTCTCACATCCATACATGACCACAGGAAAAACCATAGCCTTGACTAGACGGACCTTTGTTGGCAAAGTAATGTCTCTGCTTTTCAATATGCCATCTAGGTTGGTCATAACTTTCCTTCCAAGGAGTAAGCATCTTTTAATTTCATGGCTGTAATCACCATCTGCAGTGATTTTGATCTTAGAATGTTAGAATTTGGTAAATATAATGAAAAACTAAAACAGGGCAAGATAAGTCAAGAGAGCTGGGGGAAAAGGGGTTTCAGCTTTAAATAGCGTGGTCGATGTGGCCTCATTGACAAAATGGTAGGTGATGAGAATGTTCTCTTTGTCAACTATAATTGGCACTTACCACTGGCACTTGCCATCTACTTCTACAAGAATTTAATCATGTGCCACTAAAGCCCCTGAAAGGCACTCAGGGTAGAGAGCACACAGGAGGCACTCACTCTTGCTCTGGGAAAAGCTGACAGAACACGTCTTCAGGTGGTTAGATATTTTCAGGAGCCAATTTTATGAGCCCAATTCTTGTATTTCCTGAGGTCTAGAAAGGCCCCAGAATTCCTCATGGTGACATCCGCTCCCCATGACTAGCAGAAACCTTCTGCAAAAAATACATCCTTGATTGCGTGAACTCTACCTTCACCAAAATCACATACATACTGACCACCTCTAACTCTCTGAAGCAGTTTCTCAGAGCTGTCTGAGGTGTCTTCTCCCTGGCTATCATCCTTATTTTTCCCCAAAAGAAACCTCACTCACAACTCTCATGGTGTGTATTTTTGAAGTAGATATCTTCCACAATGGTTACTGCAGCAGCACTTCCAACACAGAAGGAAAGCCATTAAGGCCAAAGATTTTTTTAAAAACTCATTGCACAAATTCTTATGTTAAACTATCAAGGTCTGCTATAATACTGTTTATCTTCAATATGTGATGGTACAGGAAAGATATTGAATGGAGGGGTAGAACAGCAGGGGAGGATTTTAAATTGAAGAAGTAAAAAGTCATACTATTTATAATCTTGATGAGTTTGTTTTCATACAAAAGAGTTTTCTCCCCTAAAATTGTTTCTGGAATGGTGAATTGTTTTCATAATTAAAAATTTATTATTTTTTAAAGACTAGAAGATATTAGGAAGTGAGGCAGGCAAATAGATATCCTGGAAAAGAGTATTTCTAATTCAGGAAACAGCGCAAAAGCAATGGGAGAGGGTGTGTCTACGGTGCGAGGAATAGTAAGAGAAGTCAGGGCAAAGGGGACTAGATTATACAGAACCTTTTACAGACCAACTCTCACTCTGAGATCAATAGGGAGACATTGGGAAACATAAGCAGAGAGATGCTATGTTACAACTTGTTTCAAAGGACTACTCTAGCATCTTGGTTGAGTATAAACTTCATAGAAAACAAAAGTAGAAGCAGGAAGACTGGTTAGGATGCTTTGGGAACAACCCAGGTGTGAGTTAGTGATGACATGCAAAATGATCATGACAAAGTGAGAAGTGGTTTGAGTCAGAATGTGTTTTCCAATCAATCCTGTAGGACTGCAAGTAAAATTGGAAAGGAGAGGTCAGGAATATCATCTTGTTTATGTAATTTTCCCCAATTCACTCAACTAGATTTAGTAATTCCACTTCTGCACACCGTTGAACACCAAGCTTCTTCTTTATATTTCTATCGGAGTTCCTACCCTGTAGCACATCTTTTTTTGTTATTGTTTAGTCGCTAAGTCGTGTCTGATTCTTTGTGACTCCATGGACTGCTGCACACCAGGCTCCTCTGTCCTCCCCTATCTCCCAGAGTTTGCTCAAATTAATGTCCACTGAGTTAGTGATGTTATCTAACCCTCATCCTCTGCTTCCCCCTTCTCCTTCTTCCTTCGATATTTCCCAGCATCAGGGTCTTTTCCAATGAGTTGGCTCTTCACATTAGGTGGCCAAAGTGCTGGAGCTTCAGTTTCAGCATCAGTCCTTCCAATGAATATTCAGGACTGATTTCCATTGGGATTGACTGGTTTGAACTCCTTGCAGTCCAAGAGACTCTCAAGAATCTTCTCCAGCACCACAATTCAAAAGCATCAATTCTTTGGTGCTAAGCCTCCTTTATGGGCCAACTCTCACATCCATACATGATCACTGGAAAAACCATAGCTTTGACTAGATGGACCTTTGTTGGCAAAATGATGTCTCTGCTCTTTAATACACTGTTTAGGTTTGTCATAGCTTTCCTTCCAAGGACTAAGCACCTTTTAACTTCATGGCTGCAGTAACACTCTATAGTGATTTTGGAGCCCAAGAGAATAAAATCTGTCACTGTTTCCATTGTTTCCCCATTGATTTGCCATGAAGTAATGGGACCAGATGCCATGATCTTAGTTTTTTGAATGCTGAGCTTCAGACTAGCTTTTTTAGTCTCCTCTTTCCCTCTTATCAAGAGGTTCTTTAGTTCCTCTTCACATTCTGCCATTTGAGTGGTATCATCTGCATATCTAGGGTTGTTGATATTTTTCCCAGTAATCTATATTCTAGCTTCTGATTCATCCAGCCTGGTATTTCACATGATGTACTCTGCATATAAGTTAAGTAAGCAGGGTGACAACATACAGCCTTATTATGCTCCTTTCCCAATTTAGAGACAGTCCATTGTTCCGTGTCTGGTCTAACTGTTGCTTCTTGACCTGCATACAGGTTTCTCAGGAGGCAGGTCAGGTGGTCTGGTATTCTCATCTCTTTAAGAATTTTCCACAGTTTGTTGTGATCTACAAGCTAAAGGCTTTACTGTAGTCAATGAAGCAGAAGTAGACTTTTTTTTTTGGAATTCCCTTGCTTTCTCCATGATCCAACAAACGTTGGCAATTTGATCTCTGGTTGCTCTGCCTCTTTGAAACCCAGCTTTTACTTCTGGAAGTTCTTGGTTCACATACTGCTGAAGCCTAGCTTGAAAGGTTTTGAGCATAACCTTGCTAGCATGAAAAACGACCCCAACTCTATGGTAGTCCGGACCTTTTCTAGTCCTGTGGCCACTGCCAAAAAATTTCCAAATATGCTGACATAGTGAGTACAGCACTTTAACAGCATCATCTTACCTGTACAATTCTCATTAGGGGCAAATGCTTTCACTTTTTTATGCCTCCATTCCCAATACTAAAATGCCTGGCGTACCATGGACAATCAAAACATGTTTGATGAACAGACCAGTCAGTGAGTTCTTGTGGAATGAAGCCACTTGTGCATATTTTTTGGGGGTGGTATAGCAGTCTACAACTAGCATAGCAGAAGCACAACTCAGTGAAATCCTTATTTGTCCTATACTCAAACTTAGACCATACTGCCTTTGGATCAATCCACATTTACGGTAAAGTTTGCATGTTGCTGTCCATGCGGCTTCAAAATAGGAAAGCAATTTTCATCCTGCCCTGATTATGTATGTCCTTGCAGACTTTATAGCTCATTTGGAAATGTATATTGAACACAAAACTGTAGCACTTAAGCTGAACTTATATTTAGGTTAATCAACAGGCTCTGAAAGCATGGTAGAAATGGCACAATTTGGAATAAAGATGAATATATAATATCCATATATTTATGTGCTGTGCTGTACTTAGTCGCTCAGTCGTGTCCAACTCTTTGCAACCCCATGGACTGTAGCCCACCAGGCCCCTCTGACCATGGGGATTCTCCAGGTAAGAATACTGGAATGGGTTGCCATCCCCTCCTCTAGGGCATCTTCCCAAACCAGGGACTGAACCCAGGTCTCCTGCACTGCAGGCGGATTCTTTACCATCTGAGCCACCAGGGAAGCCCTGTATTTATGTATAAAGATGAATATGTGTGATATTTTTCCAGGGGGCACAGTGGTAAAGTATCTACCTGTCAATGCAAGAGACACAAGAGACGAGGGTTCGATCCCTGGGCCAGAAAGATCCCCTGGCGTAGGAAATGGAAATCCACTTCAGTATTCAAGCCTGAAAATCCCATGGACAGAGGAGCCTGGAGGGCTACAGTCCATGGGGTCACAAAGAGTCAGACAAGATGGAGCACACATGCACACCAACAATGTACAAAATGCTGGATGTCATAAAAATACCCTCACTAACAGAAATATTTTAGCTTCTTACAAATAGGCACCGGAAAACTGAAAGCACCATAGACACAGTCCAAATTTCGGCAAGTATGAGAAAGACCATGAAAAACATCATCATGTTTTTACACACAGCTTCCAATTTTGGAACTAAATTCCTTGGTATAGTAAGATTTCCGAATATGGCTGATTTTCTACCTCACTTTAGGGCAATATTTCACAGAAACATTTTGCTTAAAAGATAACTAGGTGCAGTTGATATGGAGAGATTATGAAACTAGTAAAGACCAGAGTGGTTATGAACAACTAGGTGTAGTAGTGATGAACAGTTACAAGATTTAAGAAGCTTTTTGTTTTAATTCTACAGGGTGAAAAAGCAGACATTTCTGGGACCATGTGCAGCCTGATATTCTGGAGCTAGAGTTTATCCTTGTAGTGGAACTCCTTTCACTATAAACATGACTATTTTGGTGAATGTGTCTATTTGTCTGTTTGTTTTGTTTAACTACAGAAATGTCAGTCAAATACAGATCCACAGTTACTAAGAACAATCTTAAGTGAAGAATGAAGTTGCTTTAGACCAAGATATCTAGCATCATGTTTAAGAATTTAAACAGCCGTCTCCATTTGTGGGAGAGTATATATGCGTATATTGTGTATGCATGTAGTATATATCCTTACATATATATGTATATAGTATATATTGAATTCTTTTTTTTTCTATTTCAGTAGAATGCTTCTTTAAAACAATTGGAATATAACTGCTTTCCAATGTTTCTGCTGTACAACACTGTGAATCAGCCATATGTGTGCATATATCCCCTCGTTCTGGAACATCCCCACCCACCCCTCCCCCCTGCACCAGGTCATCACAGAGCAGCTTCCTCTGCTACACAGCAGAGTCTCATTAAGCAGTGTATATACGTCAATGCTACTTTCTCAGATCATACCCTGACTTCCGCCCTGTGTCCCCAAGTCTGTTAGTCTGTTCTCTACATTGCATCGACCTGTCTGCAGCTGGTTTGGTCCCTGTGTGTGTGTGTGTGTGCGCGCGTACGTGCTCAGCGGCTCAGTTATGTCTTTGTGGCCCCACAGGTTATAGCCTGCCAGGCTCCTCTGCCCATGAAATTTTCTAGGCAAGAATACTGGTTTGGGGTGTCATTTCCTACTCCAGGGGATCTGCTTGACCCAGGGATCAAACCCCTGTCTCTTGCGTCTCCTTCATCTGCATGTGGATCCTTTACCACTAGCGCCACCTGAGAAGCCCCAGTTCAGTTCCTGCACTCAGGATAAGGAATACCCAATTAGAATGACTGGATCTAGGGTGATAAGCACACCCCAGAAATACGCTACAGAGCCAGGGGTTGAAGAGTGAGATGCCAAGGGGGAACCCTTTGCGAAGATGGCCAATGAACTCTAGCAGCAATATTGTCTAGTTGCCCAAGCTTAAGTGTTCCCTTTTCTACTCTGTAATTCCCTTAAGTTATCCCCAAGCCTTCCACAAAACTATATAAATTGTTTCAGCCTCACACTAGCTGCTTTCTGGGAAACAGAGTAAGGAGTCTAAAACCATGAATGCAGCTAAGTAGTCCCAGAGAGAACTTCAGCAGTTATGACATGGCTGGGTGAGAGAAGAGGGAAATTCTGAGCTGCAGTTTGGATTGACAAGTGACAGGGATGGATCTGTGAATGTGAGAGTACAACAAATTAGTCTGTTTTCGAGTTGAGATGAGATAATCAGTCTATAGTCCATACATAATAAAAACAGAATTTGGCAAAGTTTTAGCCAAGTACTAAATAAAGAAAGGATACCAGAAATGTCTAGCCATATGTGATTTTGCATAATGTATAGGTCATAATCTAATGATAAATTATAACTAGTACAGCCACTATGGAGAAGAGTGTGGAGATTCCTTAAAAAACTGGAAATAGAACTGCCTTATGATCCAGCAATCCCACTGCTGGGCATACACACTGAGGAAACCAGAAGGGAAAAGACACGTGTACCCCAATGTTCATCGCAGCACTGTTTATAATAGCCAGGACATGGTAGCAACCTAGATGCCCATCAGCAGATGAATGGATAAGAAAGCTGTGGTACATACACACAATGGAGTATTACTCAGCCATTAAAAAGAATACATTTGAATCAGTTCTAATGAGGTGGATGAAACTGGAACCTATTATACAGAGTGAAGTAAGCCAGAAAGAAAAACACCAATACAGTATACTAACGCATATATATGGAATTTAGAAAGATGGTAACAATAACCCTGTGTACGAGACAGCAAAAGAGACACTGATGTATAGATCAGTCTTATGGACTCTGTGGGAGAGGGAGAGGGTGGGGAGATTTGGGAGAATGGCATTGAAACATGTATAATATCATGTATGAAACGAGTCGCCAGTCCAGGTTCGATGCACGATACTGGATGCTTGGGGCTGGTGCACTGGGACAATCCAGAGGGAGGGTTTGGGGAGGGAGGAGGGAGGAGGGTTCAGGATGGGGAACACAGGTATACCTGTGGCAGATTCATTTCGACATTTGGCAAAACTAATACAATATTGTAAAGTTTAAAAGTAAAATAAAATTAAAAAAAATTATAACATGAAAATTATTTATAGAAACCGGTTTGGAAATACAGTTGAATGTTAGAATATTAGGTTCAATCATATGAAATTGTGATTCTTAAGGTCAAAAACAGTTGCATGTCAACAGTTCAACCTAATAAATTTCAAAACTAATATTAAATAAGGAGACCCTGTTCTTTCATGTCTATGATTACTCTGGTATGATGCACTGTTTTTTTGAAACTTAAATTTCAGTTCAAATTTCTTTATTTCAGAGAGCGTACATACACAAGAGATTTAATATCACTGGCCCAATTTTGAGTGGGTACATAATCCTGAGTAGTGGGAGAGACTGCTTTTTTTTATAGGAACAGGGATATCTGGTCTCCAGACAATTTAAATCCCACCTATACTTTCTTTAAAAAGCAGGTTGCTCTATTTTACTTCAGCTCGTACCTTGATGTTTCCATTTTAGTAAAACCATTAGCGAATCTTAAGTAAGATAAATACAGATAATATATCTTAAATAATACAAATGCAGATAATAAACATAATCCTATCAGTGATTTGGAAGCTAATACCAAATTCACCAAATATGAGTATGGCTCATAAAATTTAAATCTTCTAAATTATTATTGCTACTTTAACTCTGTTAGAGCAACTGTATTTTACCGTTTTACTGGATTAGTCAGGACAGGTGAGGTTATAACATAGAACAAACAGCTTCTTAGTATCAGTGGCTTAAGGCAACAAAGGCTAATGCCTCACTATTGCTGAATGCCCACGACATGCCGGCATCAGGCTCTGCTCACTACGGTTACTCAGGGACCCAGGCTGACACAGCACGGTGATCTTTATGGTCACCGAGCCAGAGGCAAGTAAGCCCTTGAGGGACTCACAGGTGCAATTAAATCATCTTCCCACTCTGCCCACAACTGTGGCCAGAACTATTCCCACAGCTCACCAACCACAAGGGCAAGAGAAAGTGCAATCCTAACATATGTTTGGATGGACAGACAAATAAAACTATTTGATTAATAAGTAACATATAAAACATGTCTAATTGGTGAAGAGCATTGATGACTCACAGTTTTACTGGAGGAAGAACAGGGGTTCATCCTTGTTCAAAAGCAGGAGATTTTCTGTGTATGTGCGAAGGCACAAGTATCATTAATGAGAAGCCATTCTTTTGGTTCAAATCAAGATGGAGGCAGGGACAATGAAACTGCCGTGTTAAAATTAGGATGCCATCCACTAAACACTAAACAAATCACCATATTTTGTTGCTAAAGATGAATAAAAATCCTTGATTAAACTTCACAGTGCTCTACCTACTCTCAGCTCTGACTGACCACAAACTAATATTCTTTCAGAAAGCCATCCATGAAGGAAATAAAAGTGAATTATTTGTGTTGCTCCGTCTCTAAAAATACACTCGCTTGTGTTTTCAGCAAACATAGGCCTGATTTTTTTTTTTTTTTTTTTTTGGTAAGATGTGATTGATTTTAGCCGTGAGTACAGGAGAGTACAATACTTTACTTTGATGAAGGAAGTCCAAAAACAATTTTGAAAGCCAAGTTCATGGTGGTCATTTTTTTCACAAAGTCTCAGAACAGATGACATTATCAAAACATTCAAAAGAGATAGATAACATTACATCTCGCTGCATTAAATTCCATAATGTGCTCTCTAGCTAAAAAAAAAAAAAAAAAACGAAATTACTTATAAAGTGCTTTGAGGCAAAAACTATTATCTTAAGTTATTTTCCTACTGTGTACAAATGAAAAGAAAAAATTACTCTGCATTTTCATTGCCAGATGATGTTCTGTGAAATAACTGAAACAAAAAGAAGTTACAATTTATAAACAGTGAGGGTTCAATCTAAAATCTAAAACAGAAAAAAAAAAAGAAACTTCCTTCATGTTTTTTATTTTTTAATATAACAACTGAGCTACTCACGCTCAGTTTAATAAAAGGAAAAATATAAGTGGGTTCTACCTCAGTCCACACATCAGGACACCAGAAAATCTCTACCTCTAAATCAAGGGAAGAATTAAGATAGCAGTAATTAGGCAGATTATACCTAAACAAGGAACATTTAATGCAAAAACTAGTTTTCAAGTCCAGAGAACATTCAACATATTTGAAGTCTTTGAACTCACCTTTTTCTTACACTATTTTGGACTCTGTGATAATGATGAAATTCTAGCAATATACATAACCTTAATTGTTCCTTGGGCCTCCAGTGGTCATAGTCGTGACGAACCCATCTGCCAATGCAGGAGACATAAGAGACGCTGGTTGGATCCCTGGGTTGGGAAGATCCCCTGGCAACCCTTTTTAGTATTCTTGCTGGGAGAATCCCATGAACAGAGGAGCCTGGAGAAGTACTGTCTATAGGGTCGTAAAGAGTCAGATGACTAAAGTGACTTAGCACAGCACACAGTTCTTTTCTTTTGTGTTTTTATCATTTCAACCAGATAAGATGTTTAGACATATAAGCGCTCACAGCATTTTATACTCTATAGAGAACAATACATCATGACATATAGATGATAGTCTTAGAATGTTACAGGTCATTTGATTTGGGACAATAATTTGATACTAATTCTTTCAGAAAACCCATGAGGAAAAGAATAAGCATTCAGCAAGAATTTAGCCACATCCTACACTCTACCCACTGAATCTTTACAGCAGCCCCATAAAGGGAGTTAAATAGCATTTTCTCAGAAAATGGAGACACAGAGATTAGGTATTTTGGTGAAGTTTGTAGAGCTAGTAAATAGTTAAGATAGAATTCAATCTCAGTTTTAAGGGTTCCAAAGCCCATGCACATTTTAGAAAGGATACAAATCATTTCCAATCATTTAAAAGAAAGTCAAAGCTTTAGATTTCACTGATCATAACATAACCAGTGACCAAACTGATTTAATAAATTCACAAAGCTCTTCTCTGTAGCTGCACTGCAACAAATGGGTCAGAGGTGGGTATTCATTTCCAATGTGTCGATATTACCTACATGTAAGATAATAAGAAAAAAACCCCAATATACAACCAACTTTTTTGAGCACTTGGGAGGCAGTATAGAAAAAAGAAGTTAGTTTAGCCAAAAGGCTGGGCAGTCAAGCCATGTGGGTTGATTACTGATTCTACCACTCGCTAGCTGCATAACCTTAAGTAAGTCACTTCACCTCCCTGTGCTTCAGTTTCCTTTTTAGTGATTCTTATTTGACAACTGAACACTTTTATCTCATTTAAGATTAAAAAAAGAAATAAAGCATATTCTAGAAGGAAAGTATTTCCATTTTCACCACTTCAAACCCTATTTTGTTTTGAACATATATTTTCCCTTCTAAGACCTTCCCAGCATTAGACTCATAAAGGTTCACAGTATGCACCACAATACTGAGATGAAAGGGAGACACAACTTGGGGACTGGGTTCTCCAAAAATGACTGTCCACAAAGTCCATTTAGAAATTAGACATGCCCTGGTGTCTGAGTGGCTCAGAGGTTAAAGCATCTGCCTCCAATGTGGGAGACCCGGGTTTGATCCCTGGGTCGGGAAGATCCCCTGGAGAAGGAAATGGTAACCCACTCCAGTATTCTTGCCTGGAAAATCCCATGAACAGAGGAGCCTGGCAGGCTACAGTCCACGGGGTCGCAAAGAGTCGGACACGACTGAGCGATTTCACTTCACTTCACTTCACTTCACTGGTGTCTGAGAGTTACTATTATCTCAAAGCATAATTTAAGTCTTGTAATATTATTTGTTCTTTTATTGTCCTTTCCAATTGCCTATTTACTACATAGATGATGATTTGCTGAGCTGAGGGTAGGACTGAAAAAGAGAAGGAACTTTCTCCATGGCACAGCAAGGTACAGTGAAATATAAATCAGCAGATGAAGCTCAAAGTCTGCTTTGATCTTTTCCCCAAAGCATGTGCTGTGCTGTGCTTAGTCGCTCAATTGTGTCCGACTCTTTGTGACCCCATGGACTGTAGCCTGCCAGGTTCCTCTGTCCATGGGATTCTCCAGGCAAGAATACTGGAGTGGGTTGCCATGCCCTCCTCTAGGGGATCTTTCTAACCCAGGGATCAAACCCAGGTCTCCCGCATTGCAGGCTGGTTCTTTATCATCTGAGCCACCAGGGAAGCCCTCCCCAGAGCATAGTAAGCGACACCTCCCTCCCCACGGGGCAGAAGACGAGGGCCCTTTAGATATGCCTCATTTTAATAATCGTGATACCATCTCTATTTTATTCTAGTCTTACCCTTTAGATGAAGAAGAGTTATCTGCATTAAAATATAAACCGAAGATGTCTTATGATCAGCGTATATTGTGCCCACAGTCCAACTCAAGTCATTCATAATGACTTTAGTGTCTCAACAGAGAAAAACAAAAATATACTACCCCTCTTCTAAATATATTAGAAGTCAAAGCAACAACTATAAAGTTTGATGTGTTGTTTGAGGATTAAAGGAAGGAAGGAAAGGAGGGAAGGAGGAAGAGTAAAGAAAAAAGTAAAAATTGGCTATTTTGAAAATTAATCAAAGACTAAGGGCCTTCATTTTCAAAATTCCCTCTTCCACCTCTAGGAGAAGAAAAGTAAAGGTAAATTCATCATTGTGTGCTTAGTCGCTCAGTAGTATCTGACTCTTTGGGGCCCCATGGACTGCTGCCCGCCAGGCTCCTCTGTCCATGGGGATTCTTCAGAAAAGAATACTGGAGTGGGTTGCCATGCCTTCCTCCAGGGGATCTTCCCAACCCAGGGACTGAACCCAGGTCTCCCACGTTGCAGGTGGATTCTTTACCATCTGAGCTACCAGGGAAGCCCAAGAATATTGGAGTGGGTAGCCTTTCCCTTCTCCAGGGAATCTTCCCAACTCAGGAATCAAACCAGGGTCTCCTGCATTTCAGGTGGATTCTTTACCAGCTAACCTACCAGGGGAGCTAATTTATCATTATAAAGATAAGCTAATTTATCATTATAAGTAAGGAAATGTACCACCTATGGAAACTTTCCAATAAAGAGATAAGGCCCAAACTCCCACAGATGGAAAATTACTCCCAGAACCTAATATACTGTATATCATATTGTACTTAGTAAATCTTTTCTTACATGAATGAATAAACGAGTGATTTAGCAGTAAATTAGACATTAAATGCTTCCCTTGTAGCTCAGTCGGTAAAGAATCTGCCCGGATTCGATCCCTGGGTTGGGAAGATCCCCTGGAGAAGGAAATGGCAACCCACTCCAGTATCCTTGCGTGGAAAATCTCATGGACAGAGGAGCCTGGTGGGCTGCAGTCCATGGGGTCGCAAAGAGCCGGGCACGACTGAGTGACGAACACTTACTTAGACATGAATTGAACTCCCTAACTGGTCTCCACGAGACTAGTTTTCCTCTTCCTGCCTCTTTGACACTGTCCCTCCACAGTTCATCACCCCCCCACCACACTGTCCACATTTACCACGGACGCATGCTCAGCAGTTCCCAGTGTCAATGCTGCTGCACTGCTCAGTCAACAGTTTTTATTACTTGTGCGCCAACGCTCCCATTTCCATAAAATATTCTGTGAATATTACCCTTTGGAATTGTTCTTGATGTGCCTAAAGAACGTTCATAGGATATATCCAGTGTATTGTACAATCCAGAGTTGTTGTTGTTGCTTAGTTGCTTATTGTTGTTTTTTAGTCATGTCCTATTCTTAGCAACCCCATGAACTGTAGCCTACTAGGCTCCTCTGTACATGGGATTATCCCGGCAAGAATACTGGAGTGAGTTGCCATTTCCTCCTCCAAGAATCCAGGGGTAAATATTTAAATTTTCTGCTACAGGAGTGGCAGTCTTGGAGCACAACCTCACAGAGAACTCTCACTAATTTATTTTTTAGGTTACTGTGTCAATCTTCCCTTGGGTTCCTTTCTTTACCCATTGTCTTTAGCCAGTCTGATGCATCATGTGAACCATCCTCTCTTCAAAACCTCAATGCCTTTGCCCTTCCATGAATCAGGGTATTTAACTATATTATTTGCTACCCCATTCTTTATGCTCTCTCCATCCACCCTTTTAACTACTGTATTCCAGGTTCCGTTTTTAGCTCTATGGTTGACTACTTTCCAAGTCTTCATTAGGTGAATTCATCTATAATCAGAACTTCCACTGTCGTGTGATGAATGCCCTCTCCCCAGCCCCCACCCAGCCAACTCTCTGCAGCTCCCATCCTTCCTACTTTCCAGGCTTGCATATCCAATTCTCTACACTTGATGAGCTACCTCGATGTCCAACACAGCCCTCAATCACAATATGTCCAAAATGACATTCTCAGTCCTCTCGTCTACTCAGAATATCTCACTCTCCTGTGTTTTGTAATTCCATCCAAAGCTAGAATCATGAATGCCATCCCCCCTTTCTCTTTATTGCCCCCGGCTAAAGGGTAACCTATCTCTTCTATCCCCCAAATAATTTTGAAATCCTTATTTCATCTCTATTCTGCTGCCACCACAGACTCTTCATTCTGCACTACCTGGATTCCATCAATAATCTCAATAATCTCGCAACTGATTTATCAGCATCAGGCTTTGTTTATAATCCATCTGCCTTCCTGTTGACAAGATATTTCATTCCACTTAGTTAAAATTCTTCAATGGCTCCCTAAGGTTTTCAGAATAAAGTCTAACTTATTTCAAAAGGCATATGAAACCTTTCATATTAAAAGCACTTCTCCCATAAGACCTAATAATGATAAAGTACTCTTCTGTAAGCTTTTCAAGGCTCAGGCTGCAACTATTCTTTAGTTCTCCATCTCTAGACAAGATAAAGAGCTGTTAAATCCCAGCTCTTTCACTATCAGGAGGCATTACCACCCTGAGTGAAGACCAGGGAAGACCAAATGCTGTTGCCAGGTCATTAGCAGAAGAAAACTACGTCCCTCCATATTCTCAGGTCCCTGCACAATGCTGGGGCCAAATACAAGTTCCAAGAACAGTCTTTCAAGGCTGCTTCCTAATCAAAGGGAGTTTTTGTAATATGATATAAGGTCAACTTACTCAAGTGAATGTTACTTGCACAAACACCTTCAGAGGTTACAGAAATGATATTGGTTAAAAAGGGCTTCCCTGGTGGCTCAGATGGTAAAGAATCTGCCTGCAAGGTGGAAGACCTGGGTTCCATCCCTGAGTTGGGAAGATCCCCTGGAGGAGGGCATGGAAACCCACTCCAGTATTCTTGCCTCGAAAATCCCCATGGACAGAGGAACAGGCTGCAGTCCATGGGGTCGCAAAGAGTCAGACGTGACTGAGCAGCTAAGCACATCACAGTACACTGGTTAAAAAAAAAGCAACTCTTGGGTATTCATTCAGTATGGCTAGCTACAGTGCCACTTGAGAGTCCCTTAGACTGCAAGGAGATCAAACCAATAGATTCTAAAGGAAATCAACCTTAAATATTTATTGGAAGGACTTTTGATGAAGTTGAAGTTCCAGTACTTTGGCCACCTAATGCAAAAAGCCAACTTATAGTCCTGATGCTGGGAAAGACTGAGGGCAGGAAGAGAAGGGGATGACAGAAGATGAGATGGTTGGATGGCAACACCAACTCAATGGACGTGAGTTATAGCAAACTCCTGGAGACAGTGAAGGACAGGGAAGCCTGGTATGCTGCAGTCCATGGGGTTGCAAAGAGTCAGACAGAACTTAGCCATTAACCAGCAACAACAGAGTGCCACTGGCACTACAGAGAACAGTGGCAGCTGATGTAGGGGCTGAAGTGGTGCTTGTCACACATTTGGACAAGACCATCCCAACAAACTGTGGTACATGTACATCAGTACAAGAATGATACTGATGGTCTTTCAAACTCAAAGAAAGTCAGCAGTAGCAAACTGAACCACATCTATACATAAGGATGCACCATCCCCTACCTTCTTAGGAATTTACCATCTGAATTTTGTGATCACATCTTATTTTTATTTTACTTCCCTCAGATATCAGTATTATTGTGTTATTTAGAATATATAAATAATCTTTATTTTCTAAATGGAAATATTATTTCCTCAAAAGAGGGTACATGGCTTCACAGAAAAAGATAATTAGTTGTATCAATTCTCAGCATTGAATATTGTTACTCTCCATTAGAGCTTAAGAAATAATGAAACAGATAAATCCTTTTACAGAAATGCATATGACTCCATGGAAAAATTACTGAGGTCATTATTCTTTTCCTTGAGGAATGCAGATCAACTATAATTTTTTGTGACACTTCTGAAACTACACAGCGTTGCTCCAACTAACTCTATTTTTAATTGGAATATAATTGTTTTGCAATGTTGTGTCACTTTCTGCTGTACAACGATGTGAATCAGCTGTATATATATGTATGTCCCCTCCTCTTTAGTCTCCCCCCGCCCCAGCCCACCCATCTAGGTGATCACAGAGCAGAGCTGAGCTCCCTGTGCTACAGCAGCTCCCACAAGCTATCTGGTTTACTAAACATGGTAGTATATACATGCCAGTGCTACTCTCTCAATTTGAAGCCTTTCCTTTCAAACAGTTCAGATAGATTAGCTGTATCAACGTTTTATTTCAGCACGTCCATCAAAAACTTTGTCCTTACTCCTAAATATATTTTCATTAAAATTAATCTTCATTGGAAACAGAGCAGACTTTAAGATTAAAAAAAATTTAGAAATAATGTCACATGTGATTAGAGCTCTATGTCTGCACTTATCTGATATGATTTAAGGAGATTTGTTTTTGAAGAAGTAATGTAAGACTGGAACTTACTATTAGCCAAAATCTTTTGTGGGAGGGAAAGTTTATGTTTTTGTATCACCACTTGAAAATTTGCTAATATATGTTATTTTGATTTTTTTATGTTCTGTACCAATGACATTTTTAATAGGAAGGATTCCAAGTTATTAAAAATTACTTAGCATTCTTATGGAATTGAAAACTGGAAATATTCTTGTTGCTTCTGAACATTTAGGCAGTTTTTAAAAGTTGGAGCGTTTGGAATGGTTTAAGAACAAAAGGTAATGAATACGTAGTGAGCAGTCATCCAATATGGTTTGTGTGTGTAAAGATGACTCCTAGGATGCATTTAGTTTGTTCTTATTTAATTATTTAACTTTAGTGAGTTATTTCAAGCTTAAACTTATTCAATAATCTTTTTCCACTGCTGTAGAAATGTTTAGTCATATTTCCTTTATAAAAATTTTGGCCCTAACAATTTATACATTCATAATGATAAATTGTCTTTCTCTTTCTTTTTTCACAATTATAAATCATCTCTCCCTTTCTCTCTTTACATTCTCTGTTGAATTTGTGACCCACTTTTGTCATTTCCCTAAACTGCATTACAAATGAGAAAACACACATCTGCTCAAAGTGGCAGCTCCAATGCAACTGGCTCAACTGTCCGGAGCAGCTGCAGCTCCAGAGGGTTTCTGTAAACTTGCTCATGGCCTTTACTCACATGAGCTTTCTCCAGAGGCAGTCAGCAGAAAGGACATGTCACTCCAAAGACGAGGGACAAGCCAAACGACTTATGGTAAAAGAAGAAAAGAGCTTTCTACTTTTCAGTGTTGGAAACACACAGTGATACATCTCACACTTCTGGCTGAGAACCAAGACGATCATTCAAAAGGAGGCAAACAAACTTGTTTCTCATATTAAATAAGCCAGTTAATGTAGAAATTTAAATTTCTTTGAAACAATTGTGTTACAGCCTGAATCCGGTCCTCCAGCAAGTCCTTTGTTGAAGCCCTAACCCCCACTGTCACTGTATCTGGGGACAGAGCCTTTAAGGGGGTAATTAAGATTCAGTGGGGCTTTCCAGGTGGCGCCAGGCAGTAAACAACCCGCCTGCCAATGCAGGAGACACGGGTTCCATTCCCGGTTCAGGAAGATCCCCTGGAGAAGGGCATGGCGACCCACTCCGGTATTCTTGCCTGGAGAATCCCATGGACAGAGGAGCCTGGCGGGCTGCGGTTGCAAAGAGTCAGACACGACTGAAGTGACTTAGCACACATGCACACACATGCAAGGTTCAATGAGGTAGAGAGGGTGCAGCCCTAATCCAACAGCACTGGTATCCCTGTAAGAAGAGGAAGGTGATATAGAACCTTCTCTCTGCAGGCATGTATGCAGAGACAAGGCTGTGAAGACACAGCAAGAAGCCACCACCTGCAAGCCGAGGAGAGAGGTCTCATCAGAACCAGCACCTTAATCCCAGACGTCCATCTTCCTGAACTGTGAGAAAACAGATTCCTACTGTTTAAGTCACTCTTGTTATGGCAGCCCAAGGAGAGTAATACAGATGATTATCTCAATGCTCTGGAAAAAACTTGCTAGTACTTTGTACTAGCTAACCCTATCACAAAATGCACTGGTTATTATTTTTTTTTTTTTAACAATCAGTTCAGTTCAGTTCAATCTCTCAGTCGTGTTTGACTCTTTGCAACCCCATGAATTGCAGCACGCCAGGCCTCCCTGTCCATAACCAACTCCTGGAGTTCACTCAAACTCACGTCCATCGAGTTGGTGATGCCATCCAGCCATCTCATCCTCTGTTGTCCCCTTCTCCTCCTGCCCCCAATCCCTCCCAGCATCACAGTTTTTTCCAATGAGTCAACTCTTTGCATGAGGTGGTCAAAGTACTGGAGTTTCAGCTTCAGCATCATTCCTTCCAAAGAATATCCAGGACTGATCTCCTTTAGAATGGACTTGTTCAATCTCCTTGCAGTCCAAGGGACTCTCAAGAGTCTTCTCCGACATCACAGTTCAAAAGCATCAATTCTTTAGTGCTCAGCTTTATTCACAGTCCAACTCTGACATCCATACATGACCACAGGAAAAACCATAGCCTTGACTAGACGGACCTTTGTTGGCAAAGTAATGTCTCTGCTTTTCAATATGCCATCTAGGTTGGTCATAACTTTCCTTCCAAGGAGTAAGCGTCTTTTAATTTCATGGCTGCAATTACCATCTGCAGTGAGTTTGGAGCCAAAAAATAAATAAATAAATAAAGTCTGGCACTGTTTCCACTGTTCCTCCATCTATTTCCCATGAAGTGATGGGACCGGATGCCATGATCTTTGTTTTCTGAATGTTGAGCTTTAAGCCAACTTTTTCACTCTCCTCTTTCACTTTCATCAAGAGGCTATTTAGTTCCTCTTCACTTTCTGCCATAAGGGTGGTGTCATCTGCATATCTGAGGTTATTGATATTTCTCACAGCAATCTTGATTCCAGCTTGTGCTTCTTCCAGCCCAGCATTTCTCATGATGTACTCTGCATATAAGTTAAATAAGCAGGGTAACAATATACAGCCTTGACGTACTCCTTTTCCTATTTGGAACCAGTCTGTTGTTCCATGTCCAGTTCTAACTGTTGCTGATGGTTAGAACTGTCTAAATGTTCCTGACCTGCATATAGGTTTCTCAAGAGGCAGGTCAGGTGGTCTGGTATTCCCATCTCTTTCAGAATTTTCCACAGTTGATTGTGATCCACACAGTCAAAGGCTTTGGCATAGTCAATAAAGCAGAAATAGATGTTTTTCTGGAACTCTCTTGCTTTTTTGGTGATCCAGCAGATGTTGGCAATTTGATCTCTGGTTCCTCTGCCTTTTCTAAAAGCAGGTTGAACATCTGGAAGTTCACGGTTCATGTATTGCTGAAGCGTGGCTTGGAGAATTTTGAGCATTACTTTACTAGCGTGTGAGATGAGTGCAATTATGTGGTAGTTTGAGCATTCTTTGGCATTGCCTTTCTTTGGGATTGGAATGAAAACTGACCTTTTCCAGTCCTGTGGCCACTGCTAAGTTTTCCAAATTTTCTGGCATATTGAGTGCAGCACTTTCACAGCATCCTCTTTCAGGATTTGAAATAGCTCAACTGCAATTCCATCACCTCCACTAGCTTTGTTTGTAGTGATGCTTTCTAAGGCCCACTTGACTTCACATTCCAGCATGTCTGCCTCAGTGATCACACCATCGTGATTATCTGGGTCATGAAGATCTTTTTTGTACAGTTCTGTGTATTCTTGCCACCTCTTCTTAATATCTTCGGCTTCTGTTAGGTCCATACCATTTCTGTCCTTTATCGAGCCCATATTTGCATGAAATGTTCCCTTGGTATCTCTAATTTTTCTTGAAGAGATCTCTAGTCTTTCCCATTCTGTTGTTTTCCTCTATTTCTTTGCACTGATTGCTGAGGAAGAGTTTCTTATCTCTCCTTGCTATTCTTTGGAACTCTGCATTCAGATGCTTATATCTTTCCTTTTCTCCTTTGCTTTTCGCTTCTCTTCTTTTCACAGCCATTTGTAAGGCCTCCTCAGTCAGCCATTTTGCTTTTTTGCATTTCTTTTCCATGGGGATGGTCTTGATCCCTGTCTCCTGTACAATGTCACGAACCTCCGTCCATAGTTCATCAGGCACAAATACGAGCTTTAAACTTTAATCAAATATATTATGCCACTGGCATAAAGATAAAATTTCCCCCTTCTATATGTGCCTTCAGTTCAGTTCAGTCACTCAGTCGTGTCCGACTCTTTGCGACCCCATGAATCGCAGCACACCAGGCCTCCCTGTCCATCACCAACTCCTGGAGTTCACTCAAACTCACATCCACTGAGTCGGTGATGCCATCCAGCCATCTCATCCTCTGTTGTCCCTTCTTCTCCTTCCCCCAATCCCTCCCAGCATCAGAGTCTTTTCCAATGAGTCAACTCTGCATGAGGTGGCCAAAGTACTGGAGTTTCAGCTTTAGCATCATTCCTTCCAAAGAAATCCCAGGACTGATCTCCTTTAGGATGGACTGGTTGGGTCTCCTTGCAGTCCAAGGGACTTCTCCAACACCACAGTTCAAAAGCATCAAATCTTCGGCGCTCAGCTTTCTTCACAGTCCAACTCTCACATCCATACATGACCACGGGAAAAACCATAGCCTTGACTAGACGTGCCTTGGTGGCTTTCAAACTTTTGGAGTGTGATCCATAATAATCTTAGTATGTGTGTGTGTGTGTGTATGTGAAGTGAAGTCACTCAGTCGTGTCCAACTCTTTGCAACCCCATGGGCTGTAGCCTACCAGGCTCCTCTGTCCATGGGATTTTCCAGGCAATAGTACTGGAGTGGATTGCCATTTCCTTCTCCAGGGGATCTTCCCCACCCAGGGATCAAACCCGGGTCTCTCGCATTGTAGACAGACGCTTTACCCTCTGAGCCACCAGGGAAGTCATGTGTGTGTATACACACACACATATATATATGTGTGTGTGTGTGTGTGTTTGTGTATGTACATATATAATATATACTACATTTATTGTATATGTGTATGTGGAAATAGATATTTCCACAAAACAATACATTTTAAACTATCTAACAGAGATATTGTCTGTTTGACTCTATTTTACTTAGAAAAAAATATTTGTGTCTGTGTTTTAAAAATGCATTTTAATGCCAGCTTATGCTAGAAGTTTGAAAGGTCCTTTTTTAGCTATGTTATCTAGCGTATTTTCTAGTTACAATTTCTTTTGTCCCCCTTAGCATCTCAAGATCCTTAAAAGTATACTGAAGTTAAAATAACCATAATTCTCTCCCTCTCCATCCACCTTATTCTCTTCCTCCCTCTCCCCTCCACCCCACACAAACACACACACGCACACACACACATAATAAGACTGAGGCAAATCAGTTGAGGTCCTATTCAAAGTACTTTTCACATAAGTTAAACTAGAATGTCAAGCATATTGTCCTGCTGATTTGTTTATAATAAAGTTTTTGGTTTTATGGTGTAACTAAGATAGAGATTAATATATACAGACTGAATATATGAATTACCAACTGAGAAATATGGTATCCAAGAAGGGAAATCTTGGATAACTTACACTCCTTCTAATTACTATAGGCACCTTGGGTATTAATAAGAAATTATAGGACATGAGTTTGGGTAAACTCCAGGAGCTGGTGATGGACAGGGAGGCCTGGCATGCTGCAGTTCATGGGGTCACAAAGAGTCGGACACGACTGAGCAACTGAACTGAACTGAACTGATATGACTTGATGTGTTCAAAGAAAATACTTGTTTGTAGAGAGAAATTAATTTTATCATTTATTATCTAGTCCATTTCTTTTGGGTGTATGTTTAAAGAATCACAATTGCTGTACCAAAGATTTTGCAACTGATGTCTCTTGGTCTATGAACACCAGATAATGAAATGAAGGGATAATTAAAGGAAGACTGTGGATACTAAGTCTTATGAATTAGTAAAGTTGGCTAAGACCCAGAAGCAAAAAATACAGAATTCATAATAAAGCACTACTCTGTCACACTCAAACTAGTACTTATGGACCTTTCAAAATAAATTAAAATGCAACTCCTAAACTCCTAAAAAATGTCAGAGTCAAGACTGAAATTTCAAACTTTCCAAAATCTCATGAGCAAAAATTCTAATGGTCATTTCTGTATATACAGTTGCATCAAAAAGATAAAAGGATATCTTTTTGAAAAGCTGAAATCTGTACACAGGGTAATGTGTTCTAATGCAAACAGCTTTGAGGAATACATGTGTGTGTGTACATGTGCATGTGTACACACTTATACAGACCTAGAAGAAAAGAAAACAACTGAATACAATGAAAATTCAATATTATATATTACCTTCACTTTTTCATGCTACTGATATCTTGACACAAATATTTCCTGCTGTCTCTTTATGGAATAAAATTTACTCTGTGCCATTGAGGAAATCACGAAAGAAAAGAAATAATGAAGAAAATGTTTTCAACTGCATCTTTTTTTCATTACAAATTACTCTCAGCACCAAGATATCATCTGACATGAGAGGTATTTAAAAGTTTTGGTTAAGTCAATGAATTGCTATATGATTGATAGCCTCCTGTAGCAAATGCACACCAAACATAAACATTAAAAATTTTAAGTAATGTGGAAATATTTTAAAATATTTAAATGAATTAGTAAATATTTAATATTTTAAAAATCAATGTTAAAAAAAACATTAAAAGTAACCTTTCCTGAATTAATTAAATCATATTTTTACACACATTTTTATTTCTCACCTCTTCCTTTGTTTTTTTTGATATCACTCGGAGCCAGTCTCCAATCATACTCAGGACAGCAGCGAAGTAAGCAAGCCCTACAAGGATCCAAAACCACACGACAGGCTTATAGAAGTCTAGGTACTCAATATCTGATCCACCTGTGAGACAAAAACAAAGCAGAACAGAATGACTTCATATTATAGAAACAATCCACATAGATTCCTGCTGAAGTTATTAACCACGTGTTGGCCTTCAGAACACAGAAATCTTATCAGTTGATCCATGTTGTCTACTTCACAAGAATTCCTATTTTCATGCCTGTAATCCTTGTCTATTTTTCAAGAACCATTCAAATTAATTCATTTTTAATTGAAGTATAGTTGATGCTGAAGCTGAAACTCCAATACTTTGGCCACCTGATGTGAATAACTGACTCTTTGGAAAAGCCCTTGATGCTGGGAAAGATTGAAGGCGGGAGGAGAAAGGGACAACGGAGGGTAAGATAGTTGGCTGGCATCACCGACTCCATGGACATGAGTTTGAGCAAGCTCCAGGAGATGGTAATGGACAGGGAAGCCTGGCGTGCCGCAGTCCATGGGGTCAAAAAAGTTGGACATGACTGAGCAACTGAACTGACAGTTGATTTACAATATTATATTGGTTACAATATTATATTACATATAATAAGTTCTTAATAAGACCTTTCATTACTTCTTCAGGTAATAATGACTTTTCCTTGTTCCATGTTTCTTTTTGTTTATTATAATGAATCTCAACTAGTCTAGCACTTAATTATTATGTGTATCAGTTTCTCCTTCCACCGCTCTTGCAATAGGGAACAGAGTTGACACTTTTTTTTAGCATGCATTTAGCTTAGTATTTTTATCCTATTTCCCATCAATTCGTGCTAACCAATCAGTACATGCAAACCAATCAATTCAAAGACAACCAGGACAGAAATTAGTTCTGATTTTAAAATCATCAATACAATGGATTGATAACAAATGCCAGTGACAATATTTTGGCGGGTCTAATTTGAATAAGTAGCAATTTTCAGATGATACTGCCATTCATTATTATCTGAAGTTTCAAGGGAATTCCCATGTTTGTCATAAATTTAAATCCCTCACTCTCAAGAAAAAAAAAATTGGCAATGGAGTTCTTCTGCTTCAGTCTTTGTTACTTTTCCATTTATTTGGTGCAATAATTGCACCTATGAGAATCTGAATACGTTTCAATGTATCCCAAGTTCAGCACATATTAATAGGGCTCTTATTAAATTTCAAACTTAATAATGTTTAAAACTTAATGTTTCAAAACAGTTATACTTTTCACAGGAGAGGGAAGCAGTCTCTCTCTTGAGAAATTAATAATTTAGACGAGAAAGCCTCACACAGACAACTGATCACAATGTGACATATCAAAGGATGGCAAAAAAGAATTAAAAAGGACTGTGACAGGACACAGAAGAAATTATTTTTACTTCTGGAAGGGCGAAGATGAGAAGACAGAAGGTGAGTCAAACAATGAGGATCAAAACAGAAAAAAACTTAGTGTGAAAACATTTGATATAGCCAAAGGACTAGGATTTCCCCTGTGGTTCAGAGGTTTAGAACCCGCATTCCAATGCAGAGGACATAGGTCCAATCCCTGGTTGGGGACTTGAGATCCCACATGCCGCGGGGTCCCTAAGCCCACATGCCTCAACAGAGAAGTGAGCCTGGTGCAGCTACTGAGCACTCATGCTCCAGAGCTTGTGCTGGAGCAACAAGAGAAGCCCACGTGTGGCAACTCAAGGAAGCCCTTACACAGCAACAAAGACTCAGTACAGACCCCAAAGGTGCTGCTAGTATCAGCTAAAGCTACATTTGGAAGGCCATCAAGAGAATAGACAGGTAGAAGAGAGGAATCTAGGGGGAAAAAAAAAAAAAAAAAAGCACTGCTTTGCTCTTAAAGCAGTGGGGAGTAGGTAAAGGTTTTTAGGCAGATTGGTGTTTGACTTACATGTGCATAAAGATCTAGGGGCAGCGAGGGAAGGTTTGACAGGGAAGCCCGGTGAGAAACTTTGTTCTGGGCTAGCTAAGGAAAGACTGAGGCAGAGTCAGACTGTGATGGAAAGAAAAGACATTGGAGGCAGAATCGTCAGGGACTGATGACTACTTAGTTGGTGTGGTAAGTGAAAGGAAGGGCTCCAGGATGAACGGAGACCATAGACCCTCATTGGGTGGATGGTACCAGCAATTCAAGAGGAAACACAGGAGAAGGAACAGGGATAATAAAAGGAAAAGTCATTCAAACTGGGGCAAAATGATCTTGAAGTGCTTGAGGTGCCAACAGGCAAGACAAGCAGCAGGATCCTCAAATACAAATCTAACACTTAACAGGGCAGAGCTTCCCTGGTGGCTCAGACAGTTAAGAATCTGCCTGCCATGCAGGAGACACTGGTTCGATCCCTGGGTCAGGGAAGGTCCCCTGGAGAAGGGAACGGCCACCCACTCCAGTATCCTTGCCTGGAGAATCCCATGGACTGAGGAGCCTGGTGGGTTACACCCCATGGGGTCACAAAGAGCAACTTAGCGCACACACAACAGGGAAGACCAGGCAATGATTTTAGAATCAAAAGCATAGAGACTGGGGATGTTTAAACAGGGGTTGTGGTCATAATTAAAAAACTCAACCTGTATATCCAGAAGAAAAGCTAATAAACAGCCACTATACATTAAAAATCAAATATAAAAATTTGAATATAACATACTCTCTATAACTTAGACTGTGAGTTACCCACAATGACATTTTCAAATATTAAAGGGTCAGAGTAAAAAGAGAACTTTTTTCCATCAGGCAAATAATAGGAACAGATAAAAGTTCAGCCTTTGTTGGGGACAAAGAAAAAATTTCAAGGTTCAGTCTATAAAGTCAGTAATATTTACCTTCAAAATATTGTAAAAAATTTACCTTGTGCAACATGTTTAAAAATATCATTTCTGGGAAGGACTATAAAGGCTAAATGCATCTTGGGATGGTTAAGACTTGGCCCACGGGGGATGCAGGGCTACAGATTCACAGAAGCGACTTAGGAAATGTGTGTGGAAATCTGTTACATGATAGGCTCACTAGTGAATTCCATTTTTTAAATGTTTCCATTTCAAAGAAACCAAAATGACATTTTTTTCCCAAGTACTTTCTCTTTCAAAACCAGAAAGTCCTCATCCAAATAGTTGTGACTCACTTAACACATAAGTTCACCAAAATGTTGATTTTAGAAGTTAGTTCATGCTCAAGATGACTTTTTATAAGTTTTCTTTCTTATAAACAGGATGTCACAGTTTGAAAAGAGTAAATTAACTTAATCACTAAAAGGTCTATATTTGGGTAAAATGTTCATCCCACAAGCTTTAGTGGATTCTAAGCCGGGGGTAGTGTGGGCTGGGGGATGTTTTTTCACTCTTAATTGCTACTCTTAAGATGAAATACTGGCAGTCAAGTGATCCAGGGAGAGCTAATGTATATACAAGTATTATCCAATACTCACAAAACCTTTTCACTTTCTGATATCTAAGATTTATGAATTAACTTCCACAGTATTCGATCTATTGGATTCAAGAATCTTAGCCAAATCTTAAAAATCTATAATCAAGATAACTTGCTGAAAAAGTTATTTTTTTTAATTAGGAAATATTTTTAAAATGTAATTATAAGCATTAATTTTAGTCCAGCACATTCAAGAAATCTGAACATGGGTCTCTTGCTAGCTAGTGGGAACCTAGTGCATAGTGCAGGGAGCTCAGCTCAGTGACCTAAATGGGACGGGAGAGGGGAGGACAGAGAGAGAGGGGATATACGTATACATGTAGCTGACTGACGTTTCTGTACAGCAGAAACTAGCACATTGAAAAGCAACTCTAACCCTCCCTCCCCAAAAAAACCACCTAGGGTAGTCTCTCTGTCCTGGCATAGTCCCTGCCTATTTGGCCCCTACTCCCGTCTCCATTCCACCACTCCATTGTTTCTTTTCTTTCTTGCCCAGACTCCTGAGACATGGCCTGTGGGCTGCTACAACCCACTCTTCCCTCTTCATCTGGCACCTCACTGCCATTTTCTTTGTTGCCACTGAAAATATGCACACAAGTCCGTTCCATTTTAAGAGCTTTCTGGCTAATCATTACAGGAGAGCAGACCGATGGTAATAAAAATAGCGAAGAGGGGTGGAGGTACCAAGCTTTTAGGAATCTTATAAACTTTTTAAAATAGTTAAAATAAGCCTCTTTCTGACTCTCACATGATGGCCTCTTTTAGATGGTGTCATTTTTGTCTGGAATTATTCTCCTTGCCACTTCAATAAGGAAATCACCAGAGCCTAATAAAGCTCCTCAAGCCCAGAAAGTTTCAATTTCAGTCTGGCATTATTCCTAGGAGCCCATTCTCTCCTAAGATGAGCTTCCCAAACATTGTCCCACAACAATCCCTTTCTTACCTGGTTCCAGCATTAACGAAGCCCTTTCCTATCTGGTACCAAAGAGTTGTTGGTTGAGGTTCTTATTTTGGCCTTGTAGTCCTAGATAACCCAGTCCTAGCTAATACGCTCACTGCGGCTGATTTACAAAATATTCAAACTCTGATGGAGAGAGGGGAGTGAGAGCTAAGACTTACTGATGGTCTACCTCAATGAAGTCATGCCGTACTAAAGCCCTGAGTAGGAAGGTATTATGGGGCGTTGTATTTCCACTCCTCATGAAAGTGAAAGTGTTAGTTGCTCATTTGTGTCCAGGTCTTTGCAAGTCCATGGACTGTAGCCCATGATTCTTCTGTCCATGGAATTCTCCAGGCAAGACTACTGGAGTGGGAAGCCACTTTCTCCTCCAGGGGAATCTTCCAGACCCAGGGATTGAACCCGGATCTCCTTCATTGCAGGCAGATTCTTTACTGTCTGAGTCCCTGGGGAAGCCCTTCCTACTCCTCCTATTTCCACTGATTTAGCACAAGATTCCATTTTTTTTTTTAGCACAAGATTCTTAATAAGACCAATTGGTCATTCAGCCTCAAGGCATATCTCCAGATGTCTTTATCAGTAGTTAAGCTGATGTTTCAAGTGCCATAATTCTTACAGTCTGTTCAGAACTCAAGGATGGAAGATTTGTATTGGGTTCCTAAAATCCTAATAGTAAGTATCCCCATTTTCCAACAGACAAGCCATACTCTCAGTAGGGTAGGTATAAGAACAGTTGTCAGGTCACACAGCAAAGGGGACAGCAGAGCTAGAATCACACTCAGGCTTGTCTGGCTTCAGAACATAGGCTCCTGTCATTGAACCAGGGTGTCTATTGTCACCTGTGATCTGTTACTGTCCTTCCCATCATTCCCATTCAGTTACTGTCCTTCCCATTTTCCCACCTTCTTTTTTTCATCCATACGTATGGCAGACACTTAGCTAGGGCTGGAGATGCTATGTCAAACAAGGTGCTTCTTTTTCCCTCAAGGTTCTTACCTAGAAACCAGGTGGGTCTGAGGTCACCACCGTTTTACTAGGAGCTTCTTGTCTTATGTCCCCATTCCAACAGTTTCCAAAAGTTGGTCCTGTTCTGCTCTACGACACTTGAATGTACATTGCCCCCTCTCCCTTAAATTTAATTTTCTTTCTTTGGATGATGCTGAGTCACAGAATATTTACAAATAAGGATTTAAAGAGTGATTTAGCCATTATGGATCAAACTCCATGTTTCTCCTCAGCTTTTCTAAAATAAAATATATATTATAGAATATAGATAAAATATACAACTTTGTTTTAAAGAAAATAAAGGTCATGTTTTACATGGGTCTGTATTTTAATATAGATATCAAATATGGATTTCAGTATTTTTGGTACATTTGACTTTCTTTTTATTCATGAAAGCTGCATGGTAGTCCACTCCAGTACTCTTGCCTGGAGACCCCCACAGACAGAGGAGCCTGGCGGGTTATAGTCTATGGGGTTGCAAAGAGTTGGACATGACTGAAGTGACTTAGCATAACACACATGCATGCTGTCTCTTAATACGAAGGGGCAAAAACTTACTTTCTGCTTTAGTATATTTTTCTTTTTTATAGTAAAGCAATTTAGTTTAATAAAGTCTTTTCTTAATGCAGCAAGAATTAAGAGGCTCTTTCAATAATGCTGTAAATTATGTTTTCTTTTTTACAAATGAAAATATGACTTCAGTATTAAACAACAGCTCACCCACTATATCAAACTTTCCCTATGCTATCAAGTTAAAAAAAAACACAAGACCAGAAAAGGTAACTAAATCTCTCTAGCATTTGAACCTATATATGGGGATTCTCAATTTCAGCACTCAAGAAGTTGTCCATTTCCTGGTAGGTACTTGGTCTAAGACAAGAGAAACTCCCATCAGAAAAACAGCAGTCTCATGATTATAAAGAAAGACAAATCAACATATTGTCTTACTCACCTTTATAACGATGGAAATCTATAGGATATAGGATGTATATTATTGTTACATCTACAAATTATCTTTAAGTCTATATATTAATATACAGTAATTTGCAGTCTTTTTCCTTAAACTTAGTACAATTTACTGCCTAACTCACTGAGAATTAACTGTCAATCATTAAAGGTCTTCCTTGTCATTTTCTCCCACGTGTTCTAAAATTCTTCTATATATCCATTTTGAATCCTAGAAGTTAAATAACTCCTTGGTTTGCCCACAGTCCTTAAATTCTGAACTGTTGGGTCTAATCCCATTTAGTTAATTACACACGTAGCTCTCAGTTTTCTGATGAGTTGAGTTCTCTGAGAGTCACCAGCTGATTCAGGGGGTGACCAGATGTCTTGCAGAATTTTTCCATTTTAACACACAGAATTATCAAGAAGAGAAAATGATTTCCTATTGAATTGTTACTCCTGGATTTCAAACATTATGTCCCATAGGAACAAGACTAGTGCAATCATTACCACTAAGTGCTAAGCACAGTTATCTAATATACAATACGTGCTCACTAAACATCAGAATGGATGCACATGTGACTGATGGCTATAAGGCATCTCCCTAACAGTCATGTAAGCCCTCTCTTTTCAATCAGAGAAATTTTTCAGAGCCACTGTGGTGGTGCTGAAGAACTGACTGTTCTTCAGCTGACCTCACTTCTGATCAGATATTTTCCTTGTCATTTGCTAAATTCCTGGCAAATCTCTGCTCAGTGATCAACCCAGTAACAGCAATTTTTAATACCTGGCCTTTGAATAGTTGCAAAACTTTTAGACCACATCAGTAACTGTTTTCTTGAAGTTGTCTATTAGGACAAACTGTTTGGAACAAAAGATGCTTGTCATGGTTTTTCAATGGAGATTTATATGTTTTCATGAAAAAATCATCTTCCATTAAGCAAGCTCTGAGCACTCCACTAAATGAGTCATGTTTTTGGTTATAAGAGAAAGCAATGGCTTGGTTACAAAAAACTGCATTTCCAATGACGACTTTGAAAACATAATTCCAAGAAAACTTAATATGAGATAAACAAATATGTTTTTTTTCCCAAGTCAAAAAATATGAAGACAAAAGATTCAAAAACTGTGAAAATGTATAAAGTTTTGAAAGGGTAAATCCCCTGGAAGGCCAGTTTACCTGCTTTAATTTCCCAATTTTTTTTTTTTTTCTGTTTAGAGAAGCATATGGCATTAAGCCTAAAGCCTGATTAACCCAGTAAGTACTCAAAACTACATGTGAGACAAAAAAAGTTTCATTATTCAACTAAATATACTAAATTTCACTGATCAAAATTCCAAGAATATATATTTGGATGGCAAAGTAAATTTATGCTCAGAACAAAAATGTGTTTTCATAATATCAACCATAAGGGTTTCTTAGAATACATCTAAACTTTTGGTTAAAATTTTTGGTTTTTATTAGAAAAGTAGCTAATGTGAGGACATTGCTTTGTGAAATTATGTATTGGTATCTGGCTTTTACTCAATCATATTATCTCTCATGAACTAACCTGGCTTAAAAAAGAGTGTTGCTGAAGACTTCTGGCACGGCGGGCTACAGTCCATGGGGTTGCAAAAGAATCAGACAAGGCTTAAGAGACTACACAAGGACAAAAAGACTTCTTTGGGCAACGTCTATCAGTTCATAGAAATGTACTTCTTGGTTTCCATGACTTACTCTAGTCCTAAGAGTATATATTAAAGAGGACACTAACTTTGAAAAATAATGTTAAATTATGTTAAATTAGGTAATTATTTGACTTCACTTCTGAAGAATCATCAACTAATTTTTTACTGATATATAACTGATGTACATTTCATTAGTTTAAGGTATATAATATAGTGGTTCAACATTTATATATACAGATATATATATAAATGAGATGATCATGACAATAGGTCTAGTTACTGTCACTAAAGTTACTACAATATTAGTTAATATACTCCCTATTCTGTAACTTATTTATTGTATTATTTATTTTATAACTGGAGGTTTGTGCCTCTTAATCAGCTTCACCTATTTTGCCCATCCCCCAACCCATAGTGATTTTTTAAAATGATGGATTCAGACAAGTTTTAGAAGCAAGCCTAAATAAGTAGAGCTCAATCTTTCACACATTTCTATATAATTAATATAACTTCTTAGATTTTAATGAGATTTAACTCTCAGCCTATTAGGCAAGCATGATTTAATCATTTATCAGTTCAGACTTCTCATCAAATGAGAAATAACATGACAAAAGTTAAGAAATAAAACATAGGAAACCAAGAGTAAGCTGTCAAATATAATTTTTACCAGTCTTCCCTGGTGGTTTAGACAGTAAAGAATCTGCCTGCAATATAGGAGACCTGGGTTTGATCCCTGGATCAGGAAGATTTCCCTGGAGAAGGAAATGGAAACCCACTCCAATATTCTTGCCTGGAGAATTCCAAGGACAGAGGAGCCTGCCGCAAAGAGTCAGACACGACTGAGTGAGTAACACTTAACTTACCTCTACAAATTTGACTACAAATTATTATAGAAATTGTTAAAATCAAGTAAATGATACTTTGCTAAATAATGTACTTTCTCTTTTTATCTTTTAGGAAGAGTCACTCTGTGAACTACAGGTAGCGACAGAGGGTCTGTTTATTCATATGTATAATAAAAGTGCTGCAATGGCCTGTGGCTCCCAGGTCTTTTTTAGCTCTAGAATATTGAGCATTAGTAAAAGAACAAAAAAGGCCATGAGGAAGGAGTAAACACAAATTACTAAGGCAACCAATCAGCCAGTAAGACACATTCTTCCATAAATATAAATGTAAGATTGACATTTGCTGGGCGAGTTCTTCCTGAAGAAAAACCATTAAATGTTGTATTCTTATGTTCAGTCAATACACAGAGAAAGTTGACCTCTGAAACATATTAGTCTTTACTAGTAGTTGCTAAATGCTTCTGATACAGTATAGCCAACAGGGAAAAGGATTGGTGGGTGCAAATGTAAATTTAAATTTATTTATGAATTAGAAATATATTATGCCCTAATAGATTATATCATGAACATTATGACATACACAAAACGAAAAGTAAGCAGCCATAAAAAGGAAAGAAATTGTGCCATTTCCAGAGAGGCAGACAGACATGGATATTAATATGAAATTATGTAGAATCTAGAAAAATGGTGTAGATGATCTTATTAGCAAGGAAGAAATAGAGACACTGATGTAGAGAACAAATACATGGATACAAAGTGGGGAAAGGAGGGGTGGGATGAATTGGGAGACTGGGATTGACATATACACAGTAGTATAAAACAGACTAGAAATGAGAACAGACTGTAGAGTACAGGGAATTCTACTCCTGCACTGTGGTGCCCTAACTGGGAAGGAAATACAGGGAAGAGGGGATAGATGTATACCTATGGCTGCTTCACTTTGCTGTACAGCAGAAACTACCACAACATCGCAAAGCAGCTATCTTTGTATAGCATTAGTCACTCAGTTGTGTCCAACTCTTTGCGATCCCATAGACTGTAGCCCGCCAGGCTCCTCTGTCCATGCAATTCTCCAGGCAAGAATGCTGACATGGGTAGCCATTCCCTTCATCAGGGGATCTTCCTGACCCAGGGATCAAACTCAATCTCCTGCATTGCAGGCAGATTTTTTTTTTTACCATCTGAGCAACCAGGGAAGTCCAAAGGTAGTTATACTACAAATTAAAAAAAAAAAAGAATCATAGGACCATAGCAACATAATAGATCTAAAGCCAAAAAATAAAAAATAAAATAAAAAGTAAGAAATGACATTTAAAAATACAAAGCAACAGGGGTTGACCTGTTTTCTTCCCATGGCAAAATGTCCAGCTGCATGTATTTTCATGCTCACTCCCTGAGGATGAGCATTCTGCTTCAGAGTTGTCTGAACTACCACATCACATCATCTCTTGCTGCTTTTGAGATGCTTCTAATATTTACACCAATGTTACAACCTGTATCCTAAACATTTAGATATCACATTCCAAAATTTACTCCTTTTACTTTAATAACACCATGGTTTGAAGTGTATGTTTTTAAACTTGTCTTCAAAGAAGTCCAGTACAAAAATATAATTGAATTCTAATCCCATTTGGAGTAGCACTTGCAGACTTGAGAAAGGCATCAGACAGTGGGTGTCTATTAAGAGAAGTACATCTCTGTTTTCTTTGGAGATTTATAGCCTAATAGAAAGATGAGACGGTTCAAGTTTGAGCAATGGTGCTTGCTTTTTCCTGGCAAAAATATCAAAATTAAGTGAGAATCCTATCTGTAGAGACATCTAACAGCAAGAGGAAAGGCTCTAAAAAGTAAATAACTGATGTTTCCCAGATGGGGTTGCCGCTTTAACTTAGTGGCTAATTTTACTTGTCACAAGGTACCCAGAAGGAAAGACTATTTTTATGTATTCTACTTAACTATAGCAGTTATTTTCCAAGATGCTTTAAAAAACTCACATTTTTTTCCCCTAAGACTCTTGCGAAGGGCACACATTTCCTAGGCAGCTTTTGCCACATCTTTCCCCGTGTCCACCATTTCAATCCAAAAATGCTCCCCAGGCACACAGATCTAGGATGTAGAGACTACAGGACTAGGAATAGGGTTCTACAGTTTCACAAAGACCAAAACAGGTACCAAATACGTAAATTAAGGAGACAGAGATTAGTCAACAAAAGTAGTGTCCATTCTGCTTCTCTAATTTTCTCAGCATTTGTCACTTCAAACACATTAAATTCCTTTGCAAGTTGTTTGCAAAGCGTATTTCTACCACATTCCAGAGGAATAGTGAAATTAAAATAATGGGCTTAAAGAGGGATATAATAAAATAAAACCTTAGTAATAATAACAATGTTTCTTAGACTATATCTAATGCCATGCAAATATTCTGTTCCCCTGTTCCCCTCCAATACTGTGACCATGACTCTGTATTCAGGGTTCCCACTGATATACAAGATGTTTTCAGATAGCTGAGAGAAGCTACTAAAAGACTAACACAATCCAGCCAGTTTCAGAGCGTTGGTCTCCTAAGGGAAATTAAAAACTAACTTTTTTCATCTTCTACAAAACCATAAAGTAAAAATATTTGTTTGCCTTTTTTTTTAAGCTGGTTTATACTGTGGTCACAAATATAACACTGTTTTAGGATTCCACCCACATTTTTATTTATAATTTTTGTTTTTTTTAGAGAGTCTCAGACTATGAGGTTCACGCTGGACTGACACTTATTTAAAATCACATGTGCACCATATTGTATCATTGAAATTTGCTAAGATAAAAGAACTTAGAAGTTCTCACTAAAACAAATAAATAAATGAGATGTGCATGCTTAGCTGCTTAGTCGTGACGGACTCTTTGTAATCCTTAGCACTGTGGGGAAGGCTCCTCTATCCATGGGATTCTCCAGGCAAGAATACTGGAGTGGGTTGCTATTTCCTTTTCCAAGGGATCTTCATGACCCAGGGACTGAATCTGCATCTCCTGTGTCTCCTGCACTCAGGCAGATTCTTTACCTGCTGACCCACTGGGGAAGCCTAGAGTGAGGTGAGGAATGTATTAATCAATTGGATTCTTTCACAATGTATAATATATGTATATGAAAACACCACGACGTGCACTTTAAATATCTTACGATTTTATCGGTCAATTGTACCTCAATAAAGCTGAAAAATAAATACATTAATAAATAGACACAACTATGTATTACCATAAAACATCAAAAATTAAATAGGATACAATAACGTGCAATACAAGGCTGTTGGCTTGAAAATGGAAGACTTGTCACCTAATACCTATATATTCCACAGGTACTATAAGACCTCTGGTTAATTACACATAATTTAATTATAATTAAATATAATCACTAATTATATTTACAGAATAGTACAATAGCCTGGGCTTCCCAGGTTGCACTAGCGGTAAAGAATCTGCCCGCCAAAACAGGAGACGCAAGAGACATGAGTTTGATCCCTGGATTGGGAAGATGCCCTGGAGGAGGGCATGGCAACCCACTCCAGTATTCTTGCCTGGAGAATCCCATGGACAGAGGAGCCTGGTGGGCTACAGTCTACTGGGTCTCAAAGAGTTGGACACGACTGAAGTGACAGCACTCACGTGCAATAGCCTAAGATTAACATAGCACAAGTATAATTGTTTTTTTTAATTGGGGTACAATTGCTTTACAATGTTGTATTAAATTATGCTATACAATAAAGTGAACCAGCTACACACACACACACACACACACACACACACACACACACATACACACACACACACACCCTTCCTCTTGGACCTCCCTCCTACCCCCTCCCCATCCCATCCCATTCCACTCATCTAGGTCAACAGACAGCACAGAGCTGAGCCCCCTGTGCTATATAGCAGCTTCCCACTAGCTATCTGTTTTGCACATGGCACTGCACACATGCCAATTCCAATCTCCCAATTCATCCCACACCACCCTCTGTGTCCACACACCCATTCCCTACGTCTGCATCTCTTTTCTTGCCTTGCAAATAGGTTCATCTGTACCATTTTTCTATATTCCACATATATGCATTAATACACGATATTTGTTTTGCTTGTTCTGACTTAACTTCACTCTGCCTGACACCCCTACATCTCACTTTCTGCTACATTAAAGCTCTTTCCATTTCTACTTAAGCTAACTATATCTATGATGTTAATGAAAGGTAGAAAAATGGTTATTTTAGGACAAAAGCTTGTTGTCCAATATAGAGCTACAAATGTCTGAGATTCTCCTCTCTGCTGCCATTGCTGCTGCTGCTAAGTCACTTCAGTCGTGTCCGACTCTATGCGACCCCATAGACGGCAGCCCACCAGGCTCTGCCATCCCTGGGATTCTCCAGACAAGAACACTGGAGTGGGTTGCCATTTCCTTCTCCAATGCATGAAGGTGAAAAATAAAAGTGAAGTCTCTCAGTCGTGTCCGACTCTTAGCGACCCCATGGACTGCAGCCTACCAGGCTCCTCCGTCCATGGGATTTTCCAGGCAAGAGTGCTGGAGTGGGGTGCCATTGCCTTCTCCCATTCTCTCTACATTTTGCTAATTAGAAAACAAAAAGATCTCCACCCTTTCCCATCCAGCACAGAGAGGTGAATGTACTGTTTTTGACCAAAAGCAAATCTTTGCTTGTAGAAACATCCCCATATTCAAAGATATTATACATTCCCCAGAAAGAAGGGTTTTGCCAAGTTAAACTATAATTAACAAATAATAAAAACAGATGCCTTCTCTGAAATTTTTATAAAGCTACACAACATATTTTCTTTTCATATTTAAGTAAGAAGTTTGAGTCAAAAAGAAGAAGAGTAAACAACTCGAAAGCATAAACCCTCCTAAAATTAAATTAGGCTACTTAGTTTATTCTGGGAAGTTTACTAGCACGTTCCTACCATAATGGTTATGAACATGTTTTTCTAACACTTCAAGCTTATTTTTTTAAAGAAAAATTTAGATTTTTTAGGAGCTGGTCAAAATGATGCATGACAGAGAATTACTACATTACTTTTATCACCATTACTACAATTTATTTAATACTGGAGTTAGAACAATAATGTGTGTGTGTGCTCAGTCGTGTCTGACTCTTTGCGACTCCATAGACCATAGCCCACCAGGCTCCTCTGTCCATGGTATTCTCCAGGCAAGAATACTGGAGTGGGTTGCCATTTCCTCCTCCAGAGGATCTTCCCAACCCAGGGATCAAACCCGCATATCCCAAGTCTCCTACACTGGTAGGTGGATTCTTCACCGCTGAGCACTGCGGCAGCCCCTGAACAGTAACAATAATGAGATAATGTAATAGGAAAAGAGAGATGAAACGATATAAGATCTAAGAGATAAAACAATAAAGCAAACAGCAACAGAAATAACATACATAGAAAAAGGAAACATGTCTTAAAATCATGAATTTTAAAACATGGATAAACTGCTAAAAAGATTAAAAACATTGATATTAGAACTGAAAATTAGAGGAGATAAATATCTTAGAGAAAAGAAGGTTTTAAGTAGCTCAGCACATCTTCCAAAGTTTGAAGTGTTTCTAAAACTAAAATATGAGAGTGACATTACCAAGATGGTGACTAGCTTGTTCCTGGCTTCGCTCCCTCCTCACAAGGAGAGAAACTAAAAACTATTCAAGGACAAGACACCACCGAGAGAATCCTAGGACATGGGAGTGGGGCTGAAGCACCCTGGGACCCCAGACACCCAGGCAGAGTGCATTAGAAGAATGGATGTTAGCGGAACCGACTGTGGTGATCACTTCATTGCATGATCTATGTAAATCAAACCATCCTGCTGTTACCGCTTGGACATACCCAGTGATGTATGTCAATTATTTCTCAAGAAAGCTGGGAGGAAAAACTAAGATATGGAAAGGCCTAGTAAAAAGAGCAAAGATAATTTAAACTTGAATTCTTGTACCACTAAAAAAATAAATAAGAGGCAGATAAGTGGTTTCTGAAATTAGAGTGGTACTATAACACTCTGAGCAGACAGTAATTTAAATTTCTTTTATAGAATGAAAAATAAATATTCAACTGTACCCTTTTGCGGACCTTCACTGTCAGGGAATGATCTTTTTTTTTTTTTTGGCTCTGTCACTGTTATGGATGAAACTCTGTTTTCAAAAAACACGTGTTGAAGTCCCAACCTTGGCACTTTGAAACATGAGCTTATTTGGAAATAAGGCCCTTGGCAGATACAATTAGCTATGATGAATTCATACTGGAGTAGAGCAGTTTTTAATCCGATGTGACTGGTGTCTTTATAAGAAGAGGGAAATTTGGTCACAGCAACGGGGGCACAGGGAGAACATGATACGAGGACGAGAGCAGAAATGAAGAGACGCCCTACCACCCGAGGACCAGCAGGGACTGATGCTCTCCGCCTCCAGAAGCTGGGGAAAGGAAGGGAGGGTTCTACCAGTCCCAGAGGGACTCTGCCCCTGCTGGCACTCTGATTTTGAACTTCTACAAGAGAATGAATGTCTTTTGTTTAAAGGCACCCAGTTTGTGGTACTTTCTTATGACACCCCTGGGAAATGGAGGCAGTCACTGTGTTGTCTGCAAACCCAAGAGAAAAAGTTTAACGAAAGCAGAAGGGTTAGGAGAGCAGTGTATCTCCAAAATCTTACCTGCGACGTAGTCGCCAAAGCCAATGGTGGTTAAGGTGATAACCACAAAATAAATGGCGTCCAGGGCACTCCAGCCTTCTATGTGCTTGAATATGATTGCAGGCAGAGCGACGAAGAGCACGCAGCCAAACAGAATAAAGATGATTGTGGAGATGATTCGTATCTTGGTTTGACTAACATTCCACTTCTAGGGATGAGAGAGTGAGAGAGAGGTGGGGGGGAGACAGATACTGAGAGAGAGAAATTGACTGAGATCGATGATTGATGGACCTGCAAAGTTAACCTATATATACTGTTTAAATTATTTTTTATTGGCGTGTAGTTGTGTTACAACGTTATGTTAGTTTTTACTGTAGAACAAAGTGAATCAGCTATATATATATACATACACACACATGTGCACACACACACAGACACACATATACACACACATACCGCTTGTTTTTTGGATTTCCTTCACATTTAGGTCATCACAGAGCTCTGAGGAGAGTTCCCAGAGCGATACGGTAGGTTCTCATTAGATATCTATTTTATGTATATAACCTATACGCACTGTTAACAGCAAATTAGCAAATGAGAATGGTATTCTATTCTTTTATAATTAATTTTCAATTATCTTTATGTAAATACATTAGGTATAATATGAATAACTGAAAATAACCAATGCTAATAATGATGCTACTTTACTTTTATATAGCTTTGCAACAGGCAAAATAGTTTCTAAAGTACAAAACATTTGCTCAGAGAACAAAATTTCCGATTTACATCATTCTTTGTTTACCTGAACTACTTTTGAAATATTTCTATTCTACAAGCAAACAACTGATTTCGGGCCAAACACAACCTAGAAATACATGAAAATTGAGAAAACTGAAGCATAAATTAAATATCCACTGTTGATAATTGATAAAATCATTAATTTCATGGAGACTTTTCCCCTCTCCCACCACATTTTCCTATCGTTGTTCAACTGATTAAAGCGAAATACTAGCAGACTTAAAGTCCACAGTTGATTCCCATGTGAACTAGACAAACCATCTCCCTGTTCTACGACCTTAAGCGGTACAACGAAATACACAAGACATGATACGTAGACAATGAGAAGTCTTCAACACCTCTAAGCTAGAGCTGCCCTCAGAGGACCCACACTGTCTCACCTCTGAATTTAATATGAAACATGTGCACACATGCATGCATGGCAGGTCGTTTCAGTCGTGTCTGACTCTCTGCAGTCCTATGGACTGTAGCCCGCCAGGCTGCTCTGTCCCTGGCATTCTCCAGGCAAGAATACTGGAGTGGGCTGCATGCCCTCCTCTAGGGGATCTTCCCAAACCAGGGATCAAACCCACATCCCCTGCGGCTCCTACATTGCAGGCATGTTTTTTATACCGCTGAGCCACGAGGAAAGCCCCAATATGAAATATATCTAATGTTAAAACTGGAATTATAATTTCAATTGAAAACCAAACACTCAGTGATTTATTTCATCAATAGTTAAATACTCAAACTTTTTATGAAAAGATGAAACATTATCGAATAATAAATAAAACGTAAAGTAGTGACAGAAGTAACAAATCATCTATAATCTGATTCTCTAACACAATTATTTTCTTCGTTCATAATTTTCAAGAATAAAAGCTTGTCATCATGGTATTATTACTATTTTTCACTTAAAATTCTAAGAGCATTTTCATTTTATTTATTTTTTCTACTGAATATCATACGCCCATGAACATCTTCATAATTTTGGTCCTACTAAATTGTATACCTTAGTTCAATTTCTATCAGCAACATTATTAAAATAAGTTATAAGATCCCCTTTATCATGTTTGCTATGTATTATTCAATCCTTCAGCAAAGGGCTAAGGTTTACTAGCTATGTTAAGCTTTCACTTAGAATATCTCTAAATCTCAGAGTAATACCTCATCATCAGTACTATCATTCATATAAACGGCAAAATGGAGATTTAAGGGTAAAATAACTAGCTTAAGTGAATATAGCTAGGATACAATCCATTTGGAATTTGAGCCCAGGACTGTCAGATTTCTACTTTTCCTCTGTATATTTCGCTTTTTCTCATTCATTAACGTATTCGTTCAGAGAAGTATAAAAACAACTATACAGCGAGTTATTTGCAAAAAGCGGCTCATGTAAATTGTTATACAAAGCCCAATAACTTACATCTCACTATATCTGAGGTAAACAGAAAAGTTATAATATTTTTGAAAAATGAGACAATTAACATATGCAGTTAAATGGCTATCATACTCACAATAAATGTATCTTCCACTTTTGCAATTCCTTTTCCAAATATGGTCCCTAGTTGATCTCCAACTCCAGCCAACAGAAAGCCAAAGAGGGGAATTCCCAGTAAGGCATAGATGATACAGAATATTTTCCCCCCTTCTGTGCGTGGTGAGATGTTTCCAAATCCTAAAAATACAAAGAAGAAGAAGAATTCAGTTGTTTAGAAATGAGTAATAGTTTAAAACATATGACCTCAAACTTGATTCAAAAATTTCCAAATATTATAAAATATCAGTCCTAGATTTCAACTAATTAAGAATCCCTTTATACCACATAAGCTTTTAATGTAAAATCTTCTGATAAACAAGCACTCTAACAATCTCCAAAGTATAGCTAATGTTCCAATCAAGCTAGATGATGAAAACTGAGGGAGTAACACGCACAATAAAGTCAATGTTTTCATTCAATTTACTTCTACCTCCCTGTGCTGCCAATGCTGTGACTACAAAGCTTTTGCTGCCATTTATTAAGTGTGTATTGCCTTAAGAGTATTCAAATATGCTTAAATTATTAAACATCTAATAACAACTTAAAAAATTTTTTTTGATTCAAGCATCTACCAAAAAGCAATAAATGAAAACTTAAAATTATCAAGCCCGTGAATTACAAATTGGCACTTGCCATCTACATTTACAAGGATTAAATCATGTGCAGCTGTTACTGCTGATTTTCAAAATCCCCTGCTAGGAGTTCAGAGTAGAGAACAGAAATGAGGTGCCCTGTGCTCTGGGGAAATCTGGCAGAACAGGTCTGTATATAGTTAGACATTTCCAGGAGCCAATTTTATGAGCCAAATTTTTGTATCTTTTCATGTCTAGAAAAGCACTAAAATCCTTAAATCTTTCATGGTGATGACTACTCCTTGTGACTAGCAGACACCTTCTGCAAAGAAATAAATAATGTGCTTAACTGCATATACTCCCCCTTCACCAAAATCACATATATACTGACCTTCCCCCCTACCTCTTTGGAGCAGCTTCTGAGAGCTATCTGAAAGGCTGTCTCTCAGGCTATCATCTCATTTGCCCCCAAATAAAAACTTGCAACTCTTATGTTGTGCATTTTTTTTAGTCGACAAATCTTTATTTTTTAAGCCTCCAGTTCAAAAGCTGCCTTACTACTTCTCAGACCCTCTTACAGCTTGGAGAATATGATGCAAGCTGTCTACGCATTTAACTCATTTACCTTCCCATGCATTTACCTTGCATCTGCTCTTGTCTACTAATGCTTTGGAATGCTGAGCATCAGGGCAATATATACAAAGATCCATCCAGGGCATGTGTGAAAAAGTCCCAGAAGTCTTGTATCAAGGTAATTTGAAGAAGGAAAGGCCATCACAAAAGTTAGGTAGAATGTTTAACCTGGACTGTTTGGAAGAGTAGCATTTCTTAACACCATCCAAGATGGAACTCAACCATCTCAACCCTGTCTTCTATTCTAGCATCAATAAGCAGAATACCAATAATAAGAGACTGTTTCGACCTGGATTCTCTGATTATTCCAGAGAGTCCTGCTAAGATTCAACACTTTTTTAATTGTCTCTCCAGATGAACAGAGGAGCCTGGGGGACTACAGTCCATGGGGCAGCAAAGAGTCGACACGACCGAGCCACTGAACCACCACCACCACCAATGAACAACCATGTGACCTGAAGTGGGCCAAGCATCCGAGTTATCCCGTATCATCCCATTTTCTCTTTCTGCTGCTGCTGCTAAGTCACTTCAGTCCTGTCCGACTCTGTGCGACCCCATAGACGGCAGCCCACCAGGCTCCCCTGTCCCTGGGATTCTCCAGGCAAGAACACTGGAGTGGGTTGCCATTTCCTTCTCCAATGCATGAAAGTGAAAAGTGAAAGTGAAGTCGCTCAGTCGTGTCCAACTCTTAGCAACCCCATGGACTGCAGCCTATCAGACTCCTCCATCCATGGGATTTTCTAGGCAAGAGTACTGGAGTGGGGTGCCATTGCCTTCTCCGATTCTCCGATTCTCTTTCTGCAGAAAAGGATAAATATCTTCAGAGTTACAACCATGAGAAATAACCTACCACCAGAAAGGATCAAGGGTCAAAAAGAAAAGATACAATTAAAACAAATACTGACTGGGGCATCACTAAAAATAGGCTCTACCATTTAAAAAATAAAAAGCCTAAGTGTCAGAGGGCTCAATTTGATCTGCCCCACACGAGTTAAAAGGACATAAGAAACAAGACTCCAACTTTTCATCCATCACTGACAGATTCGGCCAGAAGAAACCAGAACATCTTCAGAAAAGGGGACAAAGGATTTCCTCAGAAATCCTGTGTAGGTCACCGCATGAGATGGCCCCCAATCCAAAGAATTCTAGATGTAAAGAAAGCCGATCTACCTTTCACTGATCAAAAGACAGAGACCAATTCCGTGTGGCATCTCTGTACTTCATCTTTATTATCTCCAAAATTAGCAGACGGGAGAATGAAAGGAGTAGGGTTAGGGGAGCCTGATGTGACTCTTCTGGGAGTCTGTTCCTGCTTCATCTTCCAAACATGAACCTTCTCCCGATAACATTACGCTGATCTCTCCTGCTCAACCCGTGCCTCGGAGGTGGAAGCTCTCATACGGGCACCCAGCACACACACACACAAAGCCACCGAGCAGTTTTCTGACATTAAGGACATGCCAACAACGCCCTGGACATTTGCCCGAGTGAGAGGATCACATGGCTGTTCAGGGAATGTTCCTCGTGTTTTCTTCCCTGTCTTCCATAAAAGAAGAGCAGTCTTCACTCCACACATTTACCACATTTTAAGCAGTGAGTAGACCCTGGTTAAATGACTTGAAACTATTAATGGACTTATGAAAAGTATCTATTGACTCTAAGCAACACAGCCTGCCAAGCTTGTAAAAGATTAATTTTAGTGATTGTCTGGACTTCCTGACTCTTTCCCTTGGTTAGTCAGCAGCATCTTCCTTGCCTCAGGGTGAAACAGACTGTTTTGGCAAGAAGAAAATGGAAAAGAAACAATATTAAGTTTTGTTGTAACTCCTAAATTAAGGTGTTCACACTCAAAATGCTTCGCCTGAGGAGAGCAGCTGTCAGTTTACAGCATCACATATGCTTGGCAATAAAGTTAAAGGACTGGCAGTCGATCCAGCTTCCAAAGAGCTTAAGGGAACTCTTAAATTAAGATTAGACTGAAGATTGAAGGGGCCTGACTGTGGAAGAGGTTGGGTGGGGCAGAAACCAGAGGACAGGATCTGGGAGGAGGAGAGGGTTCCATGGTATCTTGATCCTATCTTGAGAGATCAGTGGTTAAATTCTCAGGAATTCTATAAGTCAGTTGACTTCACATTGATAAACTGAAATCAACTACAATAGACATATTTACACCTCAGAAATTGCCAAGCACTACAATTTAGGACTTCTCCCTTTTCAGCTACTTAATATTTACCAATATACTACAGAATAAGAGCCAAATTTAGGAGACTGTACATAGTCTGTGCCAAACCAATGCCTCTAGGCCAACCGCTGACATTTATAGGACTATATCATCAGAACAGCTATCATCTTGCCTTCACATCACTTTCAGGGAAGGGCCTTCTGCAGAAAGCTGCCGTAGGTCCATTGTTAGTGGAATACCTACAGGAGGCCCATATATGCCACCCCCATCTAAATCGCTCCAGGTGGACACGTCACTGTTATGACAGAATTTATTAATACTACATACAAATAAGACCCTTTTCAAACACTTTGCACACTTGCAATTATATAAATATTTGTAACAATTGATTTAATATCTATTATATATATTTATTCCTCACTTGACTGTGAGTTCCATGGGTGTAGAGATTGATTTATTATAGATATATATTTATTATTCCATGGGTTTATCATTTATGAGTTTCATGAGTACAGAGATTGATTTATTATTTATATATGTTAATAATAAATAATCATGCAAAATGCCGGACTGCACGAAGCACAAGCTGGAATCAAGATTGCAGGGTGAAATATCAATAACCTCAGATATGCAGATGACACCACCCCTATGGGAGAAAGCAAAGAGGAACTAAACAGTCTCTTGATGAAAGGGAAAGAGGAGAATGAAAAAGCTGGCTTAAAATTCAACATTCAAAGAACGAAGATCATGGCATCCAGTCCCATCACTTCATGGCAAATAGATGGAGAAACAATGGAAACTGTGACAGATTTTATTTTGGGGGGCTCCAAAATCATGCAGATGGTGACTGCAGCCATGAAATTAAAAGACGCTTGCTCCTTGGAAGAAAAGCTATGACCAACCTAGACAGCACATTAAAGAGCAGAGACATTACTTTACCGACACAGGTCCGTCTAATCAAAGCTATGGTTTTTCCAGTAGTGATGTATGGATGTGAGAGTTGGATTATAAAGAAAGCTGAGCACCAAAGAATCGATGCTTTTGAACTGTGGTGCTGGAGAAGACTCTTGAGAGTCCCTTGGACGGCAAGGAGATCCAACCAGTCCATCCTAAAGGATATCAGTCCTGAATATTCATTGGAAGGACTGATGCTGAAGCTGAAGCTTCAATACTTTGGCCACCTGATGGGAAGAACTGGTTCAGTGGACAAGACCCTGATGCAATAAATATTTTGCAAGTTTTCAGTACAAATTGATGGAATTTTATAAAAGTAATAAAAGAAAGTAAAGAACCAATAATAGCTAAGAATATTTGGGGGAAAATGAGGTAGGAAGATTTGCTCTACATGATATACATACTGTACTGTGCTTATTCGCTCAGTCATGTCTAATTCTTTGCAGTCCCATGGACTATATAACCCGCCAGCCTTCTCTATCCTTGGGGATTCTCCAGGCAAGAATACTGCAGTGGGTTGCCATCCCCTCCTCCAGGGGATCTTCCCAACCCAGGCATGCAACCCAGGGCTCCTGCACTGTAGGCAGATTCTTTACCATCTGAGCCACCAGGGAAGCCCCTATATGATATCTACTGTACAGCTATTTAAAAAGCAATCTGATTAACAATCTGTATAATTTCTTATAATTCTTTAAAAGTGATAAACAGAAAAGAATTCTTATCGTGACAAAGGGTGACTATCTCCAAATATTCAATATCATACTTAATATTAAAGAACAATAAGAGGAATCCCCTTACAGTCAGAGGGAAAAATGCCCATTTCACAATTTACTTTTTTTTATTATTCTGAAAGTTCTAGCAGGCATAACGGCAGTAAACATATAAAAGGAATGATTATTATAAAGAAGACAAATATATTAGTTGTAGGTGGAATTAAATATCTAGTAAATACAGGAGAATATTAAAAATTATCAAATAGGTAAAAAGTTCAGTAAAATAGCTGAATACATGATAAATATGCAGAAACCAACAGCATTATACTACTTTAGCAAAATCTCAGATTTGCTAATTGAAATGGAAAAATACCTTACTTTTAATATAAGGGAATTATGAAATACCTAAAAGTAATCTTATCAAGACATATGGAAGAGCTTTAGAGACAGTTTGGGGTAGTATAGAGTGAAATGCAACAAAACAGAAAAGAACAGAAAAGACTAAAGTAAGGTTAGACATAGCACATTTTAAAAGCATCATAAATTCAAAGTTGAATAATTATACAATTAATAAGGCTGAGAAAATTGATTACTATTTTGAAGAAAAATTCACCTAATATAAAAATAAGTACCATGCAGATGAAAGATACAAATAACTTAACCAAACTAAACTACCTCCTTATTGATCCTCTCTGATTATGTTTCTTCCTTTGCCTCAAATGCATACCTTCCCCCTCCCTCAACTCTTCACCTGGTTGACCCTTAAGATTCCATCATTACTTAGGTTAGAAATTAATTTCTCCAAGAAGACTTTCTTGAGCCCTCACTATACAGCCCCAAGGTTGGGTTTGGTCCCCCTCCTGTATACACATTCCCTTTATCCTAAGAATCATCTCACTAGATTGTAACCATCAGTTCCATAAGTAGGAGTTCTGTGAGGGACCATACCTTGGTCCTCATTGTAGCCCTAGTGCCCTTCCTTTGGCCATCTAAAGTAAATATATTCTGGGATTCCCTGGTGGTCCAGTTGGTTAAGACTCCATACTTCCACTGAAGGGAGCATGGGTTTGATCCCTAGCTGGGGGACTAAGATCCTGCATGCTGAACTCACAGTATGACCAAATAATAAATAACAACAAAATTTAAATAACAACAACAACAAAAACAAAGCTCAGTTCTAAAAAATAAAATTTTTTAAATATATATTCTTCCTGAAACTCCCTTTCTACTCTCTGCCCCTCACTGCAAGCCCTCTCTTCTTTCTATTCAGGCAGTTTCCATTTTCAAATGTTGGCAATTTCAAGAGTACTTGATTCACTTTCAGAGCTTAGACCTAAAATGCCTTCAAACAGCTGGTTTGCTGTGGCTCTCATGAAATGGTGGGGTTATGGAAAGATGTTCACAAAGGAATCCTTCTCTTGATTCTCATTATTCCTTCAAAATCTCCTCTGTGCCTAAGTTGTTACTTGAGGTTTTTCTTTATTGTGTTGACTTCTGAATGGTACATTTCCTTTAAAAATAATCAGATTAGCATGTTTAACTTCCCTCCCTCTGGTAATTCAGGATTTTGTTCTTAGTGGATGAGTAGCAGATAACTATCATTTTCACTCACTTTCTCGTGCCATATTTTAAAAAGATTTTTAATCAGAGGATAATTGCTTGACAATGCTATGCTGGTTTCTGCCATACAACATGAATCAGCCATATATGTGTGTAACCAAAAGAGCCATACATGTATGCGCATGGCTGGGTTGGGCTCTCTGTGTTATACAGTAGCTTCCCACTAGCTAGCTATTTCACACATGGTAGTGTAAATTCCATAAGATCCCAAAGCCATATAGCTCTGCAGGCAACGAAGCAGATCCCCAGTCCACGACAGTCCTTCCATTCTCCTCCTCTGCTTCTCGATGGTTCTTCTGCCACTACTTCAGGCCATCCAAACAGCCTGACCATGGTCTTTTCTCCACCAAACCCATCTCATCACAGTTCATTCTCCCTAAAGCACAGTTAGGTGTTTATACTCCGTAATCTGTAAAACCCTTAGCTGTTCCAAGGCCTTTATTTAAAAATCACCATTTCTATTTCCCCAAACTCCCTGTTATGCAATTGTACTCCCTCCAGTAACACCAGAGTCATCATTACTCACTGAGAAAACTTAGCTTGCCTTTTTTGATTCCTTACATTTTTTATATTGTTTTCTCCTTCTAACTCGTAAAAATGTGGCCCCTTCAATCGTGATTTGAAATCTTTTCTGTCCTTTCTGTCCCCCTCACACATCACTTCCAATATACGGTCATTCCTCTCCCTTTCAGCCAGCTGTGGTCTTGCTTCTTTGAACATCCATAACACTTGCTATTTCCTTTTCAGGGATTATGTATGACTTTTACATGAATTCCTGCCATTTGGTTACACGCTTTTGTCTTTCTTCTGGCTGACAAACTTCTTGGGAGCAGAGATATTTTTCTTTCCTTTACATACAAAAATGTGTAGTGCTCTGCTCAGAGCAGATGCCCAAGAAAATATATTGAATTAAGAAGAAACATCTATGGGTCTTATTAATATATTTTAATTAAATAGATATCCTCAGATCTAAATAGTTCTACTGTACTTTTTTACTCCTTTTAGTTTTATTTGGAGCTGACAAGTAAAAAGAGAGTTCTATATCTGTGCAAACTGTATTGTTTAAAAAGTAACCCCTAAAAGTAACAATTAAAATGATATTTTACTATAAAACAACTTACACTATTTTAGATGCAGAAAAATATCAATAGAGTAGGGTATAAGGATAAAATACTGGAGGTAGGATAAGAAGAACAGGGTAAATTCAGGGTGTCCTCTGTTAGCAAGCTAAGGAAAAAAGGAAACTATTCAGAAAACAAAGTGAAATGATAATCACACCTGGTCTTTTTTATTTATTTGTTTTTTAATGATTTTTTTTTTCACGTGGACCATTTTTGAACCTGTTACAATATTGCTTCTGTTTTATGTTTTGATTTTTTTGGCCTCAAGGCATGTGGGATCTTGACCAGGGCTGGAACCCACACCCCCTGCAATGGAGGTGAAGTCTTAACCACGGGACCACCAGGAAGGTCCTACACCTGGTCATTTTTAAAAAGTGAGTCACACCCACAGCACTGACAGACAAGCTAACCAAACACTAAATAAGAAACAGTAGTTCTAGAAAAAAATATGATTTTAATTAAGAGACAACTAAACAATGTTTTGATAAAAGAAGTATTCATTTCAGGACTTTCACAAAGCAGTACATTGTTCTTCTAGGTCATTGCTTTTAAACCAAGGGTGCAGATCAGAATCACAGACGGAATTTTAAAAATCCACCCCAGAACACCTAAATTCTTATCTTCCACTGGGAGAGGAGGGGATTCTGTTCATGTATTTTTAAATATCTACAGATGTGATTCTGATTTACGTTCTGTGACATGGGCATGGTTTTGTGGGTCTAAAGCTATTCAATATGGGGGGTAGGGCTCTTCAGGAGAAAAGAAAGCAAAATTGGGAAGTGAATTGTATGTAGGATGACCATGATCAGAGTACCTCTTTTAGATGAGCTATGGCATTACTTTATTACTTTATTTTCATTACCAAAAATAAAATATAAAATAAAAATAAAATAACTGTCATTATCAATGATAAAAATAATGGCCAACACTATTTATTCACACACACACATACACACACTCTTTTTCTGTCTCTCACTACATCACAGATACAATGCTACTCCCTTCATGAAACTGAAAGTGTTAGTCACTTAGCCATCTCTACTCTACAACCCCATGGACTGTAGCCCGCCAGGCTCCTCTGTCCATGGGATTCTCCAGTCAAGAATACTGGAGTGGGTAGCCATTCCCTTCTCCAGGGGATCTTCTAGATCCAGGGACTGAACTCAGGTCCCCTGCATTGCAGGCAGATTCTTCACCATCTGAACCTCCAAGGAACCGCAGGCACTTCACATGTGTGTACACTCCATTCAACTTTCACAACCCTATGAGAGAAGTACTGCTAAGTATCTTCACTCAGAAACAAACAGGTTTACTGAAGTAATGTGTACAAGGTTAAACACTGACTAGACTTTAAGGCTGAAATTTAAACTTAATTCAATCGCTTACAGCAAGTATTTAGAATTAAGGATCAAGGCTACAAGTATCATCCCTAAAACTTAAGGGATTTCTCAGTTAAATAACCAGTGAATATGAACCATCCCTGGACATACTATTCCTCCAGTACTTGCTGATTTACACAGACTGGGAAAGAATGCATAGGAGCATCAGAACAATCATGTCAGCTAAAGGAATTAAAATTTGACCTTTTGTTTCACCATTTCTATCTCCAGCTTTCCTCTTGGCCCAGAAGCCACCAGCCTGCAGTTCAAACAGTGCTTCACAAGATGGCTCCCTTGCTATCTTTAGTTGCAACTTACATCATAAAATCCTACATCACAGTTGAATAATGGCAAATCTACAGGAAGCTCCCTATTTCTTAAGTTGCTTTTTTATTTTTTGCTAACAAGATACAGTTATAAAAATCTACAACTGCAGGTAAAGGTTGAAGGGAAATTCTCTTGCAAAGTAATCTTGCCAAAGAGCAGCAATCATCTACCTGGACATTGTTTCTAGTTTTTCACTTAATACATTGGAACTGCATCCTTTCTCCTCTCACTGATTCAAATATGTGGGAGGAAAGAAAGAGATCCAGTGAGGGGAGTGGGAGCAAGAGGGCATATTTAAGCAGTGCTAGAGCTTCAGCCACTGGTGAGAACAGCCTAGACCACACGGGTCAAGGGAGAAGTAAAACATCTCACCTCAACGTTCTTCTCAGTCCCCAGATGCCTCTCCTAGTGAGAGCATCTCATTGTCCGGGATTAGATTCTCAGTGTTCAAAGATGTGCATTTTGATAAAACATGACCACTAAATGTTGGTCAACAATTTCATCTGAAGCTCAAGCCAATAAACAGAGATCTGTTCAAGGTGTAATGAAATGTTATTTCTATAAATGGCAGCAATTCACGTGCTATTTAACTGCCTCTTATTATCTGGTTCTCCTCTTATCCCAAGAGGGGAGAAAAATGATCCAACAGCATCAAGGAAGTGGCAAACTATTTCTTAGCAAGCAATGTGAATAACTTACATTTTCCCACGCATGTAGAGACTGTAATCAAGAATCTGAACTATGATAAATGCATTTTCTGGAAATCATACTTTAAAGGTTATTGTTAAAAGAATTTTCTGATAAGAATTTTAGTACAATTTGATGTTATCTTCCTGGTCATACACAGCATCAAATGAAAAACCATTAAAGCAATAAAGAAAACCATACTGTCTACTGGAAAACATTCTGTCTTGGACCAACCTCTGGAAAACATTCTGTCTTGGACCAAACTCTGGTCTGGCTCTTCTGAGTTCTCTTTTGACTAAGCCTTGGGCTCCCATGTCCTTGTTTATAAAGTTCAGTTCTAGTAAGAATCCTGTTGAAGTTCAGTTTATCCAGAACTGTGCTCCCCACCCCCATTCTCAGTATTTGACCATCTTTTTTTCCTTATCCTTCATCATTGCCCAGGTGATACCTGATCACCTCTGACAGGCCTTTAGCAAGAGTCTTGTTAGGGGGACTTCCCTGGTTGTCCAGTGGTTAAGACTCTGCACTCACAATGCAGGGGGCCCAAGTTCGATCCCTGGTCAGGGAACTAGATCCTGCATGTTGCAACTGAGAGCCCACGCTAAGACCTGATTCAGCCACATTAAAGAAGAAAAACAAAATTCCTGTTAGGGTGGCTTGGTGAAAATCAGCCCCTTGTGTTTCCTCATATCCCCTTTTAGTCACTTTCTATTTATGGATTCCCACCCTGTGCTCTTTGGCTATAAATCCATACTTTGCTTTGCTGTATTCAGAGTTGAGCCCAGTCTCTCTGCCTTACTACTAAACTACTGCAGTGGTTCCTACACCTATCCTATGGCCCTGGATGAAGTCTGCCTTACTACTCTAATGAGTGTTACTGAATAATTTTTTTTAACATTATAAGCACTAAAATGATAAAACTATACAATACCTTTAAAAAGAATATATTAGACATAATAAGTGTAATTTTTTTCTCTTTTTCATTTTAGAGAGTTGGATCTTGGAGGCCATTGATAATCTGAACTGCCAAGAAAGCTACACTATCTTTGATATGCAATCATTTTCCTCAACTGCAAACAGACTCACTCAAATCTCCCTTCAAGGATACGGAGGGCAATATAGCATAGTGATTAAAACTGCAGGCTCTGGAGCCCCAAAAAACTGGGTTTGAATTATAGCTTTGCCACCCTGTCACTGAGGAAGTTACTAAAAAAATTTTTGAAAAAACACTGTGCCTCTGTTTTCTCATCTGTGCAGAGTGATGAGGCTTGTGTGATATACTACACAGGAAGGACATGCTATGGTGCTTGGCACATGGCAAACAGTTGGTGAGTGTCAGCTGGCCAATGCCACCTTCCTGCCATAAAGCTGGCTCAGGTACCGCCACTGGTGCTCTGAATAAATGTCCATCTCACACACACCTCGGTCGCTCAATCGTATCTGACTCTTTGCGACCCCATGAACTGTAGCCCACCAGGCTCCTCAGTCCATGGGATTTTCCAGGCAAGAATACTGGACTGGGTTGCCATTTCCTTCTTCAGGGGAATAAATGTCCACTGTTGATGAAAACAACGGTGATAAAGATAGTGGTGCTCATGCTGACGCTACTTTTCCCACTGAAATGTGTTTAGAGTAAGGAGGAGTTAAGCCAATAGTATTTTTCTTCCTTAAAAAAAATTTATTGAAGTATAGTTGGTCTCAGTGAACTCCGGGAGTTGGTGATGGACAGGGAGGCCTGGCGTGCTGCGATTCATGGGGTCGCAAAGAGTCGGACATGACCGAGCGACTGATCTGATCTGATCTGATAGTTGGTTTACAATATGGTGTTAGTTACAGGTGTGCAGCAAAGTGAATCAGTTATACAGATACATATATCCACTCCATTTTAGATTTTTTTTCTCATATAGGTCATTACAGAGTATTGAGTAGAGTTCGCTGTGCTGCACAGTAGGTCCTTGTTGGTTATTCATTTTATATAGAGTAGTGTGTATATGTCAGTCCCAACCTCCCAATTTTTCCCTCCTCCCCTTCCCCCCCTCCAGTAACCATAAGTTTATTTTCTACATCTGTAACCCTATTTCTGTTTTATAGATAAGTCCTTGTAACCATTTTCTTAGATTATAAATATAAGTAATATTATATCACTTATATATTATATGGAGAAGGAATGGCAACCCACTCCAGTGTTCTTGCCTAGAGAATCCCATGGATGGAGGAGCCTGGTGGGCTACAGTCCACGGGTCGCAAAGAGTCGGACACAACTAAGCGACTTCACTAATATTATACGTTCACTTATAATATATGTGATATTATATGTTATTTGTTTTTTTCTGTCTGGTCAATTCCACTCAATATAACAATCTCTAGGCCCATCCATGTGCTGCAAATGGCATTATTTTGTTCCTTTTTGTGGCTGAATAACATACCACGCTCTTTTTTCATGCTCTTCACTGGGCAGATGACACCATGGAACAAAAACAGTTATATGATACCAAGCAAATAATGAACAAAACGCTCTGTGTTACTGCAATTCACTGGTTATTGTCACAGCCAACCAGGCATTGGCAGCTATTAGATATTTCATCTGTCATTAGCAAGCAGCAAACGTAATAACTGTATCACAGCAAAACCTATTGTTTTGGAGGAACTACTTTAACATCTCTGTCCACAGGATCTCTGGACAGAATCTTTTCTGAAATGGTCTATTACTTTTCTGTTTTCACACTATAAAGTACCACAAATAAGGAGGGAAAAGTCACCTCAAGTTAGTGAACAAAATTATAAGATGTAAGAATTGAAATGGCAAATAGAACTCTAACCCCATCATTACACAAATACGAAAAGCTGAGGCCAAGAAAATTGAAGGACTGGTGGTAATTAGGCAGCAGACGCTGAAGAGACGGAATGCAAAGTTTTTAAGTGCTGAGTGTCCATATTTAACACAGTTTAAGTTAAAATTGAATTATGGTATAAGGATTTTTCTATGCTTGTCTTGGCTATTACTCTGGGGCAGTAATTCAAACCTCATCAACTACTGCCAGGGTCAAAAAGGGAAAGAAAGAGAATGTGACAGCCAGCCTGCCTGAAAGATGTACAATTATCCAGATACTGAACCTGAGTGATGACAGCTGAAGTTGGGTCATTGAGATGAAAGAATATATCACCCAGACCATTAAGAGACATGGGTAAATTCAATTTAAATTTAATATCCAACATTTTTTAAGATGCGCCTCAGATATGAGATTAGATTTCCATGCATTCTTTGATTTTGACAAATTAAATATCTTCAAACTAATTTATTTGTGTATCTTATTTAAAAAAAATACACTAAAAAATGAAAATTAAGGATGCTTATTTCCGTGTCTAAAAATTTATATCCTCAACATTAAGAGAGTAAGGCCATTTATATAAAAGGTTTTCCACACATGGTAATGGCAGATATGCTTTACTTAATCCAATATTCACAAGTAACAAGTGTTGGAGGATCCATCAGAGCCCTGCACTTTTCAAGTTGATTTTATCCAAATTACTTATACATTTTTCCAAAGGTAACAATGGCATCATTCATTCACCTAGAAAGGTAGAGTCTTGAAACACTCCCTAACCATTAGGAGAGACAGGTGGACAGATACGATCAGTTCACAAGGAATTTATGGTAAATCATATATACCCTGCTTTTCTCAACGTATAATGCAATAGAGGTCAGAGATTATGAATGTGGACCCTGCAGCCAAACCAGGTGGATTTAAAACCCCACTAAATGCCATCTACTCGCTGCATGACTCAGGCACGTTATCTAAACTCTCAGTGCCTCCCTTTGCTTATCCTAAAATGGGAATAATGACAGCAATACCTTATAGGTTGTTGTAGGGATGAAAATGTTTGAATATATACATAAAGTACTTAAAACAGTACCTAGCACATACTGAATGTTATGAAAGTGTTAGTCACTCGATTGTGACCGATTCTTTGCAATCCCAAGGACTGCAGCCCACCAGGCTCCTCTGTCCATGGAATTCTCCAGGGAAGAACAAGTGGAGTGAGTTGCCATACCCTTCTCCAGGAGATCTTCCCGACCCAGGGATTGAACCTGGGTCTCCCACATTGCAGGCACATTCTTTATCATCTGGGCCACCAGAGAAGCCCTACTGAATGTTACACTTCTTTGCTATTACTATGTTATTACATAAGGGACCATATAAAAGACAAATATTTCAGTCTGATGCCACAGTTTTGCTGACTTCTCAATGTCTTTTGGGTTTTATGTATATGTGCTAAGTCACTTCAGCTGTGTCTGACTCTTTGCAACCCTGTGGACTGTAGTCCGCCAGGCTCCTCTGTCCATGGGATTCTCCAGGCAAAAATGGGAGTGGGTTACCACGCCCTCCTCCAGGGGATCTTCTTGACCAGGGATGGAACCTGTGTCTTATGTCTCGTGCACTGGCTTTATAGGTCTTACCAGTCTACACCTATCAGTGTCTCAGTGGTAAAGAATCTACCTGTCAATGCAGGAGACCTGGGTATGATTCCTGGGTTGGGAAGATCCCCTGCAGAAGGAAATGGCAACCCACTCAAGTATTCTTGCCTAGGAAATCCCATGGACAGAGGAGCCTGGCCGGCTACAGTCCATGGGGTCACAAAGAGTCAGACATAACTTAGCGACCAAACAACAACAGCTAATCTACGTCTATTACATAGTTCTGTCAAGCAACTATCAAAAGCTCAAATAATCCACCCAACAACTGTTGGTGATTCATCACTCATAGGCTATTAATTTTCACTGGTTCTGTCCTATCTAATGCTCTGCTTTATGTGGGTCATTTCCTTTGGTGTCTAGAATTTATTTCCCACAGATAGTAGAAACTGTGCTCTTCTCAGCCTTGGGACTAGGAGAAGAGGGTAGGGAAAGGCCCATCCCCCAAACTCTGACCGGGAACGTTTGAACTGGAAAGATGTATAAAAGGAACTTAACACTGAGAATCTACTATGAGGGAGAGACTGTGGTATCCTAGGCACTTTGGGCATGTTTTCCTCAATTAATTCCCAAAGTAACATTCTGGAAAACATGTCTTAAAACTTAGGGCTCAGAAATGTTAAGTAAAACAGACCTGAGCAATTGAAAGTGACACAACCAGCATTTAAATGCACTCTATGTGACCTGGAAGCCTTGCGCCACTATGGAAACAGGCTGCCTGCTCTCGGATATGATCCACTCTCCCTCCCCTGCCACAGACAGACACGCACACACACAAATGATTCCATTTACCTGTTTTAGATATATTTGACATTCATAGGGTTTAATTCAAAGGAAGGATTCAAGAGGTGGTAGACTGGGAAGGAGAATGACCATCGCTGTTTCTCACAACCTGCATCCTTACTTCTTAATTTCTTATACAGTCTCATTTGAACTTGAATTGAAGCATGAACACACATACATACACAATTACAAGAAGGCCTCATTGTGCCCGAAATGTGAATTCTTGAGTATATTTTTCTCTTTTCTATAATCCCTTTACAGCTATGAAGACTATCTCAGATTAAGTCCTATACCTTGAATTCAGTCTATTAGAAAACCTAATCCTGAAATGCAAGATTTTTTTTAATTTATTTATTTTAATTGGAGGCTAATTACTTTACAATATTGTATTGGTTTTGCCATATATTTTAGTAAGAAATCGATAAGACACTCTTAAAGATAGCTCAGGAAAATGGCTATAAAACATGATTTCCTTGTTTCCACAACAATTCAGAGCCTCTAGAGAGAGAATATGGGAGGCTTTTCCACTTGGTAGAAGGCAGTGCACTGAAATTACTAATTGGTAGCTAACTCTAGTTATGTTATCCTGCTACTAAGCCTGCCCACATTTAATTAAGTGGGAAGAACTTTTGAGGCCCCCATTCACACTCTATGTTCACAGTTTAGAAACACAAATCCAAAGCAAGAACAAATAATATAAAAACTGGAAAAGAAATATCATCTTTTAAACTCCTTTAAAATTGTGCCTCCCATTCCCAGCCTATTTTCCTGGTCTAGTCTTTTTTTCCTGGTCTAGTCTTTATTTTCCTTTATCCAGTACCACTTTTTTTATTGTTATATTTGCATGCTTCCCTTTTCTTGTTTTTGTTTTAATTTTTATGAAATATAGTTGATTCGGGGGCGGGGTGCTCCCCAGGTGGCGCTAGTGGTAAGGAACCTGCCTACCAATGCAAGAGACACAAGAGATACTGGTTCAATCCCTGGGTTGGGAAGATCCCATGGAGGAGGAAACGGCAACCCACTCCAGTACTCTTGCCTGGAGAATCTCATCGACAGAGAAGCCTGACGAGCTACAGTCCATAGGGTCACAAAGAGTTGCATATGATTGAAGCAACTTATGACGCATACATACTTGATTTATAATGCTGTGTCAGTTTCGGTGTTCAGCAAAGTGATTCAGTCATACACGTGTGTGTGTGTTCTTTTCAAGATTCTGGCTTTACAGGCCAAATAGCCTCTGTTGTACTATTCAACTCTGCCATCACAGTGTGTAGACAGTCAAGACAATACTAAAATAAATTGATGTAGCTCTGTTCTAATAATTATAGAACAGGAGGAAGGCTGAATTCTTAAAATCCAGAATGTCATGGATGGGGATTGTAATACTCTAGTTTTCTAAAGCATTTTTTATCATGTTTACAGAAAACAATTCAGAATCTGCAGGATTTTGGAAGAATTGAAAATATTTGACACTATAATATCACTCAGAGCTCAGCAGTAACATAAGATTTTCTTATTTTTAGCAATGTGCTTTTATATGGCTTCTTTCTGACCACTGTACTCAGTTCTCTAAGCAGTTATTTTGTCCGCCAGCTTCTACAGCAGCATTTTACTACAATGTTTCTGACACAGTACTTTTTTTCTCAATTTTTGAAGTGGTACAAAATGTTACTTTCTATCAGTCTAAAATTTAAAATAGAAATTATTCAAGCCAATGGTTTTAAACCCTTCTAACAACTATGGGACACTTTGAGAATCTAATGTACATTATGGGTCATCTCTCCAGAAAATAAGATTATAAACTCCTGAGGCTTAACGTACCAGAGGTTCACAGAATTTGAGTCACAGAGCTCATTTCAACCTTTATTGGACAATGAGGAAAAATGGAGGAAAAAAGCATCTTCTTTTAAAATGATGAATTTTAATTGCATAGTAGTTAAGCATTATTAAATATCCTTTGAATTTTCATAAAATCCTGGGGGACAGGAAGCACAACTATTCACTTATTAGGAAATCATATGGACTATTCACATGAGAAAATAATTCAGAGATGTTCAGTGATCTGGTCAAAAGTACCCAGTGAATAATGTTAGAATCAGGACAAACCCAGGTCTTCTGGTTACAAATTGTATTTTTTTTTCTTTGCTTTATGTTTTTTAGTCCAGTGCTTGGCAAATGTTTTCTATAAAGGGCCAGATAGTAAAATTTTCAGCTTTGCAGCCATACAACCTATGATGTACTGTTCAACTCTGCCATTATAGCATGAAGGTAGCCAAAGACAGTACTAAAATAAGTGGACACAGCTGTGTTCTAATTACATAACAGAAGCAAGGTTGGATTTTGCCCACAGGGTCATAGTTTGCTGACCCCTGCATTATTTCACTTCTACATCAAAGGTAAACTTAGTTGTTTAATTTATTTTCCTAAATGGTTTTACTGTTTTTGTATCATCATAATTCTGACCTTGATAAGTGATCATTAATAAAATGCAGTTGGCCCTCCATATCTTTGGTTTCTGTATCTGAAGATTTAATGAACCATGGATCAAAAATATTTGAAAAAAAATTTCCAGAAAGTTCAAAAAAGCAAAACTTGAATTTGGCAAATGCTGGCAACTATATCCATAGCATTTATATTGTATTTACAACTACTTACATGGCATTTACATTAGGTATTAAAATTAATCAAGAAGTGAATTTAAAGTATATGGGTTAAAGTATAATCTATAGGTTATATACAAACACTGTACTATTTTATATAAGAGAATTGAGTATCTATGGATTTGGGTACCTCTGGGGGTTCTGGAGTCAGTTCTTCCACGTATATCAAAAGGTGACTGTACTCTAAATGCTAATGGAACCCTATGCAATATCACTAATGAGTGGCAGCAAAATCTCTGCCAAGAAACTAAAACTAGAATTTTATATATTGATTCTTATTTTCATTTTGAGATAGTGACGCTGATGAAACTCTGTAGAGGGAGGTAAATTTGGAACACAATCTCCTTCAGTAGCACAATATTAGATGTGAAAAATGAAAATCCTATTGCAGTGATGGAGTTAAGGAGACACAATTTGAAAAAGCAAATTAAAATACAAACTATATTTTGTTATCATGTTTAATTACTTGGACTATCAAATAACATTCAAGGAAATATTTGCTTGTGGAAGTTATTAGGGCTGTCACAAAATACCCTGGTTCTTCTGATCTCAGGGCAGGAGAGCACTTCCCCACCTATACTCTTGAAGGGAGTCTGGCTAATGTCATGTTGGTAAAAACAGTGTGTTCACACACACAAAGCATGATCAGCCAGAGGTCAGTTTTCCACACTCTCCTTCTTACAAGGGCAGGGCCCTCCCATTGATCCACACTGGACATACAATGTGATCAGGAAATAAACTTTTAATTCTGTAAAGCCAACAAAATGTGAGGGTTGTTTACTACAGAAAATAACTTGGCAGATACAGAGGCACAGATTTTTTTAAATGATATAGAAAAACATTTATACAAATAGTAGTTCATTTGGTAAAGAATCGGCCTGCAATGTGGGAGACCCAGGTTTGATCCCTGGGTCGGGAAGATTCCCTGGAGAAGGGAATGGCTACCCACTCCACTATTCTGGCCTGGAGAATTCCATGGACAAAGGAGCCTGGTGGGCTACAGTCCATGGGGTTACAAAGAGTCGTACATGACTGTCTGACTTTCACTAACTTTTATTACTCTCAACTAATAGTTAACACCTTGCTTCATTATATATTATTCTGATGATCACATTTTAGGCCACCTAAATATCATTAAAATCATTCATTTCATTAGATCAAACTACAAATTAACTAGATGAAGAAACTAGTCAAATCTAACACTGAGCATTGTGAGAATAACTGGTTTGAGCACATCTTAAGTATGTGAAGGCAACATTATAAATATTATAATAATTAAAATGAATGGATCAAATCTTTAAGAAAGAATGAACTTTCTTTGTTAACATTAGTAACATAAATAAATGTAACATAAAGTTTAATAATAAAATAAAAATTACCCTAGTAACAAAATTAGTTTTGATTTATTATACTGTCATTCAGTGTACAAACTGTTTTTACATACACGTTTATTTAACCTTCACAACAACTTTGATTGTGAGAAACACTAGCCCTCTTTGATAAAGAAGAAAATTCAGGATAATAGAAGAACTATGATTTGCTTAAAAGAATACAACCCTAGTTAGCAGTAAAGACAAAACCTAAACAACTTCTCTGAAATGAAATCTGATGTTCCTTCTCCTGCATCACTTCTTTAAAAAAATGCGGAGAAATATTTTCATTCTGAGAGATACAATGTAAGTAAAACTACATGAACACATACAGAACTTCATTGACTTGCAGTATAATATTTATTAGGAGGTCATGTCTACATCTGTTTTTTTATGCATCAAATGAAATGTAAACAGAGTTTCTGTTAAGTCATCCACAGGTAGCAGTGAAGTAACCTATTAAAACCTGCATTGTTTGAACAGGAGCTGCTTAAGCAGCTCATGATTTATTCCATACCCTCTCTTTCTTTTTCCTTCTCTTGCTGCTTGCCTTTGGACATTTTTTGTTAGCATCTACAATAAGGGAAACTTAAACTTAGAGAGGAAAGGCACAACGTATCAACCAAACTTGTCCACTTGTCTGTTGTTTTTTCTTTAAAAATAAAGTTATTAGGGAAAGAAGTTTAAGATTAGTAATTAACATGCATTTTTGAGACCTGTGGCACTGAAGAATTGATGCTTTTGAACTGTGGTGCTGGAGAAGACTCTTGAGAGTCCCTTGGACTGCAAGGAGATCTAACCAGTCCATTCTAAAGGAAATCAGTCCTGAATATTCATTGGAAGGACTGATGCTGAAGCTGAAACTACAATACTTTGGCCACCTGACGCAAAGAGCTGACTCACTGGAAAAGACCCTGATGCTGGGAAAGACTGAAGGCAGGAGAAGAAGGGGACAACAGAGAATGAGATGATTGGATGGCATCATCGACTCAATGGACATGAGTTTGAGCAAGCTCCAGGAGTTGGTGATAGACAGGGAGGCCTGGCATGCTGCAGTCCATGGGGTTGCAAAGAGTCAGACACGACTGAGTGACTGAACTGGACTAAACTGAACTGTGACTTTCAAAAGTTCATATGATCAATATTTCCTCCAGTGGTACTTTAGAACCAAAAGATGGCTGCCTGGAATTCTTTTCTGTTTAAAATTAATTATTTGCATTGTACCTTATGTGCACACAAACCACAATAATTACTCATGAACCTTATTTGGCACAGGTACTTCTTTTGCATATATCATGTTATACTTTCAGTATCACATAAATAACAATGCCAATTTCCAAGAGTAAGATTGCACAAGTCTAGAATTTTTTTTTAAAGGATTGGGAAGAAAACAAATATGTAGCATAATTACTAGCTTTAAGTAGACAGGCCCAGACAAATGTTATTACATTCCTTCCCTATCAAATGCAGTACTTGAGACAATTTTAAAAAAATGTTTTTCTGATAATCATCCCACCTATAGTTTTAATCACATTCTGAGCAATACTTGCATATTTAGGGGTCAATCATATGTTCTTTAAAACCTATAATGTATGACAAATGTGCTGCATGTCAGTGGTTGGGAAAGGAGAAAAGACAAGATTAAAAATAGATTCTGTATTTATTCAGGGCATGAACTTCATGACAATTCTTTGCTTCCAACTTTAAGGTAATTTCACAATCACACGATTTAACATTGATTGCTTTCCAGAAGATTAAAAATATGTTAATGCAAACTTTTTGAAAGCTTATTTTGTTGCAGAATATAAGCAATTTCTGCCTTGAACACACCCAAGATATGGATGACTACGATGCTGATACCATATTCCTCTCACTGGCACTTTCAGTTTCTTTTATATCTACACTTGCTTGCTCTGCATTCTGCTACCACAAATAATAATAATAAACACTGCCTCACTCCTGGGAAGACTACATCCATAACACTACTGGATCACTCCTGGGAAGATTACATCCATAATACTCCTTCCAACTAGCATAGCATTCTAAGGACTCAGTGCTCTGAATCAAACCTCTTTGTGGCTGACAAACATACATACCAATATACATAATGAGAAAAGAAGATGACTAATCTATTTCATTATTATTGCTCTAGAGTCTTTAACACTATTTAAGTAAGAATTCTGCTTTACTGTCTATCAAATATAATTTACACTCTGCAAACTTAACTACTGTTCAGAAGGCATTTTTCTTCTCTGAGAAAGAAATGCATTTTAACTTGGAAAATAAACCTATGTGAAGATTTTGAATGGTAGGAACATATATATATATACACACATACATTTCTTGAGACAGGTTTTCCTTTTGTTCATTTTAGTAGATTAGAAGAGAAACAGAGCAGCAATGACCCAAAACAATTTCTTAATTTCAACTTCTGAATTTCAACTGCACAGCATTAGCATTACAGATTTTGGAGAAAGAATAATCTACTTTAACAAACTGGTATAAAGAAAAATGCAAGGAGATTGTGGAGTCAGAGCTGGAAGTCACCTTGCAAGATAATTCACCTTTTAAGCTGCTTGAAAGAAGTTCAGCTTTCCTTTAAAATGGGTTCCCAAAATCCAATATGCAGGTCTCAGAGAATATCCAAGAGACTAGTGAAAGGCCACTGAATTATGGGTATACCAAATAAATACGATAGCACCTAACAACCAAAGCTGCAATGACATCACCCCAGGAAAATGCTGGCTGTCAAATTCTACACCCCACTGCCTCAAGTCTGCTCATTTCCAAGTCCAGTTAGTGGTTTCATGAGATAACAAAATTGTACAGAAAAGCTCTTACAACTTTTTCCTCACCTTTTAAGCTATAGTTTTTGTTGTTGTTGTTGTATGTCTGTTTTTTATCATTTCCAACAGGAAGGTCCTAGATTCCCTGATAAAGATATGCATAAGGCTTTACACTTTTCAATATACTCTTGGCATTTTCAAAATTGACCTTTTCTTTTTATCAGGAATTGTTTGTTTAAACTACTCTCTAGTTTTTTTCTCCCTTTTGTCTACTCAGGTAAGCATTATGCCAAACAGGTGAAACAGGAGCTTGCAGAAAATCTGTGACCATTGTCCTAACAGCGTCAGCAATTCAATAATTCAATCAAGGTATAAGGAAATTGAGAGACTCGGTGGCTGGCTCAAAATACAGAAAAACTAAACATAGAAATTATATACTTGAATCCAATCTCTATAACTCAAGGGGCAGAAAACAAGAGTCCTCTGTAAATACAAGAAACATTACTCCAAGGAAATGTTTTCCATAAGACCTAACATGCTGCTTTGAGATTCTGAAGTTGCTAAAGACCCCAGTGCTATCTTGTTATTCGCATTCTGACACTCAGAGATCATGATGATTCACTGATAAGCTTGGGCAAATCCTGGCTCTGGCATTTCAATTTACTTTCCACTGGGGAAAATTTTATTATATTTTAATGCCTTCTGGGAGCAAAATCACCTTACATCTTATTCTAATCTTTAAATTGACCTCAAAATAGAATACAGTTTTCCATTACATCACTTCTGCCGACAGACTTTCCTAGAGTTTAAGTGATTTCTTATTAGCTTTAAAAGAACTGAAAATTTAAAACATTAAACTTCCCATGGCACCATTCTCAGAGACAAGTGTATTTCCATTCATAAACTCTCTTTTGAAAAAAAAATTTATTGGAATATAGTTGATTTACAATGTTGTGTCAATTTCAAAAAACACTTATACATACACATATATCCACTCTTTCTGCTAGATTATTTTCCCATATGGGCCATTACAGAGTACCGAGTAGAGTTGCCTGAGCTATACAGTAGGTCCTTATTAGTTACCTATTTTATATATGGTAGTGTGTATATCAGAAGGAAATGGCAACCCACTCCAGTGTTCTTGCCTGGAGAATCCCAGGGACGGGGGAGCCTGGTGGGCTGCCGTCTATGGGGTCGCACAGAGTCAGACATGACTGAAGCGACTTAGCAGCTTAGCAGCAGTGTGTATATGTCAGTCCCAAACTCCCAGTGTATCCCTCTCCCCTCCCTTATCCTCTGGTGACTATAAGTTTGTCTTCTACATTCATGACTCTACTTTTGTTTTGTAAATAGTTCATATATACTCTTTTGTTTTAGATCCCCTTCCCCATATAAGCTATCTCATATGCCATCTGTCTTTCTGTGTCTGACTTACTTCACTCAGCATGACAATCTCTATGTTGCTTTCTCTCTTATGGATTAATGCAATAACCTTCGCAATGGCCTTCCTGCTTTCCCTTTTGCCCTCTGAACAGCAACATGAGTCACATTAGGACTCTGCTGAAATTTTTCCTTGGCTTCCCACGGAATTGAGGACATTGTCACAACTATCAGGTCCTAACATGCTCCGGCCCCCGTTCATCTTGCTAACCTTGCTTCTTCTTTGCCATGCTGTGCCCTCTGCCTGAACTCATCTCTGCATTCTTCTCTTCCTGCCTTGGGCTTCCTGGGTGGCTCAGCAGTAAAGAATCCACGTGCCAAGGCTTGCCAATTGCAGGAGGTACAGGTTCGATCCCTGGGTCAAGATCTCCCTGGAGAAGGAGACAGCAACCCACTCCAGTGTTCTTGCCTGGGAAATCCCATGGACAGAAGAGCTTGGTGGGTTACAGTCCATGGGGTTGCAAAGAGTTGGACACGACTGAGCACACACGCATGTATGCTGGTTCCCTGGCTGATTTTGTTTCATCCTTTAATCTTTAGCTTAATCATTACCTGCTCTGAGAGCTCTTGAATCAGTCTGCTCTCGAGCACCTCCCACTCCACTATCGACTCTGCATCCCCCACATGAATTTTTATGGAGCACTTATCACCATTGATAATGGTCTTGTTTTTCAGGGCACTGACTGATTTTGGGTTTCCTCAAAGCCAGGCTCTCCAGGAGGGAGCCTGTTTACCTTGTCTTTCTAGTCTGTCTGAATTAAAGAGTAAACCAACAAATAAAAATTGAGGAAGGAAAACAACTAAAATGAAGCTTCCTAATACAACAACATGTATAAATTTTCGGCCATTTAAAATAAAATCAATTTATTTATTTTAATTGACCATTTTTTAAAACTTCTTTTTCTTCACAGCATTAACTAGCACTGCCTATGAACTGTACTGACCTGCTGCCTAAATATTCACTTCAACAGTCAACGTTTGGACACCTCTCTCTTCATTGCATTACTCCCCAAGGCCTGTTGATTCTTGCATCTAATTATTTCAACCTTTTGTCCTAATCCCATTTCTCAACACCAGCTCCAATCCTCCCAGTCAATACTCTGACTCTTCTGTGGATCACGGTAAAGGCCTCTTAACTATTCCCTCACTGTCTGTCTCCACATATTCTATTCCACACAGATGCATCTTCTAAGGTTACTTTTAACCTATTAACTCGCTTTCCAAAAAAAAAAAAATTCCTTTGTTCTTAGTACAGTAGGTCCAAACTTCTCAAAAATCAAACTATATTCAACTGTGTTCTTCCCATTTGAATCAGTCAATAACATTTCCCACTACCCAGTTAAACAATTCCTCTGGTCTACTTGAATACTACTCTGTCTTAAAAATAAGTCAGGCTCATTCTCTCTTGGTATTTTTGCTTAGCTCTCTCACAGACCAGGAGGCTTTTATTCCCTCCACCAATCTAAACCAAAACATTTTCTTCAAAGCATAGCTCAAACCCAATTCTCTAATTAAGCCTTTTCCTCCTCTTCTAGCCCACATGTTCTTTCCTTTTTCTCTTCTTATAGCACTGAAACAATCATTCCATGTAATATTTGATTCCACAAGACCTATTTCTGTTATTATTCCATTATTTCCTAACCGTAAATTTTATCTCCCAAATTAGATTGCAAACCAAAGCGGTGTTCTTATTTCCTTTTACACTCACAGCAGCAGCAAAAGTAGCATAGATTTCAGTAGGAGCTACTATGTTGACTTGATTTACACAGTCCTAAAGATGATCCCTCCAACTACAAACAACCATTTTGGATGGCCTGTAATTCCTAAACAGGCTTCCCAGGTTGTTTAGTGGTAAAGAATCTGCCTGCAATGCAGGGCGTGCAGGTTCGATCCCTGGGTGAGGAAGATTCCCCTAGAGGAGGAAATGGCAACCCACTCCAGTATTTCTGCCTGGGAAATCCCATGGACAAAGGAGTCTGGTGGGCTACAGTCCATAGTGCTGAAAAAGAACTGGACACGACTGAGCAACTCAACAACAGTTCCTAAACAGATCATACTCTGTTACCCCTAATCTTTCCCACATGAACCCCCGATGACTACAAAGCTCTCATTTTATTAATGCCTTTAATTACCTGAAGTTAAGTGTTAGCTATTCAGTTGTGTCCAATTCTCTGTGACCCCATGGACTGTAGCCTGCCAGGCTCCTCTGTCCCTGGAATTCTCCAGGCAAGAATACTGGTGGGTTGCCAGTATTCTTTCTTTTTCTAGGGAATCTTCCCCATACATTTGCATCAAATACCCTTAAGCCATAGCACCTGGCAGGCTATATGGTAAATGACAATTTGCCTACTGATCTCCCTGACTGGTCTGTGTGCCACTTGGGCCCAAATAATTTACCTCTTATCTTTACAGTGAGAGACAAATCATGTTTTATTATTTACTGAATAAATAAATGAGCAAAAATGTTAGTAACCTGTTTAAGGAATTAAGAATTTAGTGTAATAAGTTATCAATGGAATGTTATGTAATTTCCAACATGCTGTACTTCATCTCATTTAGAATCTCCATCTGTTTTTTAATTCCAAAAATAATTATTAAGCATCCACTATGTGTCAGGTATTGGGGGATACAGAAAAGACTCAAATACACAAAAATCCCAGAACGTGCATCTTACTAGATGACCTAAGCAATGGAGAACAGTGTTTGCTCTGAATTAGTTGGAATCCAGAGAGTATTTCAGGACCGAAGGTTTCTCTATACGGGGATGCTGGCGCTGAGATGATGCCAGCGTGGGCCAAAATGATGGCAGTTTGAATGGGGAGCAGTAGTTAAATTCTAGATCTCCGTTAAAGGCATAGCCAGCAGGATTGACTGATGAACTGGGAGTACGGAATGAGAGAAAAAGAATTGTCGACAACGTACGTTAGCCTGTGCCACTGTAAAATGGAATTTGTGAAGGGTTAGAAGGGTATGGTTTTGGAAAGAGCATGTAGATATATGAAGAGATTCTCTTAAGTTAGACCCTAAATTTTAACGTTCTATTTTATATAACTGAACTTCTCTTGGGCATATTTGTAATGAATAGTAAGGGTCACTTTGACTTCTTAGATAAATTGTCTACACTAAGCAGAAAAATCTGTGCCAGTGTCCGCCAGTGCAGCTCCATGACACACTGCCTGTATCAGACACCCCACAAGAAGCCACTGAGATGGAGTCTCCCAGACCGTCTCAAGTTCATTGTTTAAACAACCAATGCAACGCAGCTTAGTGCTAGAGGTTACAATGTCCTCAGTTTCTAAAAACCACTTCAAAGGTCAGACAATTATTAGCAATATTAATAATTACACTGAATTTTATTAAATAATGACTTGGATATCAAATGGAGACTTATGCAAAAGGCCAAACGTTTATCTTGCCCTAGACCATAAAACTAGTCTAAGGTCAGAGCAGACTGCCTTGACCTTAGAGTAGAAGACCATGGAGTAAATGTCACTGACCTAGAATGACTTAATCAACCTCAGATTAAAGCCTGAGGTAGAACAGTAAGAGATGTGAGCTGTCAGGGAGCTACCTAAACAACCTAAATAATCAGCTACTGTGCTTAATGGCTATAATTTGGGGTAAGGCTGGTAATAATGGTTTATTTTTTTTCATGTGTTGAAGTATATGTCTGCAAAACTTACTGAATTTGGGATTCAAAAAATGAGACTGTTTATAAACACAGGATGCAACAGTAAGTCTGTATAATGACTAAGTCTCTTGGAGAATAATTTAGTGGTGGTCACGATGAGCTATAACGTGGACTTTTTGAGTTTTCACTGGGCAGAAACAAACCCTTCCCACTCTGTCTGTGAGCTTTTTTTTTTCCTTCCAGACTCTAAGTAGTTTACCCAATAAACAGTTATTTCCATAGTAGAAATGGCCAAGCCGTCTAAGCTCCATAGTTAACCTATTATTATGGTTAGAAATCAAGGTTGCCATTCTTCCAGATTTTCACAGCCACACAACTTTTGACCTAGCCGATGGAAATGTCAGAGTAAACATAGGTCTTTGACCTCTTAACGAAGGCAAACATCGACATGCTAAGGTATTTATTTCACTGGCAAGTGATTCAGCACAAAAAGGCATTACGGTGGATCCGCGTAATGACAGGACACTACAAATTCCTCTCAAAGGAAAATTTAAGCAAGAGTTCATCCATAAACTGTCCATGTTCTCTTATTCAGGACTTTGACAGAAGTACTCATTTGAAAACTGTAGGCACTTCATAATCTACCAATGGCAAACAATAAAATTAAAGCCTTTAGAAAATTAATTCACGTGCCCAAATCAGAGGTCGGGCTCATGAGACGAAATCTCATCACAAGCATATGTGCAAGAGGAGAATTCCTTTTGCACACATATTTTCGGCATAATTGTGATGAGTCCATTTTCTTCCCTTCATTGAAAATTATGCTTTAAACCTACCTCCTTCTATGAAATAAGATAGCTGTAACCCCTCCCAATTCTCACAGCATGGCAAGCATAGCTTTCACTATGGGGTCTGTGTTTATATCCTCGGAATATTTCTTGGGCACTGAAGAATAACAGAAAAGAAGTTGCCTACATGTACCCATTCTGCTGCCTAGGGGTTGCTGAGTGGATGCAGTCAGTCCCAAAAAAGAGACCATGTTCCACTTTCAAACACTATGACATTCAATGTGATGAAAAGATAAAAGGTCAAGGGCTTAACGTTTCATTCTTTTTGTAATCCTCATATTTCACTGTTAATTTTTTACAGATTTGTGTTACTGGAAAAACATAATGCATAAAAAGGTCTGAAGCAATCATAATAGACAACCACATAAGAATAGAACAATCTGCTAAAATGTAGAGTTAAATTTTATAAGTTGAAGAAAGTGATATCCAATAAGAACTTCATGAAAAGAATGTCAAAACTGTACTCAAATCATTTCTTTCTGTACTAAAGAATCAAAGATGCAGGACAATTTTAAACTACTTGTTTGTCCCCTCTACCAAAATCATCATTTCAAGCCATTTCTTGATGTTCTTGTCCATTAGTCAAAGGACTCAACTGAACTGCTCCCGAGTTTTGGGTGGATTTTAAACAACTCGGTATTCTGAATCAGTAATTCATTTTCATCATTCCTTTGTTCAAACTCTCTTTTCAAAATCAATTTACTAGACTCTAGTTTTCTACCTCGAGAAGACCATTTTGACCAACTGTAAAAAAATTCAAACAAATGAATTTTAACTCACAAGCTGTACCAAAATTAAACAACAAAATAAGTTGTCTCCTACCTATGGTTGTAATAACAGTGCCAGCAAAGAAGAAGGAACTTCCCAAATCCCAGTGACTGATTTGATTGGAGGTGTTTCCTAAAGGTATAATCCCTGCATTTATTGCTGCCACTATTTGCTGCAAGTTTAAAAAGAAATGTATCAGTACACATGAATCACATGGAGACATCAAACAGCAAATATTCCCCCCAGACAACCCATTAGTCAAAAAGCATCAACTCTAAGGTCTACCCTTCCATTTAAAGTATACACTACAGATTAAAACTTTACACTGAAGAACTGAATACATTAAATTATAAGAAAAGTATATTTGACATCAAGAGAATGGATCTGCATAAAGTTTATCATATAGTGTTATGATATGCATTCATAATGTCATCTGGTACCACTGTTAGAAATTTATTTGAATTAACAACTAAATATAGCAATAATTTTAATAAGCACCACCGAGTTAAAAATATCAGATTGCCAACTACAATTTAAGTAGTATATAATAGCTTCATCAAAAAAAAAAGTTTTTCTAAAATGCTAGTCATTTTGAATGGTAAATATAAGTATCCAATCCTGGATTGTGTACAACAGTATAGAGTATAAAATCAGTTGTTGTTGTTCAATCGCTAAATCGTGTCTGACACTGCAGCCTCAGGGACTACAGTGTGCCAGGCTTCCTGTCCTTCACCATCTCCTGGAGTTTGCTCAAACTCATGATAAAATCAGTAAGGTCCGACAGTACAGGCTAAGACGACAAGGAACAGGCAACTGCCCTTCACCATCAAGCGTAAGTCAATCCATTGATATCGAGATTCTTAGAATCTCTACAGATTTTTGTAAATTCTATGACTGTGCACATCACCGATGACTTGTAAATGACAGTCAACAATATTCATACAAGAATACTAGAATCTAGATGCTGCCTTGAGTAGTAATACTGGGAGACAGACAGAAAGATGATATTATAATCCCTTCTCAATCATCAGATGTTAGGGAGGGAAGACAGAGCTCCAGAAACACAAACACAGAAGAGAATAAGGAGAAAATGATTGTGAAAGAGATAAATACAGATTGTGGCAAAAGACGTTTCTGTTGGAAATATAGTTTTTAAATATTTATCACACAATTTCCAGACTTTAAAATTGGAAGGAACTTCATTTGATAGGCAAGGAAATTAAAGACCTAGAGAGGTAAAGTGACTTGTTTAAAGTCATACAGTTTATTGGCAAATGGATAAAAACTACACTGGGAAAATGGATGTACTACCCAAAGAACTTACTGTCAGATGTAGAAGAGCAGATAATCTCAAGCTGAAATGCAATATAAAATTTCATTTGTCTGACTTGTCTTAATCTATAGGTTGAAACGTCAAGAGTTAATTGAATTGTAAGCTTTTATTTACTTTAACAACAGTATGTATTCACTGTTTAAAAAGTTTAGGAAAATACAGAAAGGAATAAAGAAGATAATACAAATTACTCACAATTCCAGAATTGAGAGACAACTACAGTTAATGTATTAAGGTGTCTACTCCAGGCATTCTGTTATACATTCTACATAGCCAGCCTTACGCACTATATGAAATGTATTCTCTATTTTTATTTAATATTATTCTACATGTGGTTTTCCTTGCAATTACCACATTTACTTAATCACTGCCATATATGTAGACATACATGCTGTTCTAAAATTTGTTGAATTATAAAAACTGCTGTTATGAACATATTTGTGTATAAATATTTTTTTCATTTCTGAATATTTTTGTGGAAGAGATTACTAGAAATAAATTTGCCACATTGAAGATTATGAATATTTTAAAGCACTTGATATATAGTAGCAAGTAGCTATCCAAGAAGGCAGTTACAATTTATAATTGCCCCCACAGCAATTTACAAATGCAATTTACCTCTAATATTAATAATCTATCTTGACCGAACTGATAGGAATCGTTTACATTTATACGTCCTTTATTGTGAGCGAAGTTGAGTGCTAATGGTTCCTTTAACATATACTAAATGCACATGAATATACATATGTGCACATATATGCATAGCACACAAAGAAGCTAGTTTTGAGATCACTGATTTAGTTTATCCGACTCTCTACTATGAATACAATATCAGATAAGCAGGTCTCCTTAAAAATATTGAAAAATATTTTTTGCAGCTACTAACCTACTATTCTCACATAAACTTTAGAAGTATTTAGTTAAATTTTATAGAAATTTTCATGTTCACAGGTTTAAAATATTTTTGCTGTTTAGATATATGTGTAATCTATAAATTAAGTAAGGAAAATGAATACGACTATGATAATGAAACTTCCCATCAAATAACATGGTGTGAATCTTCAATTACTGAATCTTCTTTCATATTCTAAAATAGAGCATTTTTTATTATACTTCACATAGACCTGTAAGGCTATTTTTAGATATTTTACTTTTTTATATTTTAAATTACAATTGGTTATTGCTATTGTACAGACAAATACAGGCTTCCCAGGTGGTTCAGTGGTAAAGAAACTGCCTCCCAACGCAGGAGACTTGGGTTCAATCCCTTTGTCGGGAAGATCCCTGGAGAAGGACATGGCCCCCCACTCCAGTATTCTTGCCTGGGGAATCCCAGGGACAGAGGGGCCTGGCGGGCTATTGTCATAGAGTCACAAAGAGTGGGACAACCTGAGTGACTGAGCATGCACACAAACACAAATATATATTTCCCTTCTCTGAGCCAGCAACTCTCAGATTTTTTATCTCAAAAACAATTACAGTCTCAAAAAATATTGCAGACATCCAGGAACATAGGAATGTGAGTTACAACTATTGATACTTGCATTTTTGGTTGAATTTCTAACTTTCAAATGTTTTGATTAATTCACATAAAAATAACAATGTGTTAACACATTTTTATGAAAAAGAATTATGTTTTCCAAAACAAAGATTTAGTGAGAAGACAGGCATTGTTTTAGGATTTTATAAATCTCTGAAGTGCCAGGCTTAATATAAAACAGTTACACTCTAATATATGCTTCTGCATCCAATCTGGAAAACAATATGGCAATTCCTCAAAAAATTAAAAACAGAACTACCATATAATCCAGCAGTTCTACTTCTTGGTATTTATTCATAAAACAAGAAAAACACTAATTCAAAAAGATACATGGACTTCTATGTTCAATTCAACATTATTTACAATAGTCAAGATACGGAAGCAACCTAAGGGCCCATCAATAGACAAATGGATACATGTACAATGGAATATTACTCAGCCATCAAAAAGAGTGAAATCTTGCCATGAATGGACCTAGAGGGTATTATGCTAAGTGAAATTAGTCAGAAAGAAAGAAAAATACCGTATGATTTCACTTATATATGAAATCTGAAAAATAAAGCAAAACATAAACAAAAGCATAGATACAAAGGACAAACTAGTGGTTGTTAGAGGGGGAAGGGCAGGGAGCTGAGTGAAGTAAATGAAGGGGACTAAGAGTACAAACTTCCTTATAAAATAAATAAGTCACCAGGATGTAATATACAGCAAAAACTTCCTTATAAAATCAATGTCACAAGGATGTAATATATAGCAAAAGGAATATAGTCAGTAACACTCTAATAATTTTGTATAGAACAGGAGGTTACTAGATTTATCAGGATGATTATTCTGTAATATATTTAAATGTTGAATCATTATGATTTACAACTGAAATGAATATAATATTGTATGTTAACTGTACTTTAATTAAAAAGTATATCTTCAACATATTCATTTATTCAAAAATATTTACCAATTGTTTATGGTGCTAGGCAATGGGGAGACAACAGGGAAGTAAAAACATGGGTGATATAATTGAAAAAAGATAAGACATGTCTTGTGATTCCACTTAATTAAGTAAAATTAATTATTTTATTCCCTAGAAGCCAGCTAAGTCCTCCAACAGCTGACAATATAACATCCATAGCCAGCATCATCATTTTAGTTTATTCTTTTGCTTGTCGATGACAAGGTTCGCAGCATCACCCAGACAGTTGGATAAGTTCCACAAATTATTTAAATCCAAAAGAAGCATATGTAGACTTAGAGACAGTAATGTCTGGCAATGTGTGGGTTGTAAATAGTTATCACAGAGCTGTGATTATTGCAACAGAAGCTTTAGATGGAACCAGGAACATGTCAAATCACTGTGAGAATGAGTCTACCATGAGGTCCTTTCTCTGAAATATTCTGATAAATTTATTTTATCTATTTGTACAAGGTCCCTTGGTCAACATCCAAAGGATATCAGATGCCCTTGGTGAGGGCACTGACACAGACCTAAGAGACTCTGTAATTTCAATGTCAGTTCGGGCCATCAGAGCACTTAACAAATGCCTTTCTGAGAAGTGTTCCTGTATGTGCCATATTATGTGATTAAAGCAACAATCACCTCATGTACAATAAAAACTCACTTTTCCACTAAAGACAACTTTTATGAACAACCATATTGACAATTTATGAATAAGCTGTATTTTTTAGGTTAGGGTAAAGGAAATGTAGGACCCTCTGCATTTAATCCTAACATATTATTACCTGAAGTATTGATTAAGAGAGGACTTCCAAACATAAAACCTACAATAGAAATAGTATAAAATAATCTTCAATGGATTCACACTCAATTTTGCTTTTCAGCTCATCTACAATCATAGAACGTGCATTAAGGAAAGGCAGTTGTATTAAATATATATATATATATATATACCCACAAAGCTACAAAAAAATTGTACAAATCTAACAAAGTAAATATATATGTATAGCGAAAAAAAATGAAAGGCAGTTGCATACATGATTCTATTCAAGAATAAGAAATTAAACTTAAGAAACAGAGCTCTGAGAGGCTTATACTCCTAGAGTTGATAAAGGTAATTGCTCTTAAAAGTAATTATTAAAAAAACCTTGGTTTCCATGACAATGGTGGCTTTAGAATCAAAGTTCACTGAGTTCTAATGGGAATTTGTGCATTTTTGAATTGTACTGTTTATGTCTCAATGTCATCTGGCATTTTGGAACTATATTGAGCTTTAACAGCAAACCATGCTGACACACTTATTTGTAAGAGACTAGTATAGGTTTCAGAGAAGGCAATGGCACCCCACTCCAGTACTCTTGCCTAGAAAATCCCATGGACGGAGGAGCCTGGTGGGCTGCAGTCCATGGGGTTGCTAAGAGTCGGACACGACTGAGCGACTTCACGTTGACTTTTCACTTTCATGCATTGGAGGAGGAAATGGCAACCCACTCCAGTGTTCTTGCCTGGAGAATCCCAGGGACGGGGGAGCCTGGTGGGCTGCCGTCTACGGGGTCGCACAGAGTTGGACACGACTGAAGCGACTTAGCAGCAGCAGCAGTATAGGTTTGCAACTCAAGGCAATCGATGACAATCATGAAAATGTTCCTGGGAGTCCAATGCCCAGGAATAATTTTCTCATGTGTATTAAAGTACTTGACTAGCTTTAAGGAATAGCTATTAGAAAGTAAGCAACCCCAGGGAAGGCCTGAAGAACACACTGTTTTCAGAGTAGGTTATATTGTGAATCTTAAAATACAATTTCTGATTTCATGTTTTTTTCTCCTTTGCTCAGATGCTCAGATGTTCATGTTTACCAGAACAATACAGATTGTTCTGAAAGCCTACTACAGATTCCTCCCCTGTTAATATTATAATCAAGATGTCACTAAAATATGCTATTACACCTATAATCCTAAAAGTAGGGTCACGCTAGTAATCTGAAAATTTGAAGTGATACAAGAATTTCAAACTGCAGGTACAAGGCACTGGCATCTAATTGGGCAACAGCAATGATGTACGGGGCTTCCCCAGTGCCTCAGCAGTAAAGAATCTGTTTGCAAGGCAGGAGATGCAGATTCAATCCCTGGGTTGGGAAGATCCCCTAGAGGAGGGCATGGCAACCCACTCCAGTATTCTTGCCTGGAAAATTCCACAAACAGAAGAGCCTGACAGGCTGCCGCCTATAGAGTTACAAAGAGTCAGACGTGACTGAAGCAACGGAGCACACAGGCACAATGATGTCCAGGAACTGGTTCAGTGACAGCTTCTTTTAACTGATATTTAAGACTGATCTCACATTTTCTCCTCTGAAAAAGAACATTATTTCTTCTACTCAACTGATATAATAGCTAAATCCAACTAGAGTTATACTGACATCTGTATAATGACAAAGTTCCTCAAAGAGGAACAAATACTCTCTTGCCAAATTTCTGTAAGACACAATTTTATACCTTTTTGGTCACTATATCTTTGTGGGGGAACTAATTTCACCCTGAGGAGGCTCTTCTTTAGGAAAGAAGTCAAATCACACATCTGACCATTTCACACACGTCTGACCACTTCAACCATGTAAACAAGACCATTTTGAAAGACTTGAAGATGCATAATGAGGAAAGCAAAATAATTATGTTCTCATTGCCAAATGACTTTGTGGGAAGATATTATGTAGGTATCATTGCTATTTATTGTTATGCTACAAAAAACAATCATCATCCATCAATAATATGCAACGATGCTTGAGAACTTTTGCCAAAGGCTACAGGACCCTTTTTAATTTCATGGCTGCAGTCACCATCTGCAGTGATTTTGGAACCCAAAAAAATAAAGTCTGACACTGTTTCCCCAACCTAGATAGCATATTTAAAAGCAGAGACATTACTTTGCCAACAAAGGTCCGTCTAGTCAAGGCTATGGTTTTTCCAGTAGTAATGTATGGATGTGAGAGTTGGACTGTGAAGAAAGCTGAGCGCTGAAGAATTGATGCTATTGAACTGTGGTGTTGGAGAAGACTCTTGAGAGTCCCTTGGACTGCAAGGAGATCCAACCAGTCCATTCCAAAGGAGATCAGCCCTGGGTGTTCATTGGAAGGAATGATGCTAAAGCTGAAACTCCAGTACTTTGGCCACCTCATTCGAAGAGTTGACTCATTGGAAAAGACTCTGATTCTGGGAGGGATTGGGGGCAGGAGGAAAAGGGGATGACAGAGGATGAGATGGCTGGATGGAGTCACCGACTCGATGGATGTGAGTTTGAGTGAACTCCGGGAGTTAGTGATGGACAGGGAGGCCTGGCGTGCTGCAATTCATGGGGTTGCAAAGAGTCGGACACGACTGACCAACTGAACTGAACTGAACTGAACTGAGAGGATCCTTATGCTCACCCCTAACCTTCTGGCTATGTACCAATATACCATGATTACCTAATATCAGATGATGTGAGCTGCTTTGGAACCAGAAAGTGAAAGTGAAAGTCACTCAGTCGTGTCCGACTCTTTGCCACCCCATAGACTATACAGTCCATGGAATTCTCCAGCAAGAATACTGGAGTGGGTAGCCTTTCCCTTCTCCAGGGGATCTTCCCAACCCAGGGATCAAACCCAGGTCTCCCGCATTGCAGGCAGATTCTTTACCAGCTGAGCCACAAGGGAAGCCCAAGAATACTGGACTGGGTAGCCTATCCCTACTTCAGGGGAACTTCCCGACCCAGGAATTAAACTGGAGTCTCCTGCATTCCATATGGATTCTTCACCAACTGAGCTATCAGGGAAGCCCCAGATAGAACCAGAGTATCTCAAAATGGCCTTTACTCTTCCGGACTCAGCATTTAGATGCAACACTGGGAGATCCTAGGTAACCTCAATCGGCATTTTTTAATCAATGAATAATAACATTTGTTTGTCCATTTCCTAGGCGCTTTTTGGAAAATCTTTATTAGCCATAAATATCTGTCTTAAATGTTATTTATAGACAACTGTTGCATAAGAAACTTCTATTCTAATGTCAGTGATAGGTTGTAGTCTTAATCACTGGGGCTGCTTTCCGGGCCATTCTACAAACTAAATCAGGTTCAGCCAAGAAGTTACATTCTAGGGTTTCATTGCAAGTTTACATACAAAGGCAACCCATGATATCCTTTGTACCACTGGAAAAATCCCCAGAAACCAAACTCATCTTCTTCGACTTGGGTCCTTTCTTGGTCTTCTGGAAAGTTAAACAGTGCCACAGGCTTCCTTGCCTGAGATATTTCTGTCAGAATGTCAATTGAGATAGTTGACAATCCAACAAGGAATCAAACAACTTTCTGAAAACCTTACGGCATTAGCACACAGCTCCATAAAAACATTCCAGCAGTAGCTCTAAGCTAATGACAATACTGATTAAACTACACCAAATGGCCAATATCCAAGCACTTTTTGATCTATCAAATGACAATTTAATAATAGCATACAACAGAATGGTATATATGTTTTCATTAAGAGTTTATAACATGATAAATTTCATTGAGCCTAATACTTGTGTTGAGTGTTTAGTTGCTAAGTCATGTCCGACTCTTTGCCACTCTTTGGACCGTAGCTCCCCAGGCTCTTCTGTCCATGGGATTTCCCAGGCAAGAATACTGGAGTGGGTTGTCATTTCCTTCTCCAGAGGATCATCCTGACCCAGGGATCAAACTCACATCTCCTGAGTCTCCTGCACTGCAGGCAGATTCTTTACCCACTGAGCCATCATACTGCAGAATTAAAGCTAACTCTAATAAGCAGGAAACTATTAACAGCAAATTAATCTAGTATGGTCTTGCATATAGTCCTACTGTGAAGGATATGTATGTGTTAGCTTAAGAAGAATTCTATATGGTTGAGAATGCTATTCTGAGAAAATATGAACTAACCACTGCATCCTTATTGGAAATTCACGTTATGTCCAACTTTTGCACACATCTCAGAAATCAGGTGATATTATCTACTATTTAAGATGATAACATTTGCTATCAGTAAATGTGTATATTCATCTTTTGACATCAAATATTTCATACTACATGTACAATTCTAACCTCTGGTTTAATAAATGAACCTGAAACACATTATGTAACTTATTTCCTAACAAAAATCAGTCAAGATAAAAAAAATTCTATAGTTACATAAAGATGACATTTTTTTCCTTTTTTTTTTTCCCTGTCTAGGATAATTAGAGGCACCTACATAAATTCAAAAAAGAAACATAAATTTCAAAATTATATATCACAATTAAATGAACTGTTTTAAGTATTGGCAAAGGTCAGATTTCTAAATCTAACATCAACATTTTTATTTTTAAAAGATATATTTCTGATCTTATATGCAGAAAAAAGATGGAGTAGAACATTTGCATATTTCATACAGAACACAGGTGATTACATCATTCTATATTTAGAGTCTGGTAAAGGAGGAAGTTTTCAAGGTCTCCCCAGAGTATATCTTTTAAGTCAGAAAGGTAATATGCAGTACTGTTTTTAATCTTTTGTCTTTGTTGGACACAATTTGAGTCAAAACACATTTCCTATTATCTTAAAAAGGCTTTCAAAGCCCTTAGAATGTGTTTCCACACAATGCATGACCTAAGTTTAACCACACATTAATTAGAAACTTCTTGTAAAGAAGAGTCCTTTCTGTAAAAAACGCAAAAAGCTTAATTCTTAATGCTTAGAAAGGATAGTATTACCTACAGAAAGCAATTTCCACATACCAGATTTTAGAAAGCACCTCTAAAAGTAAACATCTGGCTTACCTTCCCAAGACTTTTTCTTTCTATTTAAGGATTATGCCATTGCATGTCAAAGCTATTTTTATACACACTAATGAAGTGTACAGCTTTTTTCTTGTTCTTTTGTAAGTGTAAATTTATTTCCTATTAGTAGAAACAAAAGCTTAAAGTCCAAAGTAGGAAACAGCAGAAAGCTGGAGGTGGATGTTATCAACAGGGCCAGAAGCAAGAGGCACATCACAGGGTATGAGGGTCGCCTTCCCTGTTTTATCCACTCTGGAAGCTGTTTTTAAATCATACAAGTTATAGATATATATACATTTGTGTATATACAATATTGAACATTTGGAAAAATAAGAATTAAAATGTTCACTCACTGTCCCTGAAAACGCTTTTTTTTTTTACAACATGCATATATTCAATTTTTGGTTTTAATAGTTGTCATAATTAATGTGCTTTCAAGTTTTCATCTAATATAAGCATGTTCCAAGGCATTTTGAAGTCATCAAAATCTCACTGAGTAGCTACATACTAATCTTCTATCATTAAATGAATTTGTATAACAGAATCCAAGTTCAGGTGATCATTTGAAAGATGATTATAGAGATGATTTATACATCAGACAAGGATCAAACTGGAAACACTGAAATTGTGCTGTTCTTTTAATCCTGCATGAAATGACACTGTGATATAGAAACAATAAAACATGGCCAAGATCTGAGTCCTTGTAACTCTGAAAGAGCCAAAAAAAATACATGTACAAGCAAGCAGACTGAAACCTGCATTTCCCCAGCTGTGCATTTTTCCATGAACTTTCCTACATTCCATATTATGGTCCATTAATATTCTATCAGAATGTTAATCTCTGTCTATCTGTCCCTTTCCACCTCACCTCAGCATAAATTGCGGGGGGCGGGGGGGTTGGTTAATGGAAGAAAAGGAAAATTTGGAGAGAGGAGAGGGAGCAAGAAGTCAGAAAGAAACAAAAGAACAAGTAGAAAAGAAAAAGATAAAGGCTGTTCAGTTAACAAAAAGACAGGTCTAGAAGAATAAGATAGGAACTTAATACAAGTCATTGTCACACTCTGTCTAGGAAGTTCTTTTGAAAGAGGTTATCCTTAAAATAAGATTTGGGTAGGTGGAAGAGTGAGATCAAGGAGACACAGCACCAGGCAATATTTTTACACCAGTTTGCCCAAGGCACACCACCAACCAGCATTTATTCATGCTCTGTTTTTAAAGCCTGAAGTTCTAAACTGATGGAAAAAAATAGTCCAAGATGGAACAAAGGCAGTTTTACTCCGTCAATTACACACATCCATAGAATTCCCAAATTTGGAGATTCTGTTGGCCTTTTCCACAGAATGTCACAGGCTTCCACTTATTTGATTTTCCATCACACTTAAGCATAGATTTCCATAATAAATACCAGTTTAAACAAAAACGTGCTTAACACCTACACAAAATTGATGCCAGGGGAAATAGTTAGGGAAGCTATTCAGGTTTTCACAGAAAGGCAACCTCTTTTTCATAATACATTTTAAAAACAAGTGAATTTTTCCTGCCCTTCCTGAATATGTAAGTAAAACATCATGACAAGGATTGAAAATCTTAAGGTGTATGTACACCTGCAGAGTCAACAAAGTAAGTAGTTAACCCAGTTTGTGTTAAAGTAAACCAAAATTCCCACACCACAAAACAGTCATCTGTAAAGGAAAAATATCACAATACTAAAACATTCCAATAATATTCTGATAATCAGTCCCTATGTTTCAGGCACCACAAAGTTCATGGATTTCTCACTTCAACTGAACTGACTCATTGCCATTAATAAGCCTACAAGAAATGTCTATGCTTTCAAGATCCAGGTAAAACTTCTTAACACATCGCAGAGTAGATTTACGAATGACTTGCTAACATTATGCAGAGAATAGGAAGTTTTGCAAAACTGCTTAATGTGTTAATATGTCTGGGCTCTTAATGTCACAAAATCAAGTCAGAAAAAACATAATATATGAATAACTTCCCAAAATGTAGTGATTCATACTTACTCTGTCTTAGCTTCTTAGGTTTTCTAAAAATTTCCCCCATCTTTCTCAATTACACACTCATACACTCACCAGTTACAGCAAATGTGAATTGGTGGAAATCCATTTTGTCAAAAATAGGAGCCTGATAGGATTTCTTACACTTTTTCAAGCCAAGTGGAATGATGGAGCTACCCTTTGACACCTGTCCAGTAGTTACTGCACAAAAACGCAATTAAACTCTTCCCTCGGGCACCTCTCAGCCTGACTTAGGAGTGTCATACCACCCATCTGCACTGAAAACAAGCCTGGCGTCCTCTCCTCATGTTTTTTACGTTAGTCACTCACATATGCAGTATTGTTGGTCTTCATTCACACAGACACCCATCCCAAGACCATTTCAGAGCACAGCAACCTAGGACGGGGTCGCTGTTGTTTAGTTGCTAAGTTCTGTCTGACTCTTGTGTGACCCCATGGACTGCAGCCCACCAGGCTCCTCTGTCCATGGGATTTTCCAGGCAAGAATACTGGAAGGAGTTGCCATTTCCTTCTCCAGGGAAATCTTCCTGGCCCAGGGACCTACGAAAGGGAAGATGCCCTAAAAGCCATGTGATAAGCATGAGACTAGAGGGCCCCCTCTGCTCAGAAGCCCAGGATATGAAGACACCATTACCGGGGCAGCCTGTGCTGGAGCCTGGGTTTAGTGCCTGGAGAGGTACCAAGACGGGCTGAACATACTCTGTGATCTTCACTTCTCCTGCCCTCCAAACTCCTTCAACACCAGAATGTGTTTATGCTAGTGGGATGAGCAGGACAGACTATGTTTAAACTGGGCAGAAAGAGAGAGGACTGAAAAGTCACAGTAAAGCAACACTTACTCACTTTTTTCATTTTTAGTCCCCTGCCGTGTGCAACTATCGTGTGTGTTCCAAACAGCTATCTCTCCTTAAGGAACTATTGGGAACCAGCAGTGCAAGACCTGAGATGCTTCATCATCTCATAAAAATAACCCTGTGATCACTATCAGTAATGGTATCATTTGACAGGAATTAGGTGTCTCAAACGTATTTTCCACAAAAGCTGAGGTATAGAGAGACTAAATGGATCATGAGTTTCAAAGTAAGTAAACAAATAATAAAATAACCAGAAAAATCAGTCACTGGTCTCAGTGTTACAGTTTAGATGTATTACAGCTTTGGGTCGGAGAAGGCAATGGCACCCCATTCCAGTGCTCTTGCCTGGAAAATCCCATGGATGGAGGAGCCTGGTGGGCTACAGTCCACGGGGTCGCTAAGAGTCAGACACAACTGAGCGACTTCACTTTCACTTTTCACTTTCCTGCATTGGAGAAGGAAATGGCAACCCACTCCAGTGTTCTTGCCTGGAGAATCCCAGGGATGGGGGAGCCTGGTGGGCTGCTGTCTATAGGGTCACACAGAATTGGACAGAACTGAAGTGACTTAGCAGCAGCAGCAGCAGCATAGCTTTGGGTACCTAGCTTTAGAGACAACTATTATTTATAGTATTATTTATATGTGATAACACTTTGAAAGTTCCAAGTAGGAACTACATTTATAAATGAATTCTTTTTAAGTAATAGTCCCATTCATAAGTTTGAAGCTGGGTGAACATCTTGTTTATTTTGTCTACCTGTGTATAATACACCCCAAATGCCCATCAGGCCTTGTCTTGTATCTTTGTGTCACACATGGCCTGTATGTCTAGCATAATATTGATTGCTCAAGGATTATTTGTGGCAAAGGTTGTGCTTACTGATTTCTAAGTACACATAAAATCACTAACAAGAGCTGATAAGAGTTCTAATTGCATATTACAGGTCATGGTAAAGAGAGTAAGACTTTGCAGTAGCATTGGACACAGCTAATCTCTCCCACCTGGCAACGTGTCTGGCTCACAGAACACCACAGTCTAGCCTTCCTCAAATCTCCCTGACTTCTGTCTCATCCCCCTCACCTTTGAGCCCATGATTCTGTTCTCTATCCACTCACACACTCTTAAGTGATTTCATTTAAACTCAAGGCTTTCAATATTGTCAATATGATGATAACTCCCAGAGGTATTCTTCATCCTGCACCATTCCCTGCATGGATGTCTGAAAGGCAACTTAAACCGACCACATGCCAAGTCGAACTTCTAAGCTCCTTCCTGAACCTGCTCCATATGAGTTTTTCCCATCTCAACAGTTGGCAACTCTATTTTTCCAGTTTTTTAGGTCCAAAACCTATGAATCATTCTTGACTCCTTTCTCTCACACCTCACATCAAAATCTGCTAGTTTTACCCTCAAAAGATCCCAATGTGAAATTTCATCACATTCACTGCTTCCCTGCTCATCCAGGTCACCACTATCTCCCCCTGGGCTCTTGCAGTGGATTTCCAACTTCATCCACTACATTCTACTCCTCACAGGGCAACCATAGTGATCCCTTTAAGCTATAAGTCAGATCAGGTCCCTGCTTTGTCCCAAGTCTGTTCATGGTCCTGCAAGTCATTCTGAGAAAAATCTAGGATCCCATATACCAATTTACAAGGCCCTATGAATCACAAGCTGTAATCTAGGGGAAAATATCAACAATTTCAGATATGCAGGTGACACCACTTTAATGGCAGAAAGCAAAGAAGAACTAAAGAGCCTCTTGATGAAAAAGGAGAGTGAAAAAGCTGACTTGAAACTCAGCATTAAAAAAATTAAGATCATGACATCTGATCCCATCACTTCATGGCAAATAAAAGAGGAAAAATTGGAAGCCGTGACAGATTTTCATTTCTTAGGCTCCAAAATCACAGCAGAGGATGACTGCAGCCATGAAGTTAAAAGACACTTACTTCTTGGAAGGAAAGCTATGATAAACCTACAGAACATATTAAAAAGTGGAGACATTTCTGAAGTTTGACAGAAAACCATAAAAAAATTCTGTAAAGCAATTATCCTTCAATAAAAAAATTTAAAAAAATATCCTGAGAAAAATTAGTCTTACATTAAAATATCTTTCAGTTCAATTCAGTTCAGTTCAGTCGCTCAGTCGTGTCCAACTCTTTGTGACCCCATGAATTGCAGCATGCCAGGCCTCCCTGTCCATCACCATCTCCTGGAGTTCACCCAGACTCACGTCCATCGAGTCAGTGATACCATCCAGCCATCTCATCCTCTGTCGTCCTCCTGCCCCCAATCCCTCCCAGCATCACAGTCTTTTCCAATGAGTCAACTCTTCGCATGAGGTGGCCAAAGTACTGGAGTTTCAGCTTTAGCATCATTCCTTCCAAAGAACACCCAGGGCTGATCTCCTTTAGGATGGACTGGTTGGATCCCCTTGCAGTCCAAGGGACTCTCAAGAGTCATCTCCAACACCACAGTTTAAAAGCATCAATTATTCAGTGCTCAGCTTTCTTCACAGTCCAACTCTCACATCCATACATGACCACTGGAAAAACCATAGCCTTAACTAGACAGACCTTTGTTGGCAAAGTAACGTCTCTGCTTTTGAATATGCTGTCTAGGTTGGTCACAACTTTCCTTCCAAGGAGTAAGCGTCTTTTAATTTCATGGCTGCAGTAGTTTTTCCAGTAGTCATGCATGAATATAAGAGTTGGTCCATAAAAAATGCTGAGTACTGAAGATTGATGCTTTCAAGTTGTGGTGCTAGAAGACTCTTGAGAGTCCCCTGGACTACAATGAGATTAAACCAGTCAATCCTGAAGGAAATCAATCCCGAATACTCATTGGAAGGACTGCGGCTGAAATTGAAGCTCCAATACTTTGGCCACCTGATGTGAAGAGCCAACTCATTGGAAAAGACCCCGATGCTAGAAAGACTGAAGGCAAAAGGAGAATAAGGCGGCAGAGGATGAGATGGTTAGATAGCATCATTGACCCAATGGACAAACTCAGGGAGATAATGGAGGACAAAGGAGCCTGCAAGCTACATTCCATGGGGTATCAAAGTGCCAGACATGACTTAGCGACTTGAACAACAACAAATAGGATCCGAGCTCCTGTTACTCCTCTAACCTTTTTAAATATTTATTTCCCCTTCATTTATCCCCTCTAACCAAGTGGCCCTTGGTTAGAGGGGATAAATGAAGTGGCCCTTCTTGGATAGGCCAAGAATCTGCCTATCTCTGGGCCTTTGTTTTTGTTCTCTCTACCTGGAATGCCTTCCCCTGGTTATTCACATGTCTATGTATAGCTATTTATTACCTTCAAGATCCATGCTAAAATATCTGAGTTCCCTGATCTGCTGATTAATTAGCCAAGGCAGTGAGGGAAAGGCTACCCACTGCAGTATTCTGGCCTGGAGAATTCCATGGACTGTATAGTCCAAGGGGGCACAAAGAGTCAGACACGACTGAGAGACTTTCACTTCACAGTGACTCTATCACACAAACTGTGTTACTGTCTCAAACACTTAGAATTGTGGGGGTTTTATTTATAATTACCTTATATATTTATTAGTTTACTTATTTATTCCTTCTACTAAGATAACTATAAAAATCTTACTGAGTTATTCATGGCTTTAACGTTCATGTCCTTAAGTTGGGTGACATCAGCAAGATGGTAAAATAGAAATCCCAAGATTCTCCAACCCCACCCTGCCTCCCCAGAAAGAGATATTAATTCAACAATGCACAGACCAGTTCCCTTAGCAAGAAATCCAGAAATCAGTTAAGAAGTTCCTAAACTTCAAATGAGCATGAAATCACCTGCATCAAAGCTGGTAGAAAAAATCCTGGCACAACTCCCCCCCACCTTGCAGTTCAGTGTGGTGCAACTGGGAGAAAACTCAGCTTCTGGCTTCTCCTTACAGAGGAAAGAAATTGGAACACACACCTAATGTCCTGTGTTTTGGGGGTACCACCCACAGGACAGGTTTTGGTCTTGCCTATCTTAGAGCACTTAGAGGACTCCATACACTCTAGATGCCTAGCAGACACTGAGAACCAAAGTGCTAAGTAGACTGAAGCTTGCTTCTGCCCCAGAGGACCCACGGTACAGCAGTCAGTCAGTTACATCTTAATGATCTCTCCGTCAGGGCACTGACAAAAGTGGAGCATGTGTTTAATACTCTGGCTTTTGGGGAGGCTACTCAAAGGACTGGTTTCTATCTCTTCTGACTCAAAGCACTAATAGGATGCAGCATATTCTAGAAACATTAGGATTACTGAGCATAAAAGACCTGGGAAGCCTGCAGTAGCTCTAGAAAACCTGAAGTTACTGTACATATACTCCAGAGGTAGCAAGAGATTACAAACAGGCAAGCCCATCTAACCGGGAGTTTATATGCACAAGTCTGGGCCTTCCTGGTACTTCACATGGTAAAGAATCTGTCTGCAATGCAGGAGACCAGTGTTCAATCCCTGGGTCAGGAATATCCCCTGGAGAAGGGAATGCTACCCACTCTAGTATTCTTTCCTGGGGAATTCCATGGACAGAGGAGACTGGAGGGCTACAGTCCACTGGATCATAAAGAGTCAGACACAGCTGAGCAACTAACACACATACATATCCACATAAAAGGTTTGAGACCCACCAAATCTCATTCTGGGCAGACTGATGAAAGTGTTTCCCTGTACATGATCAGTCTGTACAAACTGAGAGAGGTGGCTGTTTTTTCAAAAATTACATATTATAAAACACAATTTTAAATCATAGTCTCATTCATTCATTCACTCAGTGTAAGAGGCAGTAAGCAATGGATAGGTGTAAAAATAATGAGTCATGTCTGTATGGAGATACGAACTATAAACAGATGGCAAAAGCAAAATATATGGATTATTTATTTCAACAAAATAAAAAATGTTAGTCTATCAGCCCTGATCCTAGAAACATGCTGATATTTATTAGAGAAAAAGAAAAAGGATAAATTGGGAGGTGGGGGAATTTTTAGGGAGTTTGAATTCATGGATCCAATATCGTTCTGTTACTAACTGGTAGCAGGCTCTTAGAAAAATTGTTGAACTGTTTTTTTGTTGTTTAGCTCTAAAATGACAGAGTTTGACTAGGCAATATAGATTCCAAGTTCCAAAATCAACAAGTTTATTCCTTAAAATATTGTATGCAGTTAATTCAAAATACATTATGAAAAAATGTTGCTGATTTTTTCAGAGATCCCCTGACTTTCAGATATAAAAGTTATCACTTTTGCTTGTCCTCTGTATTTTGAGACTCAAAGACACACGCTGCAGTTTGGTTAATAATAAGATTAATGTTTTTTTTTTTTTTTCTTTTTGCTCAAGGAAGAAGGCTATCTAAAGCAATTTAATCCTGCATAAGGGAAGACTCACAGGGCATAAAACACACAGACAAACATACAAACATACACACAAGTTCTCTATGGATCAAGAAATAATAAGACTGTGAGGTACTAACAAAAGGAGAATAAAGCAGGAAGTCTTGTCTTTATCAAAAAACTGGGTTTTGCATTACTTTTGCATAATGCATACAGACAGCACCGTATGGCTGTCCACGAAAAATATGCCCAAGGAATGATACCAATACTATAAAAAACATTATTCACAATTTTAATTAAACCAATTTATTTAAAACGAGCCTCAAGAAATAGATTCTTCAGGCCTGCTCAAATTAGGAGCCAAATGTCATCATCTAATAAACATCTTCCAGAAATGAAAACCGGTGTGAAGCTTTGGAACTTATTAATCAGAGAGGAAAGAAAGAACATTGATATTTATCATGGAAAAAGTAATTATACAATTTTTTATGGTAGTATGTAAGCTGTAGCATGACCAGAAATGTCACTATTGTGGGAAGTTTTAAATAAAACAAATTTTTAAAGCAATAAATATATATCTTATATCTTAAAATAGAGATTAGGATGTATTTTGATAAAATAAAAACAAAATAAAGGGCTTCTGCCACACAGAGCCCATGCAAATCATCTAGCAGTTACTATGCTCATTGAAATGATCTTCTTCCCAATGGATCTTACACATACTAGGTTGAATATCTAGTATCAGCTTCAGAACCCTTAGTCATCTGTCCTCTCCTATCTTCCCCAAAAGTACACACATTACCAGGGATCATCACCCTTTAACATGTCTTCCTGAAAGACTCTCTCCTCTCCTACTAGCCCAAACCTCGTTTGTTCCCCCTTACTTAAAATTCTTCACAAAATCAACTTTCATTAAAATTTATCCAACTAATCTTTCTAATTTTATTTGATTAAATCCCCCTAACAAATCACTGTATTATTTGCCTAGCACTATTTTGACATAATTATGTTCGCTTCTTTCTTAATTTTCTATTTGTTGATTTCCATTACACGTAAAACCTAGACCATTTATGAAGACTAGAAAGCTCTGGCCAGCTTCCCTCAACTCACAAACAACAGCCCACCCACACCAGTGCTTGCATAGGTCCTAGGACACACCAAGGATGCTCTTCACCTTTGCATTTGCTGCCATCTCCTCCTGGAACACTTCCTCCCAAGATCTCTACGTGACTGACTCCCTCATTCAAACCTCATCTCACTGGCATCATCTCAGAGAAAACTCATCTGAACACAGCCCTAGAGGAGCCCTTCCCCTATCTCACTGGGTCATTCTTTGGTCTTTAGATTATTTGCACTTCCTGAAATTATCTTGTTGAGCCTTCTTTATCTTCAGTCACTTCCCACTGGTGTAGCAGCTTCAAGAGAGCACTTTGTCAGTATAGCTCTATGTTGATGACCCCTCTTGCTCGAAACCACACCTTTTAAAAAACACTGCATGCAGATGGAAAGTGCATTTTTACTACTTCCTTTAGATGGGTATATCTTCACATCATGTTACTTCAGGTCTCTCTAAGAGCTGATATGCTGTCTGAATATGACAGATGAATGGAAAAATATTTCCGAGTGAGGATTCAGTGGCATCACCAACTCGATGGACATGAGTTTGAGCAAGCTCCTGGAGTTGATGATGGACAGGGAAGCCTGGTGTGCTGCAGTCCATGGGGTCGCAAAGAGTCGGACACAGCTGAGTGACTGAACTGAACTGAGGATTCAGAAAGAGAGAACTCAGGATGTTCAGTGTGTGTCCAAATGTCCAAAAAAATTCCAACTCACAAAACTATGCTACAAATCAATGCTTTTTCTCCTATATGAGTGATAAGTTGACTAATCAAAATATAATTTTGTCTTATAAAATTTTTTCATAAAAACTGGAAATAAATGTCTCCATTTTTCGTATGCTCTTGATGTGTGTATCCACTGGGACAGATGGAGAAGAGCAGCAGCCTGCCTCACCTTCTGAGAAGCAAGGGTAAAACAGATGTTCAGAGAAATCCTCACCAACCCCTCCCTCACCCAACAGGACCTTCAGAACTGCACCCAGAAACCTTTAAATTTCCTTATGGACTGATATGTAATTAACATTGTAAACTCTGTTTTACTAGAAAACAGCACAATCGCCTGAGCAGGCTCTAAAGTCAAAGCCAAGGAGATTTCTGCCATATTCACCAGCTGCTTCTTTGCTCAAGAAACACCTGGATGCTGCTATGTGAAAATATGCTGCCCACTAAAGAACATAATTTGTATTCATCTCCAGGACTATTTTAAAGAAAATAAGACCTTCCCTTTATTCCCCCTGAAAATAAAACATAAGAACTCTACCATCTAATAGCAATCTTCTCCTTTCTAACCCATTTGGCCTTGCCTTGCTTGGAAATCTGTTAGTGAATCCTGACTACACTGTCACCTTGTTGGAAACACACACAGCACCACAGATACATGTGACTCTTGGTTAACACAAAACCTCCCTAAGGATGCCCCTTCAAACATGGAGAAGCGAGGTACCTCTGCTCTCAGAGCTACACCAAATATCTGAACGGACACGGGCCAGTGTCTCCTCACCCACGAATCTCAGACTCTGCTTCCTTGGCACCATTAGTGTCCTCTTAGGCCGAATGCACACGATGTCCAAGGAGAGAGGAGCGCCTTTTACCATATCCGTCACTTATATCAAATATTTTTAAATCTCCCTCTCTCTATATATATGAATAACAGTGACGGGAAAGGAGAACTTTCCATTTGCCCCAAAGGAACATGCCCTGTTTTAGCTTATGAGTTCTGATGACCCCCCCATATTCCTCGAAGTGAGTTTTAGCAAAATAACAATAGATGCATAACTGGAGAAAAGAGGTTTTACAATAGCCAAGAAACTATGTGGGGACCCTAAAAAGGGAACATTTAAGAATTAAAAATTCTTTTTACTGAAATGTGCATCACTGCAACCAACCTGGTCGTGTGACAGTGTCTACTGCGGGCCTTCACCTTGTCCAAAGTGCTCACATTCGTCACTTTCCTTATTGCCCAGAGTCCCCTTTATGGTCACACCACCGGAGAACATAACTTACTTCTTTTTTTTTTTTTTTAATTATAAAATAATAATCTCATTTTATTTATTTTTTTTCATAACTTACTTCTACAAGTTTCTGGTAAGCTGTGATTTCTTAGGTACCCCTAAAAAGAAGCACATACTTTTAAACTTGCTGGCTGGCTGCTGCTCTTGCTGCTCAGTCACTAAGTCGTGTCCAACTCTTTGTCACCCCATGGATTGTAGCCCGCGAGGCTCCTCTCTCTGTGGGATTTTCCAGGCAATAATACTAGAGTAGGTTGCCATTTCCTTTTCCAGGGGATCTTCCCAACCCAGGGGTCAAGCCTGCATCTCCTGTGTCTCCTGCATTGGCAGGTAGATTCTTTACCTCTGAGCCACTGGGAAGCCATTTTTAAACTTGACACTGCAAATATTGGCAGTTTCACAAAACATTATTATAGACTGAGGACTAATTGGAGCTCTCTCACATATAACAACAAATTCTAAATAAACTGGAGTTTTCTGAGAAAAATTAAAATCAGAACAGAATGAAAGCACATTGAGTATATTTTTGAACACATATGCAAGATAACTAATCATAGAGGGGAAATAAAGCAGTTGTGCATAGAGAAAGGAGGCTTTGCCAATCAAATAGCTATTATAAGGGAGTGCATAAGGACATAGAAACTAATTAACAAAATGTAAGAAGTCATAAAAAGAAGAGTATGTACTAAAGACTGAGAAACAAACATTCTTTGTAAAAAAAAAAGCATACATTTGGTTACAGATCTAAAAGGAAAGCCTTTAATAGTTTAGAAATGTAGATACAATACATATATATCTGAAAGGCTTAAATCTGTTTGAAGGTATCTGTTCTGCAGTTTTAATTTTACACTAAAAAGGGAAATGTCAAAGAGTGGAAGTACTACCATGATCTTGAGGATTGTGAAATGCCTGATGTTCAATTAAATTTTTAAAACCTCACGTGCCTGGGTGAAGAGGCACACGAATGAGAATTGAAGCTCATCTTTGTCAAGTGAAAACTAATGGACTTGTGAGAAAATAACCTAGGTTACCCTTTTCAAATGAGCTTCCAAGGTGGCTCAGTGGTAAAGAATCAGCCTGCCAATGCAAGAGACACAGGTTCGATCCCTGGGTTGGGGAGATCCCCTGGAGGAGGAAATGGCAACCCACTTCAGTATTCTTGCCTGGGAAACCCCATGGACAGTGGAGCCTGATGGGCTACAGTCCATGTGGTCACAGAGTCGGACACGACTGAGCAAATGAGGACACACGCACGCACCCTTTTCAAATAGTGTTTTCAGTAACCTAGAAGAAGCCTCAAATCACTGCAATTCTTTGCCTGAAGGCATCATTCAACAATGCTAGCATACAAACGCTAGGCATTACTAGACAGGTAACAGAAGGAAAACAGAAGGGAAAAAAAAAGGACAGAAAGAATCAAAACCGGCAGACACTCTTGTGCTACATTATGATTCCTCCTCTTCTGGAATACTGTCCACAGATTTAATTGACACTTATCAAAATGTTAACTTATCCTTCAAAAAAGGATAAGTAAAATAATCTAGGAGACGCTGTAAGCTAAGGAAAAGATTAAAAAACACGACTACCAGAAAGTCAAAGACCCAAGACACATCGTCAAGAATTATAAAAGCATACAAGCTGAGTGAGAATGAATTTAGATGCGGTAGGGGATGAAGATTAAAAAGACAGTGTCCCTCTCTTTAGATGGGAATTACATTCCTTTGTTTGCAAAATTCACTAGGCAAGTGGCTTAAAACTTAAAGGATGTAATTCTATAAAAGAGCAAATGAAAGGAAAAACTTTATTGAATAGAAAGTGAGACATATCTCAAGAGAAAGTACAGGGTGAAATACAGCTAAATTCAAAGAGTTTAGATAAATGAAGCTTATGGATATTAGATCCATGACAGATTTTTTATAATGTCAGAATGCACAGGGTAGACATATCCCTTTTAAAGCTGGCTTTATAAAGGGAACCATGGTACTGTTTCTAAATGTTCCTTAGTACCATTGTTAAGAGTAAGAAATCCTAGGCTAGATAAATTACTCTTCTTGATTCAGCCAAGATATTCAAATGTTCATAAAAATAAAAGGCAGGGAAGCAGCTGAAAAAGATAGAAAACATCATCTCATTCCCTTACTGAAAAGGATATCATCTAATCTATGTGAATACTTAAAATTAACAAAATAGGAATGAATGGGGCCATGCCTCTGAGTTTAGACCAGAGGCTCCCAGTTTAATGGCTAAAAAAGAACCATCATTCATTTCCTGAGATGAAAACATTTCAGGATGTAGCAGTTCTACTACTCCAAGATCTAGAGGAGAGGAGTAGTTCTCTCTTGCAATGCCACACGCTCTAGTCTATACTCGTCAATACTCCGTACTTGAACCCTTCAGTCAATGCTTCAGTTTCCTCTACACATTACTTATGAAAAGAATGAACCATTTGGACCAAAGGACCAAAAGAGAATTAAAATCCCCACCACAAGGGACATTGGGGGCGGTTAGCACTCTGTGTTAGGTCTTCTATGTCAAAACCCTTCAGACGATATCTAACATGAAGACTTGGAATATTCCTGAATTGCCCCCTACACAACGGTGAGCAAAAAATGGAGATGGCAAAATGGCATGCCTATGTGATCCCTTGTGTGTACAGTTCTGCATGGACATATGAATATGTGCGCGCGCGCACACACACACACACACACACATACCAGTCTATTCCATTTGTATATAATGCCTAAAGAGAGGTCTTGGCCAACTCTGGGGGGAAGTACTTCAGATTGTTACCTTCTTCTTGATATCTACTGGAATCATCTGGATTTTGTACAAGATACTATTAATACTTTGTGAATGTTACAAGTCAAGAAAGGGATGCAAGTGCTATAATCCTACAGACAGAATGTTAACTTAGTCTGTTGCAATTATTTCCCTCTGCTTTTCCACTCTTCACTTCTGTCCACTTCCTCCTTCCAGGTAAGAATTCACCAGCTCTAAATCGCCTTCCCTGACTTACCTCACCTGCTCAGGCTTCAGCATGACTTGTGCCTAACCACGTGTTTCTGCATTATATTTTAGCTGCTCATTGTGGCCTTATAATTGTACTCTAGCTTTCCACAGCATCTATCTTGCCTTCACACTCACAGACCTGCTGCACCTTCTGCTGCTGATCTAAGCACAGCAAGGAGTGTATAGGTGCACTAGCAACTTCAAATGAAGACGGTGTCTCCTTGGTGCACAAGTCAGAAATCTGATCTAGTTTGCAGGACTGGATAAAACCGGGGCCCAGGGTGAGAACACACAAGAAAATAATGTTGCTTTCAAAAAGGCATTTGGAACAATGGAAACGAACTACAGAATCTCCAGAAGGACAACTCTGCAATTCTAATGCTCGTTATGCCACTGTAGGGGCCTTAAGCCAAAAAAGGCTGAGTAACCTGGGGTTAGACATTCTGTGCCTCAGTTTCCTTATCTACAAAAGGGGATGATGAAGAATAACCTCTCTGCTTCCTGACCAAACAAAATCAAATTACTTCTTAAAAAGATGTATTCTTGAACTAGGGCTTCTGGGGTAGCTCAGCTGGTAAAGAACCCACCTGCAATGCAGGAGACCGCGGTTGGATTCCTGGGTCAGGAAGATCTGGAGAAGGGATGGGCTTCCCACTCCAATATTTTTGGGCTTCCCTGGTGGCTCAGACAGTAAAGAAACTGCCTGCAATGTGGGAGACCTGGGTTCGATCCCTGGGCTAGGGAGATCCCCTGGAGGAGGGCATGGCAACCCAACTCCAGTATTCTTGCCTGGAGAATCCCATGGACAGAGGAGCCCGGTGGGCTACAGTCCATGGGGTTGCAGAGTCAGACATAACTGAGTGACTAAGCACAGCACAGTCCAGCACCCTTGAACTAAATACTTATTGGGTATTTACTATCACTAGACATTCTGCTACACACATTCTTGTGTAACCATCTAAGCAAAAGGCCCTGGAGATGGAGTCACAAGGAAGAATCTAATCAAGGTACCATTTTGTCTCTTCCTGAACCACAAGGCACTTAATCTGTCTGTGCCTCAGTTTCCACATTGTACAAATGTGAACTAAAATATACATGTCAGGGGCTGTGTGAATTAAGTAATGTAATATGCCTTAACATGCAAAATAGTATTCAAATATATGACAAAATTAAAATGTAAATATACAACTCTAAGAATTTTACAGCCACCATCATAATTTATATTGACAGATATATACTAATCAAGCTTCACTCTAATACCATTTTAGCTTTACATTTAAGTCATGTTTTTAGTTTAGCCCAAATAAATTGTCAGCCAAAATCTATTTTTAAATGTATTACAATGTATTTGCAAAAGAATTTCTCATATTCTCCAATAACCATTCCAGCTATCAAATCATGTCATTATTATTTGAAAATAATCCTTTTTAATGATATCAGTTTGGGTCATATTTTATTGATATATAATATTCATATAGCACCTTATTAATCTTTTAACAAATATTAACTACTTAATTTTCATATATCCTTTGGAGATAAAATATTTTTCTGAGATAAAATATTTTTCTGACAACTACTTTTATGCTTTATACAAAAACTTAAGTGTAATTAGAAAACAGTGAATGAAAATATCTCAGTTGTTACTTAATGTACTTACACCTGGAAAAAAAGTTTTCTATTTCAATGCTTTCACTCTGAAAGTCATACTGCATTAAAATATAGGGAGAGATGGGAGGCAAACACATCTCACTAAGAAAGTAGCAAATGAGAGAATTCCAGGAAATCCCAGGAAAACTGGAAATTGACAAGGTTTTCCTTAAGACTTCTGTATCACCCTTGATACCATATTCCGTCTTATAACTGTGAAGACAGTGCTCCTGAGCAATCCTCACCCTTGAATCCCAGTTTTTTAAATAACTCCTAGATATTCTGGTAAAATAATCCATGCTACTAGAGGGAGAAGGGGATGACAGAGGATGAGATGGTTGTATGACATCATCAACTCAATGGACTTGAGTTTGAGCAAACAAGATAGTGAAGGACAGCCTGGTGCACTGTAGTCCATGGGGTCACAAAGAGTTGGTCATCACTGAGCGACTGAACAACAAACAGCAACTGGAAGTTTACACATTATGCTGTCTAAAAGTGCCTTCTCCGGAGATTAACCCAAAAGTATTTATGGGATGTTTAAATATTTGGGGGGTATTTCTTTTTTTGTTAAAATAATGTTCTAAAGCCAAAATTCATCCAAAAGAAAAGACAGCCATTTTAGATGCTTTCTGGACAACATGATATTGTATCCATAAATAAAATGATCAAAGATGAACATACATGTGTGTGTATCATATATATGGGGCTTCGCAGGTGGCACAGTGGTAAAGTGGTAGATTTCTTCTGCCAACGCAGGAGATGCATGAGAAGTGGGTTCAATTCCTGGGTTGGGAAGATCCCCCGGAGCAGGAAATGACAAGCCACTCCAGTATTCTTGTCTGGAGAATCCCATGGATGTAGGAGGCGGGCTACAGTCCATAGGATCCAAGAGAGTCAGACATGACGGAGCCACGAAGCACACACACATACAAACACACACATACGTATAAAAGATGAACACATGCTCCCCTAAATGGAAGCCAAATATCTTATTTACCTGGATGCTTATACAAAATAAAATAATAGCTACCAAACCATTGTATACAGAACGGTATGAATCACGATACTATGTAGAACCATGTAGTATCACTCACTACCATATACAATCAGTATATTTTTGTGCATTTTTCATACTCCCAACTATCCTATTTGCCATTAAAAGAGAAACAGTCTCAAACATAATTGCCCCCCATTCAAACATTTTCAGTGGCTCCCATGATTAGAGACCACTTTTTACATGTTTCTTTAAAGGGTCTCTATGCAAAGAAAAATGTAACCTTAGGAAGTGTGGGGGAATGGGGTGATACAGGCTGCTAAAATGAGAGAAACCTCCTTGAACTCTTAGGTTGTAAATCAATCATTCACGTAAATTCGGGATCTATTTCTTAGCAACTTCGACATGTTGAACGTTCTCCTGGGAGTTTACTATAATCTTTGTCCATCTCAACCTACACCCATTCTCCAGGTGATTTTATCCAAAGTCTTGACTTCAAATGGTTTTGGCATAAAGATGAGTTCCAAAAGGATATCTTCCTCCTGACCCTTCCCCAAAAGGCCAACACATCTCCAGCATCCCACACAACATCAACCCTTGGATGTGCTCACAGGCATCTCAGGTTTAACTTGGCTGGGCTGGAATTGGCCTGAGCCGTTGGGCTACAATAACCACACAACACCGTCCCCTGGTAAAGGCATGAGACACGCCGATCGAGGCTGTTTTATAACCACGGCCTGAGGCGCTTCAGGGAGGTGAGCACCAGCTTGTCGGCATTATTTGTGGATGACAGTGTGACAGATGATCTGCACCTGGTCCCAGAGAGTCTCCTGGAAAGCGGTGCTACCGAGGCTGACGGTATGGCAAGAAAATGCCGAAGTGGCCAGCAGGGGACCGGAAACTCCAGTCAAGACGCTGTTTTGGTCTTCCTGGTCCCATGGCGTTCTAAGCATACACCAGAGGTTCTTGATCCAAGGAAAGAGTATGGACTGTGGGTGCTGCAGTACTGTGCCACGTTCCCTGACTGTTACTGGGGGTCCTATGAATCTTCTTTGGGCTTTACAGGTAGCACGAGTGGTAAAGAACCCATCTACCAATGCAAGAGACATAAGAGTTGTGGGTTCAATCCCTGGCTTGGGAAGATCCCCTAGAGGAGGGCATGGCAGCTCACGCCAGTATTCTTGCCTGGAGAATCCCATGGACAGAGGAGCCTGGTGGGCTACGGTCCACAGGGTCGCAAAGTGTCAGACACGACAGAAGTGACTTAGCATGCACACACGCAGGGATCTTCTTCAGTAACCAAAGTCTGTCTAAAGGACACTATCAGAGCCCAAAACTAAGCTCCCCTGGCTCTCTTCCTCATCTCAGAAAAATGAAAACTGCCTTCTCTTAGTTCTTCAGGACAAACATATTGGGGTTACCTTTAACGCCTCACCTTTGCCCTGCCCATCTTGTCCGTGAGTAAGTCTCACTGGCTAGCCTTGCAAACTAAATCTAGAATCTGACCGTATCTTTCAACCTTTACCACAACCACCTTATTTCAAGCTCCCCTTATCCCTGATCCATCACCAGGATTATCACAGGAGCCTCAGAACTGCTTTCTCGGTTTCTGCCTTTGGCCTCCTGCAGTCTATTCTCAAGTCAGCAGCCAGAGGGATCCTGGTGAAACACACACCAGAGGACACTCATCTGTACCAAAAGAGCCAAACTCCTGATCATCACTTACAAGGCCCTACAAGACTTGGCCCTCATTACCTGCCTGACATCCCTCTCTCCCATGCCCTCCCAGAATCCCAGCTGCTCCTCTGCACGCAAGGGACGCTCTCATCTCTGGGATATGCAGAACCCTCTGCTGAGTGTTATTCCTCAAATGGTTCCTGAGTTAATTCCTTCATTAAAAATCACCTTATCCGTGAAGCTTCTTCAGTGACCTTATCTAACATTCATCACCAGGACCATCCAACATTTCCTACCCCTCTTCACTCTTATTTTTTCCTCCTGAGACTTATCACTCCCTAACAAACTCTCTTCCCTTAGGAGAATGCAAGCTCACCCAGAGCAAGAATTTTCATGTTTTATTCTCTACTGTGTTTCAGTGGCTGGGACAATGCACATAGCAGGAATTTAATAAATACTTGTGAATGAATAAGTGATAGTAGAATTAATATAAAACAAAGTGTTTCTTTCTTTTTTTTTAAGTCTAGTCTGTTGGCATTCTAAGAAGGCAGGTAGCTCCAGGCATCCCCTGGTACCCAGCCAATGCCCTCAGTGGCACCCCTCCTCCAGAAGGAGGGGACCAGGCCTAGGATAAAGCCCACCTCCTTCATATGGAACAAGAGGCCTTGCTCTCCTCTGCCAGACTTGCTCATAATGCCGCCTGTCACACCCAGACAATCCAGTTACACCATGCCTTCTGCCTCAAACATCTGCTGATCCCCAGTCTTCCTCCAGAGAGCTCTGATTCCACAATGAAAATCCAGTTTCCTTTGCACTACTTCTTCTGTGTCTTCTCCACTCTCACTGGGTGGTTAATTTCTTCCTCAGCAGCTCAGCTCCAATCCGTAAGTGCTTACCTTATGATTAAGTTCATAACAGTCTCCTCCATTGACCCTGGAGGAGAGAGGATCTTAAGAGAAGCCAAGTTATTTCCATCACTTTACTTGGCTCAATAACCAGCACAAAGGTCAACACAGTGGAAGTGCTCAATAAACGCCACTGAATGAATCCGTAAGGACAAAACTGAAAGGAGGGAACCGTGCAGAGAATATAATCCCCCCAACAGGAAGTCTCCAAGACCTAGATCTGAGGCTACCACACGACCTACCACATGTTAAATGTGTCCGTTTCTTCACCCAAAGAGCAGATAGAATAACTTACCCACCTACCTCCCAGAGGGTAGAGCTCAAATGGTAAAACAAAAGTCAAATATCCCATGAAATACTTTGTATCAATGAATAGATCAAAAATTTTTGCTCTTTTTTTAAATCTCATAACTGATTCAGCAAACACGGAAATAACTAGATCAAAACCAGGTACGCCTAATATAAGAGTTTTCCAGTAGTCACGTATGGATGTGAGAGCTGGACAATAAAGAAGGCTGAGTGCTGCAAAATTGATGCTTTCGAACTGTGGTGCTGGAGCTGACTCTTGCAAGTCCCTTGAACAGCAAGGAGATCAAACCTGAATACTCTTTGGAAGGGCTGATGCTATAGCTGAAGCTCTAATATTTTGGCCACCTGATGCAAATACCTGACTCATTGCAAAAGACCCTGATGCTGGGAAACAGTGAAGGCAGAAGGAGAAGAGGGCAACAGAGGATAAGATGGTTGGATGGCATCACCAGTTCAACGGACGTGAACCTGGGCAAACTCCAGGATGGTGAGGGACAGGGATGCCTGGTGTGCTGCAGTCCGTGGGATCAAGCAGAGCTGGACACGACTTGGCAACTGAACAACAACAGCAACCTGTAGCTCAGACGGTAAAGAATCTGCCTGCCACTCAGGAGACCCAGGTTTGACCCCTGGGTGAGAAGATCTCCAGGAGAAGAGAACGACAACCTACTCCAGTGTTCTTGCCTGAAGAATTTCATGGACAGATAAGCCTGGTAGGCTACAGTCCAAAGAGGAGGACTGAGTATCTATCACTTTCACTTTTTTTCACATATTGGAGAAGGCAATGGCACCCCACTCCAGTACTCTTGCCTGGAAAATCCCATGGATGGAGGAGCCTGGTAGGCTGCAGTCCATGGGGTCGCTAAGAGTTGGACACGACTGAGCGACTTCACTTTCACTTTTCACTTTCATGCATTGGAGAAGGAAATGGCAACCCACTCCAGTGTTCTTGCCTGGAGAATCCCAGGGACAGAGGAGCCCAGTGGGCTGCCATCTATGGGGTGGCACAGAGTTGGACACGACTGAAGTGACTTAAAAGCAATATAACTATGCCTCTACGGGCTTACAACATTCAAACAGGAGTAAACCAGGAAGTGTTGTCCAAAAAGAATATTAAAATACAGGTTATATATTCTCTATGTATATGGAGAGAAAGCTATGCTATTGAATATAAATCATTGCATATAGAGGACTATAATTTGATATTCATTACACTTTACTAAATAAAATGATAGAAAACTTTGCAGCAAACTTTAATGTTTATTACCTGTTTTTAGAGGCAGTAAATTTAAGAACAAAAAGCACAGGCTCTGGAGTCTGTCCATTTAGCTTTGAATAACAGTACAGTCTAACTTCTAGAAAATTAGCTCCTTCTGATTCAGTTTCACATAAGTTAAATATACATAATAAAGCACATTCCTCATAGAGTTGTTTAAGAGAATTAAAAGAGATAACACATATAAAGAGTTAGAACATTGCCTTGCACATAGAAATTACTCATTAAATTTTGGCTATTATTAATGTATTCATGACTCTTGAACTTTAAAGATGTTTTCATATATTTTTCTGTACTGACATCAAACTAACAAATGTAAAGAAAGTTGAAAAATCAAAGTTTTCAAAGTATTTCATCCCAGAAAAGATCTCTTTGTCTTGATATCTCTGCCGCCACCTCAATCTTGCCTTAGAGGGCCTGTGCCAAAAACAGCACTTAGATGGAACACACATGTTGGGAATCAAAAGAGAAGAAGAAGTTGCTCTCATGTGCCTTAAGGCTGCATTCCCCTATCTCCCCTTCCCGCCCTGCCCCCAAACGTAGGCTACCCTGTGACACAACCGCAGCATGGAATGAGGTTGCAATTGCCCACTCAGACGTGTAATTAATAGTAAAAAAAAAAAAAAAGGCAGAGACATCACTTTGCTGACAAAGGTCCATTTGGTCAAAGATACTGTTTTTCCAGTGGTCATGTATGGATGTGAGAGGTGGACCATAAAGAAGGCTGAGCCCCGAAGAAATGATGCTTTTGAACTGTGGTATTGGAGAAGACTCTTGAGAGTCCCTTGGACTGCAAGGAAATCCAACCAGTCCATCCTAAAGGAAATCAATCCTGAATATTCATTGGAAGGATTGATGCTGAAGCTGAAGTCCCAATACTTTGCCACTTGATGTAGAGCCGACTCATTGCAAAAGGCCCTGATGCTGGGAAAGATTGAGGGCAGGAGCAGAAGTGAGTGACAGGGGATGCGATGGTTGGATGGCATCACTGACTGAATGGACATGGCTTTGAGCAACCTCCGGGAGATAGTGAAGGTCAGGGAAGCCTGGCATGCTGCAGTTCATGGGGTGACAAAGAGTCAGACATGACTTAGTGACTGAACAATAACAACAAAGATTAGGTTAATGTAGGTAACCTAAGGTTAACTGAGGCGGGTCTTACTGTCTTACTATCCATTTCCTCCTCCTTGCCCACTCATCACAAAAAGAATCCAGAGTTCCTTCTCTATCAGCACGAGGCCTGAACTTCTAACATCACCTGATTCACCCTCAGCACTGAAAGCCATGAAAGAGTGCAGACTCGGAGGAATAAAACCAGATCTGAAGACCTGAACTTTGATCCTAGTGATACTGTCGGAGTGAGTCAGTGGGGCTTTCTCTGTGTTAGTTTCCTAATCTGTAGTGCTGCAATACTACTGCTAATATGACTCCTCATGAGGCTCTAAGGCAGGAGTAAAAGGGGAAACAAACGTGGGGAAAACACTTGGAAATTTATGAGAATCACACAAATGAAATGTAATTCTAATATATGATTCCTGGCTCATTCGCTTTCCTCCCTATTTAGACACTGATCTTGACCCTTGGAGCCATGCCATTACAAAGATTTCTCTGATAAGAAGAAGTTATATTCAAAGAGAGAAAAATAATTTATTTAAACCACAGGGTTAGAAAGGTGATGGCTATGACTATAAATAACAGGTAACCTCTGCATTTAAAAGTACTGACTAAGCACCAAAATCCTTAAGATTTTTTGAGAAGCAAAAATACTCAATCAGCAGTGAATATCAATAAGGCTAAAATGGATTGCCTGTGGATAGCAGAAAGAAATAAAAATTAGGTCATAGACTGAGCTCCATTTGTGTTTATTCCAAAAACAATGTAACATTTTCTTTTTCTGCCAAAGACAATGTCTCTGGAGAAGGTAAGAATGCAACTACCTGAAACAGATGCTTCCACCCAATTAAAGGATAAGCAGGGAAGGAAAAATCGCAACAGGAGCAAACAAACCTAACACTTCTTGAGCACCTCAATGCCTTACATAGAGTATCTCGTTACTCCTCACAGCAGCCTGTTTGATAGCTCTTCTTCCTTCATTCTAGATAGATTAAGAATTAGAGAGGAAAATTACTTGTTCAAGATAACACCTCTAGTAAAGTACTCAAATGGAGTTTAAAACATCTTGCTGAGAAGTCACTTCAGATGTGTCCGACTCTATGCGACCCCATAGATGGCAGCCCACCAGGCTCCCCCATCCCTGGGATTCTCCAGGCAAGAACACTGGAGGGGTTGCCATTTCCTTCTCCAATGCATGAAAGTGAAAAGTGAAAGTGAAGTCGCTCAGTCATGCCCAACCCTCAGCGACCCCATGGACTGTAGCCTACCAGGCTCCTCCCTCCATGGGATTTTCCAGGCAAGAGTACTGGAGTGGGGTGCCATTGCCGTCTCCTTAAAACATCTTATCCAATCCCAAAGTTTAGATTTTTATCACAACTTCATGTTCCCTCTGCCAAAATAACCAGGAACTCTTCTAAAACTCAAGGGAAGTGGGGATTCTTCAAAGATTTTTAGTACTGCTACGGATGATATGCACCAATCAAGAGTGAAGTGGAAATGATCTTATGCAGGAATAGGAAATGGGATGGTTGAATCAATATTATCTGGCAGGTACATTGTCAATACTGAAAATGGCGCCATCATCTACAAATAGTAGGGAATTCAGTATCTAGTGGCTAAAGAACCTTTCCAAAATTTAAGTCCAACAGATGAGATGCAGAAGTGCTGAATGTGGTAGATGAGGATAAGAGCATACTAGCTTTCATAGCTTTTAACAAAACTTGAATGAGAACTTGTGTGTGTATTCTATAAATAGGGGGATAAAAGACAGAAGTAACATTTGGGGATCCATGGCAAGAGGGAATATGAGAAGAAAGGCCGTAGAGCAAGAAACTGGGTAAAAAATCACTAATAATTTCTTCCCGCAATCAATTATCCCAGCTCACTCAAATGACATAAAAAACCAAACATAACATAAGGAAGAAACTGCTCAGTTGATGACTCACAGAATGGTTTTCAACCTCATTTGACTTAAAACTGGTAAGAAAAGTAGGCTCCATAGAAAAATGAATATATATATATATAATTAAAATGTGTTCAACTATCAGTCAGATCTCTCCTTGAAATAAAATTCTAGGGTTTTCATCTTGACCAAGATTCTTGGTTGGACCAATGTATTCTTTTAAACAAAAGAAATCTACAACAAAAATATAGCCATCTCCAAGGCATCTAACTGAAATTTTTACATCATTTTGGGATTAACATTTTTTTTGAAAAAAAAAAAAAAAGTTTTTCCATAAGGATACTACTCTGCCATTATAGAGTACATTAAAACTAAATTACTTTTTATTCAAAAACTCCATTTTTCTGTGTTAGTAGTAAATTGCTTTTAGTTGGGGTTTAGAGAAGCAATGATTAATCACTTCTGCACAGACACCTAAAAAGGCCAGTTACTGGAGTTATACTTTGGTTAGATTAAAGAAGTGAGCTATGGCTTGTTAACCATGAGGGGTACCCACCTGAAGCGGGTCACACCACAAACCCATCTTTTCTTCCCTATGACGGCCAGTGCCACAATTATTGCACTTTCCCCACCTCGTACTTTCCCTTCATTTGTCACAGCCAAGTTTCTCAGCCGGCAAGGGTCCTCTCAACTTGAGGGCCTCCAGCAGGGTGACCCCACGTGCACGGGTGTTCACTGGCAGTTCCAAGACAAGGCAAACAGAAAGAAGGGAGGTGACACAGGAAAGAAGCAGAGAAATACAAGGGCAGGAGGGGATGAGAAGGAGCAGCGAGCCGGAGAAATAAAGGAGAAGGTAAACGAGAAGGAGAAGAGACGACAAAGGCAGGAAAAGAGGGAGGCGGCACAATAACAAGAAAAAGAAACCAAAGCGGTCCAGGCTAAGGGGAAAAGTGGAAGAGGACCCCACGGGCACATGGACGGCCAAATGCTGAGTTACTGCCTCTTCTTACTTGTCTTCCCCACAGGGAAAACGGAGTAACAACTCCTGGGCGCCTTACCTGGATGAGTTCGTCCAGCTCGGTTGAATTGACACAGGCGTGTTGGGAAATAAACGTCTGCTTCTGGATCACGATGGTGGTCCGCTGGGAAATCTCGTGAGGCTGCTCCAAGGCTTTGAACACGGTGGCTCCGATGATGAGATAGAGGACGACCACCAGGAAAATCGTGGAGACCGTCTTCCATTTCATAACATTGATGGTCGTGTCACTCTCCACCCGGGAAGCTAGCACGGTGGGTTTGGTGGAGAAGGAGAGCCTGGGTTTGGAGTTCTGAGCAGCAGACTTAGGATCCAGCAAATCAGGGGCCGCCACTGCCAACAACAGAGAAGGGAGGTTAGAGGGGTCAGCAAAAGTGGTCTGGATTCCGCCTGCTATCCTGGTGAGAGCTCCAGAGCCTAAACCAGAAGTGTGCCCATGAGGTTGCATCCAGGACCATATACGAGGTTCAGGGAGAAGGGGGTGGGTCTCAGCTCTCTGCTGCTATTGGGGTTTCAAATAGGAGGAAAAAGCCAGGAGGTGGACCAAGAACCTTAAAAAAAATGAATAAAAGAAAGCCTGCAGTTTTCCTAATTAATTTAAAAATTTATACCTGTCCAACGTGCTAGTGAACACATTTGCAGAACTCCTAAGAGTTGATGGTGCTAAACTAGATATCTGAAAGCTCATAGAGAAGGCTAATGTATTATTCCTGTTCTCAATAACACTCTATATCACAAGCAAATTATCTAAAAATTCATTACAATAAAGGAGCTGTATTATAAGTGAATTTGCACTCCAGACATTGTTGCTCGAAGTAAAACATTAGTAATTATCTGGTAAAACGTGATAGCAAATAAGCCACTCAATAGCTCTATCATTTCTTTTTGCCCGCGTCCAAGGTGGGCTCATGATTAAGTATTCTCTGTATTTTGTTATTCAATCTCTGATATCTTGAAAAAAGAAAAACAAAAGTATTGTCACCCATTCTGGCTCAGTCACAGGTGAAGCCAAGAGATGACATGTTCTTTCCATTTTAACAGTGAACATTATCAAGGAAAAAAAAATGAAAACCTTGTCTCACACCTTAGACCTCCATGCTCTGTATAAAGCTAATTGCTCCATTAGAGTGGATTTATGCGTTCTCTTACAAATTCCCATATACTCTGAGGTGACTCTAAATCCATTTATTATTTATCTCAGCTGTTCCAAAATATCATTAATGGATTTACTTTTAGAAAATTCAAGAGATACTAGACTTCAACTTGCTAAACGGAAAATAAGCCATTTACTACAGAGTATTTGACTGGAAAGGTAACGCTGAACCAAAAGGGGTAACAGAATGGCTGAAAGAGGGGACACTTCAAAATATCCTTAACTCGGACAGAATAATTGATTCACCATCCATAATTCTTACAAATATAAGTAAAATTACTTTGTTGTTGTTTAGTTGCTAAGTCATGTATGACTTTTTTCAACCCCATGGCCGGTCAGGCCCCTCTGTCCATGGGATTTCCCAGGCAAGAATACTGGAATTTCCTTCTCCAGAGGATCTTCCCAACCCAGGGATTGAATCCACGTCTCTTACATTGGCAGGTGGATTCTTTACTGCCGAGCCATGAGGGAAGCCCAAAATTACTTTGGTGTTTAATAAAATTATAACCTAATCTGAATAACACTTTTCAGGTAAGTACATAAGAAATACCTATGTAATTGCACCCAAACATCATACAGGTACCTGAAATTACTTGAAAATAAGAAGGGAATAAGGAGTGTCATCACCGACTCGGTGGACATGAGTTTGAGTGAACTCCAGGAGTTGGTGATGGACAGGGAGGCCTGGTGTGCTGCAATTCATGGAGTCGCAAAGAGTCGGACACGACTGAGAGACTGAACTGAACTGAACTGAAGGAGTGTCAATTTTCACATGACTACATACTCTGCCCTCTTGTCTACCACTGTGAGTTAAATGTAGGACTGCCACAGTTGGAGTTCATAAAATAAATCATCTGTTGCCCATCAGAAAGAAGCTTTGCAAACAAAGCTATGTGAAGCACCAGACCTAAGTAAGGAGTGTTGTGTAATGATGGCAGGTAACAGAGTGCTCCTCAATCAGCATAACTCTGAATGATTCTGACTTTGAAGGGAAGTCAGCCCCCTGATGAAGTAACTGTAGCCTGGGCTCCAAGTGGGGATTCCACATAAGTACAGGTCATTTCAGCAGTTTCAAATGGTTCAACCTGCTACGCACAGATATGTACACATTTTCCTCCTGATACAGTCACCTGCTTCAAATAAAACCACAAATTAGCAGACACCTTTTAACACGTGATATTCATAAAGGAAACTTCATCTCAAATAAGCACTGGAAATGTGTTTCATGGCTACAGTCCATGGGGTCTGGACTGTAGACCACAGAGTCCAACACGACTGATCAACTAAGCACGGCACAGCACGTGTTCAAGGCTTTAATTTTTTGAAACATTTTAATAGAAATGTTGATAACAGCTGAAATTACTGTCATCTGCTGTCTAGCCACCTCACCCCACCTCCAAGCTGCTTAGTGAGTCTCAGTGAAAAATAAAGGTCATCATCTAAAATTAAGCCATCTTTGGAACAAAAATAACAGAAAATCACTCAGAAACTCCACATTATCTCTCTGAAGGAAGCTGTCCAAGCCTTTCCTCCCCAGTTCTCTGTGCTCTCTTCTCATCTTTCTGATTTTTCCCATCACTGATTTCTTGTCTGCAGCACTGGAAAACACCAAGACCGTTTACCTTGATGCTCCCAAATCCCAACCCTAAATTGCAACGCCAAACTAAGATATTATATGATTAGGGGGAAAAGGAAGAGATTTTTTTTTTTTTTAAAGACTGTGTGTGTACTGTGTGTATTATTAAGCTAAAACATTTCCTGGTGTATTTTAATTCTTTTAAGTTATTGCTTTTTCTTTTTAATTAGCAGAAATATATATAATGCACATTTGGCAGACAGAATGGGCAGAACCTGGTGAAACACCAAAATAAAAAAAAACAGTCTTTCTGCACGAATATGGGGAACCCTCTGGGTTTCCATCTCCATGTCGTTTGATGTATGATCATGAAGAGAAGCTCCTTAGAATAAAGAATCAAAGATTCACCCCTTCCACACACTCTGGGCACCATCACGCCCTCCCTTCTCTGCCTGCAGCACCTCACAGCCTCCGCTTAATCCTAGCCTCTCATCCGCACCCACGTCTGTCTTCTTCGCTCCTGGCCACAACTGACGACTCAATTCCAGGAGAAATGGGCTTTTTTCAGCACCACTGCCTATGCCACCGCGCTGTGGGCAACAAGTGTGACCAGGGTCACCCGTCGGGCGACTCCCAAGAGCTGACCCTCCTCCTTCGGAAACTCCCCTAAGTGTCCCAAACCTATACCCAAGACAGATGCAAAACGCCCAGGCACCCGCGGGAGAGTGGGGAGAAGCAGCCAGGAGTCGATCTGGGGATAGATTTGCCTCCAACCCCAGACTGGGATCCAACACCTTGGACGGGAAACGAAAGGTGGAAAACGTCCGCGTGCTGCCAGCGGGGCTTTTGCAACCCTCCCGGGACTGGCTGGGACGGAAAACGCGCGGCGGGAGATGGGGAGGGGGGGTACCCGGGGGTCTCACCTCCTGCTCTATAGCCGGCTCTCTCCCGCGAGGCGCTGGGAAGCATGAGGCATGCAGCATTCACAATTTTTTTTTTTTTTTTTTTTTGAAAAAGACGGACTTGAAGCTTTTACAAACAACACGCCATTGTACTCACTTCTTATTCAGAGACGGGCTGCGCGCTCCGAGCTGCACAGGCAGGCATTTTTTTTCCCCCGGCTTTGTTTTACAAGGTGGGGAGAGCCAGGGCTGGACGCGGGGAGGGAGGAGGGGAGCGTGAGAAGACACGGAATCGCGGGAAGGAGGGGACACCCGCGGGCCGGGCAGAGGGCGAGGCCGAGGCCAAGTTGGGCTGGGGCGCCGCCGCCCCCGCGCGCGCCTGCGGCCGGGCCCGGGTCACCCGGAGAGCGCGGGCGACCCGGGTCCCGCGCCGGCCCGCAGCCGCCGCCGCCGCCGCGCGCTCCGCCCCGGGCTGCGCGCTGGCCCGGCCCCGGCGCGGCGCGGCGCGGGGGCGGTGGGTGCAGCCCGAGCGGCCGTGCGCCCCGGCGTCTTTGTGCGCGAGCCTCGTTCAGCCCCTCTTCGCATGTCTTTGTGCGTCTCCCCGGCAGAGCCCTCGGCGCCCCGGGGGCGAAGGTGGGGGTGGCACGGTCTGGGAGCGCCTGGCGCCCTCCAGCTCGCAGCTCGGCCGGCCACCGCCGCTCTCCCTGCCAGGCTCGCTCCTTTCCCTCCTTTCGGAACTCCCTCCCCCTGGGCTCCCCGCCCCCCGCTTCCCCGTCCGTCTCACCGCCTGGGCTCGCCTCCCCGCCAGCCCTGCGAGCCCAACCCTCGCCTCGTCTCCCCTGGCTCTTCCGAGGCCCCCTCAATCCGCGTCCCTGCCTGCGGGCCCAGCCCTTGGGTTCACCTGCTGCCTCTTCTCCTCTCGGACCGGTCCGCTAACCCTGCCCCCTCTCTACATCCTCACTCACGCTCTCGGGTACCCGGCTCCAACCTGTCTCCTTCCAGGTCGGGTTGCAAGGTGTGGGACCGAGCTTTGGGGAGCGGGGTCCTGGACTCCCGCACGTGGGCATCCTCCCCTCCCTCCCCCACTAGGGCTGTACAGAAACGTACCCCCTGAGATCCCTGGAGCGGGGGCAGTAATAAGGATGCTGATTTCTTCCAGCCCGCGCCTGGGGAAGGTTTATCAAGCCCCAGCGACCTCCACCCACCATCTTCCAGGGTGCTGGACCTGGGCAACTAGCTTTTGTCAGCACAACGTTGATCGAATGGGGGAAGGCACCGGGAGCCAGGATGAAGACATTTAGGGATGCAAAGGAAATGAAAGAAAAATCCATTTGGTTCTCAGGGCAAAACCTCTTTGGCTGGGCACAGAGGTAGCGAATGTGGTCGGTGGGGACCCCCGGACCTCAGTCTGAACTCGGTGCTCGGCGCGCACCTCCGCATTCGGATCCCAGCTTGTCAGGAACCTAGACGCCTCCCAGACTGGCACACCGCCGCGCTGGGGCAGCTGGACTCTCGGCAATCGGGGCGGGGGCGGGAACCGAACCCTCACGAGAGCGGGCAGAAAGTGGGCAGAGGCCCGGCTGCAGCTGTGATGGACGAGTCTTCTCGCCGCACACAGGCTGTAACGGAACTTCAGCCGGTTTGTAAACTCTTTCCTCCTTCCCACTTGCGCAGCGGGAATCCCCTGCTGACCTCCGCCCTCCCACCTCCAGCGCTGTGAGAGAGTTTATCTTCCAGAACCGCTGCTCGGTCAGATTGGAGCATCTCCCCAGGGACCAGAAGCTATAGACGTGAAGGAGAGAAGGTAAAGCTGAAAGGCTCTGGATTGAAAAAAGAACGCTATATGCGAGGCTGTGGCCGTCAACGATTTGAAATGCCAAATTACTTTTTAAATTTCAGAATAGACTCAGCCGGCTGTCTCCTTTCTCCTATTAAAAATATTTCCCTTATTAGGAATTCCTTCCTGCTGGAATTGAAACGGTGTTCTCGACTTCTGCTCTCAATAATAAAATAATCGGATGTCCTTTGTAAAATGTGAATCTGATCCTCTCACTCGCCAACGTAAAACCCTTTCAGACTCGCTTGGTCCCACGTAAGGAGCTTCCTGGTCTGGCTTCTTTTTCTCCTTCCTGGCCTCTGTGCATATTGTCACCTTCCCTCACACACCTTCCCCAGTCCTCTCCCCAACTTTACATGACTAAGATCCTGCATCAGTATGGTTCTCCAGAGAAACAGAATAAATAAGATGTGTGTGTGTGTGTGTGTGTGTGTGTGTGTGTGTGTGTGTGTGTCTGTGAATTTTATTTTGGCACACACAACTATGGGGGCTGCCAGGTCCATGTGAAATCTCTAGGATAATTCTGGAAAATCAGGCAAGAGTTGATGCTTCGGTCTTGAATTTCCTCTTTTCTGGAAAACCTTAGTTGTGCCCTACCCACACCGTCAAGGGTAATCTTTCCTTAAAGTCTACTGATTGTAGATGTTAACCATATCTACAACATACCTCCACAGCAACACCCAGGCAAGTATTTGATGAAATAGCTGGGTGATATAGCCTAGCCAGGGGGTTCCCTGGTAGGTCAATCTGTAAAGAATTCACCTGCAATGCAGGAGACTGCCTGCAATGCAGGACACCCAGGTTCTATCCCTGGGTGGGAAAGATACCCCAGAGGAGGAAATGGCAACTCACTCCAGTATTGTTGCCTGGAGAATCCCATGGACAGAGAAGCCTAACAGTCCATGATGTCCCAAGAGTCAGAAACATGATTTAGCGGCTAAACCACCACCACCATGGCCTAGCCAAGTTGACACATCAAACTAACCGTCACAGGTATTATTCTCCAGATCACCCAGCTGTTGAAGCTTCTCCTGAATCCTAGTCTGGTGTCTCACTTCTGCTTCTGTTTGTGCACCTGTCACACTGTGTTGTGCTGCTTTAACCAGACTGTAAACTCAGTTCAATAAGCTCAGTTCCTTAACCAGACTGTAAGGTCAGTTGAATATTCATTGGAAGGACCGGTGCTGAAACTCCAATACATTGGCCACGTTATGCTAAGAACTGACTCATTGGAAAAGACCCTGATGCTGGGAAAGATTGAAGGTGGGAGGAGAAGGGGACGACAGAGGATGAGATGGTTGGATGGCATCACTGACTCAATGGACATGAGTTTGAGCAAGCTTCGGGAGTTGGTGATGGACAGGGAAGCCTGGCACGCTGCAGTCCATGGGGTCACAAAGAGTCGGACATGATTCAATGATTGAACTGATTGAAGTTCAGTTAGGGTATAAACCATGGCTCTATGTTCCCCATAGTATCAACAGTAACCAGTGACTACAGATAAATAGATGTTTGATAAACATACGAATGAAAGTGTGATTGCAGACATCATTTACCTGACCTCCTTCTAGGTTTTGGGGACTAGGTATCTTACATTTATGGAAAATGAAATGAATTCACTTCAGAATCATTTTCTACCCTATTATAGGCTTCTTGTTCTCCTAGTAAAATGATCCTAAACACTTTGCATATCCTTTTTTTTTTTTTAACTTTTCCCCTTTTAATTAACAACTTGATGGTTCTTTTCTGTTGCATTTGGGTCTTTTGCAAATTTAGCCACACCTTGCCAAGCACTAGTCCTCTGTCCAGTCGGCTCATGCTTACTAAAGTGGGAGATTAACTCAGAGTTTAAATCTGCCTGTGGGGACTTCACTGGTGGTCCAGTGGTGAAGAATCCACCTTGCAATGCAAGAGAAGCAGTTCAATCCCTGGTGAGGGAACTAAGAGCCCACATGCTGTGGAGCAACTAAGCCCAGGTACTGCACTGCAGCTACTGAGCCCATGCACTCTGGGGTCTGTGGACTACAGCTAGAGAGTCCATGTGCCGTAACAAAAGACTGAATAATGTAGTGAAGATCCCACCTGCTGCAACTAAGACCAGATGATGCCAAATAAGTAAATAAATATTTTAAATAATAAAAATAAATAAATTTGCCTATGTAGTGCCGCCCTTACTCATGGGATGTAAGACTCACCACCAGTCCCAAATGTTGATTGGCCATTTTCCCTTCTCTCAAGTCATGTGCTGCAGTGGTCTTTCAGGTCCCCTTTGCATATCCTCCACACACATACACACACGCACACACACACACACACACACACACACACTTACACACACACACATATATATAGGGCTGGGGGTAGGGGGCCACAGATTTAACTTACAGAAAGATTAAATTAAAATTTTAAAAACAAACAAAATTTCAAACTTTGACATTAGTAGGAATCATTCCAACAAGCTAGCCTTACCTCACAAATAATTCAAAAGAACCAAGAAACTTGTCTCCACACTGACTCTAGCCCCACACAGTCCCTCAGTTAAAGCCTCCTACTTCTTTAAGAGCTTTCTTGTGCTTACTCACCATGTTTGAGATAAAAGGAAAAAAGGGGAATAGACCAGCTTGTGTATCATTGCAACTCGAGAAACAAGGAAATGAGATGGTTTATCCTGTTTAATTTTACGTCTGCATTTCAGGGCATATAAATCCCATCAAAGGTGGTTTAGAAAGACTAGACGGACTCTATTTCTTTCATGCTCCCAGACCCAGGCTACTCAACACCTGCTAACTTTATTTTACTAGGTGGGAAACCCTGAAATACATAATAAAAATTCTGCACCCCAAATTCCATACCCTCCTTATTCCAGTGCTTTCAGATTCTGTTGTGCTCAACCAGCAGCAAGAAATCTACACTACTTCACTTTCACGTTTAATTTCCTTTTTGACCTTGCCCTACTCAAAGATAAAACAAAAAGCAAAACAAACATGCCACTGACTTTTCCATAGTTCCATTCAGACCTGGAATTTTCCAATCAAGGTCACTCCTGTAAGTATCCTAACTCTGCCACTTGTGAACAATGTGAATTTGAGGGAGTCCTTCTCTCTCTCTGACCATCAGTTCCCTCATCCACAAAATAAGAATACTACACTGAACTTGCAAGAGATTGTTGTAAGAACTAAACACATATATATGTTTAACATTACAGGTCCTCAAAAAAATTTCATTCTCTCTTGTGCTTGACCTAACCCAATGAATCGGGGGCTCCCGGCCGAACAAGACCACCAACAAATCTCAACTCTGTAATAAATCTCGTCATCTATTTAATCCTTTGGAGAACACAGTTGCACAGGTCTAAGATGAGGGAAATGCATTATGTTTATCAAATATCTATTGAGTACCTACAAGGAACCAAACAGAAGCTCTGTGGCTAGATCAAGGCTACTGCTTTCATTAGCTTATGGTCTGGAGGGGGAAGGTGCCAAATAAACCTAGAATGAAAATTCTGATAAGCGCAATAAATAGAAGGTAGGGAGTACAATGAGCGTACCTAACGCTGGACGGCCCAGGAAGGCCTGTAAAAAGTGACATCACAATTGGGCCCTGATGGTGAGCAAGGGCAGAGAAGGGGAGACATAATGCAAGGAAAGAGCTTCCTCAGCAGAAGGTGAAGCTTGTGGCCCTTCCTTGTGGCGGGAAGAAGCTTGGAGAATGTGGGGAGCTCAGAGAGGAAGACTGGCGGCAGACAGCGGTCAAGCTAAAGAGGCAGGCAGAGACCAGGTCATAACGCCTTGGATTTTAATTACTGGAACTGATGAATTTTCATCTAACTTCATCAGATGGCATTTGAAAGAAATCACTCTGGTTGCTACACGGGGAATAGACAGAAGATGGACAAAAATGGAAACATGTACCCAGGGAGTTAGATGCTCTTGCTTAGTCCAGATGAGAACTTCGTGGTGACTTGGATGGGAGTGGAAGAGAGGATAAGAGAGGTGGCATCGGTAGATCAACTGGACCCTGTGATCCCCAGCATGTGGGGAGAAAACGCTGGGGGAGAGCGTGGCCATTATCCAAGAGATTCTAGTTCATGCAAACTCAGAGGAGTCGACACGTATAGGCAGTACTTCCATGAAATGCCTGCCTGATATGGTCCCTCCAGGGCCACTTACCTTCCCTGCTAACGGCTGTTATGTTTCTTGTGGGACTCACCCCGATTGAAGGTGCTGTGTGTGTCCTGGGCCTCAGTAACATAATCCCGATTCCTTGGTCTTTCAGTTGGTTCAGGCACAGGCCTATAGCCCACTCAGTCAATGGAACCTATGCCAGGATTTCCAAGGAAAGAGACTTTCCTGCTATACCTCTCACCTTGAACCTGAAGGTTTGGGAAACTATTATGCCAGCAAGAGAAGAGAAGTTACCCAAGAATGAAGCCAGTAAAGATCAGATAAAACCAAAATGACCAGGTCCTGGTGACAACATTTGATCAGTTCCCTGTATCAAACTACACCATAAGCCACACACGTTTTCTTTTTGTATGAGCCAGTTGGTCTTGAGATTTCTGATACTAGAAAGCCCTAATCAAAACATTATAAAGCAAGGAACTGGAGGAAGAGAGAAATAATTTACCTGTATGGGGATGTCTAAGTTGACCCCCAATGATTCCTGCCTGCTGGTATTCATGCCTTGCACTAAACCCATCCCCCTCAAATGTGGGCTACCAATGAACAAAATGCAGTGTAACCAATGGGATGTCTCTTCCCAGGTTAGGTTATAAAAAGACTGTGGCTTCCCACCTGTGCGTGCCCTCTTACCCTTGGGTAAGGGTGTTGGATCTTTCCTTCTGGTGGCAGCCAGCTTCCATGTCATAAGGGAGAGGAGAGGCGTGGGTGAACCTGAAAGTGAGTCTCCTATGCTCTTCTAACAGCCACGTAAGTGAGCTTGGAGGCTGATCCCTCTCCCTTCGAGTCAGGAGATCGCCATAGTCATAGATAAGACCTCTTGAGAGTACAGCCTCTGGAGAGACCCTCAATCACAACTACTCAAGTAAGTTCCTTCCAAATTCTTAAGCCTCAAAAACTGTGAGATCACCTAGGGGAAAAATAGGCAGAACACTCTTTGACATAAATTACAGCAGTACTTTTTTGGGGGGAGGATCCATCTCCTAGATTAATGGAAATGAAAACCAAAATAAACAAATGATGAAACTTAAAAAGCTTTTGCATAACAAAAGAAGCCATAAATAAAATGAGCAGACAACCTACAGAATGGGAGAAAATATTTGCAAAATTAGATGACCAACAAGGGATTAATTTCCAAAATACACAAACAGCACATATATACATACACATAAGCATATTAATCTATATCAATATATAACAATTATTTTGCTGTATACCTGAAACTAATACAACACTGTACATCAATTATACTTCAATTGAAAACATTAAAAAACAAAACAAAACTATGAGACCATAAATGTTTCTTTGTTTTCAGGTGCTAAGTTTTGGGATAATTCTCCATGCAGCAACAGATAGTAATACAACCCCTAAGAGTTAAATTCCAAGTAAGCTGTGAAGTATCAGTCAGACCTGAGTCGTGCAAGTTACTTTAAGAAGGCAATTCCTCAAAAGCCAAAGTGAGGCTTCCCTGGTGGCTCAGTTGATAAAGAATCCATCTGCCAATGCAGGAGACATGAGTTCAATCCCTAATCCAGGAAGATCCCACATGCTCAGAGCAATTAAGCCCATGCACCACAACTATTGAACCTGTGTCTAGGGACCAGAAGCCGCAACTATTGAAACCTACCCCCCCCAGAGCCTGTGCTCTGCAGCAAGAGAAGCCACTGCAATGAGAAGCCAGCACATCCCAGCTAGAGAGCCACCCCCTCTCACCACAACTAGAGAAAAGCCCGGGGAGCAAGGAAGACCCAGCACAACCATAAATAAATAACAAATTTTAAAAAACGCCAAAATGTATTGATTTTGAAATATTCATAAGCCTAAAATTCAAATATGTTGATCAGAAGGGAAGTTGGACATTATTAGGAGAAGAGCAAAGAAAGCAAAGAGGTAGATGTGGGCAGTGCCCATACATGCATTGTCTCGAGCAGTAGGTCTCAGGCTGGAGTGAACGTCAGAATCGCCTGGAGTGCGTCTAAAACACAGATTGCTGAGCATGGCCCCTGAGTTTCCGGTGTCTTTTGTGTGTGGGGAGGGTGTGTTGAGAATTGGCACGAATAACAAGTTCCCAGGTGATGCCGACACTGCTAGTCCAGGGAGCATGCTAAGAGAATCCTGGAGGAAAAGCAGGATTTGGGTTCACTCTACTGGCACTCACCATCACAGAGGCGGTTTCTGCAGTGGTAAGAAATTGGGCGAGATGACAACTCAGGCCCTCTGCCCGTGGTTGGCGAATCACGCCGGGCACTGGCACATATCACCATTCACTCTCACTGTTAAGCACCTCTGTGTATCAGAAGAGGCTTCCCTGGTGGCTCAGCGGTAAAGAATCTGTCTGCAATGCAGGAGACCAGGGTTCGATCCCTGGGTCAGGAAGAACTCCTGGAGGACAACAGCAATCCACTCCAGTATTCTTGCCTGGAGAATCCCACGAACAGAAGAGCCTGGCAGGCTACAGTCCTTGGGGTTGCAGAGAGCTGGACATGACTGAAGTGACTGAGCACGCATGCACATGTATCAGAAAGGCATTTTTCTAATACTTGGGGACATACTGTAGGAAAAAAGACACACCAAATCTCTCTAATCATGGAGTCAAAATAAGGAAAGAATCACACCAGTGAAACCCTGTCTGTGTCTATTGGGAAAATATCATCAAGTTACTGAGGGGGTTTCAGATTAAAGTACCTCACCCTAAAAAATGAAAAAAAAAAAGTCATTTTTTTCATTAAATTTTGCAAAATTTATCAAGAGGTTCATTTTGCAAAAATTAAAGTCACTCTAAAATATATGACACTCAGCAATATTTTTAATGGCTTTATATATTTGCTTACTTTAAACACCTATACACAAAAATATGAAGAATGATAAGATTTTAAAATGTAAACAAGACTGTCTCTTATAATGGCAATTCTTAGTCCCATGCGATTTCTTTTCAGTTTTGAAAATTTATGTAAGTCAAAACACCCAACTTTTGCATATAAAATCAGCTCTTTAAACAGTAAGTACATTTAAGTGTTACTCATAAAAATAAGTTAACATTCATATATAACTTTGCTCGAAAGAAAATAAGGTCTTGATTAAGGGTATTGTAAAGAAATCCTTATCATAATGGTACTCTGTTATAAGATTCAATTCTGAAAACATTAGAATTTACTTAGTTTACAAAGAGGAAATTCTACTTCAAATTTTCTTTCTCCTTTCAAAGCTGAGTATCATAAACTATCACCAGGAAATAAACATTTCAGTGATATGTATCTAGACTAACAATGGATTCATTTTAAAATAATTTTTAAAGTCTGTCAACATTAGGCAAACTAATTATATCAAATGTGGTGCTTTTTATTAAAATCAGCCATAAATTCAGAGAGAACTAAACTTAAATTTTTTTCTTGATGGCTTTCATTTCCTAATGAATTTTCAGCACATCCAGTACTGTATTTAAAACTTGTATTGGTTATGAAAATTTGCCAATCCAGCATTATGTCTTCACCTGAGAGCACAAATTCTGACAACAATGAAGAACAAATCAATTTTTTTGCGTGACGAACAAATCAATTCAATTTATCTTCTAAAATTGAGTCACAAGATAGAAAGGCAATAGAAAAGCAAATAGAGACTGTGAGGTTTGAACTCTTTTAAAGATATTTGTTAATGTGTTCAATAACCAGAGATCTTAATGTCACCATTAAGATCACTATTAATGTCATCGTTAAGGGAAAGTCACTCAGTTGTGTCTGACTCTTTGCAACTCCATGGATTATACAGTCCATGGAATTCTCCAGGCCAGAATACTGGAGTAGGTAGCCTTTCCCTTCTCCAAAGGATCTTCCCACCCAAGGATTGAACCCAGGTCTCCTGCGTTGCAGGTGGATTCTTTACCAGCTGAGCCACAAGGGAAGCCCAAGAATCCCAGAGTGGGTAGCCTATCCCTTCTCCAGGAGATCTTCCCAGCCCAGGGATAGAACCCAGGTTTCCCATATTGCAGGCAGATTCTTTACCAGCTGAGGTACAAGGGAAGCCCAATGTCATCATACAAGCATAGAATCTAACTTTCCCTCCTATGTTTCTGTGTCTATGATTAAATAAGCACATACAAGTCTTGCTCAAGGCCTTCTACTAAGTTTATGGAAGAATTGAGATTAAAAACCTAAGCATCACCCAAGGCATGTTTGTTCTATAAGAAAGAAGAAAGCAGCTTTTTCTTGAATTTTTAAAATTGTTAAGCTGATTGTGTGATCTCTCCAAATTCTGCAAAGTGAACCAAGCAAGAAGACTGCCTCCCCCACCGCCACCTGTCCCCGGGACCTTCACCAGCGGCCTCATCTCCACTAACCTCTGATCCATCCTCCACAGTGTGGCCAGAGGAGGCTTTTAGAGATAAAATCCAGTTAAGCTGAAGCCCTGAAGTATACACTAACCTTCCATTGCCTTCACCATAGAGACTAATAGTCTAGGGGCATTCTCAGGGCCTTGAAAGTCTTTACCCTGTGAATAATCATAGTTACAACAAGAACAACAGGACTTATAACAAGAGGTAACATCTAACAGAGCATGTGTGTTGGCCATTCTTTTAAGACCCTTTCATTTACTTCTTCATTTAATCCTCCTAACAACCAATGAGATAAAAGTGAAAGTGAAATCGCTCAGTTGGGTCCGACTCTTTGTGACCCTGTGGACTGTAGCCCACCAGGCTCCTCCATCCATGGGATTCTCCAGGCAAGAATACTGGAGTGGGGTGCCATTTCCTTCTCCAGGGGATCTTCCCAACTCAGGGATCGAACCCAGGCCTCCCGCATTGCAGGCAGATACTTTAACCTCTGAGCTACTGCTGTTATTATCCTCAGAGGAATTAAAATAACTTCCCCAGTGTAACATAGCTGATTAATCAATATACCTACTATATAGGCTCAGCTCACCAGATTTTCCTCTCGTTTCCAGTTTCTTGAGTATGCCCTGTTCCTTCTTTCCTTAGTGTCTTCATACATGCCAGTCCTTCTAGCCTAGACTGTGCCTGTTTCTCTTACTACTACAAACTAACTTAAACTATTTCTTCAGGCTTCAGCTAAGACGTGTGTGTGGGGGCTCAGTCATGTCCAACTCTGCGACCCACTAGGTTCCTCTGTTCATGGGATTTTCCTTCCTCAAAAAAAGCCCCATAACCTCTTAACAAGATCAACCCATCACCCCAACAGTACACGCTTGTAACCTTCTGGACTCTCCCCTCATTATTGTGGTCACAATTGTTATTTAACTACTTCTTCAAATTATTTAGTCACTGCCCTATATTAGTTTCTTAGGGCTGCCATGACAGTGCATCAAAAACTTGGGTGGCTAAGAACACCAGACATCTTTATCTCAGTTCTGGAGACTAGAAGTCAGAAATCAAGCTGACAGCACTAGGGGAGAATCCCTTCTTACTGCTTCTAGCTTTTGGTATTTGCCATCAATCCTTGGTATTCCTTGGCATTCCTTGGCTTGTATATGCATCACTCCAGTCCCATGGGCGCATTCTCCTTGCATTTCTTCACATTGTTTTCCCTGTTTGTGTCCAGCTCTGTGTCCCAATTTCTATTTTTTTAAAGGATGCCTGTCATACTAGATCAGGGCACAGCTAATGACCTCCTTTTGTTGATGTTGTTTAGTTGCTAAGTTCTGTCTGATTCTTTGGCGACCCTATGGACTGTAATTCCGCAGGCTCCTCTGTCCATGGGATTATCCAGGCAAGAATATTGGAGTAGGTTGCCATTTCCTTCTCCAGGGGATCTTCCTGACCCAGGGATCTAACATGTGTCTCCTGTGTCTCCTGCATTGGAAGGCAGATCCTTTACCACTGAGCAACCAGGGAAGCCCATTTTTAACTTAATTACCTTGGTAAAGACCCCTTTTCACAGTAAGGTCACATTCTCAGGTACTGGGGCTAGGACTTCAATATACCTTTTTGGGGGGACACAATTCAACCCATAACATTGTGTGTGGGACTAAAACAAGTTCTAACAGAGAAAGGATCTCATCATCTTGTTCCTAAGCACAATATCTTACATATAATAAGCACAAAAATAAATAGTCCTTAAATGAATGAAAGTCCACTATTAAGAGATATTATTGAAAGAATCCTGCAGTTAATTAGGGCTCAGAATCACAATGCATACAGCATCAGGCAGGAACATATATGCATGAAGTGGCTCTAGTGAACCAGTGAACTGGAGGAGATATTCTAGTCATATCTAGTTGATCCATTAAAGAACATGGATCCAGTGTGTTAAACCTTCCAGTTTTCCAAGAGAAGTCAGATATCCAGAGACAATATCCAGATATTGTATCAGAAGAAATCTTTCAATTTCAAATAGTTGTTGTTGTTCAGTTGCTAAGTCATATGTCACATCTGACTCTTTGTGACCCCATGGACTGCAGCACACCAGGCTCCCTTGTCATTCAATATCTCCTAGAGTTTGCTCAGATTCATGTCCATTGAGTCATTGATGCTATCTAACCATGTAAGCTTCTACTGCCCTCTTCTCCTGCCCTAAATCTTTCCCAGCATCAGGGTCTTTTCCAGTGAGTCAGTTCTTCCCATCAGGTGGCCAAAGTATTGGAGTTTCAGCTTCAGCATCAGTCCTTCCAATGAATATTCAGGACTGATTTCCCTTAGGATTGATTCATCTGATTTGCAGCCCAAGGGACTCTCACGAGTCTTCTCCAACACCACAATTCAAAAGCATAAATTATTTGGCACTCAGCCTTCTTTATGGTCCAACTCTCACATCCACACATGACTACTGGAAAAACCACAGCTTTGACTATACACTCCTTTGTTGGCAAAGTGATGTCTCTACTTTTTAATACTCTGTCTAGGTTTGTCATAGCTTTCCTTCCAAGGGGCAAGTGTCTTTTAATTTCATGGCTACAGTCACCATCTGCAGTGATTTTGGAGCCCAAGAAAATAAAATCTTCCACTTTTTTCCCTTCTATTTGCCATGAAGTGATGGGACCAGATGCCATGATCTTAGTTTGTTTAATGTTGAGTTTTAAGCCAGCTTTTCTACTCTCCTCTTTCACCCTCATCAAGACGCTCTTTAGTTCCTCTTTACTGTCTTCCATTAGAATGTATCATTTGCATATCTGAGGTTGTTGATATTTCTCCCAGCAATCTTGATAACAGCTTGTGATTCATCCAGCCCTGGCATTTCGCATGATGTACTCCTCACTTAAGTTAAATAAACAAGGTGACAACATACAGACTTGTCATACTACTTTCCCAGTTTTGAACCAGTCAGTTGCTCCATGTCTGGGGCCATCGGAAGTATAAGTTATTTCATCATATGTGCAGTGCAATGCATGTTTGAGCACAGTATTTTGAGTGAGTGATAACTGCTTCCTCTGCAATATACACCGTACCTGGAGCTCCAGGAAAAGGAAACGTAAGCAATAAAAGAGAATTCCCATGAGTGATCTGGCAGCGAGGGTAAGCCATTGTTCCAAAATAAACAATGATAATGGCAAATAAAACGTATCTGTAGGCTGCACATGGTCCTGAGGCTCTCTGATTCCAGCCTCTGGGTTCAGGTAACATCAGATGCCCTGTGAGGTCACATCTGCAATAAAATGCAATGATTCTATCTTCTAGGCCATGGTAAGTGTTGAAACATCTCACTTCAATTGTAGTCATGTGGGGCTGGCACTAGGCTAAGGTGAGTGAGAGGGTACTTGCCTGGGGCACAAAATTTAAATGGGCATCAAAACACAGGTAAATAATATTTGAATACAGTATTTAAAAATCAATCTTAATGTTAAAAATCCATGGTGATCAAAAAGTTTGCAGTTTTGAATAAAGAGGATCCAACTTTGCACGTGCAGAGGCTGGGCTCACTAGCCTCACCTTAGTCCTGGCCCTGCTGTCCTGGTTCACGATGCTTACCCTCCCTGCCAGATCACACATGGGAGCTCTCTTTTATTGCTTACGTTTCCCTTTCCTGGAGCTCCAGGTACAGTGTGTATTGCAGAGGAAGCAATAATCACTCACTCAAAACACTGTGCTCAAGCATGCTCTGCACTGCACATATGATGAAATGACTTACGCTTCCAGTGGCATCTCAAGGTTTTCTCCCTCCTCGGAAAGAATGCCTCTTGAGCGCTCGTTTCTTCTCTTCTGAGATGTTGCAACTCATTTCTGATGGGATTGCCTTAACTATACTTTTCTCCCAAGTTTCAGCTTAATACCTGCTTACTTCTGCCACACTGCTAGATGCTTCAGATGGAGATCTGTCTCTAGCCCTGCAACAGCTTGCCAGTGGAGTCCAACAGATGCAGGTCTGTTACCATGGAATGCTCTTATGGTGGTTCAGCTTTCAGCTTAGAAATCACATCTGAAACGGTTTAAAGCTAGACATTATAGAGAACACCGTGACCTTTCCTAAGCAGCCACTCACAGTACAGACCTTCTCATCCATCATCACAGAAGACTCCTCCATGAGATAATTAATGTGCACAACTAGGTAATAACTGAGGGCAAAATTTAATTCAGGGTTGTCACAATCTCTAGAAAGCTTTCTTCAAAGCTTAAGAGCCATAAGACATGTCAACCTCACACAAGGACTAACATACCCAGTTATGCAAATAATATTTGTGTGCTTTTTCACTTCAGTTGTGTCCGACCCTGCGACCCTATGGACCAGTACCTGCCAGGCTCCTCTGTCCATGTGATTCTCCAGGCAAGAATATTGGAGTGGGTTGTCATTTCCTTCTCCAAATCTATTTATCAATTGTCAAAACACTCATTGGGAAAACAGTTAGAACTAGCATAGACACTTCAATACTGCCTAATCCCTGTAACCATAATTTGAATAAGAACAAGATATAATGAAGTCCCAAGTTCCTATGAAATCTGGGTCTTCAGACATTAGAAAACAAAAAATATAGTTAGAAAATTTGATCAGGACAGCTACCTGATCATATATCCTGACTATCCTGCTCTGTGAAACCTTCCTTGTTCTTAACCTCTGATAAATTTGATCATAATTGTCTATGGATCCTGCTATAAATTCATAGCATCTTTTACCCTTATGTGTATATTTGTCTCCATGTTGTGCTTTCTCTACTAGACTAAGACTCTCTGAAGACAAGTATCTTATCTGAATTTTTTTTTATTTCTTATACACATAGTATATGCAATTTTTTTGAATTGGTGTAAATAAAAGACCACCACTATCCCAACACACAAAATCACCAGCTCTTATGACTTTCAAAGAGGATTTCACGGTAACTGACATTTATCATCAGAAAGCATTTTTCACATCAAGGTATTTTTAGCACATTGAAAGTCACTGTATTTCTTTCATGCTCTTTATTATCTCATATAATTCTGTCTTCATATAAGATTCACATGAAGGTCAGTGTAGTTCACTGGTGATAATTGTGAGCTGCCCAGATTCAAATCCAGGTTCAGCCACTTATTATTACCTGTGCTTTAATTCCTCATCTGTGAGATGGGGGTGAAAAGTAATCAACCTCAACTTGTTAATGAGACCTAAAGAGTCAATTCATGATAAGTATTAGAACAGTGCCCTAAACAGAGTAAGAACTCAGTACACATTGGTCACTATTAATAGTATTACTCACACTGATAGCCCTAAACCATGGAGAGAGGGAAAGATGATGGATCTGAGGTAAGTGAAAACAAAAAGGAGACCATTAATCTTCTAGGGCTTGGCCAGCAAACACCTGGAAACTGGCTTTTAGGGACCAAATGAACAATTGGGATTTAGGAAGGAAATACAGCTGCAAAAGATGGAGTCATATTCTAGCCTTTCTGTTCTAGAATGAAGAGGACTTGGCAACTCAGAAGGCTTCTTCCTAGAGCAGGAAGCCTTGCCCGTTCCACCTGATGGCAGAGAAGTCCTTACAAGGATGTAGCCAACAAAGGTGGATGGGTGAGATCCAGTTGGGTTAGGAAGGGAGACAGTAGAGGGGTTCACAAGGCTATACCGGGAGCCCAGAAACAGACCTAAAGCTCTCTTCTCATCGTTATAGATGGGATATTGCCACTTTTCTTTACCAGGCACATACTCAGATCTCCCTTTGGCTATGGCCCCAACATTTTGAACTGTTGCTATCTGAAGTGAAAGTGAAAGTCGCTCAGTTGTGTCTGACTCTCTGCGATCCCATGGACTATAGCGTCCATGGAATTCTCCAGGCCAGGATACTGGAACGGGTAGCCTTTCCCTTCTCCAGGGGATCTTTCCAACTCAGGGATCAAACCCTGGTTTCCCTCATTGCGGGCAGATTCTTTACCAGCTGAACCACAACTGGCCTTTAAATTGTGTTGACTTTACTTTCTGTCTCCTTAGCAACTACGATTGCTTTCAGCATTTCTGGGTTTGCTTGAATCTTCCCCCATTTCATTGTTATCAGTGTTGTCTTCTGGACACAGATAAAACTCTTCCACAAACAGGTCTTTGGTTCAGGTAAAATGTTTAGAACCCCAAGTTGTTGGTTGCTAAGGGGACCAATGTATGAAATAACATACACAGTAAGGGTTCCAGGAATGGAGTTTTCTGTTGAGCCAACAGGTGTAATGTGTATTTACTCCTGTGACTCAGATACTGTACCTGTTCCCTCTTCACCGATTTATCAGGGATCTCTTCTGTTCTTCTCACATTGGTATCACATTATGCTCATCTTAATTAAAATTGAGATGTCAAATATTTACTCTTTTATTTTTAACAATTTTTGATGAAAATCTGTTAGCCACCAAGCACAGCCATGAGTAGAATAAATGGCCTTTTTTTCTTGTTTTTATTTCTACCCCAACAGTAGAATGCTGTTTTGTGGTAGTGTTTTTTTGGACAAAAGTTGGGTATAAAAAAACTTTACTGTTTTGCATTATTATTTTCTCAAGAAGGGGAACCAGTAGTGTATTGTTCAGATTCCAAAACACCTTGCCAACCTTCTTGGTAACTAACTATAGCGTTTCTTTTGCCTGCAGTGATGCATGTTGTTTGTAACGTCTTCATATGTGGCATTACATTTTTCACATACTATTTTTCACAATATACTGCCACATATTTATGGCAATATAGATTTTAAATCTATGTATGTTTCCCGCTACCCTTGACTCTGAATTCTGAGTTCAGAGTTAAGTACTCTTTTACTATGATCCTATAACATATAGTAGGCATTCAATAAAAATTTACCATTGCTATTGTCTATTGCTATTGAACCATTGCTATTGTTTACACATAAATAATACATATATACTTTAAAGCTCTAGGGATTGGTAGATAAAAATATGAAACCCAGACAACCCTCTCGGAAAAGATTTATCTAGCTGGGAAGACAACATTTCCATGAACAAAAATATGAATCATAAAGACAGAGCTAGAAGGTACCACAAAGGAAATCTGCTAAGGTACATAATGAATATTTATTTAAATAAATTACATGGGAGCATATGCCAGTTATATTTGAGAACCTCTCTTTGAGAATACTTTGTTAGCAATCCATTTGAAATATTAAATATGAAGATGTTATTTTTAAAATTCAATTCATGATGATTTTTTGTCATTAACTTGGGCTAGATTCCATTAACGTTCATCCAGTAAAGGCATCATCTCAGAGTCAATCGTTCCATGTAGAAACCATTATGTATGACATGGTTGTGATGACCACGTATAACATGATTACGGGTATTTATTATGTCAAGGGTATCTCTTTCCCCCTTGACAGTGAAATCCTTAGGGTAGGGATGGACTCACCCTCATGTCACTCTCCCTAATACCTAATACATAGCAGATTCTCAATAAAACCTTGCTAAATCTCCTGTATTTTAGCAACCTCAGAGACTTTTTTGTTTATAAACATTTTGCCAATTTTTAAGTAGCAAATATTACAAAATAACCTAAAATAGTGTAAACCTGGATTTTAAAAGTACTAACATTTTGCCATATTTGCTTCAGATATATTTTTTTTCTCCTTTTTTGATAAAAAAAAAAACATATTACAACCACAGTCCTGATTCACCGAGCCCATCCTGTTCCTTTTCTCTGTCTCCTTGTCCCAAAATAACAGCCTCCTGGAGTTGGTGCTCATCCTTCTTGTGACTGTAAATGTGTTTTTCTCATGTGCCTATGTAGCCATAAAAATATAAAGCATTTTAAAATTTACATAAGTGGTACTGTATTAAATTAATTCTTTTCAACTGGCATTTTTTTTTCCACTTAAAGCTTACCTTGTCAAGATTTACCCATGTTGAGATATGCAGAGCTTTTTCAGAATGATCCCTAATCAAATTTAGAGTAAAAATCTTTATCACTTAAAATCTAATATTTGCCTTAGGTTATAAAAATGAAAGAAAGTCTTATGAATATGAGGCAAAGAGTCTCTTTCATGCCTTTCCACGTTGTTAGACTACCTTGACCAGCCCTTTCTACTCACTGCTTTATCAAAGCAAAAAGTCCTGAGTTAAGAGCCAGGGATTAGAAATGATAGACAAGGCATGCACTTTGCATACTGGTCCAAAGATCCACACCAAAAACTGTCCAGCAGTCACCAAATTCACACCCAGGTTAGAGTATTGGCAAGAAAAGGAGATGGGAGGTTTTCTTTTGAAATTTAAGAAGAGACATCTTTCTTTTCCTTTCCTCTCAGTTTTTACTATGACTTAATAGTTAGACAGGCTCTTAACTCAGAACATGGGTTGCTAATGTAAGTTGTCCACATTTCCCATCAAATAAGATTGTAGTGTTTGTGAAAGCAAAGCAGTAGCTTAGAAGAAGAGACTTGCTTGTTAATCATGTGCACAATTTCCTAAAAACATTTTCCTAGACAAAGTCCTTTTTATCGTTTGGCTCCTGGTCCTGCTGCTGCTGCTGCTGCGGCTAAGTTGCTTCAGTTGTGTACGACTCTGTGTGACCCTATAGATGGCAGCCCACCAGGCTCTGCCGTCCCTGGGATTCTCCAGGCAAGAACACTGGAGTGGGCTCCCAGTTCCTTCTCGAATGCATGAAAGTGAAAAGTGAAAGTGAAGTTGCTCAGTCATGTTCAACTCTTCGGGACCCTATGGACTGCAGCCTACCAGGCTCCTCTGCCCATGGGATTTTCCAGGCAAGAGTACTGGAGTGGGATGCCATCTCCTTCTCTGCCTGGGTACCTAATTCTCATTTAATATGAAACCGAAACACTGAGTCATAATTTACCTCTAGTCAATAACCAGATGAGTACTGCTAAGGGAAAGAACTTTAGTTTTGAAATCCTAAATGTTTCAATAAATGTATTTCATATATCTCAACTCACAAATTAGATGTTTGAATTTCTTACTTTTCATTCTTTTTATTTTCCCCTAAAAAATCTAGCTAAGACTAAGGACCAATAAAAAGTCTTTTGGAAAAAAATTTAAAGAACACCTAAATTTCTCTGGCTCAAATCAAGTCTTTGAAGACAGATAAAATAGGCGGCAGCTCCTGGCTTTGTAAGAGGATTTATCTGAGTGCATCTTCAAATTAGAGTACCTCTAAAAATCTTGTTTCATTTTAAAAGTTCTGTTTACAAAAAGTCTAAAAAATACCTGCTTAAAGCATTAGATGAATCTCTATGGGTAAGAATGCAAAGCCTTGATAATATAATATCTAATCCCTCAATTTAAAATTAGTTTAAATAAGTAGTATATTGCATTACTTGCAAATTTTTCATCCTTTATTACCTTTCATTTCTAAAGTTTCCCTAAATCAAATCATAACCTAATCTGTTTAATAAGACACAGCTAATGTTTAAACACTGCACAACCCACAAACACAAGAAATAAACAGGAGGTATGGCTTCCCAGGTGGCGGAGTGGTAAAGAATCCACCCTGCCAATGCAGGAGACACAAGGGACGTGGGTTCAGTCTCTGGATCAGGAAGATCCCCTGGAGAAGGAAATGCCAACCCACTCCAGTATTCTTGCCTGGTCAATCCCACGGACAGAGGAGCTTGCCAGGCTACAATCCATGGGGTCACAGAAAGTCTGACGTGACTGAGCACGCACACAGCTAGCAGTGGGAAGGAAGCAACAGCAGAAAGAAGACAGACCTTTTCTTTGAAACTGCAAAGGAATTCAAGTATAAGTAATATAATTAGTAGAGATGGACTTCAGCGTGAGCTCTTGAATATTAAACAATCCTGCCTTCAGTGAAGCTTGGCTTTGATGTTTAAGAAAACCAGAGTGGCCTGTTTCCCAGCTCCTGGAAGGGCAGACTCAGTAGTAGTTTTGCTGGCTCCCTCCCTGTCCCAGGTTCCAGCTGTACCTAGAGCAAGCCAGAACTTTCCCAGTTACCTGCATCCCTTTATGGAGGAGCTCAGTGTCTGAGCAGTGAGGTCCTTAGAAAATGGTGAGCAAGCCAAGCCTGTTGGAATCGCCCAAGGAAACAAAAACTGTTCAAGACACTGGATTCTGCAGCCTCTGTCACCAAGTTGATGCCGCCAAGCAGTTTCTGGGACTTGGGAAGTTTCTGAATTTTCTGAACTCTATGAAATCCAGTTATTTTTTTTCTTTGGTTGGATCCATCCGTATTAAATACTTATAGACATAAGCTTTTAAAAATGCAGACTTGACACAATTTTGTCTCAATGATCAGGATAGTTCAGATATTTCAGATAAATGTGGTATTTTAACTCTAACGTTTCATATAGAATCCCATTTCTCTAATTCTTTTTGCATGAGTACCTGTGAGTCTACATAGCTTACTTAGATTACCAAAAAATGCTTAATTACCTGGTAGATAGATAGATATTTCGATAGATAGATAACAATCCCTTTTTCTCAGTGATGTCATCCCCATGTCATGTTTCTTTTCCTACTTTAGGACTGCTCACGGGAACTGATCCATAAACCGCCCCCCCCGCCAGACACATTCTATGGGGCCCCTTCCACTCTGGTTGCTTTTAAGTTCTTACTTTTACAGTCAACCAGCTATTAATTTTGTTTTCCCTTCAAAAATATAGTGAAGGGAGGATTTTTCTAGTGGTTCTATTTCTTTGTGTTCTTTCTCCATTTCTACTCAGCCCCAAATCCGCCAGTTTCCTCAGTTACGATATTCCAGTAGGGAAATGAAGGCTAGTATATCATGCATTTGATGTGTTTCCTTTACTCTCTTCCCAATCAAAAGAAATCTGTCTGCCTGCCATTCAGAGAATTGGATTAAGAGATAACTAGCTAACATTGTATGTTATTTGATGATGTATACTTCTTTCAGGTAACATGCTGCTGCTGCTAAGTCGCTTCCGTTGTGTCCAATTCTGTGCGACCCCATAGACGGCAGCCCACCAGGATGTCCCGTCCCTGGGATTCTCCAGGCAAGAACACTGGAGTGGATTGCCATTTCCTTCTCCAGTGCATGAAAGTGAAAAGTGAAAGTGAAGTTGCTCAGTCGTGTCCGACTCTTAGTGACCCCATGGACTATAGCCCACCAGGCTCTTCCGTCCCTGGGATTTTCCAGGCAAGAGTACTGGAGTGGGGTGCCAATAGGTGCATATAAAGGAAGCTTTGTTCACAAAGTTTAGTGCTAAAAATGTCAGTCATTATGGCAAATTGATGAAACAATTTAATCACCCACAAAGATGATTTTTTAGAGTCTTACAGTGTTTAAAGTATATGGTGACAATCACAGTTTCTAGGATTGGCCCACATGTTTACATTAATTGTTCATGAAGAGAAGTCTCAGTAATCCCAACAAATCTGGACGAAATACAGAACAAATTAAACAAGAGTCAGTGCTATTTTTCAGATAGCTTAAAGAAATGCTCCCTTCCCTCACTTGGCTCCCAGAATGCTGACAGCAGGCTTAAGTCAGTTCCCCAGGCCAAGGATTAGGTAATTCCTCTATGGAGAAGTTGACAGGCCCAAGAAGAAAGGTCTGGAGCTCACTGTCTGCCTGATCCCTGTAGTAAAGTCGCTACTCAGAACCTCACCACTCCACAGGCACCTCCCACCACACACACACATTGCTGTTAGTTCTCATAAACACAAATGGACCACCAGGGATCATCGAACATAAGAGGAAATCCTTTAATGCAAAAAAGAGCAAAACAACTAAAAAAAAAAAAAATCTCAGCACACAGAGACAATCCAGAGACCAAAAGATAATTTCACAGAAACTGTAAGTTTTATTCTTAGAGCTAAGAGAAGTAACTAGGTGAGATGACAGATATGATGATTAGCTTGATCGTGGTAATCATTTCCAAAACATACTTATACAAAATCATCATACTGTACTCGTTAGATAAATACAATTTTTATTTGTTGTTTATATCTCAGTAAAATAAAGAGATAAACCTAAATTTTTAGTGAAAATTCAATAAAATTAATTATTGATCAAAAAAAGTCAATCCAAAAAATAACAGGAGGTTATAAAAAAGAAGTGATCAGGAAACAAAAAGAAACTCTTGGAAATCATAATTTGGGTAGCCCTAATAAAAAATTGCAGAGAAGTTTGAGCAGATACATCTGAGGGTACTCCTTGGAAATTAACAGAAAACACAGAGAATAGAAAAGAGGAAAGAAAATATAAGATGGAGTATTAGTTCAGAGGCTCTAGTGTTACAATAGTAGTAGTTCTGGAAAAAGAGACTTTAGCAGAGAAAAGTGTCAGGGAAATAATAGAAAAATTTCCAGAACTGAAGACCAAAAGTCGTCATACTGAAATACCTCATGGAACATACATCTCAATAAATGAAAAAAACTAGAAATTCCCAGAGCAATGGAGAAAAAAAGAAGATCCATAACACTTCGAAAGAGAAGAAATAGGTCACTTACTACAAGGCAGAATTTAGAATGATTTTGAATGTATAAGTAAGCTTCCCTGGTGCCTAGCTGGTAAAGAATCTGCCTGCAGTGCAGAAGATCTGGGTTTAGTCCCTGGGTTTAGAAGATCCCCTGGAGAACAGAAAGGCTACCCACTCCAGTATTCAGGCCTAGAGAATTACATGGACTGTATAGTCCATGGGGTCACAAAGAGTCAGACACGACTGAGTGACTTTCACTTCACTTGGACATATAAACCCTAATACCAGAATTTGAAGAAAATTTAGCAAAAAGTGCAATTTCAGAGTAGAAATGATGTCCAAATGAGAATTCTATACCTACTAAACTAATCCTATGAGTTTATTTTTTTTTACTTTTTTTTTAATTGATGGAAAAATGCTTTACAATTTTGTGCTGGTTTCTGCAAACTGGAATTGCAAATTGGTCATAATTATATATATATATATATATGTATATATACATAGTTGGTCATAATTAGATATATATATTATATATATATATATATATCCCTTCCCTCCTGAGCCTCCCCATTCCTCCCCACCCCATCTCTCTATGTCATCACAGAGTGCCAGGCTAGGCTCCTTGTGTTATTTAGCAACTTCCCATTACTATCTATTTCCCACATGATAGTATATATATATGTGTATATGTCAAGGCTACTTTCTCAATGTATCCCACTCTCCCCTTCCCCTGCTGGGTCCACGAGTCTGGTCTCTACTAGGTTCATCCGTACCATTTTTCTATATGTGTGTTAATATACAATACTTGCTTATCTCTTAGAATACAGTTATTTTCAGACATGCAAATTCTCAAAATATTTACCTTATATGTTGACAAGAAATTTAAAACATTCAGAAACGATCAGGACAGAAGACCAACATCAATCAGAATGCATGTCTATCATTAACTATCCATGTCTATCTATGTGGGGCATAATGTGGATTCTGCCCAGTTTTTTGTGAGCTCTTTCTCAGCAATTGTGGGATGATACAGCGGTAAAGAATCCACCTACCAATGCAGGAGACATAAGAGACGAGGGTTCGATCCCTAGATCAGGAAGATTCCCCTGGAGGAGGGCAAGGCAAACCACTCCAGCATTCTTGCCTGGAGAATTCCATGGACAGAGGAGCCTGGTGGGCTACAGTCATAGGGTCGCCAAGAGTCGGACACAACTGAAGCAACTTAGCACACATGCTCCAACAAAGCCAAGGAACAGAGTAAGAAATTGGAAGACACGCAATACAGGATATAGAAATGAGGCAAACGCAATTCACAGAAAGATGGCAAAGGGAAGCCCAGGACTTCAGAGATCAGACAGCCTGAAGGAGCACATTGTCTGATTAAAAGAGGATATGAGGAAGGCTGGAGAGATGTCTGCAAGTAAAAAAATGAACGTGACACATTTCCTCATGGGTGATACAGTGAGAAAAGATTTATATTTCTGTCAGAGACTTGAGGATCAATATAATGATACGTACATGGGAAACAACAAATTAAAAAATAAGGTGATTATTAATTTCAGAGAAAAGACAAGTAACACTCAAACGGAAATACAGTCACATTTCACTATGTGGGTCACAGTGAATACTATTTTTAAATATTAGTAATGTAAACACTGAATATTGGCAACCAATAATTGTGGTCTAACACCCTTGTACCTGTTTGCTTCCTAACACAATATGTGCATTTAGTCAACAAATCCCACAAATTCTAGCCCGTGAGTAGTTTACACCCTTTCTTCTCCATCCCACGGTTTATAGGGCCAAGTCTTACCTGGCGGTGGGTGACCTCAGCTGAGAGGTCAACCCAGGGTCCTACCAGGATCAAGACTAGGTGCAGAAACTGAAAAATGGCTGGGCGTGGGTGACTGAAAACTCACTAAGCCGAAACAAAATCAAAATCAAACCAAGGAGAGTAATTAAGACAAAGGAAAGAAATTACCCAAAGAATGACGTTACTGAAGACAGTAATGAGAGCAAATTGGTCAAAAACAGACTCAAGCAAGTTTCTGCCACCCATTTGCTTTGTGACTGCCTTGTTCCTTTTTTTCCCTATAAAATGGAGATAATGATAGTACTTTCCTCACAGGGCTGTTCTGAGGATTACATCATTCGTGACCTGTAAAGGGTGTAGAAGTGTCTGACACATAGATATTCGTTATTATCACTAGCACAGTTACTCTCTGAAGAGGCAGGAAAAGCATCTTTCAAATGCTTATGACACACGGAGTAGAAAATCCAACATATGAGTATGCATGGAGATGTGGACAGGGAAGGGTTACCTTATCATTTTGCACCTGGATTCCTGCTGTGGGCTCGGAGTTGGTGCCCTCGCCTCTGCCATATCTCTTTCTAACCCTCTCCCCCGCCACTGGTCAGAATCCAACCTTGCTATAAACTTTCCAGTGGCTTCCCACAGCCTTCAAAGTAAAATCCCAGCTACTGGCAAGTTGCAGAGGCTCTTCATTTGCGTGTTTCTTCAGGTTCATGTTCTATCTTGCTTCCACATATTATGACACGAGTTCCCAGCCTTTTACTGCTATGTTTGCCCAAACAGCACAAGCTCTCCCAAGCTGACATCTTTGCATAAGATCTCCTTGCTCCTTGACCCAAATCCATCTGGATAACTTCCATTCATCCTTCCGGACACCTTCCAAGACTGAGCGTTACCATCTCCCTCTTCTCTTCTCTCACAGGAAACTTTTTGGACTCTTCCTTCCAGCACCAAGTTTATTCTTTTATAATTCCCATTTCACCGTATTACATTCTTTCGTTTTCTGGTACGTTCTTTCTCCTTTGAAATCAGAGCGTAAATCTTTCACTTTCTAGATTCACAAATTTCAGACCAGGGGTCAACATGTAGTGGAAGTTTTAATAAATGTTTGAAGAGTGTATAAAATGAGTTTTGGATCAGCGGTTTTACTTTCAAATATATTAAAAGATTTTCAAAGCAGGTCTTTGGTTTAAACAAATCTTCCGTGATCTTATTTGCACAGTTGCTACACTATTTAATTAATAGTGTTGAACTAAACTTCAGTCCACTCCACATCTAAGGGTCATGAGTACCAGCTTAAAGATTTGACTTTGCATTTTGGGCTTAGGGTTCTTGTAGATTCTATGTTTGTCTTACCTTCCTTCTTAGAGGTGGCCTTTTGGAAGCTTGATATATTTATTTTCCCACTATGTTCCACCTACGTGTAAAATACTGGATGTTGTAGAATTGCTAAGGCACTAGACACAAAATTCAGTGAGTTTGGCTTATGAGCTGACCACGAGTCTTGTTTGGATCTCAAAGGGGTTTAAACTGATCTGAAGTGGTGCTTAAAAAAAAAAAAAAAAGTTGGAGCTATTAAAACCAAAGTAGAGAGTGTTTATTGAGCAGGATTCATCTCTTTTCTTTAAATTAAGTCCACTCTCTTATCTGTGTCTTTGGTTTCCAGCATGTTTTGATTCCCTGAGAGAAATTTCTGGCCTTTTGAACAGGCTTAGACAATTAACTCTGTCAGAGACTTGTGTAGAATTTAATGAATGCCATGTATTGACTAGAGCCGAAAGGAAGAATGTTACTGTTAAAATCATAATATTGTGTTGAGGATTGTTAGTATCTAGTATTACACTGTAAAATTACTTTAAACTGCCTAATAATTTATAAATAATTTTTAGAATTTAAAGTCAGTGTTTAATTAAAGCTTCGATAACTTTAAGATTATTTTCTTCTAAAAATAAAACAAATGCTAATAAATCCTTCTTTATCCCAACTATCCCTTGACTATTTCCTAAATAATATGTTTCCAAAGAAACAGGCTGAGCCACTGTTAATTACTTAAATTAATTATCAGGACAACTATTTTTATTAGAGAAAAACAATACATCTGGAATAGTTTTAAAGAAATTCACTTCTCTCTTAAATCCTCTCAGATATACAAAGTAACTCTTAAGATATTTTTAGAAGGCCTCAAGAGTTTGCACCAGTGAATTAATTAAGTTTTAATCCACAGACTATTTGCATATTTGACAAGCTATCATAAATTTTTAAATCAACAGACACATAAAAATAATAATACAATTTAAAACTTGTTCTTTGGAGGTTTTTTCTTTTAAAAGGGACATTGAAACTTAATTTAAAAAATAAACTATATAAATACTCAAGAGATTCATATTTGTAACTAATTTCAAAATTTAAAGTATGTCAAACCTCATTATTTTTACATGGATGCTTAAAGCAGATGCTTCAAAGCACTTTGAGAATAAGCAAAGACCATATTGTTTGAAGGTGATAATAGTTGATAATAGACAAATCCATCAATAATAAACCTCACTCTCATACAAGCTATGATTGGGAGATATACGCAAAGCTTTATCTATAAGCAGAATTATTTCTATAGAAGAAATGTTCATTGTCCATCATTAAAGCTATGGTTTAATAAATCATGATATATAGGCATTATTGAACATTACATACAAATTAAAAACTGTTTCTTGAAGATATTTTAATGATATGGGAAAATATTCTCAATCTGATTAAATGAATATTTAAAGGGCTTAGAAGTTGAACATGGTACATAGCATGATATATAAATCAGCTACTATAATATCAATTTTTAAAAAGGTGGTAAAAACAGAATGTATTACATGCTACCAATTTTGTGCTACATCTATTTCTATTATATATGGTTATGTGATCCAAATTTTCCTAACATTCATGTCTTCTGTAATTAGAAAATTTATTGAGAATTTAAAAAATATTTTAAATATGCATATATACCAATGCAACAGACATGAACGTGGACAAACTTCAGGAGATGATGAGGGACAGGGAAGGCTGGTATGCTGCACTCCATGAGGTCGCAGAGTCAGATATGACTTGGTGACTCAACAACAACAACAATATATATAATCTTCTAGCTGTACAATCATATATTCTTATACTTAATATTTAGCTTAAATAGACAAATGTCTTCCTAAATGTATCCCTTCATATTTTTATATCCACACAAAAAGTGATAAACTTAAGAAATCATATTTGGTGTTGATATTATTAGTCTCAGTTTGAGAAGATAATTTGTATTCAGTAAATATCTAAGGCATCAGAATGAAGAATGAGTTTCCACTCAATATGGTAAAATGAGTTACAAAAGCAACTCACATGATAGGTATGTAGAGAAAATGTAGATTCATGATTTTGTCTGAAACTGCTCTGATCTTCCCCAAATCCCTTACCTGCTATATGGCATAAGAAAAAGGGAGAAAGGGAGGGAGGGAGGGAGGGATGAATTGAGTTCAAGTCAGTTCAAAAGTCCATTTGAGGGATTTCCCTGGTGGTCCAGTGGTTAAGAATCTGCCTTCCAACACAGAGGATGTGGGTTCTGATTCCTGGGCAGGGAACTAAGATCCCACACGCCCACAAGCCACAAGTACTAAGTTTCTGCACTAAGTCAGGAGCCACAACTACTGAGCACACAGCACCTCAACGAGAGGGAAGACCATGAGCCACAACAGAAATCCACCCCTAGAGCTGATGCAGCAAAAAAAAAAAAAAAGAAAGTCTATCTGAGCCATTAATTTATACCAGACACCTAGGTATTATATGTCCTTTGGGAATATTTGCTCTGTCCTCAGTCACAACCCCTCCTTGCTTCTTTCAGAGATGGGGTCTAAGGAACAGAACAGTGTTTACTTGTCCCTTGGTACTGGGAGGAAGGAAGCCACAGAGGGCATGTCCCTCCTTTGTTTTGAATTAGTTGACGCCCTGAAGTATCATCAGGCCAGTCTCTTCCAGAGCATTCTGCTGGTATCAACACGTGACGTCTGGGGTCAATACACCGAGAGTCTCTATTCTGCCTGTGGGTTGGGGTTCAGGCCCTGCCTGCTGACTCAGCCTCACCTCAGCTCTGGCTGGCTGGCACTGCAGACCCTCTGAGTCTTGGCCAAGTCTACAGTCCCTAGGCCGGGTCTGCTGGCTCTCACCTCGGAACCCATGCTTCGGGGAAACTGAAACCGGGCCGTACACTGCCATCTATATAAGCTTCAAGACTGCAGAGTCCCCAGGCACACTGACCATGCTGGTTTGTCCTGTCAACTGTGTTCAGCCCCAAGCTCACCCCTCTCTGTTGCCTCAGCCCCTCCATGCATGAGGACCATGTCACAAAAGAGAAGCAAGGCCTAAGAATGTCGGCAACCCACACTCCTATGGCCTCATGGCTCAGACCAAGAGGGTATGATTCTGACTTTTTACCCACATTTTCTTTTTATCTTTCTTCCCCTTCTCCAGGGTTCGATTAGGTAGATTTTTCTTTTACTTCATCTTTTCTCTATCACAGAGTGCCTGTATATAAAATTATCTGATCTAGTTTGGCCAGACCTGGCATTTTAGACTGTTAAATGGGAGCTATAGAGATTTAGAAAATTATTTTTCTTTCAACAGCCTCTGGCTTTTAAAGCCACTGATTTGCTGCAAGAGTCTGTATTGAAAGTCATAAAATAAATGATTTCTCTTTCTTTCCTTAACAGTCTTAATCTCACTTCACCCCAAGGCAGATGGATGCCTTGAGTTGTTGGTATGTTGAAAGTAAAAAATAAAATAAAAGCATCTGAACTTTCTTCTAAGTAGCATTTTTTACTATTTGTATCACTACTGACTTAGCAAATTTTACTCATTATTAACTTATCAAGTTAGAAGAAGGATGGAAAAGCTTTCTGGATTAATAGCTTTATTGGAATGCTGATTACCTAAAAAGAATTTCAAATACTGGCAAGGATTCTGTATTCAGAGTCTGAATCATTAATTTAACAGATTACGTATTGAGTTCCTATTATATACTAGCCATAACTCTTGGCACCAGGAAACATTCTGTAAGCAAGACAGGCATGACCTCTGTACACTTAGTGCTGAAATTCTTGGGCAAGGAGACATACACATATACATACATACATACATATGCCCAGATACACACATGAGAGAAACAGGAGTGAGAAGAGCCTGTGTGAAGAAATAAAGTAGTTTACTGTGACCCAAGAGACTGGGTGACTTTTGCATGGAGTACCAATCTAAAGCTGCTCAGAGTGACTTTTAAGCTAAAATCAGAATGACAAGAAGGAATCTGGCATATGAAGATAAGAAAGAAAAGACAGAGCTATTTGAAAAGCCCTAAAGGGAAACATCAAAACTTGGCAAGTTCAAGAAATTGAGACAGAAATGTCTTCAGTCTGGCTTGAGGGTAAAAGGCAAGGAGAAAAGAAGAATAGAAATTGGAAAGGTCAATGAAAGCGATTATGCAGGGCTTTGTAAACAAAGAGAAAAGGTTTGGATTTTTTCGAGTGCAAAGGGAGGCCATCCCACAGGATGCTTTTGATAGGGAAATAATTTTACCTTTGGGGAAAGACTGTGGGAGAAAAAAGTGGAAGCAAAGCCTGTCTTAGAAAACCTGGTGACTGCCAACGGAGGCTCAGGCTAGAGAGATAGTAGTATAAAGAAAGTGGATGCATTTAGTACACGTTTTGGAGGTAAAATGAGCAGGATTTTTTGATGAATGATAGAAAGAGGAATCAAGAATAATTTCTTTGCTTCTGGCATGTTCTGCAAAGATATATACAGTTAGAATGAGCATATAGCCATCCCCAATCTGCATAACTTATAGTCCTGGATTCATCGTTAGTTCAGTCAAATTGCAGCTCATAAACCACAATTCTGTCCCTCCTAGAAGGGCAAGGAGGTGGTGAATATCACAAACATGAGGAAGTGCCTCTCGCAGCCAGTGAATAGGTAAGTGACCTGTATCTACCCAGAGGAGGGGCATGGCTGCCATCACGGGGAAGAGAAAGAGATGCTATTCCTTAAGAGGGTTGGGGCAGAGCTTCAACCGAGGATACATGGCATTCAAAAACTGAACCTCTTTCATGTTTTCTTTTTCCCTTTTTATTCCTCATATTATACTTTCCTATTCTCCAGGTTTCTTCTCCCTCTCTTTTTCTTACTTCTGAAAATGTGTTAGTTTTGCCCTTCATCGTCATCATCACGATCGTATCATAATCATCACCATCAGCATCGCCATCATTGCTGCCGTTATTTATTGAGCATTACACCAGCACACACTGACAGTCTGTATTACTTCCTGAAACTTCCCTGGGGGAGACATGATGGACCCTTTGAAAGGTACTCTGGGCTTGACAAGACAAAGCAGCTTACCCAAGGCTAGGTCACCCAGCCAGGAAGCGGCAGAGCTGAGTGTGAAAACAAGTCTGTCTGCCTAAGCTCTCAGGCTCTGCGACTCCTCTCTCCGTCCTTCATATTCCTTGTCTTCTCTTTCCCATCCCTGTCTCCTTTCTTCTTTCTCCCCTTCATTCTGGCTTCCCCTGACCTCCTCCTGGCCTGTCTGTCTTTCCTTCTTCTGTCTCTTCTCCCGTTGCCTTCTTCTACTCTAGTCAGACTACCCTGCCTCGTCCTTCTGTCTTATCTGGCTATTCCTGATCTGAAATTTACTTTATTATTACAAATAGAAATTAGAAGTTATGTACTATTAGAACTGAGAGAACTTCAGGAGCAGAGCCAAGGCTTAAAAGCAGGTCAACGTAGCTTCTATTCCACAGAAACACTGCTCCTAATGTAGAAACACAGACGGAGGCAGAAACCATCTTTTTTCATTGTCACCTGGTGGGTCTTGCCTTGACTCTTACATCCAGAGTCAGGCCGTTTGTGGAAACTATTCTGTCTGTCCTGACTTCTAGCCCAGTCCCTCTGTACATGTGGGACCTTTGTCACATACTCAAGCAGGCTTATAAGTACTTAAAAGATCATATTTCCTATGCTTACACCTACATTCCTACACCTACAAGTCTCTACATCACTCTCTATGTATAATTCAAAACAAGAATAATATTGAGCCAAAAAATAAGGGCAAGAATGTCCAAAAAAGTTGTGATTATCCTGTAACAGTTCTCTGCTTAAATATAAAAGCTCAAATTCACTCCAAAAATATATTTGTACCTCTGGTTTGCTATTGCCCAAGTGCAGACTTAACCTGACTTTTGGGTAATCCATCTGCATACTGCAGACAGCTGGCTAAGAACAGGTTAGGAAATGAGCATATTTGGATTTTTCAGAAATCCAAAAAGGAGCAATATAGACAAGTAAAAAACTTTATCACCCACTCTGAGCTAAACAAGTGACAAATTGTTTACATTTAGCTCTTCCAACAAATATTTCAGATAATTATTAAATAATTCCTATTCTACTGCTGAGTCTCCAGGATAGTAAGTTTCCTGGGAGCTAGATCTGATTCTTCTGTCTCCACAGCCTGAGTGTTTAAGGCAGCAGACCCCAACATTTTTGGCACCAAAGACCAGTTAGTTTCATGGAAGATAATTTTTCCATGGACTGGGAGGGCTGGGGGGATGGCCTTGGGATGACTGAAGCACAATAGGGTTCACACTCCTATTAGAACCTAAGGCTGCTGCTGAGCCGCTAGCAGGCAGCGCTCAGGCAGTAAGGCGAGCAACGGGGAACAACTGTAAATCCAAACGAAGGAGCTCCGCTTGTGTGCCCACCACGCACATCCTACTGTGTGGCTGGCTCCTAACCGTGGTACTGGTCCACGGCCCAGGGGTTGGGGACCCCTGGTTTAAGGCACATCCTGCCTTACAAACATAGTGTGGATGCTGTGCATGCACGCGTGCCAAGTCGCTTCAGTCGTGTCCGACTCTGCAACCGCACGCCTGTAGCCCACCAGGCTCCTCTGTCCATGTGATTCTCCAGGCAAGAACACTGGAGTGAGTTGCCATGCCCTCCTCCAGGGGATCTTCCTGGCCCAGGGATGGAACCTGCTTCTCTTCTCCTGCATTGGCAAGCAGGTTCTTTGCCACTAGCATGGCCTGGGAAGCCCATTCCTGAGTAAACAGCAGAGCAAAAGATTTCAGATTTATCAGTATCTGGGTATTTTTATGCCACCTTCAGAGAAGTGTTTTATATTTTCCAATAACTTTGTGGGATTAGAGACTCTCACTACGTGCTCGGAATATCTTCCCATTTCAGACAGAATAGGACATGCATCATTTCCACAAGCCCTGACAGAGGACTAACAAGTGGATGTTGCGCTGTGCATTGATTTTCAAGTTACAGGAAAGCATTCCTAAAGAACTGCCTCTCCATAGTTACAGGCATATTCCCAGAAGCTTAGGTGGGGCAGCAGAGCAAAGGGACACACTCTTCTAGTTACTATTTGCAGAACATTTTTTAAAAAAGATTTTTCTGATGTGGACCATTTAAAAAGTGTTTATTGAAGTTTACTCAGGAATGGGCTTCCCAGGCTGCGCTAGTGGCAGAGAACCTGCCTGCCAATGTAGGAAATGTAAGAGACTCTGGTTTGATCCCTGGGTCGGGAAGACTCCCTGGAGAAGGACATGGCAACTCATTCCAGTATTCTTGCCTGGAGAATTCCATGGACGAAGAGCCTGGCGTGCTATAGTCCACAGGGTAACACAGAGTCGGACACGACTAAAGCGACTTAGTACACACTCACTCACTGAGGAATAATGGCAATATTCTTTGAAAGACAGAGTGTCATCAACACTTCTTATATTATAAACTAATTATTCAAGGTCGAACTTGCAGGATTCTGATGTATTTTAGATTTAATGATAAATTATGACATTCTTGTAATATGCTGAGATAAGCAGTTCATTCAGTCCAATGACCATGAAATTTCAATTCTACGTTTACTATTTAAAATAGGGATCTTACACTTGAATCCTGTGCTCAACAGTCAAATTAGTGCTTTCAAAATACAGTTTCATGAACACACAGTATTTGGTAACAACAAGTAAAAACAAACTTAGTGGAAAGAACACACAAGAAAAAAATGAAAAATGGTTTGAAGTATCAATATATGTGCACTGAGAATCATCTTGATTGGTTTGTATAGGAAAAGCCAAGATAATGTCCCCCATCAAGCAATAGTTTCTTTGTTTTTATATATCTTTATAGTTTGCATTATCACTTGCTATTTATAGAAAGACATGCTAGTGACCTTGACACAAAACTTGAAGACTTTTCCTTGTGCATAATAACTCATGGTTGGTGCCTTCTTGGCCCCTGCAAGGAGAACCAACCAACTCCAAGGGGTATTTGGTACATGCCTGGGAAGCTAAGTTACACTGAAGAGAATACAGCTCATTTTTTACTCGTGATGAATTACAGTTTCCTTCCGGTGGAAGGATGGTGCCGAAAACAAAGCAGTCTTTGAGACTCCTCAAGTTTTTCAAAGTGACCTGGGGGCTTTAGCAGTCAGAGCTAAAAATAAGGAGCTGTTTATAAGCCTTTCCGACCTGGAGGAGAAAGACTCAAAACTCCTTTTAACGGTCTCCTAACTATCCAATTCCCTCCCATCAAAGAAAGTGACATTGACAATTCTGAATTAAAAGAAATCTCAGCAACTGTAGAGTTCTTTTATTTTTTAAAGATTTTTTTTGATGTGGACCATTTTAAAAGTCTTTATTGAATTTGTTACAATGTGGCTTCTGTTTCATGTTTTGGTTTTTGACCACGAGGCATGTGGGAGGATATTAGCTCCTCTACCAGGGATCAAACCCGCACCCCCTGAGATGGAAGGCTAAGTCTTAAACATTGGACCGTCAGGGAAGTCCCCACCATAGATTTCTTTAATCAAGGAATTAATACTAACAGAAATTGAAAAATTCAAAACTATAATTGCAGCTCAAAGTTATAGATTTTCTGGTATCTATGCCATCATTTACATAAGGTATAAGACCATTCTGACTGACTAAGAAAAGACAGCTTAGAAAAGCAGCAAAAAAAAAAAAAAAGAAAGAAGGAAATCAAAACCCAGCATCTAGGGCTGTACTTCATTCACAAATATGTATCTAAGACTTTATTCCTACCTTTGTAAGCTAGAAACACAATGAAGAAGAAAGTGTTCATTTTCATTTTCTCTTAACTAGAATTTTCTAGTTGTGATTGTGAATTGAGTTCAAGCATGAAACATCACTTTTTCAGATAAATTTCTGTCCAAAAAAAGTACATATAACAAATTCCACAAGCTGTAATAATTTGCCTTGGCCTTTTTAGCTCTCCCTGCCTGCTGGTTTGTTTATTCATTTATTCTCTGCTCATTTAACAAATTTTCCAACATCTAACCTCATGTCCTCATACATCCCAGGGCCTCGAACATTTTTCAGTTGGTACCTTCCTACTTATTACCCTAAGTATCTAGGCAAAATATCAGTCATTGTCACTCTTATCTCGGGAGAATTTCAGGAGACATGTAGCGAGCATCCCTCCTGAGAGGAGTTTTGTTTTTCATGTATCTACACGGGTTTATTCTTCATGCATCTGTTGTATAGATGGGAGTTGCATAATGATGGTTGAGCCATCATTAACTGGCTCAACCCAGAATACAAAAAACCCTGCAAGTGAAAACTTGAGAAGCTCGAATTCCTCTGGGTTTGTGTTCTTGAATCTACTCAGCTGACTTTCACACAACTATCATTTACAGGTAAGAGAGGAATTGAGTACCTTGGCACAAATTCAGTGAAATACCTGAGTATTTCTTCATCCACAGTATGCTACTTCATTCTACGTGATAGTCACAATGCAAAACTGTTCCTCTTCCCTTCTTTCTCATCATAAAACTAATGACTATTGAACACCATTCATGGCTATGTCCCAAACATAGAAATCATCATTGACTCTTCTCCCGCAACTTCTAACCCAGGATTTCTCAGTCTTGGCATCATTGATATTTGGAGTTGAATAATTCATATTGTGGGGATGCTGTCCTGGTCACAGCAGGATATTTAGCAGCATTCATGGCTTTCCAGGTGGCACCAGTGGTAAAGAATCCACCTGCCAATGCAGGAGACACAAGAGTCATGGGTCGAATCCCTGGGTTGGAAAGATACCCTGGAGTAGGAAATGGCGCCCCACTCCAGTATTCTTGCCTGGAGAATTCCGTGGGGAGAGAAGCCTGGTTACAGTCCATGGGGCCATAAGAAGACACATGCTACTGAGCAACTGAACACTGGTTGACTTCTCCATGCTAACAGCACATCCCCAGCAATCACAACCAAAAATGTTCCCAGACATTTTCCAATATCCCCTGGGGGAGAGGGGTGAAAATCATTCCCAACTGAGATCACTGAACCCAAAAGCAAGTCCTGAAAGCTGACATTCCAAAATTTATCTTGAATCGAAATCATCTGACCCAGATCTAAGCTCTCACCACTCACCTGGACCACAGCAATAGCTTTTCACTGTCACCCCTTCAGTCTATTTTCTGTTCTATAGTCAGCTGCTGCTGCTGCTAAGTCGTTTCAGTCGTGTCCGACTCTGTGCGACCCCATAGACAGCAGCCCACCAGGCTGACCCATCCCTGGGATTCTCCAGGCAAGAACACTGGAGTGGGTTGCCATTTCCTTCTCCAATGCACGAAAGTGAAAAGTGAAAGTGAAGTCGCTCAGTCGTGTCTGACTCGTCACGACCCCATGGACTGCAGCCTACCAGGCTCCTCCGTCCATGGGATTTTCCAGGCAAGAGTACTGCAGTGGGTTGCCATTGCCTTCTGCGTCTATAGTCAGCATGATCTTTTAAAAATCTCAATCACATTATATCATTTCTTGTCTTAAAACCTTCCGGTGGCTTCTCACTACACTGGGAACTGCTCACCACGTTACCTCCCAGCACTCTCCCCTTGTTCATGGTTCTCAAGTGACATTGCTTTTATTCTATTTTTCAAACCTGCCAAGTTTTCCACTTCAGAACATTCATATACTCTCCTTGGAATGCTGACTGTTTTTGTAGTATTCAAGAGTTTATTGAAGTATCATTTCTCAGCAAGTTTTTCCAGAATCATCATCTGTAAATAACTCCCTTCTCCCCCAAACACTATATGTCATTACCCTACATTAATTGTATTGCAGCCTCATCTAATCATCTTTATTTGGATTTACAAGTCACTTTTCATTTTTACTTTACTTTTCATTTCATTTATATTATTTTCATTTTACACATTTAAAATAATATATGATTTTTATATGATTAACTCTACTCAAATCGATTCAATGTGGTACATATATATTGTGGCTCAGCTGGTAAAGAATCCACCTGCAACGCAGGAGACCTGGGTTTGATCCCTGGGTTGGGAAGATCCCCTGGAGAAGGGAAAGGCTACCCACTCCAGTATTCTGGCCTGGAGAATTCCATGGACTGTATAGTCCATGGGGTCACAAAGAGTTGGACACAACTGAGCGACTTTCACTTCACACCTATACAATGGAATATTACTCAGCTGTTAAAAAGAATGAAGTAATGCCATTTGCAGCAACGTGGATGAATCTAGAGAGTGTCCTACTAAGTACACCAGACAGAGGAGAAATATATGACATCCCTTGTATGTGGAATCTAAAAAGAAATGATACAAATGAACTTACTTATAAAACAGAAAGAGACTCACAGACTTAGAAAATGAACTTATGGTTGCAGGGGAAAAGGATAGTTGGGGACTTTGGAAGGTCTTGTACACACTGAAAAACAAAAATTCAGAGTATTCTTATCTCATCCAGAGTTAAAACAAAAGCCCTTCCAATTACCTGCAAGACCCTGCATGATCTGGACCACGTCTACCTTCCCTGCATGATTTCCTAACATTTGCCTCCCAAAACTTGAGCCACATGCTGGCCTTCCTTCTGCTCCCAAACATGCCCAGCACGTGCCCACTTCAGAACCTTGGCACTGGCTGCTCTCCAGTCTGAATGCTGGACCCTAGACGTCCCATGACTCTCACATCCGCTGGGTCAAGTGACCTCTTGTTAGAAGGGCTGGCCCTGACTACATTAGGTAAAAAAGAAAGAAAGAAAATGCAGCCCTCATCTACCATCAGCTTGGAGCTGTCCTTGCTATAATAGCCAGGCAAATGCATTTTTCTCTTGAATTATAAACCATTTTACAGAACACCAACATTAGACAAGGCTACTTTGTGATGTGATAGATCAAGACAAAAACAAAAGCAGTCTGTAATTGTGGTGAGTAGAGACTGAGAAAGACAGAAGAACACTCTCCTTTCTCCTGCTAGTATGAGTGACTGCTCCATCTTTATCACTTTCAGCTGTAGCTCCACTTTGTTCCCTACACCTCACATATTAAGACTATTAAGCAAATCATAGAATTGCTTTGACTTTCTAACAGTAACCAATCAAGAGCAAAACCTCACTTCCTTGAAAGTTCTCCAAAATCACACAACACCAGGTCAAACCCTGTAATAAGTCGCCTCTTAACAACCTCTTACCAGACATCCCAGTTTCCTATGGTGTGCAGTCTTCTTCATTGCTATGAGTTAATAAGCCCCACTTTGTTTGACTATAGGTGTGTTTCTGTTAAATCCTGCCTGGGGGTGGAGGGCATCAACAATAGCATCACCAACCTCAAGAAGCATGCTCCAGGACTTTAAGCAACATGTCAAAAAACACCAGGTTTCTGGGAGGACCCAAGTGTACAGCTTTTGTTTATGTGCCACTTGGTCAGTGCCATCTGTCTCCCTTAAAGATGTCCCACTTTGGAGGATAGATCATGCAGTCACCATATCTTTAATCTGCACTATTTTTCACAATAACCCTTATCACCATCTACAACATGATACTTTTTGTTTGTTTCCTCTCTGCACCCCCTGTCCCTGGCTCCTACTCCTCAACTAGAATTTAATTCCCACAGTATAGAAACTTTACCTAATTTTTTGGCCTCACCATATGGCTTGTGGGATTTTATTTCCCTAACCAGGGATTGAACCTGGGGCCTTGGTAGTAAACACTCAGAGTCCTAACCACTGGACCGCTAGGGAATTCTAATTTTTTTTTTTTCTTTTTTAGTGTTCTACCCCTATTACCTAGAACAGTTCTTGGCATACAGAAGGCTCCCAGTAAATATCTGCTGAATGAATTAACTAATGAAAAGTTATAATACTATAGGAGGTCTTTGAACTAGAAACAACTTAAAAAAAATCATCCTGACATATATATCAGTCAGATTTCTACATATTAACCTGTAGAAACAAATCAAAATTTAGCACCATTTATTCTGAAAGCAAATGAAATGCTTAGATTTACACTTTAAAAATATGCACAAGATCTGTATGTTGACAATTACAAAATGCTAATGAAAGAAATCAAAGAAGACAAAAAATGGAAGTTTATGAATTGGAAGATTCAACACAGTGAAGATGTCAGATCTCTCCCAGAGCTGAACAACTAGCTTAATGAAATTCATAGGCAAGGTTATTCTAAAATTCACGTGGAAAGGTACAGGCTGTAGGATAGCTAAAATAAATAAGAATAAAATAGAGGGAATTGTTCTGATACACAGGCCCACTGCAAAGCTATAATAGTAAGTGGAATAAACACACAGGTTCAATGACCAGTACAGATAATCCACACATTTATGCCCAATTGATTTTTTTACAAAGGTGTAAAGCAATTTAAGGGAAGGAAGATAACTTTTTCATCAAATGATGCCAAAGCAATTGGACTTTTATGGGCAAAAAAAAAAAAAAAACAACCTATACATCACATATTACTCAAAATTAAGCATGCAGGTCCATGTAAAACATAAAGTTATACAACATTTGAACTTCCCTGGTGGCTCAGTGGTAAAGAATTTGCCTGCCAATGCAGGAGATGCAGGGTCGATCCCTGGGTTAGGAAGATCCCCTAAAGAAGGAAATGGCAACCCACTCCAGTTGCCTGGGAGATCCCATGGACAGAGGAGACTGACAGGCTACAGTCCATGGGGTCATAAGAGTCAGACACAATTTGGTGAATAAACAACAATAATACACTTATAGGGAAAAAAAAATCTTTGGGCTCTACGGCTACACAAAGAGTTATTAGACTGAACATCAAAGGAAATCTTGGTAACTCAGATCCCATCAAAAGTAAGAACATTTGTTCTGCAAAGATCCTGTTCAGAGGATGAAAAGACAAGTTACAGAGTGAGAAAACGTATTTGCACGCTACATATCCAACAACAGACTGTTATCTAGGTAAATAAAGTTCTCTGGGAACAACAGTTTTTAAAAAATGCAATTTGAAAACAGGCAAAAGATACAAAGAAATGGGATTTCCCTGGTGGCCTAGGGATCAAGAATCTACCTTGCAATGCAGGGGACGCAGGTTTGATCCCTGGTCAGGAAACTAAGATACCATGGGCCACAGAGTAGCTAAGCCCGGTGCTGCAGCTACTGAGCCCACGTGCCACAACTAGAGAGCCTGTGCACCGCAACACAAGATCCTGCCTGCCACAACAAAGGTCCCTGTGCTGCAGCTGAGACCTGACGCAGCCAGTCAAATAAATACTTTTAAAAAGACATGAAAGAGACACGATGGAATATTACTCAGCTACATAAAAAGATGCATTTAAGTCAGTTCTAATGAGGTGGATGAAACTGGAGCCTATTATACAGAGTCAAATAAGTCAGAAAGAGAAACACCAATACAGTATACTAATGCAAATATATGGAATTTAGAAAGATACTAACGACGATCCTATATGCAAGGCAGCAAAAGAAACACAGACGTAAAGAACAGACTTTTAGACTATGTGGGAGAAGGTGAGGGTGGGATGATTTGAGAGAACAGGACTGAAATGTGTATGTGTAAATCTGATGACCAGTGCAAGTTTGATGCATGAAGCAGGGCACTCAAAGTCAGTGCTCTGGGACTACTCAGAGGGATGGGGTGGGGAGGGAGGTGGGTTCAGGATGGCGGGACACATGTGCACCCATGGCTGATTCATGTCAATATATGGCAAAAACCACCACAATATGGTAAAGTAATTATCCTCCAACTAAAATTATTTTTTAAAAAGATCTGAAGAGCCCTTTCACTGAAGAGAATGTACAGATGGCAAATAAGCACATGAAAATATGATTAACCTGTATATTAGGTTAACCTAATGTGTATATATATATATTAGCCTATTAATATATATATATATATATATATACATATATATATATATATTAACCTACCTATTAGGAAAATGCACATTAAAAACACAACAACATGAGACATCACCAAACACCCATCAAAACAGCTAAAATAAACTTAGCATGAGTGCTGAGTTGTATCTGACTCTTTGTGTGACCCCACAGATGGAAGCCTGCCAGGTTCCTCTGTCCATGGGATATTTTAGACAAGAATACTAGAGTGAGTTGCCATTTTCTCCTTCAGGAGATCTTCCCAACCCAGGGATAGAACCCATGTCTTCTGCATCTCCTGCATTAGCAGGCAGTTTCTTTACCACTGAGCCCCCTCGGAAGCCCAAGATAAAACTTGGTGATAACCTCAAGTGCTGGCAAGGATGCTGAGAAACTGGATCACTCGTATATTGCTGATGGGAATGGAAAATGTTCAACCACTCTGGGAAACAGTCTGGTGGTTTCTTATGAAACAAAACATGTAATTATCATATGACCCAGAAGTTGGGCTCTTCAGCATCAGAGAGATGAAAATTTATGTGCTCCCAAAAAGCTATATATCATGTTCATAGAAGCTTTATTCACAGTAGCCAAACAGTGGGAGCAAGTCAGATGCTTTTAATAGGATAATGGTTAATCAAACTCTGGTACATCATGAAATACTACTCAGCAATTAAAAAACAAAACAAAACTATAAACTACTGATACACACAAAACTTGAATGCACCTCCAAGCTTGGAGGAATTCTTGCTGGATGACACAGCTTGACCAAGGCATGGGGTCTGGTGAACCAGAGGGGTGGATTCCAGTCTCCCCTGTCCCTTTGGTTGGGTGCTCAACGGTAAGACACAGAGCTAGCAAGAAGGGAATACAGTTTACTCTGGCTGTTATCTGTCTACAACAGTAGGGCCCCTTTGACTTGAGAAAAACTTGAATCGAAAAGCATAAAAGCCTTTTTAAAAATGAAAAGTGTGAGGGACTACATTTTATTTGGTGTTACTGTTTGTTTTGTCGCAAAGCATGATTCTCTGTAGCACGTACTATCAGCCAGTGTGAGAAATAAAGCCACAAAGTCCACAGGAAATTCAAAGAAACTTCTCTTTTAATCACTAAGCATTAAAAGCAAAAGCAAAAAACCTCATATCACTGAAGATTCTCACGAAGGCTATAGTGTGAATGCTGCTCCCACACTTTGGAGTGGACGCATGTAGCTTTTTGTATTCAAGTCTTCTCTTGATATACAGATATACGCCCAGTGGTGGAGTACAGGCTCGTATATAACTCTCTTTTTAGTTTTTTTAAGGAAACGCCATACTGTTCTCCACAATGGCTGCACGAATTTACATTCCCACTAAGAGTGTAAGAGGGTTCTTTTTTCTCTACATCCTCTCCTACACTTATTATCTGTAGACTTTTTCCTGATGGCCATTTTAAATTAATTTTTATTGGAGTACAGTAGCTTTACATGTTGTGTTAGTTTCTGCTGTGCAGCAAAGTGAATCAACTGCATGTATACATATATTCCCCCCTTTTTTTGGACTTCCTTCCCATGTAGGTCACCACAGAGCACTGGGTAGGGTTCCCTGAGCTATACAGTAGGTTCTCATAGTTATCTATTTTTATACACGGTATCAATAGGGTATATATATGTCAATCTCAATCTCCCAATTTATCCCTCTCCCCTTCCCCTTGTTAGTGTCCATTCTCTATTTCTGTTCTGCAAATAAGATCATTTATAACATTTTTCTAGATTCCACATATATACATTAATATCCAATATATTTTTCTCTTTCTGCCACACTTTGCTCCTTAAGACAGTCTCTAGGTCCATCCACATCTCTACAAATGAATGGATTTTGTTCTTTTTATGGCTGAGCAATATTCCATTGTATATACATATCACATGTTCTTTATCCATTCCTCTGTTATAGGCATTCAGGTTGGTTCTATGTCCTGGCTATTGTAAATAGTGCTGCAATGAACATTTGAGTGCAAGTGTCTTTTTGAATTATGGTTTCTCTGGGTATATGGTGGACTTCCTTGGTGGCTCAAACAGTAAAGCGTCTGCCTACAATGCAGGAGACCCAGGTTCAATCCCTGGGTAGGGAAGATCTCCTGGATAAGGAAATGGCAACCCACTCCAGTATTCTTGCCTGGAAAATCCCATGGACGGAGGAGCCTGGTAGGCTACAGTCCATGGAGTCACAAAGAGTAGGACACGACTGAGCAACTTCACTTTCTTTCACTTTCACTTTCTGGGTATATGACCAGTAGTGGGATTGCTGGGTCATGTGGTAATTTTATTTTTAGTGTTTTAAGAAACTTCCATACAATTCTCCACCATGGCTGTATCAATTTACATTCTTACCAATAATGTAAGAGTATTCTCTTTTCTCCACACCCTCTTCCGCATTTATTGTTTGTAGACTTTTTTAATGATGGCCATTCTGGCGGGTGTGAGGTGCTACCTGATTGTAGCAGCATAAAGAATATCTTTATATTTAACTCTGTATGCTGCTGCTGCTAAGTCGCTTCAGTCGTGTCCAACTCTGTGCGACCCCATAGATGGCAGCCCACCACGCTCCCCCATCCCTGGGATTCTCCAGGCAAGAACACTGGAGTGGGTTGCCATTTCCTTCTCCAATGCATGAAAGTGAAAAGTGAAAGTGAAGTCGCTCAGTCCTGTCTGACTCCTAGTGACCCCATGGACTGCAGCCCACCAGGCTCCTCCGTCTTTGGGATTTTCCAGGCAAGAGTACGAGATTGCTAAAGAAAATATGTTTGATCAGATCTGAGACATATAATCTATAGTTTCTGCATTGTTAAAACAAGGGAGAAATTTTACTCCAAATGTAGGAAATAATTCTCAGAAGATTTTGGCAAATTTCCCAGGGATATTTTAAGTTTTAATGCATTAATAGAGGGAGCAAACATCATAGCACTGCTTAATAGTATCAATCATGTATATTGTAAGCTATGATCAAGATTCGGGACTTAGGAGTCAAAGAGCTCCACATTCAAATCTAGGTTCTTTCATTTGCTAGGTGTGTGATCTGGGCTGTTATTTAATCTAAGTCCTAAGTCCTATACTTCACTCAATTTCATCTCTAAAATGAAGATAATCCTAACTACTTCATCCAAATCAACTATCACTATAGGAATTGGTGCTAATATATTTGTCTATATTCTGTGAAAAATCTTCTAAAGCAGAACATTAGATTATATTTAGTTTTTCTGTAAATTGAAACCAGACAATATTATCCTGTCATGATGCTGAAATTTCCCATTTTGAATGTTCAAGGAACCTTATTCTTAATCATTTTCAATCTATTCCAGGCACTGTCTAAGAAGTTTTAAAATCATGTGACTTGATCACCTTAGACAATTGCTAGAAAATCACTGTAGAGAGATTAGTTTCTCTTTTCCCACAAACTTAACACGAAATCAATCTACACTCTGCTCACACTTCACAATCAAGCCAAGTCAAGCCTTAAATTTATATCACATGATAAAGTCAAGAAATATACCTTTTGATGTAAAATTTATTTTATCAAGTTAATTTTTAAGTCATGTTACATATATATTTGTAAATTTTCTATAAAATGAAAGTAGGATATAAGATTTTGTTTATATAAAAGAGTATATGTTTAAAAATCCTGAGAAAAGTAATCTGATTCTATGAATATGGTAATAATCAGCACAATCTGAATCTGTTTATTCTGAAGACAACTTTCTTCTAACTGCCAAATGAAGTTAATTGCCCTTGAACTTTCAAAGTTGAAACACAAGCATTCAGAATGAGTATTTTATATCAGAAAATGAAACTTTCCTAAATGGCACATTCTTATACATCAGATTTGACTTTAGTCGAATATAGTTCCCAAACACATTCATAACACCAGAAAAATATTAAATTTATATAGCATTAAAAATTAAAGTGCATGAATATGTATACATTTAATCCTTTAAATTTTTTCTTAGATACATCATTTTTTTATGCCAAGGGCCATCTCTATAAAATATGGAGCTGCCATATTTCTCAAACTATACTTTCCAAATCAAAACCATTCATCCCAAGGGACAATTTCCATTAGGTTCTATTTTCCTGGATATGACCTAGAATTTACAAGTCTGAGTTAGCTTAAGATCTAAATATTTATGAATCATTCCTGTATTATAACCAATTCTTGGATAGTAGAGTTTCCCGTGATTACTTGAAGTATTAAAAAGTGTAATCCATCACACAGAAAGCTATAAAATTCTACTTGTTAACATTCTGGAACTGTTTTTACAATATAATGGATTTTTTTTTTGTTTTGCCAACGGTGAGTCCTTTAACAAGGTAATTAATGTGAATTGATTGTACCATTATTAGCATTAATGGACATATTCATGGAGCACACATCAACACTCTTACAGAAGTCATGCATTTGTTAGCAGGGCAAAATGAGGGAACCACAGGAAGGAAAATCTATTTATAGGCGAGAGCCCAGGAAAACCTGCTGGGAACACATGTACCACTTTGGATAACTAGTCAAGGCCATCTTTTTATTTAAAAAATTACCCAAGGTCAGAAATACATAGATTGAAGAACAGGACTTTCAGATAATCATTCAAGGACAGAATTTCAGGTGCAGTCTATCAAATTAAGCAAAAGTTATATGCATATTTGAATTATTTTATATGCATTTGGGAAAAACCCAAGATATGCATAATTCTTAAAATTTCTTATCTCAAGTATTACTCACAAGGTCATCCTTTGATGAACTGCAACAAGCAAGATTAGAGTTCTCTTTGAATTTTAGTTTGCAAAGGAAAACTGTCACGTTGAGAAGAAGGTTAGATCTCTCTAGCAGCTCATATAGGGACATAATTAATGGTACAAAGACCCGGACAAATGAGTTTCCTAGGCCAGTACTTGGTTTTATATGAGATCACAAAAGCTTATTTTATTGGTAGGAGTAGTTACTGACTCATAGTTTAGTTAATTCCAAATTTGTTTTTAACTTTGTTCATCTGTTAAGAAATTCTGGCCAACTCACCATCAACACACACACAAACAAACCCCCAGGTGTCTAGTTATAGAACATAACTCTGGTCAATGAGATCCCTAATTATGACTCAATTTTCATATCTCCCCATAGACTTGTGCCCTTTCAGAATCCTACTCTTTCAAGATACTACCTTTTACTGTATATCAATAGGTGGTAACTGGTTAATTAATTAAATCAACGAATGGGTTGCTTTGTCAAGCAATCTTAACTTCTAGCATTCAACTTCATAAAGTAGATACTATTATTATTATGCTCAATAATAATAATATTATTATTATGATTTCATAACTGAGAAAACTGAGACACAGAAAAATGGCATTCAAACCCAGGCCTCTCAACTAAAAAAATCCTATCTATTTTTAAAAAATATTTATTTATTTACTTACTTATTTGTGTGGCTGCACAAGGTCTTCCCTCATAGCTGAGTCAGTAAAGAATCTGACTGCAATGCAGGAAACCCAGGTTCTATTCCTGGGTTGGGCAGATCCCCCAGAGAAGGAAATGGCAACCCACTCCAGTACTCTTGCCTGGAGAATCCCATGGACAAGGAGCCTGGCGGGCTACAGTCCATGGGGTCGCAAGAGTCAGACACGACTGAGCGACTAAACCAGCACCACCAGGTCTTAAGCACTCAGGATATTTACTTGTAGCATGCAAACTCTTAGTTGGAGCATGTGGGATCTAGTTCCCTAACCAGCGATTGAACCGAGCCCCCTACACTGGGAGTGTGGAGTCTTAGCCACAGGGAAATCAGCCATGTACTTTCAATTATACAATTCTTTCCAAGCTGTGTTTTAGAATATTAATAGACTTTCTGCTCAAATAAATAACGAAAATGCTGGGTTAGACACAAATTAACAGTTTTTTCATCATAGGGTTCCTCAGAGCTCATGAGTTTTGTAAACATCTATGAAGTGGAATCTGCCTACAATGTAGGAGACCTGGCTTCAATTCCTGGGTTGGGAAGATCCCCTAGAGAAGGATATGGCAACCCACTCCAGTCTGGGAAATCCCATGGACAGAAGAACCTGGCAGGCTACAGTCCATGGGGCTGCAAAGATTTAGACTCAACTGAGCAACTAACACTATGAAGTAGATGATATATACATACTAGTTCCAAAATACATTAATATATAGTAACCTTTTCTCTCCACTCAGAATGTCATATAGGACTAGTGTTTTCTGAATGTATTTTTGGAAAAACAGCACCAAAACATGTGTTTTTCTGTTTAATTAGTTTATTGTACTTATTAACAAAAAGCCTGTACACTTTTCAAACTGGTGTTCTTCCTCAATTCAATTCAATTTTCTTTTCTTATATCTTATTAATTATCTTTGTCTTATCCTTTTATTCTCTACTTATTTGGAGAATTTTTATTATATATTTATCTTTCCTCTCATTTTGTTTCATCATGATATTAATTTTTGTCATTATCTATGGACTTCCTGTCCCCTTCATGGACCACAGCCTTGTGGTGGTGAAGAGGCTTACATAACTCAATGAAGTTATAAGCCATGCCCTGCAGGGCCACTGGATGGGTCATCCATCCTGGGTGAAGAATTCTGACAAAATGTGGTCCACTGGAGAAGGAAATGGCAATCCACTCCAGTGGATCTCTCTTGGCTGGAGAACCCCATGTACAGTATGAAATGGAAAAGAGATGTAACACCAGAAGATGAGCCCCCAGATCGGAAGATGTCCAATATGCTATTGGGGAAGAGTGGAGGATAATTACTCATAGACACAGTAAGAATGAAACAACTGGGCCAAAGCAGAAACAATGCTAAGTTGTGGATATGTCTGGTGGTGAAACTAAAGTTTGATGCTGTAAAGAACAATATTGCATAGGAACCTGGAATTTTAGGATCATGAATCAAGGTAAATTGGGCATACTCAAGCAGAAGATGGCAAGATTGAACATTGACATCTTAGGAATCAGTGAATTAAAATGGCTAGGAATGGGGCAAATTTAATTCAGATGACCATTATATCTACTACTGTGGGCAAGAATCCCTTAGAAGAAATGGAATAGCTCTCATAGTCAACGAGAGAGTCGAAAGTGCAGCACTTGGGTGTAACCTCAAAAATGACAGAATGATCTTGGTTTGTTTCCAAGTTTGATCACAGTAATCCAAGTGTATGCTCCTACCACTAATGCCAAGGAAGCAGAAATCAAACAGTTCTATGAACACAAGAATTACAAAACCTATTAGAACTAACGCCCCAAAAAACTGTCCTTTTCATCATAGAGTTTTGGAGTGCCAAAGTAGGAAGTCAAGAGGTATGTGGAGTAACAGATAAGTTTGGTCTTGGAGTAAAAAATGAAGCAGAGCAAAGGATATCAGAGTTTTGTCAAAAGAACACACTGGTCATAGTAAATACCCTTTTTCAACAACCGAAGGGATGACTCTACACATGGACATAACCAGATGGTCAATACTGAAATCAGATTGATTATGTTCTTTGCAGCCAGTGAAGGAGAAGCTCTATTCAGTCAGCAAAAACAAGACCTAGAGATGACTACAGCTCAGATCATGAGCTCCTTATTGCAACATTCAGGCTTAAATTAAGGAAAGTAAGGAAAACCACTAGACCATTCAGGTATGATCTAAATCAAATCCCTTATGATTATACAGTGGAAATGACAAATAGATTCAAGGGATTGGAGCTAGTAGACAGAGTGCCTAAAGAATCATGGATGGAGATTTGTAACACTGTACAGGAGGCAGTGACCAAAACCATCTCAAAGAAAAAGAAATGTATGAAGGCAAAGTGGTTGTATAAGGAGGCTTTACAAATAGCTGAGGAAAGAAGAGAAGTGAAAGGCAAGGGAGAAACAGGAAGATATAACTGAATGCAGAGTTCCAGAGACTAGCAAGGAGAGAAAAGTTTATTTATTGCTTAAATAAACAATACAAAGAAATAGAGGAAAACAATAGAATGAAAAACACTAGAGACCTCTTCGAGAAATTTGGAGAGATCAAGGGAATATTTCATGCAAGGATAGGCATGATAAAGGACAGAAATGGTAAGGACCTAACAGAAGCAAAAGATATTAAGAAGAGGTGGCAAGAATACACAGAAGAACTATACAAAAAATAAAGATCTTAATGACCTGAATAACACAATGATGTGGTCACTCACCTAGAGCCAGACATCCTAGAATCTGAAGTCAAGAGGGCCTTAGGAAGCATAACTACAAACAAAGCTAGTGGAGGTGAGCGAATTCCAGCTGAGTTATCTCAAATCCTAAAAGATGATGCTGTGAAAGTGCCGCACTCAATAAGCCAGCAAATTTGAAAACTCAGCAGTGATCACAGAACTGGAAAAGGGCAGTTTTTATTCCAGTCTCAGAAAAGGGCAGTGCCAAAAAATGTTCAAACTACCATGCAAATGAGCTCATTTCACATACTTGCAAGGTTATGCTCAAAATCCTTCAAGCTAGGCTTCAGCAACATGTGAATCGAGAAATTCCAGATGTACTAGCTGGGTTTAGAAAAGGCAGAGGAACCAGAGATCAAATTGTCAGCATTTGTTGGAGTATGGAGAAGCAAGGGAGTTCCAGAAAAACATCTACTTCTGCTTCATTGACAACGCTAAAACCTTTGACTGTGTAGATCACAACAAACTGTGGAAAATACTTAAATTGATGACAGAACTGGACCATATTACTTGTCTCCGGAGAAAACTGTATGTAGCTCAAGAAGCAACAGTTAGAACCATGCAACAACGAACTGGCTCAAAATCAGAAAAGAAGTACAGCAAGGATGTATATTGTCACACTGCTTATTTAACTTATATGCAGATTGCATCATGAGAAATGCCAGACGGGATGAATCACAATTTGGAATCAAGATTGCCAGGAGAAATATCAACAACCTCAGATATGCACTGATACCGCTCTTATGGCAGAAAGCGAAGAGGACCTGAGGAGCTTCTTGATGAGGGTGAAAGAGGGGAGTGAAAAATTGGCTTTAAACTCAAAATTCAAAAACCAAGATCGTGGCATCCTGTCCCTCACTTCATGGCAAAGAGATGGGGGAAAATTGGAAACAGTGACAGATTTTATTTTCTTTGGCTCCAAAATCACTGTGGACAGTGACTGCAGCCATGAACTTAAAAAGATGCTTGCTTCTTGACAAAAAAAAGCTATGACAAAGCTAGTCAGTGTATTAAAAAGCAAAGCCACTACTTTGCTGACAAAGGTCCATATAGTCAAGGGTATGGTTTTTATCCAGTAGTTATGTACAGATGGGAGAGTTGGTCCATGAAGAAAGCTGAGCATCAAAGAACTGATGCTTTTGAGTTGTGGTGCTGGAGAAGACTCTGGAGAGTCCCTTGGACTGCAAGATCAAAGCAGGGAATCCTTAAGAGATCAACCTTGAGTATTTATTGGAAGGACTGATGCTGAAGTTGAAGCTTCAATACTTTGGCCACCTGATGGGAAGAGACAACTCACTGGAAAACACCCTGATGCTGGAAAAGATTGAAGGCAAAAGGGGAAGGGAACGGCAATGGATGAGATGTACAAGATGGTAAAAGGATCACCGACTCAATGGACTTGTATCTGAGCAAACTTCAAAGACAGGGAAGGACAGGGAAATCTGGCATGCTAAAATCCACGGAGTCACAAAGTACTGGACGTGACTTAGAGACTGAACAACAACATGGATTTCATATACCTTGCTAACTCAATTTTGGGGGGAGTATATAACTTGCTAATTATTATCTAATATTTTCCTTCTTTTATTTTTATTGTGGTAAAATATACATGACAGTTACATTCATCATCATCATCTGTCTCCAGAACTTTTTCATTTTTCAAATTGAAACTCTGGACACTTTAAACACTAACTCTCAATTCCATCCTTCCCCAGCTTCCAGAAACCACTATTTCACCTTATGTCTCTGTGAATTTGACAACTGTTATCTCAACATGTAACTAGAAGCCTATCTGTTAGAGTCTGCTTTGAATTCTTTGGGGTATATGTCCAAAAGTGGAATTGCTGGATTGTGTATTTTTTTTCTAAGTATAATATTTTGAGGAACTGCTGTGCTTTTTTTTTTCACAGCAGCTACAGCATTTACATTCCCATGAACAGTGCACAAAGATTCCAATTTTTCCATAGCGTCTCCAACACTTGTTATTTTCTTTCTTTTTTGTTTGTTTATAATAGCCACGTTAATGGGTGTGAAGTAACTTATGACTTAAGGAATGTTTCCAATATTGATCTTGTAGCCCCACAAGGGCACACACTGTTTTATCACATGATCATGGATACCTAGGAGAACATGTGATACATACTGGATGCTTAGGAAGCATTTATTATATATAGTAAGAGAGAAGACTAGATTCAAAGAGAAAGCCTAGAACGGAAAGATGAGTTTGTACTTTGTCCACTGTTAAAGCGGGAGCCATTGTGAACTCAGAAAAAAGTAAATATTTGAGGTAAGCAATGGTCATTTTTGTTGGAAATTTTTTCTGGAGTTGAGCCCATATAGGAAATGGCAAGACCAGTCATGAGTTCATGAGAACAGAGTAAAATCAACCCAAAAAGTTTGGTAAAAGAGAAGAAAGAGGGACTTCGCTGGTGGTCCAGTGGTTAAGATCTCACCTTCCAATGTAGGGGGTGTGGATTCAATCCTTGGTCAGGGAGCTATGACCCCACATGCCTCATGGCCAAAAAAATCAAAACATAAAGCAGAAGCAATATTGCAAAAAGTTCAATAAAGACTTTTAAAATGCTCCACATCAAAAAAATATTTTTTTAAGAGAAGAATAAAAGGTAACTCTAAGTTTAGCATGAGAGCCACTAAGAGAAATTTTAAAATTGAATATAAAGACAGTGTACTTTCTACTGTCCTAATATTATTCTTAGGCAAATTAGCTCAATACATCCTTAGTCCATCCATTCTAATCCTGCTGATGCCTCTTCCCAAAGTTATACCGGGACATGAACGTGCTACTTTTTATTTTCACAAATTGGCAGGCTCTTTGACTCCATCACTGATCTGTCTTACAAAACTCTAGCTTCTCTAGGAACCTTCTCAAACTCCTTTTCCTATTCATTTTGTCTAAAGCAGTGCCTCCAATAAAACATCCTCACTGGGCAAGCCATGCCCACAAATGCAATTAAAAGATTTCTTCAATACTTGTTCCTTTATGCTTATGTCCTCTCTATGACTTTCTTCAGAAATATTGTTTGTGAAACTGTGAACTCCTATAGAAGAAAAGACCATTTAAGCATGCTTTCAAAAAAACCTGATACTCTAGACAAAACCATGTTTAATGGGCTCATGCCCTTGTTGATGAGTTACACCTCAGAATACACTTGCAAACTCCTTCATTCATTGGAAAATCATCAACGGTAGGCATTCTGCCTTTCCCCCGGCCTATATATACTTAAGAATTCATTACACAGTTTTGAGGACAAACATTTGTGCTTAAAATCCAACATTTTTAGCAAAATAATAATATCAAATTTTGACTATATACGATTCACTGGATTATCCATATTAACGGTAGACAAAGAAAACATGAATCACAGAAAATTTCAAAATCATAATTTAAGAAAACAGTTGGCCTTTTCTATCATCTTGGATCAGAGTTCCAAGAAACAAAATTTATACATTCAAATTTTATTTCATTTCATATCCTCAGAGCTCTTCTCACCAGTTAGCTATCTACAGTTAGCACACACTATGAGCTATTGTTGAAACACACTTTGTTCTGCACTTTATATGCATTATCATATTTAATTCTACTATCATATTTAACTTATGGAAGTGGTTCTTATTATCCTCAGTTCACAAATTTAAGAAAAAAAAAATTGAGGCTTAGTGAGAAAAGTAACTTACTCAAAATGAGTCCCTAAGAAGTGGCAGAGCCACTCCAAAAATATATAAAAAGTAGAAGAATGGAATAAAGCATAATTTTCTGACAGTTTGGTTCCTGAAACATGGAGCTCTGTTGCTGAGCATCGAATGGTTTTCTCAGTCCAGCTAGAAACGGAGAAGGCAATGGCAACCCACTCCAGTACTCTTGGCTGGAAAATCCCATGGACGGATGAGCCTGGTAGGCTGCAGTCCATGGGGTTACACAGTCAGACATGACTGAAGCGACTTAGCAGCAGCAGCAGCAGCAGAAATGGAATGATAGAGGAGAAGGGGAGTGAAACATAAGAACGCAAAAGTTTAAAAGGAAGACAAGCCCTTGGTCAGAGGTCCCTGCCTTGTTCAGACCTTTCTGGGTTGGCTGGCTCTGAGTCAAAAGGGATTGCAGAGCAGTCCACAGAGAACATAGTCCATTCTTGAATGCAGAGCACAGATGCTATGCAATCAGCAGTTTTGTGTCAAATATTTTAACTGACACTGCAACCGCCTTTAGAGGTTGACTCATCTGCAGAATATTATCCTCATCTGGTGTAACACTGGAAGGCACTGAAAATTGATAATGACTGAATCTCAATTAGACTTGAGAAAACTGGTTTGTTTGCCCAAAACCTCACAGCTAGCAAGTAGCTAGCTTCCTACCATATGATGTCAATTCACTTCTAGCGACAGAGACTTCCTCACTTCATAAACAAGAGACTTCCGCTAAGTGGGTCAGTCTTTTTGTTTATATTAAGTCCCAGGGCTCTCATTTGTCTACACAGTTGTATAAGGGAGGCTCTGAAGGGTTAACTAGCTTCCCCAGTATCATACAGTTATTTAGAAGCAGAGTCACATCTGGTATAATCATAAAGAATAATGTCTTTAAAAGCAAATAGGCCTAGGTTCAGATTCTGATCTTGCCATTGAACTAGGAGTATGACTTAGGGCAAGCTATGGAGCCTGTCTAACCATCTGCTTTGTCATCTGTAAAATGAAAGTAGTAACTGTGCTTTCTTTATAGGTTTAAATGTTAAAGGTAATTGCAAATATTATGTAGCCTCAATTACATGCCTTGCAACAAGTCTTACAGGTAGACAGAGTATTATTTTCCTAACTAATAAAAGGCAGATATAGGTTAAATAAGTTGCCCACCATCCTATAACAGTAAGTGAGGAGTTCAAATTCAAAACCAGACTGGTTCAGAAGCCTGTGACCACTATAATACTCTGATATAAAGTAGTTAGCACAGGAACTACAATATATTAAACAATTAACTCAGAGCTCCTTCAATTACACCATGCATATCCTTCCCCATTTCTAAAACTGTCCAAAGAATGACATTCCATACTGTTCTGCAAAGTGGCACAGCCAGATTGCTCAGTCCCGTGTTAATCGTGATGTGCTGCATAAAATCAGCTCTTCCAGAAGAAAACAATGATAGAAAAAGTCTTCATTCATTTCTCCTCTGTCCCAAACACCCCAGTCTCAGGAGGTTCAGAGTAATTGAGTTCTTCAGAGGATAAATTAAAAAATTATTAGAAAGCAAATTATATGTGATAGCAAGGATCCAAATACTGAACTATGCATAGCCTAAAAGAAGAAAAATATTTGTAGAAATAAAATTAAAGAGAAAACTTTCAAAATAGTCCATTAGACGCAATTGTGTTTGGTTTCTGGCAACAATTTTTGAAATATTTTGAAGTCATATATTTTACCTACTATGCCTCAACTTCAAGTTAAATTTTAAAATTTACCTTTCCATTTAAATTGTGTCTCTATCAATTTTCAAAATAGCTTACCTTCAAGTTACTTCTCTTCAATATTCAAATACTACCTTCTTTGACAATATTTATTTATAACTTGGAAGATAATGAAGACATAACAAGCATGGATGAGTTTTATTGGGAAACTAGGAAAAAGATTCTCCCAAAGTAGAGACTAAGAAAATTACTGTATAACTCAGTGACCTCTGTGATGAATGACCACACTTCATTTTTCAAGATTAATTTTGTGAGAAGTTTCATGAACAGATGGAATTGTCCCTGTCTTGCTGGAAGAATCATGATCTAAGTTATGGGCTAGCTTGTTAACGGAGAAGGCAATGGCACCCTACTCCAGTACTTTTGCCTGGAAAATCCCTCCTCCATGGATGGAGGAGCCTGGTAGGGTGCAGTCCACGGGGTCGCTAAGAGTCAGACATGACTGAGTGACTTCACTTTCACTTTTCACTTTCATGCATTGGAGAAGGAAATGGCAACCCACTCCAGTGTTCTTGCCTGGAGAATCCCAGGGATGGGGGAGCCTGGTGGGCTGCCGTGTATGGGGTCGCACAGAGTCGGACACGACTGAAGAGACTTAGCAGCAGCAGCAGCAGCAGCAGCTTGTTAAAACAGAAGTATGTTCAAGTTAGAGGGATTCCCAGGTGGCAGTGGGAAAGAATCCATCTGCAATGCAGGAGACCCTGGAAATGCCAGTTCAATCCCTGGGTCAGAAAGACCCTCTGGAGAAGGAAATGGCAACCCATTCCAGTATTCCTGCCAGGAAAAGCCCATGAACAGAGGAGCCGGCTGTGCTGCAGTCCATGGGGTGGCAAAGAGTTGGATACAACTGAGCATGCACACATATTCAAGTTAGAGTGATTTTTTTGTGTGACCCAATTCAATTGACAAAGATTAAAGAGCAGTCAAGACACAGATTGACGCTCCTTAGCTTTATTGTATGGGCAAAATGCACACACTTAGCTCCACATTTGATTTTTACATTCTTACAGATAGTCTCAAAATGAAATAATTAATTACTATCTAATTTATACTTTGTTTTTCTTTGGGTACAAAAAGCAGGCATGTTTTCATTTTTCCAACATTATCTGTCCAACCTAATTTCTACCCTAACTGAAATATAAATTCTCATATATGATAGCATAATTTCTTCCATGGCAACAATAAAAGATGTGAGAGTATTCCTCGCTGCAGGTGAAAATAATCATAACATATTGATAAGCCATCTTAAGATGCCATTTTCATGTAAATGGCCTTATAACCGAAGAGAGAAAGGAGAGAAATAGAAGCAAACGAAGTGGCATTCAGCAAGCAGAAATGCTTGGAACACAACATTTTTCAGTGGTTTCAGGAATGTTGAGGAAGGGTCAAATTGAAAGAAAATGTCAGATCGTGATGCCTCCTGATTAGAATTTTTAAATAAATAATATTTCTTTAAAGTTTACTGAGGAAAAAAGGAAAAGAGCTCCCTATTCCAAGAGTACAATTAACTGATTTGGCTTCTGTGTCCCTTTGCAAATTCTTTGGGGACAAAATGAAATATACAGAGTTAAAAATAAGAAGTGATTCTGGAGCTTGACTATAGTACTAGAAATGCTGTGGGAATATTTAGATAGTCTTCTAGACAATGTTTACGAACTTTAAGGAATAAAATTTGGACCCTGAAATGGAAATTTGGACACCTTAACATATACCAACTTCATTCACTTTTCAACTCTTATGCTACCCTACCATCTCCTGAAGGACCAGAAGCTGTCAGTACCAGCAAGCAAAATATAATTAAAGAGCATGAGTCAATGAGTCATAAATCTGTTCCATTTGAGGCCTGACTCAAAGGACATCACTCATGGGCCCTACATCAAGGAACTAAGTGAGGTGGATCCAGGAGAAGGCTTGATGTTAAGCCCCTGGAAGGGCTTCCCTGGTGGTGCTAGTGATAACAACCTACCTGCCCATGCAGGAGACCTAAGAGATGTGCGGTTGATCCCTGGATCCGAAAGATCCCATGGAGAAGGAAATGTGAAGCTATTCCAGTATTCTTGCTTGGAATCCCATGGACAGAGGAGCTTGCTGGGCTGAGATCCATAGGTCATAGAGTTGGACATAACTGAAGCAACTTAGAGTGGATGGATGAAGACCCTGGAATGGGTGGGTGGGTCTATGATATCCTTAGTGAGATGTGGGGTCTCTTTGGTCTCTAAGATTTACAGAAGAGATAAACATGTGGACTAAGTTTTCTCTACCACTGAGGTTAGGAGAACAAGGAGAATGAACAGCTAGAAGCTTTACTCTTATGTCTCGAAAGAGACATTGACAACCTACTTGTTGCTGTAACATACATAACTACTTCCTACCACCGTGAATATCTCTCAAAAAAAAAAAAAAAAAAAAAAAGAGAGAGAGAGAGATAAAACACAATGACCAATATCAGAAATGAAAGAGATCATTACAGATTCCACAAACCTTAAAAGGAAATAAGGTGTGTTAAAAAACATGATGCCAATACATGTGATAACATAGATAAAAATTGATAAATGCTCTGAATGACACAGATTATAAAAACAGACTTAAGAAAAAGACTTAGATGATCATAATGTTAATATCTAAATATTAAATATTAACTTGTAAATAGTTAAATTCATAATTTAAAACCTTACCAAAAAGCAAACTCTAGGCTTGGGTAACATCTATGAATTCACCCAAACATTTAAAGAAGAAATAATACAGTCTTACACAACTCTTTCCAAATATAGAGGAGAATGGAATACTTTATAACATTTCACAAGGTCAATAAGTAAAACTCATGAAAATATGACAATGATTTTATAAGAAAATAAAACTACAAACCAATATCCCATATGAAGTTGGACCTAGAAATCCTTAACAATACCAATAAGTCAAACCCAGAGATACGTAAAAAGTCAATTCATCACAATCAATTAAAGCTTATCTTAGGAACATGAGATTGACTTACTATTTGAAAATCAGTCAGCATAATACACTACATTAAAATATTAAAAGAAAAAATTAAAATGTGATTATGCAGTAAATATAGAAAAATCATTTCACAAAATTTTGTACCCATTCATGATAAAAAAAATTGAAAAAGTTCTCAGCAACTTGGGAATAAATGGTAACTTTCTCAACCTGATAAAAGTTGTCTGCCAAAAACCTCAAAATGCTATAGTTGTTAACATATTTAAGAATGAGACACTGAGTGCTTTGCCCTCCAAAGATCAGGTACAAAGTAAGGATACACATTCCCATCAGTTCTGTTCAATACTGAATTGGTATTCTATCCTGTGCAACAAGGCAAGGAAAAAAATTAAAAATAAAAAACATAATGGATGAAAAGGGAAAAGTAAAATAACCTCTATTCACAGATGATATGATATGATTATCTATTTAGTAAATTTGAAGCATCTACAGAACAAGTATGAGAACAAAGTGGTGAATTTATTAAGGCTGCAGAATATAAGATCAATACACAAAGTCAACTGAACTCCTGCATACTAGTAACAAACAACTGGAAAATGAAATCAAGGAAATGATACCATATACAACAGCATTAAAAAATACTGAAATACTAAGGGATAAGTTAAATGAAAAATCTCAATGTCTGTAAACTAAATACTATAAAGTATTGTTGAAAAAAATTATTAAAGACAATTTAAGTAAATGAAGTGTGATAGTATGTTTGAGGATTCAGTCTTGCAAACATGCAAATTCTCCCTCAGATAATCTATAGATCAAAGACAAATCAATTCAAACCTTAGTAGGTATTTTGAAGAAATTAACAAACCAATTCAAAAAATTGAAAATACAAAATAGTTAAAGCAATATGAAAAGGAAACACCAAGTTGGAAGACTTACACTAATGTTTTAAAATTTTGTATAAAGTTATTTTTTATTAAGACAGTGTGATATTGATGTAATATAGGAAAATAGATGACTGGAACAGAATAGAAAGTCTGTATATAGACCAATATTTGTATACACAATCTGGTTTTCAATAAACCTAAGTATTTGAATATTGTTTCAACAAATGATGCTGGAACAACTGAATATCCATATGGAAAACAAATGGACCTTATAGTCATGCTTATCATACACAAAAATTAATTTTAGATTACAGATTAAACATGAAAATTAAAATTATAAAATTTTAGAACAAGCATAGAGTATTCACAAACCTGAAATAGCCTAAGATTGCTTACATAGTTCACAGAAAGCACTAACCACAAAAAACTAATAAATTGGAATTCATGAAAATTTAAAAATTTTTATCAAAAGGCATTGTTAAGAAAATGAAGGGATGAAAACTGAACTAGGAAAAAATATCTGTTATGCATGTATCTCACAAAGGACCAGTGTCCAGAATACATAAAGAATTCTGTAAACCAATCACAAATCTGACAACACCAAATGATGAAGAGGAGGTAGAGCATGGAAACTATGATTCACTGCTCCGGGAAGCAGAATGCACAGTTGCTTTAAAAAGTAATTTGACATTTTCTTGTAAAGGTAAACATATACTTACCAAAGAAACCAGAAATTCAACTCCCAAGAATTTATACAAATGAACTGAACATTTAGGTTCTGACAAAAACCTGTACACCGATGTCAATAGTAGCTTTATTCATTATGGTCAAAAACTAGAAACAAGCAAGATACCTTCCAACAGGTGAATGGAAACAAACTGTGGTATATCTACGCAATGCGTTACTACTCAAGTTACTCAAACAATAATATGGGTGAAACTTAAGTGTATTTTGCTGAGGAAAAGAAGCCAGACCAAAAGTCTACATATATAAACTTTCAATTATATGCCGGGAAAAAAGCAAAACTATAGAAATGGAAGACAGATAATGGTTTCTAGGAGTTGGGAAATTAAGAAGAAATTGACAGTAAAGCTACATAACGGAATTTTAGGGTGATGAAACTCTTCTGTATAGTACTGGGATGATGGATACATGACCTTAGACATCTGTCAAATCCCCACTGAACTGTACGATACAAAGTGACTTCACCATGTGCAAATATTAAAAACTCAACCAGATGTCAGGTGGTGACAGGATGGAATGCAGACTGTGATAAATGAGTCTGACTGTATTAAATATGTATGACATAACATCAGTAAAGTGGGTATGGAAAAAAGTTGTTAACCTAAATAACTTTGGAAAACTGTGTGTTTACTAGACAGTGTAAGTAAAAACCAAAACGATTTGTAAGCAAATACTAACTCTAGTGGCAAATTTTTTTCTCACAGGGGTATAGTTTAGAAATTCTGAAACTGCACGTATGTTCAGTTCAGTTCAGTTCAGTCGCTCAGTCGTGTCCGACTCTTTGTGACCCCATGAATCGCAGCACGCCAGGCCTCCCCATCCATCACCAACTCTCAGAGTTCACCCAAACTCACGTCCATCAAGTTGGTGATGCCATCCAGCCATCTCATCCTCTGTCATCCCCTTTTCCTCCTGCCCCCAATCCCTCCCAGCATCAGAGTCTTTTCCAATGAGTAGAGGTGAACAATAAGTAAACAAATTGTGCTAACAGGATCCAGCTTTCTCACTGTCTGTGGAAGAAGTTACAAATGAGCAAGTGGTAGGAGTTGGGGTAGGTTAATTAGAATAAACTTTGTGATGCTGGATCAGAATCATCAATGTCAACATAAATTCATGTATATTTTAAGCTATATACATATAAATAAATATAAATATACGGATGCATATTTGTGTAGATCTTGCTTTCTAATATCTTTGTCCAATAAAAGGACCCAGGGCTCCTTGTTTTTCACAAGGCTGAATTTAGGGCTCATTCAGGGAAAATACAAGATGAGCCTGGAGCACCTCATGCTAGAAAATAAGAAAGTGCAAGAAGAAAAATAGTAACAAGGAGAAAAAGAAGAAGAAAGAGAATGTTGAATATCCAAAAGATGTAGGAGTCAAAAGAGTTCTCAGTGGCCAAAGCTGGAATAATGTGAACTAAAATAGTAATTGTATTAGATTATAATATAAAAAAATAAATATATACAAATCCATAGATATAAATAAATAAGTCAATAATAAATAGTGGAGAAGGAACAAATCTTTCTTACAGAAAAGTTCAAATAATATATATAGATACTTCTTCCAGGAGGTGATAATTTCCCTCCCCTTGAGTGTGAGATGGACTTAGTGAATGGAGTCAAAAAGACTGAGTTTGGAAAAATAAAATAGTAAATTTATAGTGGAAACTTAACACACTAACTTAGCCAAGGGATTAAGGATAACATCATCAGAAAGCCATGTTGAGATCGTGTGTAATCAGACATGAGGTGATTAGAAGGGAGCTTCATTTTGTGATATCCTTCCAAAAACCCGTAACTATAGTCCAATCATGAGCAAATACCAGACGAGCTCAAACTTAGGAACATCCTACAAAATACTTGCCCAGCAGAACTTTTCTAGCTATCAAGGTCGTGAAAAATAAAAACAGAAGCAACATGATTGAGTAGTGGTCACATATTGAAGGACATTGAAGAGACATGACAGCTCAGTGCAATGTGGTGTTCCGGACTTAGTCCTGGAACAGAACACAGAGAGTCAAAACTAGAGAAATTTGAATAATATACAGATTTCAATGAGTAATAACATATGAATATAGGTTCACTAATTGCAGCAACAGATGAATTTGAGTAAAGTCTGCAGTGTAGTTAAAGCACTGCACCAATGTTAACATTCTAGTTAACCTGGTTATGTAGTGAAGATCGACATTTTAGGAATCTAAAATGACTGGAATGAACAAAATTCCAGTGAACTAAAATGGACTGGAATGGGTGATTTTAACTCAGATGATCATTATGTCTACTACTTTGGCAAGAATCCCTTAGAAGAAATAAGTAGCCATCATAGTCAATAAAAGAGTCCGAAATGCTGTTCTTGGATGCAATCTCAAAAACGACAAAATAATCTCTATTTGTTTCCAAGGCAAACCATTCAATATCACAGTAATCCAAGTCTATGCCCCAACAAGTAATGCTGAAGAAGCTGAAGTTGAATATTTCTCTGAAGACCTACAAGATCTTCTAGAACTAACACCCCCCGCCAAAATGTACATTTTATTATAGGGGACTGGAATGCAAAAGTAGGAAGTCAAGAGCTACCTGGAGTAACAGGGAAATTTGGCCTTGAAGTACAAAATGAAGCAAGTCAAAGGCTAACAGAGTTTGGTAAGAGAATGCACTGGTCATAGCAAACACCCTCTACCAACAACACAAGAGAAGACTCTACACATGGACATCACCAGATGGTCAATACTGAAATCAGACTGATTATATTCTTTGCAGCCAAAGATGGAGAAGCTCTACACAGTCAGCAAAAACAAGACCAGGAGCTGACTGTGGCTGACAGATCATGAACTCCTTATTGCCAAATTCAGACTTAAATTGAGGAAAGTAGGGAAAACTACTAGACCATACAGGTATGACCTAAATCAAATCCCTTAAGATTATACATTGGAAGTGACAGATTCGAGGGATTAAATTTGATAGACAAAGTGCCTGAAGAACTATGGATGGAGGTTCATGACATTGTACAGGAGGCAGTAATCAAGACTATCCCCAAGAAAAAGAAATGCCAAAAGGAAAAATGGTTGTCTGATGAGGGCCTCAAATCACTGAGAAAAGAAGAAAGGCAAAAGGCAAAGGAGAAAAGGAAAGATATACCTATTTGAATGCAGAGTTCCAAAGAATAGCAAGGAGAGGTTAAAAAGTCTTCCTCAGTGATCAATGCAAAGAAATAGAGGAAAACAACAGAATGGGAAAGACTAGAGATCTCTTCAAGAAAATCAGAGATACCAAGGGAACATTTCATGCAAAGATGAGCAAAATAAGAGACAGAGATGGTATGAGTCAAACAGACACAAGATATTAAGAAGAAGTGGCAAGAATACACCGAAGAACTATACAAAAAAGATCTTCAAGACCCAGATAACCACAATGGTATGATCACTTACCTAGAGCCAGACATTCTGGAATGTGAAGTCAAGTGGGCCTTAGGAAGCATCACTATGAACAAAGATAGTGGAGGTGATGGAATTCCAGTTGAGTTATTTCAAATCTTAAAGGATGATGTTGTGAAAGTGCTGCACTCAATATGCCAGCAAATTTGGAAAACTCAGCAGTGACCACAGGACTGGAAAAGGTCAGTTTTCATTCCAATCCCAAAGAAAGGCAATGCCAAAGAATGTTCAAATTGCCACACAATTGCACTCATTTCACATTCTAGCAAAGTAATGCTCAAAATTCTCCAAGCAAGGCTTCAACAGTATGTGAAACCATGAACTTCCAGATGTTCAAGCTGGACTTAGAAAAGGCAGAGGAGCCAGATTTCAAATTGCCAACATCCGCTTGATCATTGAAAAAGCAAGAGAGTTCCAGAAAAATATCTACTTTTGCTTTATCGACTATGCCAAAGCCTTTGACTGTGTGGACCACAACAATCTCTGGAAAATTCTGAAAGAGATGGGAATGCCAGACCACCTGACCTGCCTCCTGAGAAATCAGTATGCATGTCAAGAAGCAATAGTTAGAACTGGACATGGAACAACAGACTGGTTCCAAATCGGAAAAGGAGGACATCAAGGATGTATATTGTCAACCTGCTTCTTTAACTTATATGTAGAGTACGTCATGCGAAATGCCAGGCTTGATGAAGCACAAGCTAGAGTAAGGATTCTGCCACCACCCTTATGGCAGAAAGTGAAGAAGAGCTAAAGAGCCTCTTGATGAAAGTGAAAGAGGAGAGTGAAAAAGTTGGCTTAAAACCGAACATGCAGAAAACCAAGATCATGGCATCTGGTTCCCTCACTTCATGGCAAATAGATGGGGAAACAATGGAGACAGTGACAGACTTTACTTTTGGGGGGCTCCAAAATCACTGCAGATGGTGACTGCAGCCATGAAATTAAAACACACTTGCTCCTTAGAAGAAAAGCTAGGAAAAACCTAGACAGTATATTAAAAAGTGGAGACATTACTTAGCCAACAAAGATCCATCTATTCAAAGCTATAGTTTTTCCAGTAGTCATGGATGGATGTGAGAGTTGGACTATAAAGAAAGCTGTACGCAGAAGAATTAATGCTTTTGAACTGTGGTGTTGGAGAAGACTCTTGAGAGTCCCTTGGACTGCAAAGAGATCCAACCAGTCCATCCTAAAGGAAATCAGTCCTGAACATTCATTGGAAAGACTGATGCTGAAGCTGAAACTCCAATACTTTGGCCACCTGATGCAAAGAATCAACTCACTAGCAAAGACCCTGATGCTGGGAAAGATTGAAGGCAGGAGGAGAAGGGGACGACAGAGGATGAGATGGTTGCATGGCATCACTGACGCAATGGACATGAGTTTTAATAGGCTCCAGAAGTTGGTGATGGTCAGGGAAGCCTAGCATGCTGTAGTCCATAGGGTCACAAACAGTCCGACACGATGGAGCAACAGAACTGAACTGAACATTAAGGCAAGCTGGAGAAGGATTCATCTTCATAGGGGGAACTCAATGGCATCTTTGTAACTTTTATATAAATCAAAAATTATTCTAAATTAAGACTTCAGTTCAGTTCAATTCAGTCACTCAGTCATGTATGACTCTTTGCGACCCTATGGACTGCAGCACTCCAGGCTTCCCTGACCATCACCAACTCCCAGAGCCTACTAAAACTCATGTCTATCACATTTGTGGTGCCATCCAACCATCTCATCCTCTATCATCTCCTCTCCTCCTGTCTTCAATCTTTCCAAGCATCAGGGTCTTTTTAAATGAGTCAGTTCTTCGCATCAGGTGGCCAAAGTATTGGAATTTCAGCTGCAGCATCAGTCCTTCCAATGTGTATTCAGGACTGATTTCCTTTAGGATGGACTGGTTGGAACTCCTTGCTGTCCAAGTGACTCTCAAGAGTCTTCTCCAACACCACAGTTCAAAAGCATCAATTCTTCTGCATTCACCTTTCTTTTAATCCAACTCTCACATCCATACATGACTACGGGGAAAACTATAGCTTTGAGTAGACCGACCTTTGTTGGCAAAGTGATGTCTCTGCTTCTTAACATACTGTCTAGGTTGGTCATAACTTTTCTTCTAAAGAGCATGCATCTTTTAATTTCAAGGCTGCAGTCACCATCTACAGTGATTTTGGAGCCGAAAACATAAAAGTCTCACAGTTTCCACTGTTTCTCCATCTATTTGCCGTAAGTGATGGGACTGGATGCTATGATCCTGGTTTTCTGAATGTTGAATTTTAAGCCAATTTTTTCACTCTACTCTTTCACTTTCATCAAGAGGCTCTTTAGTTCTTCTTTGCTTTCTGCCATAAATATGGTATCATCTACATATCAGAGGTTATTGATATTTCTCCCAGCAATCTTGATTTCTCTTGTGCTTCATCCAGTCCAGCATTTCTCATGATGTACTCTGCATAGAAGTTAAATAAGCAGGGTAACAATATACAGCATTGAGGTACTCCTTTCCCAATTTGGAACCAGTCTGTTGTTCCATGTACAGTCCTAAATGTTGCTTCTTGACCTGTATAAAGATTTCTCAGGAGGCAAGTCAGGTGGTCTGGCATTCCCATCTCTTGAAGAATTTTCCATAGTTTGTTGTGATCCATACAGTCAAAGGCTTTGGTTAGTCAATAAAGCAGAAGTAGATGTTTTTCTGGAACTCTCCTGCTTTTTTGATGATCAAGCGGATGTTGACAATTTGATTTCTGGTTCCTCTGCCTTTTCTAAATTCAGTTTGAATCTGGAAGCCTGGCTTGGAGAATTTCAAACATTACTTTGCTAGTGTGTAAGATGAGTGCAACTGTGTGGTAGTTTGAGCATTCTTTGGCATTGCCTTTCTTTGGGATTGGAATGAAAACTGACCTTTTCCAGTCCTGTGGCCACTGCGAGTTTTCCAAATTTGCTGGCATATTGAGTGCAGCACTTTCACAGCATCATCTTTCAGGATTTGAAATAACTCAACTGGAATTCCATCACCTCCACTAGTTTTGTTTGTAGTGATGCTTCCTAAGGCCCACTTGACTTCGCAATACAGGATGTCTGTCTCTAAGTGAGTGATCACACCATCGTGATTATCTTTGTTGTGAAGATCTTTTTTGTACAGTTCTTCTGTGTATTCTTGCCACCTCTTCTTAATATCTTCTGTTTCTGTTTGGTCCATACCATTTCTGTCCTTTATTGAGCCCATCTTTGCATGAAATATTCCCTTGGTATATCTAATTTTCTTAAAGAGATATCTAGTCTATCCCATTCTATTGTTTTTGTCTGTTTCTTTACATTGATCACTGAGGAAGGTTTTCTTATCTCTCCTTGCTATTCATTAAATTAAAACTTAAAAAATACAAACAGCTCTCCCCAGATTGGCCCAAAATTCCAAAAGCTACTTCACAAAAGAAGAGACAGAATAGAGCAAATGTGAAGTGCTTAATTTTTTTAACATTATTAGTTTGCAAGTAACTGCAAATTAAAACCACACTGAGATATCATTTCACAAATACTAGAAAGACTTGAATTACAGAAACTGACAGCAGAAAATATTGCAAGCATGTGAAACAACCAGAACTTTTACACACTCTGGTGATGATGTAAAATGATAAAAACCCCTTCAGAAACAGGAAGTTACTTACAAAGTTCATTAGTATTTAATCAAGAGAAATAGTTAAACAGACCAGAAAAAGAAATATACGATATTCATAGCAGCTTTATTCTCACTAGTAAGGTAGATGGAAACAACACAAATATCTATCAGCAGTGGAGAGTATAAACAGATTCTGCTCTATCCACATATTAATTGCTACTAAGCAATGAAAAGTATTGAATAATGGTATATGTAAAAATATGAATGAATTTGAAATATTATTCTAAATGGAATAAATCAGAATTTTAAAAGAATCATTAAATTATTCAGTTTATATGAAGTCCCACCACAGGAAGATTAGTCTATAGTGACAGAAATCAGAGCACTGGTTGCCTAGGTGTTGTAAGGAATTTACCAGACAAGGACACGAGTGAGCTTTCTAGGTTAATGGAAATACTCTAAAACCATACAAAATCCACAGATGCTCAAGTAACATACTCAGCTCTCTGTATCCCTGGATTCCACAAGCACAGACATGGAGGGCTTGCTGTATACTTACGGAAAATGTGTGTAAGTGGGCCTGCACAGTTCAAAACCGTCCTGTCCAGAAGCCGACTGAACATCTTAATAGTCACATGCTGAATGCATTTATCAAAACTCTGAGAACTGTACACTTACAATCTCTGCACTTTACCAAATATAATAAACCACAATTTTGAAAAATGCAAAAACCTATAAGAGTGAAAATTTTAACCAAAGGAAAATGCATAGCTTAAATATCTCTGCTATTAAAGAAGAACTAAAATAACTCAGCTTAGTATACTTCCTGAGAATTAGAATGACAATGATAAAACAAACCAAGAGAAAGTAGAAGAGAGAATCAAGAGGAAAAAAATCTGTATTTAACAAAGGGTCTCCCCAAACTGGGTATCCATACTGAAAACATTAAAGTAACAATCCTAGTTCATGTCATATATTAAAAAGGTAGATTATTTAAAAGTGTTAAATATTATTTAAATATGTTATCAGGACTTCTAGGGAAAACATAAAAGTTAACAAAGAACTGTGGTATGGCAGAAGACAATAAAAACAGTAAACAAATAACAGACTTAGAAAACATGTTTGCGATGTAGATGACAGATAGGGTTTAAAAGCTATAATTATATAAAGGGAGCTTTAAAAATTGAAAAGAAACAGGCAACAGCCTAAGAGGAAAATGAGCAACAGATATAAATAGGCAATTCATAGATGAGCAAATCCAAATGGCCAATAAATACATATAAACATATTTTGAAATTCACTAATAGGGAAATTGAAACAGAGTTAACAATAAACTATTACTTTATGCCTAGCAGACTGGCAAAAATTTTAAATAATGGTGACATTGTGCATGGGATATGTGGAAATGAGTCTTTTCTACACTGCTAGTGGAAGTGCAAATGGGCACAGCTTCCTTAGAAAGCAGTATGGCAGCATTTATTAAACTTAAAAACACAAACCTTTCGACATAAAGGTCTGCCTGGAATGCAGGAGACCCGGGTTCGATCCCTGGGTGGGGAAGATCCCCTGGAGAAGGAAATGGCAACCCACTCCAGTACTCTTGCCTGGAAAATTCCATGGAAGGAAGAGCCTGGTAGGCTACAGTCCATGGGATAGCAAAGAGTCGGACACGACTGAGCACCTTCACTTTCACGCTAACCTTGAGGGGTTCCCAACAGCAGTTAGTGCATGAGAAAAGTAAGATGCCAAAAAAGTGTATATAATATGGTTTCACTTTTGCAGAGCAAACAATGACACAAACATACACACATGAGCATCTGTGGGCACATATGTATATTATAAGTATACATGTGAGATCTGGTTCAACAGTCATCAGGGACTTCACAGACAATTCATGTACGATGACCGTACTTAAGGGTTTTTTAAATTTTATTTATTTGGCTGGCTCTTAGTTGCAGCATGCAGGATCTTCACTGCATCACGCGGGATCTTCTGTTTTGAGGCGCAGACTCTCTTGTGGTGCACAGGCTCAGTAGCTGCAGCTAGAAGGCTTAGTGGCTCTGTGCCATGTAGGATCTTCCTTCCCTGACCAGGGACTGAGCCAATGTTCCTTGCATTGCAAGACAGATTCTCAGCCACTGGACCACAGGGAAGTCCTGTTAAGAGGGTTTATACTTGCTAACGGAGAAGGCAATGGCACCCCACTCCAGTACTCTTGCCTAGAAAATCCCATGGATGGAGGAGCCTGGTAGGCTGCAGTCCAAGGGGTCGATAGAGTCGGACACGACTGAGCGACTTCACTTTCACTTTTCACTTGCATGCATTGGAGAAGGAAATGGCAACCCACTCCAGTGTTCTTGCCTGGAGAATCCCAGGGACGGGGAAGCCTGGTGGGCTGCCGTCTATGGGGTCGGACACAGAGTCGGACATGACTGAAGCAACTTAGCAGCAGCAGCATACTTGCTAATGTTGATATTACTTCAAGTGGTAGGAGCAAAACAGGCAAATATGGGAAGAAAAAGAAATAGACTAAAAGGAGAAACAAAAAGGAAATATTATACTGAAATGAAAGCATTTTGATAATCTCATTTACATAAAATTATATCTGTGTGTGTATATACATATTTTCTGACCCACACAGGCAATGTATAACAGCTACAGTCATTGAGTGTGCTCTTGTAAGCACTCTATATGTACTAACTTACTTAACCATCACAACAACCCCAGGAGGTTCAAATGACTTATTACTGCTCATTTAACAAATGAGAAAACTAACAGGTTAAATAACTTTCCCAATGTTACACAATATTTAGCTCCTGGGCTTGTATTTGAACTCAGGCAGTGTGACCTCGAATCCTTGGCCACTAGACATTGCTTTGTAACCAGTTTATGTCCAGGGCTTATTGTTAAGCTAAATACACAATTGCAATGTCATGTGTATAATATAATTTTATTTCAGTGAAAAGATAAACTCCAAAAGATATGTATGCTTGTCTGAGCAAGAAAAAAAGTCGCAGAAGTCTGCTAGGTTGTGGGCTATTAATTTATTAGCTCTTGTAGGTGGGGATGATGATAAAGACTTTTGTATCACTAATACATGTCTAATAAGCAGTCAGATAGTCTCCTACACAGCAAAAACAATTCATGAATCACTGAGGGTTTTTTTTTTTCTTTCTCATTTAGAGCTCTTTAACATTTAAGTAACATTTGTTCAGTGGGAATTTCAGACATGAAAAGCTTTATGAAGGAGGTGATATTTAGTGTATAGGTAAGATTTTGAGAAATCATAGAATAGTGTGAGAAAAAATTCAGCAAAAAACTGCAAACCATCTTCAAAACCTACATTGCTGCAGGAACCCGGGCCAGCAAAAGCGTTTTTTCATGAAAGCAGGGTTGATAAGGGGCTTCCCTGGTGGCTCAGAGGTAAAGAATCCACCTGCAGTGCAGGAGGTGCAGGAGACACAGGTTTGATCCCTGTGTGGGGAAGATTCCCCTGGAGGAGGGCATGGTAACCCACTCCAGTATTCTTGCCTGGAGAATCCCATGGACAGAGGAGCCTGGCGGGCTATAGTCCATTGGGTGGCAAAGAGTTAGACATGACTGAAGCGACTTAGCACACATGCACGCAGTGTTGATAAACCTAGAGGAGTGCATAGGTCTATACAGTGCCAAATGCCAGGACATTCTCTGGGCAGGTGGACCTGCAACACTGAGCCTCTTAACACTGTGAACCAAACACCATGAGAAGATGACACAGATGCTGTGTGGGCACCTGACATGGCCCCGGCCTGGAAGTCCTCAATAAATACAGGCCCCATCCAGAGATTGTCTTAGTCCATGTGGCTTATGAGTCCATAGAGTGTCAGGGCAGGCTGTGCTTGGCAGAAGCATTCACCCCATCAGGTCCCTACACCTGCCTCAGGAACTTCATGCCACCCCTACTTTGTCAGAAGCAAAAGAAATGTCCCCATCCTCAAAGTGGGGGCACATGCCTGCCTGCTTCTTGGCAGCAGCTGCTGCCCATGGTTGGTATACTTGCGCTGGTGGGAGGCGGGCGGGGATCCCCAGCGCTAGGTATGCAGATTTGGCCCTTCTCTTCTGTGTCCTAATGACAAGACATCAAAAGCAGCAGGGTGTAGAGGTGGGAGACAAAACAAAACAACACATAATGTAAAATTTAGGGTCAGCTACCTGGGGTCGCACAGAGTCGGACATGACTGAAGCGACTTAGCAGCAGCAGCAGCAGCATCTGGAGTCAAGCATAGTCGCTACAATAGGTTAACCAAGCTTTGAGCGTCTCTCATCCAAATTTTCTCACCTGGGAAAGAGTGTCTTGTAAACTAAAAATTATATGCTATAGATGTATAATTGTTTTGCACCCCTCCCATCATTAGTCAACACCAGGGTCAAAACCAATTTAGGAATTTGGTGCTCACTAAAAGGCACCTGCTGATGGGTGGACTTTAGCTGTGATACCTGTCCTTAGATGCTAACTCTGCTTGCAACACGCCCAGGTTCACTAACCAGGGCACTCAACTATTGACTATGATTGTTGTGGAGTTATTTAAAGTAAAATACTGTCATGTCTTTCCATTCTCAAAATGCTTCCATGTAACCAATTCAAACCATAAAATAACACCGATGTGACATACTTACGGCCAGAGGGCAGACACTAAAAGGAATTCATTAGAGAGTCACTGAACTGACATGTTCAGTTATGCACAGCTGGATAATACAGCAGGAATTCTCTTTGTTAAATAGAGGTACACAGAAAGATGTCTTTGTAATAGAGTTGGCTAGAGCCCAAAGGGCCTGTGTATTTCCAAGAAGAGATTTCTTTCCTAATTTAACTGTACCGGGGGTTGGGGGAGGGGAGGAAGAAATGCAACTACAAAAAGCAAACGAAGCCTCAGAGAAAGTTTCTAAAAGCTAACATCGGTCAGTTGAAAGGGATTTCCACAGCTCTTTCACAGTAGCAATAGCTCCATTAAAGTGGAAGCCTTGCATTTTAGGGTCACTTCCTTCAGTTTAAAACTCTGTAAGCTGAGGAACGCCATGCATACACAACCATCCTCTTCCTAGGATATTATATAACTGGATGGTCTCTCTTCATTCCTAGTCATTTCTTTTTACTCATGTGATTTTACTCCCATTGATTAAATCAATTCTAGATTTACAGCCTCTAGGAAGGAAAGAACAAAGTAAAGCACTACTCTGCATTTCAGAAACCAAAGTCTTTATATAAACATTAAAGGTGGATGGACCTGAAACTACCACAACTTTGCTTGTTAATTGACTATACTCCAACACAAAATAAAATGTTAAAAAAAAAACATTAAAGGTGGGAAAATCATGATGTATGAAATTCAAGGTTTATTTATTTATTTATTTTTTTCTATTTCAGAAAATGTGAAGATAATCTGGGCTGGGAAGAGGAGACAAATAGCAGAGAGAGGAAGTGAGATTAGATGCTCTTGAATCCTTGGGAAGGGGCCCTGTACCCTCCCCCGACACCAGACCAAGTCAGCCACGGGGAGAATACAACTCCTTAGATGGGTTTGGGGAATCCCACAGGAGCCTGTGACCTGAAACTCACCTCGCAGATATCAGTAAGCAGCACATTTCCTTAAAATACATTATGCCATGCTTGGCAGGGTAGCATTTGAGTAGCCAAGGCTGGTATTAAGGTTTCCAGCCAAAAAAGGATGGGCATGGCATCAGAGAGCCCCTGTGGACCCAGAGTGGCACAAGGGAACGGCCACACATTTCCCATGTCTCCTGAGAGGGGCTGAGAAATTGCCAAAACAGACTTGATGAATGCTGATGTTTAGGACAAGGAAGATACAACTTTTGAGGACTCAATAACCAGATATGGCACAATCTTGCCAGTGCTACCAAGACAGATGACAAAATACCCATGCCAAGGACTTAGACCGCTGAAATCAGCCAAATCCAGGATTTGAGAAGATCCTGAATTGACTGAAAAGACCCTGAAACAATGGGAGAAACTCCAAATTAACCCAAGATTAAATTTCTCTCAAGTAAAACAAGGAATGTAAACTAAAAGTTAAGTTCTCTTTAAAGGAAAATCAAATCGTATTTCTTAAACATTCAAATTTATAGGTTGAAAATCATTAGCGCTTCACATGACTACCTCAAGCATAATTTTCTCACTGTCCAAACATAGATGACAATTACCATAAAGTTTAAAAAATGTTCTTAATATCCAATATCCAGCTATCATCTATTAATGAAAACATACATTCTGTGATTTTTTAAAAATTGGATCATTTGAAGCTGTTGAAATGATTAAATCTTCTCTTCACTATCTAAATGGATTTGATTATTAGAGTTAGGCAGACCAGGAGTCTTATAAATGAAATTAAGAGGTGATAACCTATGTATGACATTTTAGTTAAAGGTTTTTAAATCCTAATTATTTGTCTGAGTGTATGTGATCGGAGGGCTTCGCAGACAGCACTAGTGGTAAAGAACCCCACTGCTAATCCAGGAGACATAAGAGACAGGAGCTTGATCCCTGGTTTGGGAAGATCCCCTGGAGAAGGACATGGCAACCCACTCCAGGATTCATGCCTGGAGAACTCCTATGGGCAGAGGAGCCTGGCAGGCTACAGTCCATAGCGTCACAAAGAGTCTGACACGACTGAAGTGAATTAGCACTCATGCACCCATATGATGGGAACAAAGAATAAAGTATAAAGGAAACTTTCTAGAATTCTCACATTCAAATGATTAGCATCTTGAAACAATCACACTGGAAAACCATTGACATCTAAAGTATTGATGCTGAAAATATTCTTGGAATCCCTCTTTTGAAGTTGGCTTCTGAGATGGTATACAAGCCCCACAAGAAAATAGTTGCTGTCACTCAAGAAAGGTAGACATTCAAGAAAGGTAGTCTAAAAGTCTTTATAATCAGACTTTATCTTTGACTATTAATAATATTTCCAAGCTTGATACACTTATCTAGTAAATTGGTCCCAAACAGTATTAATGGGGTTCACAGCACAAAACTATCCTCAAAGAATGCCCCACTGAAAATACCCAAAGCATCACACTGCTGAAGGACAGCTAATGAGATACCAAAGGATTGCCACAAACGATGAAGGATGCACACTCATTCAATAAGGGAGGAAAGACAGTTAATACTACGAACTTTGACCAAGTGATCTGTGATGAATCCCGAACTAAATCCTCTTAACATTTTTTTTTCTTTTTAAAAAGCAAAACAATAATATCAAATCAAAGAAAGGGAGAAAAGCATAGCAGAGGCAGACCAGCTGGAGTATTCTCCAAGGAACATACCCAAGGGTTCTGAAAAACTGACAATGCAAAAAGAGATGACCTTAAACATCTTTAAAATAAGTCTCTCTGAAAAGCATTGAAACATGTATATTATCATATGTGAAATGGATCGCCAGTCCAGGTTCGATGCATGAGACAGGGTGCTCAGGGCTGGTGCACTGGGATGACCCTGAGGGATGGGGTGGGGAGAGAGGTGGGAGAGGGGTCCAGGATGGGGGACACGTGTACACCCTGGCTGATTCCTATCAATGTATGGCCAAAACCACTACAATATTGTAAAGTAATTAAAATAAAATAAAATAAAGATAAAAAAATAAGTCTCTCTCACAGTCTTCCTTCCTTGCCCCCTAAAAGGATTGTAGGTGGTGTGTCTGAATGTTGCCTATCCTCAATCTCTAATTCCAACCATATAGAAGATGATTAAATGAACTATGTTCCAAAGGAAATTTTTAAATATTATGTTAATATTCATGAATGGAGTGAGTTTTTAATATTTAACAAACATTAATGCATCAGGGGACTTCCCTGGCAGTCCAGTAACTGAGTCTCCATGATTCCAGTTCAGGGGGAGCGGGTGTGATACCTGATCAGGGAACTAAGATCCAACTTGCCAAGATGTGCAGCCAAATAAAAAAAAATGATTGCATCAGCACTGCCCAATGAGAACAGATACGGCAACTAACAACATGAGCCGCTTACAACAGACGTTATCACTGTTGCTGTTTGGTCACTGTGTCTTGTCCAGCTCTTGTGACCCCATAGACCGTAACCTGCCAGACTCCTCTGTCTATGGGATTTGCCAGGCAAGAGTACTGCAGTGGGTTGCCATTTCCTGGGTTTATCTTTTCAACCCAGGGATCAAACTTGTGTCTCCTGCATTTCAGGCGGATTTTTTACCACTGAGCCACCAGGGAAGCCAGACGCTATTGTACTGGACATATTTGAGCACAGCTCATGCTGTTTCTTAATGGGAGAAATACACCCTTTTCACATAGAGGTAGGTGTTTTTCCTTTGTGTGAACGTAATACGAAACACAACACCTCTAATTGCAACCTATCTTTTCAAGTCTGTTTTTTGCTTCAGAAAAGGTAAAAAACACATCGTACAGTAGGTAGTTTTATCTGTTCAAAAGATTTTAAAAGTAAAATGATATTACTCTATCAAACAGAAAAGGGCCTCCTAATTTTTTTCCTTTTTCTTGAAATTAAAGTACAGTTGATGTGCTATATTATATGTTATAGGTATATAATATAGTGATTAGGAATTTTTTAAAGTTATACTCCATTTAGAGTTACTATAAGATATTTGCCACTTCCTGTGCTGTACAGGATATCCTTGTAGTTTATTTTATACCCAACAGTTGGTACCTCTTACTCTCCTGCCCCTGTATTGCTCCTCCCCGTTTCTCTCTTCCCACTGTGTTCGTTTCTTCTTTATTCTCTATATTTGTGTTTGCTTCTTTTTTATTATCAAAATTGCTTGGAGTCTAGGTTTTATTGGAGAAAACTATACTATAATCGGGAGAAGGCAATGGCACCCCACTCCAGTACTCTTGCCTGGAAAATCCCATGGACGGAGGAGCCTGGTGGGCTGCAGTCCATGGGGTCGCTGAGGGTCGGACACGACTGAGCGACTTCCCTTTCACTTTTCACTTTCATGCATTGGAGAAGGAAATGGCAACCCACTCCAGGGTTCTTGCCTGGAGAATCCCAGGGACCGGGGAGCCTGGTGGGCTGCCATCTATGGGGTCACACAGAGTCGGACATGACTGAAGCAACTTAGCAGGAGCAGCAGCATACTATAATCAGTTATTGATAATGGTGGAATAAGGATAAAAGAGCTCATTTTATAATATCAGATACTTAGGGGTTCTCTGGTGGTTCAGACAGTAAAGAATCTACTTAAGACAGTATGGCTTTAGTGCAAGTTTACACACATAAATCAACGGGGCAAAATGGAGAGCCCAGAAATAGACCTACAAAAATATAGTCAATTGAATTTTAATACAAGTGCAAAAGCAATTCTGTGGATAAAAGATAAGTCCTTTCCACAAATGGTGCTGAAACAGTTGGATGTGTGTGTGCTGAGTCACTTCAGTTGTATCAGACTCTTTGTGATTTTATGGACTATAACCCACCAGGCTTTTCTGTCCATGGGATTCTTCAGGCAAGAATAGTGGAATGGGTTGCCATGCCCTCCTCCAGGGGATCTTTCCCACCCAGGGATCAAGCTCATGTCTTTTATATTTCCTGCATTGGCAGGCAGGTTCTTTACCACTAGTGCTAGCTGGGAAGCCCGAAACAATTGGAAATTCATATGCAAAATTATATGCCTCAACCCACACTTCATATTCTATTTAAATAATTAGTTTATATATGGATCATGGACCTATAATTTATAATTCATAAAATTATAAATCTTCTGATAAAATGCAGGAGAGAATGTTCATGAGTTTGGGTTGTGAAGAATTCTTATGAATAACACCAGCAGCTTGATCCATAAGAAAATAATAGATTGATTATATTGCATCATAACTAAAATCATCTTCTCTATAAAAGATGGTTAAGAAAGTGAAAAATAAACTACAGAAAATATCTTCAAATCATGAATCCAGCAAAGGATTTATACCCATAGTTTAAAGAACTCTCAAAGTAACAGTAAGAAAACAAATGTTGTTGTTCAGTCACCCAGTCGTGTCTGACTCTGTGACCCCATGAACTGCAGCACTTCAGTCCTCCCTATCCCTCACCACCTCCCAGAGTTTGCCCAAATTCATATTCATTGCATCAGGGATGCCATCCAACCTTCTCATCCTCTGATGCCCTCTTCTCTTTCTGCCCTCAATCTTTCCCAGCATCAGGGACTTTTCCAGTGAGTCATCTGTTCATATTTGATGACCAAAATACTGGAGCTTCAGGTTCAGCATCAGTCCTTCCAGTGAATATTTAGGGTTAGATGTAGTCGATGAAACTGAGAGACGTTTTTCTGAAATTCCTTTGCTTTCTCTATAATCCAACGAATGTTGGCAATTTGATCTCTAGTTCCTCTTCCTTTTCTAAACCCAGTTTGGACAAATGGAAGTTCTTGGTTCACATAATGCTGAAGCCTAGCACACAAGATTTTAAGCATGACCTTACTAGCACAGGAGATGAGTACAACTGTTCAATGGTTAGCACATTCTTTGATACTACCCTTCTTGGGAATTGGCATGAGGATTGACCTTTTCCAGACCTGTGGCCACTGCTGTGTCTTCCAGATTTGCTGACATAATGAATGCAAAACCTTGATGGCATCATCCGCTAGAGATGTGAAAAGTTCTGCTGGAATTTCATTGCATCCACTAGCTTTATTAACAGCAGTGCTTCTTAAGTCCAACTTGACTTCGCACTCCAGAATGTCTGGATCTGGGTAACTAACCACACCATCGTAGTAATCCAGTTCACTAAGATCTTTTTAATACAGTTCTTCCATGTATTCTTACCATCTCTTCTTGATCTCTGCAGTGTCTACCAGGTCTCTACCATTTTTATCCCTTATTGTGCCCATCTTTGGGTGGAATGCTCCCTTGATGTTTCCAATTTTCCTGATGAGATCTCTAGTCGTTCCCCTCTTGTTGTTTCCTTCTATTATTAAACATTGTTCATTGAAGAAGACCTTCTTGTCTTTTCTAGCTATTTTTTGGAACTCTGAATTTAATCGGATGTACCTTTCTTCTCTCTTCTGCTTTTTGCTTCTCTTCTTTAGTCTGCTATTTGTAAAGCCTCCTCAGATAACCACTTTGCTTTCTTGCTTTTATTTTTCTTTTTTTTCCACCTCCTGTACAATGTTATGGACCTCTGTCTACAGTTCTTCAGGCACACTGTTAACTAGATCTCGTCCCTTGAATCTGTTTGTTATCTCTACTGTGAATTCATACGGGATTTGATTTAAATCATACCTGGCTGGCATATTGTTTTTCCTGATTTTCTTTAGTTTAAGCCTGAATTTGGCTATGAAAAGCTGATGATCTGAGTCACAGTCATCTCCAGGTCTTGTTTTTGCTGACTGCATACAGCCTCTCCATCTTTGGCTACAAAGAATGTAATCAATTCGATTTCGGTATTGACCACTTGGTGATGTCCATATGTAAAGTTGTCTCTTGTATTGTTGAGAAATGGTATTTGCTATGACTAGTGCATTCTCTTGGCAGAATTCAGTTAACCTTCGCCCTGCTTCATTTTGTTCTCCAAGGTCAAACTTGCCTCTTACTCCAGGTATATCAGGACTTCCTACTTTTGCATTCCAGTCCCTGACGATGAATAGAAAATCTTTTTTTAGGTGTTAGTTCTAGGAAGTCTTCTAGATCTTCATAGAACTGATCAATTTCAGCTTCTTCGGCATGGGTGGTAAAGGCATAGACTTGGATTCAGCATACTGTGATGTTGAATGGCTTGCCTTGGAAATGAACCGAGATCATTGTGTCATTTTTGAGGTTGCACCCAAGTACTGTATTTTGGACTCTTTTGTTGATTATGAGGGCTACTCCATTTCTCCTGTGTGATTCTTGTCCACCGTAGTAGATATAATGGTCATCTGAATTCAATTCACCCATTCCCATCTATTTTAGTTCACTGATTCCTAGGATGTTGATGTTTATTCTTACCATTTTCTGCTTTACCACATCCAATTTTCTTTGATTCATGGCCCTGCATTCCAGGTTCCTATACTATACTGTTCTTTGCATCATTGGATTTTACTTTCATCACCAGAGAACAAATATCTAATAAAAAAATGGACAAGAGTTTTGAACAGACATTTCACCAAAAAAGATATTCAGACCACAAATCAGCACATGAAAAAATGCTCACCATCTTAAAGCCATAATGAGATGCCATTATGCACTTCTTAGAAAGGATAAGAAGTAAAAAGAACGAAACAGACAATAAAACTGACCAATGATGCCAAGTGCTGACAAGGAGGCAGAGAAACCAGAACTCTTACATCTTGGTGGGAATGCAAATTGGTAAAGTCGGTTTGGAAAACAATTTGGCAGTTTCTTATAAACTTAAATGCACATTGACCATATTAGCTGCAACCTCATTCCTAGGAATTCATTTATCCTGGAAAAACTAAAACACATTCACACAAAGCCCTGTGTTGACAGCGCATCATGTTTACAGCAGCATTGTTTATAATCCCTAAAACCTAGAAATAGTCTGAGTGTTCTACACTGGTGAATAAACCAACAAACTCTGGTACAATAAAATACTGCTAGGCAGTAAGAAGAAACAACCATTGAGAGACACAGATGAATCACGATTGCATTCTGCTAAGTGAAAGACACCAGACTCAAAAGGTTGCAAACTGTATTATTTCACTTGTACGACTTTCTGGAAAAGGCAAAACTATAGAGACTAAAACAGATAAGCGTTCCCAGGAGTTGGGGATGGGGAGGTTTTTACTACAAACTGGCAGCATGAGGGAATATTTTGGCGATGAAGGAACTATTCTTTATCTTGATTGTGGTAATGGTTACAAGACTCTACACATTTGTTAAAACTCACAGATATATGCACAGAAATATTAACTTTCTATTACATACATTGTTTAGTAGTCTAAGACATATAAACAACATAAAAATCTGGTTTTTTTTGTGAGCAGACTATCTTCAATGTACAGGTGAGAATCCTGTGACGTGAAATGTAAGTTGCTCAATCATGTCTGACTCTGCGACCCCATGAACTGTAGCCAACCAGGCTCCTCTGTCCATGGGATTCTCTAGGCAAGAATACCGGAGTGGGTAGCCATTCCCTTCTCCAGGGGATTTTCCTGACCCAGGGATTGAATCTGGATCTCTTGAATTGCAAGCAGATTCTTTACCATCTGAGCTACCAGGGAAGACCTAAAGAATCTTGTACCATTCTCAAAAACAAAACAAAACAAAACTTCAAAGCATAAAGAAAGAGAAGCAAGAACTTTCCCAGGATTGCACTACTCAGAACTCTTAAAAGTGTGAAAAGTTTACTGTCTGCTTTTATACATGACTGTTCAATTCAGCTTCACCTGTCACCTTGGGTTTCAAAAGAACAAAAACAGTATAATGGAAACAGAACACTCTGGCATCATGCTATTTAATGACCTGTAATTGCACCTCCATTAACTCTGCTGCACCAAGTTTAATCTTAGAGGCTGTTTTCCTCACAGGAGAAAGGAGTAAGAAGGATACTGCTCTCTGAGCCATTTTCTTGCAGATCAAGGTTTTCTCGAAGTTTCAATCTATTCAATTCAAAATGTGCCTAAGCCCTCAGTTCCAAAGTTTCCTCTTCAAGGCAACATTTTTCATAAAATGTCATCAACCAGAAGTATTATACAGAACATGTGGCAATAAGGTTTTCAATGAAAAGAAAATTAAGAACTGAGCTAACACAATATTGTACAAAAAGGGTTGCTGCTAAGAAAAAATCAATGCATTTCATTTCAAAATCACCTAGTGGATAACTTGTGTAAGATATATGGACCTTGCTGCTCTATAGTTTTCTGGTTTTCTCATGTATCTGTAAATTGTGGTTCTTGCTGGCTAAAATCTTCAGTCACACCAAGAAAGACTTCTGGTTATTAGACACAAATCAACAGATATAACCATACCCTGACTCTCTGTATCTATGCCTATAGGATGTAGTTTATCAACCTTTGAACCTTTGTATATATGCTTTTTTGTTTATATAGCATATAAATGGAAAACTATAAGATATATAAATTGTCCAGATCCATGTCATTTTAGATAAGGAAGATGGCCAAGAGTGTCGACTGTGGCCTTGACTCCTTTGTAAAACAAAGAGCATGTCTCAGCCACTTTACTCTCTAGAAGTGTCTAGGATATACTGATAGTAGAGGATACAGAGAATTCCATCAACACAGGTTTTCTGCATGCCTAACTAGGGTTGAACCTAGTTGTAGGATCTCTTTTTGTGGGCCTGATTGGTTGGGTCTTCATAGAAGGCACAAAACAAGGTAAATATTAATTACTGCTCAAGTTTAAGGGTCCTTTTAAGGTATGAGATAAGCAAATGAGTCTCATACTTCTAGATAAAAATCAGAGATAGTCATAAAACCATCAAATATACTTCTAGATAAAAATCAGAGATAGTCATAAAACCATTAGATAAATTATACTAGGTGAAAAATCTTATTTCATATTTAATCTCCTCCTTAGACAATTCATGAACTCCTTATTGCCAAATTCAGACTTAAATTGAAAAAAGTGTGGAAAACCACTAGACTATTCAGGTATGACCTAATTCAAATCCCTTATGATTATACAGTGGAAGTGAGAAATAGATTAAAGGGACTAGGTCTGATAGATAGAGTGCCTGATGAACTATGGATTGGAAGTTCATGACATTGTACAGGAGACAGGGATCAAGACCATCCCCATGGAAAAGAAATGAAAAAAAGCAAAATGGCTGTCTGGGGAGGCCTTACAAATAGCTGCGAAAAGAAGAGAAGTGAAAAGCAAAGGAGAAAAGGAAAGATATAAGCATCTGAATGCAGAGTTCCAAAGAATAGCAAGAAGAGATAAGAAAGCCTTCCTCAGCGATCAATGCAAAGAAATAGAGGAAAACAAAAGAATGGGAAAGACTAGAGATCTCTTCAAGAAAATTAGAGATATCAAAGGGACATTTCATGCAAAGATGAGCTCGATAAAGGACAGAAATGGTATGGACCTAGCAGAAGCAGAAGATATTAAGAAGAGGTGGCAAGAATACACAAAAGAACTGCACAAAAAAGATCTTCATGATCCAGATAATCACGATGGTGTGATCTAGAGCCAGACATCCTGGAATGTGAAGTCAAGTGGGCCTTAGAAAGCATCACTATGAACAAAGCTAGTGGAGGTGATGGAATTCTAGTTGAGCTATTTCAAATCCTGAAAGATGATGCTCTGAAAGTGTTGCACTCAATATTCCAGCAAATTTGGAAAACTCAGCAGTGGCCACAGGACTGGAAAAGGTCAGTTTCCATTCCAGTCTCAAAGAAAGGCAATGCCAAAGAATGCTCAAACTACTGCACAACTGCACTCATCTCAAACGCTAGTAAAGTAATGCTCAAAATTCTCCAAGCCAGGGTTCAGCAGTACGTGAACCATGAACTTCCAGATGTTCAAGTTGGTTTTAGAAAAGGCAGAGGAACCAGAGATCAAATTGCCAACATCCGCTGGATCATCGAAAAAGCAAGAGAGTTCCAGAAAAACATCTATTTCTGCTTTATTGACTATGCCAAAGCCTTTGACCGTGTGGATCACAATAAACTGGGGAAAATCCTGAAAGAGATGGGAATACCAGACCACCTGACCTGCCTCTTGAGAAACATATATGCAGGTCAGGAAGCAACAGTTAGAAATGGACATGGAACAATAGACTGGTTCCAAATAGGAAAAGGAGTACGTCAAGGCTGTATATTGTCACCCTGCTTATTTAACTATGCAGAGTACATCATGAGAAACGTTGGGCTGGAAGAAGCACAAGCTGGAATCAAGATTGCCAGGAGAAATATCAGTAACCTCAGATATGCAGATGACACCACCCTTATAGCAGAAAGTGAAGAGAAACTAAAAAACCTCTTGATGAAAGTGAAAGAGGAGAGTGAAAAAGTTGGCTTAAAGCTCAACATTCAGAAAACAAAGATCATGGCATCTGGTCCCATCACTTCATGGGAAATAGATGGGGAAACAGTGGAAACAGTGTCAGACTTTATTTTTGGGGGCTCCAAAATCACTGCAGATGGTGATTGCAGCCATGAAATTAAAAGATGCTTACTCCTTGGAAGGAAAGTTATGACCAACCTAGATAGCATATTCAAAAGCAGAGACATTAATTTGCCCACAAAGGTCCATCTACTCAAGGCTATGGTTTTTCCAGTGGTCATGTACAGATGTGAGATTGGACTGTGAAGAAAGCTGAGCACCAAAGAATTGATGCTTTTGAACTGTGGTGTTGGAGAAGACTCTTGAGAGTCCCTTGGACTGCAAGGAGATCCAACCAGTCCATTCTAAAGGAGATCAGCCCTGGGATTTCTTTGGAAGGACTTATGCTAAAGCTGAAACTCCAGTACTTTGGCCACCTCATGCAAAGAGTTGACTCATTGGAAAAGACTCTGATGCTGGGAGGGATTTGGGGGCAGGAGGAGAAGGGGACGACAGAGGATGAGATGGCTGGATGGCATCACTGACTCGATGGACGTGAGTCTAAGTCAACTCCAGGAGTTGGTGATGGACAGGGAGGCCTGGCGTGCTGCGATTCATGGGGTCGCAAAGAGATGGACGTGACTGAGTGACTGAACTGAACTGAACTGAACTTGGAGAATTCTGCCTAATCTCTGCCCTATTATTCATATTATGCAGTAAATAATGTAAATAGCACCCTCTCTGCTTCAAAGATGAGAAAATAATGAAATTATATGTGTAGAAACATTTTTAAAAGAAAATGGCACTAGACAGATGCAAGATAATATTTTTTTTAATAGCTACTAATGGCACTCTCCTTAATACATAGCAACTCTCTATATGGGCTTCTCAGGTGGTACAGCTGGTTAAGAATCCACCTGCCAATGCAGGAGACTCAAGAGACACGGGTTCGATCCCTGGGCCAGGAAGATCCTCACAAGTAGGTAGTGACAACCCACCCCAGTAATCTTGCCCGAAGAATCCCATGGACAGAGGAGCGTGGGGGGCTACAGTCCATGGTGTTGCAGTCAGACACAACGGAACATGTCCACACACACTCGCAACTTTCCAGATAATAAATCTATCAGCTAGATTGTTACTTCATATCTGTGTAAACATTGCTTAAGCTAGTTTAAGCAGTAGTATAAGAATGATGGTTCTGCCAAGTGCTTTGCACTTATGCCAGTAACAAATGGACACAAATTATATCATCAAAATATACCATCCCCTTAAAACCTGGACTTTTGTAGACACCAGAGGAAGATGTCATAGGAAAAGTTTTGAAGATGAACATTTTATGTCCTTAAACTCTCCAAAACCGTTTCTCCTGAGAATGACCTTGTTGGCTATGGTGGGTTTCCTAAAGTGGTTAAAAACAGGAAAGAGGAAATTCATTAGCCAAGGCCAACCTGGTGTTTACAGTATCTTAGTCATTGAAGACTGTAGAACAGTCTTTCAAATTAATTTAGACCACCTAACACCTCAAAATCAGTCCTGAATATTCATTGGAAGGACTGATGCTGAAGCAGAAACTCTAATACTTTGGCCACCTGATGCAAAGAACTGACTCATTTGAAAAGACCCTGATGCTGGGGAAGATTGAAGCCGGGATGAGAAGGGGATGACAGGAGGATGAGATGGTTGGATGGCATTACCAGTTCGATGGACATAAGTCTGAGTAAACTCTGGGAGTTGGTGATGGACAGGAAAGTCTGGTGTGCTGCAGTTCATGGGGTTGCAAAGAGTCAGACACAACTGCGCGACTGAACTGAACTGAACTGAACACATCAAAAAAATCACAAAAACCCTTTTTTACTTTCAAATCATACATTCCGATTGCCTTATTCTTTTACTACACTTGTAATAGATTTGCTTTACAATTTTTTTTATGAGGAGCCCACTAGGTGGAGAATAGATATTTCTACTGAGTTGCATCTTCAAATAGCATTTTAACGCAAGCAAGGAATTTAGGTTATTTTAAAAATCTAAGGTGTCCTATGGATGGAGGAGCCCGGTAGGCTGTAGTCCATGCAGTCACTAAGAGTTGGACACGACTGAGCGACTTCATTTTCACTTTTCACTTTCATGCATTGGAGAAGGAAATGGCAACCCACTCCAGTGTTCTTGCCTGGAGAATCCCAGGGACAGGGGAGCCTGGTGGGCTGCTGTCTATGAGGTCGCACAGAATCGAACACGACTGAAGTGACTTAGCAGAGCAGAAGGCGTCCCAGGTAGTGCTAGTGGTAAAGATCCTGCCTGCCAATGCAGATGTAAGAGAGACTGGTTCCATCCCTGGATGGGGAAGATCCCCTGGAGGAGCACATGGCAATCCACTTCAGTATTCTTGCCTGGAGAATCCTACAGACCAGAGGAACCTGGAAGACTGCAGGTCATAGGATTGCACAGAGTCGGAACTTGACCGAAGCGACTTTGCATCACGCAGGCAAATGCCTAGAATTACTAGAATGAGAAAACTAGAAAGGTTTCCAAAGCTCATGTAGTTTAACCATCTTACCAGGCCAAGCAGTTGACATAAATTATCTCACTTAATCTTTACAATAACTCTAAAAGGGAATAGTTATTAACCCCATTTTCTGTATGGGAAACCAGACATTTAGAGTTTCTGTAATTTGCTCAAGGTCACACAGTTTATAAATGAGAAATTTGGAATTCCGGTGCACATTTGTCTGATTCAAAATGTTTTCTTTTCCCTCCACGTTAAACCTCCTCATCTACCAGCAGTAGGAGTGGCAAGGAGTTTATTCCTCCTAATACACCAAATCTTAAACTGTTCGGCAATAGATATTTCTGGTGTCAAACAACTAACTAGGAAAGATTATACTATGCCATAAAAATTCAAATTATTATTTGTTATCAATAACTATATTCTGATCAGTACTGGCAGGGGCGGGGGGAAGGACACATACTAAACCTACATTTTCCTTTTGAAGATAATCCTCAAAATCAGTCTACCATACACTGACTTTCAGATTAGAATCAGATCCCTTTCTGTTCCTTAAAAAATGAAGGCTTAAGACTCCTCCAATGTTGTATCATTTCTTGACTGAGGTCTCAGAATCCTGCCTAATAAATCAGGATGAATTTAATGTGAAAAAGTGCTCATGCAGACAATATCAGCCTATCAGCCAACCTTTTAATTCTTAAAAGAACTTCTAAATGATTCCTATAGAATATCTTGTTCTAATTATAGTTACATTCTGATAGATATGCCTGGATAAATTACTTATAAAATACATAGAAAGTAGGAGACTAAACCGAACAGTTATTGGGATAATATAAGCTTATCTAAAATGTTATATATGATTATTCAAAAATCTTTTACCTTGATGACAGTTGTTGCTTAGTTACAGCTTCCATCATCTCCTACTCAAAGATTCCCATCACTTCTAATAAGACATAACAAAATCATGCCTATAGCATTCTTATTTCCTACTTGTGATAGTAGAAGGACATGTGTTTAGTTTGATAAGTATAGCAAGTGACCTAGGAAAAAATTGAGGTCCTAGAACAGTGTTATCTGGCATTTTATGAGACAGAGATGGCATCTATAATGAGTTTCCATTACCTCTCCAGCTCTCTCCCACTCTATGGCTTTCTCCATATTTTCTGCTTCTCTTCTTTCATTCCAGAAACACTTGGCTTGACTCCAAGAATCTCTTCATCTACTCACCTCTCAGTTTATTTTCATGTCCCTTACACATCTCCCCATTTGAGGATTTGGCCATTGTCCTGACCTACCCATTAATCCTCAGCAGAGGGGGCTCCAAAATTGCTAATTCCAAGTCTCAATGTCACAGACTAGCTCCTGGAAATCACAAACTAATTGGAACTAAACTGATATTTTATATACTGAATTGCTCCAGAAGCATTATGATACCCCTTCAGATAAACAATGTTACACAAACAACCAGGAAGAGAAATCCATTCAAAATTTGATTTTTAAAGCAATTCCTTATTGAAAACAGCAAAACAATGTAACACCATTATTCTACAGTTCTTTGTTATGCAATTTAATCACACATTCATGGGTAAGTTCATAAAGTGAAATCTCGATATGAAATGACTATTGTACAATCAGGATACTTGTTCTATTACCCAACATCAGCCTATACTCAACATGCAACAACTAGCAAGTATGTTCTCTGTGCCAGGCACTAAATATGGACTTAGCTCTATTTAATAATTATGCTATTGATGGTCTTGATTCCAAGACCATAACAATATTCATATGGAGTTAGAAGTCTTATACAGAGAAATCTAAATGATTTTCAGAATTACTTACCAATATATTATGGAAATGTAAATATTTTTAAATGCCTTAGTTCTCAAGTTTAAAACTATCATACCTCTTCTTCCCCATTTTCAAAATTCTGACACACCTCTTCCCCCTGCTGTATATAAATAAGATTCACTAAGGAAAGAACTAATATTCTCTCTAAGCAAATTACAAATAATGTGTCAAACTATTTATGAAAAAACACAATTGCAGGATTAAACATAACATGAAACCAAAGTAAATATCATTTAAATAACCGGAATCCAAATGTCAGGGGATTTATAGATACAAATATTGATCAGTTTTACATTGCCAGAGTAATACATCACACATTGAAAGCCTGATATTACATGCCTATTGTATAAAACATGCCCATGTCAACTTGCAATTTATTTGAGTTGCAAGGTCATGGAAAAAATTCCAGTAACTAATCCTCTGTTGGAATCACCCAATGAGTTTAATTATAGACTTGACTATAATGAAGACTCCTTACATCAAGTACTTGCTTGGAAATCTAACTCCGCATACTCTAGAAATTTTGAAAATATTTAGATACTTGATGATCACAAAAATACTTACAGCAGAAGTTCCTTTTTGCTCGTGGGTTCATCATTTGGGGATGTTTTCATCAGGAGTCATGATGCTTTTGATCTTTAATGCCGTTCTTCCTCCAGGGTCTCTTGTCCGTAATTTCCCAAACAGAGTCACTTGTACTAACAAGACATCGTCCCATACTGTTTCCTTTTTGTGTGTGAATGTTACCCTGTAGATCGATTTCCTGTCCAGAAACACTCAAAAGTGAACAAACGCTGCTGTATGCAAGTGAAAGTGTGCTACTCAAACACTGTTTTTGCGGTTTGATTCAGGAAGAAATTCCCTCATTGAAAGGAGGAACTATATCACAGTTGTCCCAGAGAACTTAAAAGGCAGAAGTTTCTTCCTTATGAATGAGCATATCCAAATTGCCAGAGTCATTTACTCGCATTTGTCTGTGGCTCAAGTACTACTGCACCCAAAGCATCGGGTACTGTGTGCAGCCTAAAGACACTCCCAACTGCCACAGTAATAATATCCCAACTATATTTTAAAATCAGGCTTAGTATGCTTTGAAGTACATAATGTTTTCCATTCCTGAAAGGACAAAGAGATCTACATTGTCAAAGTTTATTTTTAAGCTCATGTGCTTGCTAAGTGCAGTGGCGAGCAGGCTTTCCGTGCCTGTAGTACCATAGCTGGAACCTATTAATGCAAACAGATGAATCGTTGGCTTGGTTCCACATGGGCTTTTATTTCCTTTTTTTTTAAAAAAAAAAAACCCTTATCTAAATTGTGCTGATTATAATTTCTTAAATCAAGAATGCTATCACTTTTCTGAGCTTGCTTGTTTGAATGTGATCAGTACAGAAGCAATGCAAGCCAGGCAAATAAGAGGAAGGTTTCCAATAGCTTTTGCAGAGATAAGACAGTTAGTAATTAGAGGCAGCTCCTGTTTCTGGAGTAAGTTTGAGGGGCATTTGGAGACAATAAAAATGACAACAAATTTTAAATAAAGAAACCAAAGATAAAAAATGAAAGCCAGAATGAGAGAGAGGAGAGAAGAGGAGAGGTGGGGAGAGAGAGCAAGCCAAAGCCAGAGTGAGAGAGAGAGACGGGGGGGCTTTGACCATTAACAATAATTCTTCACATATTTTCTTATTGTTGGGAAAGCAAATTGCTCTGGTTTGTATAACCCCCTACCAGTCTGCTCAACCCACCAACATTAGCCCGCATGTCATCTAATACCAGACTAAGACTTGTGGAAACACATTACTGCTGTATTAGAGCCATAACAAAATACAGCTGAGCAGTGAGCATAAGGCGCTACGGTGACCCTGAGGTAATACAACCCGTGTTATGGAATTTCTAGCCCAAATTTTAAACATCTGGTTTTGATATGATAATAAATGTGATAATGTACATTAAATACCAGTATTCAGGTAACCTAATCTTTCCATCTGACTAAAACAATGCACGCTTTTCAAATCATGTGGGAGTGAGAGAAACTGGGCAGACACACATTTATACCTGCATATACCAAAACAACCCTCGCCAGGCACAAACTTACGTGTACACATAAGCGGCAAGAGCACATAACCTGACTTCATTCAGAACTGAGTGAGTTGCCACTGAATCCTTTCCATGCTCTCTTTTCTGGATGTCTCTTTGCACAGTTGCACTAACTGGTAGGAGACTTGGCCAAGAGAGAGGGGAATGGAAAGGGAAGGTGAAAAATAATAATGCTAACTGGACCAGACAGAGACGTGACCCCTGACCTTTGCTTCATTAGTACCATCTCATGCTACAATCTGATGAAGTACCCAGTCACTGGCAACTTGAAAAATAAACTAATCAGATTATCCTTATCCTGTTTTAACTTTGTGGGAAAGAATTTCTGCATTTCAAATCCAAATATTACCGTATTATTAGATGTCACGTAATTCAGAGCTGTAAATGGTTTTAGAGTCTAGAAGTTAAGATTTCTTTAAATTAGCATCTTAGAATTAGACCAGTGGATGAAAAAGTCCTAAGTCATGAACATTTGCTGACCTTATATATTTGCAAATGAGCAGGCTGATGAAGTGACCCAAGGATGGAGAGGGTGAAAGCTACTGGTGAAAGTCGTGTTGGGAGTGACGAATGGTTGGTTAATGTGGGATTGAGAGATAAGTAAGTGGTTAATGATGGTTGATGGTTTGTTTCCTACTGATGCACAAAGTTCCGTGATTCAGGTGAATGGTATTTGAAGGAATTGGCACAAAATAAAAACCTCAAATGCTCTTTCTTGGTTTGAGCCAAACCCAAACCTTTTCAAAGGCGTGAAAACATGCAGCCACACTGGTTTGGTTTTCCGTTGCTGGGCCACCCTTCTGCCTGGTGCTGGCCAGCACCACACAGAAGTCTTGCGACATGAGCCATTTGCACGGAATTTTAAATTCTGCCAAAAAAAAAAAAGAGGGATTGGAAATTTCATGAGAATGGTTATTCTTAGGAGATTTCCATCCAAGATTCCTAACTTGTGTGGCTCCGATAAGCATCTAAAAGGCACTGCCAAACCTTCTGAGGTCACTGATGCATTTATTTTCAATCACATTTCTGCATAGAGACCTCAAAGTAACAGTGAATGCAATTTTTTGTTTTGAAATATTTTCTGTATGCCAGCCCATGATCCCCGTACCTATGTGGAAATGGGTTTGGAACGCCATTTGCAACACAAACATTGGGTTTGAATGTCCCCAGAACATGTTCAATTTTTAGATGAGACATGTTCACATTCTCCCAAATGAAAACAACCTACCCCAAAGGAACCCTTCAATTAAATTACTTTACTTCTGAGAACTTCAGAATATTATAAGAATATTTTCCTGGCATACTGTTACATGTATAGCTACCCAAGCTCTTCCTATAGGTTCGTTTCCTTGAGAAGACTATATGGTAAGTACAACCGACATCTCACTAACTGGGACACTGTATCAATTAGTCATTGCTATGTAACACATCTACTCCAAAAGTCAATGGCTTAAAATAATAAACATTTATTATTGTTGACTATTTTACAGGTCAGCATGATCATTCTGGTCATATCTGGGCAACAGCTGCATGTCAAGTAGGTGACTCTGTGATCTTTATTATGTTTGGGAGGTTAGCTCTTTGCAAGCTGATCTAGAATAGACTCATAGAACTCAATAGCTGGGAAAACTGAACTCTTGTGTCTTCACTTGTACCTGTTTTTCATAATCCTTCAATAAGTGAGCTCAGGAACTCTCTGGCCAGCTTACATATGTTCTCCAGTCAATCAAAACAAGAGCGGAAGTGTAAATGAACATGTGCATTTTAACGTCTCTATTTGGGTCAACTTGCCGTGCCCAGAGTCAGTGTGTGTTTTTGGAGGTGGCAGAGATTCAGTACCAAAAGATGTGGATACAGAGGCGTGGAAAGCTGGGGCCATTCATACAACCTTTCTACCACAGGCATACCGAAAATAAGAAGTCAGTCATATTCAGTCACTTGGATGAATCCACAACAATTTCCGCTTTCTAGGTGCCTCAGGGGTAAAGGCTCTGCTTGCCAATGGAGGAACCTCAGGAGATGTGGGTTCGATCCTTGGATCTGCAAGATCCACTAGAGGAGGAAATGGCAACCCACTCCAGTATTCTTGCCAGGACAATCCCATGAACAGTAGTCTACAGGGTTGCAAAGTGTTGGACAAGACTGAGTGACTGAGCACACACACGCAACATTGGGATGCACCAACCTGTGAGACTAGAATAGCTTTCAGTACCAAGAGAGAGGACGAAAACCAAATCCCAAACTGAAGTGGGTGGAAAGTGCACTCAGAATGCACAGGCAACACCCCAAAATGGTGCCTGTGAGAGAGACAAAGTTGGCGGGACGACCAGAGATGGCAACGAGGAATGCGCGAGAGCCAGAGGAAGCCACCAACCATGCGGAACCAAGCTAGCAAGCACGAACAGTTACAAAGATGAACACTCAGGGGAAATCTCTCTGGATTCATTTCCTTCAAGGTGGTTGTTTGAAGAGGAGAACAGTTACAGATGTGATCATCTACAGGAGACAATGAAGTTTATTCAACAGAATAGTCATGAAAATGAGGTAACAGAAGAGCACCAGTGTCAAGGGCACACTTGCTACACTTATCTCCAGCCAGTATCAGCTGTGAACGATTGAGCACTTAGTATGGCCAGAGAGTAAAATTTTACAATAATTTTTTCCTAATTTTGAAAATATTTTGAAAAACATCAGTAGGCATGATTTGCCTACAGGTCTGAAACTCTAGATGTAGAGGTTTCATTTCTGTTAGAGATTGCTCCATAGAAATGGAGAATATATATATTTAACATTAACAAATTATAAGTGATTTGCCACCAGAATATAAATAATGTAAAAACTGTGAGATCGTCCTAGAGTATCAAACACATAGTTAAGAGGTTCCTAAAGATATTTTTGGCTTTCCCTGGTGGCTCAGTGGTAAAGAATCCACCTGCAATGCAGGAGATGCAGGTTCAATTCCTGGGTCAGGAAGATCCTCTAGAGAAGGAAATGGCAACCCACTCCAGTATTCTTGTCTGGGAAATCCCATGGTCAGAGGAACGTGGCAGGCTACATTCTGTGGGGTCGCAAGACTTAGATACGATTTAGCAAAAAAACCACCAACCACCACAAAGACATTTTTATCTCCTGAAAGCTTTTGCATTTCAAGAGTTTGCATTTTTGTGTTCTTTGTCTAGAATTCTAATGGGTACTTCTAGAATCCCACACCAAAGTTGCTGCTAAGTTGCTTCAATCGTGTGTCTGACTCTGTGTGACCCCATAGGCAGCAGCCCATGAGGCTGCCTTGTCCCTGGGATTCTCCAGGCAAGAACACTGGAGTGGGTTGCCATTTCCTTCTCCAATGCATGAAAGTGAAAAGTGAAAGTGAAGTCGCTTAGTCGTGTCCGACTCTTAGCGACCCCATGGACTGTAGCCCACCAGGCTCCTCCATCCATGGTATTTTCCAGGCAAGAGTACTGGAGTGGGGTGTCATTGCCTTCTCCCACCCCAAAGTTAATTGCCCCTTATTTTTATCTTTTTATCTTTAAATCCATTTTATTAAAATTATTTGGCAATTCTGGCAGCAGTACAAAGTTTGACCACTGGACACAAAATAGACATGAGTTTCTAATTTTGGTTTGTTGTGGGTTTGGGTACATGTAGTTTTCTAAATCTTTTGCCTTTCATTTCATTACCAAATGGCAATGTGCCTTAAGTTTCTCTATCTACAATACTCTATTATTTAAAGAACAGGTATTTGTAAAATAATATTGGAAAACTAAAATGCACAGAGGTAAAGAATTCTCTTCAAATATTAACAACATACAAAGTATATTGAAGACATCTACATTTAGTCCTTCAAGTAACTAGACAGGTGGTTTGGTGTCTTGTATTACATTTATTTATTTCTAATTACAATTCAGAGAAAGTGTTTCCAAAAACTATGAAAACCTTCATTGACATTCACAGTATGGTTCCAGTGGGTTTTGAGTAAAAGCAGTGTTGCACCTGATTTAGTATTTTAAAATCACAAGCCTTTTTATCTTTAGTGGGATTTTTTTCTTCTATAGCAGCTTAGGGCACTATTTGCTTACTTAATGCCTTATAATTAACATCTGTTTTATAGTATTAATGATCTAAGCATTGGCCTTGTAAAGTATATTTGTTCAGTTCAGTTCAGTCGCTCAGTCGTGTCCAACTCTTTGCGACCCCATGAATCGCAGCACACCAGGCCTGCCTGTCCATCACCAACTCCCAGAGTTCATCCAAACTCTTGTCCATCGAGTAGGTGATGCCATCCAGCCATCTCATCCTCTGTCGTTCCCTTCTCCTCCTGCCCCTAATCCCTCCCAGCATCAGAGTCTTTTCCAATGAATCAACTCTTCGCATGAGGTGGCCAAATATTGGAGTTTCAGCTTTAGCATCAGTCCTTCCAAAGAACACCCAGGACTGATCTCCTTTAGAATGGACTGGTTGGATCTCCTTGCAGTCCAAGGGACTCCCAAGAGTCTTCTCCAACACCACAGTTCAAAAGCATCAATTCTTCAGTGCTCAGCTTTCTTCACAGTCCAACTCTCACATCCATACATGACCACTGGAAAAACCATAGCCTTGACCAGACGGACCTTTGTTGGCAAAGTATTGTCTCTGCTTTTGAATATGCTATCTAGGTTGGTCATAACTTTCCTTCCAAGGAGTAGTATACTGGACAGCCAATGGTGGGAGACCTTTTCCAAGGCAAAACTTTTCCTGGAACTTAAAGTAAGATCTCTGAGTTATCCTAGTTATCCTCCAGTGGTCCTGAAGTTGAAAGTGGAGTCCTGATTCCAGAGTTGCTATGGTATGTCAGGGTGACTGTTTTACATCCTGTTCTTTGATCAAAGGCATCAGTTCAGTTCAGTCGCTCAGTCATGTCCGACTCTTTGCAGCCCCATGAATTGCAGCACACCAGGCCTCCCTGTCCATCACCAACTCCCGGAGTTCACCCAAACTCATGTCCATCGAGTCGGTGAGGTGAACTGTTCAAGTGAAGGCTCAGGGCAGGTTCTGTATGGCTGATATTCTGTACTCGATGTAAGCCAATGGAATCGTTGATGTAGACACACAGGTTTTCCCTCAAGATTCGTTAAAACTTCTTGATTTGAAGTTTGAAGAATAATGTCTCTTTTGGATTTCCCTGCAGCATATTCAGAAAGCCGTGGGAATCGGTGCGATCATGGATACTGTTGCCATGTCTTTCCCCCATAGAATCATGAGATTAAATTTTCCATTTCCTGATTCTCCAGGTTTCAGGTACACTTGTACTGGTCTAACTTGGCACACACTGCCCACTCAGCGGGGTTTGCTCTCATAGGCTTCCAAGACTGCCCGCATGTCCTCCACACTGACCTGCTCACCTGCGAAGTGCTGGCATGGGATGCCGATCAGATTGGCCCGGGCAGGGCATGTGGCTTTAGCACCTCAGTCTGCCTGCTCCATAGCTTGCCAAACTGTCTCTCTGCTGGGCTGCAATGGGGGAGCTGAGCGAGCTAAGGAGGGGGTAGGGAGGGCAGTGTCCCTAGCTGCTAGCTAGACAGTTACACACAGACCCAAAAGCCCTAGATGCCCGAGTGCCACAGTATGACATCCACTGTGGTAGATCTGGGTATGCACTGCGCACACATATAGGGACCAAACCTGCCCCTTAGGTATTTTTAAAATCAACTTGCTCATGACACTTTACTACATAAAGACTTTCTGTTTATAAAAGTATTGGTCTAATATTTTGAACCCTTACCTTGTTGATTTCTAGAACACATGTTTTTGATCTCTTCCTACAGTACCTAGGAAATACATATAAATTAAGCACTTATAATTCTCAGCCTTGTTTATCTGAAAGATTGTTACTCACACTGCCGTTTTTTTGAATTCCAAGTTTATTGATTCAGCTTCTCCACTTGTATTGTTGGCTTCCTACCTCTTTTTGTTTACAGGCAGCCTAGGGGAAGCTGTTTAAAATCCAAAGATCTATTTCTTCTCTGTGAGATAGCTCTTACTACGCATCCAATTCTTGGCATTGTTTGGAAGACTATCCTGTCTATTTCAAGACAAATTTTTACTGCAAGTGGTTAATCCAAGGGGTGAAAGAGAGGATGACAGATAAAGATGGTTTTCTTTAGCTTCCTAAGCCAAGTCTCCCAAATAAATCTTCATTCCTCTGTTTTCAGACTTTTAACTTGGATCTCAGGAAATATAAACACCCATTCCAAAGTTTGGCATATTTTCATATTGTATTCTGTACAAGCTTATACATACTTCTTTCTCTTTCTTTAGTGCAGAGATTTGAGAATGCATTATATATTATGCTGGTACTACTGCTGCCTCTGAGATTGACTAGCTGATATTATATTCTCACATTTTATCCTCCTATCTATATTCTCTTGACCTCACCTGACTCCCAGGCCCTCAGCAACTTCCTCCATCCAGTTTCTGACCCTGAGAGCTACTTGTGGGTTTGATGTGTGATTTTATACCTGAGGCCAAACAAGCAAAAATATATGGAGCCCCTGGTTCCTTTCACCATTTCTAGAAGCACGCATAGAGTGTGATGGCATTACGACCTATGATAATTTATTTCCTTTTACTATTCCATATAAAATTCCACTCCAAGCGTTGCATAGAGTGTGATGGCTTCCCCAAAGCTGCTGAAGGGACCAGGTGACAGAACTTTCTAAGTGTATGTGAATCAACTCTCACGAGTCCAACTGTGACCAACAAGAAACAGAAGATGAAAGAGAGCCCAGCTGATGGCACGGCTACGTCTCACTGCGGCTCTCTGTGACGCAGTGGTCACTATGACAACACGTCAGCTTGGATGTGCTTCCCATTGTTCACTGCTGCACTTGCCCTTTTCTTCACTCTTGTTAACTTGGAATTCTTTTTTTTTTTTAATATTTATTTATTCATTTATTTGGGGCTGCATTGGGTCTTAGCTTAGGTGCATGAGCTGCAGAACACGTGGGCTCTGAAGACTGTGGAATGCAGGCTATCTAGTGGGGGTATGTGAGCTCAATAGTTGTGGTGCATGGGCTCAGCTGCCTCAAGGCATGTGAGAATGTAAGTTCCCTGACCAGGACTTGAACCTGCATCCCTTGCATTGGAAGGCAGATTCTTAACCACTGGACCACCAAGGAAGTCCTTACCCTGGAGTCCTCTTTCCAAAAACACATTAGTACCACAGCCTTTTGTTACATTCAGTTTTCAAGGGAATCCAGGGGAAGACATCTGTGCATGTATATATGTGCATAATTTTATATATACCTATATATACTATATATATATATATATACACAAATACAGTTTGATATATAAATATATAGATATATATGAAAAATTACAACCTATGATAATTTATTTCCTTTTATTATTCCATATAAAATTCCATACCATATAAAATCCCTAAGTACTCTATGGAGACATTATGACATAAGATATTTAAGTCATAAAGAATTTATAAACCTTAGAATTTGTGTTTGCTCTTTATGGTGTTGTTTTGTTCTTTGCTAGTGGGAAAAAAAAAGCTTTACACAAAATAATAAATATGAACTTTGTAAAATAGCAGCTATAAATTTTGGAAAATGATCATTCCTTTAGGAAAGTGGGGTTTCAGACTCTCAAAATTCTATATAAATGAAATAAGTACCATGAAGACTTTTAGCTTTAGACATCGTTCAGCTTAAAATACTTCTCTCTTAAATGCTATGAAGCCTGAAACCAAAAATCTGTTTTAGTTGCTCTGCTAATAGCAGAGGCATATTTTAAGATTAATGTCCATTTGACAGTTTTTTTGTGTGTGCTATTTTATTTCATGTTGGGTAGAAAATAAGGCAAACTTCTAATGCCATTTGCAGTATACTTTTATAATATACATAGCAAAACAATACAGATGTTTAAATGATCTTGATTTTATCCTTCTTATTTCCCAATTCTAAATCAAGGCATGCATATTAATTTGTGGATTGATAGTCCAGCATTATTGATCCTGATCAGTATCCTTTTCTTATGTCAGCCTTAGGGATCATTTCAGAAATCAGACCATTTGTAGTTGATTTATTGCTGTCTGTGGGGGAAGAATAATTTCATATTCATTCAAGGCCTCTCTAAGAGTCAACACACTTCAAAACACTGAGGAGAGATCATGGACGATACAGCCTTGAGATAAATCCTATAAAATAATTTCAATCACAACCTTTCAGAACTTACCAAGCAGAGAGATCAGGGAAGAAAAGCTACCAAGGCAAACTTTTCAAAGAGGAATCTTTTCAGAATTGTTGGTCGTGGGCCATTTGGCTGAGAGTGAAGAATGAAATGAAGTCCATAAAGATATCCCTGAGGTGAAGGATGAAGGAACTGTATCTCTGGGCCACTGGGACAAGAGCAACTTCAAGAAGAAAGCAATCTTAGCATCCTGTCCACCAGTCCTTCCAGATGCTGGAGGGAGTGCCTTTCTCTTCTGGATCAGGCCTAGATCAGCCCAAGTAGAAGAGAGATCCTACAGAGATCTGGAAAGGAGACCCAGGGGAAAGAACAGCAAGGCCCAGTGGCTAGCCCGGGACATAGCACACGGTAGGCATTCCATGTGTGGAATGACTGTGGAATAACCAATTTTAGTTCTATGTGGGCGACATCTGTGCAACACTGAGCAAGTTACTTTTTCACTTCTTTCCTTTGAGCCTTAATTTCTCCACCTGTACAATGGGGATAATAAAAATTCTTAAGAATAATTTCAAGGATAAAATGCAATAATAATAGTACTTTGGAATTCACAAAGGCATAAACATATCCAGGAATGGAAAAACAGAGAGCAGCATCCATAGTCTTCTTTTCAAATATGCACAGATTTTAGCATTTGTCCCTACAAAAGCAGATCCTGATATGAGGACTTGTATCCAGGTAGTCCAGTTGAGGAGCAATTCTTAGAAGGAGGAGAGAGGGAAGAGGGAAAGTTAAAAAGGAGGGAGAAGCTAATTTTTGAGGTCACTTCTGTGGACAACTGGGGCTTGTTCTTACAGGAGGGTTTATAAAAAGTATATCAATGTATCTTAGAACTATCCACCTGGGGATGAATTTAGCCATCTGTTCCCACACTCCATAAAGAATGCTCCTGAAAGTGGTACTCTCCCAATTTCCAAGTCCATTCAAATCCTTGAGAGAGCAGGTTTCCACCAGGGTCTATAGAAAGAGATGTGCACATAACAGAAGATATCATGAGGTGAACTGAAGCCCACTCAGAGGATTTGAGTACAGTCACTGGAGATAACAGATAGCATTTTAGTAGCAAAAAAGCAGAGCGAATTTTCTCTTTGACAGTCTTCTATTAAATATAGCCTATAACTGAACATGGAGTATAACACTGATATTTGCTGAATCCTCTTGCCTCACAGAAATCTTATTGAACTTAACCTTAGTGAAGCCCAGAGAGACCCCACCTTCACTTTTTGCAGATTCCTGACAGTTCAGGATCTCTGTTTCTTGGCCTATTACCTAGAATCACAAAGTCCAACCTCTATATCAATGTCTGTAGAAACACTATGTGGGTTGAGTAGCTTTAAGACTTAAAGGATCTGGGGGCATGGGGCAGTATCAGTCACTCAGTCATGTGCGACTCTTTGTAAGTCCATGGACTGTAGCCCACAAGGCTCCTCTGTCCGTGGAATTTTACAGGCAAGAATACTGGGGTGGGGTGCCATTTCCTACTCCAGGGGATCTTTCTTCACCCAGGGATTGAACCCACGTCTCTTGTGTTTCCTGCATTGGCAGGCGGATTCTTTACCACTGTGCCCCCTGGGAAGCCCCATAGGGGTCCCTCTCATACTGCCTCCTGTCTGTCATCTTGCTCTCTCCACTCACCATTCCCTCTTCTTATCCTACACCTTCAAGCCTGTTCACAAATGTAGCCCATTTGCTCACTGACACAGAAGTGCATCCATACTCAGTCCTTAGAAGCTTGGCTTCTCTCTACAAAACTGGTTTTCTATCTTCAAGGAGTTCTTATATAATCTACTAAATTGTTTTTCTCCATAGCATGAAATAAAGATATATGATTTCCTCTGTGTGACTCAATAAGACTGTTTTTGAGTGAAAAAAATCTTGTCATAAACATTTTCTTTTTCCTAAACTATCCCTTGCATAAAATAGAATACTCATGGTAGACTAGCTCAATTCTCCCTTTGAAATGCTTGCATGGCTCAAAGCATGTCCCTTAACTCTTTAAAGTTATTATATTTATACATTTTTCTTTTTATGATTTTTGAATACCTCTTCCCACTAGAATGTAAACTCCAACAGTGTGACAACCAAGTTTTGCTTTGCTTGGCGCTGAATCATTGGTACCCTGTGATCAGTTCGGCACAAAAGTAGATGATCAATACCAATGTTCAGTGAACAAATGAATGAAATTTTATCTGTGAACTTTTGAATTTCTTCTTGCATAGGTAGAAGAAAAGAAGTAGAGAAATAGGAAAGCTCAAGTCCCAGCAAAGTGTCTTGCTGAAGGTCACAGAACTGATTGATAGCAGAGTGATTTAACAAGGCAGCCACACTCATTGCTTCAGCCCTCTTGTAACATTAGACTGTAATTCATCGTGATATTGCCTAATAGGAACAGTATGATAAATCCAATGTTTTCCCTCAAACCTCTGTGCTTGACTTCAGAAATATCAAAGAAGTCTGGTCTCAGTGTTCTCTGACTCTTTTTTTCCTACTGAGAGATACCAAATGATTATAGTTAACATTGGAAAATGATGCTTTGGGGCTATGTCCCTCCCCCAAATTTTGAAATAACTACTATTTTTTAAAATTTTGACTGGGGTACAGTTGAATTACAATGCTGTTAGTTTTTGCTGTACAGAAAAATGAGTCATTTATACATGCACATATATCCACTCTTTTTTAGATTCTATTCCCATTTAGGTCTTTATAGACTAAGTAGAGTTCCCCGTGCTATATGGTAGGTCCTTACTAGTCATCCATATTGTGTAGAGTAGTGAATTGATGCTTTCAAATTGTACTGCTAGAGAAGACTCTTCTTATGTGAAATCACAGCTTTAAAACTCTTCTTTATTTCCAATGAAGCGTTCAGTGATTTAGGACAGGGATCATTCCTCACATACACCAAAAAGCAATGAGTCCTACTCTCAAGAACACACAAAACAAAATGGCACAGGAGGACAGCACTTACAAGGTCTCATAAAGAAAACTAAGTAAAGCTGTTGGTCTGCCCTGGGACTTCAAAGAGCCCTAGAAAATCAGGTAAAAGTAAAAGGGAAGTAAAACAATCTGACTTTATTTCAACACCTCTTAAAAGGAGTCAGATCAGAATATAAAATTCCACTCGGACCTGGGGGCGGCTGCACTTTTATTTTCTAATTTTTTTCTGGTCTGCCAGGGTGAACAGCTTAGGAGCTCAGGAGGGGAAGCCTGTGGCTTCAAGTCCGGGTGGACCCCACTTTGCTGATGACTTTTGAGATGGGCAGAGGGAAATCAGAAGTTGTCATCTAAGCACTTGGAATTCAAAACCATGTCACTACCCCAATATTATGCAACTTGGTTTAAGACAGAGCCTGCAAATACAAAAAGTGGACAGTCATGCCCAGCTCTTTGCAACCCTGTGGACTGTAGTCCGCCAGGCTCCTCTGTGCATGGAATTCTCCAGGCAACAATACTGCAGTGGTGGCCATTTCCTTCTCTAGAGGGTCTTCCCAACCTGGGGACTGAAACTGGGTCTCTTGCATTATAAGGCAGATTCTTTACCGTCTGAGCCACAAAGGCACACACACAAACCTCACACACACTAGGAAAAGGGACCAGAACAGTAATCTGATGGAAGCCTGGACCAGACCTACAGGCCTCTCACATTATCAACCCTTAACCCATTTCTCAAAGATTTACTTATGTTACTGCCAGTATTCACCAAATGCGATAAAAGTTCACTATTTTGCACAAAGCAAGGGGAGATGGTGCTTTCAGTAATGGCGTAGAGATGATATTCACTTAAATGTGTTAATGTTATTTCCTGAAAACCTGCTTACACATTTTAAATGGTAAGCTATCTTTCTGATGATAAACGTCAACAACAGCCTTGAAGCACTATTCCCAATTCGTATGGCTGGCTCCAATGGTATTTGCTATGAGTGACTTACAAATAATCTCTAGCACATAATCCCCACCTGGGATCCTACCTGTTATATACAAAACCATTTAGAGCTTAGTGGATTGCCTGCATTCCCATAAGGGCCCCATGAATTATTTCTCACAGGGAGAAAGCATTTTAAAAGGTATATAATGATAAGGAAACTATCAGAGCAACCCGTCTCTGTTACTGTAGAGGGTAGGATAATTTACCTCCTTCCTTCACTCTTCTTTCTTCCATACTACACCCCGGTTCTCGAAGCCAACTGTACTTTAAAACAAAAAACAAACAAACAAAAAAACACTAATGACCCTGCTTTGTAACGTGTTCCATTTGTTTCACAGGCTTCATAAAATAATTTCACATTAGTTTCCCTAGCCTAGTGTTTACATCGTGACATCTGTTTTTTCCTAGGTTTTCATGATTTATTTTGGTGTCTGTGTGAACTTGCTCTATAAGAGTAAAAGGAATTTGCTTAGATTCCCTTTTCCTGAAATGTATCCTGGTGCCGTGCAGACTATCAGACTTCCTATCCACAGAAGATCTGCCACTATCAAGCCTAGAGCTGCCACTTACTATGAACGCCCCCAAGTCATTTCATCTCTCTGGACCTCAATTTCCACATGTGTAAAATGGGGATGATAGCAGAAATAACTGTTTATAGTGTGTGGGGAATGTTTAAATTAATAAATCATTATATGCATACACACACACACACACACACATAACCTTTTGCCACCTGATAACCATTTGCAGCATGAACAAAGAAATGAAGGCCAGCAAAGGTACAGAGTATGAGAAACCTATCTCTTAGAGACCTTCCTTTGTGCTTTGGCATTAATAACTAAAGCAGCCGACACTTACTATGTGCCATGCTCTGATCAACCAATCAAATCAATATGTATAAATATAGGTAAAAAAGGTAAAATTAGCACCAAGTGAAGCCAAATTTGAGACTGAAGCTAAAGACAGTCAGGAATACTAATCCTATTTTGATATGCTATTCATCAGGTTTTTACATCTTGACATTTTAAAAACATTGTGTCAAAATATTATGTATCTTATTACCTGATGTGCCCTCCTCCAATTACACTTTATGTCCAAAGAAGAAGCCTCAGTTGTCACAGTTGCTCCTGGACAACTGTGAGCAAATGAGACTCAGTTCCAGTCTTCATGCTACTCAGAATCAGGTGGGAGGAGGGACAGGCCTTAACAAAGTCATCACAAGAATATTTACACATTTTTTTCCATTAAAAATGCAAGAGTTTTATATTATCCCTTCGGCCTGTGGATGAGTACAGATGCTCTTTTTGAAATTATGAGCTTAAGTTTTAGTTCACTCATTTCTCAGGAAAGAGATATTCAGTGTCTACTACATGCCAGGCACTGCTCTAGGCGCTGGGGAAGAGCAAAAGAGACACAAATTTCTACTTTCACAAAGTTATAGTCTAGTATGGAAGAGAGACAATGAACAACACAGATGAATAAAATACACCATCTGCCACATGGTGCTAAGTTATAAAGTTTGTGTTATAAATAAATGGAAGGGAGAGAGAAGCTATCTGAGAGAATTAAAATGTTAGACAAGAAACATTGGAATTGTGACCTTGGGGGATGTGAGAGAGAGGAATGCAGAAAATTGCAAGGAAATAGTCCAGGCGAAGGCAGCAGGTACTGCAGGGCAGAGACCCTGAAGTGGGATGTGCCTGGTAAGTGTTTAGATGGCAAAGATGGGAATTCCTGGGGTCCAGTGGTTAAGACTCCACACTCCCACTGCAGGAGGCACGGGTTCAATCCCTGGTCAGGAAACCAAGATCCCACATGCTGCATGGTTCGTCCAAACAGACAAAACTTTTCAGAAAGGGAGGAAAAACGAAAATAGCAAAAAGGCCAGGGAGCCGAGGAGAGAGTGAGCAGGAATTTAGATCAAAAACTTAATGGTGGACTGGTCACGGCGGACCTCTTCAGTCATAAGTGCTCTGCTTTGCACTCTGGCCAGGTGAGGCAATCACTGAAAGGATCTGGGTAGAGGAGTGGAGATCTGACTTAGGCTTAGCAGGATCAGGCCAGCGCTGCGCTGAGATAGACTCACCAGGAACAAGAGAAGTCGGACCATTTAGGAGCTCATCACACAATCCAGGAGGGATATGACTGTGGCTTGGACCAGTGTAAGAGCTCTGGAAGAAGAATCTAAGCATTCTGGATGTATTTTGAAAATGGAGCCAACGATGTTTGCTGTTGCTTTACATGTGACATGAAAGAGAAAGAAGTGTAAAGGTTATCGTGGTCTAAGCAACTGGAAGAATGGAGTTATAATCAACTGAGATAAGAATGTAAAGAAGTAGGTCTGGGAGGGATCATATAGGCAATCAGTTTTGGATACGTTAATTTCAAGATGCCTGTTAATCACCAAAATGGATAAGACAAGCAGACATTTGGATATAGGTTTGAACTCTAGAGCTAGGGTACCATTTGGATCTAGAGATAAAAATTTGGGAGTCATCAATATATGAATGTGAAAGTGTTAGTCACTCAGTCACGTCTGACTCTTTGCTATCCCATGGACTGTAGCCTGCAGGCTCCTCTGTCCATGGGATTCTCCAGGCAAGAATACTGGAGTGAGTAGCCATACCCTTTTCCAGGGGATCTTTCTGACCCAGGGATCAAACCCGGGTCTCTAGCATTGCAAGCAGATTCTTCACTGGTATTTAAAGCCATGGTATTAGATGTAGAATGGGCATAGATAGAATAGGGAAGTGGTCAGTACTCAGAGAAGACGAACTATATGAGAAGAACTAAACACTGCTCATTGGATGTAGCAAAGTGAGATGACCTTGATAAAGGCAGTTTTAGTAAAGCGGTGTCAGTAAAAAGCCTGATTTAGTGGACTCAAAAGAAAAAGGAGAAATTTTAGAGAATTCATTTTAAGTTCTGCTGTAAAAATAAGTTGAGAAATGGGAAAATGACTTAAGGGAAAAGAAGTTCATGAGAGAATTTTCAAATGTTTGTTTCGTTTTTTATAATTTTATTTATGGGCTATTCTGGGTCTTCGTTGCTGCACAGACTTTTCTCTAGTCGTGGCAAGAGGGGACTACTCTCCAGCGCAGTGTGTGAGCGTCTCATTGTGGTGGCTTTTGGTGCAGAGCACAGTGTCTAGAGTGTGTGGGCTTCGGTAGCTGTGGCTCCCAGACTCTACAGCACAGGCTCAGTGTTGCGGCACATGGGCGTAATTGCTCCGGGACATGTGGGTTCTCCAATAAGGATCAACCCCGCGTCCCCTGCACTGGCAGGAACATTCTTTACCACTAAGCCATCAGGGAAGCCCTGTTTTGTTTTAGAAATAGGGAAAGCATACCTTGTTTGTGCACGAGGCAGAAGACAAAATGATATCAAATGAGAAGGTGCAATGGGTAATAATTCTGGTCTCATAACCCAAGTGTGTGTGTGTGTGTGTGTACGTGTTTCAATTGTCAGAGGAGGGAGTGAAAATGGCCTGAGAGGCAAGGAGGCCTAACAACTACACCACTAGCTCACTTCAAGCCAGTGGTCCAAAGAAAGCAATTGGAATACAGTTTCCATTTGGGAGGGTGGCAGAAAGCAGTGTATCCCTTGGAGAGCCAGAGTGGGTGATAGCCAGCCATGGTTCTCAAACTTTTGCATGCGTCAGAATCACCTGGAGGACTTGTTAAATACAAATTTCTGAACCCTACCCCAGGACTTGCTTTTTTAATTCATTTTTTATTGGAGCATATTTGCTTTACACTGTTGTGCTGGTTTCTGCTGTACAGCAAAGTGAATCAGCCCAACGTACACATACATCCCCTCCCTTTTGGACTGACTTCCCACTCTGGTCACTAGAGTGCATTAAGTAGAGTTCCCTGTGCTATACAGCGTGTTCTCGTTAGTTATCTGTTTTCTGATGCAGCAGATTGGGGTGGGGTCTGAGAATCTGAATGTCTAACCAGTTCCAATGATGTTGATGCTGCTCTTCCTGGGGGATCCAATCCACTGGCTTAGTGCAAGAAGGTGAAAGTAATGTTCACAGAAGAGGCTCTTTAAGCTTGTGACTTTTAAAATTTGGTATCAGCTAAAGCCTGGTCCATTTAAAATTAACTCCAACTTTCAATGATTTTTAAGTCAATGCTTAAAAATTCATTATTAAACAGAACTCTATTTTTTTCTGTGTCCCTTTACACTATTGGTTTGTAAGAATGTTCATTTCAAATAGTGCACATAAACGTTATTTCAGGTTGAAAAAAGAAATATATACCTTCTTAATCCAATTTTGAGTATTTTTTAGCCACTTACTTGTTTTATCTATTCCTTTGAATCTGTTCCATTCACCTTGAAAACATTTTACTTGGAGCCAAGTTATTTATTCATTCATTCATTTATTTAGCAGATATTCATTGAGCACCTACTTAGGATCAGGTACCATTGTATCACTTGGGATATAGCAATGGAAAAAACATTTTGGCCTTTGGAAAGCAACATTGCAATTCAAAGAGAAAGAGATAATTAAATAAAATAAACACATATAGTAATTCAGCTGGTGATAATTTTCACAAAGGATCAAAATAAAGCAGGAGAGGGGATAGGAATGCAACGCAATGAAATACATGATGGGTTGTCAGGTAAAGCCTCAGTAAGAAAGTGATACTTCAGCAAGAATATGAAGGAGGTAAGGAAATGAGATATCCAGGAGAAGAGTGTTCCAGACAGGAAGTTAAAGAGGCTCCAGTACGGGGCATATCTACCATGTTTAAAGAAGAACAAGGAGTCCACTGAAGTGGCTTGTACAGGGGAGAGGGTGAGGAGTCAATGATCGCAGAAGGCAATGTGCAAGGTTAGGGCAAAGGGCTGTGTCAAGTCTTTTACACCTTTAAGACAGCTTTGGCTTTTCTCTGGAATGTGAAGTCAAGTGGGCCTTAGAAAGCATCACTACGAACAAAGCTAGTGGAGGTGATGGAATTCCAGTTGAGCTATTTCAAATCATAAAAAATGATGCTGTGAAAGTGCTCCTCTCAACACGCCAGTAAATTTGGAAAACTCAGCAGTGGCCACAGGCCTGGAAAAGGTCAGTTTTCATTCCAATCCCAAAAAAAGGCAATGCCAAAGAATGCTCAAACTACCGCACAACTGCACTCATCTCACATGCTAGCAAAGTAATACACAAAATTCTCCAAGCAAGGCTTCAATAGTACATGAACTGAGAACTTCCAGATGTTCGAGTTGGATTTAGAAAAGGCAGAGGACCTAGAGATCAAATTGCCAACATCTGCTGGATCATGGAAAAAGCAAGAGAATTCCAGAAAAACATCTACTTCTGTTTCATTGACTATGCTAAAGCCTTTGACTGTGTGGATCACAACAAACTGTGGAAAATTCTTAAAGAGATGGGAATACCAGACCACTTGATCTGCCTCTTGAGAAATCTGTATGCTGGTCAAGAAGCAACAGTTAGAGCCAGACATGGAATAGACTGGATCCAAATCGGGAAGGGAGTATGTCAAGGCTGTATATTGTCGCCCTGCTTGTTTAACGTATACACAGTGTACATTATGTGAAATGCTGGACTGGATGAAGCACAAGCTGGAATCAAGATTGCTGGGAGAAATATCAATAACTTCAGATATGCAGATGATACCACCTTTATGGCAAAAAGCAAAGAGGAACTAATGAGCCTCTTGATGAAAGTGAAAGAGAAGAGTGAAAAAGCTGACTTAAAACTCAACACTCCAAAAACAAAGATCATGACATCCGGTCCCACCACTTCATGGCAAATAGATGGAGAAACAATGGAAATAGTGACAGACTTTATTTTTGGGGCTCCAAAATCACTGCAGACAGCGACTGCAGTCATAAAATTAAAAGACACTTTCTCCTTGGAAGAAAAGTTATAACAAACCTAGACAGTGTATTAAAAACCAGAGACATTACTTTGCTGACAAAAGTTGGTCTAGTCAAAGCTATGGTTTTTCCAGGAGTCATTATGGATGTGAGAGTTGGGCCATAAAGAAAGCTAAGAGGTGAAGAATTGATGCTTTTGAACTGTGGTGTTGGAGAAGCCTCTTGAGAGTCCCTTGGACTGAAAGGAGATCCAACCAGTCCATCCTAAAGGAAATCAGTCCTGAATATTCATTGGAAGGACTGATGCTGAATCTGAAGCTCCAATACTTTGGCCATCTGCTGCAAAGAACTGACTCATTTGAAAAGACCTTGATACTGGGAAAGATTGAAGGCAGAGTAGAAGGCGACAACAGAGGATGAGATGGTTGAAAGGCATCACTTACTCAATGGACATGAATTTGAGCAAGCTCTGGGAGCAGGTGATGGACAGGGCGGCCTGGCGTGCTGCAGTCCATGGGGTCGCAAAGTGTCAGACATGACTGTGTGACTGAACTGAACTGAACTGAGGCTTTTCTCTATGTGAACTGGGCAGTCAGTGGAGGATTTTAAGCAGCGTAGAGCCATGAACAGACTTGCATTTTTTAAAAATTGAAGTATAGTTGATTTGCAATGTATTACTTTCAGGTATATGCAGTGATTCAGATATATATACATACATATATATATATATATATGTATATATATATACACATACATAATCTTTCTCAGATTCTTTTCCATTATAGGTCATTATAAGATATTGAATATAGTTCACTGTGCTATACAATAGATCCTTGCCGTTTATCTATTTTGCATGCAATAGTATCTCAAACTCTTAATTTATCCTTCTCCACCTTTGCCCTTTTTAAACTATGTCTGTGAATCCATTTTTGTTCTGTAAATAAATTCATTTGTATCATTTTTTTTAGATTCTACCTATAAGTGATATCATATGGTATTTGTCTTTCTCTTTCTCACTTAGTATGATCATCTCTAGGTCCATCCATGGCATTGTTGCAAATGGCATTATTTAATCCTTTATTCTTATTACTAATTCTGAATAATATTTCATTGTATATATGTACCACATCTTCTTTATACATTCATCTGCTAATAGACATTTACTGAAAAGCAGAGTATTTTGTAATGAAAATATTAATTTTGGATTAATCTGTATTGAAATAATATTAAAATTCATGAGATTAGATGAAATCACCCAGGGAGTGAGTACAGAGTGATGAGTATAGAAAAAAGAAGAGATCTAACGATCAAGCCCTAGGTACTTCAACATTTTAGAGGAAGATAAAATAACTGTGTAGCAGAATGTTGAAGACTTACTATTCATCTAAATTGGCAATCATTACCCACCCCCAGCCAATCACTGGCCTGTGAGAAGGAAATCCAATCATTACCCACCCCCAGCCAATCACTGGCCTATGAGAAGGAAATGTCAAATATCTGCAGTGTTAAATATCTGATCTTTTTTCAAAGCTGACAGAGATATGAACTCTTATGAGAAACAATCAGTTTTTAAATGTTGGAAAATAATATTTTTCTGAACACTTTGCAGGCCAATCAAAATATGTTCACTGGCAAAATCCAGACCTTGATTTGTCAGCTTTCAATCTCGATTTGTACTTTTAAAAAGATTATTTCTGCCCTCATTACAATGAACTCAGAAAAAAAGGGAAGCAAGTACAGTCTGCCCCTAAACTGTAGGAGTTAAAGTTGATATTACCTATAAAATCTTAGAACAATGCCCAGTGCATAGTAGAAAATAAATGTCAACTCTTGTATTATTATTATTGTTGTGACTTATTTGGAGCTTTAGTTATATCACCAGACTGCAAAAAGCAACAATAACTTATGCATTCAGAACGAAAAACAAAAGGGCCAAGGTGGCAGTTTTTGGAGGTCAGAACGAGGTTATGTATCCAAATTATGCCAACATCCTAAGGTGTGGCCAACAATTGACTCTCATCTTGAAAAGGAGGGGAAAAAATGACATAAAATACCTATTAAGTAGGTGGTTGCCAAGAATATACTTTAACATATTCTAATTATACCTTAAATTTTGGCACTCACTTCTTTTGAGAATCTAGGAAAATTCCATCGCAATTTCCATGGCTCCCGGAAATTTATGTTTTCTCAAAGACAACCTGGCATGCCTACATATCATTTAAAATCCTCTCCCGCAAACATTTGTGGGGCTTTTAAAAGGCATAAAAAACAAACATTAAGCACAAGCACATGCACACACAATCACACAAGCCCAGGCGCTTGCACGACACAGGCGTGTATATGCCCTGGAGAAGGGAATGGCAGCCCACTCCAGTATTCGTGCCTGGAGAATCCCATGGACAGAGGAGCCTTGGCAGGCTACAGTCCACGGGGCCGCAAAGCGTTGGACACACCTGAGCGGCTAACAAACAGAGAGGCGGGGGGCGTGCACATACATGTAAACACAAATGCATACACTCTTTCATTCAAGCATCAAGGTTTCCGCAGAGTTTTTCCAGTTTCCTGCAAGGCTTTCACATGGCTCTATCTCCATTCTTTTTGGGGGGAATTGGCAATCATCTGTACCATCCCCCCAGAGTTTTTGCATCAGGCAATGTTCAACATTCTAATACAGAAAGTTTTCCAACTTGTGGACAGAGCCTGTTTTTCCCCCGGATCCTCAGGCTCCTTAGAGCAGGTGTCCAGCAGTAACGGGAAGAGCCACCTTCATCTTCAGAGCTTTCCACAGCCAAGCATCACCAGCCTTCCCAAGTCCTCCCACCGCTGACAGTACCTTGCCACTGATGGTTGGCTTTTGTCACAATTCATTTTTTCCCATTGACTCTAGCTGTAATTAGCTGGCGTTAGAACTCTGTCTTCCCCCTCTGTAAATTTCAGAAGAGAATTAAAAGCCGCCCCCCTGGACTGTACATTTCAGTTATTTATAGTGAGGCCATGGATCAACAACCAAAGATGTAAGAAGCATAATTTGTCTCCCAGGCATGTGTCATTGAGAGTCCTGGTGGCTGGACCATTCCTATTTAGTGCTAAAAAACTACAATGTGGGAACAAATGGGTTTGTCTTCTTTTGCAATGATGGTATCAGAAAATCTCTTTATAGGACTCACAGCTTGTGTCATGTGATTTCTCTGAACTTCAGTTTCCCTTCTGAGAAATCGGGAACCAAACTCATGAGCTTGTTTTAAATTCCCTATTAGCTAAGTATAATTATCCCTACTGTACAGATGAGGACACAAACATTTCAGGAGGTAAAGACAGAGTTTTGTACATTGGAAAATGCTTTACAACGTGAAACTATTCATATTACTGTTTATCTAAAACTATTGAGAAGATCCCCTCCCCTCCTCCTTTCCTCATCAAGCACATAAATTTGGAACTTGCAGCCTGGTGATAACACACAAGGACATGTAATGTTGCAACTAGGGATAAATATGTTACAAGCCTGGTCAGGGAAAAATAATTTTCAGGGGATGAGCTAGCCAGTGCTCTGATTTTGATGGAAGGATGATTGAGAATTGAATTTCTCATTATAAAATCTATGAACCTACTGATGACCTCCCCATAGGAAAGCAGCTAAAGGGTGTTTTAATGAAAGAATAGTATGTCACTCTGGGGAGGAATTCCAACATTTAGATACCAGAGTGTCCTTTCAGACAAAAGAGACTGTGCTGAAAACAAAAAGAATTCTCAGAGGATTGAAGATGCCATATCTAAAGTCTCAAATTTGAATATGTATCAGAATGTCCTGAAGGGCTTCTTAAAAACATAATATTGCTGTGTCCCACCTCCCCAGTTTCTGAGTCAGTAAGTTTGAGAGAGAGCTTGAGAATCTGCATTTTTAATGAGTTCCAAGGTGACCCTGAAACTGCTAGTCTTTGCTCTGTACTTGTGTCCTCATCTCTGCTTAGAAGGACACCAGTCAGATTAGATTAAGGTTCATCCTAATGACCTAACTTTGCCTAGAGTACCTCTTTAAAGACCTGAACTCCAAACACACTCACACTGTGAGGCACTGGGGGGTTAGGACTTCATCATGTGAATTTGGGGGTTGGGGGTTACCCGTAACAGCTAGACAACTGAGTTATGAGCAAACTCTGCCAACACAGTGCCTCGGAAATCACAGCAAGTTAGAAGCCAGAGAGCAGACCCCACACATCACTCCACGGAATGTGGCCGAAGATGAGAGAGAGCCCGGGGAAACATTTTGCAGGACTCCGTGAGACTATGGGAGGATGACACAGGTCTCATCCTCCCTTCTCTCATGCACTGAAAGAGTGCGTGCCTGAGTCACTAAAATATGTTACAGAACATTCTGGTTCAACCTGGTGTTAAAAGATTCAAGCCCAAATGCTTTTTAAATGAGGAGCATGGTTTAAAGGGTCAGATGATTTCTGAGTGGGGGTTTATTTAAGGAGAACAAGACAACAAGCCTTCTAGGACTTAATCCTACGAGCTTCTGCTCAGGGCTGGAGCACTCCTGCTCTCCAGCAGCATTTCTCAGGCTCAGCAGTACTGACTGCTTGGAGCAGAACAGTTCCTTGTTTAGAGGGAGGGGGTTGTGGTGGTGGTGGCTATTCTATGCATTACAGGATGTTGAGCAGCACCCCTCTAGCCACTAGATGCCAGTAGCAACTTCCCTAGCTGTGACAAACAAAAATGTCCCTAGACACTGCCAAATGCCCCTAGATAGTGGGGAATACAAAACTGCTCCAGTTAAGAACCACTGCTCAATAGACCCTATCTTAATCCATTTGGACTGCTATAACAAAAATACCATAGATTGGGTGGCTTAAATAACTCACATTTATATGCCACAATTTTAGAGGCTGGAAAGTAAGTTCAGGGCACCAGCAGATTTGGTGTCTGTTAAGGATCAGCTTCTTGGGTCATAGACAGTCCATCTTTTTCAATCTGTCATCACAGGGTGGAAATGGAGAGTGAACGCTTCAAGGTCTAAGAGGGCACTTATCCCACTCATGAGGGATCCACCCTCATGACCTAATCACTTCCAAAGGCCATGAGTCCTCATGCCATCACCCTGGGGATTCAGTTTCAACATATGGATTTGCAGGGAGAACAAACAAACATCTCATAAACTCCAGGCACACTATCTCCATTCTCAACAACTCTGTGAAACAAGTACCATACACACTTCTTTGGATTAAGAATCACAGACTCATTGATATTTGCTCACTTTCACTCACCTAAAAACTATTCATCTGATTCCCAAATCTATACCTTTTTAATAAGTTGTCTTCGTTCACTTCATGTGCTTCCCAGGTGGCACAGTGGTAAAGAATCTGCCTGCCAATGCTGGAGACACAGGAGACACAGGTTTGACCCCAAGATCAGGAAGATCCCCTGGAGTAGGAAGCAGCAACCTGCTCCAGTCTTCTTGCCAGGGAATTCCCATGGACAGAGGAGCCTGGCGGGCTACAGTCCATGGAGTCGCAAAGAGTCAGACATGACTGAGCACGCGCACACACACAGATTAGAATAAAGGGACAATGATGTTCCTATTTCTGAAAGTGACTCTAATTCCCAGAATTGGGGAAATGAAAATATCTTAGGTTCCAGGTCCATAGATGAGATCACGCAGTAGTCAAAGTTAGGCCACTTTCACACCCAGCTGCACACCCAGGCAACACCACTGGGCCTCCCCGAGGCTGTTCTTTCTTGCTGCCACCCGACAGACATCTGTCAGGTGGATGCTCAAAACTGGCAGGGTATGAAAAACACACCCAGCCCTCTGAGATTTTTCAGGCAAAGCACAGCTTGTCAGCCTGTCAGTTACTGTCATGAGGGTGCCAGACTGATTTGGTTCTTTCATCATTGCACATGAAATACTTTGTGTTTGCAGGGAAACCCTTTTGGGAATCAAAGTCCTATTTCTCTTTTTGAATGTTTCTTGGATGTCAGAGAGAATTCATTGCTTCAGAGGAAGTAGAATAATAAGCAATCTGTCTAAAGAATAGTCAAAGAAACGGGCTGAAAGCCTGTTTGGCCATGCCAAAGGGTCACTAGTTTATTCATTCATGTCACAACTTTCAGAAAACACCTAATGTGTGCCCAGTCTTGGGTCAGGCATAGGAAACTCACTGATGGACACAACAGGCTCCATGCCCTCAAGAGTCTCACTGGCAGCTACAATGATACACTTAATCAATTAACTTGAATACAACGGTGCTCAGGTGTTCAATCTCAGAAGAAAGGCTAAGGAACCATATTAGGAACAAAAAGGACTGGGGCTACAGATTTAGAGATGCCTTGCTCAATTAAATCATGATATGAGCTGTTCTAGTTTGCTGGTAATTCAGAGTACAAGAAACCCACTGGATTGGAATTACAATCCCCTTTGAGTCTTCCATCTCATTCAGTAGAGACAAGTGTTGAATCGCTGGCCAGTAATCAGGTACCATTCTTCTTTCAACAATTCTTTGCCATTTGGCTTATTTGCAAACTGTTAGCCTATCTAGTAATTCTTTTCCCCCTATTTCTTGCTTCTTTTTTTCATGTTTACCAAATGCTCTCACTTTCCTTTTAGTTTTAGCTGGTTTTTTATTGCAACTATGAAATATCTCACTCCCACTGACAATTCTCTGTCTTTCTCTTTTAGATTTTCTGGTACAAGCTGGCATTCTTTCAGCAAAAGACACTGAAAACTAAAAAGAGCCAGACATATTATTTCTGATTCTGCTCATTTTACTATAGTGTGGCTACAACAGAAACTCAGGAGAGCTTTCCACAAGGACTTGTTCAAAGCCTTGACTATGTGGAATTGAAATTAAAGATCTACTTTATTCTATGCGAAATGGCATCTTCACTTTTGACTTTGAGTTTAAAGTGATTATAAAGGAAACAGATTAGAAGCCAACAGTAGGACTGAGCAAGTTAAATCAGTGAAGCTGATTTTGTCACAAATAAAGGCTAAGACACAATTGGAACAAATAGAGATGAGTGTCTATAAGCTAGTGTTTATGATGGGAAGTAGAAACATATGAGCCCTGTTTGTTAATAGCTTTTAAATTCAAATCACCTAACTTGATGTTCTGGCATAACAGTGATGTATCTGGTTAGTTCATCTCACACACAGCTCTGCTCCCCATTTGCCAAGTAAAGAGCAATGGGGAAAAAACGGCTGTCCTTTCCCAGCCCCCAGCTGGCCCAGCACATGTTCCCAAACACAGAATCTGGCTGAGTAATTCAGCTGCTTAGCACATATGATAAGAAGTTGGAAGAACTGTAAGAAAATAGTTCATGTTCTTCACTTATTTTTCTATTGGTTTTTCTTTCACCTTGTGGGTAACAAAACAAGAGAGTGTTTCTCAGTTATTTTCCCCCAGGCAAGAGCAACAGGTAAACGCCAAAAATAAATATCTAAAAGTAAGTACTTCCTTCATCCTACAGGCATCATCTGCTCAACCAAGACCTATCAGTTTTGAGCACTTCCTATTTGTTAGCATGATTCTTAGCCCTTTTTCTACATTTATATACTTTGTACTCATAATCAATACAAAAATCCAAGAAGTAGGTCCTTTTGAAAATTATTTTTTACGTGGACCATTGTTAAATTTTGCATCTGTTATGTTTTCCTTTTTTGGCGATGAGGCATGTGGGATCTTAGCTTCCCAAGCAGGGATCAAGCTGGCACCTCCTGCACCGGAAGAGGAAGCCTTAACCTCTGGACCACCAGGGAAGGGGGTCTTAATATCGTCATTTTACAGATTAGAAAGCGGAGACTCAGAGAATCTAATGAACTGACCCAAAGTCACTCACGTCCATACCCAGTGATCAGACTGTGATCTGAATCAAGGTCACTGAGACTTTACACTGTCCTGAGAATTTCTCCTGGCATTCACGGACACAAACCGGGACTGCCTCTCTCTTCTGGGACCCGCCATTCGCAGTTCTCCTAGAATGCTATTCCTGTTCATTTCCATCCGTCTAGTCCTTTCTCTCAAGGTCTCAACTCTCGTCTCTTTCAGAGTTTAGTCCAGCCTTTCCAGTAATCAATTGCTCCTCTGAAATCCTATGGCCCTTCTTTATTCTGCATTAACAAACAGCCTTCTGCTGTTCATTTGTTCTGCAGCAGGGGTTAGAAGCCAAGAGGGAGGGGACATATGATGTCAAGAGGGAGGGGACTGATGGCTGCTTCATGTTGATGTATGGCAGAAACCAACACAATATTGCAAAGCAATTATCTTGCGATTAAAAATAAGTAAATTTTTTTAAAACATAAGCTGTCTATCTACTGAATATTTAGACCGTTGAGGGCTGTAATTCCTTCTGCTAAGATGCATGATAACAGAAACTGGGGCTGTTTCATCCACCAGTATATCACCAAGGTCCAACAGAGTACCTGACACATAGTAGGTACTCAGTGTATTTTATCAAATAAATCCATAGGTAGAGGAACATCAAGGTTGAGAGAGCACAAGATCTACGTGCCTAAAAAGCAAAGAAGCATTCTGTGAAAGAAAATTATTGTCGGCAACAATTAATCCAAGCCCAGCGGGTCACGTAGGAAAGGAGGGGTAGTTTCAAGTGCCACTTGAAGTATGTTGTTCCCATTTTCTTTCAGCCCATCCATCACCATCCTCCCTAATAACTCTAGCAGAACTTAGCCAACATCCCAGGGAGTTAGAGTTTATAACATGATTAAATGAAAGTGCTGCTTTATTAAGATCCGCCGGGCACAGAGCACACTCAGTGCTGCCTCTTTTTAGTCCAGGCAGTAGACCACAGCAACCAGCTAGGGACAGAAAGCATTTTCTTCTCTTGAACAGAGCAAAAGGCAGGAAAGCGAACACGGTAGCCTCTCAAGGTGGCCAAGATACCTGCGCAGTAAGGCATGACGAAAGCTTTCCTGGCGTCTCAGTCAGTTAAGAATCTGCATGCAATTCAGGAGACTGCGAGCAATGCAGGAGATGCGGGTTCAATCCCTGGGTCAGGAAGATCCCCTGGAGAAGGAAATAGCAATCCACTCTGGTATTCTTGCTTGGGAAATCCCATAGACAGGGAAGCCTGGCAGGCTACAGTCCGTGGGGTTGCAAGAGTTGGACATGACTCAGAGACTAAACAACCAACCAGCCAACCAAGGCACGATGAAGAACTCCTGGAGTCCACCTCATAGACAAGAAACCCCTGTTGGTTAGCACAGGTGAAATACTCTCTCAGAGTTTCCCGAATTCGCTGGGAAAATTTGAGGTGGGAAATGGCAGACCAAACTATATATATAGTAGATGAGCTGGAGAAATATTGCTGGTTTGTTTTTTATTATCACTGTGAACTGTATTTTTCTGTGGAGCCTAGATATACTCTGGTTATAGTAATATATGCCCTGACTTCTGTACGAGATTGCAATTTCTGAAAAGTCGGGAGATATATTCATTTTGCTGTCCCCAAGTCTTGGCAAGATGTTCTCTATTAGATCCTACTAAATAAACATTTGATGCAAAGATGAGAATAGGGGTATGAATCTTAAAGGGATCATCAAAAGATACCTTGTTTTTCTTACATGCAGTTGTTATTATTGCATTTTTAAATGTTTTGCTTCTGCTCCAAAATGTTCCCGTAATAGTATATTCATTATTACAAATAATTATACCCTAATCCATCAAGGACAAACCACCCCCCCACCACCAAAAGAAAACTGTTGTATTTTTAAGAGCCTTCAGTGAATATTCTGTTGCCTTAGAGAATGACATTTGGAGGAATCCAGGGTCAAACAAACTTGCCAAAAACCACATAAGCACAGTACCCCTAGACATCACAAAACAAAGTAGAGAGTTCAACCTTTTCCAAAGGAAAACAGATAAAACATGAAAACAATCTGGCCGCTGCAGGGGCCCATTTGTCCCGCAGTAGAATGTCAGATGCAGCTAAAGCAACAAGCGTTTATGAGAGTCTGAGTTACCAGAAAACAGAGTCTCTTGTCTACACTCGAATGCCTTTTTAGTATGCTGTGAAAGCTGGAATCATGATAGTCAGACCTGGATGGGGGATGATGACTCTTAGTCACCCTCCTCTCCCAGAAGTTGAGATAGTAGTGTTCTAATCTAGACTGTGGAGAAGGCGACGGCACCCCACTCCAGTACTCTTGCCTGGAAAATCCCATGGACGGAGGAGCCTGGTAGGCTGCAGACCATGGGGTCACGAAGAGTCGGACATAACTGAGCGACTTCACTTTCACTTTTCCCTTTCATGCATTGGAGAAGGAAATGGCAACCCACTCCAGTGTTCTTGCCTGGAGAATCCCAGGGACGGGGGAGCCTGGTGGGCCGCCGTCTATGGGGTTGCACAGAGTCAGACACGACTGAAGCGACTTAGCAGCAGCAGCAATCTAGACTATCCTAAAAATAGGTGGGCATTATTTGGCACTAGTGGTAAAGAACCTGTCTGCCAATGAACGAGACACAAAAGACATGGGTTCCATCCCTGGGTCAAGATGATCCCCTGGAGAAGGGCATGGCAACCCACTCCAGTATTCTTGCCTTGAGAATCCCATAGACAGAGGACTGCCAGGCTACAGTCCATAGAGTTGCACAGAGTAGGACACCACTGAAGCAACTTAACACACATTTTGAATCAGAGCATTGATGACAGTGGGAAGCAGAAATTGGTTAGGCCTTGTAAGAGCTTTCTCACAATAAAATTAAGTCTCTTTTATGATTCGATGGATATTAAGTCACTAAACTTGCCAGATCAGCTTCTTCTCTGACTAATAGAATTTGGCCACCTCATGCGAAGAGTTGACTCATTGGAAAAGACTCTGATGCTGGGAGGGATTGGGGGCAGGAGGAGAAGGGGACGACAGAGGATGAGATGGCTGGATGGCATCACTGACTCGATGGACGTGAGTCTGAGTGAACTCCAGGAGTTGGTGATGGACAGGGAGGCCTGGCATGCTGTGATTCATGGGGTCGCAAAGAGTCGGACACGACTGAGCGACTGAACTGAACTGAACTTAACCTGGCAAAACAAGTGGGGAGACCTTTCACCCGCTAGGCCTAAGCTGAAGTTGGACTTAGAGAAAACAAGGGCAGGGAGGGTGGAGGGCTAATATTACCATGATGCTCTCCAGTGTCTCAAGACAGCTCTCTCTTGATTTCCAACTTCCTTCTTTCATTCTGGCTTTGTTTAGGGGATCAGAGCACAACCGTTTACTATTCCATATATATATGTATATATACATGCTCAGTTGTGTCTGGCTCTATGTGACCCATGGTTCCTTAGCCCGCCAGGCTCTTCTGCCATGGGATTTCCCAGGCAAGAATACTGGAGTGGGCCTCCATTTCCTTCTCCAGGGAATCTTTCTAACCCAGGGATCAAATCTGCATCTCTGCATTGACAGGTGGATTCTTTACCATTGAGCCACCTGGGAATCCCTGGTAGACAGAAATGATCCACTGTATTATATTCTAAAACTTTGATTTAAAAAAGAAGTGTTATACACTTAAAATTAACTTCATGTACTATCCCGGAGATTCTATCTGGATTTCAGTTTCCTTATTTTTTTTAACCATTCTGCTATTAATCCAGGAAATCAATAAATTTTGGATTAAACACCTTAAAAGCACAAGATACAATGTTTAAAAAAATAAGCAAGCACACCAAGCACTTTCTTTTTTAATCCTAAATGTTTCCCTCCCTATGGTCTAACCATCCATATCTCATGCCCTATATGTACTTCTCACCTTTGCATGTAGACCACTTTCTCTGAAACGTTTCTCATCGCTTCTTTTCGCCTGACCCCTCCTTTTGAAATCAGGCTAGATGCTGACCTTCCTCATGAAGCTTTCTGTGATTAGTCTCACTACTCAGCTACTCAGTGCTAACAATTTGTTGCAGTATTTTCTCTATTATGTTAAGGTTGTCCTTATAATCAGGAAGCTTTTTTTTTCTATGACTATTGGAATCCCATCTCTTAAAAATGCTAAGTACTAACTTTAAGAATTAAGTGTGAACAAGTAAATTAAACATGGCTATTACCTATGGTTCAAAAAGAGAACAGATAGTAAGGCAAACATCTAAGGGTATATTTAGGAGAAAAAATATATTATGTTTCATAGATAATTGTCATTAAAATGAACATCCCTCAGTAGCAAAGACAGTTCCAAACCTCAGCATATTTCAGACAAAATTCAGTATGATGTCCTAATTCAACTGTGGTTACTGGTTGCCACAAAGTTCCAAGTACTTTGTTAGGCAACTCTGGGACAACAAAGATAAGGAAAAAGAATCTGCTTATCATGAAACTCTTAATTTAGCAGAATTGAAAGATGATGGTGGAACAGCTGAATTAAAGGTGCCTTGGGGAAGGAAAGTCTAAGTAGTAAACGATAATGTCTTCTCTAACTTTCCCCAACAGATTTAGTGAACACTTCCTCTGTATCTCTCATAGGGTCACAAAGAGTCAGACATAATTGAGCGCATACACACACACTCCACTGTATCTTCTGCATCTTCCTATTACAGCCAGTGTAGTGGTTTCTCTCCTTATTTTTCTCCTTTCTATCTACTCCTTACCCAGAACCCCACTCTTATCTGGGCATAAACTGTGCCCATTAATCTTTGTATATATTGCCATGACACATTCAATAAAAATCTATTGAACAAGTGAGTGAACGCATGCATACATGCTGACATGATTTAGATGCAGATAGAAAAGTGCCTTATACACTTTGCTCAAAGGGATGGTGTTTTATTCTATAAGCAGTAGCCAGGCATCACAGCTTCCCAAGTGGGAAGGAAAGATCAGATCTGTATTTAATAAGGAATACCTGGGTGCACACAAAGTATGTACTGGGTGAGGCAGGAAGAGTCTGGAGAATCTTATAATATTATAGACAAGAGATAAACTAGTTCAGACAAAGGTCTGAACTAAGGCAGTAATAATGGGGATGGAGAAGCCAGGACAAATATTTGCAAGACAGAATTTGGTTTCTGCATGGACATGGAGATGAACCAAGAGTCCAGGATTAAAACAATTTTGATGTGAACAAAACAATCTGGGCAATTCCTTAAAGACTATTGTAACAGGGCTTCTCTTGTGCAAACAAAGATGATTGATAATGTAAGTTGCACAAGCCCACATAATAATCAGCATCCTGTGTCAATGCCAAATTTTTCTCACCCGTGAATTCCCAACACCTGCAGGAAGACAGACTTGGCTTACATATTTTGTGAACTGCCGCAGTATGTGTTAATTTTATGACTTACATAATTATTCCTTTTTATGTGTCTTAAATGTCAAGGTTCCTGAAGTAACAGGAACAAGAGTAGCAAATTAAGTAACTTTGACTGAACTTATGAAGTCCTCAGTATTTCGGCAACCTTTCAACATCAGTAACTTCCACAGAATAATATTATGAATTTTTGGAATCCCCCCCAAAATGATGCCTCCAACACGGTGTAATTATTTAACTGAAGTTGGAAAATGATTTGTAAGCACAAACTGGAGTGCTATTTCATCTCATCACCCACCCCCGCTATAGAAGTGACCTCCCCAACAAGGCTGGGAGCCCTCAGGCCATTTTGCTCTAAGGAAGAGCTTCAAAAGGAACAACTAGACCAGTAAGCTCAAACATTTCAGATCCACGAGTAAGACCAAAGGATCAGGAAGAAGATATTGTTAACTGCCTGGCGTGCTGTAGTCCCTGGGGTCGCAAACAGTCGGACACGACTGGGCGACTGAACAACCACATCGTCAGCTTGGTTCCGTTCTTCACCCCTACATCAATCTAGAGAGAATGCTGCAGGCTGAGGTAGAAAAGATATTAGAGCTAGAATAGATACAAACCATGAGAGTTATCCGTTAATGAGAGAGGCAGGAAGTGGTATTCTAACCCCTCCATTCTTCAAGCTCAGCCTCCTTGGGAAGCCAAAAATACCTGCAGCCTTTCAATGAAGTCATTAAATTCAAAAAATGGGAGAACCTGGGCCTCCATTTTCCTGGGGAGGACCTTAGAAAGGAATTGGCTGTGCCAGTGTGGTGTGGGCACCATCAAGGATAAAGGAGAGGGCTAGATCCATGATGCTACATGGATGGACCTGAAGATTATCATACCAAGTAAAGTAAGTCAGACAGAGACAGACAAATACCATTTGATATCACTTATATATGAAATCTAAAAAAATAGATAGAAATGAACTTATTTACAAAGCAGAAACAGACTCACAGACATAGAAAACAAACCTATGGCTACCAGAGGGGAGAAAAGGGCGGGGGAGGGACAAATTAGGAGTTGGAGTTAGCAGACAAACTACTATACATAAAATAACCAATAAAGTCCTACTGTATAGCACATGGGATTACACTCAATATATTGTAATAAACTATAATGGAAGGGGAAGAAGACGGCTGGGGAGAGGAGACTCTTTCGACCCTGGAATCAGCAGGAACACACTGAGAGGTTGTTGTGGTCCCCCAGGCTGGGAGCAGCAGTTGGCCAAAGTGCAGAGTGCTGGTAGATTACAGAGGAATTACAGCAGGGCACTAACACAGAGACTATAAAGTGGCCTGTCCAGCAGGGATTCCACTGGTAAAATGCCACAGGCACCATATTATGGTGGAGACAAGCTGGAAAGTTGAACGGACAACAGCGGGCCACCGAGACACATCCAAGTCAGAAAATAAAACACCTCCGCACGGTCTACGTAGCCTGCTGAGCACAGCGTTAACTCCAGGGAAAAGCAGGGTATAGCAGAATAACTTCAAACCTGAAATGAGAGACAACAAAATTAAATACTACTGGGTTTCCCTGGTAATGTCTAAATTAAAATGTTTGCATCTGAAATCAGAGGAGCTTGAGAGAGAAATTAAATTTTTATTGACATGTGAGGAAATATACATGCTTGCTCAGTTGAGTAAAAGTAACTACGAAATTTGCACATAAGTTCATGACCTAAAAGTCAAGGACAGGAGCTCCAGAGGGAAGACAAATCTAGATTTGAAGCCAGCTCTGCCTACCATTAGCTATTTGGCTATGAGCATGTCACTTAACACTCTGTAAGCCTCATTTTCCTCTTCTGATGTGACATACTCATCTGACTTGGATTTCTGATATTTATTCATTTACAAAACTTAATGCCTAGCCCATGGTAAGTCAATCCCACATTGTGTTACTGATCTCTTTTCTTGCTCTGTATCTGCAGCACCCAAGATTCTTATTTTCCAGTTTTGCCTCTAATTTCAAATTGCTTGTTTTCTAAGCCTTCCTAACCCAGAGTTATGCCATCACAACAATTAACCCAGGCAGAAGTGCTCAGCCAAACCCTGTACATGAAAACCCAGTCTCTGGCATCACTGTTTGATTAGCCTTCCTGGAGGGGATGGACTTTCAATTTAGTTGATTCTGCTCTAATTTCGAGTGTAGAATTGCAAAGACTTTTAGGAGAAGATTAAAGTGATGGGATTAGATGGTGCCTGTAAAGCATTTGGTGTTAAAAACTTTAGCTGTCAGTGCTGTTAATAGAACCCTGTATGTACACTGAGTTCCCAGAAAATAAAATAATAAGGACAGAAAAGATTGATACCAGCAAGGAGCATAAGCACTGTCAGAAGGTGCAGTATGAAGCACAGAGAACCGAGTCACAGGCAACACACACAGAAGCCAGCTGTGCTTCAGAGTTCGCATCACCTTTGAATTGATCAAACTGATCTTCGTAGACAGTCTTTATGCCAATTTCCCCAGGATCACTCAACATGGAAACTATGTCCTGGTACTGAAGCCTGAGTCTGAGCAAGCTCTGGGAGATGGTGAAGGTCAGGGAAGCCTGGCATGCTACAGTCCATGGGGTTGCAGAGTCGGACGTGCTGAGCGACTGAAAAACAACTGAAGCCTGCACCTACTGTTTTCCCTAGATCCATTCCATACATTCCCAGGACAGCCAAAGCTTTCTGGAATTTCCTTCCCAAACTCCCTTTTCTTTCCTCCAGGGTGAATCAGCATCGTTAGTTTGCTATTCTTTGTTGACACGAATTTCTCCATTCTTTAAGAACATGAGCATATATTCCTAAACTATATATATAAAATGCTGTTTTATAAGTAGTTCAATTATGTGTATTTTATTTATTTGTTTATATCCTTAATTTTTATACAGAAGATTTGGGGTGGCTTACAGTGAAACTAGAAATCACAAAAATCCTAGTAAAATATAAACTAGAATTAAAAAGTTAATAACAGAAAGAATACAAATAAAAGCAGCAAATTAAGATTTGAAAAAAGTAGAGAAATAAGGAAAGTGATTATCATTCACAATGAAATAGAATAAGATTGAATTTCTATTAGAATATTATAATATAGACATGTCAGACTATTCAGATTTTAATTTCAACCATGGGGGTTTTCCTGAAATCTACATATATGTGAAATATCCCATACTTTCTCATGGAATGATGACATTATACTCTTTCATCTCCTCCAAGAATAGCCCATCACGGGTCCTTACCTTTGGAAGAAGAGGTGTGATCAGAGTGGTGGAGGATATAGTCAGGGTGGAGAACCCAGCTAGTAACAAGAATAATTACTAAGATTTACTGAACATTTAGGGGCTTCCCATGTGACTTTGACTCCACCTGCTAATGTAGGAGACTCCGGTTCAATCCCTGGGTCGCGAAGATTCCCTGGAGAAAGACATGGTAACCTGCTCTAATATTCTTGCCTGGAAAATCCCGTGGACAGAGGGGCCTGGCAAGCTACAGTCCATGGGGCCGCAAAGGGTCAGACATGACTGAGTGACTGAACACTCATGCATGCAATGAACACTTACTTAATCAGGCACTTGCTGAGCTCTATAAATATCTTTGACACAATCCTCACAACAGTTCTTGGAGCTGCCCACAGAAGAGCAGACTGAGATGCAGAGAGGGTGGGCATTTGCCTGAGATTAAACAGTAAGTTGCCATCCTGGATCCCAAGATTTATTGGAATGACAGATAATCCACGTACATGTGTTAGTTAAACCATGGTGCCAGCCTGCTTGGAATCTCCAGATTCGCTCCTCCACATCCTTGGGTGCATTTGTAACTTCTGTCTTGGCAAGTGAAGTCTGAGCATAATCATGCTGACATATTTCATTCATATATTTCAACTGAAGACTTTTCCAACTTCTGAACTGAACCTCAGACTCCTCTTACTAGCTGATAATGTGCATCAGGTCGTCCTGGATCAATGGGTGTCAAAGCCCTGGCAACTGTTCCCCTCAGCCTCTCTCAGAGGCCTGAGACAAACTTCCCAGAGGAAAATCAGAACCCTGTTCTTCAGCTTTAGGACCAATAACATTAGATACAAAGTCTCTGTCCTGAAGATCATAGACCCCAGAATCTGACCACTATGCCCCTGTGACAAAATGCATCCTTTCAAAACTCTTGGGAGATTTTGCTTCTTTTAGAAAAAAACAATTGAAAATGTTAAGAGCTTATTCATCTTACTACAAAATATTTAACATTGAAAGTACCTCAAGAGGCACATCTGAAAAATCCAGAAATAGATATCTTACATTTGACATTCAGCCTATTTTCCTTTACTTAATTGATTCCATTATTCATGTTTTCCACACCCCAAACTTACTGATTTTTTCATAGTGCTCATGCACTTCAAGAATGCATAGTTATTAATCAAAGGATCTATTCTTTACTTAGCCAAGATATCCATATTAAATTCTTTTCATCTTCTGCCATAAATCAGGTCTTCCAGCTCCTTCATCATTTTCATTACTCATGTCCATGTTCTTTCCAATTTATCTGAGCTGCTCAAAAATTCCCATTGTTACACATTCCATACAAAGGAATACTTCACTTGAAAAACTGTGGTATTGGGATTCCCAAGAGTAAAGTTAAATTGACATGGGCGCTTTTTTGCTTTTTCCTGCTCAAATAAGACTGAATTTGCTACCTTTCAAGATGGCAACTTTTCAGATTTGGCTTAGTCATAAAGAAACTGGTTATTGTTTTTGTGCCTTAATTTGGGATGAGACCCTAAAACAGAAAAAAGACCCTAGCTGGGTGTTTAAGAGCTGAAAACAGCTAGAGATTCAAAACACTTGATTAAACTAATTCACTAGAGTCCATCTCAATTCTAAGGGCAGTGAGTCTGGAACTTCCAATTCCTGCCTTTATATAAACGCAGAATCAAGTCACAAGATTGTTTCCATCAGTATCAATTCAGGCATCTGTATACAGTCACGTTCTCTGTCTCCAATCATTTCCATGACACCATAAGGCCAAACAGTATTTGAGGGTTAGTGGCAGAAGCATTTTTATGCAAAAAGGTACCTCACTGGCAAAATTTGGTTTAGGAAACGAAGAGGTATATTTGTTGTTATTCAGTTGCTCAGTCATGTCCGACTCTTTGTGACCCCATGGACTGCAGCACCCCAGGCTTCCCTGTCCTCCACCATCTCCTGGAGCATGCTCAAACTCATGTCCATTGAGTTGGTGACCCCATCCAATCAACTCATCCTCTGTCGTCCCCTGCTCCTCCTGCCTTTAATCTTTCCCAGCATCAGGGTCTTTTCCAATGAGTCAGTTCTTCCCATCAGGTGGCCAAAATACTGGAGTTTCAGCTTCAGCATCAGTCCTTCCAATGAACATTCAGGACTGATTTCCTTCAGGATAGACTAGTTGGATCTCCTTGCAGTCCAAGGGACTCTCAAGAGTCTTCTCCAACACATTTCAAAAGCATCAATTCTTTGCCACTCAGCTTTCTTTATTGTCCAACTCTCACATCCATACATGACTACTGAAAAAACCATAGCTTTGACTAGACAGACCTTTGTTGGCAAAGTAATGTCTCTGCTTTTTAATATGCTGTCTAGGTTTTTCATAGCTTTTCTTCCACGGAGCAAACATCTTTTAGTTTCATGGCTGCAGTCACAAACTGCAGTGATTTTGGAGCCCAAGAAAATAAAGTTTCTCACTGTTTCCATTCTTTCCCCATCTGTTTGCCATGAAGTGATGGGACCGAATGCTATGATCTTAGTTTTCTGAATGTTGAGTTTTAAGCTAGCTTTTTCACTCTCCTCTTTCACTTTCATCAAGAGGCTCTTTAGTTCCTCTTCATTTTCTGCCATAAAAGTGGTGCCATCTGCATATCTGAGGTTATTGATATTTCTCTTGGCAATCCTGATTCCAGCTTGTGCTTCATCCAGCCTGGCACTTTGCAGGATGTACTCTGCATATAAGTTAAATAAGCAGGGTAACAGTATGCAGCCTTGACATACTCTTTTCCCAATTTGGAACCAGCCTGTTGTTCCATGTCCAGTTCTGACTGTTGCTTCTTGATCTGCATACAGGTTTCTCAGGAGGCAGGTAAGGTGGCCTGGTATTCTCATATCTTGAAGAATTTTCCAGTTTGTTGTGATCCACACAGTCCAAGGCTTTACAGTAACCAATGAAGCAGAAGTAGATTGCTAGTTAATCCTACATGGTTTAACATTAAAACTGTTCAATAAACACACAGTCCTGGTCATTTTCTTCTTCGTTCCTTAGATTGATACATTCGTTCCTTAGCTTGATACATCTATCATACATGATAGACATTCTTATCTCTGTCTAAGGATGGAAGTGAGACATGAAAAGTATTGGGTTGGCCAAAAAGTGTTTGTTTGGGTTTTTCATAACATGTTATGGAAAACCACAAATAAATTGTTCAGCCGATGCAATAGTAAAACACACAGCAAAATCACTCTTTATTGATTTTATATTATGCTTCTTCGTTCTATGCCAACAGAATAGTATTATTTCAAATATTCAAGCCAACTTTCCTTGTTCCTAGATCTAGCAGAGAGAATTCTACAAAACAAAGACAGCTCCACAACTAACCAACTATGACAGCTAACCAACTATGGTATCAAGTTACCTGTGGACTCTGTTTACTAAGTTAGTATCACAGTACTTGGCTGTGTATCCTGTGCTGTGCTAAGTTGCTTCAGACGTGTCAGACTCTTTCTAACTCTATGGACTGTAGCCTGCCAGGCTCCTCTGACCATGCAATTCTTTAGGCAAGAATACTGGGGTGGGTTGCCATGCCTTCCTCCAGGGGATTTTCCTGACCCCAAGATCAATCCCACATCTCTTATGTCTACCTGCATTGCAGGTTTGTTCTTTACCACAAGCGCCACTTGGCCATGGACAATCAAGAATAAGATATAAGTGAATCACCATTACTAGGAAAACCAGCTATAAATGACAGGATAGAGAATTAAGCATCATCTCCTAGAATCAGCCTAATAGAATAATCATAGTATTTTAGGAATGGATGTTTTCTACACATACTCCAATTACTATTAAACATGCTAAATCTTGAGGCAGAGCTTTGGTCACTCATTAATGAATCTGCCAATTGTAAAGCACCACAGACACACCCCCAGTGAAATCATGCCATCTTAAAAAATATAACATTTGTGATTATAATCTGAATAAACTGACTCTCTTTTGAATCAGAAGTAATGTAATCAATGCAAGTGATTGTGAAGATAATTTTGTCATCAATTACCTTTCTCTTCTTTATACTTTAACCCCAAACTACTACAAGGTATAAGCAAATATTTAGCATTCTTATTTAAATCAGAAAGATATATTGTTTGAGTTATAATGAGGCTAAAATTTCTAATGGGATCTTGAGTGTAATTAGCAGTTACTCTGATTAGAGGAGCTTCCCAGGTGGTGCTAGTGGTAAAGAACCCACCTGGCCAGTGAAGGAGACCAAGATTCAATCCCTGGGTGGAGAAGATCCCCTAGAGGACAGCATGGCACCCATGCTCCAGTATTCTTGCCTGGAAAATCCCAAGGGCAGAGGAACCTAGTGGGCTACAATCCACAAGGTGACAGAGAGTTGGACACAACTGAAGTGACTTAACACACACACACTCTGATTGGAAGCTAGATGTTTTCTAATGTGGTCTTGAAATTAATTGCCAGAGTCAGGATCCACCTCTGGCAACTGATCTCCATGTTCTAAATGAAGCAGTGGTTACCACTACTGATTGGATACCTCTTTAGCAAAGTTTTGAGATACCAGAAGTTTAAGAATTTGGAATCATGTCCATCATCAGAATCTTCTCTGTGTGTTCATCGCTCACTCGTGTCCGACTCTATGCAACCCCACGGACTGTAGCCCACCAGGCTCCTCTGTCCAAGGGATTCTCCAGGCAAGAATACTAGAGTGGGTTGCCATGCCTCCTCCAGGGGATCTTCCCGACCCAGGGATTGAACCCAAGTCTCCTGCATTGCAGGTGGACTCTTTACCATCTGAGCCACAAGGGAAGCCTAGGCTACTCAAATATGAGGGCTAATAATGAATGTAATATTGATTTGGTAAGTAAGGATCTAAGCAGATTTAGAGTCAGATGCAAAACTTTCACTGATGACCCCACTGCAATAACGTACATGTAATTAAGACCACTGTATACATAAGCCCTTAGTGCATGCCATGAAATTCCTTGTTCATTTTGGCTGATACAAGAGTCATGGACTAATTTCTGTCATTTATCTTGTTCTGCCAAAGCACAGGGTTGAGAATAATCTAGCTAATTAACAGGTCTCATTAGGTTTTTACTGGCCAGTAGTGCTGAGTTATTGTTCTCTATATATTTCAGCACGATTTTTGTTGGCATGACACACAGAACAGATGGTGGAATCATCCCTAAGGATGACAAGTTGTGACAATTGTTATAAACATAGAGAGAAGGAAACACAATGCCTCTGATTTGTCAACTGATTTCTAACCATTATTTCACTTAATCCTCAAAGAAACTCTATGAGATATAAAATACTATCCCCATTTCTGAGACAAGAAAAATTGAGGCTCAGCAAAGCTAATTAAATACAAACTACTTTGGGGGGTGTGGGACATAGAAAGTTGGGTCAATGGTATAGCCATTAAAGAAATGGTGCTTCCCTGATGGCTTTGACTATAAAGAACCTGCCTGCAATGCAGGAGACCTGGGTTCAATCCCTGGGTCAGTAAGATCCCCTGTAGAAGAAAATGGCAACCCACTCCAGTATTCTTACCTGGAGAATCCCATGGACAGAGGAGCCTAGCAGGCTACAGCCCCAGCTCACAAACCGTCAGACATGACAGAGAGACTAACAGCAAAATTAATTAAATATAAGCTGTCTGGGGAGTGTGGGGCAGAAAAAGTGGGGTCAATAGTATAGCCATGAAAAAGAGCACCTTTTCCTTGAATGAGTTCTTCAAGTAGCTGCTTTGACCACATCTGACCATCCCAATAGTTAGAAGTCTGAACCAAACCCGCAGGGACCTGAAAACCAGAAGCCCTTCTGAAAGTGCGTGATGTGGGTGAGTGAGTCCCAGAGAAGCCATCTCCTCTACAAGCTGGTGCACAGGCTTGTCGAGGCTGGTCATAGTGTATGATAAACACCCTTATGTAACACTTCCATTTAAGGCACAACTATAGACCTAAAGGTTGGTGCCGGTTCTGTGGGTCCAGCCTTCCCTTGATGTTCTTTAACATGGGCCCATATTAGAGTTCCAGGCTGGAGATGAAGAACCTCATTGCCCAACAGAACTGCTTTGACAAGACTGTCAGGAAAGCTGAAATAGCCAGAGCAGAAGCATGGCAGGTTAAAGGAATGACTTCAGGGTACACGGAGGCACTGCTGTGACAAAGTGGTCTCAGACACCAACGGCCAATACTAACAACCCGGGAATGGGGTGGTGGAGGAGCTGGGAGCCGGCCCTTGTCAAGCAGAGGCTTCAAACCAACATCATATGATGATGAGCCCTGCAAATGGCTCTGGCCACACATCAAAGCACAAACAAATGCCCTGCTCCAAGACGTTCTATGTAACACACACATCTGTCGATCCTTCAGGCTCAAAGGAGGCAGGTTTTTAGAAATGCTATCAGCTCTTTCACATTGACATTCAACTTGAACTGAACTCCTTTATGTGTGTGCAGGTTTAGACTCCATAATTGCAAGCCCTAGGACAGTAACAAATTGTTCTTGTGTCTGTGTGGGAGGGAAGATGGCAAAGGAGGGCTGATATGCACTGTATTTGTAGCGCTTACAGCTCAGGAGCAGGAAAAAAGACAGAAATAAAGGATTGATCCTCCTATGGGATGCCCCATGTTTCCCACGATGCCTTCTCTCCTGCCCTGAAGAAACAAACTTAGGTTTATGGAGTCCTCATTTATCACAATCTGGATCTTCCTTCCTTTTAGCCCCCATCCTAACAGTCTTATATTAAAAAAAAAAAAAAATCCTCTCTCTAATAAGGATTTCGACCAATCATTTGGGGTTCAGATTTTTAAGGGCTTCCCTGGTAGCTTAGCTGGTAAAGAATCCGCCTGCAATGCAGGAGACCTGGGTTCAATCCCTGGGTTGGGAAGATCCCCTGGAGAAGGGATCAGCTACCCACTCCAATATTCTGGCCTGGAGAATTCCATGGACTACATAGTCCATGGGGTCACAAAGAGTCAGACACGACTGAGACACTTTCACTTTTCAGATTTTTAAGACTATGGGAAAATAATAATAACAAGAGAGCAGTTTCCTAAAAATAAACATTAACTGCACTATAGAAGGACCTAACATTTCTCCCCTTTGCCATATAGTTTATCTTAAATTATGTCAGAATAGTTTCAGAACCAAAATCAATTCAACCTCTTTTTTTAATTGGAGTATAATTGCTTTACAATGCTATTTCTTCTGTACAAGGAAGTGAATCTGCTACATGTATACATATATCCCCTCCCTCGTGGACCTCCCTCCCACCACCCCCATCCCACCTTTCTAGGTCATCACAGACAACGAGGCTGAGCTCCCTGTGCTATACAGCAGCTTGCCAACAGTTATCTATTTTACACATGTGTGTGTGTGTTTAGTTGCCTAGTCATGTCCAATTCTTTGCAATCCCACGGACTACAGCCCACCAGGCTCCTCTGTCCATGGGGATTCTCCAGGCCAGAATACTGGAGTGGGTTGCCATGCCCACCTCCAGGGGATCTTCCCAACCCAGGGATCGAACCCAGGTCGTCCACATTGCAGGCGGATTCTTTACCATCTGAGCCATTAGGGAAGCGCAAGAATACTTGAGTGGGTAGCCTATCCCTCCTACAGGGGATCTTCCTGACCCAGGAATCAAACCGGGGTCTTCTGCATTACAGGCAGATTCTTTACCAGCTGAGTTACCAGGGAAGCCTACTTTAGGGACAGTAGTGTATAAATGTCAATCTTCTTCAAGGTCCTCCTGTGTCAAGTCTCCAGGCAGGGGCTCTAGTATACACAGTTTCAGGATTCTGTCCTCAAAACAGCTCTGTAAAACAAATCTTATGACCCACTTCTACAAATGGGGAAACAGAGGCAAGAAGGGATCAAACAGTGGGAAGCAGGCAAGTTGGAGGAGCAGAAATCACAAACTTTTGACTTTAAGCCCAGAGCTCTTAAAATCATATTACTCTTTGTTTTTATTTAAAACCAAGTTGTATAGAACTTTTAAAAATAGCTTTTTATTCTTTGTAGTTTGGGGGAAATTAGAAAGTCTTTGAAAGCAAAATTAAATGCTAAGTCTGCACATAAAGTTTTAATGCTTATGATCAGAAAACCTAAACACTTCGACCAAAAATACATGATGATGAAATAATGCCTTAATTTGGTGCCAACGTTTCATAAAATTTTAGGATTTCTGCAAATGCCTCCTTTTCGATTGAGGGCCTGGTGTATCCCCAAATTGGCTGCTCCTTGCTTTTTAGAGGAAAGGCTTTTCATACTTACTGAACTCCCCTGGCACATGCTTCCTTGGCAAGTGCATGACATTGAGTTAATTCTGAGCATGAGGTCAAACCAAATGCCCTAAAAAAGAAAGTCAAAGGAAAGAACATGCGTGTTTCCTTGAATCATCAACAACTGCCTCATTTCCATTTTTCTGGACCTAAATAATTATGCACAGTGCTCAGATCATCAGTCATTTAAGGCCCCAGACTCTGGGCTTGTCGAGAAGCCTCTCAACCCTTCCCGGACCTGAGCTAATTAGTCTGACTCTCACTTGCTGAACCCACTGGACCTTCATAAGCTGGAGCCATATGTCAGCTTGAGGTCTTTAGATGAAAGTGACAGAAGCTGTCTCTGACTGAGTAGGTAGAAAACGAGATTAAAGATATCGTGTAGTTCCCAGAGGGCTTCCCTGGTGGCTCAGATGGCAAAGAATCCACCTGCAACGCGGGAAACCTAGGTTTTATCCCTGGGTTTTTAAGATCCCCTGGAGAAGGGAATGACTACCCACTCCAGTATTTGAAAAACTCCGGGAGTTAGTGAAGGACAGGGAAGGCTGGTGTGCTGCAGTCCGTGGGGTTGCAAAGAGTCGGACAGGACTGAGCGACTGAACAACAGCAAAAAAGTTCCCAGAACCATGGGGAGTGCTGGGGACGCAGGCTCGAGGCTGAGGTTCCAGCAACAATGGTCGAAATCGTGCCGTAGGAGGGACGTGATGAAGAAAATAGTGTAGCCAGCATCAGGGGTTGGGCACTGTCCCTTCTGGTTCAAGAACTAAGCCTGGAAAGCATGGCTAATGCCCTGTTGACAGGAAGAGGGACACAGGGTGAGCATCTGTACAGAGTCAACCGCTGGAGAAGGTGTCTCTGCCTGGCAAGCCTTTTGTCACCTACCTGTGCCTGAGTATCAGGACCATCTTAGCATTACGGGGAAAGCAGGTCTTTGGGACATGGCAAAACTTGCAAAGAATTTGCAAATGTCAAAAGGGATGGGGCGCAGATGTGTTTTCAAAGCAAATGACAGAGGTAACATCCATTTCTTAGCACAATAAAATAAATATAACAATTCCTATTTTTGAATTGAGAAATCAAGAAAGGTATAACTTACCTGAATTCATAATGACAAAGCCAGAATTCCTGTTTTGTTTTGTTTTTTTTCTGATTCAAAAGTCCATGAACTTTCAACTAAGCTATCCTGCCACTTTCTTTTAATAAAATAAGAATTGTTCTAAAAAAAAAGAGAGAGAGAGAATTGTCCCAATTCAATTTTCTAGACAACACCAGAAATATCAGACATATAAGAAAAGTAAAATATCTTGAACTGGTGATCATGTTTATTTGATTTAGGTTTGATATTCCCAGACAAAATAGTCGCTACTGTTCAACTGAGCTACCTACCTGTATTTTCCTCTTTGAGTTAAGTAAGGGTCAAACACTGAATCAAAATGGTGTAACTTCATATTTGTGACTCATTTATCTGTTTTCTTAAAGGATATTAGGAGATGACCTGCAAGAGCAGTTTAATGTATAAGGCTGTCAACAGGGAGATTTAGGTCTGTGTAGACAAAAGCACATACCCATTACGCTTCCACTCTGTGTAAAGCATTGTTCCAGCCACTGGGGAAGAAATGATGACTCTGCTGGGGAGAAGTTCAAAGTTTAGTAAATAATTTCAGTGGTGTAGTGAACGTTGCGAAATGACCACATATAAGATAGGACAGAAGCTCACAGGACATCAAACCAATATTTAGAGAATCTGGGCAGACTTCTCAAAGGAGGTTCCAGTCAGTAGAGAGGCCCCAGTTCAGTTCAGTTCAGTTGCTCAGTCACATTCGACTCTTTGCGACCCCATGGACTACAGCACGCCAGGCCTCCCTGCCCATCACCAACTCCCAGAGTTTACACAAACTCATGTCCATTGAGTTGATGATGCCATCCAACTGTTTCATCTTCTGTCATCCCCTTTTCCTCCTGCCTTCTATCTTTCCCAGCATCAAGGTCTTTTCAAATGAGTCAGCTCTTTGCATCAGTGGCCAAAGTATTGGAGTTTCAGCTTCAACATCAGTCCTTCCAATGAACACTCAGGACTGATCTCCTTTAGGATGGAATGGTTGACCTCCTTGCAGAGAGGCCCCAGCCATGTTCATTCATCATTCTACAAAATTCTATGAGCATCTATGGATCACCTCATGTAGGCTTTGCTAAGGGTTAGATGTTTAGCATTCAAATTAGTCTCTACACACCTGGAACTTAGAATCTAGTGAAGAAGACATAAATAAAACAAACAATTATACTAGAACTTTATTAAATGTAATTGGAATAAGTGTTATCAACAGAAAATAACAGTTTTATGAGAATTTATAACAAGAGAACCTATCATAATGTAGATGAGGTAGTGAAGGGGTATCGGGAGACCATTCTCCTTGGGTCTCTCGCATTCATGTATATCTTGTGTCAGCTTTTGTTCCCTTCTTTCTTTTCATGGATGTTTGTATAAGAAGCAGCCTCAAAAGATAGAGATGGTGTCTCCCTCTGAAGCACAGGGAAGGTTTCCTACCAACACAGTAAAGACCGTGTCACCTTCATGGCAAAGGATGGGCAGGTTTGCCCAAAGTCCCCTTTAGAAGACCAAGGTTCTTTGGCATGAGTTTCCGCAGCTGTGCGGCAAACCCACTGTGTGTACAGCGCTGACATGCTCTACGCTGCACCATCCCCTGAGACTTCAGGGACAAGAGGAACTGAAGTGAAAGGACAGCTGTGCTGCCTTCTGTACTGTGAGTAATAAGGAAACTGAGGGACTTCCCTAGTGGTCCAGGGGCTAAGAGTCCACCTGCCAACGCAGGGGACACAGATTCAATCCCTGGTTCAGGAAGATTCCTCATGCCACAGGGCAACTAAGCCCATGCACCACAACTACTGACCTGTACTCTAGAGCCTGTGCACCCCAACTGCTGTGCCTGCAGGCCCCGGAGCCTGAGATCTGCAACAAGAGAAGCCACCGCAATGAGAAGCCCACAAATCGCAACTAGGGAAGAGACACCGTTAGCCTCAACTATAAGCCTCCCTTGGAAGAAATGGAGTAGCCATCATGGTCAACAAAAGAGTCTGAAATGCAGTACTTGGATGCAATCTCAAAAACGACAGAATGATCTCTGTTCATTTCAAAGGCAAAGCATTCAGTATCACAGTAATCCAAGTCTATGCCGCAACCAGTAATGCTGAAGAAGCTGAAGTTGAACGGTTCTATGAAGACCTACAAGACCTTTTAGAACTAACACCAAAAAAAGATGTCCATTTCACTATAGGGGACTGGAATGCAAAAGTAGGAAGTCAAGAAACACCTGGGGTAACAGGCAAATTTGGCCTTGGAGTACAGAATGAAGCAGGGCAAAGGCTAATAGAGTTTTGCCAAGAGAACGTACTGGTCATAGCAAACACCCTCTTCCAACAACACAAGAGAAGACTCTACACATGGACATCACCAGATGGGCAACACCGAAATCAGATTGATTATATTCTTTGCAGCCAAAATGGAGAAGCTCTATACAGTCAGCAAAAACAAGACCAGGAGCTGACTGTGGCTCAGATCATGAGCTCCTTATTGCCAAATTCAGACTTGAAGAAAGTAGGGAAAACCACCAGACCATTCAGGTATGACCTAAATCAAATCCCTTATGATTATACAGTGGAAGTGAGAAATAGATTTAAGGGATTAGATCTGGTAGATAGAGTGCCTGATGAACTATGGACTGAGGCTCATGACATTGTACAGGAGACAGGGATCAAGACCATCCCCATGGAAAAGAAATGCATAAAAGCAAAATGGCTGTCTGAGGAGGGCTTATAAACAGTGTGAAAAGAAGAGAAGCGAAAATCAAAGGAGAAAAGGAAAGATAGAAGCATCTGAATGCAGAGTTCCAAAGAATAGCAAGGAGAGATAAGAAAGCCTTCCTCAGCAATCAATGCAAAGGAATAGAGGAAAACAACAGAATAGGAAAGACTAGAGATCTCTTCAAGAAAATTAGATACCAAGGGAACATTTCATGCAAAGAAGGGCTTGATAAAGGACAGAAATGGTATGGACCTAACAGAAGCAGAAGATATTAAGAAGAGGTGGCAAGAATACACAGAAGAACTGTACAAAAAAGATCTTCACGACCCAGATAATCACGATGGTATGATCACTGACCTAGAGCCAGACATCCTGGAATGTGAAGTCAAGTGGGCCTTAGAAAGTATCACTACAAACAAAGCTAGTGGAGGTGATGGAATTCCAGTTGAGCTATTTCTAATCCTGAAAGATGATGCTGTGAAAGTGCTGCACTCAATATGCCAGCAAATTTGGAAAACTTAGCAGTGGCCACAGGACTGGAAAAGGTCAGTTTTCATTCCAATCCCAAAGAAAGGCAATGCCAAAGAATGCTCAAACTATCACACAAGTGCACTCATCTCAAATGCTAGTAAAGTAATGCTCAATATTCTCCAAGCCAGGCTTAAGCAATACGTGAACCATGAACTTCCTGATGTTCAAGCTGGTTTTAGAACAGGCAGAGGAACCAGAGATAAAATTGCCAACATCTGCTGGATCATCGAAAAAGGAAGAGAGTTCCAGAAAAACATCTGTTTCTACTTTATTGATTATGTCAAAGCCTTTGACTGTGTGCATCACAATAAACTGTGGAAAATTCTTCAAAAGCTGGGAGTACCAGACCACCTGACCTGCCTCTTGAGAAACCTATATGCAGGTCAGGAAGGAACAGTTAGAACTGGACATGGAACAACAAACTGGTTACAAATAGGAAAAGGAGTACGTCAAGGCTGTATATTGTCACCCTGCTTATTTAACTTCTATGCAGAGTACATCATGAGAAACGCTGGGCTGGAAGAAGCATAAGCTGGAATCAAGATTGCCGGGAGAAATATCAATAACCTTAGATATGCAGATGACACCACCCTTATGGCAGAAAGTGAAGAGGAACTAAAAAGCCTCTTCAGGAAAGTGAAAGTGGAGAGTGAAAAAGTTTGCTTAAAGCTCAACATTCAGAAAATGAAGATCATGGCATCTGGTCCCATCACTTCATGGAAGATAGATGGGGAAACAGTGGAAACAGTGTCAGACTTTATTTTTTTGGGTTCCAAAATCACTGCAGATGGTAATTGCAGCCATGAAATTAAAAGATGCTTACTCCTTGGAAGGAAACTTACGACCAACCTAGATAGCATATTCAAAAGCAGAGACATTACTTTGCCAACAAAGGTCCATCTAGTCAAGGCTATGGTTTTTCCAATGGTCATGTATGGATGCAAGAGTTGGACTGTGAAGAAAGCTGAGCACCAAAGAATTGATGCTTTTGATCTGTGCTGTTGGAGAAGACTCTTGAGAGTCCCTTGGACTGCAAGGAGATCCAACCAGTCCATTCTAAAGGAGATCAGTCCTGGGTGTTCTTTGGAAAGAATGATGCTAAAGCTGAAACTCCAGTACTTTGGCCACCTCATGTGAAGAGTTGACTCATTGGAAAAGACTCTGACGCTGGGAGGGATTGGGGGCAGGAGGAGAAGGGGACGACAGAGGATGAGATGGCTGGATGGCATCACCAACTCAATGGATGTGAATTTGAGTGAACTCCGGGTGTTGGTGATGGACAGGGAGGCCTGGCGTGCTGCAATTCATGGGGTCGCAAAGAGTCAGACGTGACTGATCAACTGAACTGAAATGAGCCTCAACTAGAGAAAGCCCACAGGCAACACCGAAGATTCAGTGCAGCCAAGAAAAAGAGATAAGATTTAAAAGAAATGAAACTGAGGGAAAATATGATTAAGCCTGCCAAACCTAACCTGCCTCACTGGTTTTTAATTGCTGGCTTCTAGCTGATTTTAAACTAAACTCCCAAGAGCTTCCTTATAAAAAACACCTCTGACATATGGGTCACTGGAGTAATGATTACTTGTCTTTCTGGAACTTGGAGGTAGATCTTGCCCGTTCGGACCAGTTGAGACCATGGGCCATCTGAGTGGGCCTGAGTGAATGCTCGATGGATGACTTTTTGACAACATAGGGCTCCAAACTCCACCCTTAGAGCAGCTAATGAAGTCATTCTCTGAACATGCGGCCTGTGAAGAGGCACGAAATCTGAGTACTCTTGTGCAGAGCACCCATGACCTCACTTTTCTTATCCCCGGTCACTTTTCTCCATGCCTCAGATCACCCTGCCCCTCTAACCCTTAAACATTCCTAAATCCCATCTTCTGGGAGGCAGATCTGAGATTTGTTCTCCTGACTCCTCACTTGGCTACCTTGCAAGTAAACTTCTTCTCTGTTGTAAGCCTCAGCTTTTCAGCATCTGGCATGTTGCATGTCTGGCAAATGAACCTGGTCTGGTAATAATAAAGACCATGTCTGACCCACAAGTTTTGTGTCTTCTGCCAGCATCTATGAAAGTGTGGCAAGATAAAATGTTAGCTTACACAGAAGGTAGAACTTCAGACCATTCAAGGCATGGGGGTAGGATTAGTCTCCTTGAGGAAGGTTTAAACTGAGACCTAAAGAATAGGAAGCTGATAGTGGAGACTGATTGCCAGGAGAACCAACCACATAATTAGAGAGTGGTGTGCCTGGAGAAGGCGAGGAAGTGAGGAAGCATGGAGCCCTTTCCCCATGCCTTCCCCTACACATCTCTTCGCCTGGCTGTTGATTCACATCCTCTAATATCCCTTATAAGCTGGTAATCTAGTGACTACATGGGTTTCCCAAGTTCTGTAAGCCACCAAGTTAATCAAACCCAAAGAGGGAGTCATAGGAACCTCTGATTTATAGCCAGGCAGAGGAACCTGGGCTTGAAATTGGCATCTGAAAGGGGAGCAGTCTTGCAGGACTGTAGGGTCTGTGGAATCTGACGCCATCTCCAGGTATATAGCCTCAGAATTGAGTTGAACTGAAGGACACCTCGCTGATGTCAGAGAATTGATTGTTGGATGGTGTGGGGAAATCGCCCTCCCCAGACACTGAAACTGTATGCCGAACACAAGTAAAGGAGTTGAATATGTCCTGGGAGACAATTCTCCATGGTCCTCTCTTTTATCTACCATCTTGCAAAGTGCTTACCTACTCTTTGTTCTAGATGCCAGAGCTGAAATTATTTTGGGGTGAGTTTTGAAAACATTCTAGTAAACCCCTGTGCCCCTAAGTCCTTGCTGTAAGAACTGAGTCTGGCCAAGCCAGCCTTGCTTCCCATAACACCCTTTTCAAAAATGTTTGTATAGTGAATAGTTTGAGCAGATATTAATAAAATACAGTCTTACTTTGGAGTAGAAACATGCTTGCTCTCTGTGTTATGCTTAGTTGTTCAGTCATGGGGTCACATGACTCTTTGTGACCCCATGGACTGTAGCCCACCAGGCTCTTTTGTCCAGGGGGATTCTCCAGGCAAGAATGCTGGAGTGGGTATCCATTCCCTCCTTCAGGGGATCTTCCCGACCCAGGGATGGAACCTAGGTCTCCTGCATTGCAGGTAGATTCTTTACCATTTGAGCCACCAGAGAAACCCAAGAATACTGGAGTGGGTAGCTTATCCTTTGTTCAGGGGAACTTCCTGAACCAGGAATCAAACCAGGGTCTCCTGCATTGCAGGCGGATTCTTTACTAGCTGAGCCACCAGGGAAGCCCAGAAGCATGCTTGCTGTCCCATTATAGTTCCTTCCTATAATACAACTTACTGCATACAGAGGTGTTATCTGGCCCTCTTGGTGTCACCAGATAGGAAGCAGAACTTGGAGAAACAATATGAAAAATGTTGATGACTACTGCTATTACTTTGAGAAATCTGTGTCTTCCACCAGCCTCTATGAAACTGTGGCAGGCTTATTTCATAGTTTGCAAGTAGGGTAAAATCTAATCCTTAATTCACAGTCCTTAAAAGTACTCTATAAGATTTTAGTCAATGGGATTCTTTTAAATTTATTTTTTTATTGAAGGATAATTGCTTTACAGAATTTTATTGTTTCTGTCAAACTTCAACATGAATCAGCCATCAGATCAAATCAGATCAGATCAGTCGCTCAGTCGTGTCCAACTCTTTGCGACCCCATGAATCGCAGCACGCCAGGCCTCCCTGTCCATCACCAACTCCCAGAGTTCACTCAAATTCACGTCCATTGAGTTGGTGATGCCATCCAGCCATCTCATCCTCTGTCGTCCCCTTCTCCTCCTGCCCCCAATCCCTCCCAGCATCAGAGTCTTTTCCAATGAATCAACTCTTTGCATGAGGTGGCCAAAGTACTGGAGTTTCAGCTTTAGCATCATTCCTTCCAAAGAAATCCCAGGGCTGATCTCCTTCAGAATGGACTGGTTGGATCTCCTTGCAGTCCAAGGGACTCTCAAGAGTCTTCTCCAACACCACAGATCAAAAGCATCAATTCTTTGGTGCTCAGCCTTCTTCACAGTCCAACTCTCACATCCATACATGACCACAGGAAAAACCATAGCCTTGACTAGACAAACCTTTGTTGGCAAAGTAATGTCTCTGCTTTTGAATATGCTATCTAGGTTGGTCGTAAGTTTCCTTCCAAGGAGTAAGCATCTTTTAATTTCATGGCTGCAGTCACCATCTGTAGTGATTTTGGAGCCCAGAAAAATAAAGTCTGACACTGTTTCCACTGTTTCCCCATCTATTTCCCATGAAGTGGTGGGACCGGATGCCATGATCTTTGTTTTCTGAACGTTGAGCTTTAAGCCAACTTTTTCACTCTCCACTTTCACTTTCCTCAAGAGGCTTTTTAGTTCCTCTTCACTTTCTGCCATAAGGGTGGTGTCATCTGCATATCTGAGGTTACTGATATTTCTCCCGGCAATCTTGATTTCAGCTTGTGTTTCTTCCAGCCCAGCGTTTCTCATGATGTACTCTGCATAGAAGTTAAATAAGCAGGGTGACAATATACAGCCTTGATGTACTCCTTTTCCTATTTGGAACCAGTCTGTTGTTCCATGTCCAGTTCTAACTGTTGCCTCCTGACCTGCATACAGATTTCTCAAGAGGCAGATCAGGTGCTCTGGTATTCCCATCTCTTTCAGAATTTTTCACAGTTTATTGTGATCCACACAGTCAAAGGCTTTGGCATAGTCAATAAAGCAGAAATAGATGTTTTTCTGGAACTCTCTTGCTTTTTGGATGATCCAGCGGATGTTGGCAATTTGATCTCTGGTTCCTCTGCCTGTTCTAAAACCAGCTTGAACATCAGGAAGTTCACGGTTCACACATTGCCATAGCTATACATATATCCCCTCCCTTTTGAACCTCCCTCCCATCTCCCGCCCCATCCCACCTCTCTAGATTGATACAGAGCCCCGTTTGAGTTTCCTGAGCCATACAGCAAATCCTCATTGGCTATCTATTTTACATATGGTAATGTAAGTTTCCATGTTACTCTTTTCATACATCTCACCTTCTCCTCCCCTCTCCCCATGTCCATAAGTCTATTCTCTATGTCTGTTTCTCCAGTCAATGGGATTTTATAGTTCCATATTTTGGCTATAGTATGTAGCCATATATCCATATTTATTTGGTATGGTTACCTACACATCTCTAGAAAATAGTGCCATAAACTGAGGAAATCAAGCCATCGACTCCCAGAGTGATATCTGGTACAATGAGGGAAAAAAATGCTACAAATAATCACTTGTTTTCAAGGAGCCTGCAATATTGGTTGCATAACTGCAGCGTGGTTTAATGGAAACCATGTGGATTTGGTGAAGTTGAGTCCCAGTTTTGCCCCATACCACCTGTCTGAAACTGTACAAGCCACCTGATTTCATCTGCTCTGAATTCATCATACACTAAACAGAGATAAGACAACCTATACCATATAGTTCACATGAGTGTAAAATGAGATGATAGCATTTAAATAATAGTAATAAATTTTTCTACCAAACCACTCTTAAAATTGAACAAGTATAGCTCTCCTTAAGAAAGCTAGCTGTTGAAGAAGATGGACAAAAATTTTCAAGATGAGTTTGTTCTTGACCTAAAACTTTTTATTGTTGACAGACTTTTTATTAATGACAGACATTTGTCCATTTGTGACAACCTTAGTTTGATCTTTCTCAACGTTTTGCCAAACTCAGGGAAAATGATGAGACCAAATGCATTAGATGTTAAAATACAACCCACTTCCAATCTAGAGGCAAAAGGACTTTCCTTCCCATAATCAATAACATCATATATCCTATAATATTGGTAGCCAATACTTAAAAAACTATTGCAGTAGAACCACTGTGACTGTCTGTATCTCTAGACAATCCTTAGAGGCACAGCCACAGAAATTCAGGAAAATGAAGCCATATGTCAATTCCCCAAAACAGGCTGAATGCCAGTTTCTTAAAATGCAAGCAGCAGGTGAGGTTTTTGTTTCTGCTTTTAAATAGCAGTGAAGCATTCTCATTCTCAGATTGATGAAGCCCAAGTACATGGCAAAGCCCAGTTCTAAGCTGCCTCTTTAGAGCTTTCAATCTTCTGTGATTTCTGAGCAAAGAAATGTGCCTTTCCATTCCACCGTGATGTTTTTCTGGCACTTGTCTGAGATTATGATAAATCAGCAAAAACCTGATTAATTAAAGCCTCAAGCAGAAGATAATCAAATGCTTTGGCGTGATGTTTCTTTGCTATTTTGTGGACAGGAATAATTAATCTGAGAGGCCAATGAACTTTTTTATGGGAAGTAAGCCTGGCTTGGCCAAGCCCAAGTCTTAGAGCCAGGGCTTAGAAGTCACTGGGGTTGACTTCAGTTCAGTTCAGTCGCTCAGTCGTGTCTGACTCTTTGCAATCCCATGAATTACAGCACGCCAGGCCTTCCTGTCCATCACCAACAGGTTGACTTAAGGTATTTTAAAAACTCATCCAAGAGTAATTTCAAATTCGGCATCTGACCCTTCTTAATTTCACCTTCATTCCTTCACCCTGTACGTACTTTCTACCATGACCTATCACTTCATGTCACTTACTGGTTTATCCATTACTTTCCTTCCTTAAAATCAGGAACTGTATTGATTTAACTATTAAACTAACATAGTTGTTTAATGAAGTTTTTCATTTTTAAGTAGAATGAATCAGTAAATAAAATATAGTAACTTGTCTGATAAAAAAATTACACTCCAAAATACAAGCAGAGAAACGGCCATGAGGAGGCTATGGGACAGTTTTGGGAGAGGACACTCAAGAGCTTAGGCATTCTGGCAGCAAGCTAAGTGAGTCAGATTTGCATTTCAAAACTCTAAAGTTCCTTTCTCCTTCCAAAGAAAGAGTCTAGCCCTAGGACTATTTAGGAGAACCTAGAAGAAAAAGCTGAAGCCTTTGCCTTCTTTCTTGCACCTCTAATTCCAAGAGCACAAAATAAAGCTTAGACTTTAGGATTGTGAAAGGCTAGAGATCCCCGAGGGTGGCTGGACAAGTCCCTGTACCACAGAGCTCTTGGGGTGCAAGCAGAGACTGGAAGACTTGCTCCTCACAGAATTCTGAGAGAGAGCAGACCATGAAGTTACTCCATCCTAAAGAGGTTTTCTCAAAATACGTATTCATTCTTCTAAGAGCCACATATTGGTCTGTGGTTCCAATGATCAGGGTGAGCATCAGAAGATCTTTATCAAGCCCAGTGCCCAACTGTATTCATCCTCTCAGTTTTGCGCCTTCACAGGTAGGCTACAGTCCGTGGGGTCACAAAGAGTCGGACACGACTGAGAGACTTCACTTTCACTTTCAAAGATACTTCGTCATCTAATTCATGCTCAACATTTTCAGCCAGCATTCCTTGCTCCCATGATCTTGTTGCAGGAAGGCAGACCCCTTTCAGGGCCCGAAACTGGGCTCTTGTCTAACACTCGGAAATGAATTGTCTGAGGAGACACATCTGCTCACAAAGCAAGAGATTTTATTGGGAAAGGGCACCTGGGTGGAGAGCAGCAGGGTAAGGGAACCCAGGAGAACTGCTCTGCCACGTGGCTCCCAGTCTCGGCTTTTATGGTGATGGGATTAGCTTCCGGGTGGTCTTTGGCCAATCATTCTAATTCAGAGTCTTTCCTGGTGGTGCACGCATCAGTCAGCCAAGAGGGATGCTAGTGAGAGGGATTCTGGGAAGTGGATGGACACGCGGTGTCTCCTTTCGACCTTTCCTGAACTCTTCCGGTTGGTGGTGGCTTATTAGTTCCGTATTCATTATCAGGATCTCCTGTCATAAAACAACTCACACAAATGGTTACTATGGTGCCTGGCCAGGGTGGGCGGTTTCAATCTGTGTGCTTCCCCTAACAATCTTATGTGGTTCTCAGATGTAAACATATTCAACCAAAACAAATTCAATCAAAACAAAACCAAAATGTATGGTTTGTACACACAGTAAACATGAATCATATCTAACATTTTCACAACTCCACTGAACCCAGAATTAGCATCTTTACAAACTGAGTATTAGGGCTTCCTTGGTGGCTCAGACAGTAAAGAATCTGCCTGTAATGCAGGAGACCTGGGTTCAATCTCTGGGTCAGGAGGATCCCCTGGAGAAAGGAATGGCAACCCACTCCAGTATTCTTGCCTGGAGAAGTCCATGGACAGAGAAGCCTGGTGGGCTACAGTCCATGGGGTCACAAAGATTTAGAAAATGACTGAGTGACTAACACTTTCATATACTTTTCATAAGAGAGGGAAGATTCTGATGAGTTAAAGATTATTAATTATTTCCCAAATCCCTTTTTACCAAAAATGACAGAAGTACAGGCAGCACTACATATCAGTGAGACTTAGTAGGAAGTCAGGGGGCTATTCCAGGAGGTAGCAAACCCATAGCCAAGATGCACTGAGCATCAGGAGGACCTGATAGAAGAAAGCAGTGACCTACCATGGGAAGGCATTCTAAGGAGAAAGGACAAAGGAGTCCCAGGAGCAATCTAGGATCCAAGCAACTGAGATACTAGGCAACTATTAGGACCAGGACCCTATCACAAATAAAGGCTTGATCACAAGAAACCATGAGGAGCCCATTTAACTGAAAAGGGCACAGGGAAGAGCAGACTCATTCTCCTCAAGCAAGAAGCCTTTCTGGTAGGACCTGAGTTGGACTCTGTCTGCAAGTGAGTATTAGGAAGACCCAGCAGCAGACATTAGAGTTCTTGTACTGATAGACCCTCTGCCTCCCAAGTATTGGGATGGGAGAGACAGCAGATGAGCAATTTACCTCCTAAAAGACACCTCCTTGAAATAGGAAATTTGGAAAGTCTCTCAAAATGAGCATAACCATCTTGCTAAGGATGAAACATCACAGGCAGTCTAAGAACATATAAGTCCCCTACCTATGAACCTTCAATTCCGGAACTTTCAAAGATGTGAACGTACATCTGGTTCCAGCAAGGAACCAGAACCTGTGCCATCAACCTCAGGCCTGAGTGAAACTGCAGCTTGCCTTCTATTGTCTTCCATCTGCTATTGCTGTTGCTCCTTGAGCTCTACTATCTCCCACCCCTCCCTAATCAGTAACTCTTCTATCCTGTTCACTGGATGCCAACCCTTGTATGCCAGCTGTTGTACTGTATTACTGTAATTTTCAAGGTATCGTACTATAAGATTAAAATGTATTATTTTGTGTTTGTTTTTTATGTATTATTTGTGTGAAAAATATCATAAATCTATTACAGTACAGTCCTATTAATATACAGCCAACGGTGTTAGTTGGCTACCTAGGCTAACTCTGTTGGACTTACAAACACATTGGACTTAGGAGGGTGACCTCAGGATGGAACTTGTCTGCATGCAGGGAAGTTACTGTACTTGTCTATTTGCAAAATGCCCTGCCTAGAGCCTCCCTCTCATTGATAGTGTATCTCCCTCTTGACCTTGGCACCACTTCCTCTCTTCCCTTTCGCAGTCCTCTACCCCTCTTCTGCAGCCCATTGGTTCCCAGGTACATAAGAAACAGATGCTCTAACTACCACAGAAACCAGATACTTATCCTAACTCTGAAGTTCTGGGCTCCAAGTGAGCTCTTGTAAAAACTTCCTGAAATTTTGAGGTGGTTTGAATGGAAATGTTGCTCATAGTCCCTTGTGAGATTAAAAAAAAGCTTCTTCTATACTTCAAAAATAGCAGCAAACCTGGGAGAACACAGCAAATTCCCTTCTGTATTTAACCAGGTGAGCTCTCACAATGAGAAATCTCTGTCTTACTTATTGATGCAAGCCCAGTGCCCACACACTGGCTTATACATAAGACACTCGACAAATGTTGGTTTAATGAGTTAACGAATGATTTTCCTTTATTGACCTTTATCTGGATTTGGCGACTTTAAGTTACAAAATTTCTTTAAAACCTGTAACTAAGACGCATCTTTAATTCATCTTTGTTGGAAATGAGGAACACATCTATGCCTCCAGATTACTCTTTGTTTACACACGCCCTCCTCTTCTATTATTGTGTAAGTAAACCCAAACCTTCAACCTCTCCCTAGCAGTCTCAGAACCTTGAACTCTTAGTTCAGAATGCACAGGCTCTTATTATTCCCACATGTTCCCCATCTCACCCTGCATGATCTTCTTCACTCTAATTTTATGCTCCTCTCCCTGTAACCTCTGCTCTAGCAAATAAATCACTGCATTACTTTGTATTTTTCAATCTCTTTGTTAAAATTTAATTATTAATAAGTGGTATCAGATATTTTCTACATTGGTTCTAAAAGAAAAAGTAATTTATGTGACTTGGAGTTCACATAAATAAGTTACTTGGCTATGAATAAACTTATATATTGATTTTTGTTATAAAAACACTAAAAATAAAATCTGCCAGGAATAATGACAAATAGATTTAATTAATTTTGTGATTTATTCCATTTCAATCAGTCTGTAAAGGTCATATTTTTTACTCACTAATAGTATTATGTGCATAGTCTAAAACATAACACATGGTAATAATTTATACTATTTCTTTGTCATTATGATTATCATAATCAAAATGATTAGACTGGTCATTTTCCTTTCTGCAGAGGAAAATATTTTGTAAGAAGTATAAAAAAGTGACAAGGGATACCGTAGGTAGTAAATGATGTAATCCTCTTCCAAGAGTGGGCTAAAACCTAGAGAGCTGAGAGGCCTGAGCTCTGCTCCAATCAGAACAACAGAGAGGTTCCTGCCCACTCTGCCCTATTGAAAGCCTTAGAATCACATGGCAAAAATATAAGGCTCATGTATTCATTGGCTGTCTTATGGCAGGAAGAGGACCCTGCCATGAACTCCAGTAATTATTACTATGCTAATTTTAGAGCAATGCTCTTCATCCATTAGCTATAATCCATATGAGTCTTTAACAGCATCTACATACACTGGAACTTTCTTGCCCAACTAATATTAAGAACAGTCACCTTTACAATGAGAGCTTGGGTTTTAGAGATGGACTTTCCTGCTTTGCAATCCTACCACTAACCTTGTACACCTAACCTAAACTCTTCTTGGGTCTGCAGCCTCTTGCATAGACTGTCACCTCAATGCCCATGTGAGTGAGGTTATTAATTTTAGGAAGTTCCCAGCACAACTCATGGCAAAGTGTAGGAGCAGTGAAACACTATTTTAAAATAGCCATCCATGTGCTTTTCTTTACACATAATCCTACTGCTGAATCATTTCCTCAAGGAAAATTAGAGTTGTTCAAGGCTGAAGATGAAGAAGAAGCAAAAAATGTTCTGGGTTTTTTTTTTTTCCTTTACAATTCACAAGTAGGCTTTTGAAGCCCAAAGAAGCAAGATATATGGGGTTATGGGATGAACTGTATTGCCCCCAAATTCATACACTGAAGTTCTAATTTCCAGTACTTCAGAATGTGACTGTATTTGGAAAAAGGTTAAATGAGGTCATTAGGGTGGGCCTTCATCCAATATGACTGGTGTCCCTAAGAGAAGAGGAGATTAGGATACACAACTACAGAGGAAAGACTACATAAAGAAACGGGGAGAAGACAGAAACCTATGAGCCAAGGAGAGAGAGTTCAGAAGAAATCAACCCTGCTGACACCTTGATCTCAGACATCTAGGCTTCAGAACTGTGAGAAGATAAGCCGTTGTTGCTTAAGCAACCCAGTCCGTGGTACTTTATTATAGCAGCCCTAGCAAACTAACACAGAGAGCTTAGTGAGTGAAGTCGCTCAGTCGTGTCCGACTCTGTGCGACCCCATGGACTGTAGCCTGCCAGGCTTCTCCATCCATGGGATTCTCCAGGCAAGAATACTGGAGTGGGTTACCGTTTCCTTCTCCAGGGGATCTTCCCGACCCAGGGATCGAACCCTGGTCTCCCGCATTGGAGGCAGACGCTTTAACCTCTGAGCCACCAGCTTAGGCCATGATAATAGATCAAAAAGAATGGAGAATGCCCCAGATGCTCTGGCTCTACAGGGGACACACTGAGCATTGTTCAATCAGGCAGGGACTGGAAATGTGGAGTGCATTAGAACATTGGAGAATGATCCCAGGATGAGGAGACCATATCTAGGGGATATACATGGCAGGCAGTCCCTCTACAGAGAGATTCAACAATGGTTACTCCATCTCACTCCTCTCACCATCACCCCCACCAGCAGGGACATACATTTCAAGGCCAGCAAAGTACAATGTCAATCATGGAAGTCCACTATGGATTTGACTTAATATTTCACTTTTATCATAAATATCAAGAAGGTTTTTTAAGTAAAAATTCCAAATAATATTAATCTAGAGGAAGAAGGAATAGGTGCTGTCCAGGCAGATGAATTGTTTAATTTAGAAGGTCCTGGGAAGAAGTGGAAATTTTATTTAAAGACTGAAAAAGAATAATTCCTAAAGAAAGGCAAGTTCATTAGAGTAAATACTGCTACACAGACATTTAGACGAAAGCTCTGGAGATTAATCTTCTGTTCAAATCCAGAAGATTTAATGAATTTCTTGAAAGAAAATCCTGGGAGAGGACCTATTTGATACATAAAATTAAATTAAATTAAATTTTTTCTGGAATAGTTGAATTTTGAATGAGAACATTAAACTTGTCTGTAATCAAAAGTCATTTCGTTGGTTTGGAGATATAAAAACACAATTTGTACTCTTCATGCTAATCAATCATGCAGATATATTTTTTAAATGTTTCTATGGTATTATATTTAAAACCACTCAGTCTGAAATTATCATTTTAGTGAAATAAGTGAATAAAAAATGTTTTGCCTTTACCATATTCTACTTATTCATTATTTTTCATTTAACTGAGAATATTTTTTTCAGTCACTTATTATATACTAGGAAGTCTGTTAGGCACCAGGAGTACCCAATGAACAAGACAAGCACTTCTTCATGATGCTTACAATCTCCTAGGGAGGCAGGCATTTAAACAAAGTCACATGAAAAATCATTTAAGAAAAGTAATACTGGGTCAAGGTACAAATAACTTGGCCTGAATTTCAGAAGAAAAAAAAAAAAACTTGAAAGGAAAGAAAAAATTTCCAAACAAATTACATATCACTTTTAATTTATATTTTTAAATTTTATATTACATATTTTTATATAAGTTATGTACCTCATGTATCAACTCTCCTCCTTCAGGTTTCTTTTTAAATTATCATTTCTTTTAAAATTATCATCACTTTCTTTTTAAATTATCATCAAGAACTTCTGAAAGTTGAACTTTGCTTAAAAAAGTATCTCTTGCTTCAGGTTGTTTGTAAATTGGATGTATTTCTGAACATAGATTCTAATCTTTCACATTTTGCTGGGAAATGGAAGAGACGAAATCATTGCAAATCATGGGAGAATTCAGAAATGCGCTCGCTCCCATTTTGCAGGAAAGATCAGAGTGACAGGATCCCAACTAGCAATCCAGAGGTTAATGTAAGGCTAAAACCTTAAAATATTCTCTTCTTCCTCTTAGGAAGCACATTTTGTATTAGTCAGGATTCTTAGTTGCAAGTGATAGAAGTTGACTCTGAGTGAAAAAGCACAGCAGGAGAGCATTTGTTTGTTTAAAGACATAGGGTTTGGTTCAGTTCAGTTCAGTCGCTCAGTTGTGTCTGAATCTTTGCAACCCCACGGACTGCAGCACAACAGGCTTCCCTGTCCATCACCAACTCCAGGAGTTTACTCAGACTCATATCCATTGAGTTGGTGATGCCATCCAACCATCTCAATCTCTCTTGTCCCCTTCTCCTGCCTTAAATCTTCCCCAGCATCAGGGTCTTTTCAAATGAGTCAGTACTTTGCATCAGGTGGCCAAAGTATTGGAGTTTCAGCTTCAGCATCAGTTCTTCCCTGAATATTCAGGACTGATTTCCTTTAGGATAGACTGGTTGGATCTCCCTGCTGTCCAAGAGACTCTCAAGAGTCTTCTCCAACACCACAGTTCAAAAGCATCAATTCTTTGGTGCTCAGCTTTCTTTATAGTCCAAATCTCACATCCATACATGATTATTGAAAAAATCATAGCTTTGAGTAGATGGACCTTTGTTGGCAAAGTAATGTCTCTGCTTTTCAATATGCTGTCAAGGTTGGTCATAACTTTTCTTCCAAGGAGCAAGAGTCTTTTAATTTCATGGCTGCAGTCACCATCTACAGTGATTTTGGAGCCCAAGAAAATAAAGGCTGTCACTGTTTCCACTGTTCCCCATCTATTTGCCATGAAGTGATGGGACCAGATGCTATGATCTTAGTTTTCTGAATGCTGAGTGTTAAGCCAACTTTTTCACTCTCCTCTTTCACTTTCATTAAGAGGCTCTTTAGTTCTTCTTCACTTTCTGCCATAAAGGTGGTGTCAACTGCATATCTGAGGTTATTGATATTTCTCCCAACAATCCTGATTCCAGCCTGTGCTTCATCCAGCTCAGCATTTCTCATGATGTACTCTGTGCATAAGTTAAATAAGCAGGGTGACAATACACAGGCTTGACGTACTCCTTTCCCGATTTGGAATCAGTCTGTTATTCCATGTTCAGTTCTGACTGTTGCTTCTTGACCTGCATACAGATTACTAAGGAGGCAGGTAAAGTGGTCTGGCATTCCCATCTCTTGAAGAGTTTTCCACAGTTTGTTGTGATCCACACAGAAAAAGGCTTTGACATAGTCAATAAAGCAGAAGTAGATGTTTTTCTGGGATTCTCTTGCTTTTTCAATGATCCAACGGATGTTGGCATTTTGATCTCTGGTTCCTCTGCCTTTTCTAAAACCAGCTTGAACATCTGGAATCTCATGGTTCACATACTGCTGAAGCCTGGCTCGGAGAATTTTGAGCATTACTTTGCTAGCATGTAAGATGAGTGCAATTGTGCGGTAGTTTGAGCATTCTTTGGCATTGCCTTTCTTTGGGATTGGAATGAAAACTGACCTTTTCCAGTCCTGTGGCCACTGCTGAGTTTTCCAGACTTGCTGGCATATTGAGTGCAGCACTTTCACAGCGTACTCTTTTAGGATTTGAAATAGCTCAACTGGAATTCCATCACCTGCAATAGCTTTGTTCATAGTGTTGCTTTCTAAGGCCCACTTGACTTCACATTCCAGGATGCCTGGCTCTAGGTGAGTGATACACAGGGTAGATAGGGTAGATTACAGAATTTCCAGCTCCAGGTAATCTTCCGGGAAAAACAGTGACAATCACACAGCAGAACTGGTCTGATAAGGAAACAACCGCAGCAACCACTTCCACCACCACCACTACTGTCCTTCTGCCTTTTGTCAGCAGCCCCGAGTTCACGTCAGGCATGGGTGCCGCTGAGCGGCAGCGCCCGATGACATGCCTGTTTGACTGTCCCTGCACCATTACTGAAATGCTTTAATTACTCTAACTTTACAGAGAAGGTTTTAACATTTGCCCTGTGGATCTTTGTTTAGTCTTATAGTTTCTCTGTATCCTGTGATTTAGTTGTATCTCTTACAAATGGATGAGTTTTATTTTTTAATAGAGCCTGACGATTTTTATCTCTTAAATGGAAAGTTAGTCCATTTATGTTTATTATGATGACTAACATATGTGGAATTGTTGCTACAATATTATTTTGCACTTACATTTGAACTGTGTTTTTTCTCTTTCCTTTTTTGATCTTTCTTTCGGTTAAATGAAATTTTTATATTTCTTTTCTTCCTTCTCTAGTGTGGAAGTTCAGCACTGTATTTCAGACATGACTTAGTGACTAAACAACAACAACTTTTAAAATATTTTCCTCCACCCACCCACTTCATCTGCACCATTCCCCACTTCAGTTTACAACCTTACATAATGTGTTTAACTGAAAATTTCTTTTAATTTACCATGCATGGGGATTTAATGAACTTCCTGAATCTAAGCATTGGTCAGTTCAGTTCAGTTCAGTCACTCAGTCGTGTCTGACTCTTTGCGACCCCATGAATCACAGCATGCCAGGCCTCCCTGTCCATCACCAACTCCCGGAGTTCACTCAAACTCATGTCCATCAAGTCGGTGATGCCATCCAGCCATCTCATCCTCTGTCGTCCCCTTTTCCTCCTGCCCCCAATCCCTCCCAGCATCAGAGTCTTCTCCAATGAGTCAACTCTTTGCATGAGGTGGCCAAAGTACTGGAGTTTCAGCTTTAGCATCATTCCTTCCAAAGAACACCCAGGGCTGATCTCCTTTAGAATGGACTGGTTGGATCTCCTTGCAGTCCAAGGGACTCTCAAGAGTCTTCTCAAACACCACAGTTAAAAAGCATCAATTCTTTGGGGTTCAGCTTTCTTCATGGTCCAACTCTCACATCCATACATGACCACTGGAAAAATATAGCATTGGTACTTTTTACCAATTCTGGAAAATTCTCAGCTATTAAATTATAATACTTTACTCTTCCCCCTTATCTTTCTGTAATCAACTGCTGGACCAGATAATTAGATTATGATATAGCTTTTATAAATATAAAAAAAAACTCTTATATGTGTCTCAACCATATTTTTTTCATTTTCTTAATTATTTTATTTTCCATTTCTTACTGTTCTGTGTTTTTTTCTTTTACTACCTACCAAGAAAATTTTAAGTGTCTTGCTCTTCTATTACACTTTCAACTCCCTCTTTAATTTCTATAAATACATTAAACATGTTTATATTCTGTGAGCTTCCCAGGGGCATCAGTGGTAAAGAATGTGTCTGCCAGTGCAGGAGACACAGGAGATGGAGGTTCAGTCCCCGGGGTCACAAACAGTCACACACGGCTGAGCACGCGTGCACGCACTCTGTGTTGATATTTAAAGAGTCCTCAGGTTTGTTTGTTTTTCTGCTGGCTCTGACTCATGGTACCTTATGTCCACATGTATTTTGTGACATTTGTGTTACTCGTGTAACTTAATCTTGACATGTGAGAAGTCTGAGGCCTAAAAGGAAGGTTTTGCTGAGACAGTGTGTTTGCTTCTACTAGGCCCTGTAATTCTGGCCATTACAATCCGAGAATGATTTTCACCAAAATCACAAATTAATGGATTTTGTTTATTTATTTGCTACATAGATAGGATGAATCTAGACCACATATCTATGTGAAGATTATAGTTATACATTTCCAAAGGATTGTTTTTTCCTCTCACTCAGCTGCAGTGTTAGGATAAGCAACATCCTTTACTGTTTCCTCCTGAGGAATGGTTTTATTTCTAGTTTATACCTACATTAAGGATATAGAAACATTTGAGTTCCAGTGGCTCAGTAGTAAAGAACCCATTTGCCCGTGCAGGAGACACAGGTTCAGTCTCTGGGTCAGGAAGATCCCCTGGAGAAGGAAATGGTAACCCACTCCCAGTACTCTTTCCTAGGAAACCATGGACCGAGCAGCCTGCTGGGCTACAGTCCACAGGGTCACAAAGAGTCAGACATAACTAAGCGACTCAACAGAAACAACAGAGTTAAATCTTAGAGATTTAACGTTCTCATGTTGACTAAAAAACCCTTAACAGCTATCTTTTCAAATAATTCTTTTTCTCATTATTTTTCTATTATCAACCTCAGAATCTCCAATTAGGTGTATTTTAGATCTAGGTTTTGTCAGTATGTCCTGCATCTTGTGTGACCATCAAACTGTAAGCTCAAAGTCACCATAGTTTGAGTGTTCTCAAGAAAAGAACAGCATAAATGTGTATCCACCTCCATAGGTTCCCATATTCACTGCTGTTTTCCCTTCTCAGGATTTCTCACAGCTTCTCCTGGAAACATAATGCAACTCAGTAATATACATAAAATGTTTCAACCCTGAGGTCTAATATTAACAGTGTGCCTTGGGGATACTATTCTTTCAATTCCTAGAAAACAACATGGGCTTTCCAGGCGGCGCTGGTGGTGAAGAATCCGCCGGCCAATACAGCAGATGTGTGAAAGACAGGTTCGACCCCTGAGTTGGGAAGATACCCTGGACTAGGAAATGGCAACCTGCTCCAGTACTCTTGCCTGGAAAATTCCACGGACAGAGGAGCCTGGTGGGCTACAGTCCATGGGGCTGCCAAGAGTCGGACACAACTGAGCGACTGAGCACACAAGGTCTAATAGTTTTCAGTGATACAGCTTGTTCAAAGTATGATACTTCTAGAAGAAGCCTTCTCTTTTTTCCATTTATTCTTTTTCTTCCTTTTTATAATATGGCTTAAAAGATATCTGTAGCAACCTATATGTCTTGGGAGTTAAGTTACCTATATAACAAGTGTAAAAGTGGGTTTAATTAAAATCTGCAGTTTAACACGTTTACGGAGTTTATTTATGATATGTATATATGTAAAGTTTGAGCAGCTTATTATCAAACATGAGAGGACCTTTGTTATCAGCAAGTACAGTCAGGAACTCCTCTCACACCTGATACATGCATGTTAGGGAGAAGGGCTGCCTTTTCCTTCTAAACCTCAAGCCATAATGATTTAAGACTGGGGTTGTGAGGGCCATCTTTGCTGCTACAAAACAACAACAACAACAACACATCAGAAAGTGTACCTAGACCACAAGGGAAGGAAAGTTACAAGATACAGCAAGATAGAATCCAGAAGATATTACATGAGTCCCTGCCATGCTTGAAGTTAGAACCACTCTGAAATTTCCAGTTAAACGAGTTAATAGATTCCTTCCTTTGCTTAAAATAGTTTGAGTTGAGTGATTATCATTTGAAACAGAAGGTTCTGAAATACATATTTCAGCAGTATCAGGTATCAAATACCAAAAGATACACATATTTACCGTTCTGGAGCATCATGCAGGAGACAGTCTTAATTTGATTTCCAGACTATTTCTGAGCCAGAAGTTTCGTAGAGGAAGTAGTCATTGGGCAAATGTATAAATATTATATCTCACTGTCAGGAAGAACACTTGTGTTCTTTTAAATCATGCTAGTTTCCCCCTCCTGTTCTTTTCCAAGTATCTCTTGAGCCCAAGATTTCCAATTAGTTAATAAACTGTCTCCAGCTGTCCTCTTGTCAAATTTTAATAAAAGGAGGAAAATCAATTAGCATGCACCTGAATACATTTAGACAAGATTTTCAAGTGGCTTTGTACTATAAAAACCTGAGCACCCCTATAAAAATAAGTCAATAAGCTTTGGGAGTACATATTGGAGGTGAAGGACTTTCACTTTCACCTGTGTTAACAATAACAAATGAGCTAAGTGATCAGAGAGGTGAATAACTGCTTAAGTGAGAATTTTTCTATAGAAATCAGTTACATTGTCTTATAGTATTGAAAACAGTTTTTATTCTCAGGAAAAAACAAGAATAAAATGCCTCCTTACTACATGAATACGTGGGGCAAAAGGAAATGATTGCTTTTAATCCTCTTGAAAGACCAGTTCACTTTCAAATTTTCAGTGGGTTCTATCCTGTTTTGTCTCCTAGTATTTTATCCACTTCATGTAGGCAGTCTTGGGAATGATGTATTTGCTCTTATTAAAAAACCTAAGACTTCTGAGGCAAAATGGGAATTCAACATTTAATGTTCATGAGTCCTCAAAAACTTCATCTTTCTTTATCTGATCTGTAAATATGCCTTATGATAAATAAGACATAACACTTATTTGTTTCCTCCAAACAAAACAAAATGACATTATACAAGCCCTATGTTTCTCCATATCTGTGCTTTTGCCATGTTTTTAGCTCAGGGCATGTCTTTTGCCCTTCCTCTTATTTCTGAAACATACAAAATGACTCTTGCCTTAATACCTATACATCTTAAATGTACATGATTAGAACTTGCTATCCCCACTGAAATAATAATCCAAGTAGTTACATCTTATATAGTGCCAAGCACTGTACTGCTTTACTCATATTAATTCACTTATCATCAGAAGAACCCTGTGAGGCAGATATTACCATCATCTCCACTTCACAGGTAAGAAAACAGAGGCACAGTAATTTGCCCAAGATCACACAGTGACCAAGCAGCAGAGCTGTGGTTCAAGTTCTGCTATACTGACTGTCTAGCACAGTATTTTTCACAGGAAATAAAAAAGTTCCATCTTTAAGAGAAAATTTGGTAAACTGTCACAAAATAAATAGATTTAGATGAGTGTACACAACTTACTATGCTCATAAAACTCAATTTAAAAACCTCCTTCTCAATGACCATTTTCAGATTTTTCTCCCACTTATCCTTAATTCCCACTTGGAAATAATCTACACACTCTTATGTGATTTTCTACTTGTAAAAGTATTTTCCTCAGACATCCTTGATTTTAATTGTGTGTGTGATTTATTGACCCAGTGAAACTGCAGGCTCTCAAAAGTTAGAGCATTTCAAAATTATTATCACAAAGCAGCTAATGCAGTGTTTTGTGTGGAATACACGCTTAATAATCACTCATTAATGGACTTAATTTATCCTTTAGGCCAAAAATGACTTCTGCCTGAAGCATATAGTTCAAGCAATTGTCTCATATCTTTGAAGAAAAAGACAGGAATGATGGTGATGATGGTGGTGATGATAATGATAATATGTTATGGAAAAACCCAAACAAACTTTTGTCCAACTCAATATATAAGAAAAAAGAGAATCTAGTACTGGGTAGTTCTTTGCAAAATACCTGTTTTCCACAATAATTTTAATGATTAGCTCAACTCTCTTGCAAATATCCACTACCAATAACTAAGTAACCACCTCCATATTTGTCATTTACACTAGGAGAATAAATGTAGCTTCTTCCAATCTCTAATTAAGGAAAATTTAACCTAAACAGCATAATAGAAAGCAGAGACATTACTTTGTCAACAAAGGTCCATCTAGTCAAAGCTATGGTTTTTTCAGTAGTCGTGTATGGATGTGAGAGTTGGACTATAAAGAAAGCTAAGTGCCGAAGAACTGATGCTTTTGAACTGTGGTGTTGGAGAAGATTCTTGAGAGTACCTTAGACTGCAAGGAGATCCAATCAGTCCATCCTAAAGGAAATCAGTCCTGAATATTCATTGGAAGAACTGATGCTAAAGCTGAAACTCCAATACTTTGGCCACCTGATGGGAAGAACTAACTCATTGGAAAAGACCCTGATGCTGGGAAAGACTGAAGATGGGAGGAGAAGGGGACTGCAGAGGACGAGATGGCTGGATGGTATCACCGACTCAATGGACATGAGTTTGAGTAAACTCTGGGAGTTGGTGATGGACAGGGAGGCCTGGTGTGCTGCAGTTCATGGGGTTGCAAGGAGTCAGACACAACTGAACGACTGAACTGAACTGAAGGTAAAATAATGAGATGATACATTTAAACCTTCCTGAGATCAGTGGGAAAACAATATACCTGTGCATTAATTCTTACAACATATTTTTATCATATATTTAGAATAATAATAATTAGATTGTAGTAATAATAGCAAGAAGTAAACATGATGACAATTATCTAAATAGCAATATTCATTTGTCTAATTTTCTAACAGTTTAATAATTAAGCTCAAAAAAATACCAATGATATTTTCTGGCCCCTTTCTCAGAGATGACATCATGGTAGAAAAGGTGGGCTCCTGAGTTAGATCTTCGGGCTCAGACCCTGGCCCTGTTCTCTGGGCAGCCTCAGTCAATCACGTTGCCCTGGGGTTCCTCTCCTGTAAGACAGTAACCACAATACCTCTTTCATAGAGCTGTTGTGGGGTTTAGACGACAGGCCAAGCCCTGAGAAGAGCAGACTGTGTATGAAAAGCACCCAGGGAGACTCGGCTACTATTTCAAAAGTGTTCTATCGATAACATTCATATTTCCCTAACATTATCCAGTCACCAGGAAAAACCATTCAAAATCTAATTGTACCACGGAATTTGCATGCATGAGTAAAGACTTTGCCTGTTTGATAATGTTTTCCAAATGACCTCTTGGTCCTTCATTTCCCTGTGAGCATTTCAGAGAAGGAAATGGCAATGATAATTATTTACTTTTTGATGTAATTATTCTGTTTTGAATTCACATTTATTTATGTGCATTGTTATTTGCCTCATCAGGTCTTCTGTCAAATGTGACTATCATGTTTAATATCCTCCTATTAGTCTCCTGATGTAATGCATTTAAGACAGGCACGGTCATTTGTTTTGGTACTTGTAGGCAAGGAGATAATAAAATGAACCACAGAAGAAAAATCACATGGATTTAGAAAATCTGTGATGGTAAAACAATATCTTTTTTAACTTTTAAAGGGTTGTATATATTCAATTTAATTCATTCCTCCTGAGACTCTAAATGTGGTATAATTTACATATTAATTGTTGCTTCTCAAAATATTAATTGGGTACTTCAAATAAATTTGGTGGATTTTTAATTGTCCTAAGTGATGGGGTGAAAGAAATAAAGTATGAAAATGAGCTACAGCCCACACAAAGAAGTTTCTGAAAGAACTTTCACAAGCTTAATGGATATTAAATCCATGGTTTTAAAAGAAATGAGCCTTATTCAGGAGCCAGTTTCCTGATCTTGTTGCAGTATATTTAATGCTTCTTTGTGTCAACCCAGATGCCAAGGGAAGTCTCAAAGGCTAGCGGGGCCTCACAAAAGGTCCGGATCAAGCTGTTGGATGATTCAGATCTTGACCTTAATTGTCATCTGGTTAAATACAGATTTGTAATTTGGATTACAGCCTAATACAAAGCTATATTCCAAGACTATGTCAAATATTTCTATGTGGATCCCATCTCTCTAGCAGTTTCAAGTGTCCTGATAGATCAATATTTTCCTTTTCACAAACCCTAATTTTTTTCTTACATATTTTATTGAACGAGTTACCAGTGAAGCTTCAATTTATCTTCTCTTGACATTTAGAAAGTCTGGACTGCTGAAACTGCTATGGGATTTTATGAATGTCAAATCACCTCGTAGTCATCAAGAAAAATAAGTGTATATTTGACTTGAGAGTCTTCGTAAATTTGTTAATTAATGGGTTATACTTGTTTTTTTCTTCTTAATCAAGAAACCAAATATAATTGCTTTTGCCGCAATTATCAATGTGCTATACTTCCAAGCTTTTTGACAAATGATTCTATAAAGGACAAATTGATTTTGCCATCATAATGAGTAACATAAGTGCTTGATCAAAATAATTACCTCTATATTTCTGGCATTTTCATGTTCCTTCCTTGAGAAAAAAAAAACTAAAATTTTTCCTAGTTACCTTCTTCCCAAAAATGTGGAATCATTGAGTGAACAGATTTTTGCTCTTAAAACACCTGCAAAAATAGTTATGGTCTTCTTCCAAAGAATTTTTATCCTGTGCAGCACTATTTAGCATTTAACACATCAAAGTCATGTCAAATTTTCCAATCTTCTAATCTTCCTTTTACCAGAGGTAGGTGGAATACTGAGTGGCATTATTACAATTCTTTCCTAAATCGGAGATACTAAGATCTGCAAATGCCATACATGTGTAATAACTCTTCTTCACCCTTGTCCTTAATAAAAAGCTAAAATCACATCTGCACAGGCAAAGTTAACTCTCAAAAGGAGAAAAAAAAATGTTAAGTTTCATATATGAGGCAAATAGCATGATCTTCAGAAGCAGAGATGAGCGTACCTTGTCATAAGTTAAAGCTTAACTGTTTAAGCCTCTGACTCTTTATCCATGATATGCAAAATAACTATGAAATAATAATATCCAGCTTCCAGAACTATTTTTAGACTTGTGCTGTGCTGTATGTTCAGTCACTCAGTTGTGTCCGCCTCTTTGCAACCCTATGGACTTAAAGCCTGTCAGGTTCCTCTGTCCATGGGATTTTCCAGGCAAGAATACTGCAGTGGGTTGCTATTTCCTCCTCCAGGGGATCTTCCCAATGCAGGGATCGAACCTGCAACTCCTGCATTGCAGGCAGATGCTTTTACCACTGAGCCACTGGTTGAGATAATCCACCATAGAAGATGGGCACCTAATAGACCTTTCAATAAATGGCAGCTATTTTTATTAAATTTTTTCCTGGACAAAACTCATCAGTTCCACCAAGGCCATTTAATTTGACTAATGTAAGCGAAACCAGGAGTTCAAGTGACAAAATAAAAGAAAATAATGTCAGTCTCAGCTGAATCAGATTTCACACAGAACAGGAAAGGACTGTTCAGAGGAAGGAAATAGAGCTGAGCTGATTACTCTCTGAACTGAATCCTACAGAGAGTCATCTGGATAATTATTTGTTTCATTCATACATCACAGAATCAGCAATTCAGCCCTTCCACTCAGCCACTTTCTTTTCTTTCATCCTTTCTTATATTTTCCAACTTCATAGGTATGTTTACATGAAAGTCAATCAACATTGTAGGAAACAATAAGGTAAGTATATGTGATTTTGAGTTAGGGTGGTTTGAAATCAGGACTGAATTCTGAATTAGCCAGACTGCCTGCTTACAGTGCCCATGTACACCAAAGCCAAAATACTTGCTCAAATACTTTATTAGGAAATTGCTTTTCCTAATCAGGGCTAGCCTGATGGCTCAAATGGTAAAGAACACGCCTGCAATGCAGGAGACCAGGGTTCAATCCCTGGGTCGGAAAGATCCCCTGGAGAAGGGCATGGAAATCCACTTCAATATTCTTGTCTAGAGAATTCACGGACAGAGGAGCCTCACGAGCTGTAGTCCATAGGGTCGCGAAGAGTCTGAGTGACTAACACATAACACTTTGTAATTGATCCCAAAACTCTTACGATAGAGATAAGAGGTTATATGAAGTCTACCTGTGCTTATTTAGAAGATATATTATATTAAAATTATACATTGTCAACCCTGGTTTGTGGAGGTTTGCCTGGAGTCTGTGCATAGTGAGGGCATAACTGGGCTGGAGTCAATGGAGAAAGATCTCCAGCCAGCTGAGCACCAGTGGAATACTGGGCAAGGGCCTGTATCACCAACATGATTCCAGCTCGTTCTATTAAATAGAGTGTCATTCACCACTGCTGATCCAACCGTGACCAGCTGCGTGACTTTGCTGCCAATAAGGCTACTGGGAGGTTACTGAGCACACTGCAACCAAAGATGGAAAATAAACCTCCTCAGACTGCAAAGCACCACCCACCGTTGTGCTCTAGTTTTAACAGACAGCAAGTTTCCCGTCTTTTGTGGCTTATTAAACCTGGACGATTCTGAAAACCTTTGATTGCTTACAGCTATGGTAGCCATAAATAAGGCCTCATCACAGTCATCCATGACTCACCACAGAGATCACTGATTCCTACCTTTTATTTCAACTGTGCTAGCACCTGATTTAATCATTTTTATGTTTCTACAAAGGCTTAATAATTATCTGTAATGGTCACATAATACTCTATTAGAAGGTGGGGAACACATATTCCTATACAGTTGGACATTTCAATTACTTTTCCTGTGAAGAATAATGTCCTTTATCAAAATTTCCTTCTTGGGGGGAAAAAATACAAACTACTGAATCAAAGGACGTCACTTTTACAGTTTTTGATGTGAAACACTAAAAACACTAACTCATATGACCATTTTATCTACTACTGTGGGCAAGAATCCCTTAGTAGAAATGGAGCAGCCCTCATAGTCAACAAAAGAGTCTAAAATGCAGTACTTGGGTGCAATCTCAAAAAAGACAGAATGATCTCTGTTAAATTCCAAGGCAAACCATTGATTATCATAGTAATGCAAGTCTATGCCCTAACCAGTAATGCTGAAGAAGCTGAAGTTGAACAGTTCTAGAAAGACCTACAGGACCTTCTGGAACTAACACCCAAAAAAGATGTCCTTTTCATTATAGGGGACTAGAATGCAAAAGTAGGAAGTCAAAGACACCTGGAGTAACAGGCAAATTTGGCCTTGGAATACAAAATGAAGCAGGGCAAAGGTGAGCAGAGTTTTGCCAAGAGAATGCACTGGTCATAGCAAACACCCTCTTCCAACAACACAAGAGAAGACTCTACACATGGACATCATCAGATGGTCAATACTGAGATCAGACCGATTATATTCTTTGAAGTCAAAGCTGGAGAAGCTCAACACAGTCAGCAAAAGCAAGACTGGGAGCTGACTGTGGCTCAGATCATGAACTCCTTATTGTCAAGTTCAGGCCTAAATTGAAGTAAGTATGGAAAATAACAAGACCATTCAGGTATGATCTAAATCAAATCCCTTCTGATTATACAGTGGAAGTGAAAAACAGAGTCAAGGGATTAGATCTGACAGACAGAGTGCCTGAAGAATAATGGACAGAGGTTTGTGACATAGTATAGGAGGCAGTGATCAAGACCATCTCCAAGAAAAAGAAATGCAGAAAGGCAAAATGGTTGTCTGAGGAGGCCTTACAAACAGCTGAGAAAAGAAGAGAGGCAAAAGGCAAGGGGGAAAAGAAAGATACACCCATTTGAATGCAGAGTCCCAAAGAATAGCAAGGAGAGATAAGGCAGCCTTCCTCAGAGATCAGTGCAGAGAAATACAGGAAAACAATAGAATGGGAAAGACTAGAGATCTCTTCAAGAAAATTAGAGATACCAAGGGAACATTTCATGCAAAGATGGGCACAATAAAGGACAGAAATGGTATGGACATAACAGAAGCAGAAGATATTAAGAAGAGGTGGCAAGAATACACAGAACTATACAATAAAGATCATCACCCAGATAATCATGATGGTGTGATCACTGACCTAGAGCCAGACATCCTGGAATGTGAGGTCAAGCTAGCCTTAGGAAGCATCACTACGAACAAAGCTAGTGGAGGTGATGGAATTCCAGTTGAGCTATTTCAAATCCTGAAAGATGATGCTGTGAAAGTGCAGCACGCAATAAGTCAGCAAATTTGGAAAACTCAGCAGTGACCACAGGACTGGAAAATGTCAGTTTTCGTTCCAATCCCAAAGAAAGGCAATGCCAAAGAATGCTCAAACTACCACACAATTGCACTCATCTCAATGCTAGCAAAGTAATGTTCAAAATTCTCCAAGCGAGGCTTCAACAGTACATGAACCATGAACTTCCAGATGTTCAAGCTGGATTTAGAAAATGCAGAGGAACCAGAGACCAAGTTCCCAACATCTGTTGGATCATAGAAAAAACAAGAGAATTCCAGAAAAACGTACTTCTGCTTTACTGACTATGCCAAAGCCTTTGACTGTGTGGATCACAACAAACTGTGGAAAACTCTTCAAGAGATGGAATGCCAGACCACCTGACCTGCCCCCAAAGAAATCTGTATGCAAGTCAAGAAGCAACAGTTAGAATTAGACATGGAACAACAGACTGGTTCCAAATAAGGAACAGAGTATGTCAAGGCTGTATACTGTTACCCTGCTTATTTAACTTATTTGCAGAGTACATCATGTGAAATACCAGGCTGGATGAAGCACAAGCTGGAATCAAGATTGCCTGGAAAAGTATCAATAACCTCAGATTTGCAGATGACACCACCCTTATGGCAGAAAGTGAAGAAGAACTAAAGAGCCTCTTGATGAAAATGAAAGAGGAGAGTGAAAAAGTTGGCTTAAAACTCAACATTCAGAAAACTAAGATTATGGCACCCAGTGCCATCACTTCATGGCAAATAGATGGAGAAACAATGGAAACAGCGGCTGATTTTCTATTGGGGGGCTCCAAAATCAGTGCAGATGGTGATTACAGCCACGAAATTAAAAGACACTTGCTCCTTGGAAGAAAAGCTATGACCAACCTATTCAGTTCAGTTCAGTCGCTCAGTCGTGTTTGACTCTTTGCAACCCCATGAATCACAGCACTCCAGGCCTCCCTGTCCATCACCAACTTCCGGAGTTCACTCAGATTCACGTCCATCAGGTCAGTGATGCCATCCAGCCATCTCATCCTCTGTCGTCCCCTTCTCCTCCTGCCCCCAATCCCTCCCAGCATCAGAGTCCTTTCCAATGAGTCAACTCTTTGCATGAGGTGGCCAAAGTACTGGAGTTTCAGCTTTAGCATCATTCCTTCCAGAGAAATCCCAGGGCTGATCTCCTTCAGAATGGACTGGTTGGATCTCCTTGCAGTCCAAGTGACTCTCAAGAGTCTTCTCCATCACCAGCCTATTACATCATATTAAAAAGCAGAGACAGTACTTTGCTGACAAAGGTCCATCTAGTCAAAGCTATGGTTTTTCCAGTAGTCATGTATGGATCATAAAGAAAGCTGAGTGCTGAAGAGTTGATGCTTTTGAACTGTGGTATTGGAAAAGACTCTTGAGAGTCCCTTGGGCTGCAAGGAGATCAAACCAGTCCATTCTAAAGGAGATCAGTCCTGAATATTCATTGGAAGGACTGATGCTGAAGCTGAAACTCCAACAATTTGGCCACCTGATGGATAGAACTGACTCATTAGAAAAGAACCTGATGCTGGGAAAGATTGAAGGCAGGAGGAGAAGGGGACAACAGAGAATGAGGTGGTTGGATGGCATCACTGACGCGATGGACATGAGTTTGAATAGGCTCCAGGAGTTGATGGTGGACAGGGAAGCCCAGCGTGCTGCAGTCCATGGGGTCACAAAGAGTTGGACATGACTGAGCAACTGTACTGAAATGAACTGTACTAAAAATCTTTCCAAAAGAGTTGAGCCTGTTTATAATACAAACAAAATCAATTAAAAATATCAGTCTCATTTTGCATTCAACAGCAATGGATTGTTTCAAATATTTGATTAAAATATGCCAATTTATTGTTTTAGTCTGTATTACTTTGATATTATTAATATTTCTTCCTATTCCTTTATACAAATCTTCATATTTTAAACGTATGAACAGTATTTCTGACGTATGCTGAAAATATTCTTCCCCAATGTCTGCTTTGGCTTTTTTTTGTAGCGGTTGTTTTTGTGCTTCAAATTCTAGTCTTAAATTAACGAACATTAACTGAGAACTTACTGTGTATCAGGCATTTAAGGAACACGCAGGGACTGCAGGATGGACATGGCTGCTGTTCTTGTTCAGTTGTATCCAAGAGGAAAATGTAACAATCAAGAATGCATTACACATGGGATTGAGTTTCTAAGCTTCCCAGGAAAGCATCAGCTTATTTGACTAGACCTGTATCACACTGCCACACTAGTGGCAAGAAAACTTAGTGAAGCATTTATATTTATCTGGGCACAATGACACTCTGAAGAATACCAAGGGCTTCTTAATAAGAAAAAAGCAAGAAGAGATATTAGGAAGGCATCTAACAATGTCCACCTCAAGAAGACTATCTACAAAAAAATAATAGTTGCTGTAATGAGTACAATATAAAAGGTATGAATGCTGCTAGTAAGGAATAAGGGCTAATGAGGAATGGAACTATATTAGATAGGATGTTTGTCTTATTGCACAGGAAAGCCTCTTAAAGAGGTGATAAAGTGTGATGGGAAGGATGAGAAGGAGTCAGTCTTAGAGGCAGAAGGAATTAAAGATGCAAAGGTTTTGAGGCAGGAAAAACTTTGTTTTTTCACAAAACTAAAAGGCTGGTGGAACCGTGAGTGCAGGGGGAAGGGCCACAAGACAAAGCTGTGTGTGATGCGCTTAGTCACTCAGTCATGGCCGACTCTTTGTGTCCCCATATAGCATGCCAGGCTCTTCAGTCCTTGGACTTCTCCATGGAGGAATACTGGAGGGTTCCCATGCCCTCCTCCAGGGGATCTTTCCAACCCAGAGATCGAACCCAGGTTCCCACATTGCAGATGGATTCTTTACTGTCTGAATCACCGGAAAGCCCAAGATGAAGCTGTAGAGGGGGTCAAAGTCTGGGTCTTAAAAGGCCATGGTAGAATGCTTTGATTTTCCAGTAAGGGACAATCTTTGGTGTGATGTCTTACATAATCTGATTTACATAGTAAGAAGATTATTCCAGCTGCTATTTGGAAAAAGAGTTGTAGAGGACAGGAGTGGAAGTGAGGGTCTGGACCTCGTTCTGTAAAGGTCCAGATGATAAAGAGTGATTTTCTTGACCAAGATGGTGGAGTAGTGATGAGGAGAAGGAAATAGGGTCATTATAAATCTCAGAGAAAAAATTACCAGGATATGCTGACAGCTGGATTCTGAAAGAAGAGAAGAAATCAAGAATGGGTCAAAGATTTCTGGCTTGAACAATCAGAAGACAGGTGGACTTGCTATTTACTAATAGGATTTGTGACTCAGATGGTAAAGAATCTGCCTGCAATGAGGGAGACTCGGGTTCGATCCCTGGGTCAGAAAGATTCCCTGGAGAAGGGAATGGCAACCCTCCCCAGTATTACTGCCTGGAGAATTCCATGGACAGAGAAATCTGATGGACTACAGTCCATGGGACTGCAAAGAGTCGGACATGACTGAGCAACTAACACACAAACAAAACAACAAAATAGGACTGACAATGGCGAGAGTAGAGAAATCAAGAGTTTAGGATAAGATGTGTTAGAATTAGAGCTTCTTTTAACCCTTCAAATGGGTTAAATGAGATCAAGCAGTCAGTTTAAAACACTATAAGCCAAAAGCTCAAAGGAAAAATCAAGGCTAAATATATGGATATGAAAATCAGCAAGATATAGATAACATTTAGAGGTATGAGTGTCAGTAAGATAATAGAGGGAGAAAGTATGCAAAATAGAAGAGGGCTCAGGAAAAGGCAATAGAAATATTTAATGAGGAAAAAAGTTCTCGGCAAAAAGACTGAGAAGGAGCAGTTAGAGAGTTAAGAGGAATACCAGCAGAGTGTGGTGTCACTGAAGAAAAAAGAGGAATGTTTCAAAAAAGAGACAGAGATAGCTCTTTTCAAAGTTCATAAGAGACAAAATGAGGGGAGAATGGAGATGTGTACTTATATAGACTTATCCATAAGTGTATATAAGAGGACTAACTCAATAAAATGCTTAGAGTCATAAAAACACAGCAATGATACAAGTCTTAGAACTTACCTGATCCAATCTCCTTAATCCAACAAACAAGAAAACCCAGACCAAGAGTGGTTAAGCAATTTTCCCATAACTTGTCCATATTTATTGGCTACCTAGGAAGATATTTGAAACTAAAACCTATCCCATAGTTTTCCAATATAATGTATTTTTCCCATTTTCCAATATAATGTATTTTTCCCACTTATTTATTTATTCCCAATAAATAAAAATCTATTTATTTTTGTTTTAAGAAATGGACATGGAGGGAAAAGGAAAATGTTTAATTGCTTAAATGCAAAGAAAGCTTCCTGTAGCTAAGCCAAAGGTTTAGACTTTCATTAGAAGGAATAGAGAGAGAAATTAAATGTTGATAGTGAACATACCTGTATTGAATCCATACAGACATAACTATTACACACATCTTTCCAAATAATAAAACATGGGTGACTCAATGACAATGATGCTAGAGACAGAAAGTCCTTGTTTCCATCAGTATACCTAGCAAGGAAAACAACTTACTTGCCTATTTGCTTGCTTCCTGCTCACCCTATCCAGCTCAAGAACCAGGTAAAGTTGAAGGCTCTAGTGAAAGAACATATTTTCTTACTTCCATAAGGTTTTAAACATTCCTGCTACCAGTCATAAGCAACACTAAAGAAGACATTATTGACAAGTCAATGCAAGACTACTGTGAAACACATACCACGCTATCAGCTTCTAATGTGAGCTCTTTATATAATATTGGACATCCCCATGTTCTGCTGATGTTTCAGTCATTAATCTAAAATGACAAGCAATGTATAACAAGTATAGTATTTCTTACAGTCTTAAATTTTACTGGCTCTTAATTCCATCACATAGTGTAGAGTCATGTTCTTTCTAGGTAGTAAATCACATTGACAATTCACTGAAAATATTGACTAAGTCTTTAATGAATCATATACTAGATTCTTAGATTGTTTCCTAATGAAATCTCTCTATAAGAGGTTAATTTCTTATCTGATTTTTCTCTTACCCAGAGTTTTCACATTCTTGAGAAGTTACTGAAAAGTATGTTGCCTAATTATGTATAGTGTTATATGAACCATAAAAATCTATCTTTGTTCTAAAATTTTCTCATTTGTTAGAAATTGAATAACTTAAAATGCTAAAGCATGCCATTCTCTGCTTCTGGAGACACAAAGGAGCAGATGGTTCTGGAATAATTATTATGATACTTTAGACACATTTTTATATTATGTAAACAGAACCAAGCAGAGTGATTAATCTAAGTGAAATTAACTACACATAAGTGCAGAATATCATGAAGATATTTTAAAGAAAGTTGTATTCTTATTTCTAGCTAAATTTATTCCATATCTATCTAGTGAACACATCTTGAACATGTTTTCCCTAGTTAATTCTTGAAAGATTTCCACTTTGAGGAAGAAAACTGACTCATAACTTTGATAGCTTTTCCAGTTGATTTTGTTGTCTCCAGAGGATTCAACAGCCTAAAAGAACTGGATGGCACCTGTGTTTAAGCCACAAAAGATGAACTGACCAGAAAAATATCTTAAAGAAGAACACAATATAGATAAAATATGAAGCACAATTTGCCCAGGCAATCATAATACACCTTGCCAATTCTAGTCCTTAGTTCTTAAGAGAACTTTGTCCATAGTGAATAAACTGTTTTGTAATATGCCTGTCCACTGGAACAGTTATTATCATACTCCAGCACTCAGTGGTTAGAGACAAACTGTTGCTTTCTTTCTCACTAACTCCAGGACATACAGCTGAAAATCTTGGCTTAAATGGCTCTAGACTGTAGGGTAGCTGCTTATAAAGATTTGACTGTTATCAACTCTCTCCGGGAGGAATAGTCTCCATGTCCATCCACTCCAGACTCCTGGGACTAGACAGGGATATAACCTAGGCTCTGGGAGCTCCTCTACACTGAGTCAGCTCCACATTTGTAGCAAAGGATAAGTATGCAGTGATAGTGGCCAGGCAGTAACAGGAAGAGGGTAGCATCTGCACCACCTTCTCTTCCATCTCATAAATGTTCAGATCATCTACATAGAGAAAAGTGAAACATATTTGGATCTATTTTTCCCAAAGTAAATCCAGGCCCCTCCCAGGAAAGAAGGGCTCAATCTCTTGAGCAGATACTGAAAGACCATGTGATGATCCGATATACAACATGGTACCACAGTATATTATATATAAAATCCATAATAAGATAAATGAGTCACCTCCAAGACAAGCTCAAGAATGTCTCACTAGACTAATGATCTTGATGTTGACAATGAAATCCTTAGAGAATGACAGCAATGTGGTCTTTTTCAACAGTTGAGTTCCTTCAACTTTTCACTCTTAGGTGAAATGCATTTTAGCAGTTACATGTACTTGCTATGGAGTCATACTGCCTGGCTTAACACAAGGCTCGACGGCACTGCTCTGTAGAGAGATGACTTTGAGCAAGTTTCTCAAGCACTGGAATCTTAGTTTCTTTATCCGCAAAACGGGATCTATTTCATAAGATTGTTAGGAGCATTTAAGAAAGAAAACATAGATGAAAATATTTGGTACAACACTTACTGCAATCGAAAAAAAGTTAGTAGAGATGAAAAGCTACTAATTGCTTGTTGGGGCTTTATGTATAAATAAAGTCAGAACCGGAGCCCATCTCTGTTGAGTACTCTCTCCTTTGTTTGCTTCCCTATAGAATGGAAAGTCAATGACTGACATGATGAATCCTTCAGTGCTCACCAGAGCAGCCTGAACAAAGATAGTATTGATATAATTTCATGATCAAGTTAGATTCAAGTTTTCCAGTAGTCATGTATGGGTGTGGGAGTTGGACCATAAAGAAAGCTGAGCACCAAAGAATTGATGCTTTTGAATCGTGGTGTTGGAAAAGACTCTTGAGAGTCCCTTAGACTGCAAGGAGATCCAACCAGTCCATCCTAAAGGAAATCAGTCCTGAATATTCATTGGAAGGACTGATGCTGAAGCTGAAGCTCCAATTCTTTGGCCACCTGATGTGAAGAACTGACTCATTGGAAAAGACCCTAATGCTGGGAAAGACTGAAGTCAGGAGGAGAAGGGGACGACAGAGGATGAGATGGTTGGATGGCATCAGTGACTTGATGGACATGAGTTTGAGCAAGCTCCGGGAGTTGGTGATGGACAGGGAAGCCTGGCGTGCTGCAGTCCATTGGGTGGCAAAGAGTCAGACATGACTGACTGACTGACTATTAGAAACTAGTAACAGAAATTACAATAATTGCTGTTGTCCAACTTTGTTTGGACATGTCATTAATGTCCAATAATAAATTATCCATAATAAATTATCATGTTATTAATATATTTCATCCTCATGACCAGAAAATGTGTGTAACAAAAAAGAAATATTTGATTTTAATACTTTTCAATTTTTAGTACCCTATTTACTTTCCATGTTTACAAATGTAGATCTCTAATAAGCATAGACTAAGGCACTTCATAAAAACCAAAGCTGAAACACAATGCCAATGGTGTAAATAATAATAAGAATACTTTAAATGTATATACTATACATTTAAGTATACTTTATGTATATACTTTATATATATTTAATAATATTTATGTATATTTTTAATAGTATATAAATAAAATATACTAATTTTTTACAGTATATAAATAATATAGAAAGTATATACTTTAAATATATATACTATAGCATATACATATACCTTACAAATGCATGCTATATAATTAAAATGTTGTAAGTATATAGATAAGGACTAGAAAAAGTTTAGGAAAAAAATTAAAATAGGTAGATTTTGTTGAAGAGACAAAATTTTCAGGAAAATAAAGATTTTTTAAAAAAATGTTTCACTGTTATAATGTTGCTTACATGGCATTTTACACTGTTCACATAACCATAACTACTTAACGCTTTTTAAAAATCTAGCTATTTGACTGTGGAAAGTTGCTCATTATCTTTTTGTGTGTGTCATACACATAAAAAACAATAAGCAATCTCATTCTCTAAAGGACTGGTCTGTAATAGTTTATAAACCTATTAAAACACTATACAAAATTCATAAGGAATCCTCAAATAGTTGAAAATGGTTATCTGCTATACTAATAGCAGATAAATGATCGTTAAATGTTGCAAATATTCAAAATAAACGTAATCATAAAAAGTAGTATAAAAGTAAACCTACTATAATGCTTATTTTTTCTAAAGTTGAGTCCACCAATACACACACAGAAACACACATTTAAGATTATCAGTTTTTAGTAATATTAAGTTATATAAGCCTTCAATCTAGAAATTAGATCTATTAGTTAGCTCTCTAATCCACACACTAAAAGTGATAGGCTTATTGAGAAATTATTTTTATGTACCTATTTCTATTGAGAAATATCTTTCAACATGGGTTAGATTTTTATAAATGCACCATTTAATGTGCTTGAGAAAGTATTTACCCCCATTTACAACTTATTGAACATTTTAAGTGTGATTATACCCATTTATCTACAAGAATACAATAAGGAGCATCTTCAGCATTGACAATTACATTTAAACACAATCTTTAACCCCAAGAAAGATATATATAAAGAGACATTCAAATCCAAGTACAGATTAACATCAGCCATCCAAGAATCTACATGCATTAACCTCATGGTCAATAACTCTGTTTAGGAATGTGCAGACAGTTTTACTATTGTATCTAAAAATTGTCTCCCATCCCAACCCTGCAATGAACTTCTTCAAGTGTAAGCAAAATTATCTAAAGCAGTGATCCCCAAGCTTTTTGGCACCAGGGATCTGTTTCATGAAAGAATTTTTTCACAGACAGGAAGGGTGATGGTTTGGGGATGATTCAAGTACATTAAATTTATTGTGGGCTTTATTTTTATTTTTGTTACATCAGCTTCACTTCAGATCATCAGGCATTATATCCCAGAGGTTGGAGACCCCTGATTTAAAGAACATGAGTATGAAAATGATTAGCCAGAGAGGAACTGAGCCAGTGGCCCCGTCTTCTGCTTGATAAGATGTGAGTAACTGAACATTTATCTAACAGGTGCCTAGAGTCTGTCATGGGACTATCAGAACTTTGGCACAAGTTTTGGCTGAACTAAGCATTCAATGAAGAAAATTACAGTGATAAATCAAGGAACAAAAATTCTTCTCTGTCCATTTCTTAATTATTTTAGGTGATTACCCTGAGAGTGTTTCAGATCTAGATTACTCAGAAGAGCATTTTAAATCTCCACTTTGCAAATTTAGTTAATATAAGATTTCTAGCTAATACTCTACCGTATCTTTCTACAAAGACACTTTCAGTAAGGCAGTTTGAGCACTGGTATGTAAACTCTTCTATGAAAGTCAGGTATATACGAAAGCAGGGTTTCATCATATAGAGGGTGCAGCATGTTTGGTGGGTCAACCAGAAGTTGATTAGGCCAAATTTTAAAGGAAAAGCAATTAGGACACTATGGTATTTTGATGTTTGACTATTTCCACATGTATGATGCATGAAAATGAAGACTAGCTAAAAAGTCTAAATAATTCTGAAAAGTTTTTTTTTTTTTTTTTTAGCTCTGAAAAGTTTTATCAAGGGCAACTCTAAATCACGCTTTGCTTGTTGTTCTTGTTGAAAGCATTCCTTAATGTTGATCTGTTTGTTCTTTTAGAATGTTGAGAGGAGGCGGGGGGATCTCAAGCTGATTAATAATGTTTTTCTTTGAATTTGTTTTTTTGAGTCCCACAGTTCAGTATTTACATAAATGGGTGCCCTGCTGCTGTTAAATCATTCATCCATGTTTGTCTAGAAACTGTTTCCTATAAAGCTAAGCCCATATGTTTTGCAAGGCTTTTTCTCCCTCTTAAAAATAAACCTGAATTTCCCCATTGCACTACCACGGAAGAGTATTCTAGATATGATTTGTTACCATTTCCCCACAAAGGAAAATTAGAAAGTATGTAATAATAACCAATCTAACATGCCTCCAAAACTAGTTTAGTACCAGGTTCTAATTCTTCATTTACTTGAAGCTTCATCTGCTTATAAGGAGAGAGAAAAAACCCTCGGTAACTTGGCTACAAGAAAAAAAAAAGTGGTTATTATAGTCAGAGTTTAGACCATAAAACTGCAACTAGTCTACTTTTTTCCAAGTATCATAAATGCTTAAATTTTATTTTTCCTAGTTATGGGAAATATGAGGCAGGCACTTTTTTAGAAAACAAAATTCTTTTAAAAGCCATGATCATAAATTTGTAAGGTTGAAGCCCAAACTATTGAATTTGTTCGTGAAAAAGTCATAGTAGTCTTTTTAATGCTGCCAAAAGAAAGAAAGAAAATTCTGACTTGTGAAAGTATAGTAAATTTTAGGGACTTTTTCAGGACATCAATAATACTAGCTCCCAAATAAAATCCCAAGGGAGTTAATCTTCCAATAGTCAGGAAGACGTTTAGGTTTTGCCAGTGGAGAAAATTTGAAGTCAGATGTTGATGTATTTTCTAGATTCTTCCTACTACCATTAGCAGCAGCTAGGAAGCATCAAGGCTTGAAGACTCTAATTCTCTCTTCCACCCCCTCAACTCATTCCCCTTTAAACTATTTGATTAAAAAACAAGCTGTGTTTTTCTTCCATTATTCTCCACCCCAAGTTTGATGATGGGAGCACATCTCTATTTGGTCGAGCTGCAGTCCCTGCCTTTTCACTACTTTTCTTTTTGAAAGAGATAAACACGTTCTTGTCACCCACAGCTGTTCCTCCAGATGTTCCTGAACGAGGACCAAAATCAGCTCATCCGGGCCTTAAATGTGGTCTCCTCGGGCATTCCTGTGAGAGCTGCTGTCTTCTCTAGGTGAGATCTCTCTCAGTTCCAGCGCGCCTCAGGGGAGAGACCTTTCCTTCTTCACCCTCTGAAGAACATCTGCCCACCAAGAGCCGGGCAAGCCTCTCTGACCAACTGGACTCGGGAACAGGCAGCCCCTCAGTCAAGTGGCCCATCCCGGAGAAGGCAAGAACAACGGCTCTCAGCTGGGAGCCAGGCAGAGAGAAACTGCAGAGAGAAATTTCTTCCTAGGGAAGGAAATCAGAGAGCTTGCCTGCTGTGAATTCAGAGTTCATTTGTTGAGGATGTAATGTGTGCTGTGTAGTTGGCACACATCATTTTATTTAAACCTTACTCTATGATGTACTGAATCTCATTACCGTTTTACAAATTGGAAAACCAAAGGAGTCTATGAATAAGGATTCTTTGGATAAAACTGCCAGGAATCCAATTCAAACTATTTTAAGCAAAGGAATTTAGTTGGCTCAAACAACTGGAAAATCTACAGTGCTGCCTTCAGGCCTGGCTGAGGCCACAAGTTCAAAGGTTATCATATTCCTGGCTTCATCTTCTTCGCTCAGTCTTATTTCCCTTTCTGTTGGCCCTATTCTGAGACAGACTCTCGCCATGTATGTCAAGGATGACCACCAACGTGCCAGGCTGACATCAGCCTTAGAGCTCGCAATCCCAGAGGGGAGAAAGAGTGCCTTTTTCCTGACAATTCTGGGGAAAAACGTTCCAAGGAAGTCTCTGGTATTTTGGCTTGGATCACATCACTCTACCTGAACCAATGATTTGAACACAGCACCCTGGCCAGGGTGGGTCACATGCCCATCGTGTAGTGAGAGGGTGTAATCAGACTCTACCAAACCACACAAAGGAGGTCCCCATAGAAAGAAGAGTTCAGTGACCAGAGAAAGTAAAGAAAAGAAAAGATGTTCAGGGGGAAAAAAAAAAATCTGTAGCTACTGCATTCTTATAATGTGAAAGTTAAGTCGCTCAGTTGTGTCCAACTCTTTTCAACCCCATGGACTGTAGCCTACTAGGCTCCTCTGTGCACGGAATTTTCCAGGCAAGAGTACTGGAGTGGGTTGCCATTCCCTTCTCCAGGGGATCTTCTCAACCCAGGGATCAAACCCGGGTCTCCCTCATTGCAGGCAGATGCTTTACCATCTGAGCCATCAGAATAAAAATAAATTCTTATAAGAGGTGTAAATCCTGCCCAAGGTCACAGCACTAAGGTTCATTCTCATCTGAACTGACTCCAAATCCCCTATACTCCCACCATAAGGAAAAGAGAAACATACAGGCAAACTAGCTGAGGAGAGAAGACTTTCATTATATCCACCAAATAACTCCAAAGTATCATTACTTTGGAAGTAAATCCATGGTAGATTCATGTGTTGATGGGCTTTGATGTACTCCACCATAAAAGTGGACATCCTCTGAAAAACAGTGTTTTTCTGAATGATGGATTTCTAATTTAGGTTTAACCTCATAAACATAAAAATGTTTACTATACAATCTAACTTGTAATTAAAGCATTCCACATATATATTTAAAGTGTTATTGCTATTTTTAAGAGAGAACATATATGGAATGGAATGGCTCAACACCATCACATAAACATCAACCAGAATAAAATACTACTACACAGTTTCACCTGACAATCTCCTGAGGTTAGTGGAATTATTTACCCAAATCTTAAACTTAAGTTTGCATATCAGATTTTGTTATTTTTCTGTCAACTCCTTCACTTGTCAGGACAATATATAAAAACTAAAATAAAATGATAATTTGAGTAGGATAGAAGGTGGTCATATACCACACCTAGCCTCCATCAATGTGCTCTGCTGTCTCGTTTGATGCTTCCAAAGTACAGTGAACTTTGAAATCAGATAATCAGTCATATCAGGAAGGTGTCAGTATGTTAAATTAATGTCTTTAGGAATTGTCCTTTTGTAAATGAACTTGTAAATAAATTACTGAGGATAATTGTTTTATGGAGGAAGTGTCACAAAATAACATCTCTAAGAAAAAAACAGCAACTACACAGTCAATGCCTCAAATATCTAAAGAAAAGTAAAAAACAGGCTTCTTTATAGGAAGTCGTCTTCATATAATATTGTGGATGAAGAGACATGAATACAGACTGAGCTGATGTGGCAGATCTGGGTCTCCACCTTGCTCCCAGAGTGGAAAGGTGGTGAAGAATCAAGTTTTAGAGCTTGAAAGCTGGAGTCAGACAGATTTGGGATTGATTCAAAGATCAGTCATCTTTTTGCTATGGATCCACAAACAAGTTCCTCACCCTCTCTGAGCATCTATTTATTCACTTATAAAATAGTAAATAACTTTTTGGAGGGTACTTATGAGAATTAAAGAAGATAATATTTTGAACTGCTTGTCACAAGTGCTTGGAAAATTATATTCAAACTTTCTACTGTTGTTATTGCTGCTTGAAGCCACCAGACTATAGCAACACGACATATACACAATGCCTAGACTTCAATAATATAACAAGGAGAAAAGTGCTAGAGGCTGAAAACTGAGGTTTGGGGTTTTAGTCTTATGCCTTCCTTAACCTTCTAACTCTGCTGGAAAAGACAGAGGAAGCAATGGGAGAATTCTACCTCTTTAAAATTTAAAAAGTAAGATTTGTAAATGTATAAAATCTATGTACGTATACTATTCCATCTTGGAGAAGGGAATGGCAACCCTCTCCAGTATTCTTGCCTGGAGAATCCCATGGACAGAAGAGCCTGACAGGCCACAGTCAGTGGGGTCACAAAGAGTCAGACATGACTGAAGCAACTTAGTATGCACCCATACAAGCTATGGTTATCACACAATTTGGTGCAAATAGCCAATGGTCCCATATACCAGACTTGCTTGGAAATCTATCGTATTTGTATTTCAGATGATAAAAGAGGGACCCAAACTTTGGGCCTCTGGGGCTCCTATGCTGCATAATTAAGGAAACATGCTCCCTTTCCTGGTTTGAACAGGGGCCAAGGTACAACAGCAACGTTAGTTAATGGAGCCTTGGTTCCGATCATATCCTTTCATCTTAAGTATTCACTGTTGAGGATAACTCCAGCACCTTCCTGCCATGATTGTATGGATGAAGACAGGAGGTCAGTGTCCAAATTTGCGGTTGACTAGGACTGATCATCTTAAGCACTGACTCAAAACCAGTCTGCATGGAACTTCAAGGAAACTCAATTACTTAACTAGAAGGCCAACCTGCAGGGGATCAGTGGCAGGAAAATTAATCCTGTGTCTCCATAGTTAAAGCCGTAATTGTTTATAATCAAAACTATCCTTCAAAAATCCCTCAAACTGATCTAAAGCACAGTATACAAGGTTTATATACAGCAGTCTTAACAGTCATCTTAGTCACTAATATAGAAAATCACTGACCTCAGCTGAAGAAAAAAAAACAGGAAAGTCTATAGACAAATACAAGGGCATTCAAATAATTTAGCTTTTAGAACAAGACTGAAATCTCTAGGTAAATGAAATCCTGGCAGAGAGTTCTAGAATGTTCCTACTCATGTACGGAGCTTACTCCATTCTCTTTTAGTAGAAAAAAAATCTCTGTAGCATTGTTTGTCTGTTGCTGGAAGAATTATATCAGTTCTTAAATTAAATGGACTTTAGTTTCTAGTGAGAACAGTTACTGATACATTAAAAACTACTGAATCATTTTTGTTTTTAGATGGTAGTTGAGTTTTCCTTTATTTTATTTACATGTTCATTTCCAAAATTTCGTATCTCCTTATAGTTTATGGCATCTTTCCAACAATGAGGGAATCCCAAGACCCAAAGTTGATATTGATATTGCAAGGCAGTAAGGTACTAACATATTTCATAAATTACATGGTCCCCATAAAGCATTATGGGAAAGAATCTATTTTTTTATTGAAGCATAATTGACTTAATATGTTGTACCAATCTTTGCTATATAGCAGAGTGACTCAGTTATACATATATATACATACATTTTTATATTATTTTCCATTATGGTTTACCATAGGATATTAAATATAGTTCCCTGTGTGGGAGGATCTTAATATTGCTTTTCTTGTTATTCAGTTCTGAAGTCATGTCTGACTCTTTGCAACCCCATGAACTGCAGCATGCCAGGCTTCGCCATCATTCACTATCTCCCAGTGTTTGCTCAAACTCATGTCCATTGAGTCAATGATGTTATACAACCATCTCATCCTCTGCTGCCCCCTTCTCCTCCTGCCTTCGATCTTTCCCAGCATCAGGGTCTTTTCCAATGAGTCGGCTCTTCTCAACAAGTATTGGAGCTTCAGCTTTAGCCTCAGTCCTTCCAATGAATATCCAGGGTTGATTGCCTTTAGGATAATATTAATTTTAGTTACAGAATAATTGCAGTGGTGATGTCTACTGTAAGCATTCAATAGATCCCTAAGTGCTTTCTGTATATTAATTCTTTTAATCCTGTTTGGTTGTTCTATTATTACCTCTGTTCTGCAAATTTGGAAACTAATACCAATGAAGACTAAGTATCTTGATCAGAGTTCTAGCACAAGTAAGTATTAATAGTAAAACTTAGATTACACACCAGCTGCCTGGCTTTGAGCTACTCTGATGGTAAGACCTAGAAAGTATTTGGAATCATGAACTTCCTAAACTTTTAATAAATAGGACTAAACTAACAGAGCACTTGAACACCTAAATTCAGGGGCATTAATAGCTTGGAAGGCACAATGATAGGAGGCATTAATAGGAGACAGCGTTTTCCATCAACCTAGAATGATTCAGTCAGAGACATACAAAATAGATGTTTTAGTACAAGGGCATACAGAAGGACATGAGATAAGCCCTTAAAAGGGTGTCTGAGTAAAACTGTAACTGAACGAACATCTGCTAAAACTATAGAAGTTGATAGGTGGTTTCTCCTAGTCTCAACAGGTAAAAATGAAAAGATTCCTGGAGCTTTAATTACTGCTCACCAAGACTGGACCCCTCAGCTAGGGGAAAAAGTAGAGATTTCACCTTACTTATGGGCTCCCTTTCCCAGTGTAGTTCAAACATTTATATTTCCTATATGATGGGATTTATTTTGGTTATCACAATTCCCCAGAGGATGAGGAGCACCCAGGAATACTAAGAGCCGAGGGCCTTCCAATGCAGGAGGTGCACGTTCATCTCCGGGTAGGAAGCTAAGATCTCACCTACATCAAGGCCAAAAAACCAAAGCATAAAACAGAAGCAGTACTGGAGCAAATTCAATGATGACTTTAAAAAATGGTCCACATAAAAAAATCTTAAAAAAAAAAATAACAATAAGAGCCACACTGTGGTGAGTCCTTATTGTGTTCCAAGGAGTCTGCTTGCATTAATGCATTCCTACCTTACAGCTGCTCTCTGAAGTCAGCCTTGTGTGAGAAGGGAGTTTTTTGCCTCCTGACCCCATACTGCTCTAGTTAACCTTCTCCTGTGCAGGAGGAGTTGCCAATCTGAGTTCAGAGCTGGAGGCAAAGGCCTTGCTAAGGTAGGAAAGATCATACTCCCTTAATGTGATTACAGAATCCACATGAGACCACTTATGGTAAGTTGACCAGGGCAAAGTCTATCTTCTGAGTCAGGTCATGGGCCACTTTTTTCTCTTTTACCTCTGCCATCTGCCATGAGGAGATTAAGTGGGTAGTCAGGTCAAAAATCAGCTCTGCCAGTCCAACCAAGATTCAAAGGCAAAGGATAAGGGGCCTCCTACAGGCTCCCTGGACTGTGCTACAAACTCTACTGAGCTCTGAATAGCATCCTGGGTGGTGGGTGACTGGGGCTCTTCCAGATATTTATAAATTGGCTCTTAGTTCCTATTTGGGTTATTAAACATCTTGATTGAAATCTCCCATGCTTGCATGCTCAGTCATTCATCTGTGTTGGACTCTTTGCAACTCCATGGACTGAGGCCTGCCAGGCTCCTCTGCCCATGGGATTTTCCAGACAAGACTACTGGAGTGGGTTGCCATTCCCTTCTCCAAGAGATCTTCCTGACCCAGGTATCAAAGCTGTGTCTCCTGCATTGGCAGGTGAATTCTTTACCACTGAGCCACCTGGGAATCCTGAAAGCTCCCATAGGAACTGGCGTAAGTGACAGGTTACAAAATCTACCCTCCCTCCATGACCCCAAAAAACAAATGATTTTCTTATCTCCAGGAATCAAAGGAGAGAACCAAAGTGTAACTGGGCTAGGTATCACTAGCATGAGGTTAATCCAAAAAGGAGCATAAAAAGTAGGCCCTGGAGCAAGCACTATTCAATCACAACCTTTTTTTTTTTTTTCTTTGTAGAAGAAATTTAAAGCCCTTAGTTCCATTGTCTGCAAAACACCTAGAACTCACCTAGAACCCAGAATGGGCTTTTCCGTAATGGGAATTGGGAAGGGAGGAATTTGAGATTATGATGATCTATTTTCTTCAAAACAGGGCACAGGCCAAAACGTAGTAGTGATGGTCAGATTTTACCACTTAATCTCTCTAGAATGGGCTTCTTTTAATGTAAGAGGAACAGGATTAACCTAAATGACCTCAAGCTATCTTTCAGCTCCAGAATTTCATGGGTCTTGGAAACAGCTGCTAGGAGAATCAAATAAGACGATAGATGTGAAACCACTTAAAACACTTACCAGATGCTTTGGAAAGGTATTATTATATGAAAAATCATAGCCAAAAAAGTTCCAGAAGTCCTAAGAACAAAAAATCCAGGTGCTTTCCCTATCTAGCCCCCTCGGAGGGCACTCCCACACAAAGCAGCAGTCAAAGAAGCATCAAAAGACCTAGAACATCCTTGAAGAACAAATGTTTCTGCTTTTATTTTTTCCTGAGACTCTCTTCTTCCCCAGTTGGGGTTCTTTGAGTTGATTTCACAGGAAGAACTCCCATTGTCACAAATGAAAGTCACATGTAATCTATAGAGAGGCAAATGGAACTCACCAGGAGGATAATGAAACAGACAGGTTTTGCTTAAATCAGAGAATGGGAAATAGATATCACTTTGAAATTATACTTTACCACAGCAGTGAAACCACAAGTTTACGAAGTAGGCATTTTGCTTAGGGAAATGGACAGAATTTGTGTACAAGAGAAGATCTAGTGGTAGAAGGGGGCCAGGAGAGAGGAGAAATTGACATTTTTAAATTGGGACAATATGGCAGATGAGTATGGCCATAGAAGCCTCACCAGACAGAAGGAAAAGTCGAAGTATCTATAAGGGACTTTACCTTCATCAATTTAAAACAACCTAGCAAAATTGGTATTTCTACAGTGTGCTAATTATAATTCCAGGCGAAAGCAAAGAAAATTGACATTTTAATTAGCATGGGCAGGTCTGCAATAATAATGAATCATTTCTACTGGCTGAATACTGAAAATAGCTTCTAGTTATTTTAGGATCCAGGCATTCAGGGTTCAGAAACAGAGTCTCCTAGTCCTTGAAATTAGTCAAATGTCTTTTTTTTTGTACTCCCTTAGGTCCTTCTGCCGGAGAAGGCAATGGCACCCCACTCCAGTACTCTTGCCTGGAAGGTCCCATGGGCGGAGGAGCCTGGTAGGCTGCAGTCCATGGAGTCGCTAAAAGTTGGACATGACTGAGCGACTTCACTTTCACTTTTCACTTTCCTGCACTGGAGAAGGAAATGGCAACCCACTCCAGTGTTCTTGCCTGGAGAATCCCAGGGATGGGGGAGCCTGGTGGCTGCCGTCTATGGGGTCGCACAGAGTTGGACACAACTGAAGCGACTTAGCAGGTCCTTCTGCAGGCCCTTTCCATCACACTTTCCACATTGTGTTGTAATTTTCTTTGTATACCTACAAAGCTAACTTGATCACTTAGCCACCATTCCTAATTCCATAAGCATACCTACTGAGTTTCTTCCAAATATGTTCCTTCTCCAAGAACTCCAATAAATGCTATTTTCTCCATCTCATATCACCCGTATCTGTTTTCTTACATGAACATGCCATTCAAATATTGGCATGTTATATATTCAAAGAAATGAAAATTTCTTTTCTCCAATTCCCAACTTGATGAATATGCAGAAGCAGATGTTTCAGGCGTCAGGTGAATGAAAAAAGGAGGAAAAGCAGGGGAAGACGGAAAAGGTAGGGAAAATATTTTCATGTTTACCAATATATGAGCTTAGCCAGACAAAGACAAGAAAGTAGGCATCAAATCATAGAGAAGAGAGTCAAACCAAGGGCATGTTTATTACCTGCATTGAACTACAGTTTAAAGACGGGAGAAAAATGACAAGAGATGTTGGTGCAGGCGGTAATAGATTGTGTGTTCACTGATGAGAAGCATAGATTCTATACCGACGAGAAGTGTAGATTCTATGTGGAAACTACAGGGAATCACTGAAGTATTTTGCAAAAGATGTGCTTTAGAAAGCACAGTGGCTCTGATGACAGTGTGACCAATGTGTAACCCTGATGTCAGCAGCATTGACCCCGTGTAGTGACATAGTAACAATGCCCTGGGATTCCCCCAAGGGCAGGGTCCTCTCAGAGAGCTCTGCTAGTTCCCTGGGGAGTTTTTGTTTCCTGGCTTCTCCAGTCTGCTTCTATTCCCTTTCAATATCAACCCCAATAGATAATCCAGCTTTCTTCTTTGATTTCAAACACACAATAAAAACTTTCTTCATTTATACCAAGTCTTTGTGAGCGTTAGTCGCTCAGTTGTGCCTGACCCTTTGCGACCCCATGGACTGTAGCCCGTCAGGCTCCTCTGTCCACGGATTCTCGAGCAAGAATACTGGAGTGGGTTGCCATTCCCTTCATCAGGGGATCTTCCTCACCCAGGGGTCGAATCTGCATCTCCTGTATTGCAGGTAGATTCCTTACCATCTGAGCCACCAGGGAAGCCCACACCAAGTCTTTAGTTTACTGTTTTTTTTCTTATTTTGTTTTGAAGACTACACTGACATTTTCTTAGGTAAGATGCAGAAAGGTTTACATGTCAACAACACAAAATCCCCTTGGCCATCCACTGCAGCCCACTAGAGTCTAACTGGGTTTCCCTAAGCAGTTACCTGTTTCTCTTTCCTTATGGTATCACTGTGACTTTCTCACTCCTTTTGGGCATATTCTCAGGAGCAAGAAATGGTTTTCCCTCTATTTGGCCAGCATGCCCTCTGCTCTGATGTCAGATTCCTGTACACTTGTCTGTCTGGGGTGGTTCAGCTGCCCCCAAGCAGGCATATCAAGGCATATTCCCATAAAGAGTATTTCTTCCTCAGAAGAAACTCTCACAACTGTTAGCAAATTAGATCTTTTTCATCGTGTTAAAAATCATTGAAAGAAGGCAAAGTTGCAATGAAAAAAAAAAAGACATAGTTGATACAGAGATATAAGGGGAGAAGAAGAAGATTATTTTAAGAGATAGCAAGACAGAATAAACAGATTGGGCACCAGTTGTGGCAGGAGAGACAAGGTCAAGGATGATTTTGTTTTCCTAGTTGGCCAACTGGAATGACCATAAATGATAATGACAGCCACCAAGCAGAAAATAGTGGATGATTATCATTAGTTGGTGTGTTCTGTTTTATGTGCTGAGTTGATACGTCTGTGGAACATGCAAATGAAGTTGTCTAGCAGGCCATTGGACTTGCTCATCTAGAACTCTGTAGCAAGACATTTAAACATCTACAGAACATCAGTAGGTTTGGAGCCATAAAATAAATTACATCATCCCAGACCAGTGTAATGTGCATGAAAAAGAAGTGACAATAACTCAGGGAGACATTCACACATAAAGAGTGGAGAGAGGAAAAGGAGTCCTTATAGAGCCTGGAGGAGCTGGCGGAATGGAGTAATGTAATAATCATGAAGAAACTAGTGTCTTGAGAGCCAACGAGGGCAAGTCTCCAGAAGGACATACTGGTCATAGCATCACTGCTATACAGAAATCAAGCCGTATGGCACCACGGTGCCCTCCTGGGTTTTCTGCTTTGTTGAAGAAACCAGTGTGAGATGTAGCAGATCCAAATTAAGCAGCTGGTTTAATTCCTATTAAGTTCTAACAATTTATTTGTCTTAACCCAGTTCTCATTTTCTTCGGGTAAATGTATTCAAAATGTTCCAGAATATGACTTTCTTATTTTCACAGCTATGGAATAAGGATAATCATAGGGGTCTGAGGGGCCATACATCACTTCCATTCTAAAAAAAAATGATAAAGCTGAGAGTCCCAAGGAAGCAAATGTAACATTAGCACAGCTATTATCAAGCAAGAACTGTTGCCTATTGAAAATTAGGCATATTTTTTAGTAGCTGCATTAAATCTCTCAGGTCACTGGGTCGGATATTACAGTAATTGATATAAAGAATAAATACAGATTACTGAATGTCTAGAAAAGTACTTATTAGAATCTGCCCTAGGACAGTGGTAATTTGATTTTCTTAATCTTATTTTCTTCTTCTATACGCTATTCTCAGATAGCCCTAACAAAATCTCCTTCAATATGATCTGCCTAGCTCCCTAATGTTAATGGATATTATTCTTTAGCAGAAAAGGATAACATGAAGACATATGTCCTACCTAAGAGAAAATACTCCATAGCAAGTAGTGGGGTGAGTGCTGTGGAATGTCACCCAGATGCCCCTTCAGGCTCTTGGCACCCTTTCCACAGGCTGCCGAGACAGTTGGCTGCTGACCTCTCAGAGCTGAGACTCTGCCTGAGTCAGAGGACCTGCCTCATCCAAGTTTATGTCCCACTGACAAGGGCAATTCGTATCCAACGGCTGGCTGATGTGAGTATGAAGCCAGAGTTGCCTTACGTCACTCACTGATTCTGGGCCACTCTAAAGACTCTAGCTGAGGGCTCTGTGCATCACAGTTCAACGGACCTGCTTCCCTCACTCCCTCATAGGCGCTGATCCCAAGAGTACCTGCTACTAAATTTCCTTCACACACTCTCTGTGTCTGCATCTGGTTTCCAGAGAACTTGACCCAAGCTAACGGATAGTACATGTTTATTTATATACTTTACATGAAGAGATAGTCAAATTACAAAGGAATTTAGCATTATAACTATCATTTTCTAAACCTTTCAAATGCAAAAGGACAAAGTGATTTACAATATGTATTGGTAATATTCAATCATCCACATTGTGTGTGTTAAAAGTTCAGTTAATAATTGTGTTCTCCATCATTTCTGGATATATGCCATTTTGAGCAAAGTGGTGAAAGTGAAAGTGAAGTCGTTCAGTCATGTCCAACTCTTTGCAACCCCATGGACTGTAGCCCACCAGACTCCTCTGTCCATGGGATTCTCCAGGCAAGAATACTGGAGTGGGTTGCCATTTCCTTCTCCAGGGGATCTTCCCGACCCAGGAATCAAACCTGGGTCTCACCGCATTGCGGGCAGATGCTTTAACCTCTGAGCCACCAGGGAAGCCTTAGTGGTATGCATCTCTTAATCTAACCATTTCCCTTCCCCTCCTCTTGAAAATTTCATGAAGTCTGCTGTGTTTTTGTTTTTGATGGTGTCATTACTGACAACTGCTAAATGTGCTTTCATTAACTTTGATTTCTATTGTCTTTGTTCTCAAATGTTTGCTATTCACAGTTACTTAACCTTTTATATCAATCTATAATCTTCATGGATTGCATTAGCTTACAGGAATATCTATTACATTTCTTAAAATACTCTGTGATTTTGTTTCTTCACCTCAATAACTTGCTTCTTTTGAAAACATATTCCTTGACACTTCTGTCATTTATTAAAGGAGCAGGGTGCCCTTTACATTAATCATTCCTTTTATATTTTAAAGTTCATTTTACTAGTTAGCAGTTAGAATGAGACTTTAATGGTGTTAATTAGAGAAACTAGAGGTGCCTTAATTGTGTGGTCAATCATTCTACACCCATGAATTCCTCCATGAAAACAAACATTCAGTGAATTAAAATAGTATATAAGACACCATTCCAAATCGAAGACAGCAGCAGAGCGCTTGACCTAAACTAAAAGCCTCATCAGAAGGCTACCTAGGCTCCTATCATCCTCTAATTGGTTAAGTGGTACAGGATTCTAAAAAGTAACAAGTGAATTTTATAAAGGCAAGAAAAAAGGAGAAAAACAGCTGACCTCATGCATCTGGTTATCTGATGGAGGCTGCAGTAGAAACAACTCACGGGTAAATAAATGCACAGCCTTCCACACACAGTGAGTCAGTGTTCCCAACAATTTAACCAATAAATACATCAGAATGTTCTTCTGTGCAGGGTAAGCAGAGGAGGCAGCCCAGGAAAAAATGTCCCCCTCCTCCACGATATGCACACACATAGAGGCATGCCAACGTAGAGGAACGTTTTCATCCTCAGTTTCTGTTTCTGCTAACTTTCCCTGCTTTTAAAACACTAAGCTAGCCAACAGAAAGAAGCATCTCCATTACACATTTCAGTAAAGGTTGCCCACTCTGATGTTGCCCGCTCTGAAAATTATAATTCTTTTCTAAATTCAGATAGGATCCACACTATTCATCAGGCTGTTATAATCCTGAAATATTGTATCATGTTTGTAAATAGCTGTCACCTGGTCACCATGGCTGTAGTCCCCACAGGCTTCCCACTCCATCCTCATCCACTCACCTCTCCACAGTCCACTGACTAAAGGGATAATGTTTCACGCTGCAAGGGACCCCAGAACCCTGCTCAAGATCCATAGCTGATGGCCACTCCTTGGTCACTGCAGATGATAAACTGGCCATTAGATACTTTTCCTATCAGTCCTACTACACAACGCAGAAATTAGAGGGATTACCTAATTTGTGGTTTTGTGAAGATGAAAAAAAGAGCTGCTTGAGAATGACCATTATAACAATCATGTTTTCTATGTGTCCTACAATCTTCTGAGAGCTTCGCATGCACAGTGTACTAATGAGGTGTCCCTCTTAGCCATATTTTACAGCCGAAGAAACCAAGACTTGGGCATGAAAAGTATTGCTGCGGAAAGCACACTGTTATCACCTGTAAGAAGTACATACAGTGTGCTGTGCAGTGGGTTCGGGCAAGAAGTTCCCATGTCTCCTTGCCTGTGTGATGAAGGGAATAGGATCAGTTCCACCAGTCCCTTCACAGAATCTCCCTCTTGCTCACATCCCACGCGATCCAATCAGCACTGAGATGTCGGCTTCTTGCTTCTAGTCCTCCTTACTCATCCTCAGCCTTCATCTTTACCTAGACACTCAACACCAGTCTTTAAGCTCTCCTGGTTTATTTGTGCTCTTCTCTAATGTGTTTTATACATATGCTCTTATTTTCCCCACTTTCAAATAACTTCTCTTGGAACCACTTCCTTTGCCAGATTGTGCCCTTGCTTTGTAGCGAAATTTATCCAAAAACTTATTTGCATTCCTTGTCTACAATCCCTCTTCTGCTCCTCTCTTCTAAATTCACCTGAGCAGGATTTCTTTCACCAGTGCTCTGAAACTGCTCTTGTAAAGGTCCCCAGTAGCAATCACATTGACAAATCCAGTGGTCAATTCTCAGTCCACACCTAGCTGAACACACAGCAGTGTTTGATACATGGGATCACTATAGTATCCAAGACACTGCATAGCCATGGCTTCCCTTGTAATTTCCAGGATTCCACATTTCCCTGACTCTCCTCGCATCTCACTGGTTGCTCATTCTCATCTCCTGTGACGGTGCCTCTTTGTCTCTCAAACTTCCTAATGTTGGTGCTCTCCCAGATCCCAGTCCTCAGCCCTCCTCACTTCTCTGTCTCTACTCAGCCCCTTTAGAGACTGTGATCGTAAGTAATTATTTACATTCCAACAGCTTCCAACTTACACATCCAAGCTCAGATTTCTCTCCCAGACTCTGTCTTCGTATAGCCCACAGCCTATATAACAACTCCCTTTGCATATTTAAAGAACGTCTTCCACCTAACGTGTCCAAAACTCTGCCAGGATCTTCCTTCCCCAAACCACGCGGTCCATGGTCTTCTCACATTAATTCACGGTCATTCCATCTCTCCAGGTTTCAGGTGAACACCTCAGAGCTATCCTTGACGTTTTTTTTTTTTTTCCCTCTCACAAAGAAGAGCCAAGCCAGCAAGGAAATCCTGTCAGCACCATCTTCAACATACTGCAATTGTGTGGTAGTTTGAGCATTCTTTGGCATTGCCTTTCTTTGGGATTGGAATGAAAACTGACCTTTTCTAGTCCTGTGGCCACTGCTGAGTTTTCCAAATTTGCTGGCATATTGAGTGCAGCACTTTCATAGCATCATCTTTCAGGATTTGGAATGTTTTCTTGGTATCTCTAATTTTCTTGAGGAGATCTCTAGTCTTTCCCATTCCACTGTTTTCCTCTGTTTCTTTTCAGTGATCACCTAGGAAGGCTTTCTTATATATCCTTGCTATTCTTTGAAAGTCTTACCACAGAGCATTGCTTCTCAGCCCCTGCTGTTCTTTTCCTTGTGGAGCAAGCTTCCCTGTCATGACGCTCCTGGGCTCTGTCCACCCCTGGCTCACTCTCCCCCGTTATCTGTAAGCAGATTTAGAAGTGATAAGCTGGCATAATTATTACTTCCTCTCCCTGTTACTCTTGACAGCTGGTCTGCCCTTGGAGAACACATGTCCTCCAGTGGCCTAAGGGGCCTTGCAACTAAGTGCATACATTTCCTCAATTCTCAAATATAATCTCATATCTGTAATACAGTTGATGTCTTTATTATCATATGCCTTTCCCACTCATTCATTTATTCCTTCACCCATTCAACAAATAATTATTAAGTGCCTATTATAAACCAGGTACTATCTAACAAGGAGCTTCCCCAGTGGCTCACTGGTAAAGAATCTGCCTGCAATGCAGGAGACATGGAGATGCAGGTTCTATCCCTGGATCAGAAAATGCTCTGGAGAGGAAATGGCATCCTACTCAAGTATTCTTGCCTGCAAAATCCCATGGATAGAGGCCCTGGCAGGCTACAGTTCACGGGGTCACAGAAGAGTTGGACATGGCTGAGCAACTAAACAAAAACTATCTAACATGAGGATTCAGCCATGAACAAAACAGACAAAAAATATCCTGTGTTCACTGATCCATGTTGCTATCTTTACGGTTGGAAGAGATAAGCAAGGTAAATGAGTAAAATTATATTGATCAACAACCTGGGTAAGGAATACAGAGGAGCTGCTTATTGGCCTGGTTATAGCCCAAGAAAGAACAATGTTGTGGATTATTCAGTCTCCTGAGTCAGAAAGATTATCATCATATTCTCCTGTCTGCATCCTTGATTGCAAGCCATAGAAAGGAACACTGACTCTCTTATGCATAGGTGAGACTAATAAAACCATAGAGGGGTTCACAAAGTATAGAAGCAGGCTTGATATGTAAACAGGAGCCAAGAAAGCTCTGGAAGCCGACCACAGAGTGTGATCTCTGACCGCTCATTTCTGAAGTCACTGCTAAAGACCTCACAGCTCCTCAGCTGTTTCTCAAGGGACAGGTTCCCAGACAGGAGCATCCTGATGGTGGAGCTGAAACCAGGCGCACATGCTCTGGCTGTCAGAGACAGGGGGAGGGACTAACTGGCCTTTTTCAATTTCCATAGCAAAAGGGATGAAGGGTTCTGCTTCCCACTTAGCCTCACCTAATGAGATCATTCAAAAAATCAAACTGGTTCGGTGTTGTGCTGCCTGGCTGGCCAAAAGACATTTATCCATTTTATTATACTGGGCTTCCCAGGTGGCGCTAGTGGTAAAGAACCCACCTGACAATGCAGGAGACATAAGAGACGCAAGTTCGATCCTTGGTTGGGGAAGATCCTCTGGAGGAGGGCGTTGCAACCACTCCACTATTCCTACCTGGAAAATCCTAGGGACAGAGGATCCTGGCGGGCTACAGACCATAGGGTGACACAGAGTTGGACACGACTGAAGAAACCTAGCACTTGGTATATTAACATCATGTTATTTCATGCACCTTAAGTCCAGTTAATCATAGTTTTCTGCTTCCCTTTTTATAAGATATGCTTTCAGCCTAATTTTTTTTCTTTTAATCTTATGACCAGAAATTGGGAAGAAAAAACATCATTTTAAAACTGCAAATACTTCTGTCTCCTGACAGATGGAGAATCAAATTAACCACTGAGGCAAACTGCCCCTTTATTTTCTGAAAAACAAAAACCAAAAAACAAAAAACCACACCTATTGCACACCAGAGCATCCATCCCCAGCATCCTGAGTACAGACGTTTCCAGCAGAGCTATGTCTCTGAAGATTTAGCTGGCTGTTGAGACACATGTTTCAAGTTTTCTATAAGAACAGAAACTGCCCTCCTCTTTGTAGTTTGTTTTTGCAGCAATGTGTGCATGTGCGTGTGTACTCGAGTTCAAGCGCTTTCTCAGAGGTAATTTGGGAGCAAAGATGCTAAAAACTGAAGAAATATGATATTTGCTGTGCGCAGACAAGAAACAGTAAAGAAACTGGAAATATAATGCTCAACATATGGTATTGTTCAAAAGGGAACAACACAGAGTTAGGAAAATAGACTTATTTTGGACAGTGTTTGGAGGTGATGATCTTTTGCAAGTCTCAGGACAAGATGGTGAGTTGTGAGTAGGCTCCCCTCTGGAGAGCAAACGTCCCGCGAGCCCCAATTCAGCCACCGCTCATTTTGCTGCAGCTACTACAACAGCTGCGCGCACGTCTACGCCCAGGAGCCCAACCTGACAGCTCCTGCTGCCTCTGCTCTGACCCTCCCCTTCCCCCGCGTCGCTGGCTCCTGACGCAGCACCTGACGCAGCACCTGACGGGAGGGCAGCCGCGCGGTGCGCACTGGGTAATCCGCCCGCCCTCTAACTGCAAGGCAGTCTGAGCCAGCCAGTGGGCCGCGTCAGGAGAGAGGTCTTTGCCAATAGTCCCCTGTCTCCTGCCAAGGTGGGGGATTCCCAAACGTTGGAAAGAGTTTGAATAGATAAACAGTGACAAATGACCACCACAGTTTCTAATGTTGTAAATACGGTGTTGTATTTAGAACACAATCAAATGTTAATTAGTTTTGGCCACTGTTACCTTCATTTTCTACCTCGGAATCATGAGATAACGACAGTATGATGGCCAGAAATTTAAATTTTCTGGCATTAAAAATTCTTTTCAATTCGTTAATTCAAGCAATCCAATAAGTACCTATTAAGTGCCAAATCTCAACTTTTGGTATTTAGTAATAATTCGGAGTTGTTTGAGATGAGAAGCAATGTAGAATGCCTTACATAAACATTTTATTAAATATTCAGAAATTACTCAAAATTTAAAATATCTAGAAAAAGCAAATCTTAGAACTGTACTCTCTCCCTAAACTTTTCTGAATTTGCCTTCTTTTCCAATTTTCTTTCATATCTCTGATACTTTTTCATCTTAAATTCTCACAGAATTGTATCTAAAATATTACAAATTTACAAATGAAGGCAGTAGGGACATAATAAATGATATTGGGGTGTTTTTTTTGATAAAACACTCTGCTGCTGCTAAGTCACTTCAGTCATGTCTGACTCTGTGACCCCATAGACAGCAGCCCACCAGGCTCCCCCGTCCCTGGGATTCTCCAGGCAAGAACACTGGAGTGGGTTGCCATTTCCTTCTCCAATGCATGAAAGCGAAAAGTGAAAGTGAAGTCGCTTAGTCGTGTCTGACTCTTAGCAACCCCATAGACTACAGCCTACCAGGCTCCTCCGTCCATGGGATTTTCCAGACAAGAGTACTGGAGTGGGGTGCCATGCACTCTAGAGACACAGAAATATCTCCCCTGAATCTCAAAACACATTTTCAAACATCATGTAATAAACTCATACTATGTGACAGAAAACACAGTCTGGTTTTGAGACAGACTTGTTAATAAATAGTTACAAAAAAAAATAAAACAAATTTTTTTACCTTTCACAATTAAATAATTAACCTACTTTAAAGTTTACTTATGATGTGAAGTAAAATGTATTTTCACTTCCTTCAATATGAAAACCTATCCCAGAATCACTTGTTTAATCATATTTCTCTTCTTCCTTGATCTATAACATAAGCATCATTGAACATCTAGCTGAAATTGAGCCAGGGCTCTCTACTGTGCCCACTGCACTATCTCTATACCCGCATTAATGCCAGGCTCTCCAAGCACAGTGAACTGCTCCAGAGAAGTCTTCTCTGAAGGAGGTTTAATGGGCTCAGGCACTTGGCTCATGCAGGCAGGAGATGATCCAAAAGAGATCCCCAGAGGCTGGGCCTGGGTCAGGGTCTCTCACTTCTGAAACTGGCCCATCTAGAACCAGCGATAAATTCCTCCCTATGTTGTGTTTCCTTCCTGTTATTCCCAAATCTCCGTTAAAAGTGTGCCAAATTGTATACCCTTGACTCATCTTTCACCCAGGGAAAGCAGAGACGGTACAAGGAGGTAACAGGAGGAGAACAGTACCAAGATGCGCAGCTGCTGGAGGCAGTGTTCCATCAGCATTTCACATTTCTGCGCTCAGGACCTTCTGAGCAAAGAGCACTGACACCTGTGTAGAAGGAAAACTGAAGAGCAACCCTAAAGATACGGACATCTGGAGAGAGCGAAGAGTTATCACCCTGGAACCATCTGTTCACACTGCAGAGTGAGGATTTGTTCACATTACAAAACAAAAACCATTTTCTCTTTCTTGCACTTTCTTTCCCTCCCCCTACCCATCATCTCCTTCCTCCCCAGTTTCCCTTGAAGCTCCCAGAGGGCACGATGTGCAGTTGTGCCTGCAACTCTTATATAAATTCCAAGTTTCATAATCTGGGGATTCCTCGCCTACAGTGCAAACCTCTGCATGGGTGGGTACATACAGCACTCAACGTGCATTCAACCCCTGGAGAATTTGGGCTCAGAGAACTGATGGAAGCTGCTATATGAGAAGGGTCCACTCCCTGATCTTGAGATGTTATGTTTATATAAATAAAGATATAGATTATACACACACACACACACACAGAGAGAAGGGTTTGGAGACAGACGTACGAGGACAGAGATAGAAGACTATGGCAGGCCAACTTGCTAGCTTGCAAGTACAGTAACACTGCAGACTTTTCACAGCTCAGACTTAATCACTGCTACAATTCAAGTAAAATTTATTTGGAGATCACAGAAAGTGATCTTGAAATGATACACAATGGCCCACGGGCAACAGGGAGACAAGAAACCTGGGTCTGTGAGAAGAATCCAGGACAGATTTGTTCTCAAAGCTTCCAATAACTCTGGGGCAAGAAAACCAGCATGACAGGTTGAATGTTTTTTATATAGATTGAACTTTATATACTTATATAAGGTAAGGGGGTTAGGAGATGAGGTTGGAAGAGTAGGCTGGACTATGACCAAAAGTACTAATATCACATTGAAGAATTTGGACTTCATTCTATAGGTAGTCAATAATTTTAAGCAATGATCAGATCTGTGGATTTTTTAATTTTGTTTTTGTTTTAAGATCACTCTGACAACAATGTGCCTAGTATAAATTATAAGAGGTGACTGGCAAGAGGGAGAAAATACAGAGGCTATTATATTAGTCTAGGTAACAGATGATGAAGTCTTCTACTAAAGTCTATAGATTCTAGCCCTGTCTCTCTTAAATGGATGTTACAATTAGAACTAGCTTCTGTGCTGATTGGAAATGCATTCATCCCTGACTACAGAATTTGGATTATAACAAAGAAATTTCTGCTCATCCAAACTGAATATCTAATCAGTCTCCACTACATATGCCCTGGCTACACTGCTTCTTATAACTAGATGTTCAGCAGATTCTTAAGCCACATCTTTCCTTGAGGTCTTCCTACTCTTCTCCTCTTATTCCACAGCCCTTACAGAACATAACTGGGAATACCTACTTTCTTCCCTTGTGCCATTCTTTCATCCTCTGTCTTCTGATCATCTACCTCCAACTTCTCAATTTCTTCCTGTCATTCCAGCCCTGAAAATGAAAGTGTTAGTTGCTCAGTTGTGACGGACTCTTGGTGACCGCATGGACTGTAGCCTGCCAGGCTCCTCTGTCCATGGAATTCTCCAGGCAAGAATACTGGAGTGGGTTGCCATGCACTTCTCCAGGGGATCTTCCCGACCCAGGGACTGAACCTGGGTCTCCCACACTGCAGGCAGTTTCTTTACTGTCTGAGCCTCCAGGGGCATCCCTGAAGGCTCCCATTTGTAACTGATAGCTGACAGTGATGATGCCCCTCGCTAAACCAAGGAAACAATATCCAGGGCTTCAGACACCTTACTTCCATGTCTCTGCCATCCTAGGCCCTGCTGTTGTTGACCTTGCAGTCTTTCTCCAGCAAGCTGTGCACAATTTGAGCCCATAATTCACTGTATCCTGACTCATCCCTCTGGTGCCATTTCAAGATCCAGTGGATTTTACATCTATTAAAGGATCTTCCTTCTTCTCCTCACTGGTAATGTCTCTGTGTCTTTATCCCTGGAAACATTTGACCCTTAGAAAGAAGGTAAACTTAAACTTGTAGTACCCTAGCAAAATAGAAATTAAAAAAACATTATCTCCACTTTATAGGTAGAAAAACTAGGTTGCAGAGACATGAAGTGACTTGCTTCAGAGTCACCCAGTTAGTGGGTGTCAGTGCTGGGACACATAACCTGACTGTCTAACCCATCACCTACCACTATTTCTAGGATAACATCCTACCCAGTTAGAAACATTTTTGAAACAAACTGCTTTCATTCATACCCAAGGACTTAACTAAAACTCAAAGAAAAAAAAAAAAAAAAGGAAAACCTTGGAATAGAGCTTATAATGTTATGATTCAAACTGTTTTTCTTTAAAAAAAAAAAAGCATAACACTTTTTCAGAACTTTTGGACTATTTCAGACAGAAACCAGTGGATGTAAAATATTAGAGTTCAAGAAAAATCCTTTTAAAATGATTTCCAACAGTCCAGATAATAGTGGGAAAGGGTTTAATGAGCATAGTCAAAGTAACAATTTTCATCACACTATACATACACAACTGAGAAAAAAGGAAATCTAGTAAAAATAGAATATTTTATTAGCATAGTCAAAGTAGCAATTTTCATCACACTATACATACACAACTGAGAAAAAAGGAAATCTAAAAAATACTGTTATCATGTCATTATATGATTGTATAATTTTCCCCCAAGAAATATAAAGACTTGAGCCAATAGTTTAAGAGATAGGTGAATCTGCAATAGATTAGATAACTTGATGTTTCTTCCAAAAGCATTAAATACTATAGAAATTCCAACAACAAAAAAAGTCCTTGAATTTTCATTAAAGCTTTTATCTCCCATGATCTCAACAAATAAAAAGAGATGACTTGGTTTCTGTGCCTGCCACAGACATTTTTCAGTAAGGTTTACAAACTAAACATTTTGTTTTAAATATTTTATATGTATTGAAATAAGAAACAGAATAGAAAACATTCATTATTCCTCTAAGGTATAACTTCAATATTCAATGAATATGTAAATTCTACATGGTTCATGATATTATTTAACTCCATATACCCTGAATACAAGAACTGTCAAGTGTGATCAGAGTATTTTTTTTTCCTTTCAGCTTACCTGCGAGATATAATTAAATATAAAATTGTGTAAGTTTATGGTATACAATGTGATGATTTGGTGTAGTTACATATTATGAACGGAGAAGGCAATGGCACCCCACTCCAGTACTCTTGCCTGGAAAATCCCATGGACGGAGGAGCCTGGTGGGCTGCAGTCCATGGGGTCGATAAGAGTCGGACACGACTGAGCGACTTCCCTTTCACTTTTCACTTTCACGCACTGGAGAAGGAAATGGCAACCCACTCCAGTGTTCTTGCCTGGAGAATCCCAGGGACGGGGGAGCCTGGTGGGCTTCCGTCTATGGGGTTGCACAGAGTCAGACACGACTGTAGTGACTTAGCAGCAGCAGCACATATTACAAAGTGTTTACCACAGTAAGTTTAGTTTATACATCTATCACCTCTCACTTCACAGAGGACCTTTTTTTTTTTTTGCCTTGAGATCTTTTAAGATGTACTCTCTCAGCAACTTTCAAGTATGAAATACAGTGTTGTTAACTATAGTCATCATGTTTAACATTATGGCAACATGTATTCATCTTACACATGGAAGTTTGCACCCTTTGATCACCCTTCACCCGTTTTTCCCAGCGGCCCTGGAAACAACCAATATACTCCACTTCCACGTCCTTCTTACTTAAAGTTGTTGTTCAGTCACTCAGGTGCATCCGACTCTTTGTGACCCCATGGACTGCAGCACCCCAGGCTTCCCTGTTCTTCACCATCTCCCAGAGCTTGCTTAAACTCATGTCCATTGAGTCAGTGATGCCATCCAACCATCTCATCCTCTGTCGTCCCCTTTTCCTCCTGCCTTCAGTCTTTCCCAGCATCAGGGTCTTTTAAAATGAGTCAGTTCTTCTCATGGCCAAAGTATTGGAGCTTTGGCTTCAGTATCAGTCCTTCCAGTGAATATTCAGGGTTGATTTCCTTTAGGATTGACTGGTTTGATCTCCTTGCAATCCAAGGGACCCTCAAGAGTCTTCTCTAGCAACATACCTGTGACTATATGGACTTTTTTTGGCAAAGTGATGTCTCTGCATTTTAATACTCTGTCTAGATTTGTCAGAGCTTTTCTTCCAAGGAGCAAGCGTCTTTTAATTTCATGGCTGCAGTCGCCATCTGCAGTGATTTTGAGTCCAAGAAAATAAAGTCTGCCACTGTTTCCATTGTTTTCCCATCTATTTGCCATGAAGTGATGAGGAGACCATTTAAGTAAGTGTTCTCTTCTTCCAGCCTTTACAGATTCACTGTGGCATGGAAAAATGGTCACTAGTTAGCTCAGGGTGGGGTACTGGGTGGGGAAACAGGCAGAGTCCATGGGCAGGCAGGGCTTGCTCTCAGGGTCTCTAGCTGGTCAAGACCACTGCCATGCTCTCTGGTCAAGGAGAGGCAGCGGATGCCTCTAGCTAAGCTCGATGGCTGCGTGAGCCTGCCGGCTGGCTTCTTTCTTCTAGCGAGGCCACGGTGTGGTCTTTGTGCCCAGGAGGGGCTTCTGGAGGTGCTTCACAGTCAGGTCAGGCCACTAGCTAGGCTCTGGTCAGTGGGGCTGCAGGCTAAGTAACCTGGCAGGGCAGTGCCACTGGTTGGATTCTACCATTTGGCATGGCTGTGGGCTGGTTTGAACACCTGTTCCTGGTCTGGTGGGGCCCCAGGCTGTGCTAAACTGGATGGTGGGGTGCATGAAGAGCTTTGTGGTTGGGGGGGGACTCAGTCTGTGGTCTGTGCTCCACAGCTGTATGGAGCTGAAGCCTGTGCTCTGCAGTAGGGCAGGGTCACTATCCAGGCTCCCAGGTACCGCAGGTTATGTTTTGTGACTGGTCAGGGCCACTGGCTGGTCTCCTTGCCTGGGCAAGGCCACAGGCTACATTCAACAATTGAGTAGGGCTGCAGGGCTGGGCTGTAGGCCACTCGGGGTCATTACTGAGGGTCCTTGGTTATGCAGAGTTGTAGGCTATGCTCAACGGTTGGGCAGGGCTGCTGGCTTGGTTCCTGGGTCTGTCGAATGGGTTCTGCAGCTTTTGCCAGGCTTCCTGATTGAGTGGGACAAGAGGCTTTGCTCAGCAATTGACTGTAGATGCATATTTGTTTCTCTGCCCAAGTGGACTCATAAAACAAGCTCGACAGTGGTAGGGCTTATTGTCTAGGGATCCAAATCAGGCACAGTTTCCATTTCTTGGCTAAATGGGTCCACTGACTTGACTCTCCTCATATGATTCGGATGGGAGGGTCCCATTAGCTGAGATCTCTGCTAGAGATCTACTGCAAGTAGGAATATCTGAACAATATCTGAAGCCCAGTTGCTGTGAACCCTGTCTGCTTTGTGTCTATCTGATTGATTCCCAGTGTTTCTCCTGATGGTCACCATGAAGTGAAATTTAAGGAGACCTCTTGTGAAGGGTCCTGCAATACTTTGCAGCCCCACTAGAGAAATCACAGGCCAAGGGGTGGGGATCGGGTACCATATTCTTGAAGTGCTATGCCAGCCTAGGCGTGATGGGAGCAATGCGGTCAAAGCAAAACTGCTTGTCAGACCCGTCTAATCCAATTCTCCTCTTCTCTGTGGACCAGTGAGTGCTTCAGCCTCACCCCGGGATCTGGGATTTTTACAATGGTGTCTTCTCTATGTAGAGTTTCTAGCTGGTCTTCTTATGAGTGTCTTTAGAGTGTTTTACATTTAAGAGTATATTTGAATATTTAAGTTTGTTCTCATTCTTCTAGCCCACATAACCCATACCCCGTAATCCACTGGATTATGCAAAACTCTGAATCCTTATGTTTCAAGAAACTCAAGGTCAGCCTGGCTTTGAATGGTGATGCTTTCCATAGTTATTGCTTTTCTTATGCTATACTTGAAGCCACTATCCAGTATCTGTTAAATATTGCTTCTTAGGGAATGCTAAAGAAGTGCCTCTCCCAGACCTTGTCTACAGGAATTAAGTCCTCCAGCGTCCATGAGCCACTCCCAGCGGTGGCCCATTACCTGCTGAGGAGCTTTGCAAATCTCCATCATCCACAGAATCTATTACCCATCAACACAGCCTGCCTCAGTGAATCCCTGCTGAGAACACTCTCTTCTTCTTCCAAGCATCAGCCTCTCTCCCCTCATTCTCTTCTTCTCTTGACAACTTCACTGCATCCCTTGTTGAGCCTGACTGCCCCAACAAAGGCTACCTGGCTAAACCTGAAGGTGATACAAAAGGGAAAAGGAGGGGCCCTTGATCAATGATTCTCAAAACACACTGGATAAGTACAGCTTGAAATACCTTTAAATGTATACATCTTAGTCAGTTTTGAGTGGATCCCAGAAATTTATAGGAAGGGCCTTGAATAAGTTGGAAAGAGGTGGTTCAAGACCACACTTGGAAAAATATTGGCTTAGGTCCTACAGTGGGCTTCCCTGGTGGCTCAGATGGTAAAGACCCTGCCTGCCATGCAGGAGACCTGGGTTCGATCCCTGGGTTGGGAAGATGCCCTGGAGGAGGGCATGGCAACCCATTCCAGTATTCTTGACTGGAGAATCCCCATAGACAGAGGAGCCTGGGGGGCTACAGTCTATGCGGTCACAAAGAGTCAGACATGACTGAGTGACTAAGAACAAACAAGAACAGGGTCCTACAATACAAATGCCTGGCCAATCCTCCAGAAGGGATAGGAATGGAAAAGTGCCTCTCAGCCTTTTACTCTCAACATACAGTCAGCTTCAATGTGGAAAGTAACAGTTATTTCTCAAATCTTGTTGTCTAGCTTAATGTGCTTTGCAACCGTTTTCTAAAATATAAATATTCTGGATGTCAGAATGAGAATCTGTCCATCTGAACTGACAACAGCTAATAGATCAAATCATTTAGTGTGCAAGAAGCAAAAACTGTATTAACATGATATATATTCAAATAATTTACATGTCTATATAAAGCACAAGCTGGAATCAAGATTGCCGAGAGAAATATCAATAACCTCAGATACACAGATGACACCACACTTATGGCAGGAACACGAAGAAGAACTAAAGACCCTCGTGATGAAAGTGAAAGAGGAAAGTGAAAAAGTTGACTTAAAACTCAACATTCAGAAAACTAAGATCATGGCATCTGGTCCCATCACTTTATGGCAAACAGATGAGGAAACAATGGAAAGAGTGACAGACTTTATTTCCTTGGGCTCCAAACCACTGCAGATGGTAACTGCAGCCATGAAATTAAACACACTTGCTCCTTGGAAGAAAAGCTATGACCAACCTAGGCAGCATATTAAAAAGCAACAACATTACTTTGTCAACAAAGGTCCGTCTAGTCGAAGCTATGGTCTTTCCAGTAGTCATGTATGGATGTGAAAACTGGACTGTAAAGAAAGCTGAGCACTGAAGAATTGATGCTTTTGAACTGTGGTGTTGGGGAAGACTCTTGAGAGTCCCTTGGACTGTAAGGAGATCTAACCAGTCCATCCTAAAGGAGATCAGTCCTGAGTTTTCATTGGAAGGACTGATTCTGAAGCTGAAACTCCAACACTTTGGCCACCTGATGTGAAGAACTGACTCATTTGAAAAGACCCTGATGCTGGGAAAGATGGAAGGCGGGAGGAGAAGGGGACAACAGAGGATGAGATGGTTGGATGGCATCACCAACTCAACGGACATGAGTTTGAGTAGGCTCCGGGAGTTGGTGATGGACAGGAAAGCCTGGTGTGTTGCAGTCCATGTGGTTGCAAACAGTCAGACACGACTGAGCAACTGAACTGAACTGAATAAACTGCCTAGTTGCTAAATCATGTCTGATTCTCTTGTGACCCCATGGACTTTAGCTCATCAGGCTCCTTGGTCCATGGAATTTCCCAGGCAAGAATTCTGCATTTCCTCCTCCAGGGGATCTTGCCAACCCAAGAACTTATGTCTCTTGCATTGCGGGCAGAGTCTTTACTGCTGAGACACCAAAGAAGGCTATCTATGTAAATTACACATACATAATTTCAGACTATTATATTGCAAGTGTTTTCATTGCCAGCTTATTTTGTAAGCCAATATGTTATACACTGGAGAAGGAAATGGCAACCCACTCCAGTGTTCTTGCCTGGAGAATCCCAGGGACAGGGAAGCCTGGTGGGCTTCTGTCTATGGGGTCTCACAGAGTCGGACATGACTGAAGCAACTTAGCAGCAGCAGCAGCATGTTATACATATGTCTTCTCAGGTGGTTTAGGGATAAAGAATCCACCCGCCAATGCAAGACATGCTGGAGACATGGGTTCAGTACCTAGGTTGGGAAGATCCCCTGGAGGAGGAAGTGGCCACCCACTCCAGTATTCTTGTATGGAAAATTCCATGGACAGAGAGGAGCCTGGTAGGCCACAGTCAGTTTTTTGTATTAAATATTCTCTCATTTAAATTGTGGTGTATTTTCTATCTCCTAATAGGACCCTGACCAACACAACATCCAAGTGGAGATGCTTCTTAATGATTTGCAGATGCAGCTTTAAAGAGATATTTAAACAGGAGATTTATACTTGGAAGACTCCAGAATACTGATGGAATTTAAAGCAAAGGGTAGATGATTAATCATGGAGAGGATAAAACATTTACTTTGAAAGCTGCCCCATTAATTATTTTGTACTTCTTACATATTCCCATTCTTAAGTAGAAATGGTTCTTACTATAAGATTGGGTAAGTACTGTGAGGTGAAAGCAAAACAAGAAAGAATTTCTCTGTGAGAAAAGTAAAGTTACTTTGTGCTTCTTTATAAGGCAAAAATAGATGTATATGTATAACATCGCTTGCTTGGGTTGTGCTCATTTGGGTCCGACTCTGTGCAACTTCATGGACTGTTCAGTTCAGTTCAGTTGCTCAGTCGTGTCCGACTTTTTGCGACCCCATGAATCGCAGCAGGCCAGGCCTCCCTGTCCATCACCAACTCCCAGAGTTCACCCAGACTCATGTCCATCAAGTCAGTGATGCCATCCAGCCATCTCATCCTCTGTCGTCCCCTTCTCCTCCTGCCCACAATCCCTCCCAGCATCAGAGTCTTTTCCAATGAGTCAACTCTTCACACGAGGTGCCCAAAGTACTGGAGTTTCAGCTTTAGCATCATTCCTTCCAAAGAAATCCCAGGGCTGATCTCCTCTAGAATGGACTGGCTGGATCTCCTTGCAGTCCAAGGGACTCTCAAGAGTATTCTCCAACACCACAGTTCAAAAGCATCAATTCTTTGGTGCTCAGCTTTCTTCACAGTCCAACTCTCACATCCATACATGACCAGAGGAAAAACCATAGCCTTGACTAGACAGACCTTTGTTGGCAAAGTAATGTCTCTGCTTTTCAATATGCTATCATGGACTGTAGCTTACTCTTTGTGATATTTTATGTTTCAGATGTTCAACTGTGTTTCACCTTATTTTAAGACACTGATGGGCAAGTTTATCATATTTATCATAAAACATAAAAAGAAAAAGGATTATTTCCAAAAAAGAGAATACTTAAAAATGAATTTTCATATACTATGGAGTCTCCTTCTTTTGATTCCTTTTCTAATAACAATACACTATAGCCACCAACTATTTGTTCACTGACTATTCATGATCCAAGAAAAATGGATCCCAGCTACTAAATAGGGACCCAAGTAGATGATTTCCTCAGAAGAGTCATATAACTATTTCAAAGAAGAGGAGAGTATGTGAAAGACCTCTTAAAATAGAATTCAGCAGAATAGGAAAGATGAAAACAGATTTACTGAAAGACATACATCATTATTATAATATTATATGTCTTTCAACGTATTGGGTATGTCTTTCAATATCACAGTAATCCAAGTCTATGCTTAAGTCACTGATGCTGAAGAAGCTGAAGTTGACCAGTTCTAATAAAGATCTACAAGACCTTCTAGAAATAACACCCCCCGCCCAAAAAAAAGACATCCTTTTATCACAGGGGATTGGAATGCAAAAGCAGGAAGTCAAGAGATACCTGGAGTAACAGGCAAGCTTGACCTTGGAGTACAAAATGAAGCAGGGCAAGGGTTAACAGAGTTTTGTCAAAAGAACACATTGGTCAAAGAAAAGACCCTTTTCCAGCAACACAAGAAATGACCCTACACATGGACATCCCAAATGGTCAACACCAAAATCAGACTGATTGTATTCTGTGCAGCCAAAGATGGAGAACCTATATACACAGTCAGCAAAAACAAGACCTGGAGCTGACTGTGGCTCAGATCATCAGATCCTTATTACAAAATTCAGGCTTAATTGAAGAAAGTTGGGAAAACCACTAGGCCATTCAGATATGACCTAAATCAAATCCTTTATGATTATACAGTGGAGGTGATGAATAGATTCACTCAAATAGATCCTGTAGACAGAGAGCCTGAAGAACTATGGATGGAGCTTTGTCACATTGAATAGGAGGCAGTGACCAAAACCATCCCCAAGAAAAAGAAATGCAAGAAGACAAAGTGGTTATCTGAAGAGGCTTTACAAATAGTTGAAGAAAGAAGGGAAGTAAAAAGCAGGGAGAAAGAAAAGATATAACCAACTGAATACAGAGTTCCAGAGAACAGCAAGGAGAAATATGAAGGCCTTCTTAAATGAAAAATGCAAAGAAACAGAGGAAAAAAATAGAATGAGAAAGACTAGAGATCTCTTCAGTGGAACATTATACACAAAGATGGGCACAGTAAAGGACAGATACTGTAAGGACCTAACAGAAGCAGAAGAGATTAAGAAGAGGTGGCAAGAATACACAGAAGAACTACACAAGAATTTTTTAATGACTGGGATAACCACGATAGTGTGATCACTCACCCAGAGCCAGACACCATGGAGTTTGAAGTCAAGTGAACCTTTGGAAGCATTACTACAAACAAAGCTAGGGAAGGTGATGGAACTCCAGCTGAGCTATTTCATATCCTAAAAGATGATGTTGTTAAAGTAATGCACTCAATATGCCAGCAAATTTGGAAACCTCAGCAGTGTACACAGGATAGAAAAATGTCAGTTTTCATTTCAATACCAAAGAAGGGCAATGCCAAAGAATGTTCAAACTACTGGACAACTGCATTCATTTTGCATGCTCATAAGGTTATGCTCAAAATCCTTCAAGCTGGGCTTCAGCAGTATGTGAACTGAGAAATTTCAGAGGTACCAGCTGGGTAGAGAGAAGGCAGATGAACCAGAGATCAAATTGCCAACATTCATTGGATCATAGAGAGAGCAAGGGAATTCTAGGAAAACACCTACCTGCTTCATCAACTACACTAAAGCCTTTGACTGTGTGGATCACAACAAACTGTGAAAAATTCTTAAAGAGATGGGAATAACAGACCATCTTACTTGTCTCTTGAAAAACCTGTATGTTGGTCAAGAAGCAACAATGAGAACCGGAAATGGAACAATGGACTGGTTCAAAATTGGGAAAGGAATACATCAAGGCTGTACATTGTCACCTTGTTTATTTAACTTATATGCAGAGTGCATCATGCAAAATGCTGGGCGGGATAAATCACAAGCTGGAATCAAGATTGTCAGGAGAAATAACAACAACCTCAGATATTAAAATGATACCACCTTAATGGCAGAAAGCAAAGAGGAACTAAAGAACCTCTTGATGAAGGTGAAAGAGAAAAGTATAAAACCTGGCTTAAAATTCAACATTCAAAGAACTGAGACCATGGCGTCCGGGCCCATCACTTCATGGCAAATAGAAGGGGAAAAAGTGAAAACAGTGATAGATTTTATTTTCTTGGGCTCCAAAATCACTGTGGATGGTGAATGCAGCCATGAAATTAAAAGACTCTTGCTCCTTGGAAGGAAAGCTATGACAAACCTAGACAGAGTCTTAAAAAGCAGAGACATCACTTTGCTGACAAAAGTCCATATAGTCAAAGCTATGGTTTTTCCAGTAGTCATCATGTACGGATGTGAGAACTGGACCATAAAGAAGCTGAGCACTAACGAAATGATGCTTTCAAACTGTGGTGTTGGAGAAGACTCTTGAAAGTCCCTTGGAAATCCAGTTAATCAAACCAGTCAATCCTAAAGGAAATCAACCCTAAATATTCATTGGAGGGACTGATGCTGAAGCTGAAGCTCCAATACTTTGGCCATCTGATGCAAAGAGTTGACTTTCCTTGATGCTGGGGAAGACTGAAGGCAAAAGGAGAAGGCAGCAGAGGATGAGATGTCTGGATTGTTTGAAAAAAAAAAAAACACTTTATTTTTTATTGCCTTATACTCTTAGGTATACTTTTAACTCCAATTCTGAATTATTTTGCTAAGTGATGGCCCTTAAAGATAAAGCATTCAGGATTTCTGCCTTTCCTCCTCCTTGCTTTTCGAAAGCAGTTAATTACGTATTAGCTAAGATTTAAATGCATCAAAGGAAACTATTAATAATTTTGCAAAACAAAGTCACACTTTTAATAATGTTAATCCTCAAAATTTATGTAATTGTTTAGCAAATCTACAGTTTCTTAATCAATATTAATATGACTAAACAGATATAATTTATGCTTTAATCATTTCAGAAACCATTACTTAAAATTATAGTTAAACTTTTCCACTGAAATTAATTATTTCCAAAATTCCAGAGAGCTAGTTTTCATTTATAGAAAAGTTCAGAAAAGGTAAAATTAAGTAATATATTGCTTAGAGACACATAATACAAAGTTGACTTTAAAATAAAAAAAAGTTTAAAAAGCAAGAGAATGATTAACAGGAAAGTCAAAATGTTTCCAGGATGGGGACAGAATTAGGAATGGGCATACAGAGAATTTTTAAAGTGTCTGTGAAATTCTATTTTTGATTTGAGTGATGGCTACACATTAGATTTTTATTATGACTCTTTAAAAGGTATGTATTTGTTTACACATCCTTATAGAAATATATTTTACATTTTTAAAAGGAAAAATAAAGTAAAAAAGAACACAAAGCAAAATCAATGTTGTGCTTTAGGGAGAGGACAAAGGAAATAAACGGAAAGAAAAAGCCTTCCCAAAAGGCTAGAAATGATGTTCAATCTATCAGCAAAGAAGCAGAGCCAAAGGTATCTGACTAGCAGAAAAAGCTGATGTCTGGAAATAAAAAGAACTACCCTTGTCTCCAAATATCTGTGAATATTCCCAACTGGAGCATTATAGACTTCTGAGAAAGAGATCCAGACTAACTCCAAACACTTCTGATACTGTCTAAATATTCTAGGCAGATAAAAGAATATTCTAGAAGATCAACTATGAGCACCAAAAAGCTAAAATGGAAAATGTCACACAGCTAAAATGGAAAGACTCCTCTTATATTTATCTATCGTATTATCAACTGGAAAAGGAATAACTTATTAGTTGGAAATTTGAGCTCAAATCTCAATGCAGGACCCTAATAAACTAGATGGACTCATCAGTTTACTTTTGCTAAGGCTTACATGAACCCAGGGAGCAAAAACAATGGTAGAAAAATAAACTAGGTTACTGTCCTCTACCTCTAAACTCACAACAGTCTCTTGTACTTCTGGTGAGGAAATTCAGAGAACACACACCAGCAAGGAAAGACGTTCGCAGAGACAGTTCTTAGCCCAAGGCTGGAAAAGCTACTCCCTTGGTCAACTTACGGTACCAACACATCACGCTGAAAGAGTCTAGGATGCAAATAGGAAGCCAAAGTAAAAGGAGACTGTTGGAGTTTCTCTTGAAAAGAAGCATCCCTGGCCAGTTTCATACCCATCACATTAGGCTGTGTGCCAGGAGAAGAACAAGGTAAACAAAGGCAAGCGATCCACCTGTGGGAGCCTGTGTGGTTAAGAACACTGATCAACCTCTAAGGGAATCTACTAGAGAAAATAAAGGTGTTGATCATGGCAGGTGGATTTCATGCCACAAGGAAGCGAGTGGGTAGAGTGGTCATGCATTCCCGTTTCCCCAGAAAAGTTAGATTTATACCACCATCCGGGCATATTATTAACAGTGCTTCATCTTGCTCAGAAAGGCATCTCTGTTTTGACAATAAATTATATAATCCTCTATACATAAGGGGAGTTCAGAGAGCTGAAGCTGAAAATGAGCCCCTGTTTATTTTCAGTTTCTTCACCTATTTTTGATAAGCACCTCTCCCAGGACTCGATACCCTATGCCTGTCTCCTTTACTTGCTTTTCATCTCCCTTTTTTCATATTTCTTCAACAGAAATCACATCATCATTATTTTATTCCAAATGAATGGAAATCTAAATATTTTTTGTAGAGTGACTCATTGGATCATAAGAATTTAATAGGAATGCCCAAATTATAGGATTCAAATTGTGGTCCAAGAACGGGAGGAAGATGGGTTTGTGGCACAGGATAAAATATGAAAATTCCTGTAGTGGATATGTCTTGGTTTACATCATAGTCTTCTTGTTGTTCTTATAACATGCCTGCTCCAATGCCAATAAGATGCTATTTTTAATAGTTTTAGACATTCACATTTTACCTCAGTGCAGTGCATTAAGCTACATCTTCAATCCAGTAACTTCCATTTCATCTGCTCATGTTTCCTTTCATTTCTCCACGCGTGCTGGGGTGTTCCCAGCAGCTAGATAGATATTTTATCTCTTCTTTCTTAACTTAGAGATTATTAAATTCTTCATTTACAAAATGTATATACTTAATACTAAAGATGATTGACAAGTTATCACTGTATAGAATTGAACACATCTAAAATGGATTAAGATAATCTCTTAGATCCCAGCTTTCCTCCCTTAATTTCCATTCTTATGTGATTTTAGCACTAGGCTTCTAAAAGCTCCTATTTGTGTGTTTTTTTTTTTTGAAGGTGAGAACTCTACCATCTGCCTCTACAATGATCAAATTTTTCCCTAAAATATAGTAAAGAACTCTCACTTTCTAATTCAAAACTTTAGTCTTATTAAGGTAGCTGACATTTTATAGTTCAATCAGAGGGCAATTTATTTGAAATAGATGAATCTTTTCAAAATCCCTGGAGGGTTTCAGATCAACAACCCTATAACCAAGGAGCAATAGCAGAAAAGAAGTGAAAATATCAATTTATTGATTGTTCAGTCCTTTTCAGACTCAAGTCTAAGCTTGTGACGTTACCTACTCCCATCACTATTCCTGCTCTAAATTTAGAATACAGCATGTGTTAACTACCTTCAGAGACAGAGATGGTCTGGGTCACAAGATGAGCCTTGAATTCATTCAACTGTTTAGTTACAATAAAATGAAAATGAATAAAAAAAACTTTCACCTATGGCCATGACTTTCCTAAGAAAGAAACTTAGGATATGTGCATATAGTAGATACAGACATAGAGATATAGAGACACAGATATATATAAAAGAAGCTATGAGTGAATGCTGGGTTTTAACGTCTTTTAACACAATGATGTAATAAATTGTGCCTCTGAACAGTTGACTTTTCAATTTCTCCTCCATTTTCGAAAGATGAAATTGGTTCCTGCCCCAGGCACTGTGCTCGGTAGAGTGGTACAAGGATCAGCATTACAACCTCACAAACCGCTCACACTGTTGGAGTAAATGGCAGATGAACCAACTATCAGCTCCTTCAAAGGCTAGACCTACATTATTCTACTGAAGTGAAGTGAAGTCACTCAGTCGTGTCCAACTCTTTGCGACCCCATGGACTGTAGCCTACAAGGCTCCTTTGTCCATGGAATTTTCCAGGCAAGAGTACTGGAGTGGGTTGCCATTTCCTTCTCCAGGGCATCTCCCCACCCAGGGATCGAACCCGGGTCTCCCGCATTGCAGGCAGATACTTTACCGTCTGAGCCACCAGGAAGCCCACATTATTCTACTAAATATGCATTAATCTAACCAAGCAGTTTTAAAATTTTGATTCATATAGTCACAGGCTCTATAAGACAACAACAGATATTCACTAAAATTAAGTAAATTATTTAACTAGTTTGATTCTAAGATTTTCAGAGTCCATCCAACCCCCACACAAGGATGGATTTAAGTTTCTGATCAGTTTAAAGCAACACATAAAGGAATCATGGTTTCAAAAAACATAAAAACCACTGAGACTTTCATTCATTTATTCAATAAATACTGATTAAGCACCTAATATACACAGACACTAAGGATGCAGCAGTGAACAAGAAAACCAAGGATCCTTCCCCAGGGAATTTATTTTTATAATCTGTAATATTTCCTAGAATTGAATAAATTTATCCATAAATTTAAAAGAACAAGGACTTGAAAGACTATTTTAAAAATAGTCTTCAAAAGTAGTCAGATAAGAAATTCAAAACTGAGAAATAATTTGTACACATGACTACTCTCTTCACTAGAGTGAATATGGCCCTCTTCTGCTCAAAAACAGATGTCACTCATCGATTATCACACTCTCTCCACCTGAGCCCAGATACAATCTCAGAATATTTCTCACAGTCCCCCAGGTAGCAAGTACAATCAATCATGGTAGTCACTTAAGGTGGAACCATTATCCTCACTGATAGAGAGCATCTATCAAAGTGTTTAATGAGTATCTACCGTGTATCTCCAACTCCTGCTAACTGTTAAAAGGGGAAAATAGGATTAGAAGACATAGAGGTAAGCTAGAAATCTTACACACATAAACAGTTACTGAACAAGACTTTCATTAGCATGGAGAGAACATAATAGAATTTAATGTCCTTTTCCTAGTCTGAAAACTTCCTACCTGTGAAATCTCAGGCTTGTTTCTTAACTGTGTCTCAACTTTCCTTCAATGAAATGAGAAAAATGATGTTTATTTGGCCTATACCTCAGAGTTATTGTATGGATAAAATGAGGCTTCCCTTGTAGCTCAGTCTGTAAAGAATCTGCCTGCAATGCAGGAGACCCAGGTTCGATCCCTGGGTCGGAAAGATCCCCTGGAGAAGGAAATGGCAACCCATTCCAGTAGTCTTGTCTGGAGAATCCCATGGACAGAGGAGCCAGGCAGGCTACAGTCCATGGGGTCGTAAGAGTTGGACATGACTTAGTGACTAAACCACCACCACCACTATAGAAGAAATCACTTGGAAAAATAGAAAAAGCCACAGAGTATTACTAGAGTGTATATATACAATGGAATACTGTTTAACCATAAAAAAGAATGAGATATTGCCATTTGCAACAACATGGATGAACCTGAATTGTATTATGCTTAGTGAAACAGGTCAAAGAAAAATATTCTGTGTTGTCATTTATATGATGAATATAAAAAAATAAAACAAATAAATGAATATAACAATAGAAACAGACTCAGATATAGGGAACACATCAGTGCTTACCAGTGGGGAGAGGAAAGTGGAGAGGGGCAAAACAGGTATGGAGATTAAGAGGTACAAACTATTACATATAAAATAAGCTACAAGGATATATTGTACATCACTGGGCATATAGTCAATACTTCATACAATTATGTGGTGTGTTATGTCGTCAGACATGTCCAACTCTTCACAGCACTTGGGACTGGAGCCCACCAAGTTCCTCTGTCCATGGAATTTTCCAGGCAAGAATACTGGAGTGGGTTGCCATTTCCTTCTCTAGGGAATTGAAGCCATGTCTCCTGCGTCTCTTGCATTGCAGGTATGGATTCTTTACCTGCTGAGCCATTAGGGAAGCTCTATAATAAGAGTATATCTACAAAAAATTTTAATCAGCATGTTGTTCATCTGAAACTAATATAATATTGTAAATCAATTATACCCCAATAAAAAAAGAAAAAAAATGAATAAGTAAAGAAAATGTGGGCAAGAATTTGAGGAAATGAGAACTGTCATATTGTACCGAAAGAAATATATACTGGTACAATGTCCACAGAAAACAACTTCTTATTTGACATCAAAATTTTTATTGTGTTAAATATTCTTTTATATGACTGCCTACAACACTGATTATAATAGAATAAAATTAAAATAGTTGAAATGTTCATCAGTGGAACATTTGATATATACAACTTATGATTTTCTACCAATGTAATGCTCTATAGCTTATACAAAAAATAATATAGATCTTATTAGTCCATGTATTTAGGTGTCTATAATACACCATGGCCTTACCATTTTGTTATATTTCTTTGTTTTAAAAAAAAAAAAAAAGCTTGAGTGTGAATGAGCATGCACAACAAAATAAAATCTTGAAATAAAAACATCAAAATTTGAATCATGACCATCTTTCCGTGGTACAAGTGGTAGAAATTTCCTCTTTATATTTTTCGCATCATGTTAATTTCTGCATTATACATATTTCATTTTGCAATCAGAAAAATCAATGGATCATTTGAAATATATAACAAAAAGTAAATATATGTTTTAGATTGCTACATGAAAAATAATATTATTTTTCTGATATAATTTAATGTATAGCTCTGTGATTCAAATGGAAAAGGCAATGGCACCCCACTCCAGTACTCTTGCCTGGAAAATCCCATGGATGGAGGAGCCTGGGAGGCTGCAGTCCATGGGGTGGCTAGAAGTTGGACATGACTGAGCGACTTCACTTTCACTTTTCACTTTCACACATTGGAGAAGGAAATGGCAACCCACTCCAGTGTTCTTGCCTGGAGAATCCCAGGGACGGGGGAGCCTGGTGGGCTGCCGTCTATGGGGTTGCACAGAGTCGGACACGACTGAAGCGACTTAGCGGCAGTGATTCAAAAGCATGTTTTGTGGATTTCACAAAAGAGCGAATGAGAGAAGTGGAAGACATGACCTTCTCTTTGTTTTCTTCCAAACATAATGACTTGTCGTTTGTGTAGCTTAAAGAATGGGCCCTGAAAAAACAGAAAACCTGGCTTCAAATTAAAGTTTTACATCTACTGCTTTACACCCTTAGCAAACCACGATCTCTTTCAGATTGCTTTTGCATTCTTGGAAAAGTGTATCCTTTCATTTTCATTATTCAAATGGAACTAATATTTAAAATTTTTACTTTAAATTCTAAGGCTCATTTTGAAGTCAAAATGCATCTCAACTGTCAGAAACCCTTTAAATCATTATCTTACAAATGATTAATTTCCAAAGGAGCCCTTAGCTCTTGCGACAAAATGCACTCCTGACATACATCATTCTCATCACTTGGATTTTCTTGTGCAGTAATAGACTGCTTCACTAAAGACTGAAAAAGTTATTATTTGATGTTTCTAAAAGAAAACCTGATAGAAAAGAAAATTCTGTGATCTCTTCCAGCCTCCTGGCTGTAAATCTCAACTTATCATGGATGGTTCTGAAATTTCCATCTTCAACCCTGACAATGTATCTAACTCTTATTGACATGTCCACTTTTTGCCTAATAAACATATCAAAATATCCAAAATCAAATTTATGGTCTTTCCTCTCAAAATCCTGTGGCAACACCTAATGCTCTGTTTCAGCAATGATTCCTCTATTTACCCAGGTGCTCAGGCCAGTTATGTCTTCTCTTGGATTTTATGTTTGACTTCTCTTTCTCGTGTTATGTCATGTTGATTCCAGTCACACAGTGAATGTACAGACTTGGCTTTGCAGACTTCTCACCACGATAGCACCATGTTCCCAGCACAAGCCTCCATTATCTCTTACCTGAATTACTTCAATAGCTTCCTGCCTGTCTCCACTTTTGCTCTCCTCCCTAGCTTAGAAAGCTCTTATTTATAATTTGATGCCTCACACTCAGAATGAAAAGCATATCTATTAACACATTCAATTTAAATTCATTTTAGGTTTTGCTTATCCAAGAAATCAGAAAGAAAAAATATAAATGCCTGGAGGCCACTATTTCTTAAGTATTTTCCACAAGGTGTATTCAGCAGAATACTGGGTCATTCATTTATTCATTCCACAAAAATCAACTGGGACAGGCACAGTGACAGGAACTAGAAAGAGAATGGGGAAGGTCTATTTCAACATGCATTCTTAGAACACATGGGTGGTGTCATGAGGGCAGAAGTGTAATAATCAACTGAAGTGCAGTAGAGGGTAAGCAGGGCATGACACTGGAGGGTGGCGTGTAAGCTGACAGCTGAAGGATAAGGGGGACTTAGCGAGATAAAGAGGAAAAAGAACAGCATGTGCCACGCCTGGGAAGGAAAACACAACTGGAGCCACTGAGGAAATATGCTCAAAATACGCTTGGGAGGGCAGGGTGAGGTGGAAGGGGTGAGAAGTGAAGCCAGCAGCAAGGATCACTGATGACTTACTGCTTCGGTTCTTCATGCATTTTGAGATTTTGAGCACCTACATTATGGCAGACTCTGTGCTGGGTCTGATGTTCTGCAGTATAGACGTGACCCTGCTCTTGTTGGGTTTACACAGTGCTATGCTGCTGCTGCTGCTGCTGCTAAGTCGCTTCAGTCGTGTCCAACTCTGTGCGACCCGAGACAGCAGCCCATCAGGCTCCCCTGTCCCTGGGATTCTCCAGGCAAGAACACTGGAGTGGGTTGCCATTTCCTTCTCTAATGCATGAAAGTGAAAAGTGAAAGTGAAGTCGCTCAGTCGTGTCTGACTCTTAGTGACCCCATGGACTGTAGCCCACCAGGCTCCCCTGTCCATGGGATTTTCCAGGCAAGAGTACTGGAGTGGGGTGCCATTGCCTTCTCCAACACAGTGCTATGGGAGGAGGGTAATTGAGATTTTACAGAAATAGGAAGTAGGAGCACCTAATTTCAACTTAGGGGACAAAGAATTCAGGAAAGGCTTCTTGAAGAACAGGGCCCTTAAGAGAATTGCCACAGAATGAATAATATTATTCATGGAAAAGGGAATGAAGAAGAAGAACATTCCAGGCAAGAGGACCAAACTTTGTGCCAAGGCTTGGAAGGAAGAGGAAGCCTGGAAAAGGAGACTGGAAAAAGTTCATCGTGGCTGAAGCGAGGCAAGGTACCAGGCGAAACTTGAGATAGTGAAGGCAGGTCTCAAAGGGCCTCGCCGGCCACAAAAGGGAGTTTCATGTCATCCCAAGGGCAATGGAAACCATGAAGCACAGGGGCGATATGAACACACTTCCATTTCAGAAGGTAATTCTCATTGAGGTGTACAGAGTAGATTGGAAGAGGCCAAGACTGGGTGAAGAAAGACTGGTTAAGAGGATATGGTAATAATGAGGGATGAGGGGTGGTGATGGCCTGGACTAGGGCAAAAGCAGTGAAGTATTATTGGGAGAAATGTTGTTCCATAGAATTAATTTGTCTGCGATTGTCATCAACCAAAAAAAAAAATTAAGATTAAAGAACAGACTTTATATGTATATATGGAAGCATGTATAGAGAAAGCATCACCAATTCAATAGCCATGAGTTTGAACAAACTCCTGGAGACAGTGAAGGACAGGAAAGCCTGGGATGCTGCAGTCCACTGGGCCACAGAGTTGGACACAACTTACCGACTGAACAACAACATGGAGATACATATGCATATATATGTATATATGTACATACGTAACTCTTTACAATATTTACTATTTTAATACCTTATTGTATGTGTATACTTTAACAAGATGTTAAAATAAATACTGTAGTCATTATATATACAAAAATATTAGGGTGATGATGATGATAATAGCTACCGTTTATTAAATATCTTCAATGTACTAGACACGAAGCTAGTTACTTTACACTATTAATAACACTTGGCTTCTCTGGTGACTCAGACAGTAAAGAATCCTCCTGTAGTGCAGGAGACCCGGGTTCGGTCCTTGGGGCAGGAAGGTCCCCTGGAAAAGGGGATGGCAACCCACTCCAGTATTCTTGCCTGGAGAATTCCATAGCCAAAAGAGCCTGGTGGGCTACAGTCCGTGGGATTGCAGAGTTGGACATGACTGAGCAACTAAAACCCACACATTAATAATAATTATGAAACCAGGTAGAGCAAGTAATACCATCTATCTTTAGTTTAAAGTAGAAGAAACAGATATAGGGAAACTGTGATTAATGCAAGTTTATCAAAGTAACTGGTGGAACTGGGCTCCAAATACAGAGCTGTAGGAACCCAAAACCTGTTCTATTTCCACAGGTTCCTATTTTAAGCAAAATGCCAAAGAGATGCCTATTTTTAAGCTGATAATCTGAAAAAAATTTCTTGCTGAAAGAGATAAACATAGTGGACATTTTTTAAACATCTTTTTAAGAGCATTGCTATTGTAGAAAGATAGTAAAGAATGCTCAGAAGCTAAAAAAAATTCGGTGAAAGGGGAACTGAAAAAGCAAGCAGAGCACTGATTCCGGTTTCACTTCAAGGGCAACAACTGAACCCCAATGAACTTGAGCTTGACTTTTGATGACCCTGTGCATGCTAAGTTGCTTCACTCATGTCCAACTCTTTGTGACTCCGTGGACTATGGCCCACTAGGCTCCTCTGTCCATGGGATTCTCCAGGCGAGAATACTGCAGAGGGTTGCCATTGCCCTCTCCAGGGGATCTTCCCAACCCAGGGATGGAACCCGTGTCTCCTGCATTGGCAGGTACTTTCTTTACCACCAGCGCCCTGCATATGAGGCAAAAGAGACCAAGCCCGGGGGTAACCCCAGATAGGGAGTCAAATAGGGACGTGCCATAAATGTGGGATATCAATGAGATTCTCCTTCACTGTGAGGCAGAACTAGAAATGAACCCATGGCTGAAGGGTCTTTCAAGGTAACAGACTTCTCCTAACTTCAGTGCCCTGTCAAGAGGGAAATCCCCCCCAAGAATTCAGAGACACAAGACACCATACAAATTCATACTATCTATGAGATTTAAAAGAAAAGAAAAACAATAAAGCTTTGAGCTGAGAATTAACTTTAAAGTAGTCCTGAGTTGATAGCCCTAATGAATAAGCAGAAGCAAGCAAAAATCTTATTTGCTTCTATGGACCTGCAACTCAAACCTTAAAATATTCCTCTAGATCAAGTTTTAGAAAATGTGAGCTCACAGTCAAAACCAAAACAAACAAGGTAACATGGTGCCATGCAGGACACAAAAAAATCAATACTAAACAGAATCAATCAACAAAATCAACATTAAACAAAATAGTCAGGTATTGGAATGATGAGAAGAGAATATCAAATAGCTACCAACATTATGGTTTAAAGAAGTAAAAAGCAGATTGATAATACCACCAAGGGATTGAAACATACCTAAGTAAATTTTCAAAAAGAACTTCTGGAAATAAAAACTTTGATAACTGCAACTAAAACTTAAAATTCAGATTAATAGATCTGAAAAACACATTAACTGGAAAGATAAATCAGAAGAAGATATTCAATACAAAAAAATGAGAGGAGATTACAAGTGAAGGAAAAGGCATAGAGAATATAATGGAAAAGTCCAACATTTCTCTAAGGGGAGATGAGTAATTCAGAAGACGCAATTCAAAAGGAGATGACAAGTGATGTCCTACAAACTCACAGTTCAGATATGAAAGAAATCTGAGAGTCTTCCCAAATACAACATCACTCCCTGCAAGGACAGCACATTGTCCATAACAAGTTAGGGAACAGAAAGCAAATTTTCTAAACTAGCAGTAATAAAAACAACTTTCGGTTGAATGTTCTTAGATAAAAGATTAATTATCTTTCTATCCTCCATGAAAAATTAAATTACATAGCTGTTATAAAAAGAGACTTTCAAAAATATGTAGTTAAAAATGTAGGAAAACATTACTAGACATATGTATCAGATAGTCAATAATAATAAGTAATATTATTAGTCTAGGTTTTGTGTTAAGTGGAGAAGACTCTTGAGAGTCCCTTGGACTGCAAGGAGATCCAACCAGTCCATTCTGAAGGAGATCAGCCCTGGGATTTCTTTGGAAGGAATGATGCTAAAGCTGAAACTCTAGTACTTTGGCCACTTCATGCGAAGAGTTGACTCATTGGAAAAGACTCTGATGCTGGGAGGGATTGGGGGCAGGAGGAGAAGGGGACGACAGAGGATGAGATGGCTGGATGGCATCACTGACTCAATGGACATGAGTCTGGGTGAACTCCGGGAGTTGGTGATGGACAGGGAGGCCTGGCGTGCTGCGATTCATAGGGTCGCAAAGAGTCGGACACAACTGAGTGACTGAACTGAACTGTGTTAAGTATGATTTTTCAGTTGTTATGATTTCTCATTCTGAATAAATATTTGCTTTTATACCTAACTTTATATTAATAATATTAATGCTGTTATTTTTTAAAGTAGGCTTCTCAAAATTATAAAATTTGGTCTTCACAAAATCTAAATTCATCATGTGCTCAGCTAATAGTTATTTTTCACAGAATAATGCATTATAAAGCTAAATATACATTTTGCATGATACAGCCACAGACATTTGCAATGAATGTGCCAGCAAAAGTGTTACTTATAAATAATTTTAGGCAGCTAATTTGTAATTGGAGATAATTGTGAGATGAAATTGCAAGTGTTAAATCTGCTATTTATTTCTAAATGTTTGGCAGAAATAAAAGAGTAAAGAAATATTTTCCTACAGAGAACCCCCTCCCAACAGTATCAGTTCAGTTCAGTTGCTCAGTAGTATCCGACTCTTTGCAACTCCATGGACTGCAGCACACCAGGCTTCCCTGTCCATCACCAACTCCCAGAGCCTACTCAAACTCATGTACATTGAGTTGGTGATGCCATCCATCCAACTTATCCTCTGTCATCCCCTTCTCCTCCCGCTTTCAATCTTTCCCCAGCATCAGGGTCTTTTCCAATTAGTCAGTTCTTCGCATTAGGTGGCCAAAGTACTGGAGTTTCAGCTTCAGCATCAGTCCTTCCAATGAATATTCAGGACTGAATTCCTTTAGGATGGACTGGTTGGATCTCCTTGTAGTCCAAGGGACTCTCAAGAGTCTTCTCAAAAAAAAAAAAAAAAAAGAGAGAGAGTCTTCTCCAACACCACAGTTCAAAAGCATCAATTCTTTGGCACTCAGCTTTCTTTATAGTCCAACTATCACATCCATACATGACTACTGGAAAAATAACAGACATCAAATTAGCTCCATCTTTTTCTACTTGTAAGAAACCAGGGCAATCGGCCAATAAAATAGACCAATAAAACTCTATATAGACAGATACAGTCTTGGCAAAAGAAGAAGTTAGATGAAGAAGACATCAAATGTTCTAAAGATAGGTATATGACAGAGAAGAGACAAAGCCAAATCTATATTTTGTGGATCCTATAAAGTCCATGTTTAATTTTAGGTTGGTTTCTCCCCTCTATCCCAAATTTTGTGGGTCAGACCTCTCTCCGCTTTCAACTGATATATGTTCAGGGCATACAAACCAATTTCAAGACCTAAAGGGAAAATATTTAAGAAGAACATTCGCAAGAATACATTATTTAACATAGTTCAGTGCAAAATATAAATTATTCTGAACTCAGTGGAATCATCTACATCTCCATGGACAGAATAAAGGAGAATGGCAAGTTGTACACGTGCGTGTTTGCATCTCAAAAGTCAAAATATTCCTTAGTATAGCTATAAACTGGATAATCTGAAATTCTAAATACTACACTATAATAAATGCATGCAGATGAAATAGACTCATGTATCATTTACCGAAAAATATATATCTTCTAGTATTAATATTTATCAGAACAAGCACTCTAGCTCCCATTAAAATTTAACACAATATTTATAACAGCAAAATATTAAAATTTATCAAAATATAGCATGACTAAAAGTGTAATACTAATAATGACTTTCTGTGCTTCTCCCTCATTCTACTAATATTACCTACCACCTACTTTTTACCAGGCCCAGGTTAACTGATCACTACCTCGTAGAATGCTCTGAACCATAATTTCAAAAATTAAGAAAGAGAGAACATTCTCCCATTTCAATAATATGAGAAAGCAGACACTATAAAATGTGGCAAATAAAAACGAACTGGGTATTCTACTCGACCACTGGGAATGGCACAGTGATCAAAGGAGATAAAATTATTATTCTCATGGTTTCTATAGTCTGCTGAAGGAAGCATTTCTATATCTATTTCTATTCACTTCTCAATTTTCCACTGATAGGAGAATAACAAATATCAAAAATGTGATTTTTGAGAGTCAAATATTAAAGAATGTGGGATTTGTTTATTTGTCCAGCTGAAATTTACTGAGATTTTGCCCATATCCCCCGCTACACACTGCTTTCATAAGGCCAAAGGTGGCTCAGCAGTAAAGAACCCGCCTGTCAATGCTGGAAACATAGGAGATGCAGGTTTTATCCCTGGGTCAGGAAGATCCATTAGAGGAGGAAATGACAACCTACTCCAGTATTCTTGCCTGGAGAATCCCATGGACAGAGGAGCCTGGAGGGGTCACAAAGAGTCAGACACAACCGAGCAACTGAGCGCACACACAAAGGTGTCTAACTGCAAGCACCTGTAACTCTTCACCTGAGTGCATCTTTAGGGTCAGCTGGGATGGCCTGAAGTGCTAGGGAGTCCACACCTTTAGAGGTAACCTTCAACCCCCTTGAGAATTAGAAAATGATCCCTCTGCTCCCTCACTCCTTGAGTGAGACCATTCTGAGTTCCATATGCACACCATCGCCCAGAGATGCCCACAGGGATAAGGTGCCAGTTGCCCAAGGAGTTAACTGCTTATAAATGCATCTGAATCAACATCAGGCTTCCCAGGTGATGCAGTGGTAAAGAATCCGCCTGCCAATGCAGGAGACGCAAGAGACACGGGTTCAGTCCCCACAGGAAGATCCCCTGGAGTAGGTAATGGCAACTTGCTCCAGTATTCTTGCCTGGAGGATTCCATGGCCAGAGGAGCCTGGCGGGCTACAGTCCATGGGGTCGCGAGAGTCAAACATGGCTGAGCAACAGAGCATGAATCAGCATCTTTCTTTTTTCTTGTATTGTATATGGTTCAAGCACCTCCATCTAACTTTCTCAGGAGGGGGCCTTTAGGATATTCTCTTCACAAAGACAGTTGCTGCTGTCATTTGAAAAGGCTAGTAGCATCTTTGAAAAATTCTGCTCTGGATATCTTCTGTAATTTGGGAGTGATGGTGGGGGTGGGAGGATTTGGATTCTTTATAGAAATGGGGAGGGTAGGATCCTGGGATGCAGAGGCAAAATGTCAGCACTTGACTGACTGAGGCAAGATGGACATAATTACTGCAATGAATAGCAAAGCTGGAATGTCAACCAAAGTGTTTTGACTTACTGGGTTCTAAAGATGATGTGGTTAATGGATAATGATATTCTTTTTTTTAATTTATTTTTATTTATTACACTAATTTTAAATGTAACTTTCCATTTATAGTTATTACAAAATATTGGCTATATTTTCCAAGTTGTACAATCCATCCTTGAGCCTATCGTACATCCAATAGCTTGTACCTCCCCGTATCACCCGCCCACTGGTAACCATTCATTTGTTCTGTATCTGTGACTCTGGTTTTCTGTTGTATTATTCTTTAGATTCTACATATAAGTGATATTATACAGCATTTCTCTTTGTCTGGCTAATTTCACTTCCATAATGTCTTCCAAGTCCGTCCATGCTGCTGCAAAGGGCAGATTTTCACTCTTTATGTTCCAAGCAGTATTCCATCATATAAATATACCATATCTTCTTTATCCATTCAGCTACTGATGGACACTTAGGTTGCTTTCATATCTTGACAACTGTAAATAATGCTGCTATGAACACAGGGGTGCATGTACCTTTCCAAATTAGTCTTCTTGTTTTCTACATAAATATACCCAGGATTGGAATTTCCGGGTCATATGGTACTTCTATTTTCAGTTTTGAGAAATCTCCACACTGTTTTTCGCAGTGGCTGTACCAATATACATCCCCACCAACAATGTGCAAGGGTTCCTGTTTCTCCTCATCTGCACCAACGTTTGTTATTTGTGTTCTTTTGATGATAGTCAATCTGACAGGTGTGAGGTGATATCTCATTGTAGTATTAATTTGCATTTCGTGATGATGAGCATCTTTTTATGTACCTGTTGGCCATCTGCATTTCCTCTTTTTTTATAATTTATTTATGTTTGGCCACACTGGGTCTTTGTTACTGCACACAGGCTTTTTCTAGTTACAGAGAACAGGGGCTGCTCTTTGATGTGGTGGTGGTGTCTCCTGTTGCAGAACACAGGCTCTAGGTGCGTGGGCTTCAGTAGTTGCAGCACAGGGGCTCATTAATTGTGACTTGTGGGCCCGAGAGCATGTACATTTCAGTAGCTGTCACATGAGGGCTCAATAGTATGGCTCATGGGCTCTAGAGTGCTGGCTCAGGATTGTGGTGCGTGGGCCCAGTCGCTCCACGGCATGTGGAATCCTCCTGGACTAGGGATTGAACATGCGTCCCCTGCACCGGCAGTTGGACTCCCATCCACTGTACCCCCAAGGATGTTCCTGCATTTCCTCTTGGCAAAAATGTCTATTAAGTACTGCCCTATTTTTTATTTGGGTTGTTTGTTTTCTTGGTGTTTAGTTGCATGAGCTATTTATTAATCCCTTATTCATCATATCATTGGCAAATACTTTCCCCCATTCAGTAGGCTGTCATTTTGTTTTGTCAATGGTCTCCTTTGCTGTGCAAAGGCTTTTAAGTTTAATTAGGCCCCATTTGCTTATTTTTGCTTTTATTTCCTTTCCTTTAGGAGATGTATCCAAAAAAAAATATTGTTATGACTGACATCAAAAACTGTTTGTCTACTATTTACAATAGCCAGGACATGGAAGCAACCTGGATGTCCATCAACAGACGAATGGATAAAGAAGATGTGGTAGATACATATAATGAAATATTACTCAATCATAAAAATGAACGAAATTGGGTCATCTGTAGTGATGTGGATGGTCAGAGACTATCATACAGAGTGAAGTAAGTCAGAAAGAGAAAAACAAGTATCATATATTAACACAAAAAATGGAATCTAGAAAAATGGTACTATTAAGCCTATTTCCAGGGCAGGAATAGAGAGACAGACATAGAGAAGAGACTTGTAGACAAAGGGGTGGTGGGAGGACAGGGTGGGACAAGCTGAGAAAGCAGCACTGGCATATATAAATGACCATGTGTAAAACAGATAGCTAGTGGGAAGCTGCTGTATCCCACAGGGAGCTGAGCTCAGTGCTCTGTGATGACCTAGAGGGGTGGGAGTGGGAGGGAGGTACGAGAGGGAGGGGATATATGTATACTTACAGCTGATTCGTGCAGTTGTACAGCAGAATCTAACAACACGGTAAAGCAATTATACTCCAACTTAAAAAAATACATTTAAAAAAAGTGTTCTCTGTTTTCCTCCAGGAGTTTTATGATATATGGTCTTACATTTAAGTCTTCAATCCATTTTGAAGACAGAATGTTCTAATTTCATTTTTTGCATGTAGCTATCCAGTTTTTCCAGCACTACTTATTAAAGAGACTGCCTTTTATGCATTGTATGCCCTTGCCTCCTTTGTTGTAGATTAACTGATCATAAGTGTGTGGGTTTATATCTGGGCTATCTATCCTACTATATTGATCTGTGTCTGTTTGTACCATCACTATACTGTTCTGATAAATGCAGTTTTGTAGTATAGTCCAAAGTCAAACAGCATGATTTCTCCAGCTCTGTTCTTTTTTTCTCAAGATTTTTTTGGCTATTCGGGGACTTTTGTGTTTCCATACAAATTTTAAAATTATTTGTTATGTTTCTGCGAAAAATTTCATTGCTATTTTGACAAGGATTGTATTGAATCTGTAGATTGCCTTGGGTAGTATGGTCATCATAACAATACCAACTCCTCCAATCCAAGAATACAGAATATCTTTCCATCTCTTTGTGCTGTCTTCAATTTCTTTCATCAGTGTTTTATAGTTTTCAGAGGGAGTATAGGTGTTTTGACCCTTTAGGTAGATTTTTTCCAAGGTATTTTTTTTTTATGCAATGGTAAGTGGGATTGTTTCTTTAATATCTCTTCCTGCTGCTTCATTGTCAGTGAATGCAACAGCTTTCTGTATATTAATTTTTTAATATGCAAATTTAGAATAAATGTACTTAACATTAAATTGATTATGTAGAACATTCTATCTGAAAGCAATAGAATACACATTCTTTTCAAGTGCACGTGGAACATTCTCCAGGATAGATCACATGCTAGACTACAAAACAAACCTTGGCAAATTTAAGAGAAATAAAAACCATATCAAGCATCTTTTCTGACTGCAGTGTTAAGAGATTAGAAATCAACTACAAGGGAAAAAACTGCAAAAAATACCACAAACACGTAGAGGCTAAATAACATGCTATTGATTGGATCCCTGAAGAAATAACAGAGGAAATAAAAAAATCCCTAGAGACAGATGAAAATACAAGGATCCAAAACCTATAGTTCACAACAAAAGCACTTCTAAGAAGGAAGCTTACTTCAAAAAACAATGAAAATCTCAAAAAAAAAAAAAAAAACAAAACTAATATTACACCTAAAACAACTAGAGAAAGAAGGACACACCCAAAGTTAAAAGAAGGAAAGAAGAAAAATAAAGAAAAAGATCAGATCAGAAATAAATAAAATAAAGACTAAAAAAAGATCAATGAAACTAAAATTTAATTCTTTGAAAAGGTAAACAAAATTGATAAAACTGTAGCAAGATTCATCAAGAAAAAAAAAGTGGGGGAGAAGGTCGAAATCAATAGAATTAGAAATGAAAAAGAAGTTACAACTAAAACCGCAGAAATACAAAGGATCATAAGAGACTACTAGGAGCAACTATAGACCAGTAAAACAGATAACCTAGAAGAATGGACAAATTCTTAGAAAGGAACAATCTCCCAAGACTGAACGAGGAAGAAATAGAAAATATAAATAGACCAATTGACAGTAGTGAAATTTAATCAGTAATTTTAAAACTCCCAACAAACAAAAGTCTAGAACCAGATGGCTTCATAGGTTAATTCTACCAAACATTTAAAGAAGAGTTAATACCTCGCCTTCTCAAATTATTACAAAACATTGCAGAGGAAGGAGCACTTCCAAACTCATTCTGGAGACCAGAGTTACCCTGATACCAAAACCAGACAAAGATATGACAAATGAACATAGATGCAAAAATTCTCAGCAAAATACCAGCAAATCAAATCCAACAATATGTTTAGAAGATCATACACCATGATCAAGTGGACTTTATCTCAGGGATGCAAGAGTTTTTCAATAAACACAAATCAATGTGATATACCACATTAATAAATTGAAGAATAAAAACCATATGGTCATCTCAATAGATACAGAAAAAGTTTTTGACAAAGTTGAACATAATTTATGATTAAAATCTCTAGAAAGTGGGCACAGAGGGAACATACCTGAACATAATAAAGACCTTCTATGCAAAGCTACAGCTAACATCATAAAAAATGTTGAAAATCTGCCCATACCATCTCTCCCAACCTTGCAACCACTAATATACTTTTTATCTCTATGGATATTCTGGGAGTTTCATATAAATGGAATCATAAAATATGTGGCCTTTGTGACTGCTTTCTCTTGGCATAATTATTTTAAAGTGTCATCTCTGTTATAGAATAAGCCAGTGCTTGACTTTTTTTTAATCCATTGTGTGGATATTTTGTTTATCCACTTAAACATTTTGTTTACCCACTTATCAGAGGTATCTTCCATAGTGGCTGCACCATTTTAAAGTTCCTGCAGCAATGTAACAGTGGTCCAAACTCTTCACAACCTCATCAATACTTATTATGCCTTTCTCTTTTTTTTGGTGTCCTAGAAGGAAATGGTAACCTACTTCAGTATTCTTGCCTAGGAAATCCCACAGACAGAGGAGCCTGGCGGGCTACAGTCAATGGGGTCGCAAAAGAGTCAGACATGACTTAGTGACTAAACAACAACAGGCAGTGCGAAATAGTATATAACTGTGGCTTTAATTTGCATTTCTTAGTGGTTAATGATGTAGATCATCTTTCCATGTGCTTGTAAATCATTCATGTATTTTTTTAGAGATATTTCTAATTGAATCTTTTGCCCACTTTGTTGAGTTTTAAGAGTTCTCTATATCAAATACATGATTCACAAACTTCTATGAACTTTTTTCACTTTCTTGATGGTGTCACTGCAACACAATCTTTTACTTTGATAAATTGCAATTTATCTGTTTTTTTCTTTTGTTGCTTATGTTTTTGGAATCATATCTAAAGAAGTCACTGCCTAATACAAGATCCCGAACATTTACTCCTACGTTTTCTTTGAAGAGTTTTACAGTTTTAACCCTTACACTTAGGTCTGTTATACATTTTGAGTTATTAATTTTTAATACAATATGAGTTAGAAGTCCAACTACATTTTCTAAATGAGTATCTATAGATTTTCCAGAATCATTTTCTGAAAATACTATTCTTTCCTTCATTGAATTGTTTTGCTGTTGTTGTCAATCTGTTGCTAAGTCGTGTTCGACTTTCTGAGACCCCATGGACTGCAGTAGCCCAGGCTTCCCTGTCCTTCACTATCTCTTGGAATTTGCTCAAACTCACGTCCATTGAGTCAGTGATGCCATCCAACCATCTCATCCTCTGTCACCCCTTTCTCCTCCTGCCTTCAATCTTTCCCAGCATCAGGGTCTTTTCCAATAATTCAGCTCTTTGCATCAGGTGACAAAGTACTGAAGCTGTAGCTTTAGCATCAATCCTTCCAATGAATATTCAAGGTCGATTTCCTTTAGGATTGACTGGTTGGATCTCCTTGCAGTCCAAGGGACTCTCAAGAGTTTTCTCCAGTACCACAATTTGAAGGCATCAATTATTCAGTGCTTAGTCTTCTTCATGGTCCAACTCTCATATCTGTACATGACTACTGGAAAAATAATAGCTTTGACTATATGCCAGACCTTTGCTGGCAAGATGATGTCTCTGTTGTTTAATACCCTGTCTAGGTTTGTCATAGCTTTTCATATTTTGCCATAGCTTGTCTTGGGACCCTTGTAAAAGAAAAAGCAAACACGTTTTTATTTACATAACCAAAATATCATGAGCTGGCAAAAAAAGGTCTGAAATCAGCCACCACATTTAGTGCTCACCATCACTCTGCAAGGTTATGGACCTTAGTTTACATATTAAGAACGACAAACTGAAGCTTTTTAAATGATTTGCCTAAAATTGCACAATGATTAATGAAAAAATTAGAATTCAAATCATTGGACTCTAGACTTGGTTCTCTGACTAAGCTCAGTTTTAAAAAGAATTAATGATAAAACCTTTTCTAATCTTCCAACCACACATGATAATGTCCTCTGCTGCGGCTGCTGTGGCTAAGTCACTTCAGTCGTATCTGACTCTGTGCGACCCCATAGACGGCAGCCCACCAGGCTCCCCTGTCCCTGGGATTCTCTAGGCAAGAACACTGGAGTGGTTGCCATTTCCTTCTCCAATGCAGGAAAGTGAAAAGTGAAAGTGAAGTCGCTCAGTCGTGTCCGACTCTTAGCGACCCCATGGACTGTAGCCCACCAGGCTCCTTCATCCATGGGATTTTCCAGGCAAGAGTACTGGAGTAGGGTGCCATTGCCTTCTCCAGATAATGTCCTCAATTCAGCTCAATTCAGTCGCTCAGTGGTGTTCGACTCTTCGCAACCCCATGAATCGCAGCACGCCAGGCCTCCCTGTCCAGCACCAACTCCCAGAGTTCACTCAGACTCACGTCCATCGAGTCAGTGATGCCATCCAGCCATCTCATCCTCTGTCATCCCCTTTTCCTCCTGCCCCCAATCCCTCCCAGCATCAGAGTCTTTTCCAATGAGTCAACTCTTTGTGTGAGGTGGCCAAAGTACTGGAGTTTCAGCTTTAGCATCATTCCTTCCAAAGAAATCCCAGGGCTGATCTCCTTCAGAATGGACTGGTTGGATCTCCTTGCAGTCCAAGGGACTCTCAAGAGTCTTCTCCAACACCACACTTCATAAGCAACAATTCTTCAGCACTCAGCTTTCTTCACAGTCCAACTCTCACATCCATACATGACCACTGGAAAAACCATATCCTTGATTAGACAGACCTTTGTTGCAAAGTAATGTCTCTGCTTTTGAATATGCTATCTAGGTTGGTCATAACTTTCCTTCCAAGGAGTAAGTATCTTTTAATTTCATGGCTGCAATCACATCTGCAGTGATTTGGGAGCCCCCCAAAATAAAGTCTGACACTGTTTCCACTGTTTCCCCATCTATTTCCCATGAAGTGATGGGACCGGATGCCATGATCTTCGTTTTCTGAATGTTGAGCTTTAAGCCAACTTTTTCACTCTCCACTTTCACTTTCATCAAGAGGCTTTTTAGTTCCTCTTCACTTTCTGCCATATCTGAAGGTACTGATATTTCTCCCAGCAATCTTGATTCCAGCTTGTGCTTCTTCCAGCCCAGCATTTCTCATGATGTACTCTGCATAGAAGTTAAATAAGCAGGGTGACAATATACAGCCTTGACGTACTCCTTTTCCTATTTGGAACCAGTTTGTTGTTCCATGTCCAGTTCTAACTGTTGCTTCCTGACCTGTATATAGGTTTCTCAAGAAGCAGCTCAGGTGGTCTGGTATGCCCATCTCTTTCAGAATTTTCCAGTTGATTGTGATCCACACAGTCAAAGGCTTTGGCATAGTCAATAATGCAGAAATAGATGTTTTTCTGGAACTTTCTTGCTTTTTCCATGATCCAGCGGATGTTAGAAATTTGATCTCTGGTTCCTTTGCCTTTTCTAAAACCAGCTTGAATATCAGGAAGTTCACGGTTCACGTATTGCTGAAGCCTGGCTTGGAGAATTTTGAGTATTACTTTATTAAAGTGTGAGATGAGTGCAATTATGTGGCAGTCTGAGCATTCTTTGGCATTGCCTTTCTTTGGGATTGGAATGAATACTGACCTTTTCCAGTCCTGTGGCCACTGCTGAGTTTTCCAAATTTGCTGGAATATTGAGTGCAGCACTTTCACAGCATCATCTTTCAGGATTTGAAATAGCTCAACTGGAATTCCATCACCTTCACTAGCTTTGTTTGTAGTGATGCTTTCTAAGGCCCACTTGACTTCACATTCCATGATGTCTGACTCTAGGTGAGTGATCATACCATCGTGATTATCTTGGTTGTGAAGATCTCATGTACATTAAAAAAAAATACCAAACATGTTCTTGGCACATGGTATGCATTTATTTGACATTATATCCCCTCACATTTAGTCTCTGAAGTTCCATAGTTTTTTTCATGTCACGTTCTTTTGACCTTAGGCTATAGTTTTAATACTGTCTTATTTCCTCTGCTAGATTTATAAGTACTTGAAAGCAGACTTGAGATCCCCTGATTTCTTCAGCAATTGATATACTTCAATCTGATGGATCACTGAACCCCTCTCCCTGTAACTTCTCCCCAGAGGTGATATTTGCCTTACCATGGTCATTATCTGTGATCTTTATTTTCCCAGTCATCTAAAAGTCATGGCTAGTGGAATCCCAAGATTACTATTTCTTACCTATTTATTATCTCTTGAGTGACTTTCAGCCACCAAACAATATCTTTTCAGATCTAGGAACAGTACAATCCTCCTTTTGAGACCAGACCCAGACTCCACCCCTACTGTAAGCTTCACTCATACATTTCTCCTCTATTACCACCATCCTAATGTCTAACAATTTCCTTCATGCCCCGAGCATAAAAGGGCACTCCTTGCATAATGTACACATGAACTGATTTATAAACTGGTGTGCTCTTGTGATCCTGTTTCTCAAAGTTCCAACAGACCAGCTGCTCCTGTATACCAACCAATCAAACATTAAGGATCTGTGAAACCCCAACTATTTGGATCACATGTGTCAGTCACTATGAGAAACATGTAGTATCTATATGCCAACTAACACTGCAACTTATTTTTTTGTTCCTTTCTAATTCCATTAAAGTCATGATTCCTTATTCTGAAGTTAGACACTGCAGATTTATGACAGGATTAACTCAAAAGTTTGATAGCAATATTGTACCATCTGGTTAAAAGCCTTATTATTTTTCTGTGGGTTGTTACTGCTACTCAGCACAACAGAAGGGTATCAAGGATATCATACTATTCGGGCTACACATCATATATTTTGAACCAGCAAGATGAATGCAACTGATATAACTGGTTAATCCAAAGTATGAGCTCCCCTATTAAGTAGTGAACTCATGAAAGTCAATTACCAAGTCTTATTTATTTGTGCCTCCTGTATATAAATATTTTGCTGAATCAATTAGGGAACAATATAAGATTAAATTGCTAAAATGAGTAGTATAAAGCAAACTCTTAGGAAACTTGGAGAGGGAATATATTCTAATTTCCAGAACTGATCATGTGAAATGCACTATTTTCACCGTGTCATCAACCTATGGTAATATGGAGACAGGACTCCAAAATAAATAAGAATAACTTCAAAAACAACACATGAAACTTCTATTGAAAATTTTATAGTTATTCTATGTCCCTTAGAGTCATTAACATTGATTTAGGTTCGGTATTTCTCATTGCTCCCCAAACTAATATTTTGCCCATTTTGAAAAATATTTCATGAAGGTATACTCTTCGGAAATTACTTGTCTTTCTTTCATTTATTAACATGGACTTTGTCCAGATGGCTCTGTTCTGAGTAATTTAGCAGTATTATTTGAAATACATGAATTTTTTAGTCTCTTTTCCACCTGACATTCTAGTTATTCAGCTTACCCCAGATTCCATTGCCTTTCAAAAAAATTATGATCAGTGTGTTTTGAAAAATAATGAATATTTCTTTAATGGGTAGGAATCTAGACCTTCACTGCCTCTTACATCTTCTTCACTTCAGTTCCTTTAATACTTCCTGAATGACTAAATGGAAATTTAATTTTAAAAAGTTAGATTTCTATTAAAAAGAGTATTACGCAAGTATATTCATAACATCGTTTCCTTCCAAAAGGGATTAAAAATGCCTTACAAAAAATAAGAAAGAAGCATAAAATAAATTAATATAATAGAAATGGAAGTGGAAAACTAGCATTGAGGAGAGTAGGAAAGTAGAGGGTCAATAGAGTAAGTGAACTTAGTGGTAATTTTCCTGACACCCCAAACTAAAAGGGATATCTAATATGTTATACAATGTGCAACATCAGTGAGGAGGAAAGAAATTCTCCAAAGCATAAAAAGAGTGATTAGTCCAAAACGTGTAATAATTTTCCAAAATACCTTAAGGTAGAAGTAATACCTTGCCATTCCTTTATTATATTAAGAAGAAATATTAAGCATGTAATTCAAGGACTTAGACTAAGCATTGTACTGAATATCAAGATGCAAAAAACACTAGCCCCTACGTATAGAATATGCATAATCCAGCTGGACAAACAGGAGGTGTGTTTATAAAAGCAAATGACAGGAAGGCCTATGTATTTTAAAAGTGAAATGAGTTCTGCAGCCATTAAGAGTTAGAGAAACTGAGAGAAGAGAGAGACCGCTGTTCCAGGCTTAATAACATAACCACATGACAAGCAATGTTAAGAAAATTAGTCCTAGGATTTGGGCATGCAGAGCAGAATGTTATTGGGCATCCTGTGGGCAGAGATGAGGGTCCGAATCCAGGGTATGAGGGCAAGCCTAAAGATGCGAACAAATTTTAGTATCTAAGAAAAGTGACCAAGTTTGACTTTCAGAGATCCAAGCCCAGCAGAAAGACACAGCAGAAGTAAAATCCAAAAATACATCCACACTCAGGTTTCAGTCCTAAAACCAGCTATCTGGTAACAAGTGAAGAATGGGGTTTCATCCAAAAGACTTGAAGCCCTGTCTGTTTTCAGACTCCTTGGAGGGAGTGGATAAGAAAGAGACAGAGTAGGTGCTTCTCAAAGTGAGGCAATGGTCTCCAGAGGCTGCTGCCTGCTCAGAAAAACAACTCTGGGAGCCACCTTTTGGGAACCAGCAACCCTCAAATCAGTTCCAGGTTTGTTCAGTTCAGTTCAGTTCAATTCAGTCGCTCAGTCGTGTCCGACTCTTTGCGACCCCATGAATCGCAGCATGCCAGGCCTCCCTGTCCATCACCAACTCCCAGAGTTCACTCAGACTCACGTCCATCGAGTTGGTGATGCCATCCAGCCATCTCATCCTCTGTCATCCCCTTTTCCTCCTGCCCCCAATCCCTCCCAGCATCAGAGTCTTTTCCAATGAGTCAACTCTTTGCATGAGGTGGCCAAAGTACTGGAGTTTCAGCTTTAGCATTATTCCTTCCAAAGAACACCCAGGGCTGATCTCCTTCAGAATGGACTGGTTGGATCACCTTGCAGTCCAAGGGACTCTCAAGAGTCTTCTCCAACATCACAGTTCAAAAGCATCAATTCTTCGGCACGCAGCCTTCTTCACAGTCCAACTCTCACATCCATAGCAAATGAGATAACAAAGGGTCTGGAAGTGACTGCGAGTGAGGACTTTTTAAAGAATCGATCATGTTTGTGTTAAAGGTAAGGAGATTAAGAGGAGTATAATAGTTATCTTCAGATATTTTAAAGGGTTGCCATGTTTATCTGTGCATGCATGCATGCTCAGTGGGTCTGACTCTTGGCGACCCCATGGACTGTAACCTGCCAGGCTCCTCTGTCCATGGGATTCTCCAGGCAAGAATTCTGGAGTGGGTTGCCATTTCCTACTCCAGGGGATCTTCCCGACCCAGGGATCGAATCTGTATCTCCTGCATTGGCAGGTGGATTCTTTACCACTGCACCACCTAAGAAGCCCTACGTATATCTATAAATGCAAATCATTATATTCTCCATTTGTGCATTATTTCTTAGTTTTAAAGCATTAAATATATAATCTCAGTTCAAATTTTTCTTAATGGAATGAATTGTCTTTTTAAAAAACAAATGAGTTTTCCATCCAAAGAGCTGGAAGTTAGATGACCCTGTTAGAAATGCTATAGATGATATTCTGCCACTGAATCACTTTCAGGTATCTGTGCTCTATCTTCTGGTAAGCTTCATAGTTTCAACACTACCTTACTTTCAACCAAGGAATATCTTGATCCCTCTTAAACATACCAGCTTTTCATAATAGATCTGACAATAGTTTACACTTGGTCAGGGAAAGAATGTTTCATATCACATTCCTGATCCTCCTGACTTGAAGCCCTCCTAATCATTGAAAACCAAGGCTAAAAGAGGTCTGATAACTCATGTGAAGTCTCCAGGTTAGTTAATGGAGGAGCTGCAATATCAACACTCCAAAGTCTTAGTGATTCTCTTTCCACTCAACCACTCTTCCTCTCTTGCAGGAGGAGGAACCCATGAAAGAGGCATATTGCAAGGCAAGTGCAAGGGTCAGAAAGCATATCCATGTTGAATAAGAATCCAGGCAGGGCACAAACCAGTCACCTTTTCAAAGTGGTATTTCCTTACAGAATGCTGAGCTATCTCATTTCCTATTTGCTTTGTCCACACACAGACAAGTAGTCATCTTCAAAACTGGAAGCATATACCCTAAGTGAAAGTGTTAGTCACTCAGTTGTGTCCAACTCCTTGAGGCTCCATGGACTGTAGCCCACTAGGCTTCTCTATCCATGAGATTCTCCAAGCAAGAATACTAGAGTGGGTAGCCATTCCTTTCTCTAGCGGACCTTCCCAACCCAGGGATTGAATTCAGGTTTCCCTCACTGCAGGCAGATTCTTTACCATCTATTCCATCAGGGAAGTCCCAAGAATACTGGAGTGGACGCTAAGCAACACACAAAACAACGATGGGGAAAGAATACAGCAAAAATTCTATTTATATTAATTTTAATATAACCCATCTGTACTATCTGCACTCATCTCACACGCTAGTAAAGTAATGCTCAAAATTCTCCAAGCCAGGCTTCAGCAATATGTGAACCGTGAACTTCCTGATGTTCAAGCTGGTTTTAGAAAAGGCAGAGGAACCAGAGATAAAATTGCCAACATCCGCTGGATCATCCAAAAAGCAAGAGAGTTCCAGAAAAACATCTATTTCTGCTTTATTGACTATGCCAAAGCCTTTGACTGTGTGGATCACAATCAACTGTGGAAAATTCTGAAAGAGATGGGCATACCAGACCACCTGATCTGCCTCTTGAGAAATTTGTATGCAGGTCAGGAAGCAACAGTTAGAACTGGACATGGAACAACAGACTAGTTCCAAATAGGAAAAGGAGTACATCAAGGCTGTATATTGTCACCCTGTTTATTTAACTTATATGCAGAGTACATCATGAGAAATGCTGGACTGGAAGAAACACAAGCTGGAATCAAGATTGCTAGGAGAAATATCAATAACCTCAGATATGCAGATGATACCACCCTTATGGCAGAAAGTGAAAAGGAACTAAAAAGCCTCTTGATGAAAGTGAAAGAGAAGAGTGAAAAAGTTGGCTTAAAGCTCAACATTCAGAAAACGAAGATCATGGCATCTGGTCCCACCACTTCATGGGAAATAGATGGGGAAACAGTGGACACAGTGGCTGACTTTATTTTTCTGGGCTCCAAAATCACTGCAGATGGTGACTGCAGCCATGAAATTAAAAGACGCTTACTCCTTGGAAGGAAAGTTATGACCAACCCATAGCATATTCAAAAGCAGAGACATTACTTTGCCAAAAAAGGTTCATCTAGTCAAGGCTATGGTTTTTCCTGTGGTCATGTATGGATGTGAGAGTTGGACTGTGAAGAAGGCTGAGCGCCAAGGAATTGATGCTTTTGAACTGTGGTGTTGGAGAAGACTCTTGAGAATCCCTTGGACTGCAAGGAGATCCAACCAGTCCATTCTGAAGGAGATCAGCCCTGGGATTTCTTTGGAAGGAATAATGCTAAAGCTGAAACTCCAGTACTTTGGCCACCTCATGCAAAGAGTTGACTCATTGGAAAAGACTCTGATGCTGGGAGGGTTTGGGGGCAGGAGGAGAAGGGGACGACAGAGGATGAGATGGCTGGATGGCATCACTGACTCGATGGATGTGAGTCTGAGTGAACTCCGGGAGTTGGTGATGGACAGAGAGGCCTGGCATGCTGTGATTCACGGGGTCGCAAAGAGTCGGACACAACTGAGCGACTGAACTGAACTGAACTGAACTGAACAAACCTGGAACTGATTTGAGGGTTGCTGGTTCTGATCTGATCTGTACTATTGTTATATATTTATATATATACATATAATGTATTGTTAGAGATGCATGTGTTATAGTTTATACATTAATATACACATATTGAAGATATGCTCAAGAAGCAATCAGAAAAGTTTAGAGACCACTGTTGTTTTTTTTTAAGATATTTTGATGCAGCCTGTTTTTATAAATCTTTAATGAATTTGTTACAACATTGCTTCTGCTTTATGTTTTGGTTTTTGGACCCCAAGGCACGTAGGATCTTAGCTCCCCGACCAGGAATCAAACCCATACCCCTCCACTGGCGGGCAAAGTCTTAACCACTGGACCTTCAGAGAAGTCCCTAGAGACTGCTGGTTTTAAAACAAACTATGCATGAGATGCATCTGTAATGTTCACTGCATTCCTGAATTGCTGCCTTCAAATACTTTTTCCCTTGGTTACACAAAACAAAAGAAAATATATACCCTTTATAATTAGCTCTAACTGGTTACCTCCAAAAAGTTCCAAGGTGCAAAATACATCAGAGATTTACCTCAAGGCTCAGAATTGCACAGCAAAAGTGGACATCACCAGCAATGGCTTGATTTCTACAGCAGAGACAAAGTCCTGATGTCAAGGTTGAGCAATGGATAAAACAAAATAATCAGGCTGTTTGTATCTCCTCAGGGCACAAGCAACAGACTGGATTTACATCTGTTTCGAGATCAAAGGGCCATATTCACCTCTTCTGCGAAAGGAGCAAGAACCTGTTGGTAAGTCAGTATTTTATCACTCCTCACAAAGTATACAGAATGTGTCTGAGAAAAAAAAAATGAGCTGAAATACATGTAGAAAAAAATTTTCTCATAAAAATTCATGGAAAAGGATAACCTTACTCAGCCACGGCATCCACTGCATTTTGCTGGAAGAATTCTAATATGAGGAATTGCTGAGGGTCACTAGTTCTTCCAAGTGATGTTGCCCCCAAGTGGGGAGGACACAAGTCACTTGGAGCCCTCCAGGTCTGACACCAAACCCAGTCTGATCCATACTTCATGTGCCCTGCTTAGGACTACTAAAATGCTTTCTCAGAAGGCAGCTTTTAGCTTCTTGTATCAAAACTCCAAAATCAACTAAAAGAACCTTTTCCTCATGTGAAGTAAAGCCAGTCACAAGCCAGTAAGGCAACAGTGATCAACAAAGTCAAAGTTCAAACTAGATGTCAGAAATAATGGGAACAACATGGGTGAGAAGAGATGTTATGCTTGCTCTCTAATGAATGAATTAATAAGGTCTGCTGGAGACTTCCCTGGTGGTCCAGTGGTTGAAAGTCTTCCTGCCAATGCAGGGGACCCGGGTTCGATACCTGGTCCAGGAAGATCCTGGACATGTTGCAGGGCAACTAAGCCCGTGAACCACAACTACTGAAGCCCACGTGCCCAAGAGCCCGTGCTCCTCAACAAGAGAAGCCACTGCGATGAGAAGCCCACTCACCACAACAAAGAGCAATGCCTGCGGGCCAAAACGAGAGAGCTTGTGTGCAGCAACAAGGACTCAGCGCAGTCAAAAATAAAAATAAATAAATACGTAATAAACACAACCTTCTTTAAAAAGGAAAAAAAAAAAGATCTGCAAACAGAACCAACTCTGACTCCTTTACAAAAACACAACTCCTAAATGAGAGTGGCAGGGAGTCTCAGAAAGCCAGGCTTAGAGGCTATGCTACTGGCACAATGCCCCAATTACACCATAGATTTCCCCTGGTGAAGATGCCACTGTTTTCCATACCTGGGCAAGGGACCCCACAGTTTCCCCCACTGATGCTGTCACTGGATTTCTATCCGACTATCTCTTCTTCCACCCTGACCAGGCTGGATGCCCCACAACACCTGCTGCTTAAGGCCATTAGTTTCTGAGCTGAGGCCTCTCATGAGTGAGTCTGATTGCTAGGGGCTTATGTCACACACCTGAGATACAACTGCAAGGGAAAGGCCAATAACTGACTTCTACCTTGAGGACGGAGTTATCATAAGTTGGGGAAGTTTCCAAACATCAAAAGGTGTTCACAGTTGCCAGAGGCCACCATTTCAAACAGGTATCACATTGCAAACAAGCTATAGCACCCTACTACCAGGCACTGCCTGACGTCTGGGGTGGGATCCAGCGAAACAGCCTCCCATTTGGCCAGATCAAGCTCTTCTCAGTGGGGTCGAAGGATATGCCTGCACCTTTTAATACAACTGGCATGAGGCAACAGTGTGCAAACAGAGAAGTTCTTGTGCAGTATCAGATTATTAGCCTTTAGCTGTGGAAAACACTAGGTCAAGAGTTTAAGCCAAAGCATAGGATCAGTACACAGTTAATATAATTTTGAAGAAATGGATAGATTCAGATAAGCAGCTATTTTGATTCAATAAAGTTGCAGTTTAAACCCTCAAGTTGAGGCAAATTTCAGTTCAGTTCAGTCGCTCAGTCATGTCCGACTCTTTGCGACCCCCATGAATCGCAGCATGCCAGGCCTCCCTGTCCATCACCAACTCCTGGAGTTCACTCAGACTCACGTCCATCGAGTCAGTGATGCCATCCAGCCATCTCATCCTCTGTCGTCCCCTTCTCCTCCTGCCCCCAATCCCTCCCAGCATCAGAGTCTTTTCCAATGAGTCAACTCTTTGCACGAGGTGGCCAAAGTACTGGAGTTTCAGCTTTAGCATCATTCCTTCCAAAGAAATCCCAGGGCTGATCTTCAGAATGGACTGGTTGGATCTCCTTGCAGTCCAAGGGACTCTCAAGAGTCTTCTCCAATATCACACTTCAGAAGCATCAATTCTTTGGTGCTCAGCCTTCTTCACAGTCCAACTCTCACATCCATACATGACCACAGGAAAAACCATAGCCTTGACTAGACGGACCTTTGTTGGCAAAGTAATGTCTCTGCTTTTGAATATGCCGTCTAGGTTGGTCATAACTTTCCTTCCAAGGAGTAAGCGTCTTTTAATTTCATGGCTGCAGTCACCATCTGCAGTGATTTTGAAGCCCAAAAAAATAAAGTCTGACACTGTTTCCACTGTTTCCCCATCTATTTCCCATGAAGTGATGGGACCAGATGCCATGATCTTCATTTTCTGAATGTTGAGCTTTAAGCCAACTACGGTGCTACAATTTTTCCTCATTGTGTAAATAAATATCAGGCTACACATATGTGATTATGAAGAGAAAGTCACAAGTATAGAGTCATGGGCTATGGGCTCTATCTGATATTTATTGGGTGAAGAACTGTATTATGGCTTTAAGATATATTCCAAGGATTTCTTTCATGGCAAAATAGATATTTCTGTCCGTTTCTACCCTCATAAATTATCCAAAAATGGCAGAAAGTGTTAAGAATCTAAACTACAAACTTCATCCTTGGTAAAAAGAGAAGACAGCCAAACCACAATAAATGAAAACTGAAAGCAAGTGAGAGAAGTAGCAAAAACAAAGCAGAGCACAAAATGTTGGTGCCCAGAGATTTGCAACATGAATGATGAATAATGCTCTTTACTCCCAGAAAGCCTCACAAGAAAGGCTCGAGACTCACAGCATGAAGCTTATAACACAAAGGGATGTGAAGAGTTATGGTAAAAAACCTCAGAAAATGGATGAGGATTATATAAGCAATGGTTGAAATGTCTCCTCTCCTTAATCCACCATGAGTAGAAAAAGAACAATCAGAAAATAAGGAAAAAATAAATAATGCACTAAAATAGAAGATACAGCCAAGAAGCACAACAGAATGTAGTGAGAGACTAAATGCTGGACAAAAACAGAAAAACCAGGAAATGAGAAGATGACTTCAAGAGGCCCAGTATTCTATTAACGGAATTTCCAGAGTGAAACAATAAAACAGTTGGGAGGAATTTATCAAAGAAAGACTACTAAAACTTTTCACTTAACTGAACACAGAAGCTTCCAGATTGAAAGCACCCACTAGATACAAAGCTCATTGAATAAAAACAGGCCCATACCAAGGCACATCATTTTGAAAAGTGAAACAATGAAATCATAAATACTTCCAGAGAGGACAAATTGAACCGCATAGAAAGGATGAAAAAGAATGACATTTGACAAGTAATCAACAACATTTAAAGTTAGAAACAATGGAACAATTCCTTCAAGGAGGAAGGAAGATCATTTTGAATTCTAAATCCTACCCCAAATCAAATTATAAATTAGATGTGAAGGTATAATAAACTTCACACACACAATGCCTCAGAAATTTATTTTCCACATACTTTTCTCAAAAACCACCTAAGGGCTACAATGAGATAAGTGGGGAAAAAATCAAAAAAGAAAAAGACATAGGGCATAGGAAGCAAGGAACAGGAAGACACTCAAAGGTAAATCCCAGTATAAACCCCAGGATGCCAAGAAGGCTAGAGAACACCATTCGGATTGAAACAAGAAGGTGAAAAACTCCTTCAAGGGAAACCAAGAATCTGATTGATGACCTCATTCAATTCAAATACAGAAAACTTTATTGAAAAGCCAGGGAAGGAAAAGCCATGAAAGGCAATGAAAATGTAATGGGTACAAAGAAAATTCAAACGAAGAAAGGAGGCAATGATTAACTCTAGGAAAAAAAAATTTTTTAAAGAAAAGAAATTGTAGTATGTTACTGTCTCAGCTGTGAACAGTTTTTTGTATAACAGTCATAAGAATGTAAACCCTTAAGTTTTGATTATCCCAAGTTGTCCTATAACTGTTTTGGAAAGATGGGTGTAAGGACTCAGAGTGTATGTAGGAAGTGAGATGATTGGCAACAAGTCTACGTATATGAGAGCTAATTCTTAATCATCCTTAGTCAGAAATTGAGACAAAGTCTAAAATTGGTTCACCATGAAATAGTATAAACAACATTTAGAAATATGAAGATAAATACAGAAAGAAGCTACTAAAAGACTGTGAATAATTTACCTCTGGAGAGTAGATCAGATGCTAGGAATTAGGGGAGAGATGACCATTTTCATAAGCCTTTAGCACTCTTTCAATATTTGCTTCTTCTTTGTACATTTTTTAAAATTTTATTTTATTTTTAAACTTTACAATATTGTATTAGTTTTGCCAAATATCGAAATGAATCCGCCACAGGTATACATGTGTACCCCATCCTGAACCCTCCTCCCTCTTCCCTCCCCATACCATCCCTCTGGGTCGTCCCAGTGCACCAGCCCCAAGCATCCAGTATCGTGCATCAAATCTGGACTGGCAACTCGTTTCATACATGATATTATACATGTTTCAATGCCATTCTCCCAAATCTTCCCACCCTCGCCCTCTTCAACAGAGTTCATAAGACTGTTCTATACATCAGTGTCTCTTTTGCTGTCTCGTACACAGGGTTATTGTTACCATCTTTCTAAATTCCATATATATGCATTAGTATACTGTATTGGTGTTTTTCTTTCTGGCTTACTTCACTCTGTATAATAGGCTCCAGTTTCATCCACCTCATTATTATTATTTTTGTTTGTTTGTTTTTGTTTTTCCTCATTATTATTAAAATTTAAATTACTTTTAGAAAGATATTCTCAGAGCTAGAGATACATAGTCTTACAACCCATTGGAAAAGCAGTTTAAAGAGCAACAAGGTTATTTTACAAGAGCTGGCGGGGTCAAGTCTGGGCTAAATCCCCCCAGGGCAGGAAGTTCTTTCCCAGCCTAGCTCCTCCCCCACCCTTGGTACTCCTACAGAACCACAGAACCACCTGCGGCTCAGCCTCCTGCAGACTTCCTTCACAGACCCTGCGTCCGCCCGGGCTCTCACCCTGAGCTATGGACTCAACAGCGTGGTTCACTGTCACATGCTCCCTCCACCAGGACACCAGGCCTGTGTCCTGCAGTTTCCAGGTGACTGTGTCAAACCACCAGCTGAATCTGTGTGGCAGAGAAGGATACACAGCCCAGGATTGAAAAGGCGGGAAACAGTCTTCTGAGAAGTCCACCCAAAAGGCCCAGCAGCTTATTTCTTGCGGAAAGCTTTTTAGTAATCACTGAAATTTTGTGCACTAACTCCTGCTTTCTAATGGTTTAAAGGCTCCTCCTGGGGTCTTCATTACGTATCTGATCCTGCCTATTAGCTCAATAAATCTCTAATAATATTAAATACATGCAAGGAAGAATGTTCTGATCTATGTGATGAAAAGCAACTAGCAATTTTTGCCTATCTTATGCACATTAAAGTCAAAAGTTTAGGGGATTTCTGTTTATTAATAAACTTAATATCATTGGAAAATACCCTGAGATGCTGGGAAAGACTGAAGGACGGAGAAGAAGGGGACAACAGAGAACAAGATGGTTGGATAGCATTACCAACTCAATGGACATGAATTTGAGCAAACTCTGGGAGACGGTGAAGGACAGGGAGGCCTAGCGTGCTGCAGTCTACAGGGTCATAGAAAGTTGGACACGACTGAGCAAATGAACAACAAGAAGGAATAAATAGCCTAGCGATATTCCTCCTGGCTTCCCTGGTGGCTCAGTTGGTAAAGAATCCACCTGCAATGCAGAAGGCCCCGGTTTGATTCCTGGGTCAGGAAGATCCGCTGGAGAAGGGATAGGCTACCCAGTCCAGTATTCTTGGGCTTCCCTGGTGGCTCAGCTGATAAAGATTCCACCTGTAATGCAGGAGACCTGGGTTCGATCCCTGGGTTGAGAAGATCCCCAGAAGGGAAAGGCTGCCCACTCAGTACTCTGGCCTAGAGAATTTTATGCACTATACAGTCCATGGGGCCGCAAAGAGTCAGACACGACTGGGGGACTTTCACTTTCATTCTTCCAAGATTTGCTAGGGACAGGAGCCATAGCAGACATGAGGGTGGCCCTGTGATCTGCTGCCTTCTCTCAGTGTGGAAGACATCAAGAAGGGCACAAAAGAGCCTGAGAAAGAAGACCCCGCTATTGGTTAGTGAGGCCCTGACACTACAGAAGTAGAGAAGCACCCGCCCTCTTCTGATAAGATGAAGGCTGGGATAAAATGATAATATAATGTGGCAGTGTGTACAATACAATATTGGCTCTAGTATCATATACTATCTCAGCTTTTGTTTGTGCATAAATCTCACTCCTGATATGAGCAGAGGTCCAGAGCCTAGATCTCAAGGTTACACTCACACGATGCACTGAGCCATGGCAGAATCCATAACTATCAGCAAAGTACCCTTCTCCTTTGTTTCCCTGGTCCCAGATTTCACACAGAGATCTAAGTCTTGCAGTTGACTCAGACTGATCATTTTAAGCTGTGGCCCGTAGCTGGTATCCACAGAGCTTTGCTGCGGCACAACTCTTCTCTGAGAAGCCTTTGCAGAGGCATCAGCATTAGATTTGTTTACCCTTCTCATTTACTAGTTTAACATATTCATTCCACAAATGTTTGAGTACTTTAAATGTGAGTACACAGATGAAAATGAGGTTAACTGCCTTCAGTGGGTTCTCAGACTAGTAAGGGAGACAGACTTCAAACAATAGCATATGTAAGTGTGCTAATACAACTACGCTTGGGATCATCAGGGTCAGAGGAGGGGCAAGAACCTCAAGAAGAGGGGTCAGGGGAAAATTGCTGAACTACTGAAGGGTTCAATACTAAGAAATTCTAAAGCATTCTAGAGAGAAGAAATAGAATACAAAAAGGGCAAAAAAGAAAGGGAGGTTATGGCCAGTTTGAAGACCTGAGAGTAAATTGTGTTGTCTAGAGCACAAGGCACCATGCTGGGAGATAAAAGATTTAGAGCACTGAACAGTCTGTATACCGTGCTAAGAATTTGGGCTTTGTAACCTATTACAGATAGGAAGTCAAGGGCTACAGAAATTCAGAATTACATTTTAGAACGATTACTGTAGCATGAAAGTGAAAGATAAACTTTAGTGAGGGACAGAAGAGATTGAAAGTGCAAGTGGGGAGCTGAATTAGGAGGTAAAATGGAAAACCAAACAAATAAAAAACAAACCTAAGATGACGACTATGTGGGTAGAGATGACAGACTTGAGATTTATCCACAGCAGGGCTGTTTCTCACTCCTCCACCGCTGCTGCAGCAGCACTTAAAACTGACCTGCTTGAACTGGTTTTGCCTCCTTACACAGACTGTTGATTGTAATCCAACTGAAACAGCACACAACTTCCTTAAAAGGTTGACTGATTAATCAAACCCTGAGTTATTTTACAGACAGCAATGCACACGTGCAAGATGGGAAATCAGATCTCCAAGATGACCCTAGAACCAAGAATCTGGGGAGCTCAAAGAATAACAACATTGCTACCCATCCCTTTACAAAGCAAGATCCCCATCAATAGGGACCGTGAGGTTTCCAGCAGCAAGAGGACCATCTATGGACTGAATAGAAACTAGCCAATCAGCTTCCAGTTTGTATTCCCCTAACCCTTAAATTTTGCCCCAACCCTGGATGGAATAGACAGATTTGACTCTTCCCTCCTCTCCTTGCTGGTTGACCTCACAATAAAGCCCTTTGCCCCGCGCCCCCCCCCTCCAACCAAAAGCCATAGTATTAGATTCTATGCATGTTGGGCCCTTGCTGGTAACACTGCCACACTGGGGCAAGCCATTATCTCTTGACTGGATTTTCACAAAAGCCTCCCAGCTGGTCTCCCCATTTTCCTCCTCATTTTGCCTTCACCCATTCTCACTCAGCAACCAAAATGATTCTGCTGAAACTTAGATCTGATTATGTAACTCCCCTGATTAAAATCCTCCAATGGCCTGGCATCATACTGCGAATACAAACCAAAGCTCTTTAAATGAGCCTCAAAGTCATACAGCTTTGTCCCGTCTCATCTCACTGACCTCTTCTCCCATTATGCATCCCCAAACACACCAGGTACTCTACTGACTTAGAGATTTTTCCCTTTTACTGGAATGACTTCCCCTAAATATTTCTTCCCTCTCCTCCTTCAAATCTGCCCAAATGCCACCTTCTCCATGAGGGTTTCCTCCTGGAAGAGGGAATTTTCTAGAAAATTACCATCCTTAACTTTCCCTATTCCCTTTCCCCTATTTAATTTTGTCTATGGCTCTTTTTATCTCCCAATATACTATATAATATTTTACTTTATTTTTCATTTATGCTCTTCATTTCATCCTGGACTATAAGTTCCATGTGGGTAGTTTTGGTCATGGCTATGTATCTGCAGTGCCTAGAAAGATGCCTGGTACATAGCAGGTACTCAAGAGATATTTATTAAATGAATAAACATCTAGGAAGTGAAATCAGTCAGACTTGTTGACTGATAAAACAGAAGGGTTAGGAGAAGGAAAGAGTCTCAGTTGCTTTATAGGCTTTCCATTTGTCTGACTGGGAAGATAAGTGATACCATTTAGTAAAACAAGAATCAGCAGATACTGTAATTAGCTCTATTTTTGACAGATTGCCTTGGAGGTAACAGGGGAACCATTTGAGCCAGGTATCAATTATTGTCTCTGAGCCCCTAAATCCACCCTTCCTTGCTTTGTGTACAAAAGCAACCCCTGTAGACAAATATCCTTTACGAGCTGACTCGGTGTTAGGGTTTATCAGCAGACAGCACTGGAGGGACCCTTTGAGACCAAAGCAGCAGAAGTGAATCAGCATGTAGAAGGCCCAGGGCACTCACCTCAGAACCCCTCTCAGATCAGCTCCCATGCCCTCTGACAAGTTTTTCTCTTTCCTCTGACAGCCAAAATCTCCAAAGGGGCTGAGTCAGCCCTGGGAGGGAGGAAGGTAGCTTTTTTAAATTCTGAATTTCTTACATTTTTGCTCTTCCACAGCCCTAGAGGTAGTAGTTGCTTTCTGCATTTAATAATCTTCTACTTTTAGAGACTTACATTTCCTTTTGCTTCCCTAGTGGCTCAGATGGTAGAGAATCTGCCTGTAATGCAGAAGACCCAGGTTTGATCCCTGGGTTGGGAAGTTCCCTTGGAAAGAAGGGCATGGCAACCTACTCTAGTATTCTTGCCTGGAGAATTCCATGGACAGAGGAGCCTGGTAGGCTACAGTCAGTTTTTTTCTATTAAATAACCTCTTATTTAAATTGCTGGTATATTTTCTATCTCCTAACTGGACCCTAACCAACACAACATCCAAGTGGAGATGCCTCTTAATGAGCTGTAGATGAAGCTTTAAAGAGACATTTAAACAGGAGATTTATATGTGGAAGTCTCCAGAATACTGCTGGAATTTAAACCAAAGAGTAGATGATTAATCTGGAGAGGATAAACAGCAAAGATATCATGGGCTAAAGAGGGAGCCCTGGGTCACCATCACTAGGGCTTAGGGAGAGGCAGAGTTAGGAAAAGTGTAAAACTGGACAGTCAGGGAAAGGCGGAATTGGGAAAGTCAAGTGGAAAATAAGAAAAAGCCAAGAAACTGTCTCAGAGACAGAAAATCAAGAGAAGCCAGAGGCAGAGAGGGTTTCAAACAGAGCTTGATCAATAATGCAAATACTACAGGAAACTCAATTAAGTTAACTGGAAACATAAAATGAAGTTAGGACTAATCTTTTCAAGAACAATTTTAGTACAGTGGTTTGAGAAGTGAATAAAAAGAGAGGAAGCAGGCATGACAGATGTAAGCCACTCTTTTACTAAACTTGAAAAATTAGGCTGCTATAAGGGTTCAGTTCAGTTCAGTCGCTCAGTCGTGTCCGACTCTTTGTGACCCCATGAATCGCAGCACACCAGGCCTCCCTGTCCATCACCAACTCCCGGAGTCCATTCAAACTCATGTCCATCGAGTCAGTGACGCCATCCAGCCATCTCATCCTCTGTCGTCCCCTTCTCCTCCTGCCCCCAATCCCTCCCAGCATCAGGGTCTTATCCAACGAGTCAACTCTTCGCATGAGGTGGCCAAAGTACTGAAGTTTTAGCTTTAGCATCAGTCCTTCCAATGAACACCCAGGACTAATCTCCTTCAGAATGGACTGGTTGGATTTCCTTGCAGTCCAAAGGACTCTCAAGAGTATTCTCCAGCACCACAGTTTAAAAGCATCAATTCTTCAGCACTCTGCTTTCTTCACAGTCCAACTCTCACATCCGTAAACGACTACTGGAAAAACCATAGCCTTGACTAGATGGACCTTTGTTGGCAAAGCAATGTCTCTGCTTTTGAATATGCTATCTAGGTTGGTCATAACTTTCCTTCCAAGGAGTAAGCGTCTTTTAATTTCATGGCTGCAGTCACATCTGCAGTGATTTTGGAGCCCAAAAAAATAGTCGGACACTGTTTCCACTGTTTCTCCATCTATTTCCCATGAAGTGATTGGACCAGATGCCATGATCTTCGTTTTCTGAATGTTGAGGCTTAAGCCAACTTTTTCACTCTCCTCTTTCACTTTCATCAAAAGGCTTTTTAGTTCCTCTTCACTTTCTGCCATAAGGGTGGTGTTATCTGCATATCTGAGGTTATTGATATTTCTCTCAGCAATCCTGATTCCAGCCTGTGCTTCTTCTAGCCTAGCGTTTCTCATGATGTACTCTGCATGTAAGTTAAATAAGCAGGGTGACAGAAGGGTAGCTGCTGCAAAAGCACCAGGGTCTCATAGCCCTCCTGGCTTTCTGCTTCCCTCCTCTGTCATCACCCAGAGGTGCCTGACCTTTAACATCTTAGGTCTCCATTTGCTTTCTGCCCACAGCCTCTTACCCTTCCAGGTTTTTCTCTTCCTTACTGTGTTTACAAGTGCACACTCGCCCTCTCCCAGCACCAAAGCCCTTGCCCCAGAAGGGAGCGGTCCTGTAGCAAGTGAGACTTGAAGCAGCCATTCTGCAAGGGTCTGAGTGCAGCCTTTGGCAGCGAAGGCCTCATGTAGAGTTCTGCACCCCCTCTGATGTGTTGCCTCCATGCAAGCACTCCATCTCAGCAACCCTCACCCTATTTAGATGCATTCCGGGTCCAAGTCCAGCTCATATCCTTCATAACTGACCACTCCCCTCAGCTGCTGCAGACCCTGGCAGAGGATGAAGCTGGGCCATGCAGCAAGCAGGGCTGCAGCGAGCACCTGGCTCAGGCTGGGGCACATGCCAGAGTGGTTGTGGGAAACTGGCCAGAGTTCACTGCATTTTCAATCTGCTTTCTCCACTTTGTTTCAATATGGTCTATAAAGGAAAAGAATCTTTAAAAAGAGGTGGATATATGTATACATACAACTGATTCACTTTTCTGTATTCCTGAAATTAACACAACATTGTAAATCAACTACATTCCAATGAAATGTTTTAAAAACTAGTAAACAAGTGGGTGCATACTTTTTACAAGCAGGGTCTAGATTTCTCACAGCCCTCCAGTTAGTTCCACTGGTTTTCTAACTAGCTGAGGGGACTCATCTTCCCAGTGATGGAACCCAGGGCTGGCATGCCAAATATGTGTGACTTGAACCACTCACTCCCAGGGCAGATCTCCACCTGTGTCATCTACCTTCTCTTTTGTCCCCTCCCAGGGGCACAGGTTTCAACCTGATCGCTTCTTTCCTCTTCCCCTCCCACCCAATTCCATGTGGATCTTTCTTAGCCTTGGTTGTACAAGAGCCTTTCTGCTAGTCTCCAGTTATTATCCCAAAAGATTTGCTTCACATGTAGATTTACATTCAATGTGCTTGTGGCTGGAGGTTGAGTTCCATGTCCTCCTACTTGGCCATCTTGATCTGAATCCTTTTCACTGGTCATTTAAATCATCATTAGATAGTGAACAGTAAAAAAAGAAAAGTATGCAAAGGTAAGGACAAATTTTATTTTATTAGCTACTCTAGGAGATAACACCCACCTCCAAAACTTTTGGGTTTAATATAAAACACAGTCAGATGCATCGAAATCAAGCTCAAAATTCAGACTTACCCTGGAGGCACCAATATGTCATTTATGGATTTTAATCAAAGAAATGGGAATGGACTTGACTGACCTGTGACAACAGTTCACAGAGTCAGCAAGCTTATTCTGTGAAGGACCAGACGGGAAATATTTTAGGCTTTGCGGATCATAAGTTCTCTGCACAACTATTCAACTCTGCCATCATGGAATGAAAGCAGCTGTGAACAATACGGAAGTGACTGAGCGTGAATGTGCTCCCAAAAACCTATTCATAAAAACAGGTAGAGGGCCGGACTTGGTCCTTGGGCCATATAGTTTGCTAACCCCTGATACAGACGTAAAAAAACCAACAGGGGGAAAAATTAAGGATAAACTTCTAAATTCGCTTGCTGCAACTTAGTTAACTTTGAAGACAGAAGGCTTTTTAAAATTTTTTACTGATATGAAAAGACTAGCATCAAAAAGGTTGGGACTGTGTTTGTAATTCTTCTCTATTTCTTATGCTGATAGATTTCAAACTGGGGAAATCCTGCATTCTATATCTTAGCCTCAGGATCTCCTGTTACCTGAATTAACACCTCTATTCCCTGCTGCCACAATGACTGCTCTTGTTACTGCGTCAGACCCCTTCTTTCCTGACTGGTTTGTATTCACCTACATTTCAAATATACAGCTTTGAGGGAGAAGGGATAACAATGCCTGGCACTCATGGTAGTCCAAACACCCACTACACAAGAGACACATCAGTCTGCTCCATTAAAGAGCCCAGGACTACAAAGCCACTGTGTATCACGGGTATTACCACTCTGCCACAGACACTATTCACATATCTGACTTTGAGAGCCCTTGGCTGCTTAGCCAGGTATTTTATCCTATCTCTTTAATTAAAAAAAGCATCAACAATAGTCTTAAAATTTTTCCCATGCTCACTCATAACACTAATTTATAGCAAAAAAATTTTTGAAATAACTTCTTTTTCTCTCTTACTCTCTAGTTTCATTTCCAAATTACCAAGGAGACCTTTGAGTGTTAGAGTGATAGTCAGATCTGGGGAAAACTGGCAAAGTTAGTTGTAGAGACGGCCTCTTAAAACTCTCTAGGCTCTCCTAATTCTTTTAGAAAGAATCAAAATGACTATACAGATGCGAATAATAGTAGCAATAATAGTTAACATTTATTGAAGGCTTCCTCAGAACTTTTCTTAAAATTCTGTATTTAATTCTCACGAGCCTATCAGGGGTTACTATTAAAGTCTCTGTTTTATATGGAAGGAAAACGAGGAGTTGGAGAGCCAGGCTTCGGTCCTCGGGTCACCAACTCCGAAACACACTGTGCGTTCTTGACAGCGTCCCCTCACTTTCCGACACCTCACGCTCTCCTCGCCTGTCATGGCTCACCTACTGGGGAGCCTTTGTTGTTGATGGGGTAATCAGACAATAATCGCAGAAGTGAAACTTGGTTCCTTTATCAGACTTTCCAGAGTCAGGCACGTTGGCGCATTCAACCAGATGTGGCAGGTTAAAGTAGAAGTAAAAAGATATTGAAAAGAAAACCATTATTTTCAAAGATGAGAAAAACAAGTGTTCATGGCCCCACAGACTGAAACCAGCAGAGCTGGGGCCTGAATCCAGGCTTTCTAATGCCAGGTCCTTTCCAGGAACCGCTGCTCCTAACACGGACTTCCTCAGGAGTTCTCTTTCTCCAGGTTATTTAATGCCCTCCCATGATTAAAATAAATGATTTCAGAGAGCCCTTGAGAGTGAGTCTAAAGATAGGCCTGTGACATATCCCTGGAGTAGGTATTTTGGATGATGGAAACCTTCTGCTCTCCAGACCACAGGGTCTCTTAAATGAAGAGCTGACTCTAGTTTGGGAACTAAATTTAATATACTATCTAAATAATCTAAAAGAAAGATCTGGAAGTATTTTTATATACTGACTTTATCTATTAAATATATATTTATTTATGTCAAGTCTGCCTAAGATTTCTTTCTGGAACTCTTAGAAAATTATGCCACAACTCTAAGAGAAATAGACAAATCAAAACCATCTAAATTATATATATAGTTATTATCATATTAGGTGGGGCTGTGATATTTATGTAGCAAGCCTGTTGGGGTTATCTCACAGAAAGGATGGACCTACCACCCCAAATCTGGTTTGTATGTTGAGACTGATCATGCCACACATGGGAGGGTATGAAAAGGCTTATCACTCCCACTGTTCTGGGAGACCAGTGTATCCTCCTGACAAGTCCTAAGAAAGCACAGAGGGGCAACTGGCATAGGATTATATGATGCTTAGGAGGAGCAGGACCGGATGAGGGCTTCCTCTCAGAGATGGGCCTGGCATTGTTTGAACTCCCTGCCAGCACTAACTGAGGGAGCACCCAACTTTATTATTAGAAAGTTTACTGCTCAGATGTGGGACAAGGGAAGAAGGAAGAGTTGTGGGGTGTGAATACTGTCCATGGTCAAACATTAAAAGTGGAGTCAGACTCCTTAATAGAAAGCCCCCTCTAGATCCTGCTTGTTTCCTTTATATGACAGTTAGAATTTGCCACTATGCACTGCTTCATTGCTTGTTATATCTCTCTCCTGTCAACTGTGAACTCCAAGGACCATTACTTTCTCAGTTTCCTTCATTAGTAGATACCCAGAGCTTATCATAACATCTGGCACAAAAGAGATGATCAAATATAGTCACTGGAAGCCAACAGGTACATGAATGATGCTCAACATCACTAATCATCAGGAAATGCAAATTAAAACCACAATGACATATCAATTCACAACGGTTAAGATGGCTACTGTTACAAAAACAAGAGACAAGTACTGAGCAAGGCTATGGAGAAAGGGGAACCTCTGTGCACTGTTGGTGGGCATGTAAATTGGTGCAGCCACTATGGAAAACAATATGGAGGTGTCTCAAAAAATTAAAAGCAGAACTACCGTATGATCCAACAAATCCACTTCTGGGTATATAGCCAAAGGAAATGAAAACAGGATATCAAAGAGACATATACACCCCTATGTTCATTGCAGCACCATCCACAACAGCCAAGATATAGAAATGACCTAAATGTACATCAACGGATGAAGGGGTAAAGAAGATGTACATATACACAATGGAATATTATTCAATCGTGAAAAAGAAAGGAATCCTGACATTTATAACAAGATGGATGTATTTTTAGCGTAAACTGCTAAGTGAAATAAACCAGACAAAGACAAGAACTACATGATGTCAATTATGTGTGGAATCTTCAAAAAAAAAAGAAAAAGGTCAAACTCAAAAGAATAGAAAAGTAGGTACCATGGCCTGGGAGGTAAGGGAGATAAGAAGAAGCTGGAAAGGGTACAAACTTTTAGCTATAAGATGAATAGGGTCTGAGGATCAAATATAAAACATGGTGATTGTAATAACACTTACACAAGTGTTATTAACAACACTTATACAAGATATTTGTATAACTGAAATTTACTAAGGAGTAAAACTTAAATGCTCTCACGGAAAATAAAAAGTTAAATATGTGACGTAATGAATGTGTTAATTGACTAGAAGGAATCCTCTCACAATGTACACATACATCAAATCACCACAAAGTAAACTTTAAATATCTTATAATTTTATGTCTCCACTACACCTCATGTCTGAAATAAAAAGCAAAAAATTAAAAATATTTTTAAGCAATAATAAAACAAAGATGCATCTGTAGGCTTCATTTAGCTATTCTATGTGTATCTATTAACAACATCCTTAATAACTCACCATTTACTTCATGCATCACTCCCCTGTACTTAGTGCAGGAGTGGTGCAGCGTATACTGAATAAATCCTGGGGACTGGTGAGACTTTGTTATAACTGCTGCTTAAATTGGTAAAACATTCTTTTCATTATGAATTTGATGGTGAAGTATACAGAATGGTTTCAATTATAATCCATGTTCACATGTTCATAACTTGATGAAAAAAAATGTCTTTGAGGCTGAAACTTTCCATTTCATGTTCAAGCTCCACCCAAATATAGTTATTTTTTTCCTCTCTGGAAAATTTGAGAAAATGTATGATCATTTATGAATGTGGAAAAAATGCAATCTTTCAAATGTTTAATTATATAAAAGGATCAACAATGAGAAAATCTTTAATATAAACCTACCATGCACATTTGTAAAAACCAAAATATAAATATAGCAGGCTTCAGAAAAGAGGTCATTTTTTTATCCATTTAGAGAAAAACCTTAATTTTGAATGACTGCTGACTTGAAGCTCAGAAAAAGCTGTATTATGCAAGCACAATAGAAACTTTCATGTTAAGTGTGATCATTTAATATGCCTTTATTATATACTTACTTTATTAATTTTTGCTAAATGATAAACCATGGGCCAAGGACTAGAACTGAGGGTAGAAACTGTTTTCCGGTTTTCAAAACTCTGTATATAGTGTGTACTCAGAAATATTTACTTATCAAGCAAAATATATACAATATGGCAAGTAAATTTTTTAGTGCTTAAAGTTAATTTAACTTTCAGAAGTGATTTTTTACCAAATCTTCATAACAATCTACTTTGAAAATTTTTGAAAATTCCATTGTTTTTAATTCAGAATATTGCCTAGTTAATGCTTAGTTTGGGTGAAAGTCATCAGTCAGAGCTCCATAATCATTATTCAAAAGTTTAATTTCTTTGATAGCTTGGACCCAAGTACACACCCTACCCAAAGACAAAACGACCTGGAGACCGATTTAAAATAATAGAATGCTTTTCACATCTTTTTTATATTCAATACAAATATAGTATTACAATGGTGCTCAGTCATGCAGTTGTTTCTGACTCTTTGCAACCCAGCAAACCACAGCTTGCCAGGCTCCTCTGTCCACGGGATTCTTCAGGCAAGAATACTGGAATGGGTTGCCATTTCCTTCTCCAGGGGATCTTCCTGACCCAAAGATCAAACCAGCATCTCTTAGCGCTCCTGCTTTGGCTGGCAGATTCTTTACCACTAGCGCCACCTGAGAAACCCCAACAGTATTATAATCACTTCAGTCGCTCAGTCATGTCCAACTCTTTGCGACCCCATGAACCACAGCACGCCAGGCCTCCCTGTCCATCACCAACTCCCGGAGTCCACCCAAACCCATGTCCATTGTGTCAGTGATGCCATCCAACCATCTCATCCTCTGTCGTCCCTTTCTCCTCCTGCCCTCAATCTTCCCAGCATCAGGGTGTTTTCAAATGAGTCAGCTCTTCATATCAGGTGGCCAAAGTATTGGCGTTTCAGCTACAACATCAGTCCTTCCAATGAACACGCAGGACTGATCTCCTTTAGGATGGACTGGTTACTGCTTTTTAACATCTTACAGTGGAACAGGCATTATGCCTAGCACTTTGCACAAATCATCTTCACAACAATTCATGAAGTATGTATCATTTCCATTTTACAAATGGGGAAAAGGAGGTTTACATTGTTACACACCTATTAAGAATCACAGATAAAACTGATCTGCCTCCAGAGTACTATGGCCCTCTTATCCACAGTATACAGCTCTAGAGTCTTTGATATGAAATGCTAAAACCCCAATGGTACTAAACAATGGACATTTAGGTTTCTCCCATGTCTTAGCTATTGTAAATACTGATGTGGTGAAGATCTTTCCAAGTTTGATTTAGCAACTTCTGAAATAATTAAAAGACACCTACTCCTTGGAAGGAAAGTTATGACCAACCTAGATAGCATATTCAAAAGCAGACATATTACTTTGCCAACAAAGGTCCATCTTACTTTGCCAACAAAGGTCTGTCTAGTCAAGGCTATGGTTTTTCCAGTAGTCATGTATGGGTGCAAGAGTTGGACTGTGAAGAAGGCTGAGCACTGAAGAATTGATGCTTTTGAACTGTGGTGTTGGAGAAGACTCTTGAGAGTCCCTTGGACTGCAAGGAGATCCAACCAGTCCATTCTAGAGGAGATCAGTCCTGGGTGTTCATTGGAAGGACTGATGCTAAAGCTGAAACTCAAGTACTTTGGCCACCTCATGCGAAAAGCTGACTCATTGGAAAAGAGCCTGATGCTGGGAGGGATTGGGGGCAGAAGGAGAAGGGGACAACAGAGGATGAGATGGCTGGATGGCATCACCAACTAGATGGACATGACTTTGAGTGAACTTTGGGAGTCGGTGATGGACAGGGAGGCCTGGCGTGCTGCAATTCATGGGATTGCAAAGAGCTGGACACGACTGAGCGACTGAACTGAATTGAACTGAAATAATTTTAAAAGATTAATATTTGTGTATACAGGTCCATAATCTCTCCTCTGAAGTCTTTGCAGTCAAGTGTGTTTCAAATTCTGTGTGTTTCTGATTTTAGGGAAGTATTACTTGGTATACACTATATACCACATAATGTCCCCAATGGCATCTGAAAATCCAACTTGCAGTCAAATGCATTCTTATATCTGCAAGAAACACTAATAAAGATTCTAAGGTGCATCAGTTTAGGTCAGATTGGTTATTGGATTTTAAAGAAGTGATGCATATATAAATGGAATACTAATTAGCCATGAAAAATGATACAGATGAACTTATATGCAAAACAGAGGCACAGACATAGAGAACATATACATTGATACCAAGGGGAAATGAGGGATGAATTGGGAGATTGAGACAGATATGCTGCTAAATTGCTTCAGTCATGTCCAACTCTGTGCGACCCCATAGACGGCAGCCCACCAGGCTCCCCCGTCCCTGGGATTCTCCAGGCAAGAACAGTGGAGTGGGTTGCCATTTCCTTCTCCAATGCATGAAAGTGGAAAGTGAAAGTGAAGTCGCTCAGTCGTGTCCGACTCTTAGCAACCCCATGAACTGCAGCCTACCAGGCTCTTCCGTCCATGGGATTTTCCAGGCAAGAGTACTGGAGTGGGGTGCCACTGCCTTCTCCATGAGACAGATATACTATTATGTATATTCATAAAATAGACAACTAATAAGAACCTACTGTATAGCACAGGGAACTCTATGCAATGCTCTCTGGTGACCTAAATGGGAAGGAAATCCAAAAAAGAGGAGACAGATGTAAACACATAGCTGATTCACTTTGCCGTACAGCAAAAACTAACATGACATTGTAAACAACTATACTCCAATAAAAATTTAAACATGAAATAATGCCATTTGCAGCACCATGGATGAACCTAGAGATTATTGTACTAGTGATAGTGAAGTAAGTCAGAGAAACATATCATATGATAACATTTATATGTGAAATCTTTAAAAAATGATACAAATGACCTTATTATTTATAAAACGAGAATATACCCACAGACTTCAAAAACAAACTTCTGGTTACCAAAGGGGAAAGGTGAGGGAAGGAATAAATTAGGAGACAGCGCGCAGAGCACGGGTGGCTGCGACGGCGCGCAGAGCGCGGCCGAGAGGAGCTACCCCACGTCCGTGATCAGGGGCAGAAGCCAGGAGGACCCCATGCCTGAGGGGCGGTGGCCGAGAGGAGCTACCCCGCATCCGAGGTCAGGGGTGGCGGCCAGGAGGAACAACCCCATATCCAAGGAGTGGTGGCTACGCGGGCACCGGAGGGCCTAGAGGAGCTCTTCCACATTCAAGGTCGGGAGGGGTGGCGGTGAGGAGATACCCCTCGTCCAAGGTAAGGAGAGGCAGCTGTGCTTTGCTGGAGCAGCCGTGAAGAGATACCCCACGTCCAAGGTAAGAGAAACCCAAGTTAAGACGGTAGGTGTTGCAGGAGGGCATCAGAGGGCAGATACACTGAAACCATAATCACAGAAAACTAGTCAATCTAATCACATGGACCACAGCCTTGTCTAACTCAATGAAACTAAGCCATGCCCTGTGGGGCCACCCAAGACGGGCAGGCATGGTGGAGAGGTCTGACACAATGTGGTCCATTGGAGAAGGGAATGGCAAACCACTTCGGTATTCTTGCCTTGAGAACCCCATGAACAGTATGAAAAGGCAAAATGATAGGATACTGAAAGAGGAACTCCCCAGGTCTGTAGGTGCCCAATATGCTACTGGAGATCAGTGGAGAAATAACTCCAGAAAGAATGAAGGGATGGAGCCAGAGCAAAAACAATACCCAGTTGTGGACATGACTGGTGATAGAAGCAAGGTCCGATGCTGTAAAGAGCAATACTGCATAGGAACCTGGAATGTCAGGTCCATGAATCAAGGCAAACTGGAAGTGGTCAAACAGGAGATGGCAAGAATGAACATCGACTTTCTAGGAATCAGCGAACTCAAATGGACTGGAATGGGTGAATTTAACTCAGATGACCATTATATCTACTACTGCGGGCAGGAATCCCTTAGAAGAAATGGAGTAGCCATCATGGTCAACAAGAGTCTGAAATGCAGCACTTGGATGCAATCTCAGAAACGACAGAATGATCTCTGTTCATTTCCAAGGCAAACCATTCAATATTACAGTAATCCAAGTCTACCCCAACCAGTAACACTGAAGAAGCTGAAGTTGAATAGTTCTATGAAGACCTACAAGGCCTTTTAGAACTAACACCCAAAAAAGATGTCCTTTTCATTATAGGGGACTGGAATGCAAAAGTAGGAAATCAAGAAACACCTGGAGTAACAGGCAAATTTGGCCTTAGACTAGGGAATGAACCAGGGCAAAGGCTAATAGAGTTTTGCCAAGAAAATGCACTGGTCATAGCAAACACCCTCTTCCAACAACACAAGAGAAGACTCTACACATGGACATCACCAGATGGGCAACACCAAAATCAGATTGATTACATTCTTTGCAGCCAAAGATGGAGAAGCTCTATACAGTCAACAAAAACAAGAACAGGAGCTGACTGTGGCTCAGACCATGAACTCCTTATTGCCAAATTCAGACTTAAATTGAAGAAAGTAGGGAAAACCACTAGATCATTCAGGTATGACCTAAGTCAAATCCCTTATGATTATACAGTGGAAGTGAGAAATAGATTTAAGGGACTAGATCTGATAGAGTGCCTGATGAACTATGGACGGAGGTTTGTGACATTGTACAGGAGACAGGGATCAAGACCATCCCCATGGAAAAGAAATGCAATATATACATTACTACATACAAAATAGGGGCTTTGTAGGTGGCTCAGTGGTAAAGAATCCGGCTGCCAAGACAGGAGATGCATGTTCCATCCCTGGGTCAGGAAGATATCCCTGGAGGAGGAAAGGGCAACCCACTCCAGTATTCTTGCCTGGAGATCCCATGGACAGAGGAGGCTGGCAGGCTACAGTCCCTGGGGCCACAAAGAGTCAGACACGACTGAGTGACTGAGCATGCATGTATGCATATATAAAATAAATAATCAATAAGGACCTACTGCACAGGGATCTCCACTCAATATTATAAAATAATCTTATGAGAAAAAAATCTGAAAAAGAATCGTGTGTGTTGTACGCTCAGTTGTGTCTGATGCTTTGCAGCCCCGGGGACTGTAGCCTGAAAGCCTCTTCTACCCATGACATTTTCAGGCAAGAATACTGGAGCAAGTTGCCATTTCGTACTCCAGGGGATCTTCCCAATCCAGGGATCAAACTCTCTTTGCACCTCCTGCATGGGAAGGTGAATTCTTTACCACTAGCACCACCTGGGAACCCTGAAAAAGAATGGATATATGTATATTTAATAACTGAATCACTTTATATTTAATAACAGTATATTTAATAACTGAAACTAATAACAGTATTGTAAATCAACTATACCCCAATATAAAATAAAAATTAAAAAAAAAAGTTGGGAAGACAAATATGTATAAAGAAAATAAGAAAGACTGGGCAAAATTTATAGTGACCTAAGTAATATAGCTAGGAATATACCTTTTAAAGTGGAAAGAACTTTTATCAAATGTTAGGTTTTCAATTATCTGTATTATAGGAAGCTAGAATTGTGAATGTGCAAAAAAAAAAAAAGATTTCTTTTAAAAATGTGCTTGTTATTTGAGCTGTAATTAAACAGAGAAAATCTTTGCAAATATATTTTCCTCCTACTTGTGAACTTTTAAAAAGTGAAAATTTGTCTTTTCACAAAGTTCAAATGAGACAGAACAAGCGATTATGACCTTCCTCTGGTGTGGATGTGACATGCTGATTTTGCTTAAGCCAGGAAGTGTTTGTGTTTTTAATTAACCAATAAAACAAAGAAAGCTAAAAATAAATATGGAGCTACAGCACATTAAATCAATTATACAAGTGTTTTTCCTAGTAAACAGACTTAGATATTATTGCCCTTCCTACATTTTTTTTTTTTTACAAAAAGTACTAACACATGAAAAGCAAACAGTGTAATTCTGCGGCATAAGATGACACTTTCATGTAAATTGCTTGGTGGTATTAAGCTGGCCCTGTGTGTTTCCCACATTCATTTGTCATGTACTGATGCTGGCATTACCACTGGGCTCCTGTGAACTCAAGTGAACTCTTTTTTAAAAATTTTATTATAAAAGATTTTAAATAGATACCAGGTAGAGAGAACAGCACAATAAACCACAGTTCATCCAGCACCTAGATTCAGTGACTGCCAGTATTTTCCCATATTTTATCTCTCTCCCTCTCTCATGTTTTCTCACTCTTTCTTGCTTTTTCACCTACTCAGTTATTGAAAAGCAAATCCAAGATATCGTGACATTGAACTCCAAAGTACTTCAGGGTGAATTTTTTAAAATAAGAATATTTCTTTGCACAACAACAATACATTAAAAAACTTAACACAGCTATGATCCTTTAATTTCATCTAGTACCCAGTCATATTCTAATTTCATTCATACCTATATAGTCAAGTAAAGTGGAAATTGCATCCTCCCTGGGCTTCTCTGGTGATAAAGAAGCCACCTGCCAATGCAGGAGACAGAAGAGACGCAGGTGCAATCCCTGAGTCGGGAAGATCCCTTGGAGAAGGAATTGGCAACCCACTCCAATATTCTTGCTTGGGAAATCCCAAGGACAGAGAAGTCTGGTAGGCTACAGTCCACGGGGTCTCAAAGAGCTGGATTTCGTGACCAAGCGATAATAACAATAGGCTAGTACAGTGCTGGGACACAGAGGGAAAGTGAAGTAAATTCAAGTACCTTTAGGCAACACATGCCTGTGCCTGAGTTCTTACTTATTTTATTTTCCTTTCTGGTAGATTTCCATATTCCACTTTCTGATGTTGGCTTCTAATATTTACTAGTTGTGTGATGACTCAAGAGAATGCTGCATAATCACTCTTGTCATCAGTTTTCTTTTCTTTTCTTTTTTTTTTTTATGGAACGCTTCACGAATTTGCGTGTCATCCTTGTGCAGGGGCCATGCTAATCTTCTCTGTATCGTTCCAATTTTAGTACATGTGCTGCTGAAGCGAGCACCATCAGTTTTCACATCTGCAAAATGGATCTGATAAAACTTGCATCAGGGGATAGTTGTAAAGATTCAGTGAAACAAAACCTTTAAGCACTCAATTATGGTGCAAGTGCTCCTTAAATGTCCACCTCTTGTCCACTTTGATTAAATTAAGATTGCTCCATTTATTATGGAAGTAACATCCTACAACACTTCATGGGAAATAGATGGGGAAACAGTGTCAGACTTTAGTTTTGAGGGCTCCAAAATCACTGCAGATGGAAATCACTGCAGCCATGAAATTAAAAGACGCTTACTCCTTGGAAGGAAAGTTATGACCAACCTAGATAGCATATTCAAAAGCAGAGACATTACTTTGCCAACAAAGGATCATCTAGTCAAGGCTATGGTTTTTCCAGTGGTCATGTATGGATGTGAGAGTTGGACTGTGAAGAAAGCTGAGCACCAAAGAATTGATGCTTTTGAACTGTGGTGTTGGAGAAGACTCTTGAGAGTCCCTTGGACTGCAAGGAGATCCAACCAGTCCATTCTGAAGGAGATCAGCCCTGGGTGTTCTTTGGAAGGAATGATGCTAAAGCTGAAACTCCAGTACTTTGGCCACCTCATGTGAAGAGTTGACTCATTGGAAAAGACTCTGATGCTGGGAGGGATTGGGGGCAGGAGGAGAAGGGGATGACAGAGGATGAGATGGCTGGATGGCATCACCAACTCGATGGACGTGAGTTTGAGTGAACTCCGGGAGTTGGTGATGGACAGGGAAGCCTGGTGTGCTGTGATTCATGGGGTTGCAAAGAGTCTGACACGACTGAGCAACTGAACTGAACTGAACATCCTACAACCTTGCAAGTTGTTCTTGATCAGCTCTCCCACTCTATCCCAGACACATTCTTTCCTCTCCTACCATCTTTCTCCCTGCTTTTTACTTTTCTCTCCACTGACATTGCCTGTACCTTGGGCTGCGGAAGATAAGGTATTAATATGATTCCCATTCTTACAACATCTAAAACTATAATCACCACTACCAAAAACAATAACAGCAACAATAACTGCTTATATTTAATATTTCAAATAGTTTTCACATGCCATATTTGATGCTGTTCACAACCCTGTCAACAGGATATTACTATCTCCCTCTTTATAGTTAAGGTAACCAAAGAGTGAAGATTTGTTTGTGGGTTCAGGGGAAAAAAAAATGTTGTTACCAGTATTCTTACCAATTATCAGCCACTCTTCAACTAACAAAATAGACTGATGAATTTTCATTTGTTCTTTCTACTTTGAAGCTGATTTTGAGGATTGGGGAGGCACCAGTTGGAAAGACTGTGGCTCCAGGTTAGAGTTTCTTTTTAAGTGTTGGTTAAAATAACTTAACTTTGAAGAATGTTGTATCCTTTAGGAAACTGGTTCTGATTTAAATAAATTCTGCCACTCCATATTCTGTCTCGGAAGCAGATTTTATAAGAAACTGTAGCTGAAGGAACTGGAGCATTTCTACTTTAGTTTATATAAGCCCTGCTAAGGCAATAGAAAGTTAAGGGCCAAAGCAAAAATAATCAAAGTTTGTATGTGATAATCTCTCTGTTTCTGTAACAGAAAGGTCAGAGAAAGAACAGGGACTGTGGAAAGCAAATGAAATTCCTAGCCTTGATATTAATACTTAGTGTCGTGATCTGTGCACAGGCTGGAAAAGAATTTCCAGACATGAGACAGAATGAGAGGAGAATAAAGTTTACTAGCGTGGGAGAAGCTGTTAGAACAGCAGGCCAGATTAAGGGAGAGTCGACCCCTTTCATGGGCTAGTAGCCCATTTTTTATAGCATCAAGACAGAGAAAATTCCTATTGGAAGGGTGGCATTAGGTGACTGGTTAGGATGCTGTAGGGTGGGCAATAGGGTGGGTATTTTGCCCAATATGGGGTCAGGGAACTGGCAGGTTTAGATCTGGAGGCTCATAGCAACAGCTGCTATGGGGATTGGTCAGTTCCAGAGATTTTTGTCCTGTGACCTTGGTACGGGGCTACACACCTGTGACCTTGCTATTGGGCTCCACAGTAAGGAGCCATCCAAGGATTCACCGTAACAGCAGGGGGATTCAGTTGAGAAAAGCTGCCCACAGGGGGTTCACTATGGCAACTCTGAATCTACAGCACTCCTCTAGAGTGGACTTCTTGACTGTTAAGTAACAGAAGTAAGGTAAACTCCCCCCCGAATAACAATAGTAAAATTATACTTGTAAAAATTTCAATAACTCATTAGAGACTAATGTAACATACACTAGTAAAAGATGAGGAGAAAGATAGTTAATTAGGATAATTGGCTTTATATACTACACTCTTTAATTGCCACACCATAATTATCCTTAGAAGAATCCTGTTAAATTGTATGAAAGTGAAAGTCTCTCAGTCATGTCCGACTCTTTGCAAGCCCACGGAATAGTCCATGGAATTCTCCAGGTCAGAATACTGGAGACAGTATCCATTTCCTCCTCCAGGGGATCTTCCCAACCCAGGGATCAAACCCAGGTCTTCCCACATTGCAGGCAGATTCTTTACCAGCTGAGCCAGCAGAGAAGCTTTAAATTGTATAAATCCCTAAAATAATACCTACTCTAGTTGCCCCTTTATTAAAAAAAAAATCCCCAGTGGAAATTGTGAATAAAAGTTGTTGTAGAAACTGGCCAAATATTTGTGAGGTTAATATATATTGAATATCAAACTCAGAACTTTTTTTCCATTCTTTTCCCAAGGATAAGGTAGTTCAGGGCACTGTAAATGATCCTGGAGGATAATAACGTTTGTAATGGCAAAAACTCAGATGGTGCCATATTTAAAAAAAGAAAAAAACAGACTGAGGAAAATATCCAGAGGAAAAGGATATGAGAAAGGAAACAATCAAAACCCCAGCCAGAAAGAGCAGCTGTGGGATAAGCATGGAAGTGGGAGCGAGATTTCAAAAGAAAGCAAATACCATTTTCATTACTCTTTTATAAGTATTCATTTGTTAGAAATATCAGAGTGTTCTAGAATTCATAGAACCAGACAAAATTCTTGCCCAAGAGAAAAAAATCAAAGATCCATCAGTGTCAATGTGTAGACCCCATGGACTGTAGCCTACCAGGCTCCTCCATCCATGGGATTCTCCAGGCAAGAATAGTGGAGTGGGTTGCCATTTCCTACTCCAGGGGATCTTCCTGACCCAGGGATCGAACCTCGGTCTCCTGCAGTGTAGGCAAATTGTTTACCAGCTGAGCCACCAGGGAAGCCCTAGAAACTCATTACCTGGACTCTATTCTTTTATCAAATAGGAGTAACTGGGGTGCTGTGGTTTGTTTTTATCCTACATATTATAACCACTGCTGTGATTTAATGGTGATTTGTATCTTAGCTAATCTTGCTGCTACGGTTTGAATGTCTGCGTGACTCCCAAGACTTGTGTGTTGAAGTTCTAATGCCCCATGCTTGCTCTGTTCCCCGTTTTCTCTCTGAACTAACAGAGTCACAGTCCAGTGGCTCTCAATGTAAAAATACGGTGGGCATCTTGATTTTTCCCTTTCCTTGCATGTATATCATACTGCTCAACAACAACAAAAATCAATTAACTTTACTTGCCAAATGTCTCTCAAGTCGACTTTCCTTCTTGATCCTCCCACAAGGCCCAGATTTTTATTTCTTTTTATTTCTCACTTGTGTTTTAACAGTCTCAAACCGGCTTCTAAGACACACATTCTCCCTGTGTGTCTCTCAGTAGAAAGGTAAACTTGAAAAATTCAGACAATATTGGTAAATAAATAATAAAAATCAGAGGTTTCTGATCAACTAGGTGTAAACGCAGCCTTTTCTGCAGGACATCCAGATAACCCACGGGCAGGTTCTAGTGTCTCCCCTCAAATTCATTCTTCATCCACACTCCTACTCTCCTCTCAGCTGAAGTTCCTTCTGTCCCTAAAATACACGAAACTTGCATTCCTTATATATGCTGCTCTTTCCTCCTAGAATGCATCCTTCTTTTATTCAAGGCAAAGCTCTGTTCACTGCTGTAGTATCATCTCTCCTGAAAAAGATTTTCCAACACCATATTCTCATAACATAGCGGTCATATTTGAGCGTTAATCATATGCTGACCCCTCCATGCGTTCTGGCCTCCTGAGAGCCAAGACTGCTATACCACTGGCCCTCAATACAAGTTCTTTTTTTAATTTAATGTAAATTTATTTATTTCAATTGGAGGCTAATTACTTTACAATATTGTATTGGGTTTGCCATACATCAACATGAATCCACCATGGGTGTACATGTGTTCCCCATCCTGAACCCTCCACCCTCCTCCCTCCCCATACCATCCCTCTGGGTCATCCCAGTGCACCAGCTCCAAGCATCCTGTATCATGCATCGAACCTGGACTGGTGATTTGTTTCACATATGATATTATACATGTTTCAATGCCATTCTCCCAAATCATCCCACCCTCACCCTCTCCCACAGAGTTCTATACATCTGTGTCTATACATCTATACATCTATACATCTGTGTCTCTTTTGCTGTCTTGCACACAGAGTTATCATTCTATACATCTGTGTCTCTTTTGCTGTCTTGCATACAGGGTTGTCATTACCGTCTTTCTAAATTCCATATATATGCGTTAGTATACTGTATTGGTGTTTTTCTTTCTGGCTTACTTCACTCTGTATAATAGGCTCCAGTTTCATCCACCTCATTAGAACTGATTCAAATGTATTCTTTTTAATGGCTGAGTAATACTCCATGGTGTATATGTACCACAGCTTTCTTATCCATTTGTCTGCTGATGGATATTTAGGTTGCTTCCATGCCCTGGCTATTATAAACAGTGCTGCAATGCCTAAATAAAAGAATAAATTCATCAATAGAAAAATAAATACAGTGTTAGAATTTCTAAATAACTTGAGGGATAAAATTTCTCAAGCAATCTTAAGCACCGTTTACAGGAATACTAACTATAAACTTTCAGTCAATAAATCTTAAGTAGATCACTCCAATAACTTAAGAGTGTTGGGGTTATGGTATTCATGTAGTGTTAGTCACTTAGTCGTGTCCTAGTCTTGGCAACTGCATGGACTGCAGCGCTCCAGGCTCCTCTGTCCATGCTGTTCTCCAAGCAAGAATGCTGGAGTGGGTTGCCATTCCCTTCTCCATGGGATCTTCCTGATCCAGGGGTCGAACACAGGTCTCCTGCATTGTAGGCGGATGGATTCCTTACCATGAAGGAAGTCTGATGGCTTTTAATTACTTGGCTTTTGATCACTATAAAGTTATTTTAAGTAATTAAAAATTATGTTATTTAACTTTTAATTACTTAAAAGTTATTATTCCCAAAATTCATGCTAAGTTAGACTGCCCTTCCTCTTGCATTCTATAACTTTATTTATTCACTTAAGAAATATCTTCCTTGTGAGATTCTAAAGTCCATCAGAAAGTATACCATGGTTGTTTTGTACAACACTCAATTTGCAATACCTACTCACAATATCTGGCCCAAAGTAGGCTGTCAAACAATATTTAGAGAATGAATGAACAGATGGATCGATGCTTGTCAACTGCTAAAGACCCTGACAGATGAAGACTTAAATATGGTTTAAAACAAGTGGACTGGGCCTTAAATTGTATCATTAATTCTCTGAAGAAAACAAACCAGTGTAGTGGCTTACTGACAGAAAAGAGTCTACATTTTCAAGAGCAGTTAAGACATAAGAAGCGAAACCAAAGAGAGGCAAGGAGCTCATTACCACTCTAGTTGATTATACAATTTTACACTGATTATTTTTCATAGAGTCGCTGAAGTTTCTAGTTCTTCCTGAGAAAAAGATGTGGTCTTTTAGAAACCTGCCAATCAATGTTGTCATCCTAAACCACTCTCTAATCACAAAAAATAAATATGAGCGTTGCAATTTTAAAAGACTAAATTAGAAGGACTGTCTTTACATGTTTGGATGATTGATGAAAAGACTCCCCATAAGATTCCTTTGAGTAGGAACCTCCTTTAGCTCTTTTCAAATAATTCTTGATTTATAACAGTTTAAAACATATAAGTCATTAGACAAGCGGTATTACATTACAGAACCTTGAAGTCAAACAGGCCTAGTTTGAATCTAGCAAGTTAATGAAACTTACTAAACTTCAGTTTCCTTATCTGCAACATGCAAACAATAATTCATACATCTTAAAACATGTAAGGCTCTTATCTCAGTGACATGCAAGTACAAAGTGCTCAACAAATAGTTGCTTTAACAAAAAAAAAGTATTAGACTCTTCAGCCAAACATCTGACCCCAAGTTATAGGAAAATTTTACAAACTAGGTTGTATGATTTCTATTAATGTTGAAAAACATATACATCTTTCTTTCCCAAACAAAGCCTCTGATGGAAATTCATTCCTGGAACACATATTTGGCTGACACCCATGAGTCAATTTAGCCTATACCGGAATGAGGCTGCAAGTTTCTGGAACTGAGGATTCACCTGTTTTCACTAACAAAGAGGAAAAAATACGTTTGATGTAGACATATTTTAATCTTGTATTTATAAAATCTTATATTTATGTGACTTAGAATCAATGTTATCCTTCTCTTATTTTATCAAAAAGAATTATTAAATGAGATTAACTATTATCAAATGAAAAACAGTTATTAAACAGAAGGGGTTAATCTGTGTTAGGATAGAAAGTTCACAATAAGCAATATTACCCCCAAAATTCTCCATGGATCTTCTATGAGACAGTGATGGGTTTTGTGCTTTTTACTGGTGATTATACTTATAAATCAAAGATGTAAATCAAAAAATTAAGTTGTTCATTGGGTAGATCAATACTTACTATCCAAAACAAACTTCCTTTATATTCAGAAATGGTGTTTCCCATCTGAATCGCTTAACTCGCAGATTTAACTTGCATTTTGCACAAGAAATTCCACTTATAACACAGAGTTAGAAATCACTGACCTGCAGAACCTCACACGCATGTGTGTGCCGTGCTGTGTTCGTGTCTGACATATGCTGTGTACATGCTAAGTCATGTCCAACTCTTTGTAACCCATGGATTTTAACCTTCCAAGCTCCTCTGTACACAGGATCTTCTAGGCAAGAAAACTGAAGTGGGAAGCCATTCCTCCTCCAGGGGATCTTCCCAAACCAGGAATCAAACCTGTGTCTCCTGCAGCTCTTGCATTGGCAGCTGGATTCTTTATCCTGAGCTGCCTGGGAAGTCTCCCATACACATGACCGTGGCTAATATCAAAGTGAACTACACAAATATCCTCACCTGAATTGACAGGTGAGGACAGTCAATCTATCCAATCCGGAAAAGTTCCCTCCCTCTGAGAAACAAAAATATAGTATAATAAAAAGAAGTGTATAGACAACTCTATGGTGATAATCATTTTGCAAATATAAATGTATCAAATGAAATCTTAAGCTTATACAATGTTACATGTGGTTTGTTTAGTCACTAAGTTATGTCTGACTCCTTGTGACCCCATAGACTGTAGCCTGCCAGGCTCCTATGCCCACGGGATCTCCCAAGCAAGCATACTAGAATGGGTTACCATGTTCTTCTCTAGCTATATGTGGTCGTATCTCAATAAAGCTAGGGAAAAAAGTGTGTGCAGCAGATGAAGAGCAGGGGCAGCCTCCAGAGTAAGGGTCTGGGAAGCTGGCAGACAGGGTGGACAGAATAAGCATTCCTTAAATGGTATATCATTGGGTACTTAGATTTTATGCAACTATACAAATAACCTATTCAAAAACAAATGGATAATTGTTTTATTAGGTTAGTGCAAAAGTAATTGTGGTTTCAGACCATGAATTTTAAATCATTATAACTAGGCTCAAACACATCTTTATTAATCAAAATAGGAACCATTACAATCTACACATTTTTGCCAATGAGAAATAAGTTTGTTCATTCCTGTGGCATAAAAATCCATGCTTTGGGATTCAACAAACTCTTGGAAAGCGTTTTCTGCTTCCTGCTGGCTGTGGGAGCATTTTCCCTGGAAAAAGGTGCTGAGGTGCTTGAAGAAGTGGTAGTCAGTTGGCTAGAGGTCAGGTGGATGAGGCAGAATTTCATAGCCCAATTTGTTCAACTTCTGAAGCATTGGTCGTGTGGTGTACGATTGGGTGTTGTTAAGAACTGGGCCGATTCTATTGACCAATGCCAGCTGCAGGCATTGCAGTTTTGGGTGCATCTCGTTGATTTACTGAGCATACTTCTCAGATGTAATGGTTTTGTCAGGATTCAGAAAGCTGTAGTGGATCAGACGGGCAGCAGATCACCAAATAGTGAACAGGACCTTTTCTTGGTGCAAGTTTGGCTTTGGGAAGTGCTTTGGAGCTTCTTCTTGGTCCAACCACTGAGATGGTCATTGCCAGTTGTCGTATAAAATCCACTTTTCATTGCATGTCACGATCTGATTGAGAAATGGTTCCTTCTTGTTGTGTTGAATAAGTGAAGATAACACTTTTTTCAAAAAGAAGATTTTTAGATTTGTGGTCAGCTCACAAGGCACCCACTTACTGAGCTTTTTCACCTTTCCAATTTGCTTCAAATGCCAAATGGCCACAGAATGGTCGACACTGAGTTCTTCGACAACCTCTCATGTAGTTGTAAGAGGATCAGCTTCGATGATGGCTCTCAACTGGCTGTTGTCAACTTCCGATGGCTGGCCACTGTGATCCTCATCTTCAAGGCTCTCATCTTTGATCTCTCAACCTCAAAATCGGTGCCTGAGTTAAAACTCTGTCTCTACTCTTAGCAGTTGTGCATCTTTCAGCAAGTTAGTTACCTTCCTCGCGTCTTGATTACCTATTCCAAACTATGGTGAGCACAATTGTTGCTACCTCAATAAGGACTGAAGATGCAATGAGTTACTACAAGCAAAGCACCCATAGCAGATCATGACACACAGAATGTGTGACGGGTGAGCTATCACTATTAAGGCAGTCACTACTGTTTCATGTTGTTATCGTCACTACTTTATGTCACACAGGAGGCCTTATGTTTTACAACAGGATCAACAAACTTTTTCTTAAAGGGCCAGATAATAAATATGTTAGACTCTGGGCCCAGAAGCAAAATCAAGGCTATTATATAGGTATATACAAAAACATTTAAAATGCAACCATGAAAATAATCAGAATGAAACTGGAAAAAAATGTAAAAAAAAAAAAAAAAACAATTTTTGTTGTTGTTAATAGACATCAAAAAACAGGTGGCTGGTCAGATTTGACCCATGTGCCTGAGTTTGTCAACTCCTGTTCTAGAATCACACTGTCCAAGAGAAATATAAGGTGAGCTACAAATGTGAATCACACAAGTAATTTAAAATTTTTCAGTAGTCATATATTTAAAAAAGCAAAAACAAATAAGCAAAATTAAATTTTAATCTATTTTATTTAGTCTTATCATTATAAAAACATAATCATATAAAATTACTAATGAGAGAGGACTAAGCCTTTGAAATCCAGTGTATATTTTATACTTGCCAAACATTTGAGTACAAAAGAGCCACATTTCAAGTGTTTAAAGGACAACTTGATCAGTGCAGTCTAGAAGTATAGAATGAAAGAGTTGGACTAAGTAGCATATAAAATTATATATAAAATATATGATATAAATAATATATAAATTCAAAATAATACATAAAAGTTTCCTTTTGCTCTAAAAACATCAATTCTGAAGTTAATCATTTTCTAAAATCCCACCAATGTGTATTTATTTATCTCTGAAACTGAGTGTCCTGTATGTAACAGGTACTGTACTGAGCCTGAACAAAAGACAGACAACTTAAGAATGGTATTCCTCTTCTACAGAAGCTCACTATCTAACATGGGAAGAACAATTTCTAAGACTATCAAAAATGTACCATGGTAAGAAAGTCACACAAAATGGTATTGAAGGAGGGTGTAGCACAAGGAGGACATGGCCATTCCCCCTGAGTACCGAGAAGAGGGCCAGAGTAGCATCACAGAGGTGGTGATGTTTGACTGGAGTTTGCAGAGTGGTAAAGGGTTTCAATTCCAGGACAGGAGGCAACATGATGAAAGGCGGGCGGGAGGTATGAAATAGCCAGGCTCCATCAGAGACCTGAAGGTCTCCTTCTGACTGACTAGACTTAAAGATGCCAGAAGGAAGAGTCCTAGCCAGAGATCGCAATGAAGAGCCACATGCTGGCTCTTATTATTTAGAGGAGAAGGCTCAGAAGTTTGGACTGTACCCTGCAGGGATTGCTGCTACTGCTGCTCTTATTATTTAGAGGTGAAGGCTCAGAAGTTTGGACTGTACCCTGCAGGGATTGCGGAGGAATCAAATAATTGGGAGGCCGGAGTTGGTGATGATCAGCTCTGCATTTTGAAAACACCATTTGCCTGAAGTTTGGAGCCTGGATTAGAGGGGGATGGGGAGACAGGTTGGGAGATCACGGTAGTAATCTAGACTCGTGATGGTGAAAGGCTGAACAGAGGAAAGAAACAGAGTGAAAGTGAACAGGGAAAGAAACAGAGGAGGACACAGACATGGGAAACAGTAAAGGCCACAGGCAGGCGTTAGAGGAGGGAAAGGAGACGAGGAAAAGATTCAGAGGCTCAGATTTCTGGCCTAGATAACTGGAAATGCAACTGGGCTTCTCTTCACCACCACAGGAAAAACAGAGAGAGGCTCTCCAGAGAGAGAAATTCCTTTATAGAAGCTTCCAGAGAGACCCATCTTACATGGAATTCTTCTCTGTAGCAAGTCTGTCTTGGTCAAGTTCAGTATCAGGGACTTGATTTGTTTGTCCTTTCATAAAAAGCTCGGTGGGAGAAACAGATTTCTTTGAAATGCTGTGTGTGCGTTCCCAGCCCCACAATGGAACAATGATGCCAGTGTACTGTCCGATGCTTGTTTTCTGACAGAACGTCTTAAGTTCATGATCTAATGTTCCTGAATCAACCGCAAACTCCCTGCAGGAAACTAAATTTGCCTGAACTGCAAGTACAATGCTTTTTCTTCACGATTCTGGAACGGAAATATATCAAGCTTCTCTTCACCTCAAGCAGTCATTAGTTGCTATTGGTCAGTCTTTCTGACCACACTTTTCAGCCTCTTATTACCACAGATTTCCCCACCATGATTGTCAAGTCTTTCAGTGCAGCTTTAACCATTAAAACCTCCCTTAACTTTGGTCAGGGCAGGCAGGAAGGGGCAAGATTTCTCATCTCAAAAGCTCTTATATAAAGGAGCAAAATTCTTCCCAGGAAGTCTCTTTACCATCAGTCTTCCCTTTATGCCTCACTGAATGGAACTGGGACACAGGTTCATTTCTAAACCACTGCCAACAAAGGCCAATAGGCTTATCACGCCTTGGCTTAGATCAAATACGTTCCATTTCATAGCACTGAGGGGCAGGAGTCGTCTTTCCTTTCCATGTGCTATCAAAATATTAACAGTCATCAGTGTATCCATTCCCTATGGCTGCTGAAATAACTACCACAATGGCACCCCACTCCAGGACTCTTGCCTGGAAAATCCCATGGATGGAGGAGCCTGGTAGGCTGCAGTCCATGGGGTCGCTAAGAGTCGGACACGACTGAGCGACTTCACTTTCACTTTTCACTTCCATGCATTGGAGAAGGAAATGGCAACCCACTCCAGTGTTCTTGCCTGGAGAATCCCAGGGACAGGGGAGCCTGGTGGGCTGCCATCTATGGGGTCGCACAGAGTTGGACACAACTGAAGTGACTTAGCTTAGCTTAGCTTAGGGGCTTAAAACAACACAAATCTATTATCCTACTGTTTGGGAATCAGAAGCTCAAAATGGGTGTCACTGGGCTGAAATCAGGAGAAGGCAATGGCACCCCACTCCAGTGTTCTTGCCTGGAGAATCCCAGGGACAGAGGAGCCTGGTGGGCTGCCGTCTATGGGGTCACACAGAGTCGGACACGACTGAAGTGACTTAGCAGCAGCAGGGCTTAAATCAAAATATAGGCAGGGCTGTGCACCCTCTGGAGGTTCTAGGAAAAAAATTTGTTTCCTTCTTTCTTTTTTCCCAGATTCTAGAGGTCACCAGCATTCCTTGCCTGACAGCCCCATTTTTCCATCTTCAAAGACAGCAGTATAACATCTTTCTATCTCGGTTAAAAAAAAAAAAAAAGGAGTCTATCATTTTGGAGTATCATTCTTACTATGTTGGAATTATATTGAATTACATTAGTATTTCACCTAATCTGTATTTCATCACAGGTGCATACAGGACTAATACATTTCAGTACATAGCTCAGGGACTGGAAGAATTTAAATAGAAGGCCAGATTTAGCATGTGTGCTGGAGATTTTCCACTATAACATGAATGTGTTTTAATTTATGTTTTAATTCACTTTGTAGTGTCAGTCAATACAGTGTTATTCCATTGTCCTTCTCAATATAGATACTTTCCTTAAAAGTTAATAACAATTTAATTTCAATTTATTTCTGAGGACTTAGTCCTATAGGAATAATCAACCCCTACCCACTATTTCCATTTCCTGTCTATGCCTTTCAAGGTCACAAAAGTAAAGGTTTTTTTAGAAAAATAATTGCTTTAAAATAATGTTAGTAATAATATCTACTGGGTTTATTGTTTTATTTCCTTTTTGTTTTAAAATCCCAAGGCAATTACAGTTGCATTTAGATAACTCTAACAAGCAGTCTGGAGAAGGCAACGGCACCCCACTCCAGTACTCTTGCCTGGAAAATCCCATGGACGGAGGAGCCTGATAGGCTGCAGTCCATGGGGTCGAGACTGAGCGACTTCACTTTCACTTTTCACTTCCATGCATTGGAGAAGGAAATGGCAACCCACTCCAGTGTTCTTGCCTGGAGAATCCCAGGGATGGGGGAGCCTGGTGGGCTGCCATCTATGGGGTTGCACAAGGTTGGACACGACTAAAGTGACTTAGCAACAAGTAGTCTCCCTGGGAAGATTGCCCTTATCTATTCAAAAGTAGACATACAATAAAATATAAAAATAGCATTTGTGGTAAACAAAGTGTTAAAAATGAGTTTATAGCTTTGAAAACTGGCAACATTGACACCTGGATTTTAACACATATAATGATAAATAGCTATGCTAGCATATTAGTAGACAAAGACATTTTCTTAAACTGCTGCTGCTGCTGCTGCTAAGTCGCTTCAGTCGTGTCCGACTCTGTGTGACCCCATAGATGGCAGCCCACCAGGCTCCCCATCCCTGGGATTCTCAAGGCAAGAACACTGGAGTGGGTTGCCATTTCCTTCTCCAATGCATAAGAGTGAAAAGTGAAAGTGAAGTCGCTCAGTCGTGTCCAACTCTCAGCGACCCCATGGACTGTAACCCACCAGGCTCCTCCATCCATGGGATTTTCCAGGCAAGAGTACTGGAGTGGGGTGCCATTGCCTTCTCCGTTTCTTAAACTAATAACACCCATTTGCAGAAAGGCAAAAAGGTGATTAGATAGCGAGATAATTCTTAACTTTTACACATTATGAATTCCTAGAAAGACACATGAACACCAAATATAGAAAAGTTGAGCAATGGCCTTACATATTACAAGGGGAAGATCTATTCCAAAAAAAAAAGCTAAAAGACGAAGGAAAATCCCTAATTACACCATGCCGTTTAGACCATCTTCAACAACATAGTCCCAACTTGTCCTTTATTTTTTCCCCTTCCTTTACAATTGAACATCACTGGCAACTCAGGTCTGATAAGCCTCGATTGAAGCTATAAATTAAACACTCCGGGGGGGGTGGGGGGGGAACAATCTTCATCTCAATAGTTTCATCACTAATGTCAACAATTCGGTTTCCCTGTTTTCCACACATGTTTAAATATTAAGGATTATATGCAATAAAATATTTATTTAAATAATTACAGAAACAAACACTACTGTACAGACAACACTGAACTACTGGTTGGCAGCCAGTTAGACAGCATGCCAAATTCAGCATAATAAGAAAGGCATTTGGAGTGTACTATTGCATAGTTCATGAAAGAGAATAAAGATATCAGACAGAAGAGAAGGAAGACCTGTAGTCCTATTCTCAAGTGTGACGCTCATCACCTCTCGCCTGGGACACACGATGGTTTCCTGTGTGTAACAGGGCAGGGTGTCTGGAAGGCAGAGGTTCTATCTTTCTCTCCACGTCTGTCTGGGAAGTGCCTTTGGCTTTTTGTCTGAATCTCAGACAATTTCTTTCCATTAAAATGCTTCCAGAACAACGCAGGCCCAACAATCTAGGACCCTCTTCAATGTCCCAGGAAGTCCTGGTCTCTCCTTTCTCCCTCCAGAGTCAGAATTCGGGACCCAGCCAACTTCAGGTGCCTGGGACATGTGGTAGCTAGGATACACCTCACCAGCAGCTGTCAACACTCCTGTTTTCCAGATGTGCACCCATTCACTGCGGGCCAGTGTTGCTGCTGCAAATTTGGAAGTTTACAAGTGAGTCATGAAGTAAAAATGACTAGGAAGCTCCGGCCTAAGCCATTGCCTCAAAGCTGAAATCTGAACCATTGACTTATTTCTCCCTTCAAAGTATTGATGAAGAGGACAGCCTTACCACCAAAGCCACATTCAGTATTGGGCAGAGACTCACGGAGAGTTTTCTCAGGCCCTTGGGAATGTCAGAAGGTTCTTATTAAAATGAACACTGAGTAGTAAAAGTTAATAGTCTCCAGAGGTACATAACGGCAGAGAAAGATACATTTTAAAAAATGCTGATTTAATAAGAATACTTATAAACTCCTCATAAATCACTTATTGGAAAGGATAATTTTGGATTACCTAAAAGACACTAAAACTATGATCAATTGTAACTCGTGCTGAACTAAGCCTTATGTCTCCAAGTCAAACAAATACATAAATTAATGTCCTTAATTTGCAGCTGATGAGGAAAAATCATGAATAGCTTTAAAAGAACTCTATAACGTCTGTGAAATTTCCAAGTCTGATGCTAAAATAAGCTTTTCCCTTTCACGAGTTTTTTTTTTTCCTGGATCTCCCTGCAAGATGTCAACTCAATACATTATGCACACTTCTGAGGCTGCCCATCTCAGGAAATTGCTGTCTGACAAAGCTATTTCCAATCTGTAATGATTACTGTATCTGTCAAGCAGGTAGTTAAAGTAATATAATAAAAGCAAGAAAATCCGACGCTTCCCCAAACGTCTGGGCAACCAGTCTTCTCTCACACATGCACTTCACAGATGCACTGTATTTGTCAGCAGAATACAAAATAAAACATAACAAAGCCCATTTTCTCCAATTTGCATAAGCAGCATCAGTGGAAGGGGGAGCGGGAATGAAAGAGTCTGGATTTCTTTCACTTGTATCTTCCAGTTGTCAAAATCTGAAAAGGTATAATCACCCTGACAAGAAAGGAGTCAGCGGTTTCCATGGCAATGCTGAGAAGGGAATGCCAAAGAACGGCCAGAGGAGGTAAGAAAGGGGTCAAGTTTATTACTCCAGTCTCCTTCTGAATCTTGTTATTTTCGACATTCTGACTGAAAAAAAAATCCAATTTTAAGTGACTTTTCTTGATGTTTCATGGGTAAGTGTCAAACTGCAAGATACAGAAAAGAACGTCTGAGTGGGAGTGAAGGGGAGGGAGATTCTCATAATGAGATCGAACTGCTGAGACCTAGGCTGACAGACGAGTTCCAGGAGTTTTACTAACCACTCCAAAGGCAGGCGGACCTCACACCTCAAATCAGGGCTTTCCAGAGAAAGTGAGTGGGAGGGGCGATGGAGCTCATTAAGTATCCTTTGTCATGCATTTTTTCAAGGGTGGGCAAGATAGAGTGGCAATCTACCAAAGCCCTGAATGTCATCCCAGAGAATTTCATTTCCTTCTGTTTAGCTTGTTATGGAGTTACAGAATTTGGAAAAGTTTTTAACACATGGACAACCTGTGACCTAAGACTTCTTTATTATAAGAATGGCTACCTGAGGCAAGTACTTCATTTTGGGGCTCCAGTTTCCTTCTGTTTAACAATGGGCATTAAAAATGCTTATTTCCTCTCTGATTGCTGCCAAATCTAACAAAAGAATTGAGCAAAGGTGAGTGGGACAGAGTATGCTGAGAAGAGCCGCCTCTAAACTGAACTTGGCTTTTGAGGAACCAGAGTCTGGGTACACTGCGGGTGGAGGGGTACCCAGGTGCCAAGGCAATATGCAGGGTACAGACAGAGTGAAGTCAAGAGTAAGTATCAGTGGGCTTCCCTGGTGGCTCCGTGGTAAAGAATCCACCTGCCAATCCAGGAGACATGGGTTCAATCCCTGGTCTGGGAAGATCCCACATGCCCTGTAACAACTAAGCCTGTGCACCATAACTATTGAGCCTGTGGTCTAAAGCCCGGGGAACTGCAACTATTGTGCCCACACGCTGCAACCACTGAAGCCCACGCACCCAGAGCCTATGCTTTGCAGCAAGAGAAGCCGCCACAATGAGAAGCCCACACACTGCCACTCGAGTGTAGCCCCCACTCGCTAAAGTCCACGCAAAGCAACAAAGACCCAGGAGAGCCATAAATAAATACAATTATTTTTAAAAAGAAAAAAGTGAGAATCAAAGTGGAACAGCACAGAGAAATAAGGTCTCCCAACAACCTCCACTGACTGTATTAGAGAAGAATCCAGGGATATGCCTGATGTCAACACATTTTTGCAAGCTAATTCAGTTTAGTCATGACAGACTCTTTGCAATCCCATGGACTATAGCTCGCCAGGCTCCTCTATCCATGGAATTCACCAGGCAAGAACTCTGAAGTAGACTGCCATTTCCTCCTCTTGGGAAACTTCCCGACCCAGGGATTGAACCCACATCTCTTATGTCTTCTGCATTGGCGGGAGAGTTCTTTACCACTAGCGCCATTTTTATTAAGCACTTATTATGTGCCAGGCACTGCCAGATGCCAGAAATGGTGAACCAACTAGAAAGTTACTCTTCCCTGAGGAACTCTTGTGTCTAGAAGGGACAAGAGTTGGGAGAGAGAAAGTCGTATCTGCCTCAGGAGGATCTAGCAAGAGTGCCTCATCTGGGCAGAGAGGACAGGAGAGAAATCCTGGGAGCAGTACCCCTTTGGGCAGCCTGAAGCATGAACAGGAGATGGCCAGATGAAGTGGGGGAGAAACAGTATCCCAAACCCAGAGGCATCCTATGGTCTTAAGGGAAAGAAGAGTCCATGGGGCCTGAAGGACTGAAAGATCACAGCCAGAATTTAGAATATGCCAGCTGGGGGAGAAGGGGAAGCAATACAAAAGAAGTGAAAGATAAGGGCAACTTCCTAAGGTTTTGTGAGTCAGGTGAAGACTTACCTGAGTGTCAGGACAAGTTACTAAGGAATGTAAGCAGAGGAGAAAGGCGATCTGATCTACATTTTTTCACATCACTGGCTTTGGTGTCAGAGATGTATTTGATTAAATATTAACGCAAGGCTTCAAGACTCTGGGATGCTACTAAAGCAGTCCAGGCAGGGAAACTTGTGATATGTAGAGCAGGGTGACAGTGGACGTAGACAGAAGCAGAAGAGTCAAGCTCATATTAGGAAGCAGGCGTAAGGCATCATGGTGGCTGATTAACTAGGTGTGGAGGAAAGGAAAGAAAGAGCTAAGGATGAAGCCTGGGTTTGTACTTCAGTTGCAAGGTGGGGAGAGTGGGTGTTTGAAGAGCCAAACAGTCATCACACGTTCACCCTGTCTGCAAGTAAGAGGACCCAGAATGTCAGAAAAAGAAATCCAGATACAGAAGAATCCAGGCGCTGGCCAGGCTCCTCTGTCCATGGAATTCCCCAGGCAAGAACACTGTAATGGGTTGCCATGCCCTCCTCCAGGGGATCTTACCAACCCAGGGATTGAACCTGTGTCTCATTATGTCTTCTGCATTGGCAGACAGGTTCCTTCCCACTAGTGCCACAGATAGCTAAGTCATCATCAAAAACTTTCTGAGATGAGCCAACAAAAGATCGGGAAACCAGATGTTCCTTCTGGTCACTCATTCACTCATTTGTTCCTTCTCTTAATATGCACTGAGTCATTCAACCAGTATTTTAAAAGCTCCTTTCAATGTTCTACACTGCACTAGGCACTGGGGAAAGAGCTGTGAACAAGACAAGCTGTCTACCCTCACAGTGTATACATTCTTGTAGGGAAGACACTAAATAAGCAAATAAGTATTTGTTTGGGAAAATGTTCTAAAGAAAATAAATGGGGTAATGATCACAGAGTCCCTCGGGGTGGCCATCTTATCAGGAGGGGTCAGGGAAGGCTTGAGTTTCTGAGGATGAAACCAGTCATGCAAAGAGCTGGAGAAAGAGTGTTCTAGGCAGATGGAACAACATGGATAAAGGCTGGGAGTAGGAAGGGATTTGAATGTAGAGGAAGAAGAGGGCTGTCCAGGAATGCCATGAACAAGTAGGCAAGTGTTTTAGACTGAAGGTAGAGAGGTGGGTATAAGGCCTGTGAGTTCAAGGCCTCATAAGCAATGATCTAAAAAATGCTGGGCTTTAAGTGGAAAGAAAATCACTGGATGTCACAAGCAGATACAAAAGCTGGTGTATTGGTTATAAGATCACTCTGGACATAATGTGGAAACAAACTGGAACAGAAGCAAGACATTATTGTCAAGAGGTTGCTGCAGGAGTCCTGATGAGAAATGGAAAAGTGAAAAAGTGCTCAACAGTCAACAACATTCATCATTGTGGAAATGCAAATCCACGGTGAGACAGCAGCTTAGACCTGCTGGAATGGCTGTCATCAGAAAGAGAAGAGATATGTGAAGAAAAGGGGTTCCTGGTGCACTGCTGGCAAGGATGTAAATTGACACAGCCTCTATGGAGAACAGTATGGAGAGTCCTCAAAACATTAAAAATAGAACTACCATGTAATTCAGCAATCCCACTTCTGAGTACATGTCTGAAGGAAACAAAATCTCTTCTCCAAGAGGTACCTGAACAGCCATGTTCACTGCAGCATTATTTACAATAGTCAACACATGGAGACAACCTAGGTGCCCACTACAGATGAACGGACAGAGAAGACGGCATCATGGAATATTTTTCAGCCATAAAAAGGAATGAAAGCCTGCCATTCGCAACAACACAGACAGACCTTGACAGCATTATGCTAAGTGAAGTAAGTCAGAGAAAGACAAATACTGTGTGATCTCACTTTTAAATTAATACTAAAAAACAGACATGTAAACTGAGAACGTATTGGTAGTTGCCAGTGTCAGGGTGGGAGGTGAGGGAAAGGAGTGAAGGTGGTTAAAAGGTACAAAATTCCAGTGCTAAGATGAGTAAGTTCTACAGGACCAATGCAGAGCAGTGGTGACCACAGTTAACAAATATTTTTATATTTAAAAGTTGCTAAGAGAGTAGAAATTAAAATTAAAAATAAAATAGAAATTAAAAATAATGTTGACATTACTTTGCCAACAAAGGTCCATCTAGTCAAGGCTATGGTTTTTCCAGTGGTCATGTATGGATGTGAGAGTTGGACTGTGAAGAAAGCTGAGCGTTGAAGAATTGATGCTTTTGAACTGTGGTGTTGGAGAAGACTCTTGAGAGTTCCTTGGACTGCAAGGAGATCCAACCAGTCCTTCCTAAAGGAGATCAGTGCTGGGTGTTCATTGGAAGGACTGATGTTGAAGCTGAAACTCCAATACTTTGCCCACCTGATGCGAAGGGCTGACTCCTTTGAAAATACCCTGATGCTGGGAAAGATTGAGGGCAGGAGGAGAAGGGGACGACAGAGGATGAGATGGTTGGATGGCCTCACCAACTCAATGGACATGAGTTTGGGTAAACTCTGGGAGTTGGTGATGGACAGGGAGGCCCGGTATGCTGTGGTTCACGGGGTTGCAAAGAGTCGGATACAACTGAGTGACCGAACTGAACTGAAGAGAGTAGATCTTAAAAGTTCATAATGCAAGAAAAAAATTGTTACTATGTGAGATGATGGACATTAACTAAACTCAAGGGTAATCGTTTCACAATATTTACATATATAAAATTTTTATATTGCTCATCTTTAAAACAATGTTATATGTAAATTATATCCTAATAAAACTGGGATTTGATGGGGCAAAAGGAACAAATGGGGAGTGGGGTCAGGATACAATGCAGATGGAAAACAGTGCAACAGCTTCAGAGAAGGCTGGGGCAAGTGGATGGAGATTGGGGACAAGGACCATGTCTCCTGTGTGCAAGGCACACCCTTTTCAGTACCAACTTCCCATCTGAACTCTACTAATGGCTTGTGGAAACTATTCCCAGGTGGAATCACAATTTAGCCAATATCATTGGAGTCAGCTCTGCTTAAGTCTTCTTTTCATGTCCTGGCCTATGTGTCAGGTGTATTTCAGGTCACAAAGGAAGGATTCTGTACCCAGCATAAACACGGGTGGGTAGGTTTTTCAGTGCTTGGCCCATCATCCCTTCTTTTCCCTCAACCCCACCCTCCTGGAAACCACTACACTTGCACAGCTGGAAAAGGTGACTGTTGGGGGCCAGGACACCACTCCTGCCCAGCGGGCCAGGGAACTGCTTTAAAAATAGAATATTGAGCCGTTTTGTAGCCCAGTAAAAAGTCCAGATGCTGCTGGACTTGGGAATGATCAAGAGAGGCTCTGGGGCCCTTCTAGACATTTACTTCCCCTGTTCCTTCTTGATCCCTAGTTCAGGATTCACTAAGAAAGACAACCAGTTCAGCACCGCCTCTGTAGGCTGTCTTAGAATACCATGGAGTCATTCGTCCACGAGGGCACCATCACACATGGTGTGGGCTCATCTAAGGAGATAAAACACAGTGCCTGTCTCTGTCTCTGACTCAGAAATCCCCTTCAGTAAAACCACAGTGACTGAGCTCCACTTCATCTGCCTCTCCAAATAAGTCTTCGGGTTTTTGGTTTTTTTTTTTTTATCTTAGAACACTTGCACCATGTGCAGGCACAAAGTCGAATGAATGTCATTCACCTGTTTGGCGTTCCCTGCTAGTTAAACCCAAGCTGGTCTCGCTTCTCCCGGAGAGTGATCTGGAGTAGCTTGGGGACAAGGCAGGGAATTACTTGAGGATTTTCTTTGTGGGTATTCAAGTGCAGAACTTTCTTAGCCTGTCCCTGGAAAGAAAATTGATGGGGGTTAATTGGTGACAGGATAAGAGCCTTGCAGGGCTCTCCATCTGGTGGGCTGAGCAGACTGCAGCTTTATTTACTGGGATTCTGCATTTCAGCTGTCTCATTCGATTGCTACCCAGAGCTAAATATTCCTTCCAAAACATTTTCATCCCTAATAACAAAAATAACTAAATCATTTATATATAAAGACTTTGAAAATTACATATCTCAACTGAGAGAGATTTCTGGGAGAGGGGAAATTGGTTTTTTTATCCCTATGTTATCCCTACAGCAACTGTTATAGAGCAATTTATCTGGCATATTAACATTTATGTACCAGAAAGAAAAGAAGCTAAAAGCATGACTTATCTTTCTGTCGGTTCTGACCCTCTCCAAATGTTTCCAGGAGTAGATATTAAGATGGAAAAAAATACACCAAACTCAATTGTTCAGACTCTTCTGTTCCCTGTGTTGCCTTTCTAACACAAGTACTTGTTTAAAAAATGGGAACTGGACTATGTATCCACGAAGGGGAATTATCTTTTATTGAACCACAAAACTGAGTTTCAGGAATCAAGATAATTTTATTTTCCTACTTTCTAATAGAAAATACAGATTTAGACTGACAATTTTCCCAACTTTTTTCCCAATTTAAAAAAATTTTCTTAATTTATATACTATAAAATTTTCACCCTGTGATACACAGTTTTATGGGCGCTGACAAATGCACAGAGATGTATGCCCACCAGAATTATGATGTAGAACAGTTCCATTGACTCCCCCAAATTTTCTCATACTGCCCTCTATAATCAATCCATTCTGCAGCCTATATACCCTATCCCTACAGTTTTCCCTTTTTTGTAATGACATATAAGTGAAATCAGACAGCATTAAATCTTTTGGATCTGGCTTTTTCACTTACCAAATTCATTAAAAATTCATGCACGCTGTCACATGTATCAATAATTCATTCTTTTCTGTTGTTGAGTAGTACTGCATTACATGGACACACCACAGTTTCTTTACCTATGCATCCTCTAAAGGACATTTCAGTTGTTTTCAGTGCTTAGAGATTATATATAAGGTTTCTATAGACATTTATATACATATTTTTACACAAACTTAAGTTTAAACTTCTACTGGGTAAACACATAGATGAGATAGATCCCACAGTAAGGGTAGATGAAAATTTCTAAGAAAACTTGAGTTGTACATTTTCCATTTCCATTTTCAATGTATGACAGATCCAATTGCACCACATTCTCTTAGTACTCTCTTCAGCACAGTTCAGTTCATTTGCTCAGTCCTGTCTGACTCTTTGTGAACCCATGGACTGCAGCACGCCAGGCTTCCCTGTCCATCACCAACTTCCAGAGCTTGCTCAAATTCATATCCATCAAGTCAGTGATGCCATCTAACCATCTTGTCCTCTGTCATCCCCTTCTCCTGCCTTCAATCTTTCCCAGCATTAGGGTCTTTTCCAATGAGTCAGTTCTTCCCATCAGGTGGCCAAAATATTGGAGTTTCAGCTTCAGCATGAGTCCTTCCAATGAATATTCAGGACTGATTTCCTTTAGGATGGACTGGTTTGATCTCCTTGCAGTCCAAGGGACTCCCAAGAGTCATCTCCAACATCACAGGTCAAAAGTATCAATCCTTTGGCACTTAGCTTTCTTTATGGTCCAACCCTCCCATTCATACATGACTACTGGAAAAACCATAGCTTTTGACTAGACAGACCTTTGTCGGCAAACTAATGTTTCTGCTTGTCAATATGCTATCTAGGTTGGTCACAGCTTTTCTTCCAAGGAGCAAGCATCTTTTAATTTCATGACTGCAGTCCCCATCTGCAGTGATTCTGGAGCCCAAGAAAATAAAGTCTCTCACTGTTTCCATTGTTTCCCCATCAATTTGCCATGAAGTGATGGGACTGGATGCCATGATCTTAGTTTTTCGAATGTTGAGTTTTAAGCCACCTTTTTCACTCTCCTCTTTCACCTTCATCAAGAGGCTCTTTAGTTATTTGCTTTCTGCCATAAGGGTGGTATCATCTGTATATCTGAAGTTATTGATATTTCTCCCAGCAATCTGGATTCCAGCTTGTGCTCCATCCAGCCTGACATTTTGCATGATGTACTCTGAATATCAGTTAAATAAGCAGGATGACAATATACAGCCCTGACGTACTCCTTTCCCAATTTGGAACCAGTCCATTGTTCCATGTCTGGTTCTGACTGCTGCTTCTTGACCTGCATGCAGATTTCTTAGGAGGCAGGTCAGGTGGTCTGGTATTCCCATCTCTTGAGGAATTTTCCAAGATTGTTGTGATCCACACAGTAGAAGGCTTTCGCGTAGTTACTGAAGAAGAAGTAGATGCTTTTCTGGAACTCTTGCTTTTTTGATGATCCAACGAATGCTGGCAATTTGATCTCTGGTTACTCTGCTTTTTCTAAATCCAGCTTGAACATCTGGAAGCTCTCGGTTCATGTACTATTGAAGCCTGGCTTGGAGAATTTTGAGCATTACTTTGCTAGCGTGTGAGATGAGTGTAATTCTGCAGTAGTTTGAACATCCTTTGGCATTGCCTTTCTTTGGCATTGGAATGAAAACTGACCTTTTCCAGTCCTGTGGCCACTGCTGAGTTTTCTGAATTTGCTGGCATATTGAGTGCAGCACTTTCACAGCATCATCTTTTAGGACTTGAATAGGTCAGCTGGAATTCTATCACCTCCACTAGCTTTGTTCATAATGATGCTTCCTAAGACCCATTTGACTTTGGACTCCAGGATGTCTGACTTTAGGTGAGTGATCACACCATCATGGTTATCTGGATCATTAAGATCTTTTTTGTATAGTTCTTCTGTGTATTCTTGCCACCTCTTCTCAATATCTTCTGCTTTTATTATGTGCATAGCATTTCTGTTCTTTATTGTGCCCATCTTTGCATGAAATGCTCCCTTGGTATCTCTAATTTTCTTGAAAAGATCATTAGTCTTTCCCATTCTATTGTTTTCCACTATTTCTTTGCATTGATCACTAGGGAAGGCTTTCTTATCTCTCCTTGCTATTCTTTGGAACTCTGCATTCAAATGGATATATCTTTCCTCTTCTCCTTTGCCTTCAGCTTCTCTTCTTTTCTCAGTTTGTAAGGCCTCCTCAGACAACCATTTTGCCTTTTGGTATTTCTTTTTCTTAGGGATGGTCTTGATCACTGCTTCCTGTACAGGGTCACAAACCTCCGTTCATAGTTCTTCTTTTTTTTTTTTTTTTTAGTTTTAAGAATGCTGAGTTGTTTTTTTTATTTTTAAACTTTACAATGTTGTACTAGTTTTGCCAAAAATCAAAATGAATCCGCCACAGGTATACCCGCGTTCCCCATCCTGAACCCTCCACCCTCCTCCCTCCCCTCCCCTCCGTTCATAGTTCTTCAGGCACTCTATCAGATCTAATCCCTTGAATCTATCTGTCACTTTCACTGTATTTGATTTAGGTCATACCTGTAAGGGACTTGATTTAGGTCATACCTGAATGGTCTAGGGTTTTCTCTACTTGGTTTAATTTAAGTCTGAATTTTGCAATAATGTGTTCATGATCTGAGCCACAGTTAGCACGTGATCTTGTTTTTGCTGACTGTAAAGAACTTCTCCATCTTTGGCTGCAAGGAATATAATCAATCTGATTTCGGTACTGACCATCTGGTGATGTCCATGTGTAGAATCATCTCTTGTGTTGTTGGAAGAGGGTGTTTGCTATGACCACTGTGTTCTCTTGGCAAAACTCTGTTTGCCTTTGCTCTGCTTCATTTTGTACTCCAAGGCCAAACTTGCCTGCTACTCCAGGTATCTCTTGACTTCCTACTTTTACATTCCAGTCCCCTAATAAAAAAGGACATCTTTTTTTGGTATTAGTTCTAGAAGGTCTTATAGGTCCTCACAGAACCATTTAACTTCAGCTTCTTTGGCATTAGTGGTTGGAGCATAGACTTGGATTACTGTAATACTGAATGGTTTGCCTTGTAAATGGACAGAGATCATTGTGTCATTTTTGAGACTGCACCCAAGTACTCCATTTCAGATTCATTTATTGACTATGGGGGCTGCTCCATTTCTTCTAAGGGATTCTTGCCCACAGTAGTAGATATAATGGTCATCTGAATTAAGTTCACCCATTCCAATCCATTTTAGTTCACTGATTCCTAAATGTCAATGTTCACTCTTGCCATCTCCTGTTTGACCACTTCCAACTTACCTTCATTCATGGACCTAATATTCCAGGTTCTTATGCAATATTGCTCTTTATAGCATCAGACTTTACTGCCATCACCAGTCACATTTACAACTAAGCACTGTTTTTGCTTTGACTATGTCTCTTCATTCTTTCTGGAGTTATTTCTCCACTCTTCCAGTTGCTGAACTTCCCTGGTGCTCAGACGGTAAAGCGTCTGCCTACAATGCAGACATTTTTGACATTCACTTTTGCCATCTCCTGTTTGACCACTTCCAATTTGCCTTGATTCATGGACCTAACATTCCAGGTTCGTATGCAATATTGCTCTTTACAGCATCAGAACTTGCTTCTATCACCAGTCACATCCACAACTGGGTATTGTTTTGGCTTTGGCTCCATCTCTTCATTCTTTCTGGAGTTATTTCTCCACTCTTTTCCAGTAGCATATTGGGCACCTACTGACCTGGGGAGTTCCTTTTTCAGTGTCCCATCTTTTTGCCTTTTCATACTGTTCACAGGGTTCTCAAGGCGAGAATACTGGTTTGCCATTCCCTTCTCCAGTGGACCACATTTTGTCAGAACTCTCCACCATGACCCATCTGTCTTGGGTGGCCCCACACGGCATGGCTCATAATTTCATTGAGTTAGACAAGGCTATGGTCCATGTGATCAATTTGGTTAGTTTTCTGTGACTGTGGTTTTCATTCTGTCTGCTCTCTGATGGCTAAGGATAAGAGGCTTATGGAAGCTTCCTGATGGGAAAGACTGACTGTGGGGGAAACTGGGTCTTGTTCTAATGGGTGGGGCCATGCTTGAACTCAATTTTCTGTTGATGGGTGGGGCTGTGTTCCCTCCCTGTTGTTTGACCCGAGGCCAAACTATGGAGGGCTAAAGAGGACAGTAACGCGGAACTCCTTCTAAAGGACTTGTATTCCATGCCCCTGACCCGCAGCAGGCCACTGTCAACCCACACCTCCCTGGAGACTCCTGGACACTCACAGGCAAGTCTGGCTCAGTCTCTTGTGGGGACACTGCTCCCTTCTCCTGGCTCCTGGTGTGCACAGGGTTTTGTTTGTGCGCAGTATTTGTTTGTGTGCAGTATGCTCTTAGTACTATCGTTTTTCTTACATTTTAGCCATTCTGATAGGCGTGAGTAGTTACACCTCTATTTTTTCATTATTAATATACAGTTGATTTGCAATGTTGTGTTAGTTTCTGCTGTATGGCCAAGTGATTCAGTTATACAGAAGTATACATTCTTCTTTACATTCTTTTCCATTGTGGTTTATCACACGATATTGAATATAGCTCCCTGTGCTATAGTAGAACCTTGTGTCTACCCATCCTATGTATAATAGGTTGCATCTGCTAACACCAAGCTCCTAATCCATCCTTCCCCCTACACCCGCCCTTAGCAACCACAGTCTGTTCTCTACATCTGTGAGGCTGTCTCTGTTTTTTATGTAGGTTCACTCATGTCATATTTTAGATTCCACATGTAAGTGATACCATGTGGTATCTGTCCTTCTGACTCAGTTCACTTAGTATGATAATACATGTCTAAAATCCATACCCATCTTTGCAAATGTCATTATTTCATTCCTTTTTATTGTGAGTAGGATCCCACTGTACCTAAGCACCACATCTTCTTTATCCATTCATCTTCCATGGACATTTAGGTCGTTTTCATGCCTTGGCTACTGTGAATAGTGCTTCTATGAACACTGGGGTGCATGTATCATTTTGGATTAGTTTTCTTCTAGATGCATGCCCAGGAGTGGGACTGCTGGACCATTTGGTAATTCTATGTTTAGTTTTTTCAGGAACCTCCATACTGTTCTCCATAGCGGCTGTACTAATTTATATCCCCACCAACAGTGTAGGGGGGGGGTCCCCTTTTTTCTATATCCTCTCCAGCATTTGTTATTTGTATATTTTTTGATGAAAAGTCATTTGACTAGCATGAGGTGGGACCTCATTGTACTTTTCATGTGCAGTTCCCTAATAATCAGTGACATTTAGCATCTTTTCATGTGCCTCTTGGCCATCTGCATGCCTTCTTTGGAGAAATGTCTATTTAGGTCTTCAGTCCATTTTTCAATTGGGTTGTCTTGTTTTCTTGTGGTTGAGTTGTATGAACTATTTTATACCATTATGTTTTTACACTATATTTCCCCAATGACAGTTCCTTTGGTTCCAACCATCATATTCATACTTGACGCAGGAAGAAGTGAAAGACGACAGGCAAAAGCACACGCTAGCAGAGGCAGCACCCTTTCTAAGTGGCATTCTAGAAGCCCCTCCCAACTTCTGATGACATTTCATTAGCTAGAAATAGCCACAAGACCTCCCCTATGTGCATGGAAGACTGGTTAATGTAGTCTGGGGAATTTTTTAATCTGAGTTCATTATCACTTCTGTTAATCACGAATTTCTAAATACAAAAAAAGAGAGAGAATGGATCCTAGTCGGCAGCTCACAGACTCAGCACACTGACCTCTCTTCTCCTCTCTGTGAAGACTATTCTTCACCTGCAGCCAGAGAGATCCTCATTAAAATTCATTAGATCATGTCACTCCTGTGCTTGAAATAATTCAATGCTTCCAATTTCTCTCAGAGTAAAATCAAAAGTCCTTTCAATGGCTCATAAGCCCTTTCCGGGTCTGCAAGCACCCCACCTTCCGGAACTCACCTCCTACCAATTTTCTCCTTGATCACTGTGCTGCATCCATACTGCTGTGCTTCCTCTTCCGTGAACAAACCACCCGCACTCTCACTTCTGGGTCTCTGCAATTATTACTCCTTCTGTCCAGGTGGGTCTTCCTTTAAACAGCCTCCCTGTTCTCCTCTCGATTCCCACAAGTTTACACACAAATGTTCCTATATCAGAGAGGTTTTTCCTCTTCTATAAAAATCAACCCTTCCCATATGGTTTTATTGTTCTTAGCTCCTAATATCATCTGACATATTATACATTTTATTTATTTGTTAATAGTTTCTGTCTTCATCTCTAGAATACAAGGGAGCAGGAACCTTGTTTTGTTAATGCCTCGGGCCTGACACTCAACAATATTTGCCAACAGAATGAAGGTAAAGAGGAGGATGCGTGAATGCAAGGAGGCGGATGCATGAATGCCAATGAATGGCAGGAACTTGTTATTAGAGAACATTTCCTTTACTGTAGGTTCCTCAGTCTTCACTTCTCAGTTGAGTGAAGAGGACTCCAAGTGAGTCTGGGGTTTTTGCAAAAGGGGAACGTGACATCACTCCCCTGGCTGCATATTTGTTGAAATAGAAAATTCTGAGGAGAGGAGTTACCTGGAGTCTCCCGATACTACAGAACATGGAAACAGAGGGAAGGACTGGAAGTTTGGAAGGAAAAGATGGCATGTGACTTCCTGTCTGCCAAGCCAAGTGGAGACCATGAAGGCAGCCAGGCTAAGGCCATACTGAAAGAGTTCCATCAGAGTGCCTTCCAGGGCATATCAGTTTTCTAGGGCTGCCATATCAAAGTACCATGGACTGGGTGGCTTAACCCACACAGATTTGTTATCTTAGAGTCCTGGAGGCTAGAAGTCCTAAATCAATCAGCAGGGCTGTTTCCTTCAAAGGACTGTGAAGAAGCATCTATTCTATGAATTTCCACTGATTCGCCGGCAATCTTTGGTGTTCATTGGCTTACAGAAGCATCAGCCCAATCTCTACCTTCGTCTTCACATAGAGTTCTCTCTGTGTGCATGTCTCTGCATCCAAACCCTCCCCTCCTCCTTTATAGGGACATTTGTCATACTGGATTTAGGCCTCACCCTAACAGACTCATCTTCACTAAGTACATCACAAAGACATTATTTCCAAATAAGGGCACATTCTAAGGTACAGAGGGTTAGAGCTTCAACATATGAATCGGGAGAAGGGTAGAAGATGGATACAGATCGGTCCATAACAGTCTCTCTCCAAAGGAAAAACATTTAGTTTCTTCAGGGCACCCTACTGGCAGGACACCATCTCACTTCAAATATGGTTACGATAAAAACTAAAAAGTCTTGTGAAAGCCTGGCAAGAAATCTCACTCAAGTGAATGACCCACAACTTTAGCAAATAAATAATCAACTCATACAGCAAGACTGACACCAGTACCAAAATGCTCTTTTTTCTAAGTCTGCTAATAGCAAGCAATAAAATTGAGAACACTTAAGTAAAAGACAATAATTTCATTTTTAAAAATCAGTGGCAGCAACTTTTGCTAATCAAATGTAATTTCCATTAGTTGAGAGAAAAATGCATGCCTTGAAGTTTCCTTCTTTGAATGGGATGGGAAGGCTCATATTGGGATATGAGGCTTCATATTTTATTTGTTAACTTAGCTGCTGTTGATTCATCTGTACCCAAGAGTTTACACACTAGGATTCAATGTGAGAAGAGCTTTGCTTTGACGTCAAAAGTATGTTGGGGGCTTTTATTTGCTTTGTTTGGAAATATTGTTCTTGGACTGTCTTATTTGATTTCCTATTATCCAGGAAATTTAGAAAAGTCAGAAACACATCAAAAGTTTATTTAGTGCCCTCTAACATCAAGTGACATTAGCAGTGTCTTTAAGGAATGGTCCTCGCATGGTTATGGTACATTTATTCAAGACCTCAGAGTCTTTTACAACCAATATTATTTTCTAAGTTATGGCTTCAGAGGTGACTGGAGGCTAGTCCAAGGTCTGTGAATAGATCTTGGAGGAAAACTCAAGGAGTAAAGTATTATGATTGAATTACTAGACTGTAGGCTTCACTTAGAAAAATGGACTCTCTTTCACACAGTAGTCATCAGCTGCAATATATCTGGGCATCTGCCATCTCATTAAAACCCAGGCTGACCAACCAAGAGTATTATTTATTTAATAAACATCACTAAGCCCTACCACGTGTCTCAGACTATTCTATGAACAGGGATGTAGTGATGAGCAAAGTTCTCCCAAATGTATCTTTCAGTGAGGGAAACAGACAGTAAACAAGATAAATGTATTAGTGTGCTGAATTTAATAGTGTCACTTTCCCTTAACATTCACATCCATCTGGAATCTATGACTATGACCTTATTTAGAAACGCAGTCTTTACAGATGTAATCAAGGTAAGATGAGATCATACTGGATCAAAAGGAGAAAGGGTGGCTTTGATGACCAGATGTACATGCTAAGTCCCATCAATAGTGTTCGACTTCTGTGACCCTATAGACCATAGCCCACCAGGTTCCTCTGTCCATGGGATTCTCCAGGCAAGAATACTGGAGTGGCTAGCCATTCCCTTTTCCAGGAGATCTTCCCAACCCAGAGATTGAATTCATGTCTCTTATGTTTCCTGCATTAGCAGTTGGGTTGGCTCAGGCGGTAAAGCATCTGCCTACAATGCGGGAGACCTGGGTTCAATCCCTGGGTTGCGAAGATCTCCTGGAGAAGGAAATGGCAACCCACTCCAGTATTCTTGCCTGGAAAATCCCATGGATGGAGGAGTCTGGTAGGCTACAGTTCATGGGGTCGCAAAGAGTCAGACACGACTGAGCGACTTCACTTTCACTTTCACTTTCTTTACCACTAGTGCCACCTGGGAAGCCATACTCAATTAAAAGGTGAAGGTGAAAGCCGCTCAGTCATGTCTGACTCTCTGCGACCCCATGGAATGTAGCCCGCCAGGCTCCTCTGTCCATTGAATTCTCCAGGCGAGAATACTGGAGTGGGGTGTCATGCCCTCCTCCAGGGGATCTTCCCAACCCAGGGATCAAACCCAGGTCTCCCACATTGCGGGCGGATTCTTTACCATCTGAGCCACCAGGGAAGCCCATACTGACTTAAGGTGGGCCCTAAATCCAACATGACTCATGTCCTTCCAAGAAGGGGGAAAAGAAACACGGCAAGAACACCATGTGATGATAAAGGCTGAGACTGTGGTGATGCAGCTTCACACCAAAGAATGCCAAGGATGACCAGTAACCACCAAAATTCAGGAGAGAGGCATGAACAGATTCTCCATCAGAACCTCCAGGGGGAACCAACCCTGGTACACCATCATTCTGGACTCCTATCCTCCATAACTGTGGGAGAATAAATACCTGCTGTTTTGAGACAGCTGGTTGTGATTTTTTGTTACAGCAGCCCAAGGAAACTAGAACAGTTTGTGAGTGATAATAAAAGATAAGGAGAAAAAAAGCAGTGAAATGGAACAGAGAGTACCCGGGAGAGAGTGCAATATTACACTGGCCATGAAAATCCTCAATGAGAAAATAACCGTGATTAAAGTCTAAAAATGATGAGAAAGTAACACATGATGATACCTGGAGAAAGTGGTCCAGACAGGATGCCCTGAGAAAACAGTGTAGCTGGAGCAGAATGTCAGGCAGGAGAGGAGGAGGAAGAAATGAGCTCAGAGAGGTGATCCATGGCCAGATCATGGACATGCTATGGACTACTGGAAAGTCTCTCTCTAGCTTTCACTCTGTGTCAGAGAGAAAAGGAAGCTCTTGGAGAGTCTAGAACAGGGAAGTGGCACAGAAAAGTTACAAGATCTGACCTAGATTTTAACAAGATCTTTGCATTACTGAAATTATTCTGAAAAGAATAAGCTGGAAGTAGGTTAGAAAAGTATTGCAATAAGCCAGGTGGGAAATGACTTAGACCATGGCAGTGACAGTGAAAGTCATCATTACTACAGGTTCATTTTCAGAGTATATTTTGTAGATGCAATGATAAAATTTACTGTGCATCAGATGTGGGATGTGAGTAAAACAGAAGAGTCAAAGATGGCTTCGAGGTGCTTTGCCAGAGGAACTGGAAGTATAGACTTGCCATTTATTGAAAGAAGATGGGCATGGGAGGATGAAGCATGGTGAGGAAGATCAAAATCAGTTTAGGACAATGTTAACCATAAGATGCCATTTAGATATATGTGAGAACATTCTGGGAATACAAGATGGAGTTAGGGAGAAGTCTGGGCAGGAGACGCAAATGCAGAAGTTGTTGGAACAGAGGCAGCATCATATGTCTATGTATTCATCACTCTCCTGCATAATACTTCTTGTTTTCCCGCAGAAACAGTATTTAATTTGACCATGTGGAGAGGATGACCCTGCCTTCAACTTGTGACGGCTCTACACTCTTCTTGGGGGAAGAACTATAAAAATGATTTACCACAACCTGTTCAATGTTTTAGATTGTTAAGTATTTTTATAACCCTTCTATTTAATTAAAAAAAAAGTTTAGGCAGTTCACAATTTTAGGAGACATAAAATAAGAAAATTACAATTAAAAAAGGAAAAATGGCAATTAGAGTAGTTAGGTAAGCCAAGCATCTATGAGTAGATTTCTTTGAGTTTTTTTATGATCATCACACTTTGCAAGAATAATAAAAGATATCAAATATAGCCTCCATAGGAAATTTTGTATCTTTTTTATTTTTTTATCTCTTTGGGGAAAAAAATTAATGTATTATTTTGAATCAATGAATAAAAGGTTTATACCAATCAATGAGATCTAACCACAAAATTGTTTTGATTCCTAGTATTAATTAAGAACATTGTCTCCAATGACCCAAATATATCGATATTTAAGAAATGACTTAAGAGCACAGAAGAAGGTGGGCCAGTGACATTGTCTCCAATGACCCAAATATATCGATATTTAAGAAATGACTTAAGAGCACAGAAGAAAGTGGGCCAGTGACAAAGCCAGGTGGATCTCTGATGACCCAACTGGAAGCAAGAAAGAGGTTCAGAGGACAAGGTGAATTCAGTGAGGGCTACACTTAGTGGATTAGGACTACTATGGTGCGGATTTTCCATTTTCTTACTCGGATGCTGCTCTGAGATCTGATGTGTCATCTATGGTTTCTGCTTTCAACCAAAAACTGAGTCAAGTCATGATCCAAGAGGAGTTTCTTCCCACCCATCCATTACTAAACACAAAAAAAGAATCCTGGGCTAAGAATGTTCCACTTTGGAACCAGTGGTGTGGAGCAGGTAAATCATACCACTGCCTTTAGTTTAAGAATCTGGTGGTGTGTGTTCAGTTAAATGGAGCTTTCCGTGGGCAACAGTGAAAATGTTTTTATTAATTCCTTTCTTCCCAATCTCTCTAGCCAATACAGAAGTGAAAGTTGTTCAGTCCTGTCTGACTCTTTGCAAGCCTATAGGCTATACAGTCCATGGAATTCTCCAGGCCAGAATACTGGAGTGGGTAGCCTTTCCCTTCTCCAGGGGATCTTCCCAACCCAGGGATCAAACCCAGGTCTCCCGCATGGCAGGTGGATTCTTTATCAGCTGAGCCACAAGGGAAGCCCAAGAATACTGGAGTGGGTAGTCTATCCCTTCTCCAGTGGATCTCACCAACCAGGGATTGAACCAGGGTCTCCTACATTGCAGGTAGATTCTTTACCAACTGAGCTATCAAAGCTATCTAAAGCAACTGGTATAAGTTAGGTATTACAAGTGAATGTTAAATTTAACTTTGAGCTTCATAGTAACTAAGTTTTAAGAAGTTCAAATTCTTGAAAGACCTATATATTTGCTTGAAAAAATGTACTTTTTTTCCTGGGGAAATCTATGAAATATTTATTGTGCAGATTTTAATGTCAAGGACATTGGATAAGAGTAGGAAACGCTTACCATCATGATATTACAAATAACACAAACTATAAATGATCACTTTAGTATCATCCTTATACACAGTGGGTGGTATTACATAAAAATCAAAATATAGCTTCAAAGAATTAGAACCACACAAACTGACTTCTGATTATGTAACTGAGAAATGGAGAGGTTTAGGAAAAGTAGAGAAATTCATAATTAAAAGTCTATTAGATATCTCCTTTAAAATATCAGATGACTCAAAAATAAAATTTTGGAAAATGCTGAACCATCAACTCATCAGTCATTCTGTAATGTTGATTAAGAGACAATCCTATGATATATACAAATCTCACAGAAAAATCAAGAAGGAAATAGTTCTCAACTCCTTTTGATGCCAGCATAACCATAATACAAAAATCTAACAGAAATAAGGAAATTACAGGCCAATATATTTTATGAATATATATACAATAGACACAATAGTAATAAATCTAATTCAACAATATATAACAAACATAAACATGGAACGCAAGGTTGGTATAAAAATTAACTGATGTTAATTGACACATGAACAGAATTAGAAGAAAAATTATAAAATTATCACTAAAAATAACAAAAAAGCAAAAATTCAGCAAACAAAATTCAGCACTTATTCATGATTTTAAAAAGAATACTCAGCAAATAAGGAAGAGAAGAAAATCTAATAAAGGGAATAGAAGGAAATAGGAATAGAAAGAATAGAAATATTCTAAATGAGGAAAAGGAAATCTAATAAAGGGACTATTAGTAATAATAATAATAAAAAGTTAACAGCTAATACAATAATATAAAAGTGAAGCACTGAAATCTTTCTCCCTAATACTGCGAACAAGGAAAGATACTAATTCTCACCATTTCTACTCATTTTTCTATTTTGGTACCTTAGAAATATTGTAATATTATTGTACTAGAATTAATAGGCAAATACAGCAAAAAAATCAAAACAAGGCATACAGTTTTGATAGGAAATAAAACTATCATTATTTGCAGTTATGACTGGGTACCCAGAAATTCCTATAGAAGCTGCAAAAACAAATTATATTAGAACTGACAAGTGAATCTAGCAAGTTTGAAGAATAGTGGGGCAAAACATGTATGTCATTTGTACTTCCACATACAAACAACAAACAATAATAAGGTGCAATCTTAAAACAATACCATTTACTATAGCAACACAAAACACCAAGTATATAGGAATAATTTTAGCAAAAAATTCACAAGCTGTATAGATTAAAATCTATAAAAATTTCTGAAAGGAACTAAAGAAGACCTAATAAATGGAAAGATACTATGTTCATAGCTTGAAAGACTCAACACTGTCAATATACATTTTACCCGAATTAATGTTTTAGTACAATCCCAAAATTCCAGCAGAAAAGCTGATTCTAAAATGTTTACAGAAATGCAAAGAATCGGAAGTAGTTTTTTACAAAAAGAACAAAGTTGAAGATGTATGCTGTCTGGTTTCAAAACTCACACTGTAGAAACAGTAATTAACACAGTGTTCTAGTGCTACAAAGAAAAATAGATTAATAGAACAAAATAGAGATTACAGAAATGGATCCACACACATATATTGCTTGGTTTTCAAAAAAAAAATGTCAAGGAATTTCTATGAGGGAAATAAAGTCCTCTGTACATTACTTTAAATACATAAATAAACTTCAACTGCTATTCTACTCTACACATAAATAATTATTTTGGGGTGGATTATAGATATAAATCTGAAAACTAGAGCCATAGGGCTCTAGAGTAGATGAAGATTTCTTAGGTCACAAGAGAACTAGCTATTGAAGAAAAAATTGATAAACAGACCCATCACAATTTTAAAATTTTGCTCCTTGAAAACCACCAGTTACAAAATTAATAAGCAAACTACACACTACGGAAAAAAATCTGCTAAATATGCTTTTAAAAATCTGTACCCAGTATATACAAAGAACTCTTACAAATCAACACTTAAGAAAAAGAAACTAACAACCTAATTTTTTAAACGGACAAAATACTTCAACAAACTCTTCACCCAAAAAAAGCTATACAAATAAGTGATCAATAGGATATAAAAAGAAGTTCATTCTTATTCAAGGGAAATTCAAAATAAAATCAAAACGAGATACCATTTCATACCCACTAGAATAGTTAACATCAAAAATCACACACTGGGACTTCCCTGGTGGTCCTGTGGTTAAGAATGCACCCACCAATGCAGAAGAGACAAGTTCGATCCCTGGTCCAGGATGATCTCACATGCCACAGACCAACAAAGCTTGCGGACCACGACTACTGAATCTGTATGCTACAGCTACTGAAGCCCACATGCCTAGAGCTCAGGCTCTGCAACAAGAGAAGCCACTGCAATGCAGAGTAGCCCTCACTCACCACTAGAGAAAGCCTGTGCACAGCAATGAAGACCCAACATAGCCAAAAAAAATAATAATAAATCTTTTTTAAAAAATAAAAAACTGATATTACCAAATGTCGGTGATGATGCAGAGCACCTGGAACTCTCATACACTGCCATGAGAATGTGAAATGGTGCGATATTTTGGAGAACTGTTGACTGGCAGTTACATTTCTAGGCATTTACCCAAGAGAACTGAAAACATATACCCACAGAAAGATGTGTACAACAATGTTTGCAAAACTTACCCATCACAGCAAAGCTCTGGAAAGAATTCAAATGTCCAGCCACAGGTTGCCTGTTATAAGGAGAGGCATCTAAGGACTAAAAAGGGACACAAGGGAACTTCCTGGAGGAAATGGAAATATGCTACACTGTTTTTATGGATGGTGGATGTACACAGTTATTAAAACTAATAAAACTAAATTCAAAATCTGTACACTTTATTATATGTAAATTATACCTCAATTTCAAATTTTGAAAAAATTTTATAACAAACTTTTTAACTTAAGCTCCTGTGTGTTTTCTTCTGCTGTAAAAGACAGAATGACCAAGATTTTTCTTTTAAAAAAACGGTAGGAAGTATTAAATCTGCTTCAGCACTTGAATATTTGGTAATAACTTCATAAATTTATGTCATTTACCAGTAATTTTCAAATGGTATTAAGCAACAGACAGTAAAATCATATGTGGGAGCTAAATATTTTTAGGAAAAAATAAAAACTGAAAGTTCTTATTAACTCTTTCTTGAATCCTAAGTCAGGCAGCTCCTGCACCTTCAGTAAGAAATTCATGTGATCATCAGAAGAGTTTGAGGGTCTCTAACAAACACCAAATACAACTTAATGTGTGGTTTTAAAATAAGCTTTGTTACAACCTCCCAATGAATAAGTTGCACTGCCAGAAGGGCTTTTTCTTTATTTTGCTATATTCTGCTGAAAGATAACTGTAGGGGTGCAGTATACTTATATTCGGAAAAAATTTTAACCAAGACTATAATTCTTGCCTTAGTTAGCTGATGGCAAGCCCACCTTACTGACAACAATGAGCACACAGGCTCAGCTGTTTCTTAAGGTCACCCTTTCTTCCTAAAATAAGCCAGGCTGTTAACATGGAAGAGGTTACTTGAGGCACACTGAAGGCACACACCAAATTAATTGAAGAACCTCTCTCGGTTATTTAAATTATGCTAGTAATAGCAGCACACTCCAGTACTCTTGCCTGGGAAATCCCATGGATGGAGGAGCCTGGTCAGCTGCAGTCCACGGGTTTTCGAAGAGTTGGACACGACTGAGCGACTTCACTTTCACTTTTCGCTTTCATGCATTGGAGAAGGAAATGGCAACCGACTCCAGTGTTCTTGCCTGGAGAATCCCAGGGGTGGGGGAGCCTGGTTGGCTGCCTTCTATGGGGTTGCACAGAGTTGGACACGACTGAAGTGACTTAGCAGCAGCAGCAGCAGTAATAAGAGAAGAAATGACAAACTCCAGTTCTGCAGCATTTATAAACGAAATTCCTTTTGTAAGAAGGCAATTCTTACATGCCCTAATCTAGTAGCATTATCATACTAGAAGTTTTGGAAAAGTGTTATAAACGTCGAAACATGTTCTAAAGAATATTCTTTGTTATTTCATTGAAATCTGTCGAGAAAATGAGAGCAAAAAGCACAGTATCTTTTTACTCTGTATCACTGTTATCCATTAACTTGGGCAATGAAGTACATTATAGCAGTTATCAACAGTGGAAAAGTTGCTTTTCTCACACACAGCAGGAATAGTTGCTTTTCTCACGCACGGCATCAAGTCAAGTGATTGTTCTGCACCATTAGCTTTGTTCTGTTTCTTTTTTCAGAAAAACTTGTCCACAGTTTTGAAGGACTATACAAAGCACGAGTAGCTCTGTAAACTGGGATCAACCAGATTATTTTGTAAGAACTGAGTAACAACACTTCAAATTCACTCTGATGTCGACCCACTGAGAAGGTATTTAAGGCAAAGTTTGAAAACAGCACTGGAGCTCTTCCCGCTTTCAGTTCTAGCTGGGAGGAACAGGAAAAAAGCAACTTCTTTGCTACTACTCCTAGTATTAAATATTCACAGATGTTCTAAGATGCCAAAGAAAACAACTGATAAAGTTAACAACAAATTTAAAAATTCTTCCTGGAAAAACTCATTATTAGAAACGTCAAACTACAAATTAAAAATAAAGAAAAAACATAGCTAAAACAAGTGAAAGACAAAGGGATAATTTCCTTTATAATGGCCTCAGAAAAATCAAAACACCAACAAACCAACAGAAGAATGGAAAAAAGGACAGGAACAGATAAGCTACAAAAACAATAAAAAGCTCTTAAATATATGATTAAAAAGTATCTTAGAAAATGAGAAATAAACATCTAAACTAAAATTATATGCAATATTTTATCTACAAAATTGTCAAATATTAAAAAGATTGATACCCCTCAATGTTGGTGAAGCTGCTGAAGTGAATTGTAGGATGAAATTCATACAATGCTGAGGACAGCATAGAAATCATGAGAAACCGCACGCATAGTATTTGGATCAATTTGCAAATGTCCATCAAATGGACAGGCTATTCACTGCCATACTGTTTGCAATAGCAAAAGATATCCATTGATGGGAAACCAGTTAAATAAATTATAGAATATACACAGAGTGGAACGTGACACTGGAAAGAATGAGGAAGTGCCGGGTGTCTGGGTAGTGGAGGCAATGTGTCTCCATCTTTAAAGAAGGGGCTTTTAACCCTACATCTCCAACCCAGGATCAGGTCTTAGTATAAGGGAAAAGAAAGATGAACAAATGCTCCTCAGATAATCCTGGCATTCAGAGAGCAAAGGCAGACTGAGCTTCTTTCCAAGTGGGGCCTAGAGAGACAAGCCAAGGCGTTATTTTAGTCTGCAGAAAAAGGAGAGCCTAGAGAAGGTGTATCTGCTACACATTTCAGGGAATGCAAAAAGCAGGCCTGAAAGATAGGGAGAGAAGCAGGGAAGATTTTAAGAGGAGGCATTATTAAGCTTGGCCACGACAAAACATGACTGATTACTGCATTTTTCTGAACCAATCTCTGAGAAGTCATTCGGGAAGGAAAAGTCTGCAAATGGACCTAATCTGAAATACTTAAAACTAGCATTAACTGGGTAAATTTTCTGCCACCAGGCAGCACTGAGGCTCAAGACAGAAATAAGGGTGAGTGATAGAAAAAAATGAAGTCGTATTTCTAGCATCCCTGAGGACACGGCTTGAAAATATTGATCATGTCACTTGTATATTGGCTGAATCAGTGACAGCAGTATTGAGGCTCAAAGCACGTCCATACTGGTCTAAAAAGTCTATCTCAAGAGTAGAATTTGCAAAGAAACTCTGACTATTAATTAATCAATAGGGCTGATCTCTTGAGGTAAGTAAAATTTTCTCTAGAAAAATATATTAGCTTGCTAAGGCTGCAATAACAAATTACCACAAGCTGAGTAGCTTAAACCCCAGAAATTGATTTTCTCACAGTTCCAAAGGCTAAGTTTAAGTTGTCAGCAGAGTTGCTTTCTTCTGAGGTCTCTTCTTGGCTTCTAGATGGCTGTCTTGTCCCTGTGTCCTCAGATGATCCTCCCTTAGTACAAATCTGTGTCCAAATTTCCCTTTTTTATCAGATTGGATTAACGTCACCCTAATGACCTCATTTTAACTTCATCACCTCTATAAGGATCTAATCTCCAAATATGGTTTCGTTCTAAGGTTAGGACAGTAATACAAATTGTTTTTGTGGGGGGAGATGACACTAATGAGCCCACAACAAGTTACCTTTTCTTCTTTTTCTTTTCTTCCTTTTAAAAATGTGTGTTAAGTGCTATGAGGTAGCCAGACATAGGGAAGGATCTTTAAGGGCATGGCCTGAACACGTGTGCAGAGAGGCTGAGGAAGGGAAACAACTGAGAGGCTGACGCAAATTAGCAGAGCCATAGCAGACCTCCTGAAAGAAACAAAAGCAGATTTTAAGGGATGGCAAGGCGTTCTCTGCTCTTGGTTAGGTGACCTGGCATTAAACACGACAGTTTCCCTTATATTAATTTATTAACTCAATACCACCCTAATAAAATTACCAAGAAATTATTTAACAGAGTTAGATAAGTTGATAACTAAAATTTAGATAGAAAAACAAATATGCAAGAATAGCTAGGAAAACACCCAAAGAGAAAAACTACAGAGGGAAACTAGCCATAGCACACATTAAAATATACTATAATAAACTGTAAAACTTCTGTAATTAAAAGCGTGGTATTGGTACATGAATGGACAACTAGATCGATAGAAACAGATAGAAAGTTCAGAAACAGACACAGGTATCGATGAGCACTGAGTATATGCTACAAATGACATCTTAAATCACCGAGATAAAAACAGACGTTTTAATAAATGGCGCTGGGACAACCGATGGATGTTGACAAGTTGATTAGAAAAGTTAAAATTAGATAAATATCTCACACTGTACACAAAAATGTTGTACACTGTTTAGCAAATCTATTTCTCATAGCAGTATGGGCTAGCAATTCTATAATCCTTTACATGTATTCTAGGACTGAACAAGTAAGTAAAGGTATTGCACATACTGAAATCCAGCTTTCTCATTGTGGGGAAAAAGAAGTTAAAAATAAGAAAGGAGCAGACTTCCTTGGTGGTGCAGTGAATAAGAATCTGTCTGCCAGTGCAGGGAACATGGGTTTAATCCCTGGTCCAGGAAGATCCCACATGCCACGGAGCAACTAAGCCCATGCACCGCAGCTACTGAGCCCCAGTTCCAGGACCCACAATCCGAAGCTACTGAAGCCCACGCGCTTAGAGCCTGTGCAATGCAACCGGAAGCCCGCTCACCACAACCAGAGAAAGCCCGTGCACAGCAGTGAAGACCCACTGTAACCGTAAATACAAATAAATTCATAAAAATGAGGAAGGAAGGAAGGCTACAAAGACCTCGTGTGTTCAACTGGAGTCAGAGATACCAATACAAACTCAGTTTTTAATGTATATGCAGATTTATGAATATAGACATAAATGTAAATAAATATGTGTATAGTTGGGTTAGTATATATGCTGCCCACTGAGAGGGCCTGGGATCAATGATATACAATAACAAGGAGCATACCCAGTACCCAGATCTTCATCTTCTAAATACTGTTCTCCAAAAATGAAAGCAGGCTCCTTAGAGGACTAGCTGATATCAGGACTGGAGCAGAGAAAATATAAGGTAAGCCCAGGACATCTCATCATGCTAGAAAAATAAGGAAGTGTACAAAAAGAATGAGATATGTCAGAGGGACACAAGAACCAACGGCAAGGAACTCCAAACAGCCAAAGTTTGAACAATGAAAGAAAAAACCAAAAAGAAGAGGGGAAGAAAGGAAGACAGGAAAAGAGAAAGTGTTGGATTTATAAGCCATATTAGTAAAATTAATATCCAGGAGTCCCTACAGACTATAAATACTTGAATAAATAAATAAACTGGGGATACAGGATATCTCTTATCAGAAAAATTCCCACTAATAAATGTAAAAATAAAGAAGGAATTAGAAAATTACCATGATCCCAACACAACAGTAATATCTGTCACAGACAAGTTCCACCAATGGATACTAATATTGTTGGGCAAAAGTTTGATGAAAAAGATATTACTCCACTCTCAAAATTTCTCCCCCACTATCATTATCAATTTCCAATGCATAAATAATAACTTTACAGTGGAAATCCAGCAGACACTACCTTAACCAAGTGATGAAAATTGTTACTGGGATGCGCTGAGAAGGATGCAACATCACTGGTGGGATTTTTGTTGAACAAGCACAACCTTATTCTAATGATGACAGAACATCAGACAAACCCCAAATGAGAGAGAGATTCTGCAAAACATCTCAACAATACTCATCCAAATTGTCAAGTTGATGAAAGATACAGAAATAATGTGTCACAGGTTGCAGGAGACTAAGGAGCCGGATGTACTGAGCGCAGGTGAAGTTCCTGATAGGATTCTTGGACAAGAAAAGGATATTTTGATGACAGGGAAACTGGTGAAATCTGAACCACAACTCTGTGTTGATCAGAGGGGTATCAGTGTTCATTCCTTGATTTTGATCATTGATTTTATCACTATACCGTGATTACATAAGTCACTGACATCAAGAAAAGCTTAGTGAAAAGTGTATGTGAACTAGACACAATTTTTGCAACGTTTCTGTAAACCTAAAATGTTTAGGCTTTTTAAGAAGATATTAGGGAGAGAGAACCATTTCTTAACTGCTACATGAGAAGCAGGATTCAAAAGAGAAGAATCCTGGAGATAAAGTAACACAGCAAAGCAACACAGCAAAAGGAACTACAAACGCAAAATGGAACTACCCATGGAAGACACAGTCTAACAACTGTTATTCCTTCGAAGAAACTTCCAACCCATAAGCAGTGGCTGATCTGGATCCTTAACTCCTATCAGAGGAGTACAGAAGTAAGAGTCTTTGGAGATCAAAGCATGTGCCATTGATGTCTACTCAAAAGCTATTGAGGGTTCATGAGGAAATATATTCAGGAAGAGTTCAATTTGGTGACTGATAAATAAGTGGGGCTCAGTAAAGTCTTGGAGAAGGCAATGGCACCCCACTCCAGTACTCTTGCCTGGCAAATTCCATGGACGGAGGAGCCTGGTAGGCTGCAGTGCATGGGGTCACTAAGAGTCTGGCACGACTGAGCAACTTCACTTTCACTTTTCACTTTCATGCATTGGAGAAGGAAATGGCAACCCACTCCAGTGTTCTTGCCTGGAGAATCCCAGGGACAGAGGAGCCTGGTGGGCTGCCGTCTATGGGGTCGCACAAAGTCGGGCATGACTGAAGCGACTTAGCAGCAGCAGTAAAGTCCCGTTCCTGAAAGGCCAGAGGTGGGTTATGCCTATCCCCTGCCCTCACATGTACACAGAAGAGACAGAACTCCTGTTCCACCGCCCAGGAAGGAGCAAGCGTCGTTGTTGTTTAGTCGCTGGGTCGTGTCTGACTCTTTGCGACCCCAAGGACTGTAGCCCGCCAGGCTCCTCTGTCCATGGGATTTCCCGGGCAAGAATACTGGAGTGGGTTGCAATTTCCTTCTCCAGGGGGTCTTCCAGACTCAGGAATAGAACCCACGTCTCCTGCACTGACAGGCAGATTCTTTGCTGCTGAGCCACCTGGGAAGCTCCAAGTGGGTAGAAGGGAGAGAAGAAGAAGAAAGGGAACTCTTGTTCTACTATCCAGGAAGGATCAATAGGAATGAAGTTTCAAGTCTCTTCTCTGAGTGTTGAAGTCACAGAGTGATTAATGAGACCGGGCCATAAAACCAGTGAGCTGCTCAAAAGCAAGACAGACTCCTTTATTTCTCACTCACTATGGGCTGCCTGCTTCAAAAGTCTATAAAACAAACACATTTTTAAAACCCCTGGCTTCCTCCTCCATGCGGTAAGCAAAGAGATATCTATTTGGCTTCTGGCCCGCCTAAAGCTTTCTGTCTGCAGGTAACTGGGTAAACCAGAATAGCACAGGTCCCAGGGTCATTTCTCAATGGCCACTCTCAATTTGGTCCCTTACTAAAAAGCACTGCTCTAAGAAACAGATTAATGAACTGTTGTTTGGTACTTTGATAACATTTATATTTTTATCCCTGGTCTTGTCTTTATGGACATACTCAGTGGACTTTGGAAGTGAACAGAAAAGGAGGGATGAAATCTAGGCGTTAAGCCTGACCCTAAACTTTCTAACATTCTATTATCTTCATAGAGAGTTGGATTTAGGGTAATTATAATGTGATCTTTGTCAACAAAGATTTCCTGAATTCTAACCATGCCTGAATTGTCAACTGGAGCTCTCTTTCATGAAACAAACAATAAAATCCAAGGGCAGAAGCTCTACTCTATTGAAAGAATGATTTAAATTCTAATCAACTCTGGCTGCCAGAGTAAGAGAGGGAACTAGAAAACATATTATAAGAATCTTGTAGTAGCTCCGCTTTGGTGGTAGATACATCAATGAAGTGATCATCAGCCCAGGGACTGGTACTCCGTTAGGCTTCCTTTCCCCAAAGCCTGCTACTTATATAATACTTTAAATATTTATTAAACCATCAAGAGTACTATAAGATCATGTGACCAAATGTGGTATAAACAATATGGTGTAAGAAGTCAAAGAAAGAAAAAATCAGCATTGCCAATCATATGTGAGGACAGCTTCAGGAGGATGTGAAAACTGTGATAGGTTCTGGAGGATTTATATTTGTCATGTTCAAGACAAGTGGAAGTCAAAAAATGGTGTGCTTGGAGAGGGTGTGGAGAAAAGGGAACCCTCTTACACTGTTGGTGGGAATGCAAACTAGTATAGCCACTATGGAGAACAGTGTGGAGATTCCTTAAAAAACTAGAAACAGAACTGCCTTATGATCCAGCAATCCCACTGCTGGGCATACACACCGAGGAAATCAGAATTGAAAGAGACACGTGTACCCCAATGTACATTGCAGCACTGTTTATAATAGCCAGGACATGGAAGCAACCTAGATGTCCATCAGCAGACGAATGGACAAGAAAGCTGTGGTACATATACACAATGGAGTATTACTCAGCCATTAAAAAGAATACATTTGAATCAGTTCTAATGAGGTGGATGAAACTGGAGCCTGTTATACAGAGTGAAGTAAGCCATAAAGAAAAACACCAATACAGTATACTAACGCATATATATGGAATTTAGAAAGATGGTAACGATAACCCTGTATGCAAGACAGCAAAAGAGACACAAATGTATAGAACAGTCTTTTGGACTCTGTGGGAGAGGGAGAGGATAAGATGATTTGGAAGAATGGCATTAAAACATGTATAATATCATATATGAAATGAATCGCCAGTCCAGGTTCGATGCAGGATACAGGATGCTTGGGACTGGTACACTGGGATGACCCAGAGGGATGGTATGGGGAGGGAGGTGGGAAGGGGGTTCAGGATGGGGAACACATACATGTACACCCGCGGCGGATTCATGTTGATGTATGGCAAACCCAATACAATATTGTAAAGTAATTAGCCTCCAATTAAAATAAATAAATTTATATTTTTTAAAAAAATGGTCTGCCAGGCCAGATTAACGGCCCCACAAAGATGTCCATGTCCTAATACTGGAACTTGTGAATATGTTACCTTACATGGCAAAGGGATTTTGCAGATGACGTGATTAATATTATAGACTTTGGGACAGTGAGATTATCCTAGATTATTCTGGTAAACCTAATCTAGTCACACGAGTCCTTAAAAGCAGAAGAGGAAAGCAGAAAGATTGATTCAAGGAGATGAGAAGACAGAAGCAGCAGCAGGAGAGATCTGAAGCTTGAGAGGGACTTGACTTTCTGCTTCTGGCTCTGAAGGAAAGGTGCCACAAGCCAAAGAATGCAGGTGGCTCCTAGAAGGAGCTTCAGTTGACCATCAGCAAGGAAAGAATCCTTAATCCTACTATTGCAAGGAACTGAATTCTGCCAACAACCTAATGATCCTGCAGGTAGAATCTTCTCCGGGACCTCCAGAAAAAAAAAAATGTAGCCCTGCTGACACTCAGATTTAGTCCAATGATACCCATATAGAACTTCTGACCTACAGAACTATAAAATAATAAATTTGTGCTACTTTAAGCTGCTAAATTGATCATTTATTACGGCAAAAATAGAAAACTAATTAACATGGGCACAGCTCCCAGAGCTTGCTTGGGGAACCTCTTTCAAAATCATTATTTCTATTTAGGTCTTATGCCCATTTTTTGATTGGGTTGTTTGTTTTTTATATTGAGCTGCATGAGATGCAGAAAAACAAATACCATATATTAATGCATATATGTGGGATATAAAATAATGGTATAGGTGATCTAATTTGCAAAGCATAAATAAGAGAAACAGATATAGAGAAGAAATACATGGATACTAAGGAGCAAATGGGAGTGGGGGAAGCAATTGGCAGACTAAGATTGACACATATACATATTGAGACTCTGTATAGATAACTAATGAGAACATACTGTATCGCGTGGGGGACTCTACTTAATGCATTATGGTGGCCTGAGTGGGAAGGAAGTCCAAAAGGAAGGGGATACATTGTGTGGACATGTATGTATTTGCAGTCTTTCCAGGTGGCTCAGAGGTAAAGAATTCACCTGCCAATGCAGGAGACTCAGGAGATTCGAGTTAAATCCCTAAGTCAGGAAGATGCCCTGGAGTAGGAAATGGTGACCTGCTCCAGTATTCTTGCTTGGAAAATTCCATTGACTGAGGAGCCTGGCTGGCTACACAGTCCTTGGGGTCACAAAGAGCTGGACACGACTAAGACACAGATGCAGATATGTATGTGTATGGCTGATTCATTCTGCTGTACAGCAGAAACGAATGCAAGATGGTGAGGCAACTATACTCCAATAAAACTAAAGGCAGAAAAAAAATGTAATCTACTTATTTCTTATGGGCTACACAGCCCATTAGGAACACCATGAAATGTGACTATATTTACACTGCCCCAGCTGAGAATCCTCAAAGTGGCTGCCATGGACTTAGCCCACCTATGGATTCCTGACATATAGGTCTCCATGCCCTGAAATATGTAGCCCTAATACCTTGAGTGGAATTCAATGAACAGAGAAAGGATATCTGACCAAAGGCAACCAAAATAGTTTACCAGATGTTTAGCAGGTGACCCAGAAGCATGCTCTATTCCATGATGAATGGGTGATAGAATCAAATCCTCCACTCAACCCCAAAAGAGTCATCAGACAGACAGTTGTTAGACAGAAAAAGGAGACAAAGAAAGAAAAGTAGTAAAAATAAGTTATTCAGAAGATAACAGAAGGCACGACTACAAGCCACAAGTTAGCAGAAACCCTGCAATTAAAGGGGGGAAAAGAAGGGAACATAGGAACTCATGTGATAATAGTAACAGCTGTAGAAGCACAGTCTCCAGACTTGTTCAGGAGAAAGGAAGCAAAAACTTCTGCTGTTGAGGAGACACAGAAGGAATAAGATGGCATGAACAGTGTTGCACTTGAACAAACTTCTAGATCCTATGAGCCTTCTGTGAAAGCTTCCCACTGTTCATCTCCTATTCCATGCATTCTTGCAAGAAGACTTGTTTCTCCTTAGGTGACCTGACATCTCTCTTACCTTGCAACTTGAAAGAGCTGAACCAGCTCACAGGTTCGCATGACTCACCTTATTACTTCCTGAGGGTGACCTGTCCTGCCAAATGAAAAGAGATTTATTTCTCTGTGACAACCTAGAAGGGTGTGAAGGGGTGGGAGGTGAGAGGGAGGTTCAAGAGGGAGGGGATATATGTGTATCTATGGCTGATTCATGTTGATGTATGCCAGAAACCAACACAATATTGTAAAGCAATTATCCTCCAATTAAATAAATTTAAAAAAAATAAAAAGAGATTTATTGTAAGGGCCTCTTGACTTCCCACATCTGTAGATTTCATTTATTGTTGTCCTTCAGGTTATTTATTGAGAAATTGGCTATGATTTCCCAGAAACTACCTGATAACCAGCTATTCAAAATACCAGAAGTGAGCAGAGCCAGATTAGATGAGCAGGAAATCAAAAACTTCCCTTAATCCTACACAGAAGTATCATTTAGCAGTTAACTATATGTATAATCATAATCTAATATTTTCAGTCATTTCATGGTTAATAGTTCTTTTTACCTTATAACAATATAAATTTTGAGAAAGAATTTCTATGCTATTTCAACCATGTAGAATACTTAGTTATATACCTAATAAATGTGCATTAGTTCATTACCTTGGGGACTTTTGACAGAATCATGTTGTTTATCAGAAAGATGATGAAAACCTTCACAGCGTAATCAAAGGCCATCTGTATTCTCTTTCTACCTCTACTACTCTCCCTGCCCAACCTTCATGAAAGAATCCTCTGCTGAAGAGTCCAAAAATGCAAGAATAATACCCTACCAATAGTAGACACTGGACTAACTACCTGAATATGTGTTTCTAATAACAAATGGGTAGGTAGAGATGATGGTATGACCATGGTTTCCTATGTTTAGCTATGGGTAAATATAACTACCATTTGCTGAACAGCTGTGTAGCTGGCCCACAGTCACGCATTATGACTAACTTTCACAAGAACTTCTGTGAAAGTTCACTTCACTTGAGAGGTGAAGAGCCGGAGCTGAGAGGGACTTCGTTGCTTCTCCAAAGCATTCAGCAATGAAAGGCAGAGTGGATATTCCCAAGCCATTACATTCTAACATCCTCATGCCTTCCACTCCCTTCTTTACTGATTTTAAGAATGTAAGTAAACAGATCCTGATTATCTCAGGAAGGGGGCAAGCAGGGTTATGACCTCACTTTAGTCTGCCAAGTTTAACTGAAGGTCAGTGGTCTGTGCCATAGTTTCACGGAGAAAAGGTTTGTACTGGGACGTGGCGCCACCTGTCGGTTAATCCATGAAACTGGTGATGCAGGTATTCAAGTTTCACCCCCACACCCACGCCCCCATGTAAGAGTTCTTTAAAAACAGGAGCCGTATGAAGAACCTGACTCTCAGTCCCATTCCCTTCCACCTCCAGCCTCCCGAGTCTGTATCCAACCAGCTGGTGCTACACAAAAATTACTGAATTTAGAAATCAGTCCCTATTCTCCCACTCACTACTAAGAACCCTGAGGAGGTGAGTTAATTTCCTTGAGTTTGAATTTCTCACTCATAAAATTAAATGATACCTTCCTACATTTCAAGTTTATTGTAAGGATCAAATGAGATAATGTAAAATAAAGTATGGTGTAAACAATAACATTCTACAGGCCTTAGGTTATTGCCACACTTTATTGGGACCTACATTATTTTCCATTTAAAGTTTGACTTATTTGAGAGTTCCTCATGTGCAGTGGATGTGTCCCTCCACCACTGGATCACAGATTCCCTGATTTTATTCCTGTCTGCCTGTGTCAGAGTAATCTCTGTATGTAACAGTCTCTTCTCCTGGATTACAAATTCCCAAGGATTGGGCAGACCATATCAATCTTTATATACTCATGGTACACAGCCTGATGTCGCAGGAGTTCAAATATGTATTTAAACTTAAAAATTTTTTTTCCTCAATAATCATGTGGTATTGAATGAGAATCATCTGTGAAATGCTTCATTAAAAGAAGAGAGATGACTTTTAATTAAAGGTAATATTGAGAGAGGCAAAGGAGGGAAAGTGGATTTTAAATAGGCACAGGCACAAAATCTTGTGTAAAAGAACAGAGGGTAGAAATGCTGATTGCTGGGTGCCAATAATCCCCTGAGAATTGTCAAGATTTTTTTTTTTTTTTCAAAATTCTTTCACGAAACAGTCTGCAGGACAGAGATGTTAAATGACTTACCCCTAAGTTATAATGTACAAATCAGGACAGGAACATATTTTTCTTGATTTTCCACCCAATATTCTTTAACTATATCACATCACCTCACCACATGGAAACAGCTCAGATAATCACGATGCATATGTATATATACATACATATTTTATATAGTTTGTCAGACTCCTATTCACACTTCAAAACCCACCTCAAATGTCACTTTTTGAAAAGCCTTTCATGATGCCCTCAAGTAGAGGTCATGGCATCATTCTCTGTAATCCTATGAGAAAAAGCAACCCATTTTCTATTTACAGGGCTTTCTTCCCTCGCCCCTCCCCGCCACCACTTAAATTGTTTGTATGCTATCCTGCAATTTAACACAATGTTTGGCACATATTGGAGAAGGCAATGGCACCCCACTCCAGTACTCTTGCCTGGAAAATCCCATGGATGGAGGAGCCTGGTGGGCTGCAGTCCATGGGGTCACTAAGAGTCGGACACGACTGAGCGACTTCACTTTCATGCATTGGAGAAGGAAATGGCAACCCACTCCAGTGTTCTTGCCTGGAGAATCCCAGGGGCAGGAGAGCCTGGTGGGCTGCCGTCTATGAGGTCACACAGAGTCGGACATGACTGAAGTGACTTAGCAGTAGCAGTTGGCACATATTAGAGAACCAAGAATAATGAATGCATACTTACTCAATGCTGTTCTGGGCATAGCTGCCTTCTGGGAACTTACTGTTGATATAAGGCATGATGTTCTCTTTTACTTAGTTTTATCTAGGGAAGTATAAAAAAAAGAAAGTGATGGAAAAATAAATATCGTGATTTAAAAGATTAACCAAGACTCTGAACAGCACTTAGAAATTGCCCATTTTTAGAATGTTAAACATCAGTCAACAGTGAAGAACTCTAACAGAATCAGACCATAAATGTTATCTAGTGGACAAATGTGGGAGTAGGGGGTTCAGGCTCTGGAGTTTGGGGTTCAAATCCTAATTTATTTTCTATGAACTTACATATGTGACTTCAATTCTCTAGGCCAAAATCTATTACCTTTGGTCTCCTTTTTAAAAATCTTATTAGCAAACCATATTCAGGCTCACTCCTTTTACCTTATAAGCATATTCTTAACAAAAAGCCTAGCGATCCCTTTAACATGTAAGATATTCTGTGCAAAGCCCCGAGTTGCACTCATGGGGGTGGGGGCTAGGGGACAGAACTATCTAGACAGTCCCAGGCAAAAGCAGAGCTTTATCATTACTCTGAAATCCCTGATGTGAAAAAGTCTGGATTCGAAGCCTATCCATTTTCACATGAAATTCTACCATTGACTATTTCAACATGATAAAAGGATTCCTTAGAGTTACTAAATATAATTCAGTTCAGTTCAGTTCACTCAGTCGTGTCCGACTCTTTGTGACCCCACAGACTGCGGCACGCCAGGCTTCCCTGTCCATCACCAACGCCCGGAGTTTACTCAAACTCATGTACATCGAGTCGGTGATGCCATCCTACCATCTCATCCTCTGTCACCCGCTTCAAATATAATTGGTTATTAAAATGAATTCAAATGTTTTCACCTGTTTATAGAAGTTTCTAGTTGATGATCACTGTCAAGAATTTGAAGCAACTGTCCTTAAAAAAAAATCTGGTCAGAAATTATGTTTCAAGCCTAAAATCTGATGCCAAAATTATATGGTCATAGAAGTGAGCTCATGTCCCTTATTTAAAACATGCCAAGAGCAGATGCAAACTATTATACTAGGCTGGTGCAAAAGTAATTGCGGTTTTTGCACTGCTGAAATTTGCCATTTGATACTTGAATACATTCTTAAATAAATGTGGTTATGTTTTATATGTCATTTTAATGTGCATTTCTCACTTTATGCTTTTTTGCTAATGACTTATTATTTGGTTATTTTATATGTATGTGTATTTCCATTTATATGATTGTGGAAATGAAGTTAAATGATGAGCAAATTTGAGCAAATTTCTTATCTGAGTTCAAAATGGGTCATAAAGCAGTGGACACAACTCACGTCAACTATGCATGTGGCCCAGGAACTGTGAATGAACTTACAGTGCAGTGGTGGTTTAAGAAGTTCTGCAAAGGAGACGAGAGCCTTGACGGTTAGCATAGTGGCTGGCCATCAGAAGTTGACAAGAACCAATTGAGAGCAATTATCAAAGCTGATCCTCTTGCAACCACATGAGAAGTTGCCAAAGAACTCAATGTTGACCATTTTACAGTCATTCAGCATTTGCAGCGAACTGGAAGTTGAAAAACCGGGTGCTCCATTGGCAGACCGAAAATCAAAAAAATCGTCATTTTGAAGTGTCTTCTCTTATTGCATGCAACAAAGAACCGTTTCTCAATCAGACTGTGATGTACAACAATAAGTGACAACCAGCTCAGTGGTTGGACTGAAAAGAAGCTCCAAAGCACTTTCCCAAGCCAAACTTGCACCAAAAAAAGGTCATGGTCACTGTTTGATGGTCTGCTGCCCGTCTGATCCACTACAGCTTTCTGAATCCCTGCAAAACTCAGCAAATTGATGAGATGCACCAAAACTCCAATGCCTGAAGCCAATACTGGTCAAGAAAAATGGCCCAATTCTAATCCACAACAACACCTGACCGCATGTTGCACAATCAGTTCTACAAAAGTTGAACAAATTGGGCTACAAACTTCTGCCTCATCCACCATATTCACCTGACCTCTTGTCAACTGACTACCACTTTTTTAGGCTTCTCAACAACTTTTTTCCAGGGAAAATGCTTCCACAATCAGCAGGAGGCAGAAACGCTTTCCAAGAGTTCACCAAATTCCAAAGCATGGATTTTTATGCTACAGGAATAAACAAATTTATTTCTCGTTGCCAAAAATGACTGTAATGGTTCCTATTTTGATTAATAAAGACGTGTTTGAGCCTTGCTGTTTTTTTGTCGCTGTTGTTCAGTTGCTCAGTCGTGTCTGACTCTTTGCAACCCCATGGACTGCAGCACACCAGGCTTCCCTGTCCTTCACCATCTCCCGGAGCTTGCTCAAACTCATGTCTATTTTGTCCGTGATACCATCCAACCATGTCATCCTCTACCATCCCCTTCTCCTCCTGCCTTCAATCTTTCCCAGCATCAGGGTCTTTTCAGCTCTTCGCATCAGGTGGCCAAAGTATTAAAGCTTCAGCATCAGTCCTTCCAATGAATATTCAGGGTTGATTTTCATTAGGATTGACTGGTTGGATCTCCTTGCTGTCCAAGGGACTCTCAAGAGTCTTCTTCTCCAACACCACAGTTCAAAAGCATCAATTCTTCGGCGCTCAGCTTTCTTTATGGTCCAACTCTCACATCCATACATGACTACTGGAAAAACCACAGCTTTGACTATCCAGACCTTTGTTGGCAAAGTAATTTTAAGCCTTTTAAGCCTAGTTATAATGATTTAAAATTCACAGTCTGAAACCACAATTACATTTGTACCAAGCTAATATATGCAGGATGGACAGACAACAAGGTCCTATTGTATACCACAGGGAACTACATTCAATATCCTGAGATAAACCATAATAGAAAAGAACATGAAAAAGAATATACATATGTATAACAGAATCACTTTGCTGTACAGCAGAAATTAACATAATATCGTAAATCAACCATACTTCCCTCAAATTGAAAAAATAAAATGGGACAAGATTTATTGTTTTTATTTTAAAAGTCCTTGTTCTTTTGTTTTTATTTTTCTTCTAGTAGTTACACGCTGCTGCTGCTAAGTCGCTTCAGTCGTATCCAACTCTGTGCGACCCCATGGACTGCAGCCTACCAGGCTTCTCCATCCATGGGATTCTCCAGGCAAGAACACTGGAGTGGGTTGCCATTTCCTTCTCCAATGCATGAAAGTGGAAAGTGAAAGTGAAGTCGCTCAGTCGTGTCTGACTCTTAGCAACCCCATGGACTGCAGCCTACCAGGCTCCTCCATCCATGGGATTTTCCAGGCAAGAGTACTGGAGTGGGGTGCCATTGCCTTCTCCCAATAGTTACACAACACAGGTAAAATATAATAACTTGTTTTCCACCAAGCCCCATTATAGATATTCCCAAATCCCCTTCAGTTTTCTCAAGTCTGTATGCAAGTATTGTCAATTTCTATGCGTGCTACTACATGAAACAGTATTGGAAAGTTCTGGAGTAATGGTTAGGAGAGACTGAGACAGCAAGCTGGTTCAGATTCACATTTCAGTACCCATTAACTTGGACGAACCCTTTCTAAACCGTAGTTTCCTTATCTATAAAAATGAGGATAACAATAGCTACTCTATCCGTTTCTTGTGAGGACTACATGAGTGATGTATGTAAATCACTTGGCACAGTGCCCAGTATGTAGTAATTGCTGTGACTGCAACCCCATGGACTATACAGTCCGTGGAATTCTCCAGGCCAGAGTACTGGAGCGGGTAGCCTTCCCCTTCTCCAGGGGATCTTCCCAATCCAGGGATCAAACCCAGGTCTCCCACATTGTATGTGGGTTCTTTACCAGCTGAGCCACAAGGGAAGCCCAAGAATACCAAGAAGCCCAACCTACCCCTTCTTCAGTGGATCTTCCCAACCTAGGAATCGAACCAGGGTCTCCTGCATTGCAGGGGGATTCTTTACCAGCTGAACTTTGAGGGAGGCCCACTGTAATTGCAGTAAATAACAACTATATCTCCACGAGAGTGGTGAGAAGTTATTGGTTGATGCTGATGAAAAGCCTCGAATTATAAAACTGATTTTGTATGTTAGTTCCTTAGACATCTTCAGATAACCAAAACTCTGACTCTTCTCTATCTGGAACTTTATGAAACACAGTTAAAAAAAAAAAAAAAAAAAAGCCACACACAGACTACAAGAACACAAGTTGAGAACCTTATTCCCCACATATTGTGCTGAATGTTCTCTTCAATGTATTAAACTGGGCTTGGTACTGAAATGGTCTCAGCAAACTTGCAGACATTTCAGGACACTAAATAGGATATCTTTAATTCAACCATGAAACCATGAAATGTAGCTTAAAGAACATATTTCATTTTACTCTGTCATTCTGCTCACTTTTCTCAGGGTTAAATATAGATAAGAAATAAAAATGGCATCATCACTCTATGAAAGAATCTCATGCATTTTTCATAGATGTGTGACATTAATATACCTTGAGTATCCTGAGTCTGTTACTGGGAGGGGTTTTTAAGTTATATTTATGACATTCTACCATCTGCAAGTGAGATTCCAACTAGAAGGAAATATTTATATACACCAGGGAGTCATACATAATTTAATGCTGAAGCAGGAAAGAAGAAAGAAAGTGTTCCAGCATGTAGTACAACATCCCTTACAAGGATATATATCTGAGTAGGAGTTGAAGATCAAAGAATTTTCTTCTTGAGCAACACCAGATATTAAGAATAAGAATAAATTTAATTTGGATTTTTTCCATTGACTATTCCCTAGAAAATCAGGACTTACTTTACGACTGAATTAAGGGATAACACTGAAACTTTCCTTGGAATATATACAGAGAATTTTTTATATTGCACATATATTTTTCAGCTCCAATAAAGTCTAGTAACAGAACAGATTGATACATGTTATCTGTGTAATAAACTCAAACAAATTTTGGCAATAATCTCGGACTTTCTAAGAGTCAACATTAAGTACATTTGTTGCAACACTGGACAATATATTTACACTCCTAGTGCCTCATATTCATTGCTTTATTGGAAATTGATGTTATCTGAGATTTTATAGTTTTTTTCTATTTTTGATTTTGCAATTCATAGTACTTGTTAACAGCATGAAAATTATAAATTAAACATTTGAGACTATATGATAATATATAATGCAGCAATTTAATTTATGACACAAGGAACCCAAACCTGGTCCTCTGTGCCAGCTTAGAGGGATGCAAGGAGGAGGGAGGTGGGAGGGAGGTACAAGAAGGAGGGGACATATGTATACCTATGGCTGGTTCACGTTAATGTATGGCAAAAACCATCACAATATTATAAAGTAATTATTCTACAACTAAAAATAAAATATAAATAGTTATATATATATATATATATATATATATATATATATAAACACAGCAATTTAGCAATGAAAATATGTCAGTATAAAAGGACAAAGATATTAATTAAATAATGCTAAGTGAAAATGGGATGCAAATTTTTCTATAAACTGGGATTAAAATTAGTAAAATGATGTATGTTTTATAGCAATAAAGACACTGATGGTCATTAATGCTGTTTATAAATATTCCAATCTTTTCCTCCTAGATATACAGTAAGTGTATTAGAACTGCTGTAATAAAGTATCAAAAACTGAGAAGCTTCAAACAACAGAAATCTATCATGTTCTGGAGGCCGGAAGTCTAAAATCCAGGTGTCAACCAGGTTGGTTCCTTCTGAGAGCTGTGCAGGAGACTCTCGCCCAGCTTCTGGTAACCTCAGGCACATCCTGGCTTGTAGTTAATATTCTCCCTGTGTTTTCACATAATCCTTCCTCTACACATACTTTATCTCTGCCCAAATTTCTCCTTTTTAAAAGGACATCAGTCATATTAGATTACAGCCCATTCTAATGACTTCATTGTAATTTGATTATCTGTGTAAAAACCCCATTTCCAAGTAAGGTCACATTCACGGGTTCTGGGGGTTAGAACCTCAACATCTGTTGAGGAGTGGTATTCAACCCACAACAGAAGGACAGCATTTCCCCACCCACTCTGAAGTTAGGCCTGATTATGTGACTTATAACGACCAATCCAATGTGAGGGTGTCATTCCAGCACACGATTCTATACACCCCTTTCTTGCCTCAGCAACCATCCAAGGATGTGCTCAGATGGCTTCCCCATTAGGCTGATGCCCTAAGACGTTATAAGGCTCCAACCCCTTTGGCTGCTATGAACAAGAAATAAATTTCCCCCATGTCAAGTCATTGGGATGTCAGAGCTGTCTGTCACTACATCATAACTGAACCTGTACAGATAGATATAAAAATTGGAACCTAAGTAGAATGTACTGTAGTAGTACTATAATGTAGTACATTATATAATGAACACCGGGAGAAGGCAATGGCACCCCACTCCAGTACTCTTGCCTGGAAAATCCCATGGATGGAGGAGCCTGGAAGGCTGCAGTCCATGGGGTCGCGAAGAGTCGGACACAACTAACTTTCACTTTTCACTTTCCTGCTTTGGAGAAGGAAATGGCAACCCACTCCAGTGCTCTTGCCTGGAGAATCCCAGGGGCGGGGGAGCCTGGTGGGCTGCTGCCTATGGGGTCGCACAGAGTCAGACACGACTGAAGCGACTTAGCATGCATACGTGCATAATGAACACCTAAACTATGTGATATTGGCTTCATGGTCAATTGGCAGACAGCAGGAAAACTGCTCATGGAGGCTGGTAAGGCCTCAATCTGTGTTGGAAAAACATGGGAAGCAGACCACGTACCTGCTAAACTTAGAGCTGCAGAGGAAGCCATGCGGGAGCAAACTGCTGATACTGGGAATCGGTGCTGTCATTGCCTTTGGTGAGGTTTGCAAGAGGGAGGTGACAAACTGGCCACAGAGACTAACTGGCCCAGTTTGAAGACAAGAAAGATAGGTAACAGAGTCCATGAATTCAGAGAGCTACAGAGTGAAAAGAGGCAACTGCTTCTCAGACCCAAATACTACAATGGAAAATTTAGAAATGCTTTAACTAACAAAAGTTGATTAAAACCCAGCCTTGATCAATCCTAGCTAACAAGTCAAAAGAATCATACTCATTGCTAAAATCTCTGAATGGATTAGCGTCCCCGAGACCAATAGTCAGCTAGAGCATGATATTTAGAAAAGACTTTCAATAGGAGCTTTTTTAAAAAGAGAGAAATGAAAGATTAGGCAGAGCCCACTGCTGACCCTCTTTGGACATGATACACTAAAATAAATAAAGAGTTGCCAATTAATAATTTAGTCAAGAGAGAAAATGGAAGCAGAAAGCCAAATATATATAGACAGAAGCATAAAAGTACAGAAGTCTAGAAACGACCTGTGATACACTTACTGATACATGAAATTGATTGGCATCAAACACATGGAAAGCTTCCTAAGTGCCTGAGAAAGCTAAGCTGCCCAAGAAGCCCCTAAATTTGTCCTCATTCAGAAACGAAAAGAACACAAGAGAGAATGAAAATAACTGCTGTGGTAGGGAGTTAAGTTACAAGTGAAACCAGAGTTTTATTTCCTTTCATAATGTTTTATAATTGTTTTAACAATGTCTTTATAAAAACTAAGAAATAATATATAAAAACTTAAACCTTGGGGGCAACTTTGTTCTTTCTTATGTAAACAATATTCTCCCAAGCAGTATCAACCCAAGGTCAGGGGTGTGAGAAGTGACTTGGCATCACGAGAATCTCAGCAGGAATCAAAAGGGCTTGGCTCTGCTGCAAATTTCCACAGATCCCCAGGCAAATGAGTACAAATTATACTCAGGCAAAAGAAACTCTACTGGGTAAAATTTTGGATAGAGTAGATTCACGTCTGCATGCTTTGTTTGCTAATATTTGTTACTGAAGGAATATGTCATTTATTATACTCTTTCAGAGTTCAGTTGATAATTTTGTGCAAAAATAACCACTATAATAAATGATGGATGGGGCTTCTGTTTCCACTTTTAACCAGTTTACTAAAATCCTTCTTTGATTCAAACTTGCAAAATCACATGCTTGTAAGCTCAAAAGAGTATGAAAAATTGAGTGCTTGTTTAAGTCTATTATGTTATTATCTATTACAAACAATAGATGATTGTTTATCAAATCCTTGAGAAGACCAGATGATTTGATGCAAGAAAAAAAAGAAAGAAAAAGCGAGGTTATAGAGAGCAGAAAGGAATCTTTGATCACAAGGACTATCAGATTCAAGGCAAGGTCTCAGTGGAATTATTTGGTCTTGATTTTGATTTAGAAAGTAAGAGACCAATTCTAACCCAGCCAAATCTAAACCCTTTGATCCAGTGAAATCTTCCTTGGTCTGGAAAAGAGATTTTATGATAATGAATCCCTGGGGAAATCAGACTTCAACAATTTGGCAATATTTTCTGAACAGCCATTATTCTGTGTTGCTGCAGTTTGCATATCAATCTGCAAATTCAAACTGGATACTCATATGTAGAATACATTTATAGAATGGCTTCCTTACCTCAGAGACTTATCTATAAAGATGAAGTTAATTCTTATCATGCTCCACCCCCAACACATATGTGGGAACAGGCAGGCACTCACACACAAAACATCCCTTATTGTCCCCAGTCTTACTACTACCGCCAGATCCAAACAGATCCCAAAGGGCCAATAAAAAATCAAACCCGAGAATAAAGAATTACACACCAAAAACTCTTCAGAATGTGGCTTGTTGATTTTGGCAAAACCCTGGGGAATATGTACAAGAATGCATTGTGAAGCATTTGACCAAGGAAAAAAAGAAGGTAGTTTTATATTGGGGCTAGATGTATCAATATAAGCACACTTAACAGAAATTCTGGATTTGATGTCCTTGCTCAGTAGTTGGCAGTAGTCCTAAAAGTGTGCTTGGCTGGTTCACAGAAAATTTCTTTTCTGGTTTTACTGAGAAATAATTGATACACATCATTGTAGTAAATTTGAGGCATACAGCATGATGGTTTGATTTATATATATTGTGAAATGATTACCACAATAGATTCATCTAACACACATATTCTCACACAGATACAACAAAGAAAAAAAAAAGGCTCCTTGTGATGAGAACTCTTAGGATTTACTCTTCTTCATGTTGTACACTACATTCAAAATACCTATTTATCTTATACTGAAAATCTGTACCTTTTTACCACCTTCCTCTAATGCCCTCTCCACTTTCCCTCTGGCAAATATGAGCCTGATAGACTTTTCTAGAGTTTAGTTTTGTTTTGGTTTAGATGCTTTTTTCTGTCTGACTTACTTCACTTGGCAAAATGTCTTCAAGGTGTTCACTAAAGTAAATGTTATTGAAAATGGTAGGATATCTTTGGTTTAATGGCTGAATAATATTCCATTATTCCCCACGTCAAAGGAGAGGCAGCTGCGCGGGCGCAGGAGGGCCAAGAGGAGCTACTCCACGCTGAAGGTCAGGAGGGGCGGCAGTGAGGAGACACCCCTCGTCCAAGGTAAGGAGCAGCGGCTGTGCTTTGCTGGAGCAGCCGTGAAGAGATACCCCACGTCCAAGATAAAAGAAACCCAAGTAAGATGGTAGGTGTTGCAAGAGGGCATCAGAGGGCAGACACACTGAAACCATAGTCACAGAAAACTAGTCAATCTGATCACACAGACCACAGCCTTGTCTAACTCAATGAAACTAAGCCATGCCCTGTGGGGCCACCCAAGACGGGCGGGTCATGGTGGAGAGGTCTGACAGAATATGGTCCACTGGAGAAGGGAATGGCAAACCACTTCAGTATTCTTGTCTTGAGAACCCCATGAACAGTATGAAAAGGCAAAATGATAAGATACTGAAAGAGGAACTCCCCAGGTCAGTTGGTGCCCAATATGCTACTGGAGATCAGTGGAGAAATAACTCCAGAAAGAATGAAGGGATGGAGCCAAAGCAAAAACAATACCCAATTGTGGATGTGACCGGTGACAGAAGCAAGGTCCGATGCTGTAAAGAGCAATATTGCATACGAACCTGGAATGTTAGGTCCATGAATCAAGGCAAATTGGAAGTGGTCAAACAGGAGATGGCAAGAGTGAATGTTGACATTCTAGGAATCAGTGAAATAAAATGGACTGGAATTGGCGAATTTAACTTAGATGACCATTAGATCTACTACTGTGGGCAGGAATCCCTTAGAAGAAATGGAGTAGCCATCATGGTCAACAAAAGAGTGCGAAATGTAGTACTTGGAGGCAATCTCAAAAATGACATAATGACCTCTGTTCGTTTCCAAGGCAAACCATTCAATATCACAGTAATCGAAGTCTATGCCCCAACCAGTAAGGCTGAAGAAGCTGAACAGTTCTATGAAGACCTACAAGACCTTTTAGAAGTAACACCCAAAAAAGATGTCCTTTTTATTATAGGGGATTAGAATGCAAAAGTAGGAAGTCAAGAAACACCTGGAGGCAAATTCCAAGGCAAATTTGGCCTTGGAATATGGAATGAAGCAGGGCAAAGGCTAATAGAGTTTTGTCAAAAGAATGCACTGCACATAGCAAACACCCTCTTCCAACAATACAAGAGAAGACTCTACACATGGACATCACCAGACAGTCAACACTGAAATCAGGTTGATTATATTCTTTGCAGCCAAAGATGGAGAAGCTCTATACAGTCAGCAAAAACAAGACTGAGAGATGACTGTGGCTCAGATCATGAATTCCTTATTGCCAAATTCAGACATAAATTGAAGAAAGTAGGGAAAACCACTAGACCATTCAGGTATGTCCTAACTCAAATGTCTTATGATTATACAGTGGAAGTGAGAAATAGATTTAACGGCCTAGATCTGATAGATAGAGTGCCTGATGAACTATGGACGGAGGTTTATGACATTGTACAGGAGACAGGGATCAAGACCATCCCCATGGAAAAGAAATGAAAAAAAAAGCAAAATGGCTGACTGAGGAGGCCTTACAAATAGCTGTGAAAAGAAGAGAAGTGAAAAGCAAAGGAGAAAAGGAAAGATATAAACATCTGAATGCGGAGTTCCAAAGAATAGCAAAGAAGAGATAAGAAAGCCTTCTTCAGCCATCAACGCAAAGAAATAGTGGAAAACAACAGAATGGGAAAGACTAGAGATCTCTTCAAGAAAATTAGAGATACCAAGGGAACATTTCATGCAAAGATGGGCTCAGTAAAGGACAGAAATGGTATGGACCTAATAGAAGCAGAAGATATTAAGAAGAGGTGGCAAGAAAACACAGAAGAACTATACAAAAAAGATCTTTACGACCAAGGTAATCACAATGATGTGATCACTCACCTAGAGTCAAACATCATGGAATGTGAAGTCAAGTGGGCCTTAGGAAGCATCACTACGAACAAAGCTAGTGGAGGTGATGGAATTCCAGTGGAGCTATTTCAAATCCCGAAAGATGATGCTGTGAAAGTGCTGCACTCAATATGTCAGCAAATTTGGAAAACTCAGCAGTGGCCACAGGACTGGAAAAGGTCAGTTTTCATTCCAATCCCAAAGAAAGGCAATGCCAAAGAATGCTCAAACGACCACACAATTGCACTCATCTCACACACTAGTAAAGTAATGCTCAAAATTCTCCAAGCCAGGTTTCAGCAATATGTGAACCGGAAATTGCAGATATTCAAGCTGGTTTTAGAAAAGGCAGAGGAACCAGAGATCAAATTGCCAACATCCACTGGATCATCGAAAAAGCAAAAGAGTTCCAGAAAAACATCTATTTCTGCTTTATTGACTATGCCTAAGCCTTTGACTGTGTGGATCACAATAAACCGCGGACAATTCTGAAAGAGATGGGAATATCAGACCACCTGACCTGCCTCTTGAGAAACCTGTATGCAGGTCCGGAAGCAACAGTTAGAATTGGACATGGAACAACAGACTGGTTCCAAATAGGAAAAGGAGTTCGTCAAGGCTGTATATTGTCACCCTGCTTATTTAACTTCTATGCAGAGTACATCATGAGAAATGCTGGACTGGAAGAAGCACAAGCTGGAATCAAGATTGCCGGGAGAAATATCAATAACCTCAGATATGCAGATGACACCACCATTATGGCAGAAAATGAAAAGGAACTAAAAAGCTTCTTGATGAATGTGAAAGAGGAGAGTGAAACAGTTGGCCTAAAGCTCAACATTCAGGAAACAAAGATCATGGCATCTGGTCCCATCACTTCATGGGAAATAGATGGGGAAACAGTGGCTGACTTTATTTTTTTGGGCTCCAAAATCACTGCAGATGGTGACTGCAGCCATGAAATTAAAAGTCGCTTACTCCTTGAAAGGAAAGTTATGACCAACCTAGATAGCATATTCAAAAGCAGAGATATTACTTTGCCAACAAAGGATCGTCTAGTCAAGGCTATAGTTTTTCCAGTGGTCATGTATGGATGTGAGAGTTGGACTGTGAAGAAGGCTGAGCACCGAAGAACTGATCCTTTCGAAGTGTGGTGTTGGAGAAGACTCTTGAGAGTCCCTTGGACTGCAAGGAGATCCAACCAGTCCATTCTAAAGGAGATCAGTCCTGGGATTTCATTGGAAGGACTGATGCTAAAGCTGAAACTCCAATACTTTGGCCACCTATGCCAAGAGTTGACTCATTGGAAAAGACCCTGATGCAGGGAGGGATTGGGGGCAGGAGGAGAAGGGGACGACAGAGGATGAGATGGCTGGATGGCATCACTGACTCGATGGACATGAGTCTGAGTGAACTCCGGGAGTTGGTGATGGACAGGGAGGCCTGGCGTGCTGCGATTCATGGGGTTGCAAAAGAGTTGGACATGACTGAGCGACTGAATTGAACTGAACTGAATATTCCATTGTATAATTTCTGTATTGTATCTATTCATCCACTAATGGACATCTATGTTGTTTTTATTTCATTTCTCACTCTTTTTGACCCCAAGGGCTCCTCTATCAATAGGATTTTCCCAGCAAGAATACTGGAGTGGGTTGCCGTTTTGTCCTTGAGGGGATCTTCCCAACCCAGGGATCGAGTCGTGTCTCCTGCACTGTAGGCAGATTCTTTACCTCTGAGCCACTGGGGAAAACCTTTCTATGTCTTAGACTATTGTAAATAATGCTGCTCTAACTGTGGGGGTGTAGATATCTTTTCAAGTTAGTGTTTTCATTTCATTTCCTTGGGAACTGCTGAATTGTATGGTATGGTTCTATTTTAACTTTGGGGAGGATCCTCCATACTATTTTCAATACAGGTTATTGAATTGAAATACCTATTTACAATCCCACCAGCAGTGCAAATGCTCCCCCATGCCAACATTTATTATCTCCCATCTTTTTGATGATGACCATTCTAACAGGCCATTCATACAACTCAGTGACAAAATCACCAACCACCAGCTCAATTTGCATCTTTCTAATAACTAGCCATGTTGAGCATCTTTTCATGTATATGTTGACCTTCTGTGTATCTTTGTAGAAATGTTCATCCAGGTTCTTTGTACATTTTTTAAACTGGGTTATTTGGGTTTTTTTACTGAGTTGTACAAGTTCTTTTTATATATTGTGCACATGAAACCCTCATCATATGTACAGTCTGCAAATACTTTTTCTTATTCCATACGCTCTCTTTTCACTTTGCTGATGACTTTTCTCTGCAGAAATTTTTAATTGGAGGTAGCCCGACTTCTTTACTTTTATTTTGGCTTATGCTTTAGGTATCATACCCCAAAATTATTACCAAGACCTATGTCAAGGAGCTTTGTGTGCATGTGTGCTGAGTTGCTTCAGTCATGTCTGACTCTATGTGACCCTATGGACTGTAGCTTATCAGGCTCCTCTATCCATGGGATTCTCCAGGCAAGAATATTGGAATGGGCTGCCATTTTCCTCCTTCAGGGGATCTTTCTGAACAGGGATCGAACCCGCATCTCCTAGGTCTTCTGCCTTGGCAGACAGATTCTTTACCACTGGCGCCACCGGGGAACCTTGAAGGAGCTTTCCTCTTGTTTTCTTCTAGGAGTTTCATGGTTATAGATCTTATATTTAAGTATTTAATCCATTTTTAGTTAATTTTGTGAGTGGTGAAATATATGGGTCCCGTTTCTTTTTACATGTGAAATTCAATTATCCCAGGACCATTTATTGATTTGCTAATATTTTATTGAGAATTTTTGCATCTATATTCCTTGGGAATATTGGTCTGTACTTTTCCTTTCCTAGAAAGTTCCTTTTTTGGTTTTGGTGTCAGAATAATGCTGACCTTGTAAAGGGTGTAGAAGTGTTCTGTTCTTTTTGATTTTTTAGAAGAGTTTGAAAAGAATAGGTTTTATATCTTTATTAAGTATTTGGTAAAAAATCAACAGTGAAGCCATATGCTGCTGCTAAGTCACTTCAGTCGTGTCCGACTCTGTGCAACCCCATAGATGGCAGCCCACCAGGCTCCCCCGTCCCTGGGATTCTCCAGACAAGAACACTGGAGTGGGTTGCCATTTCCTTCTCCAATGCATGAAAGCGAAAAGTGAAAGTGAAGTCGCTCAGTCGTGTCCGACTCTTAGCAACCCCATGGACTGCAGCCTACCAGGCTCCTCCATCCATGGGATTTTCCAGGCAAGAGTACTAGTCTTGGGCTTTTCTTTATTGGGTGACATTTGATTACTGACTCAATCCCTTTTCTATTATTGGTCTAATGAGTCTATCCTCCACTATCTCCTGGAGTTTGTTCATATTCATGTCCATTGATTCAGTGATGCTGTCTAACCATCTCATCCTCTGCCATTCCCTTCGCCTTAGGCCTTCAATCTTTCCGAGCATCAGGAAGGTGTTTTTCAATGAGTCAGTTCTTTGCACTAGATGGCCAAAGTATCGGAGCTTCAGCTTCAGCAATAATCCTTCCAATGAATACTCAGGGCTGATTTCCTTTAGGATCTACTGTTCTGATCTCCTTGCAGTCCAAGGGACTCTCAAGAGTTTTCTCTGGCACCACAATTCAAAAGCATCAATTTTTCAGTACTCAGCCTTCTTTGATTATACAGACCTTTGTCAGCAAAGTGATGTCTCTGCTTCTTAATACGTTATCTAGGTTTGTCATAGCTTACCTCCCAAGGAGGAAGCATCTCTTAATTTTGTGACTGAAATCACTGTCCACAGTGATTTTGGTGCCCAACAAAATAAAACCTGTCACTTCTACCATTTCCCCTTCTATTTGCCTTAATGTATTGACTTCACTTATCATTATATAATGGCCTTTTTGTCTCTTTACAAATTTTAAAGTCTATTGTGTCTGATAAGGATATATACCCTTGCTTTTTGGTTGTTGTTAACATTTGCTTGTTAAGAGTCCCTTGGACTGCAAGGAGATCCAACCAGTTAATCCTAAAGAAAATCAGTCCTGAACATTCATTGGAAGGACTGATGCTGAAGCTGAAACTCCAACACTTTGGGCACCTGGAAAAGACCCTCATGCTGGGAAAGACTGAAGGCAGGAGGAGAAGGGGACAACAGAGGATGAGATGGTTGGATGGAATCACCGACTCGATGGACATGAATTTGAGCAAGCTTCGGGAGTTGGTGATGGACAGGGAAGCCCGCCATGCTGCAGTCCATGAGGTTGCAAAGAGTCGGACACAACTGAGCGGGGAACTGAACTGAATATCTGCTTGCAATGTCTTTTTCCATCCCTTCATGCTCAGTCTTCCTGTATCTTTAAGGCTAAAGTGAATCTTTCATAGGCAGCATATTGTTGGATCTTGTTCTTTTATCCATTTAGTCATTCCATGTCTTTTAATTGAAGAATTTAATTTGTTCATGTTTATAGTTAAACTTGGAGAAGGAAATGGCAACCCACTCCAGTGTTCTTGCCTGAAGAATCCCAGGGACGGGGGAGCCTGATGGGCTGCTGTCTGTGGGGTCACACAGAGTCAGACACGACTGAAGCGACTTAGCAGCAGAGTTAAACTAGAAGTAAGGACTCACTATTGCCATTTTGTTAAATGTTCTTTGGTTGTTTATAGATCTGTTGGTCCTTGTTTCTTTAACTAGTATCTTTTTTGCATTCTTCTAGCCCAACAGCAATTTATTTGCAAACATATGAAAAATCTGACGATATTACATCTAAGGATGAGTATATTTTTATTTTGATGTCTTCTGGTATCAGTATGCTTTAACTTCTTGTGTTCTTTTGTATGATTACTACAATATTTTCTCTTGTGATTACCATGAGGCTTACATAAATATCTTAAACTTATTATACCATATTTTAAACTGATAACAATTTAACCTGAACAGCATTTGTAAATTTAACACTTTTATTTCTCTTTTTCTCCTCATATGCTAGGTTACTGATGTTACAATTTACTTTTTTTGTTGTATTATGTAACATGACATTATTGTAATTATGGTTATTTTTACTATTTTATTATGTCTGTTTTTTTTAACTTTTAGAGTTTTTTGTGAATTATGCATCACTATTACCATACTGCAGAACTAACTATGACTACCATTATCAGTGAGATTTACACTACCTTTCTATGTTTTCATGCTGTTAATTAGTATTCTTTTACTTCCACTCAATGAACTCACTTTAGTATTTCTTGTACTGCAGGTCTGGTGATAGTGAATGCCTTCAGCTTTTGTTTGTCTAGGAAAGTCTTCTCAAGAAGACATTCTAAAGGTCAGTTCTGAAGGAGAGCTTTGCCAGTATATAATTCTTGGCTGACAGCTATTTTCTTTCAATATTTTGAATATGTCATCCTGTTGCATCCTGGCCTGAGAAGTTTCTGTTGAAAATCTGCCAACAGTCTAACGGTGGTTCCCTTGTATAAAACTTCTCTCTTTTCTACTGCTGCTCTTAAAATTCTTTGTCTTTGACCTTTGACAGTTTAATGATAACATGTTTCAATGTAGCCCTATTTCAGTTGAGTTCAGTTCAGTCGCTCAGCCGTATCCAACTCCATTGACCCCATCAACCACAGCACGCCAGGCCTCCCTGTCCATCACTGACTCCCGGAGTTTACTCAAACTCATGTCCATTGAGTCGGTGATACCATCCAACCATCTCATCCTCTGTCATCCCCTTCTCCTCCTGCCTTCAATCTTCCCCAGCATCAGGGGCTTTTCCAGTGAGTCAGTTCTTCACATCACGTGGCCAAAGTATTGGAGTTTCAGCTTCAACATCAGTCCTTCCAATGAATATTCAGGACTGATTTCCTTTAAGATGGACTGGTTGGATCTCCTTGCAGTCTCAAGAGTCTTCTCCAACACCACACTTCAAAAGCATCAATTCTTCGGTGTTCAGCTTTCTTTATAGTCCAACTCTCACATTCATGCATGACTACTGGAAAAACCACAGCCTTGACTAGACAGATTTTTGTTGACCTTTGTAGCCTTAATTAGGTTCAACCTATTTGGCCTCATCCATCTGGGATATTCCTTTCTAGCCTCAGATTCAGAAGCCTTTAGTCATTATTGCTTTAAGTATTCTTTTTGTCCCTCCTCCTTTTCTTCTTCTGGAACTTCCACATTTTCATTGTTTCCATGTTTATTTTCGTTATGTCCCATTATTCCCATAGGTTTTCTTCACTCTTTTTCATTTTCTTTTCTTTTGCCCTTTTGACTGGGTATTTCCAATGTCTTATCCTCCAGGTCACTGACTCTTCATGGTCAAGTCTACATCTGAAACTCTATTGAATTCTTCAGTTCAGTTATGGTATTTTTCAACTCTAGAATTTCTGAGTTTTTTTTATGGTTGCCATTTCCTTGTCAAATTTCTCATTTTTGTTCATGCATCGTTTACTAATTTTGTTTAGCTATTTCTTTTTCTTGCAGTTCACTAAACTTCCTTAAGAGAATTATTCTAAATTATTTCTTTGACAGTTCATAGATCTCCATTTCTTTAGGGTTAGTTAATGGAGCTTTATTTTGCTTTTCTTTGCTGATGTCATTTTTACTTTATTTTTCTGACCCTTGATTCCTTACTGCACATTTGCATAATCAAGTCCTTCCTCCAGAATTCACACGTTGCTTTAGCAGAGACTTTTTTACCAGTAAGTTTAGTTTGCATTATGAGATGTGTCTTCTGATAATGTCCTTAGACTAGTAGAGTCTGCTTGCTATCATGGTTTACTTAAGGGCAAGTCTGCTATTCAGATTCTGAGGACAGGGATGGGTGTTGGGCTGAGGCTGAGGATAGTTGGAAAAGACTGCTGGCTTGGTCCCTACCCAAGTAAGGCTGCAGGATGAACTCTGTGGTTGTCTGGACTCTCTGGTCAGGCCTACTAGGTGGTTAGGATGGGATATCATATTCAGCAGTAGTGTGTGCACGCATTTGTGCTCAGTCATGTCCAACTCTTTGCAATCCCATGGACTATAGCCCACCAGGCTCCTCTGTCCATGGGATTCTCCAGGTAAGAATACTGGAGTGGGTTACCATTTCCTCCTCCAGGAGATCTTCCAAATTCAGGGATCCAACCTGCGTCTCTCGTGTCTCCTTAACTAGCAGACATATTCTTTACCATTGTGACACCTGGGAATCCCCATTCGGTAGTAGATGGGGCTACAAATTAACTGTGCTGCACTGGACCCAGGGCCTGTGCAGCTCAGCATTTGGGGACCGAATCAGTCCATAGGAGGCACTGAATTCCCTGGCCAGGTGAGACCACAAGTTTTGCTCTGCAGATGGTGAACTCATAGGTTGTCACTCTGTTCAAGTGCCACTGTAGCAAAGCAAGCAAAATGGTCTGATTCTTTGGCAACGACCAGGGGCCCATGAGAAGAAAATATATGGGCAGCTAAGATCTTATTTGATTTTTTTTTAATGAAAAATGTTCCAAACCTAATAAACAGAAGTTTGGTGTGACAATAATAAATGGAGTTCAGACAAAGCAATCTCAGTAAATAATCCCACACATTTTGCAGTTATTTCCCGAGTTTCCAACCCAATAGCTGAAATAGACCTTTTCAGGAACTGGAAAGCTCTCTAGACTGGTTCACTAGCCCAAGGCATATACTCTTGATACCTCAGAAACAGATGCATGTGCTAGACAGCAGAGGCTAGATCCTAGAGAAATAAAGAGGCTTGACAACTCAGTAATGAAGACAAGTCAGCATACAGTGGTTTCAAGTGACTGAATATCTCCTCTCAAGAAAAAAATTCTTCACCCCACCAACAAGAAGGAGAGGCACAATATACTGTATGCCTCTTTCCATGTGAAAGGCAAACAAGTCACACTTGGAGAAGATGCTCTGATACATTTACTAAGTGACCTATCAACCACTGGCCTTGAGTGAGGTCAATAACAAGATAATGTTTTCTGCTGGTTCGATAGTAGAACCAGCCAGTAGAGTCGGAACTTGTGCCATCAACGTTATGACCCAAAGATGTCAGAGAACTCAAAGGGTCTTAGGTAGATCAAGTTGTTGTATGGAGACTGTAACAAACTCCTCTAGGACAATCAGAGAGGAGGCCCCTTGAGTTCCAAAGGAAAGTCCTCTTTATCTTTTTTTAGTTTGGCTAAGATCCATATTTATTATTTTCAAAATAGATACAAAATTAGGAAGAGGCAGAACTAGAACTTTAAATTAGGTCTGACTGGTACCAAAGTCTGTATTCTCATTACTAAATCGTATTGCTCCTCTTGGGACTATAGAAAGACCCATATAACTCATCATTGAAACGACTGGTTGACCATATCACCTAGAAAAATGTTCTCTTATTATACAGGGATTTTCAACTATATATAAAAGGTCTACATTTTACACAGAATATTAAATGTAGAATAGTTCAAATCAGTGATCACAAGGTGCCTATTAATCAGATGACAATGGGATTTTGTTTTCAATGATAACTACATAATAATCAATCTTTATCAGTACTAAAAACAGTGAAATCTATCCTCTTCCCCTCTTTGGGGACATGCAGAATAGGAAAAGGGAAGCCAATAACGGGCAAGCTGCATTTGAATCCAGCTACACTCACAAAGCAAGGCAAGTGGATTTTCCTTCTCAACATACAAATATGTCCTTGTAAGTCCAATATTAAACAAACAAACAAAGAGGTTTTCCTCGACCCACTGATAGAAGGCCCTTTTTAGAAGCTACACCTTGCTATTAGGTTGGCGTAAAAATAACTGTGGTCCCATATTGTTGAACTCTGCCTTTTGATATTAAAATACATTCTTAAATAAAAGTAGCTAAGTTATACATCATTTTAATGTTCATTTCTTGCTTTATATTTCCTTGTGAATGACATTACTTGTTCTGTATTTTATAATAATTTTAAGCTACAGAAATGATATCAGACAAAAAGCAAATGAGCAAATTAATTTGTTCTTGTTGTTCAGTCATTCAGTTGTGTCCTACTCTCTGCGACCCTGTGGACTGCAGCACGCCAGGCCTCGCTGTCCATAAGCATCTCCTGGAGTTTGCTCAAACACATGTCCATTGAGTCGGTGATGCCATCCAGCCATCTCATCCTCTGTCGTCCCCTTCTCCTCGTGCCCTCAATCTTTCCCAGCATCAGGGTCTTTTCCAATGAGTCAGTTCTTCGAAACAGGTGGCCAAAGTATTGGAACTTCAGCTTCAACATCAGTCCTTCCAATGAACACCCAGGACTGATCTCCTTTAGGATGCGCTGGTTGGATCTCCTTGCAGTCCAAGGGACTCTCAAGAGTCTTCTCCAACACCATACTTCAAAAGCATCAATTCTTTGGGACTCAGCCTTCTTTATAGTCCAACTCTCTCATCCATACATGACTACTGGAAAAAACATAGCTTTGACTAGATGGACCTTTGTTGGCAAAGAGATGTCTCTGTTTTTTAATATGCTGTCTAGGTTTGTCATAGCTTTTCTTCCAAGGAGCAAGCATTTTTTTAGTTTCATGGCTGCAATCACCATCTGCAGTGATTTTAGAGCCCAAGAAAATAAAGTCTGTCACTGTTTCCATTGTTTCCCCATCTATTTGCCATGAAGTGATGGGAGACTGGATGCCATGATCTTCGTTTTTTGAATGTTGAGTTTTAAGCCAGCTTTTTCACTCTCCTCTTTCATCTTCATCAAGAAGCTCTTTAGTTCCTCTTCGCTTTTTGCCATAAGAGTGTTGTCATCTGCATACCTTATCTGCGATTTTCTTATTCAAGTTCAAAATGGGTCATAAAGCAGTGGAGACAACTTGCAACATCAACAACATATTTGGCCCAGGAACTGCTAACAAACATACAGGGCACTGGTGGTTCAAGAATTTTTGCAAAGGAAATGAGAGCCTTGAAGATGAGGAGTGTAGTTGCCAGCCTCTGGAAGTTGACAACGACCAACTGAGAGCAATCATCAAGAAGCCGATCCTCTTACAACTACATGAGAAGCTGTCGAAGAACTCAACATTGACCATTCTATGGTCATTCGGCATTTGAAGCAAATTGGAAAGGTGAAAAAGCTTGGTAAGTGGGTGCCTTGTGATTTGACCCCAAATCAAAATTATCATTTTGTCGTCTTCTCTTATTCTATGCAGCAACAATGAAGAATTTCTTGACTGGATTGTGTCATGCAATGAAAAGTAGATTTTATATGACAACCAGAGACAACCTGCTAACTGGTTGGACCAAGAAGCTCCAATCAGATCAGATCAGTCGCTCAGTCGTGTCCGACTCTTTGCGACCCTATGAATCGCAGCACGCCAGGCCTCCCTGTCCACCACCAACTCCCAGAGTTCACTGAGACTCATGTCCATCAAGTCAGTGATACCATCCAGCCATCTCATCCTCTGTTGTCCCCTTCTCCTCCTGCCCCCAATCCCTCCCAGCATCAGAGTCTTTTCCAATGAGTCAACTCTTTGCATGAGGTGGCCGAAGTACTGGAGTTGCACTTCCCAAAGTCAAACTCGCACCAAAAAATGGTCACAGTCACTGTTGGCAGTCTGCTGCCCGTATGATCCACTACACCTTTCTGAATCCCAGTGAAATCATGACATTGAAGAAGTGTGCTCAGCCAATCAATGAGATGCACTGAAAACTGACACCTATAGTTGACACTGGTCAACAGAAAGAGCCCAGTTTTTCTCCACGACAATGCCTGACCACACTTCGCATAATCAACGCTTCAAAAGCTGAACCATTTGGGCTACGAAGTTTTGTCTCTTCCACCATATTCACCTGACCTCTTGCCAACCAACTACCACTTCTTCAAGCATCTCGACAACTTTATGCTGAGAAAATGCTTCCACAACCAGCAGGAGGCAGAAAATGCTTTCCAAGAGTTCGCTGAATGCTGAAGCACAGATCTTTATGCTGCAAGAATAAAGAAACTTATTTCTTGTTGGTAAAAATATGCTGATTGTAATGGTTCCTATTTTAATTAATAAAGGTGTATTTGAGTCTAGTTATATTGATTTAAAATTCACTGTCCAAAACTACAATTACATTTGTACCAACCTAACATTATACCCAGTTTCAGAGTGTATAAATTATAGCAAGATATGAATGACCATGGCATCTGAGCTGTATGTGATCTGGATGGTATAAATTCTGGCATATCCATCTTCAAGAAAAAAAAAAAAATACACAGGTCACTGTGTATTTCGTATAGTTGGGCTCCAGCAAGTCCTGAAGACACAGGGAAGTTGCCAAGCACGTTGCTTATGCCTCCTACTCCAGTTGGCCTAGTCCTGCTGCTCTGCCAGCTCTTTTCAACTCTCATGGTAAGAGTATACCAAACAACATTCCTTCTGAACAGTCAAATCACTTTATAGTAAAGGCAAAAGCTAGGGCCCATGGGATTCACTGGTATGATCATATTCCACAGCATTTACATGCACAGATATTAGACAATCAATCATTAGAGACTTGTTCACAGTGTCCAAAAGGATCCAAAAGTTGAAAAGTTGGAGTGCTACCATGCAAGATACAGTAAATGGTCTGAAATAGAAGCAAATCTATGGAACCTAACAATGGTTTCATTAGTTGAAAGCTGACAGTTTCAGACATCTTCTAATAATGGGTAAAAATGAGGGAAATCATGGTATGGCACTGCTGATTATTTCTGATGAGCCAAAAGACTGGCAGCTACTGCCTGGAGGACAAGAAAAAGAGTACGGCCAGAGGCCAGATTATCTTTTGTAGAATCCCCCTGGTATAGTCAAGTCTAGGGGAAGAGTGAATTAATTAACCTACTCTGTGCCAGGCACTGGAGTAGGCATTTGGAATACTGAAGTAAACAAAATGGGCAAGACTAGAATCATCTGACCCCCAAAAAAAAGACAGAGGCAAGGGATTATCTAAAGAGTTATGCAGAAGTATAGCATCAGCATCCCTCTGTTCTAAGCAATCCAAGATATTTAAACCAGAATATTCTAAGTCTGGACTCTGATCATTTCACTGTTCAAAATCTTAGTAGTCATCTACCAACATACCTCACCTCTGTCACCTACTGAATTAACTGATACCCTCTCACCATGGATGAGCTTTCTGGCATTATGCTCACTACCTCTCTGCCTCTACAGAATGCTATGCTCTTCTCTTCTCCAAAGCACACACCATGTTTTTATGGTTCTGTACCTTTGCTTACCCTGTGCTCTCCATCTGTACTGTTACATCTCTACCCACTAAAATTCCATCCATCAGTTACGACACATCTCCAATGGCACCTCTTACATAATACCTCACAAATCTACTGCCCAAAACATATAATCTCTTCTTCTTTTGAATTTTTTAGAGTGTTTCTCATTTCTTCTCTTACATCAGTCATAGTATTCCATATTATAATTATTCATGGACTTCTCTTCCCATTTTAGAATGGAAATAATTTAAATATTTTTCTTTGTGGATCCTAAAGCACCTGGTAGGTATCCCCTCCCAAAATATGACTGAATAAGATTATTGGATGAATTCAGCACATTATGCATCAACTGCTAACACAGGAAATGACACATGTTCTGTGTGAAGAAAAGTTAAATCACCGATGTCCAATGTGACAGATGTGCTCATTGGAAAGCAGCTAGCCTTCTAACATGACTTCTTGTACTAGAGAGGCTGGAAAACTGGGACCTGGGGACACATGTCCGCCAGAGTTTTTGTACTTCCCAGATTCTATTATATATATATATACATATATATGTACTGACTTGGGCTCCTCACATGACCAAGAAAGCAAACACAATCACATTACAGCTGGAACTGGCCAGAGCCTTGTTTGCCTGCCTCCAGCAGTGTCCTCTGCAGGCCCACATGCAGCAAGTGTCATGTCCCATTTATTCTAATGGCACTTCTCCTTCTTCCAGTTCAATTTTTTAACTACATTTAGCTGGGATGTTATGTCTGTAGTTTTTCACTATGCAGTTCCTAGAAAAGACACATCATCCAGTTGTTAGAAGGACTCATTAGTTGTTTTCATGGAACCTGAAATGGATTTTTTGATTAAATTTCTTTGACTTATTTATAACATGTCACACTGAAGTATTTTCCCCAGACAGTAAGGCTTTAATGAATTTTAAATTCTGGGCTTCATAAGAGATTTTAAATATCCAAAGCAATTAAATGCTTTATAAATTAAATCCTTCCTGTGTAATGCGTCAAGGTTCTATCCATTATTTGAAGATAATTGTTTTATTTGTTTAGCAATATGTTACAGAGCTTTTGTTCTTTGTTGTTCCTGGCTTTCACTAATAATAATGGAACAACAATACAGTATTCTATCATTTTTATTACGCTATATGCCCCCACCTCCTCTTATTTTATATTAAATACAACAGGTAGAAAATAATCACGCCATCAAATCTACTGACAGAAAACCATAGTAATGCATTCATGCCTGACTAGGAAACACCAGTTGTTACCATCCTTCAAAATCAAAAGACATTAATACTGTACTGCAAACACTCAATTTGAAGGGGTCTTAAATTCCTACTGCACCAAATTCTCTCAGCTTCCCAAAGATAGCCAAACCTTCAAGATTCCATCTTAGATTTCTTTCAGTATCAGATCATACATCATACTACTAAGTAATAAAACTCAATGACAGAACACAGGCTTTTATGTCAGTAAAAAGCTTTTGCAAAGTTGTTCATGCAGACTCCTGCTCTGTGGCCTTATTCTGACAAATGTGTCAGGCACACATGCCTGGTATATTTCTCTCTAAAAGCAGTTCCTTAATGGCTCTCTCTGGGGTGCTGAGTTAATTATTAGTTTTAATTTATAGTGCTCTCCATTCAAGAATTACAAAGTCTTCTCCACTCATAAACTTACTGGTAGGATATACTGTTACAGTATTTCCACAGAATATCTTGACAATGTATTAAGCCTTAATGCACATTTGAAAGCCTTAAAAAAAAAAAAAAAAAAACCTGCATACTTTTGTCCCAAACCTGCGACTTCTAGAAATTTATCCTAAGAAAAAAATTACTCTGAAAGATGGCATCATATATGTGCATAATAATGTTAGATGCAACATTGTTAATCATATTAAAAATTAGGAAAAACCTAAATATCTAGCAATAAAAGACTGGCTAAGAAAATGACAGTACATTTCATTATATGGTGGCTACCAAGCATATATTAAATATGTTCTAGAAAAAATATTTGTTAGCATGCGAAAAAGTCACAATAGATTGCTAAAATTGCTAAATGAAAAAAAAAATCACATCACTCAAATACTATTTTGTTCAAATATGTATCAAGAAAAGGGGTGGACTGCTTACAAAGCCAGCACACTTCAGTTCCAACCCCCACTTTGCACCCGCCCTTCTGAAGTCAGGCATATCTTTGTTCAAGAAGAAAGGAACAGCTTCAGTCACTACACTAGACTGGAGGTCACAGGCTATATCCCAGTGATCATCTGGGAGTTCATGAGCCTGCAGACTACCAGACATACTTCCATATCTGCCAGGTCGGCAAACACACACCTTAGACAATCTTCTACAGCATTTAGAGCCTATTCTTGTCCCCTACAAGAAGGGTCTGAATGAGTCACTGCCTAGACAGAAACACCTTCCTAGATTTTATATAGAATGTTGTTGTTGTTGTTTAATCACTAAGTCACGTCTGATTCTGTGCAACTTCATGGACTGCAGCCCACCAGGCTCCTCTGTCCACACAATTCTCTAGGCAAGAATAACGGAGTGGGTTACCATTTCCTTCCCCAGGGGATCTTTCTGACCCAGGGATCAAACCCTTGTCTCCTGCTTGGCAGGAGGATTCTTTACCACTGAGCCACCTGGAAGGCCCATTTCTATAGAATATGTTATTTCAAAATTGTTCTCTTATGAAGAAGCAATAAATGAGTGCTCGACCCAAAATGTGGCAGGGGGGAGGATAATCAAACAAAATATTAAACAATAATTCGTTATTTTTCTGGATTGTATGACATTGTGGTCGTTTTCAAGTTTATAAAATTCGTGATTTCTGTGATTTCCTTTGCCTTTCTATATAAATATTCACTTTTGAACTCAATTTTGTATCTATACTTTTGTATTCCTATTTTTAAAGGTCCTCCAAAATGTAAAAGTTTGGATCTCATAAAAGTTCTAGATTCATTCCTGATCTAGAAAAAGTACTGAAAAGACCAAAATACACCGTGGCATTAACAATGAAGAAACCAATCATGTTACGGGGATTCTTATCTTGCTCTGCTTTTCCATGTTTCCTATACTATGTAATTATACTTTTTTAAAAGACATACAATAGGAAATGTTTAGAGAATTGCAGTCTTTTTTGTATCCTATCATACATCCTATATGTTAACTAACCCCCAGGCTGAATTTAAAATATGATTAAAAAAATAAGCACTACACACACTCTCTCCACCTGGACACATAAGAAGGATGCCTTACGTTCAGTTAGCACTCAGTGACTGAGTACAAAACACTGGGGGAAAAACTCCTTAAAAATATAGTCTTTATATTTAATTGAGAGAAATATCTTGCTAATGACATTTTTAACATTGGAAGCTTATTAAATTACCTAAATTAGCCTATGAATTAACCTGCCCATAGAGTAATTAAAAGCTATTCTGGGAAAACATAAAATTGCAACCAACCCAAGAAATTATTAAACACCTCTCACAGATACGAGCCCTTCTTTAGGTATGAAGGAACACAAAATAATTAAACTGAGAGAGTTTTCTCTGTGGAGGTTTATAATTGGAGAAATAAGGATGTACAGTGAGATATGCTATGCTAAGTCACTTCAGTCATGGACGACTCTGTGTGACCCAGAGACAGCAGCCCACCAGGCTTCCCCGTCCCTGGGATTCTCCAGGCAAGAACACTGGAGTGGGTTGCCATTTCCTTCTCCAAAGCGTGAAAGTGAAGTCGCTCAGTCGTGTCCGACTCTTAGCGACCCCATGGACTGCAGCCTACCAGGCTCCTTCATCCACGGGATTTTCCAGGCAAGAGTACTGGAGTGGGGTGCTAATATCCATTACCACTTGTGTGAAAGTGCACGGCAGAAACATCTGAAGAACAAGGGAGTATATATTAAGATTCTGATTAGGTAGCATGAATTTGGAAGGATTTAAAGAAGGAAATATATCAATGTGTGTAGATACCCTGAATGAGGTCTTACAGAATATGGTAAAACAGGACTGGAATAGGCCTTCCAGATTATTTAAATGTATTTTTTAAAAACTCAGGGTAAAGGTGAGCATAGCAGGGCTAAGAAACAGGAAGGAGACCAACTTGAAGGAAGCAAATAGTATTTGTAGAGAAGAGCTGGACTCTGAAGAAAGCTGAGCACCGAAGAATTGATGCTTTTGAACGGTGGTGTTGGAGAAGACTCTTGAGAGTCCCTTGGACTGCAAGGAGATCCAACCAGTCCATCTTAAAGGAAATCAGTCCTCTTGTTCATTGGAAGGACTGATGATGAGGCTGAAACCCCAATACTTTGGCCACCTCATGCAAAGAGTTGACTCATTGGAAAAGACCCTGATGCTGGGAGGGATTGGGGGCAGGAGAAGAAGGGGACGACACAGGATGAGATGGCTGGATGGCATCACCAACTCGATGCACATGAGTTTGGGAGTTGGTGATGGACAGGGAGGCCTGGCGTGCTGCGATTCATGGGGTCGCAAAGAGTTGGACACAACTGAGCGACTGAACTGAACTGAACTGAAAGATTCATATGAACTTTTTAAAAGATGACTAGAGAGTGACATTTGAAAAAACTCATCTCTGCTGTTAAATATAAACTAAGAAAGTCAGTGGCCTAAATAAGTTTTAATTGAGGAGATGCTCTTGATTAGAAAAACAAAAATGCAAATTATTGTAATTATTCATCCAAGTCCAGTTTTGTTAACCTAGATTTATTTGCATAATTAACTCTCTCCTGTTGAAACCTGAAAACATGGACATATGTTAAAATATACACATGTATCCTTTATTTATTAGCAAATGTCAATAACTGAACCAGAATAATTTGTATGTTTTGTATAGATATGGATAGATTAAGAAATCAAGTTTCTAAGAATCCATTTCATGGTAACTTGGTGTACTCTGGCCAGGCATAATTCTCAGTAGTGAGAGGGAATTATTTTTCACATGTCCACCAGGTATTCTATTAAATCTTTTTAAAAGAATTATGACAGTTAATTCATTTCCTGGTAGAAAGAGAACATTTTCTCCTCTAGTTTAGGGTTTCAGGAGATAATATGGTATACTAGAGAATTTCAGCCAAAAAAAAAAATTCCTGGTTCAGAAATGATGCAGATTTTGAGCCACTTAACTATATGTTCAAATAAAATAGTATGGCTCTTTCATAGGAAAATTTTAAACTGTCAAAGTGGAGTATAAAACATAAGAAAATGAAAATATGACATATGCTGAAAACAGAAATAAGAATATGAAAATAAACAGAATCTTGTTCTTTCATTCCTAAATACAGGAAGACTTATTAGATCAAAGAGCCCATAAGTACTCACAGGCATATTGAGAGTATGAATTTTTTACTATCCTGAATTTCTCTCAGATTCATGAACATCAGTCTTTGTGACCCAAATCTCCCCAAAATAAAGTGATCAGAGGGTACAAAAAGATCAACATTAGAGTTAACAAGAGCCACTTCTAAGTTCGCTGATACCTAGTATCAGGCCCAGGTCAAAGGCACCCGGGGCCTCTCTCACGGGCATATAAATGGCATGAATGCCACCACCTTCCCTCACTACTCCTATTCTCAAGAGGTTCCCAGGCTGCCAAAATAATGGCCCCAGCCATAATCCTCCCACTGCTCATGACTGGGGTCACGTAGAGGAAACTCATTTGCACTGCAACCTATCACCAACTCTGGATATTCACTCAATTTCTTAAAGAAATGTTTAATGGTGCAAATTTTACTTTACTTGATTTGATTTAGTTTTTACTTCTTATTCAGTCCCTCCTCCTAGGTCACTGGCAAAGCTCCCCTGGGAGACAGGGCCATTTGCTACTCTGGGTTTACACCATTAACCAGGTATTTACGGCTGGCTGAGCTGGGAAGGAATACAGACAGGCGTCACTTTTCTGCCCCATCCTCAATTTCACATTTTACCTCTACTCACTACTTAGGTATTTATTTGCAATACTAACAGAGGTATGGGCTTCCCTGGTGGCTCAAATGGTAAAGAATTCGCCTGCAATACAGGAGACCTGGGTTCGAGCCCTGTTGGGAAGATCACCTGGAGGAGGGCATGGCAACCCACTCCAGTATTCTTGCCTGGAGAATCCCCATGGACAGAGGAGCCTGGTGGGCTGCAGTCCATGGGGTCACAGAGAGTCAGACACGACTGAGCAACTAAGCACAGCAGTGGAGGTATACTCCCAATTTATAGGCAGGAGTTGAGGGTCAAGAAAAGGGGTAAGGAGAGAGCAGGCTGGTGGGGGATGGAGTGGGAGGCATAGCGTCTCTTCTGCAAAAATCCGCCTGGACTCTGTTGGAACACCTGGCTTGGTCAATTAGAAGGAGGTGAAGAGGAGCCAGACTTCAAGAGCTGTGGCCTCGGTGACATCCTGGCTCTTCTGCTTTTCCATCTATAAAATTGCTGTGATGATTAGATCATTATTTTATAGTCTGATAAATAGTAAGCCCTCTGGATAGAAAAATTAGGTCTTCAGAACAAAATTTTTCCTTTGAATTGCCTACTTGGTAAGTTAATGTGAAAATTGAAAAAATATCTTGTAGATCTTCCTATGATATAGAATATTGCCTTTCTAAAGTACATACATAATTGAAAACTGTGTGAACAGTGTCAGAAAATCCTCAGTTCTTGCTCTCCCAAGGCCTAGTTCATAAAAGAGAAAACTTAATTGCTGGTTTCTGCCTAAGGAAAGAAAAGTCCATTGCAATGTTGAGAAATTTTTGCTTAAAAAGAAAGTGAAAGAAAAAAATATAAGGGGGAAAAAAGGGTATTAGAGAGAAGGCAATGGCAACCCACTTCAGTACTCTTGCCTGGAAAATCCCATGGACAGAGGAGCCTGGTCCAGGCTGCAGTCCATGGGGTCGCTAAGAGTCGGAGACGACTGAGTGACTTCACTTTCACTTTTCACTTTCATGCATTGGAGAAGGAATTGGCAACCCACTCCAGTGTTCTTGCCTGGAGAATCCCAGGGCAGGGGAGCCTGGTGGGCTGCCGTCTATGGGGTTGCACAGAGCCGGACACGACTGAAGCGACTTAGCAGCAGCAGAGGCAGCAGCAGAACACTGTTCCCACTATCTCAGATTATCACATGAAGAATCCAAGCAAGCCATTTTGGGGACAGCTCAACTTTTCAACATCAGCTCTTGGAGGTCATTAAAAAGTAAACTTCAATAATAAATGATGTTTATTTAGGACAGTATCTACAAAAAAACAAAAACCTTAAAAATGCTTCCAATAGAAGATAATCACAGCCATAACACAATGTAAAAATAGAAGCAATTTCTCAGATTCAGAAAAGAATCTCAAAACTTTAAAAATGGCAACCAGGCCTCAACTTGCAACATATGATCTCTAATGAATAGGAATTTTGTCATTTTCTGACCTCTGTAAACAGTGAAAAATAAAATCTCTCAGCTACGCAATGAAGGATGATATAGTCTGATTTATTTATATCTAGTTCCACCTAAAGGATCCTGTTATGCTTAAATTTTTCTTCCAAGAGGCATGCATTTAGAATGAAAACAAGTTGTCAGTTTCTCTCCAGCATACCAATTAAAACTTCCACACTTGGTGGGAGAAACGGTGGTTTGAGGCTTGAGGTTGCAGGGAAAATAGGAAAAATTTAAAATCTGACTTTATTTGCTTCATTATCCAAGCATCACACTGGTTAGTCAATTATTATTTTAGTAACTGTCATTATCACAAAGCACTGATTTCTAATAACACCTATCTCACTTATTCATAAATGTATTCTAATCCCTGTTTTAAAGAACATTCTGTTCATTGGAATAGGTTACAGCACTTTGACACAAGACTAGAACCTAATCAACCTAAATTTTTCTCAAGGATAGTCTTAGAAACACACTTAGTAATCAATCCTACAGCATGTAAGCAAATAATAACAGTAAGATAGAAAATGCTACAAGTTACACCATATTCAAGGCATATCAAAAGGTACGAGAAGACCTGCAGTAGAGAACACTTAAGTATTTTTAATCTAGTGCTTGTAAATTTTGTTTTTGCTACAAAACTTTTTTTGCACAGAACATCTATAAACATCTTAAACATCGATCATATTTGGCCAGCCCATTGGGAAATGCTGGATTAGAGAGCAGTAAGGCAGAAAGCTGTATAGATGATATTTTAGAGTCCTAGGATGTGACCCATAATTCTTTGATTTATGGTGTTCTAGGACTTTTCAAGAAGGAATGCACTTTTATGTTATTCTGTAATGAACTTTCTGGATCACGACATAAATCTCAGTAACAGTTCATTTGTATTCTACTTTCATTTTCAACCAAGCCATTTATTATGCTCACCCTAAGAGCAAAGCGTTTACAACAACCCTGTGTGGGTAGCAATTATTATTTCATTTTACAAATGAGGAAGCTGAGTTCAGAAAGGTTAATTAATTTGTGTAAGATCATGTTGTTATTAAGGGGCAAAAGCAAAGTCTGTTTCAAAAGTCAGTACATTTTTCTAGTACCTTAGAATGCAAAATGAATATGAATATTACTTTTTTGAGCACTTGTTATAGAGTCTTCCTGCATTCAGCTCTAAGGATTCCATATTTAGCAAAAATAGACAAGACTCCTGCCATCATGGAGCTGGAGGCCAGAGGGTAAAACCAGCACTAGTCAAGTAATCATGAATATGACCAAGGTACTATGTTAGTGATTCAAGGAAATATAGATTATACATTTCATTGAAGATGTTACCAACTAATCAAGTGCTTTATAAAATGAGAAACTGACTAACAATACATAGTAGTAAATAACAATATAAACTTAAAATACAACTAATCTTCAGTTCAGTTCAGTTGCTCTGTCGTGTCCAACTCTTTGCAACCCCATGGACTGCAGCACGCCAGGCCTCCCTGTCCATCACCAACTCCCGGAGCTGACTCACACTCATGTCCATCGAGTCAGTGATGCCATCCAACCATCTCATCCTCTGTCATTCCCTTCTCCTCCTGCCTTCAATCTTTCCCTTTTCCAAAGAGTCAGCTCTTCGCATCAGGTGGCCAATTAATATTCAGGACTGATTTCCTTTAGGATTGACTGGTTTGATCTCCTTGCAGTCCAAGGGACTCTCAAGAGGCTTCTCCAACACCACAGTTCAAAAGCATCAATTCTTTGGCACCCAGCTTTCCTCATGGTTCAACTCTCACATCCATACATGACTACTAGAAAAAACCATGGCATTGACTATACAGACCTTTGTCGGCAAAGTAGTGTCTCTGTCTTTTAATATGCTCTCTAGGTTGGTCATAGCTTTTCTTTCAAGGAGCAAGCATCTTTTAATTTCATGGCCGCAATCACCATCTGCAGTGATTTTGGAGTCCAAGAAAATAAAGTCTCTCAGTTTCCGTTGTTTCTCTATCTATTTGCCATGAAGTGATGGGACCAGAGGCCATGATCTTCGTTTTTTGAATGTTGAGTTTTAAGCCAGCTTTTAAGCCAGTTTTAAGCCTCCTCTTTCAAGAGGCTCTTTTTTCTTAAGAGGGGAATATATGACTCCCAGAATCAAAACTGACTGTACGAATAAGAACCTCCAGATATTTATAAGAGCTATAGGGAGAACACTGGACTTTCCAAAGGACATGAGATGGGGGGTGTGACATACTTACCTAAGCCGTTAAGGGTTACTCAGCTAGAGGACACAACAGGTCGGCAGAACAATGAGCCGACCTTTGTTGCTACAGTATGGAGATAAACATATAAAGACACTCATTTATTCATCAACGAATATTTACTGAGTCACAATTACGTGTCAGGCACTATGTTGCATTTGGAGCAGACTGTAAAGGGCTTTTTTAAACCAGGACAAAATGTTTAGCCAGCCAAGCAAATTCTCATTCCCGGCTCCACTATTCGGAAGTTGCATGAGGGTGGACAAAGGACACTGTAAGTTTCATTTTCATCATCTATGGACTAGATGCAGCAGGAAAACAGACTTCACTGGAGCTTTTGTGATATTTAAGCCAGAAAGTGTATGGGAACAGCTTTCCACAGTGACTGGAGTATAGTGCAAGCTCAGTAAACAGCAGTGATCAGTAGTCAACAGACGTGAAGAGTCACGGGAGTTTTCTGAGGACAGACAGGACACGACCAATGAATGACTGGAGAAGATTGATTGGCAGTGAGGTTAGAATTGGCTGCAGTAGGGAAGGATGAAGCCATGTGCTCTACCGTACCAGACAGAAGGGCAGGCTGGGTATGGGATGAAAAGAAAGAGAGGGGGTCAGGGGTCATGATCTTCAGAACTACGGGTGAGAAACATATCAGGGGAGAATGGATATGCAGTACTGAACCTCAGACAATACTGAATGCTTCTTGGTCAAGGACGTTTTCATTGACTGTCAAGCTGTTAAATATTTGAACATGGTGATTTCGCAGCATACCCTGCCCCTCCAATAGCATGGCCCCAGCCCACTGCTTGGTTCAAAATGATTCAAGATTCAACAGTGACCTATGAATAAATGAAAAGCATCACTTTTAAAAATCATATAGGCACTATTACATACGAGCCTTTCTGTGTATTTTCTATTTAACAAATGATACAGCAGAAAAATTCAAAACTGAACTCAGCATTTAAAATCCTACAAAACAAATGCTTTAGCATTTCTCCTCATCCCTACTTAACTCCAGAAATGTTTCCCAGGAGCCCACAAAATGAGCAAGAGTGTTCAGGCGGTTTTATGAATAATGAGTCCTGATTATATTCAGACCCCATGCAAGGCAGGCCGACCAATAACGCCATCAAAGGGACACTTAGGGTGACAGCCAGGCCACGGGGCAGTCTGTTGGAGCATTTGTGTCAGAACGAGGAGGGACTGGAAAGATCACCCATTACAATTCCTCACCCACTCTTCCTGTGGGCCCTTGACCCAACATGTTCAAGGATGCAAAGATCTACCTGAAAAATGCCATGAGGGAGACCACAGATATTTTATGGTTTGAGAAAGTACTGGTTGTTAAGAGTTTCATTTAAATGCTGGGCATCTTAGAACCTGGTGTTCTCACTGCCAACGTCTTCTGAATTCTTTCAAAAGACAGCTTCAATTCATTTACAATAGGTAGCAAATGAAGCATTGTATTTTCTGTGGTTCTCTAATTATGTTTCAATTCCGGTATATTCAGCAAACAAATTGTATTTGCAAAACAAAATCCACCATTTATGAAATGGAAATAATAACAAAAATGAAGAAGAATGAAAGAAATATAGTAAGAGACAAAGGGGTAAGAGTAGCTGAAGAAAAGCACTTCCTAAAAACAAATACTGGTAACTTTTAAAAACACATAGGATTTCCATTAACAGCATATAGGAGATTGAAAGCCATGGGCCATAAAACATCTGGAAATGCTAGATAAGAGAGTTTAAACACTTTTAAATGCATTGCTGAGCTTGTAAGAAAGTAACAAATCTCCAGATGCCATAAATAAAGTCATGAATATAAAAGCCAGCCCAGCAGCTGCCTATTTCCAGTAAACTTGAACTTTCAGTTTTAGGAGGTGGCTCTTTGCATATAAATAGTAAATTAATAAAGATAAGAGAAAGAAATCACAAAAATGGCAACACAAATCAAAGCAGACTTCTCAGTTATGTGCAAACAAATAAGAAAACATAGATGAAATGAATTGCTTTCTAGAAGAGTCAAAAGCAGTAAGATAATTTTTATTCTCTGATACAAACAGTCAACTCATTTGGAAAAGACCCTGATGCTGGGAAAGACTGAGGGCAGGAGAAGGGGGCGACAGAGGATGAGATGGTTGAATGGCATCATCAAAACAATGGACATGAATTTGAACAAACTCGAGGAGATGGTGAACAACTGAGAAGCCTGGTGAGTTGTAGTCCACGGGGTCACAGAGTCGCACATGACTTAGCTACTGAACAACAACAACAATTTTCATTAGATTAAGGATAAGTCTTGGCTTGTTAACTATCGCCACAACTGACTAGCAGAGTTCTCAACCTACTAAGCAAGGCAATTAACCAAAAGAAAGAAAGAAGTCAGGCTCCCTGACTACACATGCGCAGAAGGGCTCCTTGGAGGTCAAAAGGAAAAGGGCGTCACCTCATAGTAAGTGAGGTGGACTACCCATAGGCCTCATCACTAGAATCCATCTTGGCTAAGAGATACGTGTGCACATATGGGAGGACCCTGAGATAAACCAAATACGGACTCACAATCAGGCAAAGCAAGATGACTGGCCAAAGGAAACCAGAAGAAAAGCCCCATAAATGTGATTCAAAGTGTCATAAGGGCATGACTCTCTCTGAGCCTACCCATGTGTCTATGCATACATACTCTTTTCCTCCTAATAAACACTTTCTGGTTTCACTACTTTCCACCTCTCTGTGGAAACCCATTTCTATACAGCTCACAGGCCGGGGTCTCGCCACTGACCACGGCCCCTGGTGGTCTAGTGGCTCACTGCTCTCCCTGCCTCTGCCCGACCTTGACCTCTGGCCGAGAACCTTGCTTCAAGCCGATTCAGGCCAAAGTCACCAGAGATCAGTAACATGTATATTTTTTTCAAGATGAGACCATTATAAACCTGGAAAATCCAAGAGAATTCACTAGAAAACTATTATACTGCAAAAATATAAGAATTCAGAAAGAGGATGGAGTTCAAAATTAATTCAAACAATAGGCAAAACCACTAGGCACACACTAGAGGAGAAGACACTCAAAATAGTATCAAAAATATCAAATATCTAAAAATAAACTTAGTCCAAGTATGCAAACTTTCTATGCAGAAATATTTTAAATATGACTGAGAGATACATTAGACCTTGGTAAGTGGGAAAACATACAATGCTACTATTAGATAGGAAAATTCATTGTTACCAAGATGCCAGTTTTCCTTAAATAAATGTTTATTAGCATTGCAACTATTTATAAAACAAAACGGGAGTTATTTTTTATATAAGCAAGCTGATTCCAAAGTTCCCATGGGGAGGAAAAAAACAAAAAAAATTCTGAAAAAATTTAAAGAGAAATGATGACTAGATGACACTAGGCCCACCAGACATTGAAGTCTATTTTAAAGGTACAATAATCAGTGGATCAGAACAAAGGATCCAAAAATAGGGGCAAATTCACTGCGGTCTTTGTGTCATTCTATTCCCGAAAACAATGATTGATTACTGGATACATTTATTATTCAATAAATACTGCTGTATCAACAGGGGAGCCATATAGGGAAAACTACTTCATTCCTCTTCCATTCTTTGCTCATGCTCAGTCATGTCTGATTCTGTGACCCCATGGACTGTAGCCTGCCAGGCTCCTCTGTCCAGAGGATTTTTCAGACATGAATACTGGAGTGGTTTGCCATTTCCTCCTCCAGGGAATATTCCTGACCCAGGGATGGAACCCACTTCTCCTACAGCTCCTAAATCAGCAGGCAGATTCTTCACCACTGAGCCACCTGCAAAGCCATTTTATTCTTTATATCCAAGTAAATATCGGATGGAGCAAGGATTTAAAACATTTTTTAAATAAGTAGAAAAGAAAACCATAAACCATTAGCAAATACCAAGGGAAAAAAATATTTTTTCTTTCATCTTAAGGTATAAAAGGCCTTTCTAAGTTCGGCCAACAGATGTGAAGAACTAATTCATTGCAAAAGACCCTGATGCTGAGAAAGACTGAAGGCAGGAGGAGAAGGGGATGATAGAGGATGAGATGGTTGGATGGCATCACAAACTCAATGGACATGAGTTTGAGCAAGCTCCGGGAGTTGGTGACGGACAGGATGGCCTGGCGTGCTGCGGTCCATGGGATCGCAAACAGTCAGACACAACTGAGCCACTGAACTGAACTGAACTATGACACAAGATCCAAAAGACAAAGAGAAAAGACTAACAATTTCAAACACATAGAGAAAATAAATGTCTTCATTGCAAAAAACAGAAACAAATATTTACAGCAATATGTCATTAACCATTAATATATAATGAATTCCTATTAAGACCAACAGATCAACAGAAAAAAATGATCAGAAGATATAGATGATTCACAGTATAACAGAAATGGCTGTCAACATTTTAAAAGATATTGAACTTCACACATAATAAAAGAAATTCTAAATAAAACTATAAGATACCTGGCATTTTCTTATGTATCACCTTATTAAACAGAACTCCAAAAATCAAAAAGTCTGATACTTTTTGGTAAGGGTAGGGATAAACAGCCCCTTATCTCTTCACTGGTGTGAAACTAGAGCTACTTTGCATTGTTAGTCTGTCAGCGTCTACCAAATGCTAAAAAGCATGGTTCCTTTGTCCTAAGAACTCGACATCTACAAATAAGTCCTCCAGAAGTGCTCCAACATGTACTCAACGTTGCAAGTGCAAAGCTATTCACTCAGCAAGAACAAAAGACTGTTTAAGGCTGCAGACAACCCATTGATGCGGACTGGGTAAATACACCTTGGTACATATGTGTGTTTATGTGTGTGTATGTGTGTGCGTGCTCAGTCGTGTCCAACTTATTTGTGACCCCATGGACTGTAGTCCACCAGGCTCAAGACATATATATATATAACACATCAAAAAATAGCCACCACAACCACCACATTGAAACTGTACAATCTCCAATATAAATTCTTTGTTTAAAAAAAGAAAAACTGTATTGTATACTATGAAAAGAAGACTATGTATATAATTATATATCTGTAAATATAGCCTTTCTCTCTAGAAGGACATATAATAAAACTGATTGCAGATGACTCAGATAGAAAATTGGGTTACTGGTAAAGAAGGATAAGTGCCAAATTTGTTTTATATTGTATCTCTCTTTGAGCCATCTAAATTATGAACCACACCCATGCATTAGTTATTCATAATTTATTTAACTTATCTAAGTAATATACATGGATCACTTTCTCAAAAAAATAACTAAATTTTTTTTTGGTTGATTTACTGTGCTATCTCAGCCTGATAACTTGTACAATTTGAAGAAGCATGTGAAAGGGTTGGGTTTTTTCCCAAGAAAACACAAGCAGTATAATCTTTTTTAACAGAAGAGGTTTATTTTCGCTTGAGTCATTTATAAAAACATACTAATATAGATGGGCTTCCCAGGTGGCTCTAGTGGTAAAGAACCTGCCTGTCAATGCAAAAGACATAAGAGACACAGGTTTGAACCCTGGGTCTGGAAGGGCCCCTGGAGGAGGGCATGGCAACCCATTCCAGTACTGTTGCCTAGAGAGTCCCATGGATAGGTGGGTTACAGTCCATGGGGTCACAAAGAGTTAGACATTAACTGAGGTGAGGCAATGGCACCCCACTCCGGTACTCTTGATGGGAAAATCCCATGGACGGAGGAGCCTGGTCTAGGGCTGCAGTCCATGAGGTCACTAAGAGTCAGAGACAACTGAGTGACTTCACTTTCACTTTTCACTTTCATGCATTGGAGAAGGAAATGGCAACCCACTCCAGTGTTCTTGCCTGGAGAATCCCAGGGACGGGGGAGCCTGGTGGGCTGCCGTCTATGGGGTCACACAGAGTCGGACATGACTAAAGTGACTTAGCAGCAGCAGCAGCACCCAGCATGCTGGCATACACCAATATAGACAAAATTTGGAGAGTAAAATGCTACATGAAGAAAATGCATCCATTTGCTTTGACATTAAAACTACATTAATAATTTGGGTATAATTTTCAACATTTATTCTAATAAGTTTCTTAAGAGTTTAGCAAATCATTATTTAGCAAATTATTTTAATTTAGCTGCTTTTCAGTTCAGTTCAGTCGCTCAGTCGTGTCCAACTCTTAGAGACCCCATGAATCGCAGCATGCCAGGCCTCCCTGTCCATCATCAACTCCCAGAGTTCACTCAGACTCACATCCATCAAGTCAGTGATGCCATCCAGCCATCTCATCCTCTGTCATCACTTTCTCCTCTTGCCCCCAATCCCTCCCAGCATCAGAGTCTTTTCCAATGAGTCAACTCTTTGCATGAGGTGGCTACAAAACCAAAAAAAGTGGTTGTCTGAGGAAGCCTTACAAATAGCTGAGAAAAGAAGTGAAGCAAAAGGCAAAGGAGAAAAGGAAAGTACACCCATCTGAATGCAGAGTTCCAAAGAATAGCAAGGAGAGACAAGAAAACCTTCCTCAGTGATCAGTGCAAAGAAATAGAGGAAAACAATAGAATGAGAAAGACTAGAGATCTCTTCAAGAAAATTAGAGATACCAAGGGAACATTTCACGCAAAGATGGGCACAATAAAGGACAGAAATGGTATGGACCTAACAAAAGCAGAAGATATTGAGAAGAGGTAGCAAGAATACACAGAAGAACTATACAAAAAAGATCTTAATGATCCAGATAACCATGATGGTGTGATCACTCACCTAAAGTCAGACATCCTGGAGTCCAAAGTCAAGTGGGCCTTAGGAAGCATCATTATGAACAAAGCTAGTGGAGGTGATGGAATTCCAATTGAGCTATTCAAGTCCTAAAAGATGATGCTGTGAAAGTGCTGCACTCAATATGCCAGCAAATTTGGAAAACTCAGCAGTGGCCACAGGGCTGGAAAAGATCAGTGTTAATTCCAATCCCAAAGAAAGGAAATGCCAAAGAATGTTTAAACTACCGCACAATTGCATTCATCTCACATGCTAGGAAAGTAATGTTCAAAATCTCCAAGCCAGGCTTCAACAGTACATGAGCCAAGAACATCCAGATACTCAAGATGGATTTAGAAAAGACAGAGGAACCAGAGATCAAATGGCCAACATCTGCTGGATCACAGAAAAAGCAAGAGAATTCCAGAAAAACATCTACTTCTGCTTTGTTGACTATGCCAAAGCCTTTGACTGTGTGGATCACAACCAACTGTGGAAATACGAGACCTGTGGAAATATGAGACCACCTTACCTGCCTCCTGAGAAATTTGTATGCAGGTCAAGAAGCAACAGTTAGAACTGGACATGGAACAATAGACTGGTTCCAAATTGGAAAAGGAGTACATAAAGGCTATATACTGTTATCCTGCTTATTTAACTTATATGCAAAGTACATCATGAGAAATGCCAGACTGGATGAAGCACAAGCTGGAATCAAGATTGCTGGGAGAAATATCAATAACCTCAGATATGCAGATGACACCACCCTTATGGCAGAAAGTGAAGAACTAAACAGCCTCTTGATGAAAGTGAAAGAGGAGAGTCAAACAGTTGGTTAAAACTAAGACCATGGCATCTGGTCCCATCACTTTTTGGCAAATATATGGGGAAACAATGGAAACAGTGACAGCCTGTATTTGCTTGGGCTCAAAAATCACTGCAGATGATAAGTGCTGCCATGAAATTAAAAGACGCTTGCTCCTTAGAAGAAAAGTTATGACCAACCTAGACAGCATATGAAAAAGCAGAGACATTACTTTGTGTCGTCTAGTCAAAGCTATGGCTTTTCCAGTAGTCATGTATGGATGTGAGAGTTGGACAATAAAGAAAGCTGAGCGCTGAAGACTTGATGCTTTTGAACTGTGGTGTTGGAGAAGACTCTTGAGAGTCCCTTGGACTACAAGGAAATCAAACCAGTCAGTCCTAAAGGAAATCAGTCCTGAATATTCATTGGAAGGACTGACACTGAAGCTGAAGCTCCAATACTTTGGCCACCTGATGTGAAGAGCTGACTCTTTGGAAGACTCTGATGCTGGGAAAGACTGAAGGCAGGAGCAGAAGGGGATGACAGAGGATGAGATGGTTGGATGGCATCACCAATTCAATGGACGTGAATTTGAGCAAGCTCTGGGAGTTGGTGATGGACAGGGAAGTGTGGGGTGCTGCAGTCCATGGAGTTGTAAAGTGTCCAACACAACTGAGCGACTGAACTGACCGACCAAAAAATATTGTAGATCTTTTAAAATTATACATTAAAAGAGGAATATGTATTATTCCACTCAACTTCCATAAAGATGTTTTATATCTCAATTCTAAGATGATCATAATCATCTACATAATGATAGTTTTAGTAGCAAAAGCTTGATTTTTTTAATATATTGATAAATGCCTAAGAATAGGCATTTATAGAGATAATACAATTTTAGAGAATGTGATAACAATTACTTTAATATATGACAATTCTTAAAGTGCACTATATAAGGAGTGAACATTAATATATAATTAAAATGTTAAGATAGTGTTCGAGGGTTCTACTAATGAAAGGAAAGTTTTAGGAAGAAAAACACAGCTGTGTAACTATTTCCCAAACAATCCTTAAGAATGTCAAAGTAAGTAACCAAGAATTCAGAATATTAACCTATTAACTGACACATGCACAATGAGCATCTCTTTTGAGTTCAGTATTATGTCAAAGTCATAGCTATAAAAACCATGTAACCAAGTGTGAGACACACAAACACACACACACCTATATCACATAATAGAAAGAAAGAAGAAAGAAAGTTAGTCGCACAATCGTGTCCAACTCTTTGTGATCCCACGGACTGTAGCCCACTAGGCTTCTCTGTCCATGGAATTCTCCAGGCAAGAGTACTGGGATGGGTTGCCATTTCCTTCTCCAGGGTACTTCCCAACCCAGGGATCGAACCCAGGTCTCCTGCATTGCAGGCAGATTCTTTTATCAACTGAGCCACTAGGGAAATACATATATAGTACGAGAGACTTTATGAGTAGGGACTGAATGGGGTATGCTATAGATTCAAAACAAGAGACCAGAAAAGAGGGAGCTCATATAACCTGCAAAGGCGTCCAGGATTCATCAACATGCAATAAATAGGGAGGATTTTTTTTTTAATTAAAAAGTTTAACCTAGATAAAAGACATAAAGAATGAGGTTTATGGGCCAAGGCAGAAATCAACTTTTCCTATGTGTATGTTGGAAAATAGGAAGCACAGCAAGATAAGCAGACAGAGGGCAGGCTACAGGGATTTCCGAAGCTCAACAAATCAAGGAATCTTCCCAAGATCACAGAGCCAGTGAGGGCCTAAGCCAGGATGCAGCCCACCAGAACTGCTGAATTACTTGTTCTTACCCCCTCCAGCGTCAGATATATTTTACAAAATTTGCAGTTAGGAAAAAATTGTTTCCAACACAAACAACTATTTTGGTGGGTTAATGGTTCTATCACCATGAAAACCTTTTCTTCAATTCTCTGCCCATATTATGGATCTTCTCTATCACACTTTCATCCAGCCAATTCCTACTGGGCAAGAAATCCTTTGTCACTTCCTCATCTTTGCTGGGTGCTGCTTCATCTAGACAACATGCCCTCCCTCTTCTTGGTTTCTGAACGAATTCTAACTTCCCTTCAATGATAAACTCTCCGAACGTTCTGTTGCCTATCTCACTTCCTCTAAATCCACACCAATGTCGGCTTTCTCTGAATCTTTCTAGTGTTTACAACTTACACCACATAACTGAGCTCTTAATTATATATTATTTTGTATTGTTCTCTAATGTTTGTATCTCTCTGATTTATAGTATCTTACTGAAAATATCATATATACAGGAATCACATTGTATTTTTTTCCTGTGTTTGCCATAACTCTAGATAGGTATTATTTACCTTTATTACTCTTTCCCCTTTGCTTCAGTACAGTTTTACTTGAATGGTTCCACAGGTCAGATATACTGACGGCTAACAGGGGCAGTGGCTTCCTGATCCTCTCCTGGGAGAACCGAATAGGACATGAAACTAAGAACATCTTGTAAATTTCCAAGTCCATTAACCTTTTCAAAATGATCTCACTGGACATGTTAGATAATACAGAGAGCGAAAATAACAAAGACTTTTTTTCCCCCTGCTCATTTTTCTGTTTGAACCACAGAGAAATGAATTATGGGTTCTAAAATCTGAAATGTTCAATTCAGCCACTTCAGAAAAATAAGCAAATTAAAATGCAATGTTTATTTTAAAATTTGCTCCTAGTAGCATCCAAAATTTAAAATCAAGATGAGTCACAAGTTTTATCTTTATGTTTAATTCAAGGACCAGAAAGAGTCAAAGGTCAATAAGAGTTGAGCTGCTACAAACTGATATGCAAAACTGCATCTCCCTGGCAGTTCATAACACTCCTTCAAGCAAAAGAGTCTCAGGGTTACTCAATTAGCAATGGCTTAATCCGCTAGAGAAGGGATGGGCTACCCACTCTAGTACTTTGGGGCTTCCCTTGTGGCTCAGCTGGTAAAGGATCTGCTTGCAATGCCGGAGACCTAGGTTTGATCCCTGGTTGGGAAGATCCCCTGGAGAAGGGAGAGGCTACCCACTCTAGTATTCTGGCCTAGAGAACTCCATGGACAGTCCATGCGGTCGCAAAGAGTCAGACATGACTGAGCAACTTTCACTTTCACTTCAATCTGATAGTTGAAGTGTTAGAATATAAGAGATTTCATTAGGAAAAGCATTGGCTAAAGTGATAAGATCAATTTGCCAGCATCCGCTGGATCATGGAAAAAGCAAGAGAGTTCCAGAAAAACATCTATTTCTGTTTTATTGACTATGCCAAAGCCTTTGACTGTGTGGATCACAATACACTGTGGAAAATTCTGAAAGAGATGGGAATACCAGACCACCTGACCTGCCTCTTGAGAAACCTGTGTGCAGGTCAAGAAGCAACAGTTAGAACTGGACATGGAACAACAGACTGGTTTCAAATAGGAAAAGGAGTTCATCAAGGCTGTATATTGTCACCCTGCTTATTTAACTTCTATGCAGAGTACATCATGAGAAATGCTGGACTGGAAGAAGCACAAGCTGGAATCAAGATTGCCGGGAAAAATATCAATAACCTCAGATATGCAGATGACACCACCTTTATGGCAGAAAGTGAAGAGGAACTAAAAAGCCTCTTGATGAAAGTGAAAGAGGAGAGTGAAAAAGTTGGCTTAAAGCTCAACATTCAGAAAACAAAGATCATGGCATCTGGTCCCATCACTTCATGGGAAATAGATGGGGAAACACTGGAAACAGTGTCAGACTTCATTTTTTGGGGATCCCAAATCACTGCAGATGGTGATTGCAGCCATGAAATTAAAAGACACTTACTCGTTGGAAGGAAAGTTATGACCAATCTAGATAGCATATTCAAAAGCAGAGACATTACTTTGCCAACAAAAGTCCGTCTAGTCAAGGCTGTGGTTTTTCCAGTAGTCATGCATGGATGTGAGAGTTGGACTGTGAAGAACGCTGAGCGCTGAAGAATTGATGCTTTTGAACTGTGGTGTTGGATAAGACTCTTGAGAGTCCCCTGGACTGCAAGGAGATCCAACCAGTCCATTCTAAAGGAGATCAGCCCTGGAAGGAATGATGCTAAAGCTGAAACTCCAGTACTTTGGCCACCTCATGTGAAGAGTTGACTCATTGGAAAAGACTCTGATGCTGGGAGGGATTGGGGGCAGGAGGAGAAGGGAATGACAGAGGATGAGATGGCTGGATGGCATCACTGACTCGATGGACGTTGAGTCTGAGTGAACTCCGGGAGTTGGTGATGGACAAGGAGGCCTGGCGTGCTGCAATTCATGGGGTCACAAAGAGTCAGATATGACTGAGTGACTGAACTGAACTGAAAGTGATAACTATTGCCATTCTTGCAAAATGATTGGTGAAGTATCTTTCTATTTTACCTTGTAAAAATCCTTGGACATACACAAGAATGGGGTAAGACAATTTAAAAGAAGGTTTTATAATGCTAACAGGTGCTTCCTTAACTCCTCCACTTAAGATTGACAGTTAATAAAAAAAAAAAAGATTGACAGTTAATATACTCCTAAGAGGACATATCAGGAGCTTCCCTGATAGCTCAGTTGGTAAAGAATCCACCTGCAATGAGGGACACCTGGGTTTGATCCCTGGGTTTGGAAGATCCCCTAGAGAAGGGAAAGTCTACCCACTCCAGTATTCTGGCATGGAGAATTCCATGGACTGTGTAGTCCATGGGGTCTCAAAGAGTCAGACACAACTGAGCCATTTTCACAAGAGGACATAAATTCTACATTTGATTCTCAGATGATAATTTGACATGTCAGGAGATACAGGTGTCTCCTGTGTGCTATATAAGAGCATTTACCTCATCACCTCCCATGGTATCTCTGAGCCATACAGATGGACCAGACTCAGGCACTTTTCAGGCTGCAAGGAAAGGGGAGGTATGCTAAACAGAGCCCAAAGGTGAGGAGAAGAGACTGAGTTGGGGGAGGCCTAGATGGTTAGAATTCGCAGGGTCAAGACCAGGAGAGGAGGCACTATGCGGAGAGAGGGCACCTGAACCCCGCAGACCCTGCAGGCTGAGCACTGGTTGGCACACGTGTGTAAGGTTAAGCAAAGAACTAACAGAAAGGAGCAGAATAATTTCCAAAGATCACACAAAGCTGTGAATAGTTCCTATTCCCGCCAACTTTTGGGAGCAAAAAAACTCAGCACCAAAGTGGTGGAAGGACTGTTCGGGGAACTGCTACCTTTCATAAGAGGCCTCATGCCGCCATCTGACTTTAAAACTATGTGCTTATACAGCTTTGATTTAAAAAAAAAAAATGTTTAAAAACATGTATTTGAGCTTCACTATTCACAATAGCCAAAAGGTGGAATCAGCCCAAATGTTCACCAACAAATGTGTAAATAAACGAACCTTGGTAGAAGCACACAATGAAATATTATTAAGCCATAAAAAAGAATGAAGGGATAATTGTGGTGTCACATCACCAAGGTGGAGACATAGCCTGATCCTGAATTTCCCTCCTTCCACAGACAAATTTATAGCTATGCACAGAGCAGTTCTCTCTGAGCGAAATCCATCAACTAGTTGAGTGACCCCTCCATTTCAGATGACAAAAAAATTATCCACATTGAAGCAGGTGAAAAAGGCTAAAAACCATCTCACCATAAACCCCACCTCCAGCCCTACCTCTGCAATCAGGAGTGAAACTCCAAAGTCCAGCTTCTCCCTAAGGAGTGAAGGGCTTGGACTACAAATATAGCACTTCAACTTTTAAGGTTGCCACCCAAAGGTTCCCAAATCATCTACCTCTGAGAGCCAATGGAGCCTGCACCAGTCTCACAGGACTATAGCAAACATAGAGCAGTTTTTAAATGGGTGTGCAAGTATTTCTCTAAGCTATCCCCCAGGTTCAGTCCAGGGGAAACAGACAAAAACCCCCATCTCCCAGATTTTTCTAGAAGGAATCTGAGTGCATACGTCACTAGCAGACATGGAAAAACGTAAAGTCTCTATTCCCCCCCCCCCTCAAAAAAATGTTTGAAACTAATAAATGCAGTGAAGTTGTAGGATAGAAAATCAATATATAAAAATCAGTCACATTTTTAAAACATTAACAACAAACTATGGGAAAGAAACTCAGTAAACAATCTCATTTACAAACAGCATCAAAAATAAAATAATTGGGAATAAATTCAACTAAGGAAGTGAAAGATCTATACACTGAAAACTATAAAGCACTGACAAAAGAAATGGAAGAAGACACAAATAAAAGAAAAGATACTTAGTGCTCATGGATGGGGAGAATTAATGCTGCTAAAATGTCCATAGTACTGAAAGTGATCTACAGATTCAGTTCAATCCTTAGCAAAGTTCCAGTAGAATTTTTCGCAGAAACAGAGCAAACAATCCTACTACTAGCATGGAACCACAAATTACCCCAAATGGATAAAACGATCTTGAAAAAGAAGAACAATGCTAGAGGCATCACAGGACCTGATTTCAAAAGACGTTACAAAGTTCTAGTAACCCAAATAGTACTATTAGCATAGATCAGTGAAACATAACAGAGAGCCCAGAAATAAACCCACAGATACATGGGCAATTAATTTTTGACAAGGCATGATATTACTTATATGTGAATCTTAAAAAAACACTCAAACTCACAAGGGCACTGGACGATGCCCAGGCGTGCTGACCCAGTGGCTTCCCAGAGTTCAGGACGGTGAGTTGGGGTCCTTGCACAGGCTCGGCTGCGTTTTCTGGCCACACAAGTTCTGAACGGACCGGTGCCTCCTTAAGCCGCAGGTCGGGAAGCACGCAGTGACTGATGGGAGCAGAGAAGGCTCTGCACCGCCCCCTGACGCGCCGAGGGGCGGTGCCCGTCAGGGCCACGCCCCCAGGCCCGAGTGGGCCTGGCTTTCTCGGATATCCCGGAAGCCAGAAGCCAGGGAAGTCTGTGTGGGTTCTGAGGTGTGGCTCTGTCCTGGAGTCTTCACCCCGTGACGTGGTGGTGAGTGTGGTGATGGTAGTCTTGGCAGCTCAGACCCAGAAACCACCTTCCTCTTTCGTCATCCTCCCCTGGAGCTGTGGCGCCTTCCTGCGCCCCCTGCCTGCCAGCCTTGCGGTGGGGTGACCCTAGCACAGGCTGTCGGTGCTTCTTGTAGTGGTCTTAGGTTCCCAGAAGAGCCAAAGCGTCTTATTTGGCCGTAATTGGGGAAAGAAGAGATGGCAGTGACTTTTGCCTGTCCCGAAGGCCTCAAGCCTTGGGCTGAATAGCAGCACCCCCGCTGGGCCGTCTAGTGCCAACCCACCTCTTTGGCACCTGTTCATGGGCTGCTGTCAACGGGGTCTCAGTGGAGTCACCTTTGGTGGGAGAAGACCTTCCCGCAGTTTGGAGTCTCCGCTCCTATCTCTCTGTGCCTGTGGCGCTGGGCCTGCTGGTGGTGACCCTGTGGAGGCAGCTGGCCAGGACAAAGGCCTGAGTGGGTCCCCATCCAGCTGCTGCCTTCCATGGTCTCCTGCTGCTGTTGTGGTGACTATCGGCTGTATCCAGAGGCCCTAGGGCCTCGGCTGCAGGTGGGAGCCCCCGGAGCGATGGTGGAGGCCTACCTCTGCGGGAGCCATCCAGCCAAGCGGCCAGCCTCACCCCCAGCCCATACCCTGTGGGCCTTCAGTTCAGTTCAGTTCAGTCTCTGAGTCGTGTCTAACTCTTTGTGACCCCATGGACTGCAGCATGCCAGGCCTTCCTATACATCACCAATTCCCAGAGCTTGCTCAAACTCATGTCCATTGAGTCGGTGATGCCATCCAACCATCTCATCCTCTGTCATCCCCTTCTCCTCCCACCTTCAATCTTTCCCAGCATCAGGGTCTTCAGCTGCTCTCTACTGGTCCTACCCACTCCTGGCCACCACCAACGCTCTGATCAAGGGTATGTTGCTGTTGTGCAGAGCTAGTTCTGCTCGCTCTGTGGGTGCCTGGCCTAGGATTTGGTACTTCTCGGCTGTGCCACCAACTCCCTCACCTGCTTCCTGACCACCAATGTTCTACTCAGGTCTCTATACTGGACATGCTCTTTGGGGCCTACCTAATGGCGCTGGCAATCCTGAGCCCCTGCGTGTCCCCTGGTAGGCACCTCTTCCGGGTTGGCCCTTGTGTGGTGTTGTGGATTCTGTGTCTGGGCATGTTCCATGCGAAGGCAGCTGGCCAGCTCCTGGCTGCACTGGGAGGTTAGGAGGGGTGGGGGGGAACAGGGAGCATTTTAATTACAAAGAAAAAAATCAGACTCACAGAAACAGAATAGAATGGTGGTTGCCAGGTATTTTAATTATTTCAATGAAGAGATTGGTGAAGAGTACAAACATTGTTAGAAAGTGAATAAGTTCTGTGGGTCTAACATATAGCGTGGTGATTATAGTCGATTCGACTGTACTGTGTATTTTAAATTTGCTAAGATAATAGATCTTAAGTGTTCTCACATGCACACAGACAAAAAATAAATATATAACATGATGAGAGTGATGGATATGTTACCTTGATTGTGGGAATCCTTTTATGATGTATATGGATATGAAATCATCATGCTCTACCCTTTAAGTATATTTCAGTTTTGTCAATTATACCTCAGTAAAGCTGAGAACTAAGATCATGGCATCTGGTCCCATCACTTCATGGGAAATAGATGGGGAAACAGTGGACACAGTGTCAGACTTTATCTTTTTAGGCTCCAAAATCACTGCAGATGGTGGTTCCAGCCATGAAATTAAAAGACACTTACTCCTTGGAAGGAAAGTTATGACCAACCTAGATAGCATATTCAAAAGCAGAGACATTACTTTGCCAACAAAGGTCTGTGTGGTCAAGGCTATGGTTTTTCCAGTAGTCATGCATGGATGTGAGAGTTGGACTGTGAAGAACGCTGAGCACTGAAGAATTGATGCCTTTGAACTGTGGTGTTGGAGAAGACTCTTGAGAGTACCTCAGACTGCAAGGAGATCCAACCAGTCCATTCTAAAGGAGATCAGTCCTGGGTGTTCACTGGAAGGACTGATGCTAAAGCTGCAACTCCAATACTTTGGCCACCTCATGTGAAGAGTTGACTCATTGGAAAAGACCCTGATGTTGGGAGGGATTGTGGGCAGGAGGAGAAGGGAATGACAGAGGATGAGATGGCTGGATGGCTTCACGGACTCAATGGACACGGGTTTGAGTAAGCTCCAGGAGTTGGTGATGGACAGGGAGGCCTGGCGTGCTATGATTCATGGGGTCGCAAAGAGTCAGACTCGACTGAGCAACTGAACTGAACTGAACTGAAAGCTGAGAAAGAAAAGGAATGAAATATTGATACATGCTGCAATGTGGATGAACCTCAAAGTCATTATACTGAGTGAAAGAAACCAGACACAAAGGATTACATATTGTGAAATCCAGAGATCAAACACAGAATGGTGGTTGACAGGGGCTTGGAAGGGGAAGGAATTGGGAGGAACTGCTTAATGGATAGGGATTTTACTTTGGAGTGATGGAAATGTTTTGAAACTAGACAGAGGTGGTGGTTTTACAACATTGTTATTGTGCTGCTGCTAAATCGCTTCAGTCGTGTCCGACTCTGTGCGACCCCATAGACGGCAGCCCACCAGGCTCCCCCATCCCTGGGATTTTCCAGGAAAGAATACTGGAGTGGGTTGCCATTTCCTTCTCCAATGCATGAAAGTGAAAAGTGAAAGTGAAGTCACTCAGTCGTGTCCGACTCTTAGCGACCCCATGAACTGCAGCCTACCAGCCTCCTCCATCCATGGGATTTTCCCAGGCAAGAGTACTGGAGTGGGGTGCCATTGCCTTCTCCAGTTATTGTGCTAAATGCCACTGAATTGTTCACTCCAAAATGGTTCTTTTTATGTTATGTGAATTTCATGTTCATAAGTTATTTTTTAAAGCACTTATTAGACAAAAGCAATAGATGCTATGTGTAATCAAGCTTTAGATGTGAATTGCCACTCAGTTGAGCTCTAATTAAGCTTCGTAGTAACCAACACAATTTATTTTCTCCAGAAATCTTGATGGGAGGACTTTCAAAAGAGTAAATCCACAGTAAGTGCCAGTCGTCATTGCCAGAATATTAACACAAGAAAATTTGCTAATTTGTTTGCAATTTAATGAAGAAACAAACATTGACAAGAGAGTGGGGAGGATTTGTTGACGCTGAATCTCTGCCACATTTGTACAGGGAAGCCTTGAAGCACCTTTATCTTTTAACAAAATGTAAATTTGCTTTTTGATTCAACATGGTTACCCTAACAAATGAGAAATTTCTCCTAGTTTAAATTCAGCTGAAGATGAGAATTGTATCTTAGTGTATAATGAATGAGAGCTATTTAGAAACATAAATGTAAATGTTCTGTGGCTTATGGTCAGTCCTTTGTTTTCAACAACTTATGCGTTTGGCTTCTCTAGCTTGTATTTGTATTCTGATTGTGAAGATTATTTCTGAATCTTTATTTTGTATATTGCCATGTCATTTAACATTTGAAAAGCTGGACAATATGATTGTGACTCAGCTGGTAAAGAATCTGCCTGTAATGCAGGAGACCTGGGTTTGATCCCTGGGTTTGGAAGATCCCCTGGAGAAAGGAAAGGCTACCCACTCCAGTATTCTGGCCTGGAGAATTCCATGGATTGTATAGTCCATTGGGTCGCAAAGCATTGGACACAACTGAGTGACTTTCACTTATGATTCCTTTGAGTTTGGTTTTCTTTTGTTTGAATGCAAATCAAAATGACATGGAACATTACAAGCATTTCTGCAATCTGCACTTTCCTTTATTTTTAACAAGATAAATCAAACATTAATTTCTTCCTTGGGATTACAATAAGGAGGCAACATGATGTGGAGTTTGGAAGTCAAGAGGACCTGTATTTGAACCTTGGTCCTGCCCCCTTAAAAATTTATATTGCAGTGCACATAATAGATAGCTATAATTATTACCATTACCCAAAAAAGCAGAAGTTTGAAGGAGAAAAGAAAATAAATATTTGAGAAAGGAAGGAGAAAGAAAAAAATTAGGAAAAGGAAAGGGAAAGTGAGGAAAGAATAAATTAGAATTTCAAGAGAAGCTAATTGGTAATTTATGCAAGAATCCTGAATCTTTGCCTTGGTTATTCCTCTGATTTTACTGTTTGTTCTTCCTTTTCTTTGCTTTCCTCTCTGGGGATGTTACATAAAATATCTCATCATTTTCCATCTCCTCTTGGGTAATATTTTATGAATACACAGAATTCATTAGTGGGATAAAGGAGCAACAAGCCAGTGAGGTAAATATAACTAGATCATAACATAATGGAAATCTAGTTGCTCAAGCCCAAAGACTTGACTTTACAACTTTTTTTCTGACTGTTAAAGTCACTTAATACATGACCCCACAGAAAGTTTAAAAACACAGGAAAGTACTAGGAAAAAGTTAAAATCACAGTAAATATGCCCACCCTGATATAACATGGGTAATTTTTTTTTTTCCAGTCTTTTTTCCCCCTAGTCTTTGTTCTCAAATACTGTCTTCTGATGTTTTAGTTTTCATTATGTCATGAGCATTTTCCATGTCATTTTTTCCAAAAATACCATTTTTATTGTGTGGGTGTATCTTAGTTCCATTTAACATTAATAAAACGTTAATATCACCTTCTACCCCAACTCATACCCCTACCCCAAATGTGTCCCCTCAGAATCCTGACAGAGCTGTAGAAAAAGGTAATATGGGCTTTAAGAGTTGGGTATTGTTATATGTGTCTCAATTTTACAAGTAAAGACTAACAGTATATATGAAAAATCTAAAAAGTTGGAAAAGATTGAGAAATGATACAGCCTTGTTCCCAACTATTCTTTTACTCTTCTTAGTTTATTACACCTGTCGTTTCAACATCAACTTCCACTGAAGCATAAGGAAAACTCTTCCCCTCAAGTTCTTTTTTGACTTAAATTTGTTCCTTTGCTTTAGCAAAGGCAAGGCCATGTCCTCCAGAAGAGAAAGATCACTTTGGCCAGAGACATGCTCAGGCCTTGACTTTTCCTTAGTCAGGGAGGCAATTTGCCAATGAAATTAACTAAATCATGTCTCAGCTGACTGCAAGTCAATGGTTTTCCCTCAAATTTGGTCCAACTTAGCCCAGACCTGACATAAAAATTAAAATGAAAACAAATTCAGGTGCTATTTTGAGCTTTGTTTGTTTATTTCAGAAAAGAAACTGTGGAATGCACATCTTCTTAATTCTCTGGAGACAGGAAATAGGGAGAGGCATCTCAAATATTTCAACTCCCTTAACTATTTTAATCTCATAAATACTATGCACTAAATATTTGTTGACAAATGAGTGGATAAATGAATAAATTTTAGCCTTAAATAATGTAGAGTTTGGAAACCAGGGAATAGGAGTCAGTTCTTGTGAACCCCAGTGACAGGAGTGTTAAGTTGAGATAATCATGAATGTCCATGTGTGTTGTAACAAGCAGAGTAAATGGAAAGCCATAGACCTCAGACCACATTTTTTTAGCCATGCCAACTTGGGCAAATGACTCAAATTCAATAAACCTGGTTTCTTACCAGTAAAACTAGGATAACATGAATTTAGGAAACTGCAAGTTTTAAAATGTGGTAATATGTGTAATACACATTGCAGATTAAATACTCTTCCTCAGGAATTAAAATTGTTTAAATTTGTCAAGAACTTTTAGGTGTAGATTAAGTTGTAATTATGTTTCAGGAACTCTTGATGCTACAGTTTAAAAAGTAGCATCAAGTAGCATACTTGTTTGTCTTTAATTTTTTCCCCTTTTTTCCCCTTTGCTGGTTTCTTCAAAACAGAATAACTTTCACTATTCGTGACATAGATATAAGGCAGAATAATAATTGGGAGACTGCTAGTATTTAACATCAAGGACATTTGGCAGGTGTTGATGAAATTTTGTGTTCAAACATTAATAGTTTTCATAAGTAAGAAATCAACTTCAGAGTTATGCTTCCTTAATGAAATGATTACCACCAAATAATTTTAAAAACATATTTTATTAATAAAAGTATAATGAACAAAAACCAATTGTAATGCTGAAATTGCTAAGGTGATATAAGTTTATTCAAAATAATTTTGCTTCCATTTACACCCTTACAAAGTGAATTTTTATTTTTTTCAAAATAAAGTGGAAATAAGCACCTAGACACACCCTCCTCAAGGACCTCACCCATCTTGAAGGCATGTAAACTCCTGCAGGAAATCTTCTAATATATACTAAGAAACTATCCCCCAAAGTCTTGCAACAGTTAATTCATGTACTGTACAAAGAATAGTCTTTGTGATAGTTTTTCTTCCAGATAGTTGCCATTATTTTTTCCTCCTGATACCATTCCCCCATCATACAGTGGAATTGATTTTTTATGTCATTCCCCCATGGAAAAGTGGAATTTTCCCTTCCTTCCCTTGAAACTGGGCTGGGTTGAGAGATTGGATTGACCAATAGAACACAGAGGAATGAAGCTCTGGGACTTTTGAAGCTAAGTAGTGGGTTGGTACAAAAGTAACTGTGGTTCTGGACCATGAATTTTAAACCATTATAACTAGGCTCAAATACATCTTTATTAATCAAAATATATTTGATTATGTTTTGATTATCACATTTTGCCAACGAGAAATATTTGTTTATTCCTGTAGTGTAAAAGCTCATGCTTTGGAATTCCACAAACTCTTGGAAAGCATTTTCTGCCTCCTGCTGGTTGTAGAAATGTTTTCCCTGCAGAAAGCTGTCAAGATGCTTGAAGAAGTGGTAGTTAGTTGGCAAGAGGTCAGGTGAAAAGAGCAGAAGAGGCAAAACTTCATAGCCCAGTTCATTCAACTTTTGAAGCATTGGTTGTGCGACATGCCATTGGGCATTGTCATGGAGAAGAATTGGGTCCTTTCTGTTGACCAATGCACGCTGCAGGCATTACAGTTTTTGGTGCATCTCGTCAATTTGCTGAGCATACTTCTCAGAGGTAATGGTTTCAGCAGGATTCAGAAAGCTGTAGTGGATTAGACTGGCAGCAGACTACCAGTGACCATGACCTTTTCTTGGTGCAAATTTGCTTTGGGAAGTGCTTTGGAGCTTCTTCTCAGTCCAGCCACTGAGCTGGTCATCACTGGTTGTCGTATGAAATCCACTTTTTGTCGCACATCACAGTCTGATCAAGAAACGGTTGATAGTTGTTGTGCAGAATAAGAGAAGACAGCACTTCAAAACGATTTTTTTTTGCAGTCAGCTCATGAGGCACTCAGCTATCGAGCTTTTTCACCTTTCCAATTTGCTTCAAATGCTGAATGACCATAGAACGGTCAACATTGAGTTCTTCAGCAACTTGTTGTATAGTTGGAAGAGGGTCAGCTCTCAATTGGTCATTGTTGGCTTCTGATGGCCAGCCACTCCATTCCTCATCTTCAAGACTCTTGTCTCCTTTGCAAAACTTCTTGAACCACCATTGCACTGTTCATTTGTGCCAAAGGAATCAAAACTTCTCCTGTGGTAGCTGGTTTCCCCTAGAGCATTTTAAGAGAAAGCAAAAGCATACCAAGCTGTAAGGCTTCTAATTATTAAGTCAGTACAGAGGTAATTGCAGTTTTGCATTGTTGGAATTTTGCCATTTGATATTGAAATGCATTCTTAAATAAGTGTGGTTATGTTATACATCATTTTAATGCATGTTTCTAGCGGTTTGTGTTTTGCTAATGACTTACTACTTGCTTTTTTTTTTTTTTATTTACTTTAGACTGTAGAGGGCTTCCCTGGTGGCTCAGCTGGTAAAGAATCCACCTGCAATTCAGGAGACCTGGTTTCAATCCCTGGGTTGGGAAGATCCCCTAGAGAAGGGAATGGATACCCACTCCAGTATTCTGGCCTGGACAGTTCCATGGACTGTATATATAGTCCATGGGGTCGCAAAGAGTTGGACACAACTGAGCGACTTTCACTCACTTAGACCAGTCAGATTCTTTGCCAGCTGAGCTATGAGGGAAGCCCTGAAACTATAGAAATGATGTAAGCAAATTAGAGCTACTTTTTTATTCAAATTCATTAACTGTTCCTGGGCCAAATGCATTGTTGATGTTGAGAGTTGTCTCTGTTGCTTTATGACCCATTTCGAACTCAAATAAAAACCTGTGTTCTGAGGTAATGCTCAAGTGAAGGTAACCTATGTTGTCATGTCTCATAAATGTATTTTTTATCATCGTTAAATATTTATGCATTTGTATCTTTTTGTATTGAATTTTTTAGCCTAAGTTGGTGACAGTAAATTAGAAATTAAAAGTCTAAAATCTTTAGATGTTTTTCAGCCTGACATGTCATTGATTAATGTAAATATTTAGAGTTTAGAAGGCACTAAAAAAATGACAACTTTATCTAGAAAACAAGGTAAACTGCTGCATAGTTACAATTGGTGTCTGTTATAACTAATGTAATTGCAATCAATTATCCTGTCAGTATTTTTTCTTTTTTTTCTTAAGGGAACCAGATATTGTGTTTTTATTTTCTGATAATCTCATTTTATTGTTCTACTTCAAAGGGTATTTGACTTCATTTTCAGACACATACTAAGAATAGATGAGTTCTCAAATAAGCCTGAGATTTGGGGACAAGATGGTGGCACAGAAAGAGCTTGAATTCACCTCCTCCCATATAAACACCAAAATCACAAGTAACTTCAAAAAAAAAAAAATGAGTAAAAAGACATTCTATATCTAAAGACAAAGATGAAGAAGAAACCACAGCAAGAGGATAAGAAGGTCATACTCACAATATTATCAAATCCCATACTTCCCAGGTGGGCAACCCACAAACTAGAGAAGCCCCCAGAGCACTTGACTTTGAAGGGCAAAGGGGCTTGAATCATAGTTTGAGAGAAAAGCTATGACACACCTAAACAGTATTTTAAACACCAGAGACACCACTCTGTTGACAAAGGTCCATCTAGTCAAAGCTATGGTTTTTCCAGTAGTCATGTATGGATGTGAGAGCTAGACCATAAAGAAGGCTGAGTACTGAAGAATTGATGCTTTTGAACTGTAGTGCTGGAGAAGACTCTAGAGAGTCCCTTGGACTGCAAGGAGATCAAAGCAGTCAATCCTAAAGGAAATCAGCCCTGAATATTCATTGGAAGGACTGATGCTGAAGCTGAGCATCAATACTTTGGCCATCTGATGCAAAGAGCCAACTTACTGGAAACAACCCTGGGGGTGGGAAAGATTGAGGGCAGGTGAAGATGAGGGTGACAGAGAATGAGGTGGTTGAATGGCATTACCAACTCAATGGACATGAATTTGAGCAAACTCCAGGAGAGACTGAAGGACAGGGAAGCTTGGCGTGCTGCAGTTTATGGGGTTGCAAAGAGTCAGACACTACAGAGCAACTAAACAACAACACAGACATAAAAGGAGAACTTGACAGTAACACAATAATAGTGTGGGACTTTAACATTTCATTTACACCAATGGACAAATCATTCAGACAGAATAAGGAAACACAGGCCTTAAATGACACAATAGACCAGCTCTACTGAATTGAATATTCCATTCAAAGGCAGCAGAATACCCATTATTTTCAGGAGATCATAGAACATTCTGCAGGATAAATCACATGCTGGGCCAAAAAGCAATCCTAGGTAAATTTAGGAAAATGAAGATCATATCATGGATAAATTCTGACCACAATGATATGAGATTAGAAATCAACTACAAGAAAAACTTCAAAGAAACACAAACACAGATGCTAAACAACATGCTACAAAATAACCAATGGATCACAGATGAAATCAAAGAGGAAATCAAAAATATCTAAAGATAAGTGAAAACAAAAGTACCACAATGTAAAACCTGTCAGTTTAGTGCAGTCGCTCAGTCACGTCCAGCTCTTTGCAACCCCATGGACTGTAGCACATCAGGCTTCCCTGTCCATCACCACACTGGAGCTTGTTCAAACTCATGTCCATCAAGTCATTGATGCCACCCAAACATTCCATCCTCTGTCAATCCCCTTCCCTCCTGCCTTCAGTCTTTCCCAGCATCAGGGTCTTTTCCAAGGAGTCAGTTCTTTGCATTAGATAGCCAAAGTATTGGAGTTTCAGGTTCAGAATCAGTCCTTCCAATGAATATTCAGGACTGATTTCCTTTATGATTGACTAGTTTGATCTCCTTGCAGTCCAAGGACTCTCAAGAATCTTCTCCAATAAGTCAGTTCAAAAGCATTAATTCTTAGGTGCTCAGCTTTCTTCATGGTCCAACTCTCACATCCAGACATGACTGCGACTTCACTTTACTTTGCTTTACTGGAAAAACCATGACTTTGACTAGACAAGCCTTTGTCGACAAAGTAATGTCTCTGCTTTTTAATATGCTATCTAGGTTTGTCATAGCTTTTCTTCCAAGGACCAAGTGTCTTTTAATTTCATGGCTATAGTCACCATCTGCAGAGATTTTGGAGCCCAAGAAAATAAAGTTGGTCCCTGTTTCCATGGTTTCCCCATCTATTTGCCATGAAGTGATGGGACTGGATATCATGATCTTAGTTTTTTGAATGTTGAGTTTTAAGGCAGCTTTTTCACTCTCCTTTCATCTTCATCAAGAAGCTCTTTAGTTCCTTTTCACTTTCTGCCATAAGGGTGGTGTCATCTGCGTATCTGAGGTTATTGATATTTCCCCTGGCAATCTTGATTCCGGCTTCTGCTTCATCCAGCCTGGCATTTCACATTTTGTACTCTGCATATAAGTTAAATAAACAGCATGACAATATACAGCCTCAATATACTCCTTTCCCAATTTGGAACCAGTCCATTGTTCCAGGTCCAGTTCTAACTGTTTCTTCTTGATCTGCACACAGATTTCTTAGGAGGCAGGTCAGGTGGTCTGGTATTCCCATCTCTTTCGGAATTTTTCATAGTTTGTTGTGATCCACAGTTAAAGGTTTTGGCGTAGTCAATAAAGCAGAAGTAGATGTTTTTCTAAAACTTTCTTGCTTTTGCTGTGATCCAACGGATGTTAGCCATTTGATCTCTGGTTCCTCTGCCTTTTCTAAATCCAGCTTGAACATCTGGAAGTTCATGGTTCACATACTGTTGAAGCCTGACTGGGAGAATTTTGAGGATTACTTTGCTAGCATGTGAGATGAGTGCAGTTGTGCAGTAGTTTGAGCATTCTTTGGCATTGCCTTTCTTTGGGATTGGAATGAAAACTGACCTTTTCCAGTTCTGTGGCCACTGCTGAGTTTTCCAAATTTGCTGGCATATTGAATGCAGCACTTTCACAGCATCATCTTTTAGGATTTGAAGTAGCTCAACTGGAATTCCATCATCACCACTAGCTTTGTTCATAATGATACTTCCTAAGGCCCACTTGACTTTGCATTCCAGGATATCTGGCTCTAGGTGAGTGAACACACCATCGTGGTTATCTGGGTCATGAAGATCTCTTTTGTATAGTTCTTCTGTGTATTCTTGCCATCTTTTCTTAATATCTTCTGCTGCTGTTAGGTCCATACCATTTCTGTCCTTTATCGAGCCCATCTTTGCATGAAATGTTCCCTTGGTATCTCTGATTTTCTTGACGAGATCTCTAGTCTTTCTCATTCTGTTGTTTTCCTCTATTTCTTTGCACTGATCACTGAGGAAGGCTTTTTCATCTCTCCTTGCTATTCTTTGGAACTCTGCATTCAAATGGGTGTACTTTCCTTTTCTCCTTTGCCTTTCACTTCTTTTCTTTTCATAGCTATTTGTAAGGCCTCTTCAGGCAACCATTTTGCCTTTTGGCATTTCTTTTTCTTAGGGATGGTCTTGATCACTGCCTCCTGTACAATGTCATGAACCTCTATCCATAGTTTTTCAGGTACTCTGTCTATTAGATCTAATCCCTTGAGTCTATTTGTCTCTTCTACTGCATAATCATAAGGGATTTGATTTAGGTCATATTTGAATGATCTAGTGGTTTTCCCTACTTTCTTCAATTTAAGTCTAAATTTTGTAATAAGGAGTTCATGATCTGAGCCACAGTCAGCTCCCGGTCTTGTTTTTGCTGATTGTATAGAGCTTCTCCATATTTAATTGCAAAGAATATAATCAGTCTGATTTCAGTATTGAAATCTGGTGATGTCCCTGTATAGAGTCATCTCTTGTGTTGTTGTAAGAGGATGTTTGCTATGAACAAACCTGTGGGACATAACAAAACCAATTCTAAGAGGAAACTGTATGGCGGTACAGTCTTACCTCAGAAAACAAGAATAATCTCAAATAGACAACCTAGCCTTTCACCTAAAAGCAACTAGAGAAATGAGAACAAACAAAACCCAAAGTTAGTAGAAAAAAAAAAAATTCATGAAAATCAGAACAAAAATAAATGAAGTAGACACTAAAGAAAAAAAATATATATATAAAAGATCAGCAGACCTAAAAGCTGGTTCTTTGAAAAGATAAAAAAAAATTGATAAAAATTTAGCCAGACTTATCAAAACAAAACAAAGTGGGGGCCCAAATCAATAAAATTAGAAATGAAAAAGGAGTAGTTACAGCTGACATCACAGAAATACAAAGCAGCATAAGAAACTAGTATAAGCAACTCTGTGTCAATAAAAGGAACAACCTGGAAGAAACAGACAAACTTTAGAAAGGTACAATCTTCAAAGATGAACCAGAAAGATATATAAAATATGAACAAGCAAGTTACAAGTACTGAAATTGAAATATTTGATTTTAAAACTCCCAATAAATAAAAGTCTAGGACTAAGAGGCTTCACAGGAGAATTCTATCACACATTTAGAAAAGCGGCAACACCTATCCTTATCAAACTATTACAAACAACTGCAGAGGAAGGAACACTTCCACATTCATCCTGTAAGACCTGGTACTAAAACCAGATAAATATATCACCAAAAAAAGAAAATTACCAGCTAATATCACTGATGAACATAGACACAAAGAACTCAACAAAATACTAGCAAACTAAATCCAACAGTACATGAAAAGTATAATACACCATGATCAAGTGGGATTTATCCCAGGGATGCAAGGATTTTTCAATATACACAAATCAACCAATGTGATACACCACATTAATAAGTTGAGAATAAAAAACAGAGATGATCATCACAACAGATGCAAAAAAAACTTCTCCTAAAATTCAACATCTGTTTATAATTAAAAAAAAATACTCTCCAGAAAGTATGCATAGAGGAAACATACCTTGACATAATAAAGACCATATAAGACAAACCCACAGCTAACATCATACTCACTGCTGAAAACCTGAAAGCATTTTTCTCTAAAATCAGAATCAAAAAAAGGATGTCCACTGTCACCACGAAAACCAATGAAACTTATGCTTTATTCAATATAGTTTTGGTAGTCATAGCCACAGCAATCAGAGAAGAAAAAGGAATAAAAGGAATCCAAATTGGAAAAGAAGAAGTAAAACTGCCATGTTTCCGGATGACATGTTTCTATACATAGTAAAGCCTAAAGATGCTATCAGAAAGCTACTAGAGCTCATCAATGAATTTGGTAAAGTTGCAAGATATAAGATTAATACATAGAAATCTGTTGCATTTCTATACACTAACAATGAAAGCTCAAAAAGAGAAATTAAGGAAATGATCCCATTTACCATCACACCAAAAAGAACAAAATATCTAGGAATAATCCTACCTTAGGAGACAAAAGACATAAACTCCAAAACTGTAAGACACTGATAAAAGAAATCGAAGATGATGCAAACAGAAGGAAAGAAACACCATGTTCTTGGATTGGCGGAATCAATATTGTCAAAATGACTGTACTACCTAAGGCAATCTACAGATTCAATTCAATCATTTGCAGTCCCTGTCAAATTACCAATGGCATTTTTCACAGAACTAGAAAATGTTTAAGTTTGTATGAAAACACACAAGAAAGACCCAAGTAGCCAAAGCAGTCTTGAGAAAGAAAAATGGAGTTAGAAGCATCAAGCTCCCTGACATCAAACTATGCGCCAAAGCTACAGTCATCAAAAGTACAGTATGGTACTGGAACAAAAGTAGAAATACAGATCAGTGGAACAGGATAGAAAGCCTTTCAATAAATGGTGCTGGGAACTGGCCAGCTGCATGTAAAAGTATGAAATTAGGACTTCCTTGGTGGTCCAGCGGTTGACAGTTTGCCTGTCAGTGCAGGGGACACACGTTCCGTCTCTGGTCTGGGAAAATACCACATGCCAAGGAGCAGTTAAGCCTGTGCATAACAACTACTGAACCAGGGCTCTAGAGCCTATAAGCCACAACTGCTGAGCCAGCACAGCATACAACAGCTCCTAAAGCCTGAGCACGTGGAGCCATGCTCCACAACAAGAGAAGCCAGCGCAATGAGAAGCCCATGGACCACAAGGAAGAGTAGCTTCTGCTTGCTGCAACTAGAAAAAGCCCATATACAACAAGACCCAGAGCAGCCACAAAAAATAAATACCTTTAAAAAAAAAAAAAAGAATAGAATTAGAATATTCTCTAATATTCTCTACCCCATATACAAAGATAAACACAAAATTTATTAAAGACCTAAATGTAAAACCAGATTTTGTTAAACTCCTAGAGGAAAACATAGGCAGAACATTCTTTGACAGAAATTACAGCAAAATTGCTTGGGTCCACCTCCTGTAGTAAAGGAAATAAAAATAAACAAATAGGACCAAATTAAACTGAAAAGCTTTGCACAGGAAAGGAAATCATAAAACAAAAACAACTTACAGAAGGGGAAGAAATATTTGCAAATGATGCAACTGACAAGGGATTAATCTCCAAAATATATAAACAGCTTGTGCAACTCAATCTTAAAAAAACACCACCTAATAACGCAATCAAAAATGGCAGAATATCTAAGTAGATATATCTCCAAAGAAGACATTCAGGTGGCCAACAGGCACATGAAAAGATGCTCAACATCACTAATTATTCAGTTCAATCGCTCAATCGTGTCCAACTCTTTGCGACCCCATGAATTGCAGCACACCAGGCCTCCCTGTCCATCACCAACTCCCGGAGTTCACTCAGACTCACATCCATTGAGTCAGTGATGCCATCCAGCCATCTCACCCTCTGTCGTCCCCTTCTCCTCCTGCCCCCAATCCCTCCCAGCATCAGAGTCTTTTCCAATGAGTCAACTCTCCACGTAAGGTGGCCAAAGTACTGAAGTTTCAGCTTTAGCATCATTCCTTCCAAAGAAATCCCAGGGCTGATCTCCTTCAGAATGGACTGGTTGGATCTCTTTGCAGTCCAAGGGACTCTCAAGAGTTTTCTCCAACACCACAGTTCAAAAGCATCAATTCTTCAGCGCTCAGCGTTCTTCACAGTCCAACTCTCACATCCATACAAATCAAATCTGCAATGAGGTATCACCTCACAGAGGTAAGAATGGTCATCATCAAAACATCTGCAAATAATAAATGCTGAAGAAGATATGGAAAAAAGAAACCCTCCTACACTATAGTTGGGAATGTAAATTGGCACAGCCACTATGAGAAACAGTATGGAGGTCATTTAAAAAACTGAAAATAGAACAACAAAATGATCCTGGAGTCCCACTCTTGGACATATATCTGGAGAAAACTCTAACTCAAAAAGATAAATGCACCCAAATGTCCATTGCAGCATTATCTACAATGGCCATGACATGGAAGCAACCAGAGTTTACTGACAGATGAATGTATAAAAAAAGATGTGATGTATATACACACGATGGAATATTACTCAGCCATTAAAAAGAATGAAATAATTTCATTTGCAGCAACATGGATGGACCCTGAGATTGTCATACTAAGTGAAGTAAACCAGAGAAAGACAAATATCATGTGATAAATGTTTTTATGTGGAATCTTAAAATGATACAGATGAGCTTATTTAACAAAAGAGCACTAGACTCACAGACATAGAAAACAAATTTATGGTTACCAAAGGGGTAAAGGGGGGATAAATTAGTAGTTTGGAATTAAAAAATACACACTGTACTAGTGATAAAGAACTCAACTGCCAGTGGAGACATAAGAGATGCAGGTTCGACTCGTTGGTTGGGAAGATCTGGAGAAGTGCATGGCAACCCACCCCAGTATTCTTGCCTGGAGAATCCCATGGACAGAGGAACCTGGTGGGCTACGTCCGCAGGGTCACAAAGAGTCGGACACGACTGAAGCGACTTAGCACACACATATATAAAACAGATAATCAATAGAACCTACTGTATAGCACAGGGAACTATGCTCAATGTCTTGTAATAACCTGTAATGGAAGAGAATGTTAGGGTAGCTTTGGTACCTAACGATTCAGATTTTATTTTTTTTAATTAAAATAGTATTGAAATATAGTTGATTTATATTGTGAATTAACTATATATATTATACATATATATGAATTCAGTTATATATTATTGTTATATAGTTATAGTTATATAGTTATTGTATATAATAATATAGTTATATAGTTATATATAATAACATAGTTATATAATATATATTATATAATATAGTTATATAGTTAAATTATATAGTTATTATATTATAACTATAATATATAGTTATTCAGTTATATATATATTCTTAGGGATTCGTATATATAATATATATAGTTGATTTACAATATTTAAATATTGTTTAAATTTTAAAAAGCTGAATACTTAGGTGCCAAAGCTGCCCTATGAGTTTGAACTTTGGAGGAAAAAAAAAGAGAATAGATAAGCCTGGGTTTGATGAAATAGGTTAATCTAAATATATTGTTTGCAGTTTTGTAGTCACTTTACAGTTTTTCTTAAAATCTTTCAAATCAAGGTTGAAAACTAAGCAGTTGTTTTAATCCACTGTGTTCCCAGATAGCAGAAAGAACTTCCAAGCTTCCTTTTCTTTTATGTTTTGGTAACTTCTGCCTCCAAAATCTTAAACCATTTGGACACTGTGCTTACTGGTTTAATACTTTAGGTCTTGGTAGAGGTGCTGTTTTTCTCTACAAATTTCTTCTTTGTCATGTGTGAAGCACAAGAGAGAATGAACATATAACTGTTGTTTTGAAATCGATCTGAGGGTAGATCCACTTCAAAAGCTTAGGGTCCAGCTTTGAAGTTTACTTCACTTCAAAAGCTTTGCCTTGAAGTGTGTTATAGAAAGAAATGCACACCAAGACAACCTGAATTTTAAGGTTTTTTGAGAATTACTTCCTGTAGAGAAAAATAAAAACAAAATAATAAATGAGGGAAAACCAGCCTGAAAGTAAACTTGAAGAGATGTAGAAATAAATTTTTTCTTTATCCAAAAAAAAAAAAAAAATCATATGTTTACTTTGCATAAGTTTTAGCCTACTTTTTCTTCAAGGCTTATTCTACTAATAATTTTAAAAGATTTTTCATTCTAAATAAAATAATATTGTAAACAGTTTGAGTATTTTTTAATCTAATAAAATTTAAAGTAATATTAAATAGAGACCACAACTTGGAGTCAAGGATAATAAAGAATAGTGCCATTTCTCTTTGTCTTGTAAAAAGTTTAAAGTGTTACTTTATGAAATGAGGAACAGAAAAAGAGGTAGTATAAAAGATACCTGTCATTTTATTTTCTTTAGAAGTTTCACTTAAACTAAGGCACTTCCTTAAAGATAAGGTGTTTTCTGTTTTATTCGCTGATGTATGTATTTCACTAGGTTAATGCCAGCCACATTGTAGGTACTCAAAAAACATTTACTAAATAAATGAATGTATCAGAGTGAACTAGAGAGGATGCAGAGCCTCAGTATTTTTTTTTTCCTTTCATCTGCAAATTCAGATAATAATACACATTTCATGTGACTAGCACTTTCACTTTCATACCCTTCAAACTAGCAGTTCCATTCTTAGACATATACTTTTAACTATAGACAATCTTGCACATGTGAACAAAAAAAATTTTTGTAGCAGCATAAAATAATAATAGCCAAACTGAAAACTACTAAACCATACCTTGACTAAAGAGCAGACAGATAAATTGTAGTATAATTATATAAATGGAATAATTTACAGCAATGGCAATTAATGAATAAAATCTATGTATTTTGGCTAAATCTTTATAATATTAGATTTAGAGATATAATCAAATCCATAAGGACTACTACTACTTTGTTTTAATTAAAGTTTAAAAGTAAATTACAATATTGAAGTATTTTTAATTATTAAAATGGAAAAGTAAGGCAAGGAATGATAAGCACAGAAGTTCAAAATAATTTCAACAGGATGGGAAGAAACAAATGCAGGAAATAAAGAGAACCATAATGATGAAAATTGTACCATAACTCTTGAATTGAATCCTGGATAGGAGGGTACCAATTATATTATTAAATAAATAAATCCAAAGGCCAATGATTAAATTATGTAATAAACAAGGATGATCACTAACATCAGGGCTGTACACTGACCATGCTAATTTAGAAAAGAAAATAATAGAAAAAGGATTAAATTTTTTGATAAGATTGCAAAAGTCAAATTTGTTGTGAAAATTATTAAATCATATATAATCAGAAATATTAAGAAATCATTTGAGTTGTTTTTACTCTAAATACATATGTGCATATAAAGGCAGAATATTGTTAACTTTAAGATAAAATCAATTTATTTTCATAATTTTAACTTTAAGTCTCAAACTTTTTTTCTGTTTGTTGCTTTGTTCAAAATGGTAAATTTTGATTGGTCCTTTTCTAGAACCAATAATCTTAAATTAATATGTGTTGGAAAGAGCTTCCTCATATTAGTCCAAAATCTGCCCTTTGCAGTTTCTCTGTTGCTCAGGTTCTGTGTTTTGGTATGCTTCCCTACTTATTTGAAACAACCTTGCTTCTAGATTTCTACCATCTCCTTTATAAATCTTACTCTGAGTACCCTAATACTCAGTGATTGCTGTCTTTTATGAATCCTTGTCTGCATCAGTGAGTTGATCATTCAAATTTTTAATTGAACTTATGTGCTCATTCCTGGCCTCCTCAACTACATTATAAGCTAGTTGAGGGCTACAGACTTAACGTGTTTATATCTCATATTTGGAGTGTCAGACACTCATGTTTCCTCCCATCCAAGTCCTTCCCAGTAAAGAATGGATACTGGAAGATGTATAGAGATACAAAATCCAGTTTTATTTGTGATGATCTCCTTGGAAGAAAAGTTATGACCAACCTAGATAGCATATTGAAAAGCAGAGACATTACTTTGCCAACAAACGTCCGTCTAGTCAAGGCTATGGTTTTTCCAGTGGTCATGTATGGATGTGAGAGTTGGACTGTGAAGAAAGCTGAGTACCAAAGAATTGATGCTTTTGAACTGTGGGTGTTGGAGAAGACTCTTGAGAGTCCCTTGGACTGCAAAGAGATCCAACCAGTCCATTCTAAAGGAGATCAGCCCTGGGTATTCTTTGGAAGGAATGATGCTATAGCTGAAACTCCAGTACTTTGGCCACCTCATGCGAAGAGTTGACTCATTGGAAAAGACTCTGATGCTGGGAGGGATTGGGGGCAGGAGGAGAAGGGGATGACAGAGGATGAGATGGCTGGATGGCATCACTGACTCAATGGACATGAGTTTGAGTGAACTCCGGGGGATGATGATGGACAGGGAGGCCTGGCATGCTGCGATTTACGGGGTCGCAAAGAGTCGGACACGACTGAGCGACTGAACTGAACTGAAAAACTTAAAAAGAAAAAACTGATAAAGCTAGGTTGGAGAATGTAACTGAAACCTGAGGCCACACTGGGAGCTCTTGAAAACAGGTGAGTCTTCAAAGTATTTGCAACTAGAGAAAATGGAAAATGTCAGACTTTCCCTCCTCTGTCCTTGGTCTCTTAAAAAGCCCCTCGCAGGGATGCTGTGGTGTGGAGAATAGTCGTGCAGGACCATCCTGCATGAGCACAGAGTACAGGCGCTTCCCAAGAGGGAGGTTTCCCATTGTCAGATAACAGCACCAACCAATAAAATTGTTAGTACAACTAATTAGGTGAAAAGAAGAAGAAACTGAAGTGTTCACTGCACTAGCCCCACATTCACTGGCAAAGGAGTAGCACTCTTCTCTGATAGAAATGCCAGGGAGAACACGAGCATCCTCTGTTGAATGAATGGATGAAATGCAAATGTTCATGAGACAAAAGGCAAATTGTGATAAGGGAAGCCCCTGTACAAAGAGAAATAAACACAGGTATTCTTGATGCAAGTGATACCTGACCTACAACCTTATTGGTGCCTTGTACAACAGCTGCAAATCAAAATATTGTACACTGGGCTAGTATCCCATATACATACAATATTAGAAGCTGAATTTTCATGTCTGGAAACAGTTTATATACAAAGAAATGAATATAAACCATAAATAGATATTTTTACAAATAACTGAATATAAAGCTAAATATAAATATTGCTAAATCCTATAGAAAATCAATCCTGAATATTCATTGGAAGGATTGATGATGAAGCTGAAGCTCCAATACTTTGGCCACCTGATGAGAAGAGCCAACTCATTAGAAAAGACCCTGATGCTGGGAAAGAATGAAGGCAGGAGGAGAAGGGGATGACAGAGGACAAGATAATTGGATGGCATCACTGACTCAATGGACATGAGTTTGAGCAAGCTCCAGGAGATGGTGAAGGACAGGAAAGCCTGGCGTGCTGCCATCCATGGAGTTGCAAAGAATCAGACATGACTGAGAGATTGAACAACAACAACAATAAATATTGCAGGGCTTGGCGGGGGAAGGTGAACTAGGTGAGGCTTTCTCAAATATATATCCAAGAATATGTATCTTTCCTGATCAGTCTTCCCTACAAAAGACAAAGACATTCTTTTCCTCCAAGGAACTTTGATCTGCATTCAAAATTAAGGTCATCTTTTCTACAGTTATCATTGCCCATGCAATGTCCATAAATGTGTTCAGAAGTTTTTGAAAAATAAATGGTAAGAGAATGAGGGAGTGGAGGAGGGAAGAGATGGCAGTTTCCATAGTGACTTCTTTACTGTGACCAATAGATGTATTCAGTGGAACAGTCATTCATTCTGGGTCACATTCTTTAGACTGTCATCCATAAATAAGAGTTAGGATCAGTATTATAAATAGCATAAAAGCAGAAGTGGAGGGACTGTTAGATCAAACTATTTATGAATGTCCTATGCCAGTAAGTGACTTAAGATGTGCATATTTGTTCATTTCCTAGTCTCTTTTTTATTTAATTGACTAAAATATTTTAAATGGAAAATTCTACACATTTTTGCTTTTCAGACACTGAAAACTAATGACTCTTAGTTTCTCACTTCTAGTAAAGTAATAAATCCCACAATCTATTTGAGGTGGAGAGAGAGGAGTTTCAAGTATCTTCAGCTGACAGTGAAGTAGCCATATGTATAAAGCCAAGGGATGTAAAAAAAAAAAAAAGTGATAACATCAGTAGGTCCTTCTATGTCATTTAGCTTCACTGGGATAAGTGATCAAATAAATACAGAACTGGAATCAGAGTTGCATCATTAAATTTTCCACCCTTCACAGTTTTGTGGCAGCCATCTACCATAGCAAAAGAAGGAGAGGAGTTACTTAGTGACTTAAATCAACTTATAAGCTCTGTCAAAAGTAAGAATATAATCATCTATTTGCAGTTCTTAAGCTTTTTGGCTCGTTCAGTAGACCTCTTCAGCTGTGTTATTTATAGAGGATGCCTTTCCTGAGAGCACAGTTCTTTACATTCAGGCACAAAGAGAAGCAATATTAGAACCAGCAATGACAGCAATGCTATGTAAACATCAATTTAGTAATTTTCTCCTATAGATTACCAGTTTTATCATAGAAATCCATCAAGCACTTACAGAAGTATAAAATATCTCCACTGAACATTGTAAGGGAAGACAATAAGGAAAGCACAGAATCTCCAAGGAGTTTACAAACGAGTCCAGAAGTGATAATACAAAAGTATGGCAGCTGGCATTTATGGAAACTGAAAGATAATCTATGAAATAACACCTGCATTAAAGAGGAACTTTTAAGGAAAATTATTAAATGCTAAGCACTGAGTAACACTGAAGACACTGCATGCCAATATCTGTGGGATATCACTAAAGCAGTACTCAAAGAAATGTTATATGTGCTACTGTATAGCACAGGGAACTCTACTCAATATTCTGTAATGACCTATATAGAAAGGATATAAAAAAGAATAGAGCAGATACATATATGTATAACTTATTCACTTTGCTGTACAGCAGAAACTAACACAACATTGTAAACCAACTATATTCCAATAAAGGTCAATTTTAAAAAGAAATGTTATAGTTTAAAAATTTTAAATAAGGGAGCTACATGTCCAAATTGAGAAGAGATAAAAAGTAATGAATAAGCCCAAAAGAAAAAGGAACTAATTGACAGTTATAAGGGCTCAATGAATTAGAAAACAAAAGAATCAAAACGCAATAAATTACACAAAAATTAGATTCTTTGACAAGCTTAATAAGATGGGGAAAAAAGGAGTTAAAATATATAATAAAAGGGAGAAATAATGTATCAAAATGTAAAAGGTACTTTAAAATAATAAAAAGATAACATGAAAAAGCATACACTGGTAATCTAGAAGAAATGGACATAAGTTTGAAAAAATAAAAGATGCCCAAATTGGAAGAAATAGAAAGCTTGAAAAAAAAAAAAAAAGAAAGAAATAGAAAGCTTGAACAGATCCAGAAAATTGTACAAGTGAATTCCACCCAACATTAACGTAACAAATGACCTACCACAGGGAAAAAAAAAAAAAACTGTTCGAAAAAAGACAGTAAGTAAAGTAGTCCTCTTTATCTTATGAGGTCAAAGTAGTCTTGATTCCAAAGTTAAAATATAAAAATAAGAAGAAATGAAGAGTACAGGACCATTTCACTTAAAAATGTAGATGCAAAATCATCCTAAATAAAATATTAACTGAATAGAATGGTTTTATTTTAAAATATAGTCCTACATAATAATAAAATGAAATTCAGTACAAGAACAGAAATAAATCTCAGAAAAATCAATGTGATTCACCACATTAATTATGGAAGAGAAACCACACGGTAAACCCAGAAAACTTTTTGATACAACTTAACAAATTAATTTCTAATTATTACAAATTAATAACAATAGAATTCCTTTGACCTTATAAAAACTATTTACCAAAAACCTCTGCAAATATCATGGGTAAACAGAAACTTTATATTCATGTGTGTTAGTTAATTCTTTGGGTACAATTCCTTCTAGGCATGATAGAGAAGCTGTACTAGACTTGCTGGAGGAGGAAATTGCAACCCACTCCAGTATTCTTGCTTAGAGAATTCCATGGACAGAGGAGCCTAGCAGGCTACAATCCATGGGGTCACAAAGAGTTGGACAGGACTGAGCAACTGAGCACGTATGCACCAGACTTGGCTTCACAACAAATATAGCTATAAGTAAGAAGATTAAAATCAATAATAAAACAGATAAGATATGTGAATGACTTATTTAAGATAAGAAAAAGAATGTCCTTAGTATACTAGAGAAGTTTTGTTTCCACAGTGGTTAGTATAGCATCTGGCATAAAATACATGCTCAGTAAATATTTTTAGAATGTATGATCATTGGTACGCCAAAGTCTTGGCCAGCATACTAAGAAGAGAAAAAAAAAGTGTTCTTGTAAGTATTGGGGAAATAATACAGTTTAGCATCATATGCATATGATTTCATCTTTTACAGAGAAACCTCAAGCGAATCAATATACTGCACAAACTAATTGTTTAATTGTTGTTCAGTTGCTCAATCATGTGCAACTCTTTGTGACCCCATGGACTGCAGCACACAAGGCTTCCCTGTCCTTCACCATCTCCTGGAGCTTGCTCAAACTCATGTCCATTGAGTCCGTGATGCCGTCCAACCGTCTCATCCTCTGTCATCCCCTTCCCTTCCTGGCTTCAGTCTTTCCCAGCATTAGGGTCTTTTCTAATGAGTCAGCTCTTCACATCAGGTCACCAAAGTATTGGAGCTGGAGCTTCAGCAGCATCATCAGTCCTTCCAATGAATATTCAGGGTTGATTTCCTTTAGGATTGACTAGTTTGATCTCCTTGCAGTCCAGGGGACTCCCAAGAGTCTTCTCCAACATCACAGTTCAAAGACATCATTCCTTTGGCACTCAGCCTTGTTTATGGTCCAACTCTCACATCCATACATGACCACTGGAAAAACCACAGCTTTGACTATACAGACCTTTGTTGGCAAAGGAATGTCTCTGCTTTTTAATATGCTGTCTAGGTTTGTCATGCTTTTCTTCCAAGGAGCAAGCGTCTAGAACTAATGCAAATTTATATGATATCAATCTACATAAATTGTGTTCTCCTATGCCAGCAATATCAAATTAGGAAATACAATGGATACTAAGCTACATATCAGCTTTTGTTCAGCTACATATACGAGGGGGAAAAAAAGTCACTTATAGCGTCTAAACCCGGGTTTGCCAGTCCCTCCTCCAGTGGACCACGTTTTGTCAGAACTCTTACACCATGACCCGCCTGTCTTGGGTGGCCCTGCACGGCATGGCCCATAGCTTCCTTGAGTTACACCAGCCTGTGATCCATGTGATCATTTTGGTTAGATTTCCATGATTTTGGTTTTCATTCTGGAGGCTATGACATTATAGTTCTTGCTTCCTGATGAGAGGGGACTGTTGGTGGGGAAAACCGGGTCTTGCTTTCATGGGCAGGGCCATGCTCAGCAACTCTACTTATTTAACTTCTATGTGGAGTGTGTGTGTTAGTCACTCAGTCGTGTGCAACTCTTTGTGACCCCACAGACTATAGCCTGCTAGGCTCCTCTTCCATGGAATTCTCCAGGCTAGATAGTGATATTTCTTCTGGAAATCTGGAATCGAGATTGCCAGAAGAAATATCAACAACCTCAGATATGCAGATGATACCACCCTAATGGCAGAAAGTGAGGATGAACTAAAGAACCTTTTGATGAGGGTGAAAGAAGACAGTGAAAAAGGTGGCTTTAAAACTCAACATTCAAAAAACGAAGATCATGGCATCCAGTCTCATCACTTCCTGGCAAATAAATGGGGGAAAAGCAGAAACAGTGACAGATTTTATCTTCTTGGGCTCCAAAATCACTGTGGATGGTGACTGCAGCATGAAATTCAAAGATGCTTGCTCTTTGGAAGAAAAGCTGTGACAAACCTAGATACTGTATTAAAAAGCAGAAACATCACTTTGCCGACAAAGGTCTGTATAGTGAAAGCTATGGTTTTTCCAGTAGTCGTGTTTGGATGTGAGAGTTGGACCATAAAGAAGACTGAGCAACAAAGAATTGATGCTTTTGAATTGTGGTACTGAAGAAGACTCTTGAGAGTCCCTTGGACAGCAGAAGATCAAACCAGTCAATTCTAAAGGAAATCAGTCCTGAATATTCATTGGAAGGACTGATGCTGAAGCTCCAATAGTTTGGCTACCTGACGTGAAGGGCTGACTCATTGGAAAAGACCTTGATGCTGGGAAAGATTGAAGGTGGAAGGAGAAGAGGGTGACAGAGGATGAGATGGTTGGATGGCATCACCAACTCAATGGACTTGAGTTTGAGCAAACTCCAGGAGATGGTGAAGGACAGAGAAGACTGGCATGCCACAGTCCATGGGTTTGCAAAGAGTTGGACACAACTGAGCAATTGAACAACATCAAAAGGGGTTACAACTCAAAATAAGAAAAACAAACAACCCAATTAAAAAAGAGGAAGAAGACTTGAGTAAATATTTTTCCAAAGACATACAGGTGGTCAGCAGGTACATGAAAAAATGCTCTGTATGTGATACTGTACTTAAAACTTGAGATAGTAGCAGGACCAAGGGGAAATACATTGTAACAGGAAATGACATGTTTAGAGGCATAGATGGAGCAAGCATAAAAGGCAAAAGTGAAGCCCTACAAGAGACTGGGACTTTGTGTGTGTGCTCAGTCGGTAGACCGTATCTGACTCCTGTGACTCCATGCACTATTGCCCACCAGGTTCCTCTGTCCATGGGATTTTTTAGTCAAGAATATTGGAGTGGGTTGCCATCTTCTCCTGGAGGGGATCTTCCTAACCCAAGGATCAAAGTCATGTCTCCTGAATCTCCTGCATTGGCAGGAGAATACCACTGAGCCACCTGAGACATAATGTAACCAAGAAGGAGGACGCACAAAATGGAATCATGAGCTCAGATACCAGTTTTGAACTTAGCAAGGACAAGGGACAATTCTTACCTAGAAAAGAAGTGGGAAAGCTAAGACATCCACAGTGATCCAGAATTCAGTCTTATCTATAAAACTGAAGCTGAGGTTATTGTCAAGAAAGAGATGGACAGAGATGAGTTAAAAATATTTAAAAAAGCAGAAAATCTTTTTGAAATCTTGCTATCTACCATAAATATTTCATCAGCCCTGTCTTGATATTTGAAAATGAATATTATATTTAGAAAAATATTGAGAGGCTGAATCTCACCCCATGGTTAGTACCCTGCAGTTTCCCAAGCTGATTTTGCAAACAAGCACTTCATTCATTCAGTCGGCAGTATATGTACTACAATTTGCGTACCTGCTATCTGGCCAGTAGGGTTGCATGCCCTTGTCACGCAGTGGGGGAAGAAGCTGTTTTGCTTTGTTTTACTGTTTGTGCTGCCTAGGGAGAGAAATGATTAGTAAAATACATTCAGTAGGTTGATGAATGTTTGCACTTATTTTGACCACATGGATGAGACCCTTAAGAAATAAACCCGAAATCTGCCATCAAGGAAATGTATTTGAAGCCAATTTGATTTTACCTAAAATAACTATAATAATGTATTTGAATCTTATTAGTGACAGCTTCCTCAAGATTTCCTAAAAATATTCATGTGCGTTTAACCATTTTCTATTAACCAAATCAGTAGCAGAGGACTTTCCTTTTTTTTTTTTTTTTTTTTCAGTTTTTTTCTTTTTTTTTAGTTTTATTTATTTATTTATTTTACTTCACAATATTGTTTCAGCAGAGCACTTTCTGAAGTGAATGTGGTGTTGTTTTAAAGTTACTCAAATTGTGGAAGACTCAGGTTTTTGAAGATTTGCCATAACTTTTTTTTCTAATACTATCGTTCTACACATAGAAAATGTCAGCATCCTGATGTTTGGTTTTGCATTATTTTACATGATAGGTATGTGGGAGTGAGATGTGTGCAGCGTATGAAAATGGAATGACAATCAACATACTTTGATAGTGTATTAAATGCAAAAAATAATCTCAGATTCTTCATGAGGTCTCAATTAGTATAGAATTGATGTTATCAGTGGTTGTTTAAATTTTAATTTGAATGACATAGGGTAGGCAGTGAATATTCTCTTAAGGAAAAAGAAGTTGAAATCTTTCAGTTAATCTTTTTGACAAAAAGCAACTATGTAGAAAGAAATGAGTACCTGTAATGATCCGTGCTTCCCCTCTCCTAAGACTCACTTCAGAATTGTTTTCCTTTGTAATAGCTTCTCTTCCCTATGAGTGTTGATTTTCAACTGATTGTTGCTCTCTTAAACGTTAGCTCCTGGCATTACTTTACAGTACTCAGACTCAGCCAAGAGTACAAACTCAATCCCTTCCTAGAGGACATTGTGACACATTTCTCTGAGATTTATAACTGTACATTAAATTTTTATATTTACCGTGTGCGGTAGTTGCTCTCCATGTATGTTCCCTAGTGAACAAGGGAGGCTCTTTGAGAGTAACTCCAGAATTCTATCTAGGTTCATTCTATCTAGGTTTCATGCATTCCCTCTTTAATTAGAATGAATATAAAAGAGACAGTTAAGCACACACAATAAAAGAAACCAATGACTGTGTTTTGTGCTGCTTTTCCTTTTATCTCTCTTCTGTGTATAGTCAATGCTCCATTGTTGTTGTTTGGTTGCTATGTTGTGTCTCTTTGCAACCCCGTGGACTGCCACATGCCAGGCTTCCCTGTTCTTCACTAGCTCTTGCAGTTTGCTCAGATCGTGTCCATTGAGTCAGTGGTGCCATCTAATGATCTCATCCTCTTCTGCCCCATTCTCCCTTTGCCCTCAATCTTTTCCAGCATCAGAGTCTTTTCCAGTGAGTCAGCTCTTCACATCAGGTGGCTAAAGTATTGGAGCTTCAGCATCAGTCCTTCCAATGAATATTCAGAGTTGATTTCCTTTAGGAATAATTGGTTTGATCTCCTTGCTCTCCAAGGGACTCTCAAGAGTCTTCTCCAGTACCACAGTTCAAAAGCATCAGTTCGTTGGTGCTCAGCCTTCTTTATGTTCCATCTCTCACATCTGTACATGACTACTGGAAAAATCTTAGCTTTGACTTTACAGATCTTTGTCAGCAAAGTGATGTCCTGGTTTTTAATTGCTGTCTAGGTTTGTCATAGCTTTTCTTCCAAGGGGCAAGTGTCTTTTAATTTTATGACTGCAGTCACCGTCCACAGTGATTTAGTGATTTAATGCTCTGTATTCAGTAGCATTTTATATTATGTGATAGACTTCTTCTTAATAATACACCAAAGACATCATATTTAGCAAGAAAACAACTAACAGAAATTTAGATCCAGAAAGTTATATAGTTTTTTTAAACTTACATGGGCTGCTTGTGCCAGTAACTAGAACAGCTAATTCTAGAAACCCTGCTACAATTTCAGATAGAGAACTGTGGTTGGTTCCTCAGTGCTCCATGTTAGTTCATAAATCCAAACCAGTTCTCAAATGATACAGCAAATGCAGCACACAAATCTATGAGTTAGAAAAACAGAGGCTTCTGGGAATTATTAAACTACCAAATAAATGTAACCAGTCATACACCAGGATAGGAACAGATAGAATACCCTGCTCCTTTTATTGTAGATCAGTATCTTTCCATGATTACTTTTTCTGTGTGGTCCATGTTATTTTTTCATGCTGTTTCAGCACCATTTGTAGATCCCTATCATGCTAGGAATGACTGGTTCTTCTTCCTCTGGACTGATCCAGACTCTCACACTTCTGAACACAATCTGCACAGAGGTGCTGGTGGTGGGGTGGAGGAGAAGGTTTGATACGTGGCCTAGAAGTAAAGTTCAGCATTCTAAAACTTCTCTCCTGTGATACCGAAGAGCTGACTTTTTGTCTTCCGTGTCATGTGATCCAAACGCTACACCTTCTTTTTCTTACCTCACCCCTACTCACCCATCACAGTCTAGGGTTTTTTTTGTTTTTTTGGTTTTTTCCCCCTTTGGCCTTGCTGGGTCTTCACAGCTGTGTGGATTTCTCTAGCTGCAGTGAGCAGGGGCTACTTGCCATTACCTTGCATGGGCTTCTCCCTGCAGTGGCTTCTCTTGTTGCAAAGCTCAGGCCCTAGGTGCAAAGGCTTCAGGAGCTGCAGCACGTGGGCTTAGTGACTGCGGCGTGCAGGCTCTAGAGCGAGGGCTCAGTAGCTGTGGTGCACAGGCTTGGTTGCTCCTTGGCAGGTGGGATCCAGAGAAGGCAATGGCACCCCACTCCAGTACTCTTGCCTGGAAAATCCCATGGATGGAGGAGCCTGGTAGGCTGCAGTCCATGGGGTTGCTAAGAGTCAGACACGACTGAGCGACTTCACTTTCACTTTTCACTTTCATGCATTGGAGAAGGAAATGGCAACCCACTCCAGTGTTCTTGCCTGGAAAATCCCAGGGACGGCGGAGCCTGGTGGGCTGCTGTCTCTGGGGTCGCACAGAGTCGGACACGACTGAAGTGACTTAGCAGCAGCAGCAGCAGCAGCAGGTGAGATCTTCCCCAACCAGGAATCAAACCCACATGCCCTTGCATTGGCAGACAGATTCCTATCCACTGTACCATCAGAGAAGTCATGATCTAGGATTTTGCTATTTTGAAATACCTTGCCTAATATTTGCGGTTACATTGGACAGTTTGTATAACTGAGCTGTATGAAATTGTTCATGTTTTACTCACAAAAATGGCATTCTACATGATTCTAGACTAAAAATCTCTATTCAAATACCATATTCCAATACAGAGAGATACACTGTTAAAGAAATGTTCCTTTACAGCCTATTACATATTGCTATGTAACCTTTTCCCACAATTCAATAGTTATCATTACTTTTATTTTATACCTACATCATGACATGATTGGTATTTCAGATTCTATAACTTGAGGTGAAAACTTTCCAGCCCACTGTGCTTAATCCAGTCATCTACTTATCTTTATTTCTCCTACCCATCTTTCATGTCACAGTAGCAGCTGTCTCACAAAATAGACAGGTAGGGGCAAGTATGAATCAAGCTAATTTTCTGGATAATTAATATTTCAAGTTACTTTTTATTATGAACAAGGCTGAAATTAGGTTTCAAGATTACTCTAGTACCAATGTCCCCTTTCCATGGATAAAATGGAATGCCAGTTACAGATACAACAGTGAGATAGATATCTACATTATCATCCATAAAATTCCCCAAACCTTCCACAGCTATTTTTATGCAGTCAAATACAGTATACATGATTATGTGAGGCCTGTAACACAAAACCAAACAATATAATCCTCTAAAACACTTTCCTGAGGAAACTAGATATGCTGTGAATTCTCAAGAGCATTGCGTTGCAAAATTAATACTACATATTAAAAGCACATAAGTGGCTGAAGGCATCTTGGGAAACAGGAAAAATAAGCCATTATCCTAAAAGAAAACTTATATTCAGATGTTTCTTTCTTTATTGGGGCCTAATAATTTGATGCATTTAGTAAATTAGCCTAAAAAGGACATTTAGCTCTCACAGAGACTGTCTTATTTAGAGTACAAAGAATTCAACACCTTTAAAAGGAGTTCTTATCTAGGTACTTCCAGTGCTTTAATTTTATGTCTCTTTTGTGAATTTCACAAAAATAACAGAAACATCATAAAACAAATTTTGTACATATCTAGTTTTAAGAGCATTTCTAACATCCCCATGATACTCCATGTAAAAATTGATTTATAAATTTTTTTTAAAAATTAGAGACATCACATCAAGATGAAAAAATTTCCAGAGTTGAATATAACTTTAAATTTGCTTATTAGCACAGGAAATCATGGACTGACTTGATACTTCACTGGATTGTTTTCATTAAAGCTTTTACATTTTGATCCTTAAAGTTTGTAGCATCTCTATAATTTAATAATTTTGCTTCAAACCAAACTCATCAATATAAAATTTCATATATTTACTGCTCATATTTCTTTCTGTTTTAATTGTCTGCTTTTCTCTTACCCATTGGGGAAAAAAAAACTGTCTCCTTAAAAATTCATGTGAATGAAATGGTCAAAGACTTCAAAAGCAAAATTAAAAGAAAAGTTACACCTGGGAGAAAATGCCTGCAATACAAGTAAGAGGAAAAGTGTAAACATTTGGACATTAGAAGAAATACTAAAAATCAATTCCACATCTGGAAAGATGAAATAGATGTACTTTTTCTCTATTTCTCTCACCAAGAACAGTTATAAAAACCCTAGACAGTATGTATAAAACAAATATATAAAATATGAATATATAATTATATAAATATGAACGTATTAAGCCATATATGAATATTATATGTAGAACAAACGTAAGAAGGCTCTGAAAGATGGAGAGAAGAGAGCAGATTGGCTAAGGACCTTGGGACCCAAGGAACAACACACTGATGGCTTCTTTGGCTTTTCTTTTTGCCTCAGATAGGCAAATGAAGACGAAGAAGCTGCCAACTCAGAAATTCCAGTTGGCACAGACCAAAGAAGTCTCAACAAAAGTCTGCTGTTTCTAGTCAAAGAATCAGGAGAGGGACTTCCCTGGTGGTCCAGTGGTTAAGATTCTGCGCTCCCAAGGGAAAGGGCCCGGGTTTGATCCCTGATCAGGGAACTGGATCGTGCATACCACAATGAAAATCCTGCACATGGCAACAAGGATCATCCATGCCACAAGTAAGACCTGGGACAGCCAAGTTTTAAAAAAAAAAAAAAAAAATCTGGAGAGGAGAAAACTTAGCAATAGAGAAACATTTTGGACAATAACCATTCTATTCTGAAAACAATATGTGCGTGCTAAGTCACTTCAATCATATTCTACTCTGTGCACCCCTATGGACTGCAGCCTGCCAGGCTCCCCTGTCCATGGGATTCTCCAGGCAAGAAAACGGGAGTGGGTTGCCATGCCCTCCTCCAGAGGATCTTCCCAGCCTAGGGACTGAACCCGCATCTCTTTGTCTCCGGCATTGGCAAGCAGCTTCTTTACCAGTGCCACCCGGGAAGCCCCCACCCGTGCTAGAAAAGGGCAAATGGGGAGCTCAGAATTCAGCCTTAGCAAGGCTATAACAAGGCACCCAAACACTTCTCCACTGGCATGGCATCAAAGGAACTCTAGTAGAGACTCAGGACGTTCACCATCACCCAGTGTTAATGTGGCCACCATGCCATGGTGTGGTAATGATGAGGCATCTCTCTCATAATACCTAGAGTCTCATAATGTAATACAGAAATGTCTAAGTTTCTATTGAAAATCGTTTGCCATACGATGAATGAGGAATTGTCTCAAACTAAATAAGAAAAAGAAAATCAATAGATGTCATCACCAAGATGACAGGGATGTTAAAGGTATCTTGACAAAAATTCCCAAACAGCCATAATAAAGATGCTAACAGTGAGCAATTATGAACATGCTTGAAACAAATGAAAAATAAAAACTCAGTGAATAAGTAGAAAGTCTCATCAATGGAGTATAAAAACAACGTAAAGAACAATGTGGAAATTTTAGACCTGAAAAATGCAAATAACCAAAATTTAAAAGTTCAGCCAGATAAACAAGGCCCTACTGTATAACACAGATTAATAGATACACATTACTATGTATAAAATTAATAAACAAGGACCTAGTGTATAGCACAGAGAACTATGCACAGTATCTTATAATAGCCTATAATGAAAAAGAATCTCAAAAAGAATATATATATACACATACACACACACACACATATATATATATATAACTGGATTGGTTTGCTGAATACCTGAAACATTGTAAATTAACTATATTTTCAATTAAAATAAAATTTACATGGAAAGGCAAAGGAACTATAGTAGCTAAAATAGTTTCATAAAAATAATGTGGATGCAATCAGTCTACTTGATTTCAAGACTTATTATATACCTACACCATTCAAGACTGTGTATTATTGGGAGAAGGATAGATACATAGATCAATAGAATAGAACAGAAAACCCAAAAGTAGACCAACATAAATATGCCCAAATTATTTTTGACAAAAGTGAAAAATCAGTTCAGCGGAGAAAAGATAGCCTTTTCAATAAATAGTGCTAGAGGGAAAAAAAAGAGAAAGATTTTCAATTTAGGTTTCCCACCTTACACAAATATTCACTCAAAATTGATCGTAGACTTAAATATAGAAGATAAATCTATAATAAAATTTTAAGAAAAATATCATAGAAAAATCTTAGTCTAGGGCTAAGCATAGAGTTCTTAGACTTAACAGGGAAAACGGAAAAGAAAACATCTGATAAATTGGTCTTTGTCAAACTTAAAAATAGTTCTCTATGAAAGACTCAATTAAGAAAGTTAAAAGACAAGCAACAAAGGGGGAAAAAATGTTTAAAAACTACCCATCACAGGACTGTCATCTAGAATATATAAAGGGACTCTGAAAACTCAGCATGGACAAAAGATATGAAGTGACACTTTACCAAAGAAGATATACAGATGGCAAATAAATACATGAGAAGATGCTCAACAGCATTAGGCCATAGGAAACTGCAAATTAAAGCTACAATGAGATATCACTACACACCTATCAGAATGGCTAACATAAAAAGTAGGGCAACACCAAATGTTGACAAGAATGCAAAGAAACCGGATCATTCATCCATTGCTGACGGGAATGTAAAATATTACACCTTCTCTGGAAAGCAGTGCAGCCATTTCTTTAATAAATAAAACATTAAGCTACTATATGACTCAGCAATTGCATTCCTGGGCATTTATTCAAGAGAAGTAAAATTTTATGGTAACACAAAAACTTGTACACTAATGCTTATTACCAAAGAAGATATTATGAACTTTATTCATAATAGCCAGAACCTAGAAATAACCCAGATGTCCTTTCAGGGAGTGATTCAATAAATTGCCCTTCTTCTTACTCAGCAATAAAAAGAAATAAACTGCTGGGGACTTCCCTGGTGGTCCAGGCGTTAAGCATTCACCTTCCACTGCAGGGTACATGGGTTCAGTCCCTGGTCAGGGAACTAAGATCCCACACACTGCCGGGCAACCAAGCCCGTGTGCCGCAACACTCCGGGAGTCCGAACCACAGCAAGAGAGAAGCCCGCCTACCACAAACGAAAATACCCCACATGTCGCGACAAAGATCCCACCTGCTGCAACTAAGAGCTGACTCAACCAAATAATTTTTTTTTTTTAAAGGAAGAAACTATTAACACACACACTCCAAACTAGATGTATCTCTAGAGAATTATGCTGGGGTTTGTTTGTTTGTTTGTTTGTTTAGTTTTCTGGTTTTTTTGTTTGTTTGTTTGTTTTTGTTTTTTTTTTAACTTTACAATATTGTATTAGTTTTGCCAAATATAGAAATGAATCCACCACAGGTATACATGTGTTCCCCATCCTGAACCCTCCTCCCTCCTCCCTCCCCACACCATCCCTCTGGGTTGTCCCAGTGCACCAGCTCCAAGCATCCAGTATCGTGCATCGAACCTGGACTGGAGACTCGTTTCATACATAATAGCCAGGACATGGAAGCAACCTAGATGTCCATATGCTGTTTTTTTTTAATCCCCAAAGATTTTATGCTATGTGAGTTCATGTCTCTAATATCCTTGAAATGAAAAAAATTATAGAAATGAAGAACAGATTACTGGTTGCCAAGGGTTAGGGAGGGAATGGGGGTGGAAGGAATGTGGCTTTGGTTATAAAAGGTAAAGTGATGACTCCTTATGGGGATGGAAATATCATGTATCCTGACTGCATCAATGTCCATATTCTGGTTCTGACATTGCACTATACGTTTGTAAGATGCTACCACTGGGGTCACTGGAGCAAAAAGTGCATCAGAGCTCTCTGTACTGTTTATTACAACTGCAAGTGAATCTGCAATTATCTCGAAGTAAAATCATTAATTAAAAGGAAAAAAATCAATGAGAAATTACTATTAGAGGCAGTTCTGCCAGCTTTTCCTTTATAATTCTGGTGTTGTCTGCTTGGAAAGTGTCTGCTCTGTTCAAGATTGCAAAAGTGCCCTGTTGCATCTAATGCTTTGATAGTTTTATTTTTAAAATTTGGAACTTTTCTCCATTTTGATGTTTTAAAATTCAACAAGTCATGGCATTCCTTCTTCTGGATCAAACCACAGGTCTCTTGATAAAATCCTGTATGCACGTATGCTGAGTTTACACCACACAGCTTATCTGCATTCTCTTAAGAGACGGGATGACATCGGCCCATCTGTATTCTCTCTCACATAGCATGAACTGTGCTGTTGGCAACTATGATGGGTTTTATAAATTCTCAAAGAGAATTGCTAGTTTTAAAAAATCACCTTACTTTTCCACAAGCATTTTCACAAGCAAAACCTAAAGACATAGTCAGGAAGTTAGTCACTGACACTGAAAGTAAACCAGTAGGCCTTCAGTTAAGCTGCATTTCACGTGGGTAAGGTTGCCCCATGCAGTGGTTCAGGTAGGCGCAGCTCCAGACAGCACCGTGAACGTGAACTGCAGCCTGCACAGCCTCGGTCAGCAGCAGTTGTAATTCAGCCTCGTCACCCTTTTGTGCACTGGCTCTCTGTCCGTTTACAACACCTAGGTACTACCGACCCTGGCTCTGCAACGAAAGAAAAGCTTTTGGGCGAAGGGAGGAAGGTTTACTAGGAAAGACAAGAGGAAAGGCTCATCGGGCGAGGAGAATAACTGAGCACCTGACCTTTCTTCTCAGATACCCTGACCACACATTTCGCTGTACTGAGATATGGAAAGAAAGGCCATTTTTCTCATCCACGTTCCTCCATCTCCCAAGTTCCAGCTCTCTGAATCTAGAATAGGACTCCCAGTGACCAGATGCAGAAAGAGAGAAAGGGTCACTTAAGGAAATGGACCCAGGATGAAGAGGCAATGCAAGGGCTTGCCCTGCCTGAAGCCATGGGACTCCCTGATGGTTGGAACAGTTTCTCTGGCACTCTTCAGCCCACACTTAGAAGTACAGCCTGCGGAGATCAAAGAAAGTACAAAACCCCAGGCTTCTAGTAAGCAGCAGAAACATGTGATTGTCATGAGCCAACTAGTGACCAAAGATTTGGAGTCCTGCTAAATATATTATGGCCTTCAATTTCCATAAGCACTAACCAAAATGTCTAAACTCTAGCTTAGTTATCTAGCTTCCTTGAGAAAACAAGAAAATGACATCACATCAAATATACATAGTCGAAGAGAATAACTATCTTTGAAAAACAGACCCGAGACTGTCCTCAAAATGTTTAATCATGAAGAATGATTATAACAAGAAGTCTCTGAGTGCTACTATCCCTGCAGCACAGTTTCCAAGTGATTCTCAATAGGGACTTAATCTTGTAGGTGGAGTGTCTTTATTCAGCTTCACTTGCCCTCTGCTAAAATTTAAACAAAGAAATAATGTCAATGGAAAAAATTCTAAATAAAAATTTAGCTTTTTCATCCAGTTATAGAACTAGCAAGAAATCTGCATTTCTAAAGGAATCCAAATATCATTTCCAAACCAAACACTGAGAATCTTAAATTAAGGTTTTGCAGATTTAAAACTAAGAGATTTATGTGTGTGAGGAGAGATTATACCAGAAGTTGAATGTGGTTGAAATAACACCAGCACCATTGATTTAGATGGTGCTGTCAGTAATAAGAGTTCAAAGTGCTTTCACAGGTAGGTTCTTCACGTACCAGTAAATCCAGAGATTACTGAGATTCAAACCACTCCTCACGTTTGTAGTCTGATTTATGTTATGCGCTAGAAACTACTTCCAGTGAGTGTTACTTGAAATAAGCAAGGACCAGAAATATTTTTTATTAATTTAAGATTGAGATTTGGTGGGGACGGAAGGTATTTATTTCCTCATAATGGGATTCATTTCAGTTCAGTTCACTTCAGTCGCTCAGTCGTGTCCAACTCTTTGCGACCCCATGAACCGCAGCACACCAGGCCTCCCTGTCCATCACCAGCTCCCGGAGTCCACCAAAACCCATGTCCATTGAGTCGGTCATGCCATCCAACTATCTCATCCTCTGTCGTCCCCTTCTCCTCCTGCCTCAATCTTTCCCACCATCAGGGTCTTTTCCAATGAGTAAGCTCTTCGCATCAGGTGGCCAAAGTATTGGAGTTTCAGCTTCAGCATCAGTCCTTCCAATGAATATTCAGGACTGATCTTTAGCATGGACTGGTTCGATCTCCTTGTAGTCCAAGGAACTCTCAAGAGCCTTCTCCAATACCACAGTTCAAAAGCATCAATTCTGCGTTCAGCTTTCTTTATAGTCCAACTCTCACATCTATACATGACACTGGAAAAACCATAGCCTTACCTAGATGGACCTTTGTTGATAAAGCAATGTCTATGCTTTTTAATATGCTGTCTAGGTTGGTCATAACTTTCCCTCCAATGAGTAAGCATCTTTTAATTTCATGGCTACAAGCACCATCTGCAGTGATTTTGGAGCCCCAAAAAATAAAGTCTGACACTGTTTCCCCATCTATTTCCCATGAAGTGATGGGACCAGATGCCATGATCTTTGTTTTCTGAATGTTGAGCTTTAAGCCAACTTTTTCACTCTCCTCTTTCACTTTCATCAAGAGGCTCTTTAGTTCTTCTTCACTTTCTGCCATAATGGTGGTGTCATCTGCATATCTGAGGTTATTGATATTTCTCCCGGAAATCTTGATTGCATCCTGTGCTTCCTCCAGCCAAGCATTTCTCATGATGTACTCTACATATAAATTAAATAACCAGGGTGACAATATACAGCCTTGACGTACTCCTTTTCCTATTTGGAGCCAGTCTGTTGTTCCATGTCCAGTTCTAACTGTTGATTCCTGACCTGCATACAGGTTTCTCCAGAGGCAGGTCAGGTGGTCTGGTTTTCCTATCTCTTTCAGAATTTTCCACAGTTTATTGTGATCCACACAGTCAAAGGCTTTGGCATAGTCAATAAAGAAGAAATAGATGTTTTTCTGGAACTCTCTTGCTTTTTCGATGATCCAGTGGATGTTGGCAATTTGATCTCTGGTTCCTCTGCCTTTTCTAAAACCAGCTTGAACATCTGGAAGTTCACGGTTCACGTATTGCTGAAGCCTGGCTGGGAGAATTTTAAGCATCACTTTACTAGCGTGTAAGATGAGTGCAATTGTGCGGTAGTTTGAGCATTCTTTGGCATTGCCTATCTTTGGAATTGGAATGAAATCCCAAAAGGACTGACATTTTCCAGTCCTATGGCCACTGCTGAGTTTTCCACATTTGCTGGCATATTGAGTGTGGCACTTTCACAGCATCATCTTTCAGGATTTGAAATAGCTCAACTGGAATTCCATCACCTCCACTAGCTTTGTTCATAGTGATGCTTTCTAAAGCCCACTTGACTTCACATTCCAGGATGTCTGGCTCTAGGTCAGTGATCACACCATCATGATTACCTGGGTCGTGAAGCTCTTTTTTGTACAATTCTCCTGTGTATTCTTGCCATCTCTTCTTAATATCTTCTGCTTCTGTTAGGTCCATACCATTTCTGTCCTTTATAGAGCCCATCTTTGCATGAAATGTTCCCTTGGTATCTCTAATTTTCTTGAAGAGATCTTTAGTCTTTCCCATTCTGTTGTTTTCCTCTATTTCTTTGCATTGATCGCTGAGGAAGGCTTTCTTCTCTCCTTGTTATTCTTTGGAACTCTGCATTCAAGTGCTTATATCTTTCCTTTTCTCCTTTGCTTTTTGCTTCCCTTGTTTTCACAGCTATTTGTAAGGCCTCCTCAGACAGCCATTTTGCTTTTTTGCATTTCTTTTCCATGGGGATGGTCTTGATCCCTGTCTCCTGTACAATGTCATGAACCTCCGTCCATAGTTCATCAGGCACTCTATCAGATCTAGTCCCTTAAATCTATTTCTCATTTCCACTGTATAATCATAAGGGATTTAATTTAGGTCATACCTGAATGGTCTAGTGGTTTTCCCTACTTTCTTCAATTTAAGTCTGAATTTGGCAATAAGGAGTTCATGATCTGAGCCACAGTCAGCTCCCGGTCTTGTTTTTGCTGACTGTATAGAGCTTCTCCATCTTTGGCTGCAAAGAATATAATCAATCTGATTTCGGTGTTGACCATCTGGTGATGTCCATGTGTAGAGTCTTCTCTTGTGTTGTTGGAAGCAAGTGTTTGCTATGACCAGTGTGTTCTCTTGGCAAAACTCTATTAGCCTTTACCCTGCTTCATTCCATACTCCAAGGCCAAATTTGCCTGTTACTCCAGGTGTTTCTTGACTTCCTACTTTTGCATTCCAGTCCCCTATAATGAAAAGGTAATCTTTTTTGTATGTTAGTTCTAAAAGGTCTTGTAGGTCTTCATAGAACCGTTCAACTTCAGCTTCTTCAGTGTTACTGGTTGGGGCATAGGCTTGGATCACCACAATACTGAATGGTTTGCCTTGGAAACAAACAGAGATCATTCTGTCATTTTTGAGATTGCATCCAAGTACTTCATTTCGGACTCTTTTGCTGACTATGATGGCTACTCCATTTCTTCTAAGGGATTCCTGCCCACAGTAATAGATATAATGGTCATCTGAGTTAAATTCACCCATTCCAGTCCATTTTAGTTCACTGATTCCTAGAATGTCGACATTCACTCTTGCCATCTCCTGTTTGACCACTTCCAATTTGTCTTGATTCATGGACCTAACATTCCAGGTTCCTATGCAATATTGCTCTTTACAGCATCAGACCCTGCTTCTATCACCAGTCACATCCACAACTGGGTACTGTTTTTGCTTTGGCTCCATCCCTTCATTCTTTCTGGAGTTATTTCTCCACTGATCTCCAGTAGCATATTGGGCACCTACTGACCTGGGGAGTTCCTCTTTCAGTATCCTATCATTTTGCCTTTTCATACTGTTCATGGGGTTTTCAAGGCAAAAATACTGAAGTGGTTTGCCATTCCCTTCTCCAGTGGACCACATTCTGTCAGACCTCTCCACCATGACCCATCCATCTTGGGTGGCCCCACAGGTCATGGCTTAGTTTCACTGAGTTAGACAAGGCTGTGGTCCATGTGATCACACTGACTAGTTTTCTGTGATTATGGTTTCAGTGTGTCTGCCCTCTGATGCCCTCTCACAACACCTACCATCTTACTTGGGTTTCTCTTACCTTGGACGTGGGGTATCTCTTCACAGCTGCTCCAGCAAAGCACAGCTGCTGCTCCTTACCTTGGAGGAGGAGTATCTCCTAACCTCCACGCCTCCCAACCTTGAATGTGGAATAGCTTCTCTAGGCCCTCCCCTTCCTTAATTGAACATTTCCTAAAAACAGTGAATGCATCACTTAGATAATGCATCACCTTTATGTAGTTAATAATCAGGGCAGACACTTTTAAGGTACCTGCCAGTCCCTTTTCTAAACACTGTAAATGCATAAATATCACCTAATAGTTGGTACTGTTGTTGTCCCAACCCTACAGCTGAGGAACTTTCCTAAAAGCACGCAGCTAGTAAGCGGCAGAGCCACGTCCACACCAGGCAGCACTGAGGGTCCTCTAGTGAGTCTGAGCAGGACCTGGATGCTCAGCTCTGTCCTGGGCTCCATGGAAGCTACCATGAACCAAGCAGACTGACTTCCTGGAGCACTAAGTCTGGTATGAAAAGTAGAAATGGATCCTATCAATACACATATGATTACAAACTGTAATAAATATATGAAGAAAATGAAGCAGGAGCTGAGAAAGCATAACAGGGACCTCTCTTGCGCTGATCAGGCCAAGCAGGGCTCTGTGGGAAGCTCCATCTAAGCCAAGACCTGGAATGGAAGAGGAGCTGAGCACACGGAGACTCCATACCCAGAAAGCAGTGTGTGGAGGCAAAACTAAGGTCGGGATATCCTGACAACATCAACTCATTTCCTTATTATTTTAAAACTGTAAGAACATCCTAAACTGTGGCTTGTTCTACATTTATTCTCCCCATTGGCTGACAGCAAAATAATAGATCCAAGACATCCCAACAGAACTTGCCAAGAGGGTACCCAGGCATCCCTTCATCAACCCCTAATCTACCACCCATCTTGAGACTACAACAGAGTTGGAGTTGAAAAGGTTGAGAGCAAGAATTTCTCTGAAGAAGCTGTCATTCTGCATCCACTCCCTCAGTCTGTCTCTTCCACAAAGGGGAAGAAGAGGGATCTTTTACCCCCACACTTTGAGATCTGGTGGGGAGATTCCAGGAGACTACTCAGTGTACTGCAGCCAGATTTGGCTGAAATATCTGAAGTCATGCTAATAAGCAGCGTTCAGAGAAAGTGAATGTGAATTTCACTTTACACAGGCAAGGATGTAAGGAGAGACCCTTTTCAACTGTATATGGGTCTCCTGGGAGCCAGACTGGAGCCGTCTTCAAAGAGACCTTGCTCTCAAGAGGCTTACCACAGAGAGTCTGGTAAGGTGGAAGGCCCAGGGCTCCAAGTCGGAGAGTTTGTACTGTAAAGTGGCCAACCACATCCCACATCACAGGACTGGCCATTATCGGAGATTCCTGGTGAGGCCAGGGGTGGCGGCGGGGTGGCAAGCAGGGTTTCTTAGAAACCCACAAGATGTATTGCAAGAGAAAGATCTAGATCTAGGTTTATTTTTGCCAAGCCTCATGAACACCAAGGACAGATTGTAAAAACAGCAATCTCTGATCCTATTTGTTTCCATAATGCCTTCTTCCCAATTCAGAAGGAATGAGAAGGAGTCATAAGCCTGGCCTAGTGAGCAGGATTTAGAAATGTAAGGCTATGGAATAGAAGCATCCATGCTTCCCTTCCCAGTACAGAATCCAGAAGCTGGGGATGATGATTAAATTGTTTTTCATCATTAAGCAAGTATGTAGAGTGCTTTCAATGTGCCACGTATCCGTATGATCCCATGCTTGGAAATATCAGCAAACAGACCAGATATCTACATTCTTCTGGGGTGGGGGTAGGGAGATAGGATAAGAGAACACAGTAAATATGATGAATAGGTAAATTATACATTATGTTTAAAATGGTTAATGCTTGGACTTCCCTGGAGGTCCAGTAGTTAGGAATCTACCTGCCAGTGCAGGGGACACAGGTTTGATACCTGGCCTGGGAACTAAGATCCCACATGCCAAGGAGCAGTTAAGCCCATGCGCCATAACTACTGACGCCCACATGCGCTAGAGCCCATGCTCCACAACAAGAGAAGCCAGCACAACGAGAAGCCCGTTCTCAACTAAAGAATGAACCCCACTCACCACAAGGAGAGAAAACCTATGCACAACACAGACCCAGAATAGCCAAAGATTTTTTTTTTCCCAAGTGATTAATGCTGTGTGTAATTTGATCAAACTAAGGGCATTAAGAATGCTGAGATACAAGGTAGCTTTATACTTTTAAATCGAGTATTTATTGTCAAGTCTTATTCAGTGAGTGATACTTGAGAAAGATTTAAATCAGAGGAGATTTGTCACTCCTCTGGTCAAAAAGCATGCAGTGGCTCCTACACTTTGGCCGCTGAGTCAACAAACTATAAATGGGAAGAGCGGAAGCAGAGAGAACGGAGAGGAGGCCACCGTGATAAAATGGGAGAGCGTGGTGGCTAGCAGCAGCCGTGGGGGAGGTGAGAAGTGACCAGATTCTGGACATACTTCCAAAGAGACATCCTGACTGGTAGATGTGAAGTGTGGGGAAAGGGGGAAATGGGAGGAGAGGTAAGTTCTAGTTGATTCCAAGGTTTTTGACCTAAGCAGATGGAATTTTGGAATTGCCCAAAACTGACACAGGGAAAACTGCTAGTAGAATATATTTGGGGTTAAAAGACAGTCTTGGGCTCTGTCCAGACTGAGATGTACATGGTACCATCAAGGTGAAAACTGCCTAGATAATTTGGTACATAGAGATGTAGGCTGGGACTCCAAATTTAGGGGTAGAGACCAAGAATCGTCTACAACTTGTAATAAGGACCCCCGTATAAGAGACAAACCTAGACAGCATATTAAAAAGCAAAGACATTAATTTGCCAACAAAGGTCTGTCTAGTCAAAGCTTTGGTTTTTCCAGTAGTCATGTATGGATGTGGGAGTTGGATCATAAAGAAGGCTGAGCCAAAGGAATTGGTGCTTTTGAACTGTGGTGTTGGTGAAGACTCTTGAGAGTCCCTTGGACTGCAAGGAGATCAAACTAGTCAATCCTAAAGGAAATCAATCCTGAAGATTCACTGGAAGAACTGATGCTGAAGCTGAAACTGCAATACTTTGGCCACCTGATGTGAAGAGCTGACTCATTAGAAAAGACCCTGATTCTGGGAAAGATTGAGGGCAGGAGGAGAAGGGGATGACAGAGAATGAGATGGTTGGATGGCATCACGGACTCAATGGACATGAGTTTGGGCAAGCTCCAGGAGATGGTGAAGGACAGGAAAGCCTGGCATGCTGCAGTCCTTGGGGTCGCAAACAGTCAGACATGACTGAGCCGCTGAACAACACAAGAGAAAAAGCAGCCTATTGTAAAGCACCATGAGTAAGAAAAAGTAATGAATTTGCTTAAAACCAGAACAGAACTTTCTGCCAAGTCTTATTTAAAAAAAAAATCTTACTACATAGATACTCTTTAGTAATTCAGAAAGTTTTTTCAATAATTTCTGTTTTTTAAGAGATATTCTGGGTTTCTTTTTCTAGATTTTTATTTGTTGAATTTCTTAAAATGGGAAACACAATGTATCTTCCATACTGGGGAGAAGAGAGACTGCCTAGGGTCAGGGGTGGCTTAAAAATGTGGTAGAACCTCTCTATTCTCAACATATAAAAGGCTCTCCTATTAAACTTCTCCCTCTTGTTTCATCTATTCATCGTTCCTCTTGGTTGACATAATAATCTGTCAATCACATAATCTCATGATTGGCCCTGGAAAGGTAAGTGGCCCACTGACCCAGTTCTCTTCCCAAAGAGCACCCGGGGCACCAGCTGAGACTCAGCCTGCTTGTCCAGGAGAGCTTCTTGCTCATACCTTCCTGATAAGCCTTCATCAGAGCCCAGTTAGCTCTGCAGCTCTTGACAACGTAACTGGCATGACATTTTTCTGGTGGAAGAAAAGAAATAGATGTCTAAATCAGTGTTATCAATAAAATAGAATGACTTTTCTCCCTGCAGAGTTGGAGTAAAGTCCTTCTTCAGCAATTTTTTTCAAAATTAGAGTACCACATCTCTCTTAAGTATAGACAAAATTATTTTTTATAGAAGAGTGTTAATTTCTTTATGCCAACCAGTCAGTTGAGAATATTTTTCGAGTCCCCTCTGTCTGTAAAGTATTAGTTATCTATGATTTCAGAACTCAGAGCCACATTCCTACCATTGTGCCTTGGTGAACCCTCTAACTACAATTTAAAAAAAAAGGAAATTTAGTCTCCCTTCTCTGCAGTCCAGACAAAGAAAATTGCAGCCAGAGGTCAGAGGAATGGACTAAATGTCACTCTGACCCAAAGGTTTGGAAAGACTGTAAAAAATGCCATTATTAAAAATAAGGGGCCAAGAGAAATCATGGTATAATATCAATCTGCTAGGTATAGTCCTGGGATGATTATGTTCCCGTGATGGAAGGACCTAGAACACAGAAGTATAGACAGTCTGTTCAGTTGACTTTCAGACTGAAGGACAGAACTAGACAAGTCAGTCCTTACCAGTCCTATGGCTCTAACACAGTGAGTAACCAGAGTACAGAAAACAATGGAGCGAACCCCCAAAACACAGACATGTAAGAATAAACATAGCCTAATAAAGGAAAACATTTGTCATATACTTAAACTCAGAGGATTTCGCTTTGACTTAGAAGGCAGTAGAAGAACTACTTCCAAATCAGGCTGAGTTGTTTATTTTGCTATGCTTGAGTCAGAGCTAATGATCCTAATGACTTTAAATGTTCCTAAATTATTCCCCAGACTTGGTTAGATTTTGTGCTGGGGCCATAGCTTATACAACAGACGCTGATTTATTTAGTGCTCAATCAATCCAGCTCTCAGTTTGCCAACATTCTGGCCCACTGTTAATACAGTGAGGGTTGAAATTCATACTCCCACCTCTGAAATATTTCAAAGTCATAGCATCACTTCAGAGTTATCAAAGTACATTTTCAGAGTTAACTGTATAGGTTTTTTTTTTCTTTTTTCGTTTCTTTCTTTCTTCAATTTGTACTTCCTGAGCCATATGTATTATCTTTCTGTTACCCAGAAAATTCAACTGACTAGAACCTCTTTCTCTAGAAGTGTGCTGTGCAACAGAACTTTTCTGCAGTGAGGAACATGCTCTGTATCTGTATTGCCCAATACAGTAGCCACTAGTCACACATGACTTGATGTGTGACTGGTGTGCCTAGGAACTAAATTCTTAATGTAATAATTTTAGTTAAACTTATATTTTACAGACCACATGTAACTAGTGGTGACTATGTTAGTGGACAGTGCTGTTGCAGAAGAACAGAGAAGGTGTTGTGTATTACTAGCTTGTAGACAGATGCTGCCTTTATGTGCAAGTGTCTGCAAAACACACTGGTTCTTTCCATACTCTAAGCGGAAGAAACCTATCTTTTATCATATGGCCTGTGGCAGGCCATAAGCAGAACTGATACAGGACTGCTGACAAGATAAGAAGGAGTATTAGTTATACCAAACAGTGGATGGCTCAAAACAATAGGGATATATTGTCTTACAATGTTGGAGGACAGAAGTGCAAACCAAGATGTTGGCAGGGCCATACTCTCTCTTCCATCTCCAGAGGAAAATGCTTCCTAGCCTATTCTGGCTTCTGTTGTTTGCCAGCCATCCTTGGTATTCCTTGGCTTGTAGATGGCACTTTTGAGTCATATGGATAAGTCCCCTGTGCATCTTCATATTGTTTTCCCTCTGTGTCTCTGTCCTAATTTCTCCTTTTTATAAGGATACTAGTCATAGGGACTAGGGCCCACTCAGTGACCTGATTTTAACTTGATAACCTCTGTAAAGACCTTATTTCTGGGTCAGAGACTTTCCCAGTTTTCCTGTGGATATCATGTTTTCCCTGAGGAAAATAGAGGCAAGCTCTGTTTTCCAGTCTTTTAAAAGATTAAAAATAATGATTATAATAAAGACCCCGTTTCTGAGTATGGGCATACTCTGAGGTGCCTGGGATTAGAACGTCAGCATATCTTTGCCAGGGGGAAACTGGACACAGAACATTCACTGTAGCAGGCATTTTTTTGCGTGGATGTAAGCGGGTCCCTGAAAGCTGACAAGCCCCCTCTTTCATTCTGATCCTTAAAAGGCAGCCGGTACAGGTCAGAAGTCCTAGCAGCCCCCCATTTCCATGTAAACAGTATTGACCACATAACTCTGAAAAGAAGATACTGAGAAGCCTTATCTGCTCGTCTTTAACCTTCTCTAGTCCTGCTGTGTACAAGTTTCGCCCTAGACTAAGAAGAAAGTGACTTTGAATGGAAACCAAGGCATCATTCTCCAGCCTTCAAATGAGACCAGCTGTATGGTCTGGCCTGCACAGTGCTGCTCTCTGAAGTCACCACTGCTCACAGCTTTCAGGAAGTTTAGATAAGGAAGGCTTTCCCTTTAAGTTTTTTTTCTTTAAGAAGTGCATACTTGCCCTTCTCTCCTTTTGCCTGTCTTCTCAATTCCCTCTGCTAAGTCAGTCTGATGTGTCTAGTGCTCCTTTTGTGTCAGGCAACATGCTCCTGCTACCCCTTCACTTTATACCTGATGCTTCAGAAAACCTGTTAGGTCAGTCAAAAGCAAAGGGCACAAATCTCCCCCAGATCAAATCAGATCCAGGCAGCAGCTTAGAGGAAAGCCATAGGCCCTGATGAGCTGGGCTGTGGAAAATGTCCCTGGTGAAGCCGAAGACCCATGACTGCTAGGAGGGCAGAGGGAGAGGAAGAGGATTTGCATGAGCAAGAAAATCCAAGGGGCTTCCCAGATGGCCCTACAGGAGAGGCAAAAGACCTGGGTTCGATCCCTGGGTTGGGAAGATCCCCTGGAGAAAGGAATGGCAAAGCACTCCAGTATTCTGGCTCGGACAATTCCATGGACAGAGGAGCCTGGCAGGCTGCAGTCCATGGGGTCACAAAGAGTCAGACATGACTGAGCAACTGAGCAAGAGAAAGTCCAAAAGCCACAACGGGAAGGGAAAAGGGTACGAAGGGACTGGAGAGATGAGGTTTGTCAAGGAGCTCAACAGGGGACTTTGAGAAGCAGAACAAGGAGGAGGATATGAGATGAGATGCTGAGGAAATTACTGTGTTGTAGCATGAGGAGTGAAAGCGAAAGTGACTCAGTCGTGTCCCACTCTTTGCGACCCCATTCAGTCCATGGCATTCTCCAGGCCAGAATAGTGGAGTGGGTATCTTTTCCCTTCTCCAGGGGAACTTCCCAACCCAGGGAATGAACCCAGATCTCCCACATTGCAGGCAGATTCTTTACCAACTGAGCTATCGGGGAAGCCCAACATGAGAAGAGGGAGGTGAAAAAATAAAAAAGAGAAAAGGCTGTTCAATCAGCATCTCCAAGGACTAAGATGATGTCAACCAGACTCTCGATAATACTTCATCAGTGGAGAGTTGAGTTGAGTTGAGTTGAGTTAGACAATCAGCTTCTTGAGGGCAATAAAAAGAGACTATCTTATGAGCTTTCTCTATCAGCACCTGGGATAGTTCCTGGTCCAAGGAAATTGTCCAGTAACTGCAAATGTGTTTTATTTCACCTGCATGGGGTTAAAAAATAGTTTTTAAAAAGGAGATTTCCAGTGGACAGAAAACTCACTGGACTGGTTCACAGTGGCATGCCTGCTCAGGCTTACCACAGTCTGCACCGCTCTCTGTTATATCTCTGTAGAGTCCATTTCACTCCACCTCCGTGGCCAGTGTCTGTTTTGATCGATAAATGTCGCTCCCATAACAGTGAAACATCATTAATAGCACCTCTACATGTAGGTCACCTGCCAATTCCCCACAGGCCTTTGAGACTGCCACCTCTCCCAAACATTAGCCATCTCTCCATCTCATCCACAGGTGCTCATCTGAGCTTCTGTGCCCTATGTATCTTCTTCTTCCTCTGCCCCATATATCTCAAAATATTTGGCTTGTTGACACCCTTATGTCACCTGTAGAACATGGCTTTTTTAATAGCCTCATTCCCCTGGAAAGCCCTAAGTAATTTGTCCAGCCTTGAAGCTTAATCACACCTCTAGTCGTCTTCATTGTTGGTTAGTTTCCATGATGTCTTCGCAGAAAACCCCGCTTTTGCTCACTTCTCTGGGGCTCCGTCTACCCCTATGGTTGCCGTTTATTACTGGATTTGAATTCTAAATGTTTGGGTACTATTTGTTTACCTAAAATTCAGGCAAAATAAAACAAGAAGACAAAGTTTTATTGCAGAAAAATATCCTATAGATCAAAAAAATTACTTTCCTAAAGAAACTTGAATAATCAGCAGATAAGAAAGAAAATCAGAAGCGTAAATTTTTGGACCAATTTTCTAAGGGTTCTGTGTAGGCCAAGAAAATATCTAAAGTACTAGGAGCTCCATCTTAACACTGAACTCCTGTGGTGGCCAGAATTTGGCTGCATTTCAAAATAATAAGCATTTGGTTCAGAAGGCTGTTTAAAGGAAATAAAAAGGCATAAAATCTCAGTCATTCAATATGGTTTGTATTAGAATAAATTGATTACCCAAAACCTAACGTGATTAGAGCTCTGCCAAGAGGCTGGCAAGCAACCACTGTTGACATAGTCCAAATTCTAATCAGTTACTTGTAACAAGTGATTATTTAATAACCATTCACATTCATCTTTGCTTCTTCAGCCAAAAAAAAGGAGAAAAAAAGAGAAGAATCCTCAGAGGGAATAGAGTTCCAAGCTTTTTTTTCTTCTCTTTGTGAGTGCAAGAAAATGTATCCATATGCAAAGAAAAATTCAGTGTTGTCAGTCAGACCCTACACAGTGAAAATCCAAGTCCCTCTCTCCATCCCTGAGACTCTTAAAGAGCAGCTGACTTACTCAGCGGTCCTTAGGGTGGAAATATTGGATGAGGAGATGTGGTGTCATGACGCTTCTCTTAAAGAGAAAATTCTTTTTTTCTCTCGTAACCTGTATAAAAGCCTGAAACTGCAAAGCAAAATTCAATTTTAAAAATGTTCCATTCTTTCTTGGTACTTTATTGAATGATGAATCCATTTCATCAAGCTTCTGAAACTCCAAAAATGAACTTATCAGGTATACTGAATAATGATAAGCATGGCAACTTTAAAGAGAAAATTCAGAACATGTTTAAGACAGTGATGCTTTACTAATAGACAATTAACTTAAAAAAAAAAAGTTTTTGTTAACCAGAATCTTGAACAGAAAAAAAAGCAGCATTTCTTTTTACTTCATGTTATCACTATAAAGAATATTTCTCCTCGTTTCTTCCTTGATGAATTTTGGTAAAAACATTTGTAGTTAGCTTTTGACTTCCTAGTATTTTATTTACTTCACAAGACACCCATCAGTTGTTCGGGTTGCTATCCAGATATCTTTTGTAACTGTCTAAAAATATGATAGAACTGTCAAAGGTATATGAAACTACTTATATAATTCTTGCAAGTCAATATTACTTGTTTTCTGATGGTATATATTTTCAGCCAAAAAGTTAATATAAAGAAAAGCTATAAACGCCGTTTGCTGGAGCGATCAGACACAACCATGGCTGTTTGCCCGCACCAGCACCGACGACAGCATCTGTGATGTTCTCCCAGAAGTGCCCGGGCCACTTGCCCTTGAACTGAACTGAGTGAGGTCTTAATGCAGACCCTTCCCACCACCCTACAGAACACACCTCTGCCCTGGAGAGCACTCAGAGCAGAGTCAGCTGCATCTCACCCTTTTCCCACGTTTTCCTCGAAGAGCTGAGCTGGGACAGGCATCTTCAGGATGGGTCAGGACAGACCCTGTAAGAAGGACCCTGAGAAAGGTAGCTTTCTCTGGGTCATCTCTGTTATTTCCTGAGAAGAGCTCATGTCTGAGAAAATTGCTTCTACATCTTAGGTTCCTCAGGTGTTCCTAATCTTCTAGCGTTTGCTTTTTCATGCAAATGGAAGAAGGCCTTACAGGATGCTAACTCAGCCCGTGTGTGTGTGTGTGTGTGTGTGTGTGTGTGTGTGCGTGCGTGCATGCGTGCATGTGTCTGTGTGTCTTGCTAACTCCGTTTTCAGCCCATACGTGTGTGTGTGTGTGTGTGTGTGTGTGACTTAGTCACTCAGTCATGTCCTCGTGTCCAACTCTTTGTGATAAATCCATTTTCAGCCTATACCTTCATGTGTGTGTGAGAGACTTAGTCACTCAGTCATGTTCGACTCCTTGTGATACCTTCCTAGCTCTGTTAATCGGCAAGCAAAGTCACCATGGCCACTTGTCAAGGCTGCTGTCAGGACCTTCTGGTGCACACACACTCCTGCAGTGGCAGACTTCTCAGCCAAGATAAGGAATTTGGAAGGGAGAGGCCTCTTTTTTCTTACCTTTTAATTGAGGCTCACTTCCTTCAAAATCCTACTGAGAAAGATTCTAACCCATGAAGTCCTCTCCTGGCTTCTAATTAATTCCCTTGACTCAATTAGTTCATCTTATTTAGAGATTATAGTCTTAAAATGTTGCAATGAAAAGAAAAAAATATCCCTGTAGTCTCAAATGCTTTCTCTGTCTCTACAAGGGTACAAGATCGAGGTGGATGAAACTGGAGCCTATTATACAGAGTGAAGTAAGCCAGAAGGAAAAACATAAATACAGTATACTAACGCATATATATGGAATTTAGAAAGATGGCAACAATAACCCGGTGTACGAGACAGCAAAAGAGACACTGATGTATAGAACAGTCTTATGGACTCTGTGGGAGAGGGAGAGGGTGGGAAGATTTGGGAGAATGGCAATGAAACATGTAAAATATCATGTAGGAAACGAGTTGCCAGTCCAGGTTCGATGCACGATGTTGGATGCTTGGGGCTGGTGCACTGGGACGGCCCAGAGGGATGGTATGGGGAGGGAGGAGGGAGGAGGGTTCGGGATGGGGAACACATGTATACCTGTGGTGGATTCATTTTGATATTTGGCAAAACTAATACAATTATGTAAAGTTTAAAAATAAAATAAAATTAGAAAAAAAAAAAAAAAAAAGAAATCATCTAAAGTTTTGTACCTCAGTGTTCTCAACTGTAAATGGGTATTTGAGTATGTTATTCCTCATTTAGTCAGCATTTATTTCATGCTCAAACACTAAGAATCACTCCTGGCTTTTATAAGCTTCTAGGGGCATCTCTGATGGCTCAGCCGGAGAAGGCAATCGCACCCCACTTCAGCACTCTTGCCTGGAAAATCCCATGGGTGGAGGAGCCCGGTAGGCTGCGGTCCATGGGGTCACAAAGAGTAAGACATGACTGAGAAACTTCACTTGCACTTTTCACTTTCATGCATTGGAGAAGGAAATGGCAACCCACTCCAGTATTCTTGCCTGGAGAATCCCAGGGATGGGGGAGCCTGGTGGGCTGCCGTCTATGGGGTCACATAGAGTCGGACACGACTTAAGTGACTTAGCAGCAGCAGCTGATGGCTCAGCAGGTAAAGAATCTGCCTGCAGTGCAGGAGACACAGGTTCAATCCCTGGATCATGAAGATCGCATGGAGGAAGGCAGGGCAACCTACTCCAGTATTCTTGCCGGGAAAATCCCATGGACAGAGGAACCTGGTGGGCTACAGTCCATAGGATCAAAACATTCAGACATGACTGAGCATGGATGCACGAATAAGCTCTTCTTTCCTTGAGAAGCTGATAGTTTACTGGGATTACCCCAAAGTGTCCCTATTTCTCTTTCTTGCTTTTACTCCCTCATTCCACAAATATGTTATGAGTTCATATTATATTATAAGCATTATTCGAGGCACCAAAATGGAGAGAAGAGAATGAAGAGAGAGAAGGAGAGATAAAATTCCCTAATTCCATAGAATTTATTCGGGAGACATAGATTACTTTTTTGAAAAAGAAGATCTAAAATATTAAGCAGGTAATAGACACTGATAGCATAGACTGGAATTGGAGGGAGAGAGGCATGTGGATATCTGGCAAGATTTTCCCCAGCAGGGAGCATGCTGCTGCTGCTAAGTCACTTCAGTCGTGTCCGACTCTATGCGACCCCATAGACACTAACACCCCAAGCCCCCTCCTCCCTGGGATTCTCCAGGCAAGAACACTGGAGTGGGTTGCCATTTCCTTCTCCAATGCATGAAAGTGAAAAGTGAAAGTGAAGTCGCTCAGTCATGTCTGACTCCTAGCGACCCAATGGACTGCAGCTTACCAGGCTCCTCTGCCCATGGGACCTTCCAGGCAAGAGTGCTAGAGTGGGGTGCCATGAGCGTAGCAAATGCCAATACTGAAACAAGAGCACCTGGCACTTTAACAGCCAGAGAGGCCAGACCAGAACAAGAGGGTGAGACTAGGAGATGAGGGCCAGAGCACAATGGGATCCTGCTCACGAAGGCCATGGAGAGGACGTTGACATTTACTGCAAGGTAGAAGGGAGCTCACTGGGGACTTTTAGCAGAACAATGACATAATTCTACTTTCTTTTAATGGAAAGGCAAGGACATCATCAGAGAACTTTATAAAGCAACTTAAAAAATCAAGGTGAAAAATAATAGTATCAGGGACCCAAATGGAAATAGTCATGATAGAGGTGGGAAGAAATTTGTTTTTGTTCAGTCACTCAGTCATGTCCGACTCTGCAACCCCACGGACTGCAGCATGCAAGGCTTCCATGTCCTTCACTATCTCCCAGAGCTTGCTCAAACTATGTCCATTGAGTCATTGATGCCATCCAACCACTCCATCCTCTGTTGCCCCCTTCTCTTCATGCCCTCAATTTTCCCTGCATCAGGGTCTTTTCCAGTGAGTGGGCTCTTTGCATCAGGTGGCCAAAGTATTGGAGCTTCAGCTTCAGCATCAGTCCTTCCAATGAATATTCAGAGTTGATTTCCTTTAGGATTAACTGGTTTGATTTCCTTGCTGTCCAAGGAACTCTCAAGAGTCTTCTCCAGCACCACAGTTTGAAAGCATCAGTTCTTCGATGCTCAGCCTTCCTTATGATCCAACTCTCACATCTGTACATGACTACTGGAAAAACCATAACTTTGACTATTCAGACCTTTGTAGGCAAAGTAATGTCTCTGCTTTTTAATATGCTGTCTAGGTTGGTCATAGCTTTTCTTCCAAGGAGCAAGCGTGAAAGAAATTTTTAATTTCGTGAGAAGAATTGGTTGTATGCTTTGTATGTTCTGGGAACTCTTAGTAGGCTGTGTATCGTTCCATTGTATCATTTACCAAGCTGTTCTGTGAACGGTGCATTTATCAGGACTGAGAGCTGCTGAAAACAGTGGTTTTGTCTTTCTCCTTTGTACCTAAGCAGAATTCTCTTAACTTTACTTATTAATTGCTTAATAAACATTTTCTGAAAATTGAATGAACCTGGATCAGAATATAGAGCTCAAAATTGACCCACACGAATACAGTCAACTGATCCTTGAAAAAGGAACAAAGATAATGCAATACAGAAGAGAGAGTCTTTGCAGCAAATGGTGCTGGAACAACTGGCTGTTCATACGGATAAAAATCAAAATCTGAACACCTTACACCCTTCCTAAAAATTAACTCAGAATGGATCACAGACCTAAAGATAAAGTGGGACACTATAAAACTTCTAGAAGAAAGTATAGGATTTGGTGATAACTTTTTAGGTGCAACATGATAAACATGTCCCATGAAACAAAGAATTGTTAAATTAGACTTCGCTGAAGTTAAAAACTTCTGCCCTGCAAAAGATACCATTCCATAATAGCAACAATAAAAAACCTGAGAAGCAGAGTAGTTAGCAAATCAGTAATGGCACACAAGAGCACTGCTTTCAGCACAAAAGTTCTCGAGGGAGAAACTTTGCTCTGACCTCAGAATAGCCAACTTCAAGCCAAAGTCTCTGTCCCTAAAGCCCATCTGCACTCATGCTGAGCAATGTTGAAAGGAATACTTAAATTGATTCTGTTGCTCCCACTGGGGCTTCTCCTTCCCTGCCAAGAACAAGAAAGACCCAGGATCACTGCTTCCTGGGGGAGATGATTATCATAATGTCCTGCATTGCCCCTCCTGTGATTTGGAAGGTGTCACAAGAGTGGAAGTGACTTGGATACTCCCATTCCAACTCATCCCCTCTTCCTGGGATGTGAGGAGACAAGGAGACACAGAACCATATCAACTCTCATCTGCTGGAAATGGACATTGGTGGACTTTTTTTTTTTTTTTTTGGTTTTGAGATACTATATCAAGCCTCGTAAATAGATTGTTGCAGAAGGTAAAACAGGCTTTCTAGAACATCACTAGAAACATCACTAATTCAGACACATTTGGTGAAAATTTTTAAAGGTAGAAAACATAGAGAATTTTAAATATTTCCATTACCTCCATATACAAAAGAAAACCTGTGTGGTCTGTCACACAGGGTCCAACCAGGATGCAGAAATGACACCAACTATTTAAACGGAATGAATATAATAAAGAATTGTTCGTTAGATATTGCAGAACTGAAAAAGCAAACAAAAGAACACAAAGGATTACAGAGATTGCAAGTGTGATAAGCAGTAATTATTCCTGCGATGAAAGGAACAAAGGGAAGAGGTGAAAATTATTAAAATAAAAAGACCTGACGGAAAGGCCTTGCAGGTGCAGGGTCACTCAGGTAGGCTAAGGAGGCTAGTGAGTGTTGGGAATGTTGTAAATTGAATCCATTTGGAAAACCCGTTCTTCCCAGATAGTGCAGACAAATCTCAACCTAGAGTATGTAAGACATTTTCACAAGTGCCAAATTCATGAAGAATGGATAATTAGGTTTTACTATATCTGCAAAGTTATATAAGGCTTGAAACTTCTAACCCAGTTCTCAGAATTGTACTAGAGTGATGAAGGTGCAGTCACTCAGTCATGTCCAACTCATTGCAATCGCACAGACTGTAGCCTACCAGGCTCATCTGTCCATGGAATTCTCTAGGCAAGAATACCGGAGTGGGTTACCATTTTCTTCTGCAGGGGATCTTCCCGACCCAGGGATCAAACCCAGGTCTCCTGCATTGCAGGCAGACTCTTTACCATCTGAGTCCAGGGTAGAAGACTGCAGGCCATTCCAGATCAGTACAGGAGAGCATCACTGGTCAGAAATGTGAGGGTGGAAGCTACAACTATTAGTTAAATCAGAGTTGGAATCGGAATAACCTGACTGTAACTCTATACTAACTTCTTTAAATAAGCAAAGGCTTTTTGACTATGCCTGAAAAGTAAGTGTGTATGTGCAGAAGGAAGACTTTAAACACTGGATAGAGCCTTGGAGTGGCTTCATGAGTTCACAGTTGTAAAATGGGTGTTGGCAGGTAATAGCTGTGAGATGGGGGTCCAAGGTCTGCCCAGCCAAGAATTAGCAGTCCTCTCATGCAACTGAACTTCCAGTTCTTGAACTGTAACTGTGAAAGTCTCCAGTGCTCTCTAGGCATGTTCTGACCCCCAGCCTGCATTCCTTTCCCATGCTTGGCCCTCCCCATCTGCTCAGTGTTCCTCCTTCACACCTTTTTTCCTTCCTTCACTGTCCATCTTTCCGCATTTCCTGATCATCACCACCAGTAGTACATTCATTACCAGTTACTGTGAGCTGGTCATGGCATCTAAGTCAACCAACCTTAAATCCCAGGGCTCATTTACTTCAATGACTAGAAACAATCTCTAACATAGTGACATAACTCTAACATAGTCTTTAACATAGTTAAAGTGGAAATTTAATATGTGAAACCAGAAAACAAAAAAGACTTTTTCTATCTTTTTGAACTTAAAAAATATGTAACAGTTAAGAACAGATTTGAGAGGAAACCTTAGTGGGTACTCTAGCTGAGTGTGTGGTTAGTAACGCTTCTCTGTTGGTGTGTCATGAAAAGTTACATGAGGAAAAAGAGTTTTCTTAATATTTCTGTTTCTGTTAAAAATAATTTTTGAGTTAGGGTGAGTTTATAGACAATATTTCTGTCTATTTTCAAAATTCTGTCATTTTTGGTATTGACTGAAAATATATTTTCAGGATTTCTCTGGTGGCGCAGTGCTGCACGCCCAATGCAAGGAGCAGAGATTCAATCCCTAGTCAGGGAACTACCACATGGTGTGGCCACAAGAATAAATAAATAAAAATAAATACAAAAAATAAAATATATTTTGCTTTTGCAATGACCACCATGGTTTCTTCATCTGTATTTCTACTTGATCTTCAGTGGGTGTAACCCTCTAACTAACCTCACTATTAAATTTCTCTCTAAACAGTCAGTCTGTTAAGTGATTAATTCTCCTCAAAGCAATATAGTAGAGCTCCCACCCACTGTTACTTCAAGGGAATACCTGGGAATGATTTGGAAAGGTTGATATTCATACTCTGATTTGGTTCTGGTTTTCACAAATTGAATCAAAGTTGAGGATATAGGTTGTACATATGAAGAGAAGGAGTCTGGGAAAAGGAGAAGTTCTTAAAATTCTGACAAATTCTATGTGAGGATTTTTTGTTTGTTTAATGTAAAGCCCTATTTGTGTAAAAGACACACACGGCCATGTTTGAGAGCTCCTAAGAGAGGAGCCCTTGAGCACACAGAGGCGTTGGCTTGGGGGAAAGCCTGGTGAAGGAGGTGGAAAGCTTCTGTGAAGAGAGGAGCCCTTGAGCACACAGAGGCGTTGGCTTGGGGGAAAGCCTGGTGGAGGAGGTGGAAAGCTTCTGTGATTCTGTCACCAGAAACACTGAACGTTCATTCTCTGTGTGTCTGTCCCCACGGTGATTCTATTAACACGCAACTTCATACATCTCTCTGCAGCTGGCATCCTAAATCATGGCTTCCTTACCAGTTTTCCTACTGAAATCGCCTGTCTGTAAGGCCAGAACAGACCGAAGGCATATTTGACCCGCATAGAACTCAAGATCCAATTTTCTGGGTGTGGTTCACACTGGCTACTCCTTTGAGGGCTGCAAATGATCATTTCTAGAAAATATTATTCACACTGGTCACATGCTTTATTTCTTTTTAAGCACCATTGTGAGGAGCTGGATGCAGGTTTCAGGACAAAGTGTGGGATGTAGAAGAAACAATTTCTTATTCAGGATCTCAATGTCTTCGTCTTCAAAGTGATAAAGGAAACCTAGATAATTAAACCATACTGTCATAATAGAAGTTATGGATACCCCCAAAGGGCATTTGATTTTTGGACTTTGTAGCTATTATAAATACCTGATATTGTGGGAAACCCCAATAGTCAGAGCAATGAATGACTTTCAAGATGAGCATTAAGTGGCACTGGGGAGACTTCCCTGGTGATCCAGTGGTTGAGAATCCACCTTCCAATGCAGGGGACGAGGGTTTAATCTCCGGTCAGGGAACTGAGATCCCCCATGCTATGGGACAACTAAACCTGAGTGCTGCTAGTACAGAAGCCACCATGCGCCTCAACTACCGCGCTCTCGTGCTCCGGAGCCCATGTGCCCCAACAAGAGAAGCCCATGCGCCACAAGGGAGAGCCCACACACGCTGGGACCCAGCACAGCCAAAAAGAAAATAAAAAGCATTAGGAAATGGTGTGCTTTCTTTATGTCTGCCCCGGTATAATTTAGGTTTCAGGTACCCTGTGCCAATCCAGGCAGAAATGCTATTCATAACAGACCTGGAGAAAGTAGGATTGTTGGGCATATGAGCTTCAAAGGGCTCTCTTGCTCAGGTAGCAGACAACAAAGAGTGAAGAGTGCAGGAATTGGCTAACAAAAATCAGAAAACAGGCTTTGCAATTATATCAGGAAGCTTGTGGGCAGAGTAACAGAATTTCCTCCTGAAAGTTACTTTAAAATATAATAGCTTATTTTCTGACATGATGAGAAATCCAAGATTGGTTCAGAGGCTTGACATAGTTGTCAATGACTCACTTTTGTGATCTGGCATCTGTGTTTTAGAAATGCTTTATTTCTGGTCTCAGAATCAGTGACTATAGAGTGGTCATCATAACCAATCTCTGGCAAAAGAGACTGGAATGACCATAATTGGCTTATGCTAATTTCATTCCTTTCCTAGGGATGGGACCATATTTTCTGAGCAAATGCTGCCCAGCATCTGAACAAAAGCAGGTTCCATTGGCAAGAAAGAAAGTGGAAGTGACAGTTGAGTAGGCGATCAACCATCTCTACCACAGCAATGAAAATTTTCTGTCTGGGGATAATTCTATTTTTAACTGACTAAATTTGCTTTAAAAATATTAATAATTCTTCATTGACTACAACCTTCATTGACTACAACATTCCAAATATGTTTGGAAGATCAGTGCGAGACTCTGCAAACCACTATATTCTCAATGGGTTTATAACAACTTCAAGGAGGAAAAAATTCTAATTTTGTTATACATGTTGGAACAAGATTTAGGATGCTAATTTGGGCTTCTGGTTTTTATAACAGCAGATTGGTAAGTGGAATCTTCAGTAAATCTTCTCAATAAGAACTTTTAACTTCTAGGAATGATGGGTATCTTCCATTTATTTGCTCTGCCATTAAAATCTGTTATATGCAAGCCCATGAATATCTGGCATTTCAACTTGTCTCACAGGTTGAATACCTAACCTCTGAAAGAACCTAAGTGAGCCAAGGTGTAGCTCACTTACCTGCTCCAAGTCATGGCTGTTTCCAAAGAAAAATAAGACTCCATACTCACTACACCAGTTTACAAATCAGCAGTAGCACTTCTTTCCTTCTCCACAGGTCTATGATTTGGAAGAAAATGACCACCAGCCTGCTGTGAATGCATAAGTTGTGGGCTGCCCATAAACAGCATAGAGACAAAGCATTCTTGGTGGACACAGGGCACGCTCATGACCCTCTGCTGGCCCACATCCAAGAAGATGACCATTAAAACAACAGGCAGGTGGCAGCCAGGACAATGGACAGCCCAAGAGCTAGCAAGAAGGCAAGGGCTCTCAGCCAGTACGCGCGGTTAGAAAACACAGCTTCGATTTCAATACCCAGAGAATCAGCTCACATTTAAAACTCAGAAATTTCCCAATATTTCCCTAAAAAGCATGTAACTGTGGAAAGCTGCCATTTTCCTACCTTCTTGCAAAAGCAGCATTGGAGGAAATTTTGAAGTGGGAAAAATTGATATTCCCAATGATTACAAGAGTGTAACTTTTACTAGAAACCATTCCTGACTAAAGCGTTGCTGCTGCTACTGCTGCTAAGTCGCTTCAGTCGTGTCCAACTCTGTGCGACCCCATAGACGGCAGCCCACCAGGCTCCCCCATCCCTGGGATTCTTCAGGCAAGAATACTGGAGTGGGTTGCCATTTCCTTCTCCAATGCATGAAAGTGAAAAGTCAAAGTGAAGTCACTCAGTCGTTTCTGACTCTTAGCGACCCCATGGACTGCAGCCCACCAGGCTCCTCCATCAATGGGATTTTCCAGGCAAGAGTACTGGAGTGGGGTGCCATTGCCTTCTCCTGACTAAAGCGTTAAGTAAAGTTAAATACAGCACATATTCCCTAGGTGTGGAGTTGTCCTGAGCCCTAAAAAAAGAACCCACCACTGGGTTCAGAATAGGATCCTTAAAAAGAACTCATCGGGATGCTGTTTGACTTCTCGGTCTCCTTTACTCTCTACTAGAGGGTATATGGTAATATATGAGGAGTTTTGGACTGGAGATCAATCTAGAACCTCAGTTTTGTTTTGCTACAAACTTTGTAACATTTTTGGCTATTTTGGAGGGTGTCTTCTTGAGTACCAAAATAGGGCCCACTCCAGTATTCTTGGGCTTCCCTAGTGGCTCAGACAGTAAAGAATCTGCCTGCAATGTAGGAGACCTCGATTCAGTCCTTGGGTTGGGAAGATCCCCTGGAGAAAGGAATGGCTACCCACTCTAATATTCTTGCCTGGAGAATTTCATGGACAAAGGAGCCTGGCAGGCTACAGTCCATGGGGTCACAAAGAGTCGGGCACGACTGAGTGACTAACACTTTTCACAAAATTATTAAATATCAAATGAGATAAAGCATTTGAAACTGCAAGGATTCCACTTGACAAGTATGGTTATTTGTATACACATAAACATTACCCTCTGATCACCATCAATGTGTCCTAGAGGAGAGGAATAACAAAGGACAGTCATCTTACTCATCTCCTACAGTCTTTGTTTTGAGGGGATGAGGGCTGGTGGGAATTTTGTGTGCTGGAATTCAATCTGCAAGTCAACAAAAATGTGTTAAATTTGGGGATGTGCGTGTTTCCTTGTGGTTTTCTAAAACATGAGTAGAACATTTACAAACATAAATACATCCACATCACAGAGGACGACCTTGCTGTAGCATCAGAATCAACACAAAAGCAGTCCCTTTGGCTTTCATACCAGGAAAGACTGCTGCTAGAAATGTGGCAGACAAGAATTTGCACACCTATTACTCTCCAGAAACCACAGAAAATTCTGTCCAACACTGCACAGGGTGGAAGAGTGGGACATACTAGAAAAAGAATTGAGGCGTAGAAAAATGAGTTTCTGTAACCCAAAGCTTAAAATACACTTTTTTTTCCAGTAAAACAATGCTATGAGTAGAGGTGCTGATAGCTGAAACAAAAGTATTTCTCATTTTTAATTTATTAGATGTGAGCTTAGTTGACTTTCTAAGCTTGAATTAAGCACAATTCGTAATGTTGTTTCTGTAAGGAAATGTATTTTGAGTTCCAAATGGTCAAGTTATATGAATGTCAGCGACACAACTCATTTGTAATTAAAATTGCAGCAACTGTTTTCTTTGAGTGTTTTTAATGAGCCAAAGAAAAACCAAAACCAGTGGACAGTACATTTGCAAGATCAGTAATTCAACAATATGAACAAGTCTACAGTGATTAAACTCATTTGCAAAACAAGCATTAGTGGTTTTGAGAATGGTGAGAATTTTGTTATAGAATTGTTTGATTGTTAAGTCGTGTCCAAATCTTTTGCAACTCCATTGACTGTAGCCTACCAGGTCCCTCTGTCCATGGGATTTCCCAGGCAAAAACACTGGAGTGGTTTGCCACTTTGTTCTCCAGGGGATGTTCCCAACCCAGGGATCAAACCTGGGTGTCCTGCGTTGGTAGGCGGATTCTTTACCACTGAGCCACCAGGAAGCTCATCTACAGAAAAACCAACAATTTATTAAGTGTAAAATCATTTGTATAAGTAAATAATAAGCAATGAATTTAATTATCATGACAGCATCAGGAAGTATTGTTGTTGTTGTCTAGTCACTAAGTCATGTCAGACTCTTTGCAACCCCTTGGATTGCCACACACCAGGCTTCCCTGTACATCACCAACCCCCAGAACTTGCTCAAACTCACATCCATCAAGTCGGTGATACCATCCTACCATCTCATCCTCTGTCTTCCCCTTCTCCTCCTGCCTTCAGTTTTTCCCAGCATCAGTGTCTTTTCAAAGGAGTCAGTTCTTCGCATCAGGTAGCCAAAGTATTGGAGCTTCAGCATCAGTCCTTCCAATGAATAGTCAGGACTGATTTCCTTTAGGATTGACTGGTTTGATCTCCTGGCAGTCCAGGGGACTCTCAAGAGTCTTCTCCAACACCACAGTTCAAAAGTTCCTCAGCACTCAGCCTTCTTTATGGTCCAGCTCTCACATCCATACATGATTATTACTGGGAAAACCATAGCTTTGACTAGATGGACCTTGTTGGCAAGGTCTCTTTTGTCTCTCTTTAATGTGCTGTCTAGGTTTGTCATAGCTTTTCTTCCAAGGAGCAAGCATCTTTTAATTTCATGGCTGAAGTCACCATCTGCAGTGATTTTGAAGCCCAAGAAAGTAAAGTCTGTCACTGTTTCCATTGTTTCCCCATCTATTTGCCATGAAGTTATGGGACCAGATGCTGTGATCTTCATTTTTTGAATGTTGAGTTTTAAGCTAACTTTTTCACTCTCGTCTTTCTCCTTCATCAAGAGGCTCTTTAGTTCTTCTTCTCTTTCTGTCGTAAGGGTAGTGGTGTCTGCATATCCAAGGTTATTGGGTATTTCTTCTGGCAATCTTGATTCCAGCTTGTGCTTCATCCAGCCCGGCATTCCCCTGATGTACTGTGTGTATAGGTTAAATAAGCAGGGTGACAATATACAGCCTTGATGTACTCCTTTCCCAGTTTGGAATCAGTCCGTTGTTCCATGTCCAGTCCTAACTGTTGCTTCTTGACCTGCACACAGATTTCTCAGGAGGCAGGTAAGGTGGTCTGGTATTTCCCATCTCTTTAAGAATTTTTCAGTTTGTTGTGATCCACACAGTCAAAGGCTTTGGTGTAGTCAATGAAGCAGATGTTTTTCTGGAATTTTCAGGCTTTATTACTATCCCCAATTTTACCAGAGGAAACTCGGGCACAGTGAAGGTCAAACTTGGCCCAAGGTCACATGGGGAGCCCAGGCATTCTGACACTTGACTTTTAATGTCTACATTATATTAAACATGCATTTTAAACCGTGCTTATGCATTGAGTTGGGGCTTCCCAGCTGGCGCTAGAGGTAAAGAACCTGCCTGCTAATGCAGGAGAGATAAGAGATGTGGATTCCCTCCCTGGGACAGGAAGATCCGCTGGAGGAGGGCATGGCAGCTCACTCTAGTATTCTTGCCTGGAGAGCCCCCTTGGACAAGAGTAGACTGGCGGACTACAGTTCACTGTGTCTCAAAGAGTCCAACACGACTGAGGTGACTTAGCACGCACACATGCGTGCATTGTGTTAGTAGTTGTAAGTTTTGCAAGTTGAAATTTATAGGTAGTCTCATTTTAAGGTTTTGAAAATTTAACAGAAGGTAACACAAGTCAGATGCCATCATCTTAGACTAAAGGACAGACATCTGCATGGCACAAAATGGAAAAGCTACTTCTATCACAGGAATATCTGTGCTATCAGAATTATTCTGGAACAGCCTGCTCCCAGAGAGGCACAGTATAAACAAGAGAGTGGCCTCGGCTCACGAAACCAAGTTTGAAATACTTCAACTCTCTGAGCCCCTCTCATCTTTTATCCGAGGAGGATAATCCCCATTTTGCAAGCTTGTTGTGAGATCCATTGTTATTATTATTATTCTTAACAAGTTCTCTCCAGACGTGAGTCAGAAGCTCTGTGTCTCTTATTTAATCTTAGCCTATGAAATGGAGACCCTAATGCCTACCTCGGGAAGGTATAAGGTCTGAGCAAACATGTGAAAACTCTTTGTGAAATGAATACAACTTTCCACACAGTGTTTTAAGTAGCTGAGCCATAGCTCAGGTGAATAGTGCCCTTAGATACCAGCTCTACCCGGAGGTAGGATGCTAGTTTCAGGTCCTCAGGCTTTTCTCATTAGAATGACCTGGTTCTTCTGAAGCTCCCCAAGTTCTATCCCCTCAGTGTTCCCTCTGGTCAGTAAAGCCCATTTCTCTAAAGGGAAGGCAGCTTATGTGAATAGAAGTAGGAGAAAAAACAGCTTAACTATCCTCAATCGTCAATTAATTTGCAGCTACCGATTCCAATGTCCTGCTGAAGAAACACTTGTATCCACTTTGTCAACTACAAAAGGGAAATAAAATACATGCCAATGATTAGTTCAACTCCTGATTGTGGTATAATAAACCTCTGACTTAAAAAGGGACTTCCCTGGTGGCTCAGTGAAGAGTCTGCCTGCCAAAGCAAGAGACACAAGGTTTGATTCCTGATCCACAAGATTCCACATGCTGCAGAGCAGCTAAGCCCGTGTACCATAACTACTGAGTCTATGCTCTAGAGCCCGGGAACCACCACTACTGAGCCCACATGCCCTAGAGCCCGTGCTCCACGACAGAAGTCACAGCAGAGAGAAGCCTGCACACAAAGAGTGGCCCCTCTCGCCACAACTAGAGAAAAGCCCACACAGCAACAAAGACCCAGCATAGCCTAAATAAATACTAAATCCTTGTTTAAAAAAAAAAGTTGGTCATAGTTTATTCCCACTTAAATTATTTTCATGACATCTTGCCCTAGACTGAATGGCTTTGGGAAAGCTAACTTGGAAATTCTAAGACCAATGTTCTGAGCCATCCTAAGAGTAGTAGAAGTCTTCAACCAAAAACAGTTAGCAAGGGAAACGGATCACCCCTTCTAGAGTTAGGAGCCCCTGGGAAGAAGTATACTGACTACTTTCCAGGTTCAAACAAATCTAAATTTGATAGTTCAAACAAAAGAAATAGATTGGAATCGAATGAGAAAAATCAGAAATCTTGGAGAAAATTAATATGTATACAGAGTTGAGGGGTTACTCTTAGAAACTTGGGCTACAACTCCAACGCTGGTTTTTATTCCTTTTTATTGAAGATGCAGTCCCTTTGGACTCCTGATAACTCTCAATAATACAAAGGGCCATCTCAGTTCCTACAGAATATTCAAGATGAAAATAATCATCTCAATTGAGCCTGTCATTGTACAAATGAAATCAAATACCTAGATCTCTGGACCTGGTCTATTTTCCTCTATGACTTGTCAACCGGATCTTATTTGAGACTCAACTGGCTTATCAGGTACTTCAGGGTTAGGACTAGTATATAAAGTTTTCATGCTCTATGCAATGAGATGGGAATGGCAACTCACGCCAGTATTCTTGCCTGCAAATCACATGGATAGAGGATTATGGCAGGCTACAGTCCACAGGGTCACACAGAGTCAGATACAACAACTAAACCACCACCTATATGCAACTCAGCTCATAGTGTAACAAGTATTGTTAGCTTAAGGAAAAAAATATTTAATGTCTTGACTGTCTATTTACAAGACTGTGAACAATTCTCTACAGTTATATAAATGGAAGACATGCTGAGTATTACCTGTAACAAGGTCCACCTGGGAAAAGATCAAGATGCTTTCATACAATGGAATATTACTCAGCCATAAAAAGGAGCAAAATTGGGTCATTTGTAGAGACATGGATGGACGGAGATAGTGTCATACAAAATGAAGTGAGAAAAATAAATACCGTATATTAACACATATATGTGGAATAGAGAAAAATGGTATAGATGATCTTATTTGCAAAGTCAAAATAGAAACACAAACATAGAGAATATACAGATACCGAGTGGGAAGGTGGGAGGGGTGGCAGGAACTGGGAGACTGGGACTGACATATGCACACTATTGATACCGTGGATAAAACAGGTAACTAATGAAAACATACTGTCTAGCTCAGGGAACTCTTAGTGCTCTGCGGTGATCCAAATGGAAAGGAAGTTCAAAAAGGAGGGATTATGTGTATATACATAGCTGATTCATTTTACTGTACAGAAGAATAGTACATTGTAAAGCAAATATACTCCAGTAAAAAATTAATAGAAAAGAAAAAAAAAGGATGCTTTCAAGGACCCAGGGAACCACCCAGCCAGACCTACTGAGTGGAATCTTCCAATAACTGTAGGCAGCCAATGAAGTTGATGGCCTGGTATTAGTAATATCTCCTCTGGGTCATGCCCTTGAGCACATGGCAGCCTTGGGATGACTTATGATAAGGATATTGCGCCAGACCACACCCCCGAGCAACTGAAGAAACAGGAGCAAAGACAGGATATCACTTTCAGTAGATGAATACTAAGCAGCTTCATATTACTGAAGCATTACCCAGCAATACAGGCCACCTAGCTAAGGACAATTTTAAAATATAAATGTTAGTATTTGTCAAAGTGTATACATAAATCTGAACTGAAAGTCAACAGCAAATTATCTTTTACAAGTTCATGTCCTGGAAAACTTCTTTACCCTGATTCGAGGACACAAGCACTTGTTCCAGAGTTTTTGGAATTGATATGGCTCAGAATGCCTGCGTATTTACAAAACTCTGTCATCCATAAATGAGCTGGAAAACACCACATACTTGTAGCCTTGTTGATGAGAGTTAATGAGAACACGCAACGTGCTAGGCACTGGCTGGACGTGTTATATGCCTACATAATCTTCATGACCCACATTCCAAACCGTGTCTTTTTAATATAACTGAATGTGTTTTCTAAATGTAGTAGTATATTATTTGTTAGAACATTTTTACTTTTATCAAAGGCTGCTGAAGTTAGCAAGAAATGGTACCAAAGTTCATAATATATTTATATTTAGAAATCATTTGTACGTAAAACAAAGGTGAATTGAATTTTTTATTAGAAAAAATGCCATATTTTATAGACCACCATTTATGAGAATCCTACCAAAACACTACAACAAACTGGCCTTGAAGAGAAACAGCACAATGACAGAAAGCTCAAAACACTACACCTCTGAGGAGCCTGCAGCCAGGCTAATTGAAAATCGACACACAACGCCCACCACACCACAAACATGAACAGGTTATGTAAGTGAGCCAAGATTTAGAAAACACATTGGAGAGGGGAACACACCCACACACGTATCTGTGTGCATGTTTTCCTTAAAAACATGTAACAGGGTTTCCTTCATTTTACTCAACTCAAAGAAACTCTTGATCTAAAATTATTCCATGTCTAACATTATACAAAAGAAGTATCATAAAGCAAAAGTTTACATTTTCCTGGGAGCTGTCCCTTGCAAGAAAATGTTACTTGCATTTTTTAGTGTAGAATCCACATAAAAACAGGAGTTGTAATATAGTGCTTGCCATTTAAGTGTAACATTGCCAAAATGCTTTATACGGGACTATTTTACATTACAGAAGAGGAATATCAATGTAGAGGTAATCAGTGCTTCCAAACTTTTCTAATTCTTCTACAGGGGAGATCTAAATAGTCAATATATTTCTATTTAAAAGGAGTTTTCTTCCCTCTGGTACGGTGCTTGCTGATGAATAAAGACAAGCGCACAGTCACACTGCTTTCTGTTCAACAACTGCCACCTTCCAGGAGTCCTGACACACACGGGGTCTTCTACTGGACCCTACAGTTCTCGCTGCCCTTGGACTCCAGGCTGGATTCTGGGCTGGGGGCGTGGCGGCCTCGCTTGGCTCTCAGGCCCTCCCTGGGGCTGCCCACTGGACTTCTCTCGGGAAGATTACTGATGGAGAGAGATCTGCCAATGGGATCTCGGAAGGCAGTGCATGAATCCACTGGGCTCTGTTGAGAAACCTTGACCTGCAACACAAGTATGACAGTTAGAGGTCTAAAATCACATTCACATTTCTACAACATGAAAAATAAAGTCCTTATTTAGGTCATTACATTTGAAGTTCAATTCTTCCTCTAGGAGTTTGTACACAGTTTGACTATTTCTTCTACCCTAAAAACAGGCCCCCACCTAAACAGAGAAGCTAGAGAAAAGGGTCAGACATCACCTCTGATGAGCCACCTTGCAAAGCTTTCCTTGACATCTCTAATGACCAGACACTCGTTCCCAAGGCCACTGTGACCTTCTCAGATCAGAAGGTAAGCTCTCTGAGGGCAAAGACTATGTCCTCTTTACCTCTGCATCCACAGTGCCCAGAATATGCTTGACTAATAGCAAACATTCAATATTTGTGTAAGAACCCAAACCAGCTTCCATTTATCTTACTTGATCCTCTATCATGCAAATAAACATATTCCAGTGAGTCCTAACAGTTTCATAAGGTGGAAGCTTTATTTACTAGAGCCTCTTCCTCACATAATAACATTTTAATCACTCTCCTTCCATTTAAAGTCCAGAATAAAAGTAAGTTCCCTTTCCAATGTCCTGCCTTTTAAGAGAAAGGGGGATCCCACTTTTAAGAGAAAAGGGGATCTCAAAAAATGTGAGACTTTAAGAAGCAGATGAGAGGGTAACGCATTACCAGGTAATGCAACACTGGTAGGGTTGAGATTTTCTGAGGTTTCTATAGTAGTGAGAAAAAATACGGGGTCAGGAGAGAGAAAAGAGCAGGACAGATGAAATACAGAACAACGTCACAACCGAAGTGAGAGGGCAAGAGTAGACGGTTCAGGTAGGAAGACCTTTAAAAGAAAAAGAGGAAGGACTCCTAACCAGGGTGATACGTGTTCAGTACCAAGGAGGCACTGAGAAGTCCTGAGAAGCACCTATGGGACAGACCACGCCCTGCCCAACTGCCTGCCCAGGACCACCTTCTGAAGCAGAAGAAGAAAAGAATGGAAATTATTTCCCCGTGTATATTCTTTCCATAGGAAGTGTATGGTTTTAAAAGGCAGCTAAATACTTTTCATCACAGAAAACATAGTAAATCTGGCCAACAGATCAGATCCCTGGAAAGGTTGCCTCTACCTCAGATGACGTGCAGCACACTTAAAAGGGGGGGCCTTGAAGGATCAGGACTTAATGGAAAATTACTGTCCATGGAAATCTGAAGGAAAAAAACAAGAGTTTTACTGGCACTCTTTTCTTTCCTTTTTTTTTTTTTAAAGTAGAAAGCAATATAGAAGACAGACATTTCCCTTGAACCCGTGAGCTGCAGGAGAATCAAACCTTTAGTTGCACCATTAAAAGACAGAGGAGGTAAGGAGAGAGACCACACTGGGCAAAGAGAATCTGAGCTAGTAAAACTCCTTCTGAAACCCAACAGAACAGCCAAAGTCCACCCTTTGGCCTCCCCTTCCAGACTCAATTTCTTGATTCTGAATGGAGGAAACTATAGTTGGTAATCAGTTTTAACTTTGGATTTGATCCTCATGTTGGTTAGTTAGCCTCAGACTTATCCATAACTAGATGAGGTCAGGCTTCCCAGGTATTTAATCTATTAAGGGCACCCATACCCTAACTGTCTTACAAACCGTGTCTGCAGCCACAGTGGGGAGACGGCGGGTATGCAAATAGCTCATTGGAAAAGAAACTCATAAGTAGGAAAAATGGTTAAGACCCCACTAAACTGCTGACAGGCCCTGTGGTGATGGCCTCACAATCATCTCGTACAGTTGATGGATGGTCGTCTGGAGCTAACTCCCAGAGACAAAGCAGAGACTGATCCTCACCTATGCTGCATCTTACCCATGTTCCCCTTCAAACTTGTCAGCTGTCACTGACAGTTCTGTTAAATGATCTAGGAAATCTCTCAACACTCAGCCAGTGACTTTAGGTGAAGAATGATAATCCGAAGTTTCTGAGCAACCGCTTTAGGAAAGGATAACTTGCTATCTCTTTTTCCAAACTGAATGATGAAATATGCTCAGCAGATGAGGCAAGCATTTTATAAAGTGACTCAGAAAATGTTGAATTATATTAAAAATCAATAGGCTGGGTTTTGAAGGCTTGCATCTAATCACGAGTCCCCTGTAACCTCCTTTCAAGAGGAACCACCGGCCATTCATGTGCACAAGTGCACAAAATTGCCTAGCAATTCATAACCACTGGTGCCTGCTGCAGCCTATAGCCCCTGCACACACAAGTCTGCAGGAAACCATGGTTACTGCTCTGTCCTCAGCAGATGCGACAGCAGTGTGGAAAGCAGGCCCCCTAGCGTGCAAAGCTCTCTGAGAAAATAAGTTCGAACTCCACATGAAAACTGCTTTACCATCAGTTCCTCATCAAAGAAGGGAAAGTGACCCCTGCGGGAATCTTATGAGGTGATTTCCTAACACACCTGTAAACATCTATCATTGCAATCACTTCAGGACATTAACAGCTGCACTAATTTAGAAGGTATCTGTATTAGAAATGAGGACACAAGTAAACTGTTCACATAATCAGCAACATCAGAGAAGGGATACTGGGAAGAGCCAAGTACTTCATTTCAGGAATTAGACTGTGGTTAATAGCTTTGATCAAGTCTGGAAGCTTCACTCTTTAAAGGCACTAGTTACCTTATGGAAAAGAAACTGTTCTTACGGTCCCTGGAGAGTTAGGACCTACTCCAGTACACTTCAGTGTTCTACGGTTCCCAACATTTAAAAGTTAACTCCAAACGTGAGTGAGTGAGTGAGTAAGAAAGAAAAATAGAGAAACGTGGGTTGGAGGTGGGAGGACTGATGGGGAAGGGAAAGAAATACGCACAAAATAGCAGAATATTTCTAACTGTAAGTCATAGATGGGCCCATTTTAATGAGTGAAAGAAAATCTCAGACCCTTCTTCCTCAGCCCCCAGTTAATAAAATCTTTATTATAATGTAAGTTATGAACAAAACTCAACTGTAGATATAAATTCCTTAATCCTTAGAGCTCTTATATATCAGCATAACAAACATTTGCTTAAATGTTGCTTTGATGCAACTACTCACCAAAGTCTTTGTATTTGGTATCTAAAATCCTAATGAGGAACACGCCTGCCCACTTAACAAGTATTATATTATACAAATAAGGGTTACTACACCTTCAAAGTTTCGTTGGCTGGGTCAGGGTAATCTGATTGAATACTTAAACTCTAACCAATAAGCAATGGAGAAAGAACTGGCAACCCACTCCAGTACTCTTGCCTGGAAAATCCCATGGATGGAGGAGCCTGGTAGGCTACAGTCCATGGGGTCTCAAAGGGTCAGACACGACTGAGCGACTTCACTTTCACTTTTCACTTTCATGCATTGGAAAAGGACATGGCAACCCACTCCAGTATTCTTGCCTGGAGAATCCCAGGGACGGGGGAGCCTGGTGGGCTGCTGTCTATGGGGTCACACAGGGTCGGACATGACTGAAGCGACGCAGCAGCAGCAGCAGCAGCAACCAATAAGCAAAGTACAATCACAATATTAAAAACAAAAATTCTGTAAGCTATTCCAGAAACTTTCAACAAGATTCCTGTGATCCCTAGTCTGAGAAACAATAGGAAAAGAGCAAGACTGGAGCTGAGAGAGAGAGGTGTTAACTCCAGGTAGGTTCAATCTTTATTGAGTCTTATTTTCTTCATCCTTTTATAATAAGTACTTACAAGAGTTCAATAAAATAAAATAAAACTGAGTTCCCTAAAATTCATGTACTTTGCAGACATAAATGGTAGCTGCTGGTATGGCTATGAAGCAAACACACTCTGTGCTTTAAATAACTTGACTGGGCTGTTTGCAAGGTGCAGAGAGGCCCCTAAGATTCCAACCCTTTCTCACTTCAACAATCAAAATAGAGACATCCACAAACAGAGCCCCTTTCTTTAGACATCTACTGAAACATGTGCTTTTTGTAGACAGTCAAGGAGTAACAAACACTAAGAATCACAGCCAGGGGGCAGAGGGGTGAGAGGGAGCCTGTAAACAAGCAAAGACCACTGCCTGTGCTGCGTCCTTCCAAGGTTCTGCCCAAAACTCGCTAACACACCCTTGGAGCTCCGCTCTGACAACACCGTTTGCCATCAGACTGTGTATCAGCAGCCTGCTGGGTCAAGGATGAGATTGTGCGGCAGGATAACATGACGCCTGTCCTCGCATCTGCTTGCTACTCTCCTCACTACTGACTTATTTATACCACAGGGAGAAGGTCAGACTTCGAAGAGCTCCTGAGTCAGCCGGTGCAGCGTCAAAGCCTTGCCCAGATGCCGCTCTCATTTCCTGGATTTCACACAGTAGATACATGTTCACAGAGTTTACCTTTTGTGATCTGCTGCCACCAGCTGTTGGTTTGGAGGTCTCGGTGAGATTTTCTTTGTCGAGACTTGGCGGGGATGCTGCTAACTTCTGGGCAGCAAGGCGGGGGCTGGTCCTGGTTGCCATGGTTGTCCTCCGCAGGATGTAGGGGCTAGTCTTTCCGGTGGGGATGTCGGCAAACCCTAAGGGCACAAAACTGATTGTCAGCACTGCTGGCTACAATTCCATCAGCCTCCCCAGTGGGAGTGATATTCACGAGTGGCATTCATGAGTGAGCAAGGATAAGGGTGACTCCAAAACCACTTCCTCCTCACCGCAGTGGGTAGTTTTATTTTTATTCATAATTTTATTCATAATTACCCTGGGAGGCAGCAAACAGTAAATCCCTAACAGGTGGGTTTTTTTTTTTTTTTTTCTTATTAGAAACATAAGAAACAACATGGGGAAAAGGGAGGTGGGGGCGGAAATAATATTAAAGAGAAAAAAGTTCTTCCTGCTTCTACTAAACAAATCGGCAGGCATTCCTGTGAGACGGACTGGAGGGGAAAATAAGGCAGGTAAAATGGAAAGAGACAGGCAAAAGAAAAGGCCTGCTCTTGTGGAAAGGGGGAAAATGTGGAGTCACAACAGCTACTTGCAGTGACTACTCTCACGTAGAAAGACTGGATGGGAGGAGAGTCTGGATCTCGCTAAGAGCGATTTCCCTCCGCATCATCTCCCCCTGTAGAGGGAACTGACGCAGCTTGTGATGACCAAGAGGAGAACAGCAATCCCGAGGACACTAAAAGAAAGCATGTCACACAGGCTCAGAACAGCTTTAAAGTAACTACATTAACTACAAGAGCCTGTGTTTTTGCTTTGTTTTTAACCCCTTACCTACAAATAAAAAACAGTAATGAAAAAGAGCAAGCTAACTATTTGGAGGTTAGATTTCCTAAGGGTTAGAATTACTCAGAATAGTGCCTTCAAACCATCTATGGGAAAAAAAAAAAACCAAAACTTTCTTCCTTTGTTTTCCCCCCAAATCACTTCCCAGAATTTTTCCTATATTAGTTTCATGTGTACAACACAGTGATTCACAAGTTGTAAAGGTTATATTCCATTTCAGTTATTATAAAATATTGGCTACATTACTGGGTCTCTTCACTATGCTGAATGATACATCCTTGTAGCCTATTTATTTCAAACATAGTCATCTGTACCTCCTAATCTCCTGCACCCATCTTGCCCGTCCCCCTGTCCTCGCTCCACTGGTAACCACTGGTTTGTTTTCTATATCCCAGAATTCATTTTTAAAAATAAATAGTTATTGGAGTAGAGTTGCTTTACAAGGTTGTGTTAATTTCTACTGTACAGCAAAGTGAATCAGCTACACGTATGCGTGTAGCCCCTCTCTGTGGAACTGCGCTCCCATTCAGGTCACCACAGAGTGCTCAGTAGAGCTCCCTGTGCCATACAGCGCGTGCCGCTTCATTCAGTTAGCTGTGTCAGGCTCCTGGTGACCCTTTGGACTGCAGCCCACCAGGCTCCTCTGTCCACGGGATTTCCCAGGCAAGAATATAGAGTGGGTCACCATGCCCTCCTCCAGGGGATCTTCCCGATCCAGGAGTGGAACGCTGGTCTCCTGCATTGGTAGGCGGACTCTTTATTTATCATTCATAAAGAATATTATTTATTCTGTATCACCTGGGAAGCCCATGCTATACAGTAGGTTCTCATTAGTTACCTATTTTATACACAGGATCAACAATGTCATATGTCAATATATATATATACGTCAGTACTAATCTCCCAATTCATCCTGCCTCCCCGCTTTTCCTCTTGGTGTCTCTATGTTTCTTCTCTACTTCTGTGTCTCTATTTCAGCTCTATCAATAAGACCATCTATACCAATTTTTTCAGATTCCACATATACACATTAATATATGATATTTGTTTTTCTCTAGTTCTATGGGAAAGAAGAGGGGTGGGGAGTAATCTCTCATCTGCTGTGGAATGATACTTTTGTATAATACAATAAGAATGAGTATAATAAAAACTGATTATGTGCTTGGATATTGAAAACAGCAAAATAGCAAATAGCTATGAAAATTTAAAACTCTAACTCATGATTTCTATACATTGTTTTGGTCATGGGCCAGTAGCAAACGTTCCTAGACTGGCCCCAGTCTCTGGGCTACATGTTGAAGAACACTGGGTTAAAAAAAACAACAACGTGGTAAGCAGCTCCAGCCAGGAGCCAGCATCATGGGGCCCGTCCTTCAGCTTCCCTACTACCTGGGTCACACAACACTAAAGGTGGGAAACTTGAAGGGTTATCTTCAATTTGGGGATTTTCAGCACAGAAATATCAAATTCCAAACAGTTTTCTGACAGTCATTTTTCAAATCTCCTAGTATTTTTTGTACTGTGACATAAGTAATTAGATCTGTCATTCTCTCATGACAGAAAAGAAAGCATATACCTTACCAAGTTAACAGTGGACTACTGCTTCTGAAGATTAATTAGGACCATGGCATAATAACCCCAAAATACAAATGCTTCTTTTCTTTTTGTATGTGAATTTTTTTTAAAAGAACACAAATACTTTTAAAATTATGTCATACCTTTCTTTACAACTTCTGGAAGCCCCTCTGGCTCAAATTCAGCATCTTCTGCATCCTCTGCAAGGTGAGTACCACTTCTGATGGCTTTCCTGCTTTTTTTAGAAAATGTCTCTGGTGTAGAAGGCGTGGTTTCTCCGCCATCCTCCCGAATCCCACTGGACCTTTGCCTTTTGCCTGAAGATTTATTTTGGCCGGATGGTAACTTCTTCTCAGTGGCAGAAGGGACTGGGGATGGTCCTGGAGCAAGCGAATTCACCAAAGGAGAGCTCCGAAGATTCAGTTTAGATTGTTGTGAACTCAGACGAGCAACTTGTGTTTCTAACATCTCCTTGGCTTTCTCTAACTTCTCATGGCTTATGAGCAGGGAACAGTATTTATCCAGGTATTCGTCTGCCTCCTTGGTTTTTTCTTCAAGGGTTTCTTTCAGTTCTTTCATTTCAGTTATTAATTCGTCGACATTAGCATCCACGACGGTATCTGTCAAAAGTAAAATGACAAATCATTTGTAACGTGACACTTCTCTAGTTAACACTGGGCATCATCAAGCAGATAACCTTAGACTTGCTCTTGATTTTTTTTATTTTGGAAATGGGGGAAAATGTAGCTACAGATGGTTCTTATATTTCAAACAGCTCTTGTTTGGTAGGGATTGTATCAAGATACATATTCTCGTGAGTTACAGACTTATTGTTGTTTACTGGCTAAGTCATGCCCAATTCTTTTGAGACCCCACAGACTATATAGCCCACCAGGCTACTCTGTCCATGGGATTTCCTAGGCAAGAATACTGGAGTGGGTTGCCATTTCCTTCTCCAGGGATTGAACCCGCATCTCCTCCTCGGCAGGCAGATTCTTTACCACTTTGTAGGCAGTCTTCAGCCAACAGGGGAGCCCATGTACTTACTGGGATAGTTTAAATATAACCCATCAATATCTCAAACTCGGATTTCAGCCAATCCATCAAACCACCTTGTAGTTATCATACTACATAAAATGAATGAATTTATTGCACCCTCTATATTCCTCTGTCCATCCTTTCTATTTTAAGTGAATGAATGAACAGTAAAAGTCGACAGAGAATATAAAGTCATGGTTGTAAAGGCTTTGGGAGACAGTTCAGTTGCTCAGTCATGTCCTACTCTTTGCGACCCCATGGACTGCAACACTCCAGGCCTCCCTGTCCATCACTAACTCCCAGAGTTTACTCAGACTCATATCCCTTGAGTCCGTGATGCTATCCAACCATCTCATCCTCTGTCATCCCCTTCTCCTCCTGCCCTCAATCTTTCCCAGCATCAGGGTCTTTTCTAATGAGTCAGCCCTTCGCATCAGGTGGCCAAAGTACTGGCGTTTCAGCTTCAGCATCAGTCCTTCCAATGAATATTCAGGACTGATTTCCTTTAGGTTGGATCTCTTTGCAGTCCAAGGGACTCTCAAGAGTCTTCTGCAACACCACAGTTTACAAGCATCAATTCTTCAGCACTCAGCTTTCTTTATAGTCCAACTCTCACATCCATACATGACCACTGGAAAAAGCATAGCCTTGACTACATAGACCTTTGTTGGCAAAGTGATGTCTCTGCTTTTTAATATGCTGTCTAGGTTGGTCATAACTTTCCTTCCAAGAAGTGTCTTTTAATTTCATGGCTGGAGTCACCATCTGCAGTGATTTTTAGCCCCAAAATTAAAGTCTGTCACTGTTTCCACTGTTTCCCCATCTATTCGCCATGAAGTGATGAGACCAGATGCCATGATCTTAGTTTTCTGAATGTTTAGTTTTCAGCCAACTTTTTCACTCTTGTCTTTCACTTTCATCAAGAGGCTCTTTAGTTCTTCTTCACTTTCTGCCATAAGGGTAGTATCATCTGCATACCTGAGGTTACTGATATTTCTCCCTTGATTCCAGCTTGTGCTTCATCCAGTCCAGCATTTCTCATGATGTACTCTGCATATAAGTTAAATAAGCAGGTTGACAATATATAGCCTTGACGTACTCCTTTCCTGATCCCTTACGATTATACAAAGGAAGTGACAAATAGATTCAAGGGATTAGATCTGATAGACAGAGTGGCTGAAGAACTATGGATAGAGGTTCATGACATGGTACAGGAGGCAATGATCAAGACCATTTCCGAGAAAAAGAAATGCAAAAAGGCATAATGGTTGTCTGAGGAGGCCTTACAAATAGCTGTGAAAAGAAGAGAAGCGAAAGGCAAAGGAGAAAAGGAATGAGATACCCATTTGAATGCAGAGTTCCAAAGAATAGCAAGGAGAGATAAGAAAGCCTTCCTCAGCCATCAATGCAAAGAAACAGAGGAAAACAACAGAATGGGAAAGACTAGAGATATCTTCAAGAAAATCAGAGATACCAAAGGAACAATTCCTGCAAAGATGGGCACAATAAAGGACAGAAATGGTATGGACCTAACAAAAGCAGAAGATATTAAGAAGAGTTGGCAAGAATACACAGAACTGTACAAAAAAGATCTTCATGACGCAGATAAGCACAATGGTGGGATCACTCACCTAGAACCAGACATCCTAGAATGCAAAGTCAAGTGGGCCTTAGGAAGCATCACTACAAACAAAGCTGGTAGAGGTGATGGAATTCCAGTTGAGCTATTTCAAATCCTAAAAGATGATGCTGTGAAAGTGCTCCACTCAATATGCAAGCAAATCTGGAAAACTCGGCAGTGACCACAGGACTGGAAAAGGTCAGTTTTTATTCCAATCCAAAAGAAAGGCAATGCCAAAGAATGCTCAAACTACTGCACAATTGCACTCATCTCACAGGCTAGTAAAGTAATGCTCAAAATTCTCCAAGCCAAGCTTCAACAGTACATGAACTGAGAACTTCCAGATGTTCAAGCTGGTTTTAGAAAAGGCAGAGGAACCAGAGATCAAATTGCCAACATCTACTGGATCATCGAAAAAGCAAGAGAGTTCCAGAAAAACATCTATTTCTGCTTTATTGAATATGCCAAAGCCCTGTGTGGATCACAACAAATTGTGGACAATTCTTCAAGAGATGGGAGTATCAGACCACCTGACCTGCCTCCTGAAAAATCTGTATGCAGGTCAGGAAGCAAGTTAGAACTGGACATGGAACAACAGACTGGTTCCAAATCAGGAAAGGAGTATGTCAAGGCTGTATACTGGGATACAGGCAGGGGCCAATGAAAAGACTGTAGAATCCAGTATATATGAAGAACTCTTACAATAATAAAAAGAAAACAAACAAAAAAAAATGGACAAGAGTGCTTGAACTGGTATTTCTTCAACAAAAACACAGAAATTCCCCACAAGCACATAAAACACCCACTTAGAATGGCTACTTAAAAAGAAGTCATGATAACGTAAATGCTAACCAACTAAAAAGTAACGTACTACACAGGAATGACAACAGAAAAGGTTCTTGTAAAGTAACTACATCTTCCTTTCATATGAGAAAGTAAACTGACATTATAAAAATGCTTTATCCAGAAATACCAATTTAGTCATATAGCTTAGCACATCAAAGTGGCCAAACAAGCAAAATTACCTCTACCTGGCAAAGTTGGGAAACAGGACAGGGGTTTAAGGGCTTCCCTAGTGTCTCAGACAGTAAAGAATCAATCTGGAATGTGGGAGATCCAGGTTCGATCCCCAGGTCAGGAGGATCTCCTGGAGAAGGGAACAGCAACCCACTCCAGTATTCATGGCTGAGAAATCCCATGGACAGAGGACTTGCCTAGCAGGCTACACAGTCCATGGTGTCACAGACAGTCAGACATGAGTAAGCGACTTTCACTTTTTTCACTTTAAGGGCATATTAATTTTTTTTTGAAAGCATGTGCATGTTTTACACCATGATGATTTTTAATAAAAATAAAATTTGTGTAAAAAAAAAAGACAAGTCCAAAGAAGTGCTGAAAACTGCGTGGAGGCAATGGAGGATCTAACGGACAAGGGTTTGAAGGACACTACATGGGAAGATGTCTCAGTCACTTGCAGCTGCCTGGTTGGTGTTGATTCCATCCTTGAAGCCCCAGTCTCTTCTGCCTACTCTTCTCAGCAGGGAACACTGTGGACCCCTCCCCCCTGCCAAACTACGTACGGTCCAGAAGAGCCATGCGTACTATATTTGCCATCATCTATCCATACAGAAAAAGCATTCCACTCTAGGGGTGTATGTAGAGAAAAGTGACAAAAAGCATTGTCACTTTGTTTCATTGTATTTACACACCCAAAAATGTAGTCCCCAACCTTCCTATTTAGTAGGGCCATGGATACCAGAATCATCTGTTGGTAAATTACCAGTGCCAGCTCAGAGGCCAATCTTCCTTTGATGTAGGAACTATGTAATGGACATCCACATGAATAACTCTTCTTGGAAAGGCTCATTAGCAAACAGGGCTGCCAGGTTTTTGCACATTTGATAGAACAGAAGGTGCAGTCGTTCTATTTTTAAAATGCAGGCTTCATTCTGAATCCCGTTAATGACCCCAGCCCGAGCACAAAATTCAGAAATTGGAAAATGGTCTGCCGCTCAATCTCGACGTGCTGCCACAGAACAGATCACGGTCCACGCTTCCGGGGCAGACACACCAGTGTGTGACATCACTAGTCGGCGCCAGTGAGGGCTTGTCGATGTGTATGTGACGTCACTAGTCGGCGCCAGTGAGGGCTTATCGATGTGCGCCGGGCTAGCACCCACCTGCTCTCTGTTTCTCCTGTGCAGCTTCAAGATGAGATAGTTCTTTCTGCAACATCACCTTTTCCTCTTCCAGCTGTTTACAGGATTTCACCAACAACTTTATTTTACTCTGGGCACGATCGTTTTCCTTCTTCAATTTATCTGCATGTTTTAGATTTTCCATCTACAAAACAAAAGCAATTCCACTTAAAAACCTTGAATTGCTTTTCGTGGGCATATGGAAAAATAACAATGAGATATAATTAAGAATCATATGCTGTAAGTTTAAGAACAAGACAAAACATCTAAAGATGCATAAAACAATTCCTCGTCTCTGTTCAGTGTCCTAAGTCCCCCCAGTAAACACTGTCTTTGTCACTCCCTTTCTTAACATAATGTCCTACTAAGTAAGTAGCCCGGTGTATCTGTGTTTATCCAATGGGAGGCACACCCGGGAGGTAGGGGCGTGGGTCCATGGACATATTCTTGGTGGGCAGAACACTCCGGATGAGAGGATTGTGTCCCATTTGCCATTCTTGTGCTGTTGCAGTTTCAATGCCTCAGATGACATTTGCCGAGTCACACCAGATGAAGGCCAGAGATGTGGCTCACAACACTAATTTAAAGCCAAATGATATTATGGTTTATAACATAAATTTAAATGTTGAAGTAACTCAAACAAAAAGTGAACAGAATGGTGGGAGAATTATGTCATCAAGCACTTCTTAGTAGTACATGTTCATAGTTCCTTAAGCACAATTGCAAAATCAAAAAAACAAGTTCTGAAAATGATTTATAGGCAAAACTTGACCTGAACAGATATAAAGGAATTTATAGTCTTTATTTATCCCAGCTTGTGAAAATATTCATACATTTTGCTATAAAAGTATGAATTTGATTATGAAGTATCACCCCAGACTCTGATAAGATATTATGTGATATGTGGCATATGCACTGCATTATCTAATATCTAAGAAATACAGAATTCTAAAATAATATAGCTCTAGAGTTTCTGATAAGAGATCATAAACATACAAAGACAGACCAAACTATCAAAAAAAAGAAAGAAGAAGCTTAGCAGCACATTGATGTTACAAGTAGATTTCCCTCTTTGTACATTTCACCTTGAAATAATTTCATCAGCAATGTTGCAATAAATCTGCACTTTCAGAATTTTCTATTTCTGAGTCCAAATATAAATGGATTAGAGACAGATTTAATTCAATTTCAACAATGCTTATCAACTTCAATAAAATTATGAGATTTGAATAGACTCAACTAACAATGTACCATTTTGTACATATATAAATAGACATTCCCCACAGTACAACTGTCAAAGATTTTAAAAAAGGAGAAAGTAAGTAAATTAAAAAGTAGACCTGAAGCAATTTCTTTCTGTTATTAAACCTAATATCTCTCATTTTGTAGCAACAGGACATTATTGATCATTAATGTTATTTTAAACTTAGTTTGTATTTCCTTGGTATATTTCCTTCACCATGATAATTATATAAGACTATAAACATAAGAAATCTATACCTAGTTATCTAACTTTTCTGAAAGGTATTTACTTTCCAGGTTCATATTTTACATTCTGGATGGCATTTGTTTTATGCAAAGTATTTGTGGGAATGAAATCAGCCTCCTTCTCTAGGAAGAACTACTATAGGACTTCCTATACTCTAACAATGGAACTTTCCAGGTGGTACGGTGGTGAAGAATCCGTCTGCCAATGCAGGAGACGCAAAAAACATGGGTTGAACCCCTAGGTAGGGAAGATCCCCTAGAGTAGGAAACGGCAACCCATTCCAGTATTCTTGCCCAGAAAATTCCATGGACAGAGGAGCCCAGTGGGCTACAGTCCACGGCGTCGCAAAGAGTTGGACATGACTGAGCAACTGAGCCCACACACATAGTCTAACAATACTGAGATTGGGGTTCACTTTTTTTCCTAAAGAAAAAAGTTTGATGGTCCCTGCATCGAGAGGAAGAGGAGAACGTACACATATGTATGGCTGGCCGAGCGCTTGGCCCACCTTGAGCCCCAAAGTCATGGGAAAGGTTTGGTGATAGTAGTGAACCTGAAGGCCAATCATTAAGACTTTCACCACATCATTATCTATGTCTGGAGGGGCTTGCTGTCCTCTGTTATAGGCTTGATCTTCATATCCACTTCCGGAAGTCTCTGACATCCTCTACTTTGACAGGATGCACTGAGTGATGAATAAAGTATGCTCAAGCTATGGAACTGCATGCTGTCCTCTCATTTGTAGAAACAACTCAGCAGACAACTGATGAATGATTTTATTTATCACTACAAAAACTTTTTCATGAAAATTAAAATGAAAACACTTAATTTCATACCACTAAAACCACTGTTACATGTATAAGCCATTCTAAGTTATGAAGTAATGATAAGTGTACATACCTTGGTTTTCTTCAATTCTTCTAAAATCTCAGTGGTCGCTTTCAAAGAATTATTGAGTTCTTCTTTACTGGACTTTAAGAGGTCTATCTCCACCTTCTGTGAGCTGAGACATTCCTCCTTAGAAGTCAGTTTCTCTCGGTATGTCTGGATTTCCATTTCATGCTAGGGCAAAAAAAAATGTTACTTTAGCCAGGAGGCTCAAGTAAAAACATCATAAGGGAAACAAACAGAAAAGAAAACTGCTATTCCAAAGACCATGGTTTTTGGAACTCTCTCCAAGATGGAAATGTAACAAGGCATAAAATAAGACACGTGCAAATAACTGAGGGAAAGAAAGGGAAGTTAATAGAATGAGACCATTCACAAAATTGTGAAGCATAACTATAATACACAACACTGGCTTCCTTGCAAAAAGTGCCTCATCACCACCACCGACACACTCTTCAGCCTGCCCAGTCACCAGACCACGCATTTTTACCTGTTTGTTTGTATCCAGAAGCAAAGCCTGATGTTTGTTTTCAGCTTCCTGAAGCCGTAGCTGATATTCAGCTATTTCTCCTCTCATTTTCCCTTGTTCTTCCATACGGTCTTTGTGTACACAATCCAAACTCTTCTTCAATTCACTATTTTCTAGCATGAGCTCCTTCAGTTGACCCTAATGAGAAAAACAATAAAATTATGGGAAGATAATTAAGAACCTGGACATATATATTTAGGAACACTGAGTATGGAAGGGAAAAAAATCATTTATAGGCAAGACAAAATCTACATAGAATTAGTGCTATAATCCTTAGCAATGTACAGTTGATGTTCTATAGCCACAGATTAAACATCTACAAATTTAACCAACTACAAAACAAAAATATTCCACCTCCCCTCCCCCAAAATTCCAGACAGTTCCAAAAAGTTAAACTTGAATTTTCTGTGTACCAGGAATTTTCCACACAGCATTTACATTGTATTTACATATTCTAGTGAGTTACTTATTGCTGTTGTTTAGTCGCTCAGTCCTGTACAATTCTTTTCAACCCGATGGACTGGGGCCCACTGTCCCTCTGTCCATGAGGACTCTCCAGGCAAGAATACTGGAGTGGGTTGCTCTGGAAGATCCAGAGGATCTTCCCAACCCAGGTATCGAACCCAGGTCTCCCACACTGCAGGTGGATTCTTTATTGTCTGAGCCACTAGGGAAGTCCAAGAATACTGAAGTGGGTAGCCTATCTCTTCTCCAGGGGATCTTCCTAAACCGGGATCTCCTGCATTGCAGGCAGAGTACTTACAGCTATTTACATAGTATTAGGTATTTTATGTAATCCAGTATGGGCTTCCCAGGTGGCTCAGTGGTAAAGAATCCACCTGCCAATGCAGGCACAGAAGACTTGGGTTCGATCCCTGGGTTGGGAAGATCCCCTGAAAGAGGAAATGGCAACCCACTGCAGTATTCTTGTCTGGAATATCCCAAGGACAGAGAAGCCTGGCAGGCTACTGTCCATGGAGTTGCAGAGTCGGACATGACTTAGCAACTGAGCACATGCAGACTTAAAGTATACAGGAGGATGTGTATAGGTTATATGCAAACACTATGCCATTTTATATGAGGGACTTGAACATCTGTGAATTTTGGAAACTGGAGGGGCCTAGAACCCATCTCCTGTGGATACTGAGGGATGACTTAATTCACTTTAAATGGCGACTTCACCTCCAGGGGCAATTTCCTTTGTTCCAACCCCAGGTCACCTCCACAAGGAGTACAGGATCTCTGAAACCTCAACTTCATAACTAAGATACCCTGGACCAAACCTTCCTTGGCTCCCTTGGCTTCTCACTTTTTAAAGTACTTCTATTATGGTAATTTCTTGACCTCATCAACAGCACCACCAACACCTTTACACTCAAGCCCCCTTCCTTGGCCAGCTTACGTGCATCTTCTGTCACTTGAAGAATTTCCTTCCACATGCTCCCCACTCCTCTGGCCCCTCTCTCCCTTCATGGTGCAGGACTAGCAAAACTGCAGCCCTAGAGGCATCTGGCTTCTCTGTGCGTGATCCCAAATAGCTGTTCCTACATGTGTTTATATACATGCTGTGTTCACTTTCTCATCAACCACTCCTCAACCCGCTCCAACCTTTTATCCCAGCTCCTCCTGAAACAGCATCATCAAGCTCCATGTTACAAACCCCATTCTTTAGCCGTCATCTCTTTCAACCTCTGAGCAGAATCTGATGCTGCTGACCACTCCTTCAGTCCCAAGACAGCCTCCACTCGTGCCTTCAGGAACAGGACACTCTCCTGGTTTGCCTCCTCCTGTCTTCTCAGTTCCTTTGCTGCCTCTTCCTCCTGTCTCACCCTACTTGCTGGGGGGTCACCTGGGCTGGGCCCTGAGCTGCCTCTTCACCTTCTCTTCTCCATCTGTATTTTCTACCATCCTCATAATTTTTAAACACTACCTATACTGTGAACTAGCCAAATTCATGTATCTTTCCTAAATCTTCCCTTCAATCACCAGCCCCCTGTGTTTTGTGTCACTTTAGATTGTACTCTAGTTCTTTACCATCTCTTCCTACTGCTCCAACCTTCTTGCATATTATTTTCCATCTGACTTCAGCCACAATGGTTTCCTTTCAATTGTGAAAATGTCCATAGGTGTTTATAATTTCAGAGTTTTGTTGCCCGCCCGCCCCCCCCCCCCCCCGCCTTTTTTGGCTGCTCCACGTCTTCTCAGCACACAGGATCTTCAACCTTCATCACAGCATGCGGGATCTTATAGTTGAGGCATGTGAACTCTCAGTCGCGGCACATGGGACCTAATTCCCTGACCAGGGATAGCACCCAGGGCCCCGGCATTGGGAGCACAGAGTCTTCATCACTGGACCACCAGGGAAGTCCCTAATTTCAGATTTTGTCACACTGCTCTATAGACTTAGAAGGCTCCCTCCTTGGTCGTGTTCTTCACATGGTGACTTCTTGCCTCGCAGTGGCATTCTCAGACAACCTTGTCTAAATTAGGTTGTTCCCTACTCCGATACCCAACTTCCCAAACATTCTGCAGAAAGGATCTTGTTTCCTTTATCACACTTAACAGTCGTGTTTTTTTTTTTTTTAATAATAATTTATTTATTTGGCAACACTGGGTCTCCACTGCTGCACACGGGCTTTCTCTAGTTGCAGCAAGGGGGGGACTGCTCTCTAGTTCTGGTGCCTGGACTTCGCACTGCAGCGTACCTCCTATTGCAGAGCACAGGCTCAGTAGTTGGGCCCGGACTTCGCACTGCAGCGTACCTCCTATTGTAGAGCACAGGCTCAGTAGTTGGGCACATGGCCTTAGCTGCCTCAGGGTCTGTGGAATCTCGCCAGACCAGGAATCAAACCAGTGTCCCCTGCAGTGGCAGGCAGAATCTTAACCACTGGACTACCAGGGAAGTCTTATAGCACTCGAAGCGTTTATGATTATTTTATACATTTCCTATGGAGTGATTTATTGTGTCGAGATGGTAAGCTCTGTGAGTGCAGAAACCACTGGATAGCTATCGTTCCCCGTTCTATCCTCTGACCTTAGTAGTATTTACAGAATGAATAAAGCCATTGCAGACCAACACGCTCATACATACAGCCTTCAGGCTGAACACTTAGCTTTTTTTTTTTTTTTTTTGTAGAGCCTATAAATGAAATGCAAGTAACAATATACTAGGGATACTCTCAAACTGCTCAGTCCCAAGCAGATTTCAGCAGGTGCAGGACTCAGATATCATTCATAGGAACTCCTTCCACATAGCATTGCCACAAATCCCATGAACCAATTGCTGAGATTAAATGCCAAAGCGTTTCCATTTTTATTAAATATCATATTTAAAGAAACGCACAGGGCTTCCCTGGTAGTTCAGTGGTTAGAATCCACCTTGCAATGCGGGGGACATGGGTTCCATCCGTGGTCCGGAAGATCCTATAAGCCACAAGCAACTAAGCCCACGTGCCGTAACTACTGAGCTTGGACTCCAGAGCCCGTGCTCCACAACAAGAGAAGTCACGGCAGCGAGAAGCCTGAGCACTGCAACTAGACTAGCCTCCACCCTCTATAACTAGAGAAAGTCCACAGGCAGCAACAAAGACACAGCAAAGACATACAGTTAAGAATTTTTTAAAAACCTACCTTATTTTAAAAAAAAGCACAAATTTCCCCCATTTCTTATACAGGCTATTCCAAATATCACTGCAACTTTATGTGATTATTCTGGTTCATAATCACAATTATATTTTCCTATCCTTTTCTAAAAACTACTTGGGGATGAAGTTGCACACGGACTATATGGATACAGGAATTTTACCATCTGGCTGCATGGTAGCTGCTACCTAAGTCTCGTTGTTAAGAGATTCAGGAGAAAGCACGTGAATCAGCAATGTCTATTATGAGACCAGCAGTGGGAGTGGCAGCCCAAATGCTATAGTTCTGCCACCACCTGCCCTAAAATAGCACCCCAAGACTGCTCCAACTTTACATTTTACTGTGACTCTCTGTTACTTTGTTAGTTCTTTGCAAGATCAGTGCATCTGTCTCTAGCAACACTCTGGCTTGTAATCTGGGGCAGGCCAGGAAAACAGCCTACTGAAAGCTGCATGCAATCCATTTCTGGTATGAGTTAATATAGTCAGAAGGGCTGTCTTCTATGAAAAACATATCTGGGCTCCTTGACAGGTATTTTGATGTGTTTGGGGGCCTCTTTGGACTCCTTCAGGGCTCATGACAGTGCTGGATGGCAAAGATTACTGCAGGTCTGACCATGACATAGCTTTGGGTTATTCTTTTCAAAAGCTAATAAAAGTTTGATACATCTCAGAAGATCTTACAAAAACAAACAAGGAGAGAGTACACAAGAATTATTAGAGTGTAATGAATCTGTCATAGAGAAACTTACTTTGCTGCTCTTCACTTCTTCCAACATTAAATTTAATTCTTCCGTTAGCCTGTTTTTCTCCCCACTAAATTCTTCTTTCAGTGCCACCGTTTTTTGTATCACTGCATGTATTTCCTTCTGAAACTCAGTTTCCTTCACAGTCATTGTGTTTACCTGAAATTTCATCTTTCATTAGGATCTGCTTATGGTTGTCTGTTTGATCAAATTAATCACTGTGACACAGCATATTTGTGACATTCACATCCCTCCAATAATAAAATAAAACCCAGCTAATCCTCCCGTTATTAATCCACTCAAATAATATTCTCAAAACCGACTGATAAGCTTGCCTTTTCTTCTCTGCAAGATTTAACAAAAAACAGCAATAAGGAAAGGAATGACAAAGAAAGATAATATTAGCGAATCTTAAAATCCTTCATAGAGGTAATGATTTGAATTAAACTTAAACACCAGAAAGTATTTACGAGGCAGTGACTTAATCGATCAACCCTTGGATCTCTTATGTATTCTCTAGAGCCATGCTAAAACGCAAGAAACAGGATGATAGTTTGTTAAAACCAGTTAAAGCAGGATTGTTTGCATCCATCCCTACACCAGACTGAAATAGCCCAGTAAAGTCTGTCTAACTGTCTCTACCATAACTGCTATCACTTGCAAGCTATGCAAAAACTTGAAATTCTTGGAAAATATTGAGATATGATTGACTGTATTTTCTGGATAATCTACTTGTCCAATAAAAACTTAATTTGAAGGAATCACTTTCCTAGATCAGTAAGTATAGGGGAAATTTTTAACTTTTCTTTAATAGAGTTTCCTGATGGCAGATCTTCCCTTTCATCATCAGCTAACAAAACAGGAGAGTGCCCAAAGAGAACGGGGCTGAAAGCACAAAATCCCTACGAGGGACATGTCCTGGGAGCCATGAGGGTTCTGTTGGTTATAATTATATCAGTATCTTTAACAGTTATTTCCCCTAAAGGCAAAAATGGCAGGGCAGAGGCAAAAGTGATCTCTACTGATTCTGACTAATATGTGTTATACTCTCTACAGCAGTGGTACTCAACTGGGTATGGGTATGCGGGCTACTATTCTGATGTACTACAAGAAATAAACCATGCGCAACCCAAAGCTTCTTCCCTATCCAGGTGTCACAGTGAAAACTGGGCCAATCCATAGAAGTACCCCATGGAAGTGTGTGCCAAAGCTAAGAATTACTCACTATTGGAGCCAAGTCAATATGCCCCATAGTTCAAGACCCCCAAACTTAAAGCCTTTACAAAGTTTGATCCTATACAGCAAACGCTGTCCAGAAGAAACAGAACTCACACAGTGGTTGCCCCTCCTCCTGACAACAGATTCAAATGTAAAGACATAAAGCCACTTACTTTTTCAACAAAGGACATTTTTTCCAATTTTGTCAATTCAAGCTCTTTCTCCAGATTCCTGGAAGAATTCTGCAGAGCTTCTAAGGTGTCCTGCAAAGCATCGTTTTTGGATTGCAGCACCTGAATCTTCTGCTCCAATTCCACCATCAGATTTTCCAGGTCTGCCTTTTGCTTCTTCCAAAGTTGCTGTTCTCCTTCCATCTGGGACAGTTTAGAGACAAGCTGCTCTTGGTCCCGAGTCTGACTTTTTAGTATACTGATTTCTTCATCCTTTTTCTCTAGTTTCTGTTTGCCATCTTCAACTTCTTGAATGAGGTCATTCACAGAAGACTGCAAAATCATGTAATTACTTTTGGCATCATCAAGGTCCTGCAGCAACTGAGCCTTCTCATGTTCAAGGGAATCTACTTGACTACTCAGGCTCTGTTCTTTGACCTTCCGGGTCTCTTGGTCATTACCCAAGGCTGCCATTTTCTCGTTTAGCTCTTCTAATTCTTTTTGCAGCATCTCCACTGCAGCTTTAGATTCTTCCTTCATCTGTACTTTTTCTTGCTCTTTTTCCCGCAATAGGTTTTCAAATGAAGAATTTAACGTTTCTAATTCAGACACTCGACTCTGCTCTTTCTGTAATTCTTTAGTCAGATCTTCTTTTTCTGATCTTATATTGACAAGATCTAATTGCAAACCTCTCAGATTTTGGTCCATCTTCTCCACTGTTGCTTTCAGGGTCTCTACTTCTGCTTTGGACTTCTCAGCCTCAAGAGTCACATGCTCTTGGTTTTCTCCTGATAGCTTGAGTTCTCTTTCAAGGTTCTCAACTGTATCCTTAAGGAAATCGGCCTGATGCTCACTTTCCTTCAGTTTTTCTAAGATATGGAGCTGCTGCTTTTTATCAGCATCTAGGCAGACTTTCAGCTTTCCAATGTTATTTCTCAGCTGTTGTATCTCCTCAACTGGGGAGTCCAGACTCTGTTCTTCAACCTTCCAGGTCTCCTGGTCAACACACAAGATTGCTACTTCTTCACTTAGCTCTTTCAGCTGTGTTTGCAGCATCTCCACTGCAGCTTTAGATTCTTCCTTCATCTGTACTTTTTCTTGCTCTTTTTCCCGCAATAGGTTTTCAAATGAAGAATTTAACGTTTCTAATTCAGACACTCGACTCTGCTCTTTCTGTAATTCTTTAGTCAGATCTTCTTTGTCTGATCTTATATTGACAAGATCTAATTGCAAACCTCTCAGATTTTGGTCCATCTTCTCCACTGTTGCTTTCAGGGTCTCTACTTCTGCTTTGGACTTCTCAGCCTCAAGAGTCACATGCTCTTGGTTTTCTCCTGATAGCTTGAGTTCTCTTTCAAGGTTCTCAACTGTATCCTTAAGGAAATCGGCCTGATGCTCACTTTCCTTCAGTTTTTCTAGGATTTGGAGCTGCTTCTTTTTATCAATGTCCAAGTGGACTTTCAGCTTTTCAATGTTATTTCTCAGCTGTTGTACCTCCTGGGCAGGAGAGTCCAGACTCTGTTCTTCGACCTTCCATGTCTCCTGGTCATCACATAAGGCTGCTATTTCCTCAGTTAGCTCTCTCAACTGTGTTTGCAGCATCTCCACTGCACTTTTAGCTTCTTCTTTCGTCTGTATTTTCTCTCGCTCCTTTTCTTCTAATAGGTTTTTCAATGAAGAGAGTAGCGTATCTAATTCAGACGCCTGACCTTGTTTTTCTTGTAGCTGTTTCAAAAGATTTTCTTTTTCAGACCGTATTGTGACAAGGTCTAATTCTAAATCTTTTAGGCGTTCAGTCATCAATTCTATTTGTGTTTTTAGGGTTTCCACCTCTGCTTTGCAATTCTCAGCATCAAGAATCACCAGCTCTTGGTTTTCTTCTGCCATCTGCAACTCCCTTTCAAGGGTCTCAACCTTGTCCTGAAGCGAGTCATTCCTCCGCTCGCTTTCTTTCAGTTTCTCTGAGACATGGAGCTGCTTCTTTTCATCAGCCTCAATGCGGACCCTGAGTTTCTCAATGCCTTTTCTCAACTGGTGCACTTCCTCTTGCGTGGAGCTCAGCCTCACCGCGACCTCACCCTTCTCCATCAGGGCAGCCTCCAAAGCCTTGGTGATGGCCAGCTTTTCATGCTCCGATTCGCTCAGTTTGGTCTGCAGGCTTTCGGATTCCCATACAAGTGAGTCTTTCTCTTTATTCAGTTGTTCAATTTGGTTTTCCAGCTCACTTCTTACCAGAGACAGTGCCTGTGAGTCCTTTTCCAAACTCTGAAGCCACTCTTGGAGATGCAGACACTCACTTTGATGAGATTCAAGCTCCCGTATTTTCTCCTTCATCTTTTCAGACATCTGATCTAGCTCTTGATTTTCTTTTGATAAAGTATCTAACTCTCCACGAAGCTGATCTCTCTCACTTGTGACCACTGAGAGTCCTTCCTCAAGACAGGTTATAACTGTTTGTTTATTTTCATTGTCTTTTTCTAAATATAGTTTCTCTGTTTGAACTGCCTCTAAGCTGGCTTCAGCAGAGAGGGCATGATGCTCCATGCTTTCTTTCTCAGATTGAATCCTCTGTAGCTCATTTTCCACCTGGAGACATTTCTCTCTCCAGTTGTCAGTCACCTTGGCTACATCATCTTCAATACCTTCATGTGGAAATTTGCTTGTGACCATTTCTAAGTTGGAAGTGAGACCTCCTGAACTTTCTTTTCTCTGGTTATGACAAGAAAAGGATTCCAATTTTTCATTTAAATCTAATTTTTCTTTCTTAAGTTCCTCAACTATTTTTTCCAATGCCACACATGCTTCAATCTTGGTAGTTAATTGTACTTCCAGTAAATGGAATTTTGAGTCTAACTCTTTGATTTCATTTAGCAAGTTTTCAACTTTTTGGTCACGCTCCTCTATGCCATGAAGTAATCTCAAATTCTCATTTGATGTCTCTTTTACTTTCAGCTCGAGACTCTGAATGGTTACCTGATTCTCCAGAAAATCCCTAGGCACTGAAGCATTAGGCCCAGAAAGGGACAGTTCAGAAATGCATCCTGAACAGCCCTGGGCTGGATCTTCCACTGGGGTCTCATGACTGCTTTCTGAGGACTGCTCTCTGGACCATTCTTCTGTAAGTTTGGTTGCACCAGTCTTTGTTATTTTCTCCATCTCTAGACTGAGGTCCTGCTGAACATCTTTTTCACAAATCTGGTGAATCTCATGCCTTGGGGTCCTCTCTTTAGTTTCTGAAATATATTCTTCTGATTCTCTTATGTCACAGCTATCGTTTCCACCCAGAATAGCCTGTAGTTGCAAAATATAATAAGAATGCATCTTACTTTTCAAGAAGAATCAGAATAAATAGGCTTATTATTTTTTGGAAGCTAGACACTTGTCTCTGCTAAATGGCCTACTGCCTACCAGATTCACATCTCTCCATCCAAATAGTCAACACAATTAAACAAACATTCAGAAAGTGTTCTCCATGTGCAAGGTCCTGGGTATTTATCAAGAAGACAAAGCCTTCAGGTCAGTTTATGTGATCATCTAAATTGTGATGTAGTTACATTTCAAAATTTGTTTCCTGTTAGGAATATTTTAAGTAGCCAAATTTGAAATTTTCTTTGGGATTATCAAATAAGAGGCTAACAAATTCCAAATTAAATGGTCAGCTTCCATCTTCAGCACTTATGACACTCTTCAATAAGAGAAGGCAGTAAGGCTTCATGACCAGATTTCCAGGTCAAGGACTTAAATCACTTAATATAAGCAGCCTATATTCTTGGATAAATCACATGTTTAAACCTCCCCTTCTCTTATCTGTAAAATGGGGACTTTGATCACAATTGCTGTCACCTCTCCATGTGCCTTCTACCACCCTACAGAGGTAGAGGGAGGTAATTAAGTGAGACTCATTGACTGTACACCATTATTAGTTTAGCTGGTAGACTAGAAAAGACAAAGGTATAAGTAACTAAACCACTTTTTATTCAACAAAGAAAAAAGTGTCTTTTAGAATAACTGATATCAAATCATAGATTTGTACCCAAGCAAAGTGTTAGAAAAGTATTCAGAATTACAAAATAAACACTAATATTTAGCTTCATGTCTATAACTCTGTAACATTAAAAAGTCTGAAAAGAGTAAGAGAGGTAAAAATTCTGATCACCTTACCATTCCTAAGTGCCAGTTTGAGATTCAATGTGTTTTATTAAATCACAAAGTGAAAATATACAGACATCCTCAAGAAGATATTCTGACTCTGTAACATGATTTTCTTGAGGAGACTTTAAAAAACATCTGTAGTAATGTCCAATATAATAATTTTTAAAGATGATGATGATAGAAATTACCCCCTAAATAAAGGTGACACACTTTCCTAAAGTTCTGGCTTATTTTTTCAAAACTTTGGTATATTTCGCTCTTATTTCCTTAAACCCTAAAAATATTTTAATTTGGATTTAATGTCGATTTCAACAAACACTGCATGCCTCCTGGGCACTCGACTAGAGAAATAGCACGTCAGTCCCATGTACTTACATCTTCTATGTCGGTGCCAAGCAGAGACCGAGAGCTTAAGTCCAGACCCTGCAGCTGAAGCCGCGCCACCTCAAGCTCAAGTGTAAGGTGCTCTGTGTGTCTCTTTTCAGCCGCCAACTTGGACTCCATCTCCGCTGTCACATCTGTCAGCTTCTGCTGCCACTGTTCATTTTCTGACAAATACTGCTTCCTGAGGTCGTCAAGCTCCTCCCTCGAAGAACTCAGTAGCTCCTTGAGCTCTTTGATCTCCTTGTTTTTCGTAATCCCTTGACTTTCGATTTCCTCTTCCAGCTGCTTGAGGGACTCGAGGTACGTCTGACAGAGGGTCTCAAGTTCTCGAGTGCTCCTCAGTGGGACAGAGGGGATCTCTTTCTCGGTCAGATTCTCCTCCTCCAGACTACTACAAGAGACTTCCTCTACATTGGACTGGTTTGCCGAAACAGTCCCTTCTAGATTATTCAAAAGGGACGTTTCTGTTGTGTGCTCTAGAAGATCTTTATAAAAAGAGGACTCTCCCAAACTTGCCTTACCAGGGCTGTCAGTCACACAAGAAAATGACAAGGACAGTAAATGCTCCTCCCCAGGTCCTGGTGGCACCTCCTTTACCAAGTCACCTTGAGAGCTTCTCAGACTCATCGACAAGACTGAATTTTCAGCCTTTAACGTGTCGACGTAGGACTGCAGCTCTGACATCTTAGAGCTCATCAGACAGTGCTGTTCGTGTAAAATTTTGTGCTCACTCTGTAAAGATGAAAATTTCTCCTGTAATTCAGCAAAGTGCATTTGAACCTCTTTGTTTGACATGGTCAAATGCTCATAGAAATTACTGTCATCCAAAGGATTTAAGTTCACAGATGTCTGCTCCTCTTGTTGTTCACCAAATTCACCTTCTGGTGTTTCTTCCACTAACTCGCCTTGGAGAAGTGCATTTTCGTCATTTAATGTTTCAACTTCATTTACTAGTTTCCCTACCTCTTCTGCCATTTTACTAGTTGCTGTGATACATTCTGATCTTGAGTCATTCAGCTCAGATATGAGTTCAGACTTTTCAACCTGCAGGGCTTCACACATTTTCTCTAACTCATTCAGCTTGTTCATGGCTGTCTGTAGAGAACACTGCAGGTGGGCATTGTCCTGCTGACTTGTTGACAACTCCTGAAGCACTGAAATATATTTTTCTTCTGGATCTATTTCAGAGTCTCCAAGGCCACTAATATCTTGTGACTGAGGATCTTGTTGCAAATCTTCAGTTTCTAATTCTCTAGTTTGTAACTCATACTGTAGATACTCTTCCTTCTCACTCTTCTGAAGTTTTAATTCCATGTTTCTGACTTTAGATTCTACTTGCACCAGCTGTGCATTACAAGTGTCTGGAGAAGTATCTTTAACATCAAGATCCATCGGAAGTTGAAGGTGACATGTATTTATCTCCCTCTCTTCTTTCTCAGAGTCTTGAATTGGTTCCAATTCTAGACATTGATGCTCATGTTTCGTCTTCATTAATTCCATCAGGTGTTCATTCTCTTGTAATAAGGCACTAACTTCCTGTTGCATCTTATTTTGTTCTTCCTTTAAATTCATGATTTCTTGCTTTAAACCATCAGTCTCCCTCTTGGAGCTGTTTTGGATATCTGTAATCTCAGACTGCAGGGCTTGCTGCACTGTCTCCAACTCCACAATTAAATTCTGGTTTCTTTCTTCAGCTAATGCTAACTGTGATACAAATGCTTGGTGTTCCCTTGCAAATGTTTCCTTTAGCTGTCCTAATTCATTTTTTCTGTCTTCACAAACACCCGTGCACTCACTCAGCAAGCATTCTAATTTAGAGTTCTTTTCCTGAACCGCTTTATATTTTTCACTAAGATCCTGAAATGCATTTCCTGTTTCTTCACATCTTTGTAGTAAAGTAAGCCTTTCTTGTTTGTACTGATTAGATAACTCTGAAATGCTTTTGTCTCTTTCATCTATACAGTTCGAAAAACTCTCGGTTTTTTGGAGCAAGTTCATCTTCTCTTGAGTTAAGGTGGCATTAATTTCCTTGAGAGTCCCATTCTCTTGGGTCAACTCTTCAATGTCCTTTTTATTTAGAGAAATGATGGAATTCAGTTCCTTTTTCTCCAAGCTCAGGGTTTCAGACAAAAACTGTAGCTCCTTTAGAGATTCCTGAAGTAAATGGTTGTTCTTTTTTAACTCTCCAATCTCTGCCTGCTCAGTTTCTAATTTTTCATTCAAAAGTTGCAACTCTCTTTCCTTGCTCTCCAGGGCAGCTAAAGTTTCAGCAACAACATTCTGATGAACAGAAGTGTCTTCTTGTAACTTACTAATGCGTTGGCTTGTTTCAGCCACAAAACTTTGATGCATCTGTTCTGCTTTCATGAGGTTTTCTTCAATTTCTCCTTTGATTTGCACCAACTCTTCACACTGCTTCTGCAGATCTGAGTTCATCTGCTTTTGCGACTCTAAGGAAAATTCAAGAGAAACAACTCTATTTTGCAACATGGATGAACTTTTCGGACTTTGGTCTGTTGCTACATGGCATCTGCTCCTTTCTGAAGGCACACTTTCTTGCTCTCCGATTATATTTGCAAAGGAATTGTTCAGTGCAGACTGCTGTTCAAAAGCTAAACGACTTCTCTGATGAGGCTCAATTGTCATCGCAGAGGAATCTCTGGATTTTAGCAGATCCCTGAGGCTCTCAGATTCAGCATGCAAGTCTTGGTAACGCTGGTCTTTGTCCATGATTTCACTTGACAGTAACTGAAGCTTATGTTCTAGGTCTTCCACTTGCCCAGTGAGGTGAGAGATTTTCAAACACATATTTTCTATCTCCTTCTCGTGTTTCTGATCTGAGAACTCAGCTTTCTGTTGCAGTTCTCCATAAGCTCGTTTCTGTGTCTCTGCCTCTGCGGTTTTGCTGTCAATCACATTTTGAAGGTTCCTGATCTCCACGTTTAGATTTTCTCTTTCCATCTCCAGAGTTCTTACCCTCTCATTATATTCATGACTTTTTATTTGTTGTGTCTTAAGACAAGTTTCCAAGTGATTAACTTTACTCTGCAAGCTTTCTTTTTCTGATTCCATCTGATTTAAAAGTTGTTCGTTTTCACTTTTCCAGTGAGAAAACAGAGTTTTCTCTTCTTTTAATTCTTCATATTCTTTCTTCTTTAATTCCAAAGCACTCAACAATGCTTCAGATTCTCTCTCTGTTTTGCTTAACTTTTCGTTCAGTTGTTCAATGTGATGTTCCCTTTTCTTCAAAAGGTCTTGAGAACAATCTCGCTGCTTTTCCAGGTCAGCCAAGGCAAGCTTCAGTTTCTCTAAAGTCAAGGAATTCTCTTGCTGATTTATCTTTTCTTGAAGATCTCTTAACATGGTTTCCTGAGAGGTATTCTTAGCTATTAAAACAGAAAAAATATATTTTTAAGTTGTCATGGCTTTAATAAATACTTATTCTACAAGAATTCTAAACTCTAAAAAAAAAACAAAAACAAAAACAGCTTAAGTCATGTAAAAATTGGCATTACTGCCTGTATACCTCCTTGAAAGTAAACCACCTGATAACTATCTAAGCTCATATAAAGAAAATGGTCCTTTTCAGGATGGTAATACATTTGTTTATCTTCTTTCTAAGCAGCATAACAAAGTGCTATTGTATAAAACACCAAGGGGTTATCTTCCTAAGCACTTGAAACCTTCTTTTATTCTTTTACCTTGTATATGCTTATGTATATTCATATTTTTGCCTTTTGGAAATAGCTATTCAAGGAGAGAAAAGTGTGACAAGAGCAGCACTAAAATGGAAATATCCCACATCACTATGCAACATCCCCGATATCTCAGAAAAGTTAATAACTTCTTTGCCATTTTAGCCAAAAATCCACAGGATCAAGCTTAAGTACAAGAGTATATGGTGCTACAGGGAATTATACTCAATTATTCTGTAATAACCTGTAAGGGAAAAGCATTTGAAATCAGGTGTGTGTGTGTGTGTGTGTGTGTGTAACTGAATCACTCTGCTGTACAACTGAAACTAACACAACACTGTAAACCAACTATACTTCAATTTTAAAATGTACATGGTTCTATATATCAGCAACTCTGGAGACGAACATAGGAATGTCAGTGAGGAGCAATGGCCCACACCCCAGCCCCTCAGAGTCAGGGTGGTGCCTGTGAAGATGAGAGTCATCAGGAAGATGTCATAGACTCCATCACTGCCTGTTCTCTGCTTAAAAACTCCCGTCTGCCCACAGGCCCCTCCGAGTTGAGAATAACCACACTGCCTTCATTCAACAATGGGAAGTCTTAAAGAATCTCAGTAGATGAAAAAGGTAGCATGTATTATAAACTCAGGTGTTATACCAACTGGACAGCAATTCCTCTTTTCAGCCCGCTCATCTCCGTCTACCTAATGAGAGTGGATGGTTGCTGGAGACAGGGCCACAGGGGCTATTTGTTTGTCAGAGCCTCAAGCAATGACACGGTGACCAACGCTGAAAAAAACACCCTCTTTCTTTCCCTATAGTTTTCTTTTCTTTCAGAACACCTGAAGATTGATATTTCTACTTCCTGCTGTGGAAAACTGAAAGCTGTATGGGGAGGTTAGAATTTAAAAAAGAAAAGAGTCAGAGAACGCTCAGGTTAAAAGAAATCCAAGACGTGCAAACACCCCAGGGGAGAAAATAAATCTAAATAAAGACACATGGCACATACAAATAAGTGTGAAACAGCGGAATCATTTGGTGTACATAGCCTCATTCTGTGGCTACATAGAAAGTAAGGAAATAAAATCATTCAGTCAAGTAAGCCATCCAAAAACAACGGTCACTAAGGGCTGGGAAAACATGCATTTAATATAGAATTTTCCATTATAAGGGAAACGGTAATGGGTGAGTAGATGAGCCGTCTGGATGTAACTAACAAACACACTTGAGACACAGAATAGCATGCTGGGGAATGAGACAGCACCAACAATTTACTTTTGTATGGAAAATATTTACCCTTTTGGTTTCAAAGTGCTGAAAACCAGGCATTTGGGGACTCAGTGTGTTCCAATAAAAAAAAAAAGTCCAACTATCACTCTAGAAACTAAAAAGTGGAAAAGCAAAAACTTTTTCCACATCAGCTGCTGACATCTCTCTGGGAGAAGATACGGAAAAATTCAAAGAAGTTTCTAATGACATCCAACCTCCCTCGAGGGAACAATAGCCTAGGGGAAGAACTCTAAAACGCCACTCACCCTTCATTTCTTCTGCAAAATTCTGGCTCTGACTCAAACACTGCTTGGCCTTCTTCAGTTCTTCCTCCAGGTGGCAGACTTCTCGGGCCCTTTGCTCAGACTGACTCTTGAGGAGGCTGTTTTCCCTCTTCATTTCCTAAAAGACAGGTTTAGGTAGTTGTCTTACTGTCCAGACAGATGCTCAGGCAACTCAGGACTTCTGCCTTGGTGGGACTTCTGTCTCATGGGACCATGTGTGCATCTCACTAGGAGAGGAATCACACTTGCCCTTCGAGCAATGAAGTTAGACAGTTTTATTTCAATAAAATGATATTATAAATAGAAGTCAAGCACGAAACCTAAAAACTGATAATCTTTTTCCTTCAAGAAGTTTACTTTTTGAACTTTCCGGGTGTCCCTGTGGTTGTTAAAACATTCGCATATAAGGAAAACCCTTTTTACAAGCCTCCCAAAGACACAATCACTCCAAGTTTCCATCACGCCTAAATAATCAAATATATCTTTGCAAAGTTCCGAGGTGCTGACGAACCAAAAAAATTCATGTGATGATTTTTGATCTTTTTTTGTAAAACCATCTTAAGTTTCACTGCTATATGGGAATGTCTTTATGAGTAAATTACCTTTAATAAATGTTTATTAACGTTTGCAATGTACAAGATGTTGGAATGGGCATTATGAAAGGTGCAGTTACAAATTAAGACAGAGTCTCTGCCCTCAGGACAGGTACCTGCCAGGGGGCCATCACTTAATACATGGCAGGATGTGTTATATGCTTGAGAGAGGTGAAGTGTGCTATGGGAAATGAGAGGCTGGAGCATGGAAGGATCAATTCTACAGGGAGGAATCTGAGGCTTCCCAGTGAAGACAGGTCTTTTGGTGGGTACCTGATTAAATGAAGAGCCGTGTATCGATGTGCCATAGAATAGCAGACAGACACATGCAGCCTCATTCTATTTTCTAGGGAGACCTATTTTTCTTAGTCTTAAAACAAAGTAGTATTTGTCTGCCGAATAAAAATGCTTCTTATTAACCATGTGACTTGCATAATAAATATTATAAATCCTCTATCCATATTCCTCAACCTACTGTTCAACCTTCAATGATGTTACAGTTGTTAATTATTTCAACCTACATTATATGGCACCTTCTGGATCACTGGGAATTGGCATGTATCATGACAAACTGACAGAACTACGCAACCCCCATCCTTGGAGTGGTGTGGGGAGGGGAGACTCATAAGCCGAACTTTAAAAGCACACAAACACACTTAGAAAAATATTCCTCTGAGAAGGGAATTTTTGAATTCTTAAAGAAACAGTTAAGACCCATCCTCCAAAACCCTACTGCACCGTTAGAAAACAGATGGCCCTGGCAACGTGGTGCTGGAAGCCTGCCTTCAATTATCAGTCTGGTTACTACCAGCAGATGGGTACTGATGTAGCAAAGCCAAATTCAAGAAGAGGGAGAATCTGGCTGGTACAAAGTACTTGAACACTTGCTGGCGGCTGCTGTGTTCGTGTATATATGTTCATTTCATCATCAAAATTTAAGAGCCCACTGCACTTATATTTCTGTCTCCTTTGTCTTGATCCTCCCTCCTTTCCATGTGCTCAACTGAGACTCTATCAAATTAAGAGATCCACCAGAACTAAAGGCCCGCACTGACTCATGTCAAAACTGACATTCATACCAGTCATTGTGAAATTCTGCACAGGATGAATGATCACTAAGGTGCAAGGATGTGATCGACTTAAATGAGCTTCATTCAACTAGAGAATGTGTAATCACTTGTTTGTTCTTCAGACTCAGAATAATCCCCACTCAAATTAGATCACAGATATGAAAGGAAAAAGACCTTAACTCACTCTAACGCAGGCAGCGGGGCATTAGTAGTAGTGTTTCTTCCTAAAATTCAACAGCAGCTAGATTCTGTGTGTTCAATGTTAAGATCAGCCAAATGAGCTCACATAAGAGAGCAACTAGAATGTAACCATCTAAGATACATTTTGCAACTTGTATTTTTTGCTCTAAAAAAATCATTGAATCAAATGGCATCTACATTTAGAGGTGTGGCAAGAAAGCTAAAGCTGGGTGCATCCCAGCAGGAGGAAGGAAGGTGAAAAGAAGAGGAAGGAGGGACCCCAGGAGGGAGGGGGACAACTTATGTTTATGTGTCTGCTCATCTCTATCCATCATGTCCATAACTGGAGACATTTAAGTGAACACTAAGTGGAAAGATTAACGTGCCTTTATTCTGGCATTAGCTCCATAAATATTTGTTTCAAATGAAGAAACGTTCCGCCAACCCCGGGACCCTGAGGCTTATCATGCTCTGGCTGTGGCCAACCCAAGAATTTTAAAAGGCCAGAATTTAGAAAATGAATATCTGCAAATGAAGCTGTAGGCTGCCATCCATCAGCAATTAGTTTTCTGCACAGCTTACAGCCACTTAAGACTTGATTGGGTAGCTCATTACCAACAATGAGTTAAGCATACAAGGATACAGTCTCCCAGGCATCTCTCGCCACCAAACATGATTTGAAAAATTGGGCACCAGTCTGGAAACACACAACAAAAATCCCTATAACCACAAGCCAGCATTAGAGCTTAGCAAGCAATTCCACCCAGATCAACTTTGGTTTTAGAAGCAGCAAGGGAAGTGTCATTTCCTAGGGCCAGACAAAACACATTTCATCTACTGTGTGGCATCTCGTGACGGCACCCAGGAATGAAGCTTAAAACATCCCCGGCTGGCGCAAAGGATGGATGCAAAAGATGTGCTTCTCCCCTTCCGCCTCATCATTCTCGCCTGCCAGACCAGGTCCCTTAGAGGACCCCGTGTCATACAGGTCCCCACGCTCAGGAAGGTCCCCAAGCAAGTGTTCCCTCATCTTGGCTGTCAAATGACAGTTTATGATTGTCGAACCCCAGTGCTATGGGGCTGGCACTAGATGTTGGATGAGCAGCCTAGCTAAACCCTCCATTCACTTTGATACTAAATGTTAACTTTACCCTTGATTGGGCCATTAAATCACGTTTCCACTACTGATAATTTCTCATTGTGAGTGGCATATTAGTTTGCGAAACACGGACAAGGAACATTTCTGTACAACTGTCACATTATTTCAGCATCCAAAACCTATAAGCACACTAGACTTGCTTGCACTTACTTATAATTAGATACAGAAAGACACCCAGAGTGATAGCCTAGAATAGGCTATAATTTTAAATGCCAAAAATCTCAAATGCCGTGTCCTTTGCTCATCACTTTCTGTGCCTCGGGGTGACAGCAAACAGTGGTCACACCAAAAAAGTTCTAACAGTTATCAAGACCAAAGGGCCCTATGGGTTGGGCACAATAGCACCTGACATACAATACTTAATTTAATCATTAATTCAACTCTGAAAAGGGAGGGGTTCTATTAGTCCTCATATGAAGACAAGGCAAGTCAAACTCAGAAAGGGTAAGTCACGGTCCCAAGGCCACAGAGCAGGTTCAGATCTCACTTCGTCTAAAGCCACCATTTTACCACAAAGTTATACCACGTGTCAAACTGGATAGATTGTTTTTGATTCCAATCCCAATTCAAAATGTGAGAGCCAGCTAAGCCCTTTGAATTTTTGATATTATTCTCAAAAGAAGACACATAACACAAACATGCATTGAAGACTAATTCTAAGTGAGCTCTCTGGCCCTGTGCTAGACACCTCCATGACTGTCCTCACTGACACAGAACTTTATGAAATATTGAGCAAAACATGACTGGCATTGAACTCAGCACAGCTGGAGTTCATGGTGGACAGCTCCTCGGCTGACAAACCAGACCCTGCAGGGACGCATGAGTCTTCAGAAACACCTGCAAGAAATGTCCAGCTCGCTATGCAGCCTTGGCCCGACAAACCGTTTAAAAAGTGTTTGGACCCATTTAACCAGACGATCACTTTTACAAAATGTTTCCACCAGGCAGCCAGTGGAGTCGCAGGAGAGTTCCTGGCTGAAAGGGAAGCTCAGAGAGGGAAGAGCTCGCTGCCAGTCTGCCTGTGGAAATGTTAGCAGAAGCATCTGTTGGTTGGTCCCCACTGGCCAAAAGGCAAACATTTGTTTTGCTGAAACAAACGCTTCCATTTAAAAACGTTTGCTGATGAAACCATCATCTGATATGAAGCTTTCCTCTACTCAGGCGGCTGGGGCTGGGGCCGCCTCTCTCCAGCAATATTACCCCTCTGAGGCTATAGCTGCTTTAACAACCTCTTCTTTGCCACTGACAGATGTTCTGATTCTAGAACCGATACACTTTTTGAAGCTGAGAGGATAAATACATTTAGACTTGCCTCACCTGGATAAATCACTGTTCCTTACACAGAAAAAAAAAACAAAACTGTATAATCTAACAAGTAATTTTAGATATGTAAAAGATTTAATATTTAATACTTTAAAAATATTTTAAAAACTAGTGAAAAATAGTCTTCCCTGTGACATTTGATGGAGAAGCAACCTCTACTGTTCTGCTGTGCTTCTTCATAAGACTATGAGGCTGACTTACGGCTCTACTCAAACTGTTTTCAGCCTACGAACTGTCCCTAAGTGGTTTTTAATTGAGTCCTTTAAAATAAACTCCAAGCAACTAAATAAATTCAGAGAGAAGCAAATTAAAGTAAGTATGGATAAAATCTATTGGTAGAAGCACTATCAGGCTACTCTTCGTATCCTCGTCACTGGGAAACCTCATGCACCATGTGTATCATGACCATGACTCTACAAAGACACCACCACCCGTGCCTGCACATGTTTAACATGAAGATTAGTGTGTGACTGTTGAAGCCAGAGTCATACAGTTATTAGATAATGCTTTTGTAACAATATTAAATCTAGAAACCCTTTATCTGTCAAAAAAATTTTATTTAAGTCTATCACTTTGGAAAGGGGACTTAAATCATACCTTCACCAATTTTGTTACTTTTCACTTAGAAAGCCCCTTGCAGGACTTCCCTGGTGGTCCCGTGGTTAAGAGTCTGCCTGCACTGCAGGGGACACGGGTTCTATCCCTAGTACGGGAATATCCCACATGCCAGGGAGGAACTGTGTGAGCCTGTGTGCTGCCACCGCTGAGACTGAGTGCCCCAGAGCCCCGCGGCACAACAGGAAAAGCCCCCGCAGCTAGAGGAAGCCCATGCAGTGCAGACCCAGGCCTAGCAAAAGTAGATACATTTTAAAAGTAAAAGGAAATAAAAAGAAGGAAAGAAAATCCTGTGCTTTCTTCCATCCTTCCATCTCACAGGTGGTCTAAATCTATCTTAAAATAATAAAGAATAGTACCAAACGGATTTACTACAAGTCATGTTTTCCTATAATTGCTAGATGCTTATTAGTAAGTTACATCAGAACAGAAAGTGAAAAAACCACTTATGTTCTATGTCATAGATTATATACAAAACACTTCGTAATACTTCTAGCAAATAAAAAAGAAAAACACTATATGGGGAAAATGGTGCAGAAATTCTTTAATCCTTGCACTTCCTCATACACAGAAGCAAATAAATGCTCTCTGCTCCTTACCTCACTGCTTCTCCTCAGCTCATTTTCCTTGGTCTGACTTGCCTGTAAGGCCTGTTCAGTTTTGCTGAAATTTTGCTTAAACTCTTCCAATTTTTTTTCTATCTGTTGCTTTACAGATGTGACCTACAAAGAGAAAACAAGGCAAAGCTTCATTTTTGTTTTAACTTTTCAATAGCTATTCATTCTTAAATAATATTAAATTCTTAAATAATAAAAAGGTCATGGAATATAAGAATGAAAGCAATCTATTTTGGTTGAGACATAATATATATGTTATAGCTTAACATGGTCCTAGAAGCTGAACTTAAAATACCATCATGTTAACCCATGACATCACTTGGCAATAGCATACGTTGATGAATACAGCTGGGTTTGGGGAGGAAATCACAAAAGAAAAAATTAACTAAAGAAATAAAACAACTAAAATTTGTTTAAAAAATGAGACAAGAAACAACAACAAAAGATGGGAAAACAAATTGAGAGAACACATTTGTAATAATACAACAGAATAAAAATGATATTCCCAAAATACAACACATAAAGCATAGCTATGATTCAATGTACAAAAAAGCAAGCCCATTTAAAAATGAGCAAAGGACAGAAATAGAAATTTTTTACAAGAGACAAATGGCAAGTCATCCTCTGAAAGAAATAACCTCAGTGGTAATTAAGAAACTGTGAATTTAAAAAATAATAACATTTTTCACTCTTTGGCAAAATTTTTAAAACCAGGACTGTCCGCTACTAGCAGGATGGAGGTAACAGGCCTCTTATACCTGGTGTCAGGTAAACTGCTACGACTTTCCTGGAGGGCGGCTTGGAAGTACCCTGTCACGTGTGAGAAGACATATGCCCTAGAGGCCATCCATGTCACATGCAGGAAGCTGTGCTACAGAAACGTCAGCCCACACACGTTCACCTGCCCAGTGATCCGACCAATGGTGCCACACAAACCTCAGTACCCAGCGGCAGGGAAAACACATCAACTACAAAACATCTGACTAGGACAAAGCTCAGACAGTTTTCCTTTTGTGACAAAAATTAAAACAAGCAAGAAAAAAAAAACAAAACAATTATACATCTGTAAATGTTTATTGTTTTTTTAATCTTAGAGGACAGCCAATAAATAATTCATAAAGATTTATCCTGGCACAGGAGGATTCTGCTAGTACAGAAACCCAGGTGAGTGATGATGTGTATTAGAGCACATATATACACATGCATGCAAATATACACTCAAGTGTACGTGTGTGTGTGTGTGTGTGAATAAATAAAGGTACAGTCGGCAGAGTTTTAAGGAATTACTTTGACATATGAGAGGAAAGAGGACTTGAAGATGACAGGAAGGTTTTGACCGAAGCAATGTGAAGAATGGAATTGCTATTTACTGGGACAAGGAAGACTAAGCAAAGAACAACACGTTAAGTGTGAAATGCCTGTTAAACACATGAGTGGAAATATTGGATGCACACCCCCAAGTCTGAAGTTCAGACCAGACATCCAGGCTAGAGATTTAAATATGGGTGTCATCATCACATGGAAGAGTCAGAAAGCCATAAATCTGGATGAAATCATTTGTGCAGTGGGTGTTAAAAAAGTAAATTATAATTTTTTTAGCACTTTGACTAGAGGCATACACACTTAGGAGAGCTCCCATGTGGCGGCATGACCAAGAACCACCAGAATATCAGAGACGCCCACAGACCCTCAGATCTGAGATCCCCACTCGGCGTTCCCTTTCTCTAAGTGAGAACACCCAGACCCAGAGAGGTTCAGTTTGCTCTCCACTTTAATAACTACAGAAAGTGAGGAAAGTTTTTTTCCTTTAAAGGAATCCTATTGGTACAGAAATGACACGTTATTTTAAAACGTAGGGGAGGAGGTTATGGAGGAGGGAGAAATAAGTTAGCACCCTACTTTATCCAGTTCAGCCTGTAGGATGTTGTATGTGTTCTTAGCTTGCTGTAGCTCCTGGGTGAGCCTGGCTTTCATCTGAGTGCACTCCTGGTCCAGGGTTTGGAAGGAACGCTGTTGACGGGAGAGCTCCTAAAAAGTAAAGACAAACGCATCCAACAGACGCTGGTTAACAAGGGAGAGCCCAGGGCGAGACCCAGACATCCTCCAGGCACAGCTCTTCTGAAAGAACAGGAGATGATGGAGCCAGTCGGCATCTACTTGATGACCAACACAGGCAGCCTTAGCACCCGTCCCGGGCATCAGATCCCGGTCTCTGAGCGGAAGAGGAAGCAGTCCCCCAGGAGAACACGTGGAAACTGGCCCGTTGGCACCTCATCCCCATCTTAAATGAATCACCTCTGTTCTGAGGTACCCAGGGACAAAAGGGTAGAGCTGAGAGCCAACCAGTCACAACTCCACTGAGAAATCAACACACTCAAAAAGGGAGCTTAAAACACCACTGACCATTGAGAATAACAGAAAGTAGATGCCACCAATTAACCTTGATAACCACACAGGGACACCAGATTCACAATTCCAATAACTCTCACTGAAGGAATACAGACCTACTTCCAGGCTAACTCACCTGAAACTGATACCAAGATTTATCCAAGTGCATCTTCAGCCCTAACTTGTCTGCCAACTTCTTCCCCCTAGACATTAATCACCTTTCTAATGTATTTGCCAACTCACAGACTTTAGAAACAGCTGGAAGGACCTCCCCTGTGGACTGGTGGTGAAGACTCCACCTTCCAAGGTGGATCAGGTGTAGGTTCAATCACTGGTTGGAGAACTAATATTCCACACACCACAGGGGATGGCCAAAAAATTAAAAAACAAAGAAAACTTGTAAAAAAGTTAAAAAAAAAAAAAAAAAAAAACAGCTGTAGAATGTAATATAATTTCCCTTACAAAACAGAGTGTTTGAAACAAGAAATACAATCCTTTTCTGCTGCTGCTGCTGCTAAGTCGCTTTAGTCGTGTCCGACTCTGTGCGACCCCACAGACGGCAGCCCACCAGGCTCCACCATCCCTGGGATTCTCCAGGCAAGAACACTGGAGTGGGTTGCCATTTCCTTCTCCAATGCATGAAAGTGAAAAGGGAAAGTGAAGTCTTTCAGTCGTGTCCGACTCTTAGCGACCCCATGGACTGCAGCCCACCAGGCTCCTCCGTCCATGGGATTTTCCAGGCAAGAGTACTGGAGTGGGGTGCCATTGCCTTCTCCAATCCTTTTCTACTTGGTATCAAATTTCAAACAAATCAGAAAACATGGATTAAAAAAAAATTTCTAAAGCCCTTCTCCAATCAAAAACTGAAAGATGGAAAAGTGTGAAGGAAAGTATAGTAACCTTTTCCACACAGCATTCCCCTCTAGTGGAACATCCCAAATGACAGACACTCCTCTTTTCAAATGATCAACCTAGGAAACGACCACAAGAGCCTTCTGGACAAACTCCTCATGAATCCGTTTACCTTACCTCTTGGAACTCTTTTTCTTTCTCCTTGATTTTCTGTTCCAGAGAACATCTGGCACTTTCTGCATTTTGACGCTGACAACTCAAATCTTCAGTCAATTTTTTCAATTTTTGTTCCAAAGCAGTACACTAAAACAAATTAAGACGTTCAATACAAAACAAAAATTATTCTTGGAAGGAGCAAACATTTTGAATTTCAGAAAAATTAGTCCCATGATCTGGTTCAAGTTCAAACATTGTGTTTTGACTTTTTTATATCATACAAAGTTGGGGCTAAAACAATTAGCCAAATACCAAAACTACTACAATTATTTTAGCACACATAAATTTATATTTGGGAAATATCAGCAAGGATATAAACCTGCATTAGGCTATTTAAATAAACCCTTCATAAGTTGTGCCATAAAAGAAATCAGTGTGTCTGAATATTGAGTCACCTAACATTTTGTCGTACAGAAATGAGAGGTTAAAATGCAGTGATGTTGACCTGTGTAAATTAGAGGCTGCAAAATAACCAGAGGGTACCTATTATCCTCATACGTAGTCTGTTTCAAGAATAATAGATTTTGTGAGAAGTTTTAAATATTAATATGCATCTCTCCACAATGCTCCCACTATGTCATTTTAAATGTTTGGAAGTTCACAGCACTCCAGAGAGTATCACAATGGGTTTTAAACCAAGCTGCCAAAGGCAACACAAAGAATACTCATTTGCCTTTTTACATAGCCAGTTATCTCTTTTTTAAAATTGAACTATAGTTGATTTACAGTGTTATGTTAGTTTCAGCTATACAGCAAAGTGATTCAACAACACACACATGCACACACACACACATATTCTTTTTCAGATTCTTTTCCATTATAGATTATTATAAGATACTGGATATAGTTCCCTGTGCTGTATTATTTATCCATTATATATATAGTAGTGTGTATCTGTTAAGCCCAAATCCCCAATTTATCCCTCTCCCCACTTTCCCCTTTAGTAAGCATATTTTTTTTTTCTATGTCTGTGAGTCTTTCTGTTTTACAAATAGGTTCATTTGTATGATCTTTTTTAGATTCCACATATAAATGATATCATGTGATATTTGTCTTTGACGTACTTCTAGTCTCTAGATCCAACCATGTTGCTGCAAATGGCATTATTTCATTCTTTTTTATACATAGCCAGTTATCTTTAAAATAACTGTTAAAACATGAACTACATTGAAATTTAGGATCCTCTTTAAAATTAAATCTTCACAGTGTTAAAACCCATTCCTCTAATTCTTCCCTGTGGTGTTCAAATCCTAGAACTCCCCTACAAAACAACTCTAAATTCCCAGGAAAGAATAAGAACAACTCACACTGCTGGGGGAGAAATCCTGATCCAAAAGAAATGTACCCCAGTGTGGCAAATCTCTCCACTAATATATTTCTCTGAGACTCATTATAGACCCATTTAGAACTATCATAAATTTAACAAAGAGAAAAAGAAAACACTATGTAAAAATTTCCCATAAGACCTAACACCAATTATTAACTAACCAAAGATTAAAAGATAAAGCTGGTCTGATCTTGCAAATATTAGAACTTTCAAGATCCTGAATTTAAAAAGTAAAATATTGAGCCAGTAGTTCAAATTAATTCACTGCTTTGAACATTAAGATACCTCTGTCATTATCCTTATCATTCTTGAATTTTTAAACCCCTAAGGAAAAGTATGAAAGAAATTATTTCTACCAATAATAAATATGAACTCAGCAAATATGTCAAGCACCATGCTAGGCACTGGGGATACAGTGGTAAGCAACTAAGACAAAAGTCACTGCCTAAATGATGGTCTAAAATTTTGACAATTCTCAGGGGGGGAGAAAAAAAACCATGCAGGGCAGAATAAATGAATGAATCCTTGGCACCCTCTGCTGGCACTCCCTCAAACTGCAACCCACAAGATCTCAGAATCAATAACACTTTATTATTGTACAAACAGCTGGTTTAACAAAAAAAAAAAAAAAAAGCCTTTAGGAGTAATTTATATTTTATTTAGATTTTTTTTTTAATGTTGGTATTTATGATGCACCATCCATATACAAGTACCTGACCACTAGGTGTCATGAATGCTCCATAATACTCTAAAAAAGGGTTCAGGGCTCTAGTCCTTTAACAGTATGTATATAGAGAGTATATAACAGTATGTATATAGAGACCTAGAGACTCAGTGCTCTGGGCCTGAGTTTTTAACCATAACATGAAATCCAGATTTGCTGCCCAGTCCCAACACTGTTTCTACATGAATTCAAACCTTGTATCCCACATGGTGTATAAATACTTGGAAAAGAAGCATACTAGAAACAGCATATATTTACTGAAGCACGTGGTTGACTTTGGCTAAATTAGCTCCATTTTATTTAATAGGTAATTCTAAAGGTAGATCAGGGAATAGCATAAGCAAAGGATAATTTGATTTCAGCAACATATTGGACAAGGTCTGACTATCTTTAGAGACAAGATGGAGAAAGGTAGACTGAATTTTCAGTTAGGTGGATTTGTAGTTTATGAGAAAAAAATGGAATCCAGAAAGCATTGAATAAATGAGTCTTAAGAACCTGGAGGGAAGTCTCTAATAGAAAGAAGGCAAAGCTATGTTCTCAGCACTGTCCTATTCAAAAATTTTAATTCATGATCTGGTAAGTGACCTCATGATATATGCTAGAGAGAAGGATCTGGTGATCCTGTCACACCAAAACCAACAAAACAACATGTAAAGGTTAGTTGCTCAGTATCTTTGCGACCCCATAGACCGTAGACTGCCAGGCTCCTCTGGCCATAGAATTCTCCAAGTAAGAATTCTGGAGTGGGTAGGCATTCCCTTCTCTGGGGGATCTTCCAGATCCAGGGACTGAACTTGGATTTCCTGCACTGCAGGCAGATTCTTTACCATCTGAGCCACCAGGGAAGCCCTCAATGTGTAAAAGGATAAGTATAATTCTCATGTACAAAAGAAGACTGAGTTGGCAGAAATGCAAATGAAAATGAATTAAATTGACTAGGAACTCGATATAACAACAACTATTATAAGTTCACCATATGCCAGGTACTACGCTAAAGTCTGTGATAATTTTTATAAAAACTTTACAGCAATCCTATGAGAAAGGCATTATTACTAATACCATTTTATTGATTAGGCAACTGAAGCTCAGAAGTTAATTAAATTGCTCCAAAGTAACAAAACTGGGATGCAACAGAGCCAGGGCTTAAATCCAAGTCTAACTTAGAAAACCAAATTACAAACCCAGACTGCACAAAGAGTAAATATACATACAGATCAAGGGAGGTCATGTTTCATCATATATCTAACCCAAAGTTGTTGAGAATGTTTCTCTGGAAAGCACCACACTAGGGGAATTCTAAAAATGAAGTGGGACTACCACCTCCAGGAAGGTGGAAGAGATGAACATGTCCCTATAACCCCCAAAACAACAACAATCCAAACCCCACATATTTTATTAAAACACACATAAGAAAGCTCTGAAAAGAGAGAAGAAAGCATATTAACAAGAAACTTTGCGACCCAAGGAAAAGCATGATAGTACTGAAAGAAAAAACTGTTAACCCAGAATTCTATACCCTGCAGAAATATCTTCCAAGAATAAAGACATTCCCAGACAAAAGAAAATTTAGAGGATTTGCTGCTACACTAAAAGAATGGTTAAAGGATGTTCTTTACAAAGAAAGGAAATGATGAAAGAAGGAAATTTGGAAGAAGAATAAGAATATTTGTATACACAATAAATGTATATACAATAGGCTTTCCTTTTCTTCTTCAGTTTTCTAAATTATGTTTGACAAGTAAAGCAAAAGTGTAACACTACCTGATGTGGCTCTAAATGTATATACAAAAAATGCTCAAGAAAATTATACTATAAATAGGGGAGGATAGAAGGACAAAAAGAGAAGCAAACTTTCAATAATTTATTAGAGTTGATAGAATGACAACACTGATAAACTGATAAATTGTATGTATATATACATTATCTAGAACAATCATAAAAGCCCTACAAAGAAATATATTCAGAAACTACTGATAATTCAAAATGGAATTCTAAAAACTGTTCAAGTAACCCACGGGAAGGCAGAAAAAATAAAAACAGCCAAATGAAAAATGAAAGAAATAAAAAACAAAAAATAAGATGTAAAACTTAAGTCATGCTGCTGCTGCTGCTAAGTCGCTTCAGTCATGTCTGACTCTGTGCGACCCCATAGACGGCAGCCCACCAGGCTCCCCCGTCCCTGGGATTCTCCAGCCAAGAACACTGGAGTGGGTTGCCATTTCCTTCTCCAATGCATGAAAGTGAAAAGTGAAAGAGAAGTTGCTCAGTTGTGTCCAACTCTTCGCGACCCCATGGACTGCAGCCTACCAGGCTCCTCTGTCCATGGGATTTTCCAGGCAAGAGTACTGGAGTAGGGTGCCACTGTCATGACATATCAATAATTACATTGGCTATAAATGGTCTAAAAACACTAATTAATAGAGATAGTGTTTCTAAAAGGGAATTAAAGAGTGGATTAAAAAATATGACCCAACTATGTGCTGTCCACACAAAACTAACATTAGGCTATTTTTTTAATTCATAGTAAGGTCATATTTTAACTTAACAGTATAGATAGGCTGAAAGTAAAAAGACAGAAAGAAATACATCATGACACTTTAACCAAAGGAAAGCTGGAGAGGTTATATTACTACCAGGTAAAATAGACTTCAGAATTAAAAAAAAAAATTATCAGAAACACTAAGGGATATTACATGATAAAGGTCAATCCAAAAGAAGACATAACAATGCTAAATGTGTATGGACCAAACTACAGAACTGCAAAATAAGTGAAGCAAAAATTTATAAAATTGAAAGGAGAAATAGACATTTATGGGAGACTGCAATACCCTTCCCTCAACAATTGCTAGAAGCAACTAGCCAGGAAATCAACAAAGATAAAGAGGAATTCAACAAAGAACATTAATCAACAGGAGCTAATGACACTTTTATAATATTGCTCTCAACAGAATATACATGTTTCCCCAAGTGCCTATGAAATATATACCAAGACAGACCATATCCTAGACCATAAAACCAACCCCAAGAAATCTAAAAGAACTGAAATCATAGAATATGTTCTCTGACAGCAAAGGAGTCAAATGATAAATCAATAACAAAAAGAGAAAAATCTCAAATACCTGGAAACTAAACAAGGTATTTCTGAATAATCCACGAGACATATCAAAATGTGAAGGGCACAGTGAAGGTAGTATGGAAAGGGAAATTCATCGCATTTAATGTCTGCATTAGAAAAGAAGAAAAGTCTCAAGTCAATAAACTAAGCACCCCACATCAACAACCTAGAAAAAGAAGAGCAAAATAAACTCAAAGCAAGCAGAAGAATATACCAGAGGCCAGAAAAAAAAAATCACTCAAACTGAAAACAGGAAATAATGGAGAAAATCAATGAATTAAAGAGCTGACTCTTTGGTAAGATCAATAAAAGAGCCACAAAACCGACAAACTCCTAGCAGTAGTGACAAAGAGAAAAACAGAAGAAGACACAAATATCAGAAATGCACAGGGAATAAGCCTGACCTACAGTCAGAAGAATAAGGAAATACTATGAACCCCACATATATAAATTTGACAATTTAGATGAAAGTTACTCTAAAATCACAAACTAACCCATCTCATCCAATGTGAAATAAATAATTTTAATAGTTGTCACTATTTTAAAAATTGAATTTGTAATTTTAAAACTCCCAAAAAGAAATCATCAGGCCCAGATAGTTTCACGGAGAATTCTACCAAATGTTATAAAGAAGTAACACCAATTCTACACAATATCTTCCAAAAAATCAGAAGAGGAGGGAACGCTTCCCAATTCATTTTATGAAGCTAGAATTACCTTTGATACAAATACCAGATAAAGACAGTACAAAAAGAGAAAACAGCTGACCAACATCCCTCATAGACACAAGAATCCTTAACAAATTATTAGTAAATAAAATTCAGAAATATATAAAATGAATTCAATTTTTCTACACTTGTCTCCATATAGCACACTATCGATGTGCCTGATACATTTACGTCACGTCCCCCATTAGGATGAAGCTCCATAAGGGCAGTGCTTTTTGTCTATTTACTCACTGCTACTGCAGCATCCCAGGTCTAGAACAGTGCCTGACATATAGCAGACTGTCAATAAATATTTGTCAAATGAGTCAGTAAATGACTCAAATTGAGTCCAAAAACAGACTCACAGATTTAGAGAATGAACTAATGGTTGCCGGGGGGAAGGATGGGTGAACGGGTAGTTAGGAAGTTTCGGACGGACACGTACACACTGCTATGTTGAAAATGGATAACCAACAAGGACATACTGTTCAGCACAGGGAACTCTACTCAATGCTGTGTGGCAGCCCGGATGGGAGGGGAGTTTGGGGGTGAATGGATGCATGTATATGTATGGCTGAGTCCCTTCGCTGTTCACCTAAAACCATCACAACACTTATCAGCTATACCCCAATACAAAAGAAAAAACTTTAAAAAAGAAAAAAGGTTAAATGGCAGAACGGTATATATTGGTTTCCATGAGTAGATCATTTCAACTCTATCATGTCCTAAACCTCTTTTAAAGCTCCATGACTTTAAGTGCCTCTTCTGCGTATCAGGCACCTGCCAGATGTTGTATACACATCTTTATTCTTCACCACCCTCTGAGGTGTAAGAGATCAGCGACTTGTCCAAGTCCCTCAGCTAAAAAATATACAGTCCAGATTTGACCCAGATCTACCAAATTCTAAAAGAACTTTACTATTCAACTGCAATCAATACTGCCTAGCAGATATTAATAAGCTTCATTACTAATATTTATTTTACAAGTCTAAGCATACTCTTTCCAAATAATTGTATGAAAAAATGCAGATTTATCAATAACTAATGAAAAGTTGAGTACCTTGGCTGATGCCTGGTCATACTGTGAAGTTGTTCTCACTAGTTCATCCCGGTTTTTGTTCAAAACTTTCTCTTTTTCATTTAATTCCACTTTTGCTTTCTCCAGTTGCAGTTGGAGTTCTTGAAGTTTATTCACTTGGCCTTTCATTTCTTTTTCTTGTCCTTGCAGACGTAGTTCCAGCTCACTCATCTTGCTCCTTAGTTCTTAAATCACAAACAAAACCCACACTTCAATTAACACGTATTTTTCACAAAGAAATTTACAACTAAACTCAGAATGTATCACCATTACTACACTCTGAAATCTTTGGTGAGTCAAATATAAATCGATTCACATTAAACAAAGGAGCTTTTAATTGGATTTAATTTCAATATTTAGTTTTTTTGTTATTTGTATTCAAAAATCCTATAAAAAGCAGAAGAAAAATTTATGTTTTCACAGAAAACTTGTGGCAGGGGGGAATGCTTCTCTAAAATCAGGAATAGTATCTTATTGAGAAAACTGCAAAAAGTGTATCACATATAAGACCCTGTGTTAAAATTACCACTTGGTTTTATACACCCACAAATATTTCTTTTGTACCCGTATCAATGCAAATGAGTGCTAAGCAGTGAAAAATTCACCCTCCTGTATTCTCTAGTGGCTTTATCTCCAGTAAAGAGCAACAGAGTGTGAACCTCCTCTACTGCCAAAATTAACAATAATTTTTTTTCATTTTTTTCTCCCCACATCTACACAATACTGGTTCCAAAGGCACTGGCCGTGCGATAGCTCTCACCAGTGCACGCTGATGGTGATTTTCAATCTATCACAGTACTGGAAATTATAGTCTGCAGAGCAGATTCCCAAACACCACCTGGCACCCTTGGCTGTCGGCAGCAGCGCGGGGCAGCAGCCAAGGTTACAGGTTTGCCCCCATATGGCCAACCTGGCAGCACACAGAAAAGCCGTTCTGCAGACACATGCCACACCCCTGGCCAAAACCAGCTTGTTCCACAGGCCACAAAAGGAGCCAGGTGAGAAGCGCAGGGAATGTCAACAGTAACCACTTTTCCCAGCTTCACAAAGTCAAAGCCACTCACCCTACTTTTGAAGTCTTCATGGCACCAGCTTTTTAGTAAAATAAAGGTATCTTTCCTAATGATGATAGCTTTTTTCATTATCCCAAAGACACTATTTCATATCACCAGGCTGGGATGTTTGTTGACCACGGATGGGTCTAACAAAACCGCTTTCTAGGATTAAAAGTGTCTGGAGTCATGTCTGAAAGTATCTCAGGAAAATTTAACTCAAGAAGTTACCTTGGTTCTGTGCTTTTAACTGGTCCAAAAGATGAGAATTGCTAGAATTATCACAGAAACTGCTATTAGCATCTGTTTTCCCTATTTGCAAAGTTGATCTACTCGGAGTCACTTCTTGTTCCCCAGAAAAATGAGATGCAGAGAAATCTCTCCTAACTGGAGTTTTCAGAGTGTTAGATGAAAGACGGCTTGGGGTTTTTTCTTGTTGCCATGAGAACACAGATGAAGAAGCCTGATGTCGGGCGATGTCCCGGTGATTCATGGTGCTTTGGGGAATAGTCTGGTTTGCTTTCTGTGAAAACAGAAGCCCTTCAGAGCCCTTTAGAAGTCACAATATTTAAGACTACGTACTAGACTCACAGACATAAACATGCTTATGAAAGAGGAAAGTGGTGGTGGCGGAAAAACTACTACATGTAATATAGATAAACAAGATCTTACACATAGGGAACTATATTCAATAACTTGCAATAAACTGTGACAAAAGAATATGAAAAAGTATGTGTGTGTATGTGTGTGTGTGTGTATGTATATAACTGAATCACCTTGCTGTACACCTGAAACTAATACAACACTGTAAATCAGCTATACAACAACTAAAATTTTAAAAAAGACTACATACTTATTTTCAAATAGAACATAAAGCCACGCCAAGAAGGTATTCAATAGCACTTCTACTGTGTACCAAGAAAGAACATTCATCAAGTCAGGGGACCCACTGAGTCCCATCACCCAGTGAGATGCTCTAACGGTCAGACTCAGCACTGGAGGGGAAGCCAGCACCATCTGAGGGCCAGTCTCTTTTAACTGGGCTCAGCTTCTGTATTTATCCTGCATCCCTCATATACTTCATAAAAACGCATGTGAGTACTCACTGCCATTTTGAATTGTGAAATATGATTTTCCTTTGTCCATCCTTGGTCACTTCCCCCTATAGCTTTGCACACAGAGACTCAAAATTCATACTAACCAAAGAACTCTTAAATGTTCCACCATACCGTTTCCCCCAAAAAACTGTCCTAAGAGGCATTTTGTATTACATAAGACACATTTGTGGATCTTCTGCTGTTTAGAATCCTTTTTGTTCTCTCTGCCTCCATTCTGACAAACATCAAGTTGCAGCTACGGTAGCTGAGTTAAATTTTTTTATAGCAAGGGCTTTTCTCACCACGGGAAGAGGTTTAATGTTTCTGGAGACTCACAGTCCTCCACAAAATAACTCTGGGAACAGATGTCAGGGCCAGAATTGATACCATTGACTGAAATGGGTAACAAAACAAGTGATATTTCCAAGACAATCAGAAGTTCACTGTTTAATTTTTATTCGTGTTGAAAGCAATGCCTTTGCTATGTATCAAAATTCTGGTGATCTCAAAATAAGGGTTAAAGGCTTAAAAAAAATTAAAATTGCTAAAACTCTAATAGGTACTTTTTGATCCTCACTATTTAAGGCATCTACTTATAAATTCAGCCTCAACCTGTCTGCTAAGTTGGGCCATCTCACCAAGTTCACATGCTTAGTGGAATTGTGCCATTCAGTATCAAACTGGAATTTTTTTCAAAAAACAAATAATACCATGTGAGCAGAAATGGGAAAGGTATATTCTACAGATACCAGGTTATTTTCAGGGTCAGTCCTGTAACTAAAAGGTGGGGTTCCCAAAACATGTGTTTTGTTTATTTTATTGATGTTAAGCAAATCTTTCACCCACCTCTCTCAGCCTTTTTCCCCCCTATCAAACTGGAGTTTAAATCCCTTGTCAGCTACTTATTTAAAAGAACTAGAGAGATTATGTTGACAACATTCTCACCTGAAATAAACGTTTCATTAATAACAATCCCCACACCTCTCACCCCTGGTAGCAATCACCAATTCCATCAGAAGGTCTGAATGGGAAGCAACTGCCTCTAGGTGCCAAAGTCAGCCAGGAATAACTCTGGTCCCACCCTCTCCAAACATATTCTTTATCATAAGATCTTAACAGAGAAACTTGAGTATGTTTCCACAGTTTCTGGGGAATTTGGGGCCTATTTGATATTTAGGGATAAAGTCATCTGCCCAATCCATTTTATTCCACTCCTAACCTATTTTTAAACTTAAAAATATCATAACCAATGAGCCAGGAACTCTGTTTCCTCAGTGTAAGATAAACGGGTCAGTCCTATGTAGCGCAGATTTTTCTATCTTTGCTCTATCCTACCTATATCAAAGTACTTCTTCAACTGCATACTCCATTAAGAGGCCCATAATTAACTTACCTTTGCCTGCAAGGCTTTTACCTCTGCCTCTAATCTTTTTCGTTCTTCAACTTCTTTATTATATTTTTCTTTTAGATCTTCATATTTGGAACCTAAATACAGACAATGAGGTACAGCTTCAGTTTGATCACTGATTTTGCAAAGAATCATTATGATAGTCTAGAAATGAGTATCTTCATACATCAGATAGAAAGAACGTTTTGGTTAAGGCAACCAATACTGCTCAAATTACCCAAATATTAAAATGCATGGAAACACAAGTATTTTGAATATTCCAAAGCTGAATTATTTTAAAAAATACCACAGACGGATAAAGTGAAAAGCTTAAAGGCTTACTGATGGCACGACATATTTCAACAGATATACAAACATGTATGTAACTAATGGCTGCTTTTTGTTGTTGTTTTTAATGCTTAAATTAGAAGCTGAATTCAAGGTTGAATGATTTCATTTCTTGGGCAGAATTAAAATCTCAACAAAAGAGCTATTTATACAAAGGGAAAAGAATCCTTACCGCTATAATACTGGCTTGGTGTGAGCGGAGTTGCAAAGATTTTTTGTGGTGTAAGGCATGAATTCAGAGAGACATCCGCAGACTGTGCAGCTTGTTGGCTTCTTTCAAGTTCAGATTTACACCTGTGAGAAAACGACCCGAGAGGATGCCACACCAGAGTCACAGCTGCGGAACACCAACACCATACATTCCCAGAGCGCAACAAGCTGACAAGAAAACCCACCCTCTAAGGATTCCTACCACTGCATTTAGCCAACAGACACTTCATAAGAACTAACTTGCGAGACAGTCCTTTGTCTCCACAGGAACTCGGTCTGGTTAGGAAAACAGAAATATAAGTCAGCCAGTTACAATGTGATAAAGGCTATAATGAAGATCTGTAATAACCACTATCATAGCAAAGAAGAGTTGGGAGGGTTGGGACACATTCCTACCAAATTTTATATTCTAGGCCAAAGAAAGACACAGGGCTTACTTACCAAAAAAAAAAAAAAAAAACCCAGAACTTAAGACAGGAGGACATTGGTATCATTGAAGCAGGGGCTCAAATCTTGAAACTAGATAACATTACATATAATACTGTCATTATATTAATAACATAGACTTTGGCAAGATCCTTTTGACATACCTTCTAGAGAAATGAAAAGAAAAATAAACAAATGGGACCTAATTAAACTTAAAAGCTTTCGCACAGCAAAGGAAACCATAAATAAGATGATGAAAAGACAATCCTCAGAATGGGAGAATGGAGAAGGCAATGGCACCCCACTCCAGTACTCTTGCCTGGAAAATCCCATGGACGGAGGAGCCTGGTAGGCTGCAGTCCATGGGGTCGCTAAGAGTCGGACACGACTGAGAGACTTCACTTTCCCTTTTCACTTTCATGCATTGGAGAAGGAAATAGCAACCCACTCCAGTGTTCTTTCCTGGAGAATCCTAGGGATGGGGGAGCCTGGTGGGCTGCCGTCTATGGGGTCACACAGAGTTGGACACGACTGAAGTGACTTAGCAGCAGCAGCAGAATGGGAGAAAATACTTGCAAATGAAGCAACTGACAAAAGATTAATCTCCAAAATATACAAGCAGCTCATGGAGTTCAATATAAAACAACAACAGCAGGGCTTCCCTGGTGGCTCAGTGGTAAAGAATTCACCTGCCAATGCAGGAGACGTGGGTTCGATCCCTGATCCAGGAAGATCCCACGTGCCATGCAGCAACTAAGCCCATGCACCACAACTACTGAGCCTGTTCTCTGGAGCCCCGGAGCTGCAACTACTGAGCCCATGCATCACAGCTACTGAGGCCCGCACGCCCTAGAGCCTGTGTTCCACAAGAGAGCCACCCCTGCTCACCCCAACTGGAAAAAAAGCCTGTGCAGCAATGAAGACCCAACACAGCCAAAAATAAATATGTAAATAAAAATTATTTTTTAAAAAAAATCAAAAAATGGAAGATCTAAACAGACATTTCTCCAAAAGAGACAGATAGATGGCCAACAACATGAAAAGATTCTCAACATCGCTCATTATTAGAGAAATGTAGATCAAAATGTAGATAGTCAGGTATCACCTCACACAGGTCAAACCGGCCATCATCAAAAAATCTACAAACAGTAAATGCTGTAGAGGATGTGGAAAAAAGAAAACCCTCCTGAACTGTTGGTGGAATGTGAATTGATACAACCACTGTGGAGAACAGTACTGAGGTTCCTTAAAAAAGCTAAAAACTACCATATGACCCAGCAATCCCACTACTGGGCATATACCCTAAGAAAACCATAATTCAAAAAGACACATGTACGCCAATGTTAGGGCTTCACCAGTGGCTCAGCAGTAAAGAATCCATCTGCCTGTAATGCAGGAGACATGGGTTCAATCCCTGGGTTGGGAAGATCCCCTGGAGAAGGGAATGGCTACCCAATCCAGTTGTTTTTGCCTGGGAAATCCCCTGGACAGAGGAGCCTGGCGGGCTACAGTCCATGGGGGTCGCAAAAGAATCAGACACAACCTAGTGACTGAACGACGACCCGAAATGGTCACTGCAGCACTATTAACAATAGCCAGTTCATGGAATCAAGCTAGATGTCCACAGACAAATGAACAGATAAAAAAGATGTACAAGTATACAATGGAATATTACTCAGCCATAAACGGGAAAGAAATTGGGTCATTTGTAGTGAAATGGATGAACCTAGAGTCTGTCACATAGAGTGAAGTATGCCAGAAAGAGAAAAACAAGTATCATATATTAACACATGTATAAGGAATCTAGAAAAATGGTGCTGATGGGCCTATCTGCCAGGCAGAAACAGAGAATGGACTGTGGGCAGGAGGCAGGAGAGGGCAGATGGACGAGAGAGCAGCATTGGCACATACACTGCCATGTGTCAGACACACGGCTGGCGGGAAGCTGCTCTGGACCGCAGGGAGCGCAGCGCAGGCCCCGTGACGACCCAGAGGGCCGGGATGGGGGGCTGGCAGGGAGGCTTGAGAGGGTCGGGACATACATGTACTTACAGCTGGTTCACAGTGTTGTACAGCAGAAACTAACCCAATATTATAAAGCAATTATACTCCAGTTAAAAATTAAATAAGTAGAAATTTTAAATCAATAAAAACATAGCCTTGATATACATACAATGCCTTTTATGACATTTTTTTAATGCATATATAAAAATTAAGTTAACTTCATGCATGTAGAAAAGATACTGGCAGGAAACAGACCCAAAGAAATGGAGACAGTGAGCTAAACACAACCACTCTCAGTATGTGTGGAGCATTGGCTCCAAGACCCCTGCAGATGACAAATATCCAGGGATGCTCAAGTCCCTTATATAAAATTAGCAGTAATACCTTCAGCCCTTCATATAGCTAGGTGTGGAACCTGAGGATACAGAGAACCTGGACTGTGCAGGTGTCGAGTATCCTTACCATTCAAGTCCTAACACCTTTCAAGAGAACTCAGTTCTTGCAGCTCGACCTGTGTCTCTGATTTTCCCTTAACACAAGAAACAAAAAGAAGCTCCTCGGACAATCTCTAATGATGGGCACCATTCTCTTTGCCAAGGACAGATTACTCAAAGCAGGGAAGGAAGAAAGGAATAAAGGAAGGGCCTCAGTGCCCTAGCTCCTCCCGGCTCTAAATTCTACCCGAGAAAGAAGAAGTAATGTTATGAGCCAAAAATGGCTATGCAGCAAATAAAACCACCTTCGAATTTACAACAGATAACACCTGTCCAACAGAAATATTCTATTAGCGTGAAAAAAATAACAAGAAATAAATGAATTCAACCTTAATATTTCACTCAATATTTTTGATATTATCATTTCCCCTCACTCAATGCAAAAATTATTAATAAGGAATTTTACATGTTTTTGTACTAAATCTTCAGCATTCGGAGTTCAGTGTGTACTTCCAGCACACCTCCATTCACACTAACCACATTTCAAGTGTCCCACCGCCACATGTAGCCAGTGGCTACCATACTGGACACTGCAGGTCTACAGACGTCCCAAGGTGTAAAAGGTTGGTGACTCCGGAGAGAAATTTTGAAGGAACTTGCAAAACTGGTGTTTCTTTTCCCTCTCAAATTCACATCTTATCCCCTTTTCCCTATCTTTTCATTTGAAAAAGTTTATTAATTTTAAATATTAAATAAAAATATACCCTGCTGTTATTTTTATAAAGCTTTGTATCGCCTGTCTCCTAGGGAAAAAAACACACAAACTATCACCACTAAAAAAATGTACTAAATTAAGCTCTTTTCTACTAGGTTTCATTTAGCCAAGCATCTCTTCCTCAAATGTTAAAATATGAATGTTTCTGTCTAAATTATTAAAATCAATATTTCTAACACTGGCACCCAAAATGTTCTTTTCAAAGAAATAATTATTTCAGCATACTGAAGTGAACTTCCTACTTCCCAAGCACCTGCCTTCCAAAACAAAGGCTTCTTTCATTTATTCATTCAACAAGTATTTGAGGATTTGCAATTGCCAGGTGCTAGGAATACAGTGATGAACAAGACAGACAAAGATAAGGTTTAGGAAAACAAAGAACAAAATAGACATTTATTTATCATTCTAACATTGTGACTTAATACGACTTAATAGCCACCTTACCACATGGATAGAAAATAAAATTAGAAAAAGACTGCTGTGTACCTAAGTTATCATCTTCATAAAAAGACAAGCATACAATCAATCCTTGGTACCTGCAGAAGGTTGGTTCTAGGACCCTCTTAAATACTAAAGGGCTTCCCTTGTGTCTCAGCTGGTAGAGAATCCACCTGCAATGTAGGAGACCTGGGTTTGATCCCTGGGTTGGAAGATCCCCTGAAGAAGGGAAAGGCTACCCACTCCAGTATTCTGGCCTGGAGAATTCCAGGGACTGTATAGTCCATGGGGTCGCAAAGAGTCAGACATGACTGAGCGACTTGCACTTTCACTTTAAATACTAAAATGTGCAGAGGCTCAACTCTCATATAAAATCACATAGGTAGCATTTGCATAATAACCTATGCACATCATCCTGCATATTTTAAATCACCTCTAGGCTACTTATAGTACCGAATATAATGTATATACTATGTTAATAGTTGTCAGCATGCAAATTTAATTTTTGCTTTTGGAACTCTCTGGAATTTTTTCTTCAAATATTTTTGACCCTAGTTGGTTGAATCTGTGGATGCAGAACTCATAGATATGAAGAGTCAACTCTTAATTTTTAAATGTTCTACCTTTCAAAAATACATTTGCTTTGTAGGTAGAATTAAAATAACCACAAGCTATGCCTGGAAAAAAGTTCTTGGTATCAAAATACTTATTAACTACAAATGGAAAAACAGTAATTTACAATCCAGAAATTCAGGTGACACCCTAACCAAGTGATGGTTTAAAAGTCAAATTGAATCATGTACCCTCTTTTACGAGGCACTGAGAAAGGCATGTAACTAGTTCTGTGACACTTTTACCAAAAATTCATAGCCTTAATCTGACCCAGAGATTCTCTCCAGGATGACTCTGCCCTCCCAAAGGGCATCTGGCAGTGCCTGGTGGCACTTCTGACTGTCAAAATTTGGAGATGGGGTAAGTGCTGCTGGCATCTAGTGAGTGAAGGCCAGGAATTCCATGTACCCTATGGTGAACAGGGCAGCCTTCCACAACAAATAATCCAGTCTAAGTGTCAACTCTGCCATTGTTGAAAAACAGCGGGCAAATCCAAATTGAGTACTATTGTATTAAAGGGGTCTAGTGCTCCTTAAAAATGTCAAAGTCACAAAAGTCAAGACACCATCACAGCTTAGGGAGAAAAGAAAACATCCACGAAATGCAACATGGAATTCTGGCTCAGGTCCTGGAGTACAAAAGGGACATTCCTGGAAAAATGAGTAAGGACATGACTGGAAAAATGAGAAATTCCAATAAGGTAATAGTACTGAATTAATGTTTATTTCTGGTCTGGTCATTGTACCCCAGTTATGTAAGGTGTTAACAACTGATTCTGGAAGTATGAAGTTATTTAAAAATAAAATTTATTCTTAAAAGTTCTAGGGGAACATTCGCAGAATTAACATGGGCAATTTGCTTATCTTTTTTGCTTTTAATCTTCCACTGTTAGAATGAGAAGATTCCATTTATAAGTTAGCAGTGCTCAAGTCCCACTAAACTTTGATTAATGCCTCTAGTTGTTTAGGAATTTTTCTTTTAATGGAAAAATAGTAATAAGCGCTTTTTAAAAAAATTGCTTAAATATGGCATAGGAATTGGTGATTTTTTTCCCATTTAACAAGTATTTTATTGGTTGCCTTTTATAAGACGAGCAGTTTTATTTTTTTTAATTGGAGTATAATTGCTTTGCAATGTTGTGCTTAGTTTCTGCTGCACAATAAAGTGAATCAGCTATATGTATATACTCGCTTCCCTCTTAGACCTCCCTCCTACACCCACGCCCCCATCCCACCCGTCTAGGTCCTCACAGAGCACTGAGCGGAGTTCCCTATGCTTTACAGTAGGTTCCAACTAGCTATCTGTTTCATACAAGGTAGTGTATGTATGTCAATTCCAATTTCCCCCACCCCCACCTTCCCCAACTGTGTCCGCGTGTTTCCAGGGCAGGAACACAGATGCAGTCATAGAGTGAAATCAGTGAATTGATTATGTAATACTTAAGATGGGAGAAGGGTCTCCCGGATGGGGAATCTCAATGGGAAAGTCTTCCAGAGTTCACTTCCCTCCTCTCCAGCTGAGATTCCGTGGCACCCAGCTGGCACCCAAGTTCAGTCGCTCTCTTCCACATCCTCAATTACTCCACTGTCTTCTATCTCATCACCCTTGCCCCCAAACCCTAAATCAATCCTCTGGGATATCTTCTCAGCATTTATATCCCACATGCTAAAGAAAAAAAAAAAAAAAAACTCATACAACTCTATAAACTGGTCCCACTATAAATTCCTGGCCTCCAATCTTAACTGAGCTCTCAATGCTCCTCATCCTTTGGGAATTCCCTAGTTCTCTCCTCTACAACAGCTTTTCCATGCAGAGAAGACACAAGCCATCAATATAAGCCACGTTTTAACTTCCCTCCATCTTTCCAGTAACCACTGTTGACAGTTTTGGAATTTATCTTTGCACCCCCCTAGTAACACACACAGTGCCTGGCACATGAGGCAGCTTAATAAACATATGCTGAATAAGTAAATGAATAAGCCAGCAACCATTTAATGAATTTACACAGCCCTGAGCCATGCAACAACAGGACTGAAGCATATGGCAACTGTCCTCAAATCATTGTTCATTCCACTGGAAAAAAAAAAAAACTGCAATATGTAGTAATAACATCATAAAAAGGATGCATCTGATAAATACATATAAAGACATCCATAATAAATACTAATCCCAAAAAAGTTACCTTTTAAGTTCCTGTTCCAGCTTTTCTATTTGTTTTTTGCTTGAGTTCAGTTGACCTTCTTGGAAATTCACTTGTGACTCCTTGACTTGAAGTTCATGAGAAATCTTCTGCTTAGTCTTCTCCAGATTTTCACATATTTCCATCAAGCTTTGGTTCTCCCTTTTCAGGTTTGCACCCTCAGTTTTTTCATTCTCAACCTAATGGGGATTTTTCAAAAGGAAATACATCACTTACTCATGAACTTATCAGACATATCTGTGAATCTGAGTCTAACCCTGATGACTAATTTTCTGAGATACAATTGTAATAATCCAGAAGTCAATGCTTGATGAACAGAGAAATCCTAGATGATCTCATTTTGAAGTTTATTAATAGAAAAGTTTTACAAAGTCATGTATTACACTGTCTTTGGTTAGGTCTACACACACCAATCCTAGAGAGGCTTTAATATGCTTTCGAGAATTAAAAAAAATTAACCTTATAAACCCTCTCTTAGCTACTCATTTTCAAGTTCAGTTGCCAAAGCCAGTAAGTGTAAGAAATTGAAAAATTCTCCCACTAGCAAAAACATTTTAGAAGCAGTAATTGTTATTACTACTTTACTATGAAAGAAGTACTACTTAAGTGTCCATTTACTAGTCCTGGAGAGATCTGGGAACTCCACGGTGAAAGCTCACTGTCAGAAAGCAGTATCTAGGAGACTTCTTCAGAGAAGGCAATGGCACCCCACTCCAGGACTCTTGCCTGGAAAGTCCCATGGACGGAGGAGCCTGGTGGGCTGCAGTCCATGGGGTCACTAAGAGTCGGACACGACTGAGAGACTTCACTTTCCCTTTTCACTTTCATGCATTGGAGAAGGAAATGGCAACCCACTCCAGTGTTCTTGCCTGGAGAATCCCAGGGACGGGGGAGCCTGGTGGGCTGCCGTTTATGGGGTCGCACAGAGTCAGAGACGACTGAAGCAACTTAGCAGCAGCAGGAGACTTCTTTGGTGATCCAGTGGTTAAGACTCGGAGCTTCCACTGCAGGGAGTGTAGGTTCAATTCCTGGTCAGGGAACTAAGATCCCACAAACCGCACAGCCCAACCCCCCCAAAAAAGCAGTATCTATTTGGGCTGCAAAGTGTTCTCATACTGACCCCAGATTCAGAGCCAGAGACTTTTGGCCATGTTGGTGCTGAATGCAAAAGCAATGTCCAATTCATGGTCCCTAAGAGAAGTGAAAACGGAACTCAGCACTCCTACACATGAGCACATAAGCAGAAATGAGGACAGAGGATGCAGAAATAAGGTAATCACAATAAAAAAGACTCAATAGAAGAGAGGAAGGAGGATTACCACCTGAAGACAGCAAAATCATCTTTCTCTAAATTAAAAAAGGACCAAGATAAAACTGTTGATCCAAATAACGAGTGAACAGTTTTAAATACCAGCATTTCAGTGCTACCTTCTGTTTTTGCTTCTGCAACGCAGCCTCCAGGGTCTCAAGCTGAAACTGCCGTTGCTGCCTTTCTTTCTTCAGTTTGTCGAGCTGGCCTTCAAGCTCTTGAATCTTCTGAAGAGCTCTTGTAGGCAAGCCTTCCTTCCATTCTTCCAAAGCCCAGCTCATTTTGCTCTCCTTTCTTTATTACTCAAACATTTATAAATAAACTGAAAAGAATAAACAGACTGTTGACCCTACCACAGTACAAGGAAACTTATAGTCTCAGAGACAAACTAATCTACATAACCACCTCTAAGAATCAAATCTCAAAACTTCTTTCAAAAGATAACAAAGTATAGCATCCATCGAGCCACCCTCTGCCAGGTGACTCCCAATACCTCTGACTGTGAGGTAGTTCACAGTATGCTCATTTGGTTTCACCTTGCTTTCTGTTTTTCTTATTTCTCATTTCTTACTTCTCATTAGGCCACCTGCTTTCTACCACTCAGTTCATTTTCATTATACAAGGTATGAATTTTTTGGTATAAGGCTTCTGGGGAAATCGGGCTTACAGGACAAAGAAAATACATAAGTTATTTTGCAAATGCTCGTCTTTCTTCTCTTCGTGTCATTAATTCCCACTCATACTCCATCCCCCTTCCTCCAGGAAGACTTCCCTGAGGACATCATGTTTCCCTGAGCACATCTGGTGTTTTCTCTCCATCAGAGTCTCTCATGGCACAGGTACCTCCTTCTCCTCCCACATGATTATCATTTGTTGAGTCAGTGCATGACTGAACAAAGTATGAATGCCATACTAGCACTAGAATCACTGCAAAATGCAGTCAAGTCATTCTCCAGACCAACTGTGACCAGGAATCAGGTATATAGCCTTAGTGATTCAAATCCCTTCTCAGCTATAGGCAAGATGTGTGGCCTTGGGCATGTTATTTGACAGATCTATGCTCTGGGCTGTTTGGGAATAATAATGGTGGTGACTCCCTAAACCTTTAGAACACTATCTCCTGATAAGCTTTCTGTACATATTAGCTATTAGTCCCTGAAAAACACTTTTTCATTTTATATTGCTACCTATGGTACCAAGACAGAAATGGCCTACCTCTTTCTCGGACGTATCTTAGAAAATTTAAATCAGCTGAGAGAAAAGTATGGCAATTATTCTTTTCTCATTAGCCTTTAGAACTTAAATGGAAGAAAAAAAGCATTCATTTTCCAGTTATTTTAGCCAGAGGATGAGAATCTGTTTTTTTTACTAAATGAAGTTCACAACCATTTTAGTGTTTTGTTTCCATCGACTTCATCAAGGAAATTTATCAGCATGATTAAAAATTAGTCGATGAAAGTACTAATAAATTTTTTCCCAAAAATTAAAAGAGAAGCAAGGGTCTTGGAAAGCACATAATTTCAAGCCTTGGAAAGTTGTTTTCTCTCCCATTCTCCCCTCCCCTTAATTCTTTGAACACAGTATCTTAAACCCCATTTCCATCTACCCAAAAACGACTTCAAGGAGTGTCATGCCTCTCCAGCAACAAAGACAATTTACACTGCCCCAATAGGCAACCTTATCTATTATAAACTAGCTAGTTCATTCAGGAGTTCAGGGGTACCTTCAGAGGAACACAGCTATAACTCCTAAACAATTCTGCCAGCCATGGAAAGCGTTACATCAAGACACCATAGCAAACAAAATATTAAAACGAGCAATTTAAAAAGATGATACAGACGATGGAAATAAACAGAAGGACGACTGGCAAGTTAAATGCTTTTCCATTTCAAAGTCTAAGATACAGCAAAACATAAACGGTTAAAGCAATCATCAGACCCAAGATAAGTTTGATTGGAGGGGACGACTTCGACAGGTATCAGTCATTCAACAATCTATATGGAGCCACTGGGGCAACAGGACCAAAAAAATTTAAAAAATGTAAATCTCAAGATGAAAGAGGCAAAGGGGGTGGGGGGCGGAGCCTGTGAATGAAAACTCTGCCTGCTCCTCCAGACCAAGCTCGAGAATAGGACTCAAAGTCGCTCCGCGGTTGCACTGTAGGCGGGGACTCGAGTTTCTGGCCGAAGATGGGGGATTCTGATACAGGGAAAGTGTGAACCCGGCCTGCAGTACGTGATGTGCGCGAGTCACAAAAGAGTTTCTTTGGGCACTTTATGGGGTTGAGTGATTCGGGCCTGGGAAGTGTCCTCCACTTGGTTAAGATAAAAAGAGCATTTCTGGAAGGATCATAGTCCTGCAGATCCTTTTTGCAGAAACCTTGACTTCTGGGCTTTTCTTCACACCCCACCCCCCACCCCCTTTGCCTCTTTCATCTTGAGGTTTACATTTTTGTGGCTGTCCTGTTGCCCCAGTGGCTCCATATAGATTGTTGAATGATTGATACCTTAAATCTGTCGAAGTCGTCCCCTCTCATCAAAATTAAAATTTCTGAGTCCTTATCCCATAGCGCAAGCCAGGTCCACAGGCGCAGTCCAATAAATGCGGAAAGAAACGGAAGGCAAGAGAGAAAATGCTCTCACAACGAACAATAGGCACACCAAAGCGTTGCCCAGATCAAAACCCTCAAATCCCAAGTCTGCATCTCCTCCAAGCGACAAAAGACCGATGTCCAAATTTCAAACAGGAGGTGCAGAAAGGCTGCCAGTGAAACCTGCTGAGCTTCAGGTCCCTTACCGTACAGAGGAATCAGTTTCCCCCAAAGGGCGGAGCAAGAGCTCCCGACACTAGTGCAAGCCCACTTCCACCAGGAGCACAAGGGCGCCGATACCCCTAAGAACCTGGCCCAGGGCCGATTCTCTAGTCCCTCGGGTGGGAGGAGGCAGCGGCCCGCGGCACCTACAGTGCCGAGAAGCGCCATCCCACAGGCATCGTCGCCCAGGAACCCCCAGCACAAGAACCGCGGCTCCCTCACGCCCGCCGCCAGAGCTGGGACCCAAGGAGAACGCTCACCTTGCTGGCGGGAGAGGGCAAACAACCCTTCTGAAAGGCGAGTCCTTGTCCAGCCTCCGTGAGCTGGAGCACAGAGGCCAATTCAAACCGCCCGCGACTGCCACCCGTTTTCGATTCGACCGCTTCCGGCCTCTAGACTGAACTCGGCTCCAAGCCTATTGGTCACTGTCAGAGGCTGTGAGCCAATCGGCTTCCGCGTAGTCGAACGGCTGCCTCTGATTGGCCCTTTCGGATGGATTTAAAAATCAAGCCAAGCCCGCAGAGGGGCCAGGGCTAGTGCTACTGGGTTTTTTGTTGTTGTGGGGAGGCGGAGCCCACGTGCTTTAGCTGAGGCTGGGAGGCGTTAGGAACGGCTGTTTCCTCCAAAGGCAGCGAATGGGACGGCGGATTAGGAGGGTGTGGTCTATCGGCTACAGCCAGCGGGAGAGAGCTGCCAGGTGAAAACTTTTTAATACTTCACACACGAATCTGCTTATTAAATATATATAATTTAGGACATATCTACTAAAGTACTGTTCTGCCAGACATTCTTCCTCCTGTGTCATTCCTAACAATTCTTTAGAAAAGTATTTTTGTTTTTATTTAAAGGTTAACTGAGGCACAGAGAAGCTTAAGTCTTTTGAAATTGAAATCTAGAAGATGCAGGGCCTCACGTTTAACTGCTTCTAAACAGGTGATTCTAAGCATTTGTTATCTGCCATTCCAGGGGAGAAAATTGTACCCAGAAAAACCGTGAACGTAGGATGTAACCCCCTCTTTTCTTATGAAGCTCCCTAGTAATGTGTGTACTTATGTACCATAAACTAAAAATAATGGGCTTCCCTGGTGGCTCAGTGGTAAAGAACTTGTCTGCCAATGCAGGAGAGGCGGGTTCCCATCCCTGGGTGGGGAAGATCCCCTGGAGAAGGAAATGGCAACCCACTGTGGCAACCCACAGTATTCTTGCCTGGAGAAGCCCTTGGACAGAGGATCCTGGCAGGCTACAGTTCATGGGGTCCCAAAAACAATCCGACAGGACTTAGCTACTAAACAACAGCAACAAACTAAAAATAAGCCGCTAAAGACTGGATCAAAACAATGAGTTGTTAAATTACTATTTCTCTGACACTACTGTGTTCCTCAGTAGATTCCAACCTTTCTGTTTACCTTCCATTAGGCTGTTCCTGCAGCCCCTTATCCTTCACTGAAAGTTTACTCATCCTTCAACCCAACTCAGACATCTCATTCTTCTTAAAATTTTTGCTCTTCCCACCCACCCCTTGAAATAATTCCCTAGACTTTTCCTAAAGTTTGGCTTATACTTCACTATAAGGGTTTTTGCTGTGTTTTAAAATGGATGGATAGATAAATATAGGTATACATATAGATATCTATTTTTGTCTGGCTCCCCCTGCAGACTCAAAAATTCTTGTAGGGTAAAATCTTTTTTAATTCATCTTTACATTCCTAGCAACTCCCTAGTAACTTTGCACATTGTAACTTAAAATTATCTTGGCAAGTAAAACTGCCTGCTGGAGAAAAGCCTTGTTCTCCACTCTCCTTGAAGCCCTAAGGAGAGAGGAGGGAGCAGGTAGGGGAGAAGAACTTTTCTCAGACACTGCTCTGTGAGTCTAGTATCTGACTATTCCGGGATTTGAACCAAATTCCAACAATGGTTACAGCTGCATTGTTTTCCAGGGTAATTATTCAACTATTTATTAGCTGTAAAAGGAAAACAGAACTAGAAAGAACAGAACAGAGCAGCCTGGTAGGCTACAGACCATGGGGTCACAAAGAGTCAGACCCAGGTGAGCTCATGAGCATGTGTTATGAAGTTAGGATTAATATTTTTACATTTTCCCATCTAGAGATCCAGTTATTCTACCACTATTTGTTGAAAAGATTATCCTTTCTTTTTTGAAAGCACCTTTGTTAAAAATTAACTGAATATACAAATAAGGATATATTTGTGCCTCTCTTGTTTTACTGATCTATATTGTCTATCTTTATATCTGTAACACACTTTTGATTACTGCCACCTTATAGTAAGTCGTGAAATTAGGTAACAAATTCTTGATTTACATTCTGATCTTTTAAAATTGTGTCTAATCTAGGGCCTTTATCTTTCTTTAAAAAATAGAATAAGAATATAAATTTTTCCAAGAGCTTTCTGAAATTTTGATTGGGATTATGTTCCTAGGTGAGAGATTAGTGGTCAACACACTTGGATTTCACTTGATTTATATCACCAGAAATATTCAAGCATTGGCCCAGCAGAAGGCTGAGAGCCAGTACTGTGCAAAATCAAGGGAGGGCCCTGTATGTGGCCATGTCCTCTGCAAACCTAACAATGCTAGAGATGAGTATAGCAGAAAAGGCCAACCCGCTGGCAAGCATCAGGGAGCAATTCATTGCACAGACTCCCTAGCATCCTGGAGCAAGGCCATGTTTTTTCCATAGAGAATGACTCACCATCTGAAAAAAAGCATCCTGATGTGCTGCTGTCTTTATTCAAGACCGAGCACCTGACCTGAGAACATCAGACATGTCCATCACTAGCTGTGTATTGTCAGACCCACCAAGTCAGGGGTTCTAGTGGGTACAACAGCAAACCATTCTATGATGGGCTCCAAGCAGGTCCAAATGGCATGAATAACTTACATAAATAGATAAGTGGCCATAGGTCACCTGTTCTGCTTCACCAAGACTTTGTCTCTGTGGATATCTGAGATCTTACAGTGCACGCGTGCATGCTCAGTCGCTTCATCGTGTCTGACTCTTCACGACCCCATGGACTGCATAGTCCACCCGGCTCCTCTATCCATGGGATTCTTCCAGGCAAGAATACAGAAGAGGGTCACGATTCCCTTCTCCAGGTGATCTTCCCGACCTAGTGATGGAAACCGCATCCCTTGCATTGCAGGCGGATTATTTTAGGTTCCCCCAAACAAGCCAACAGAGGAGAAAATGCCTGATCCTCATTCACAGATGGCTTGGCTCAATGTGCTGATGATCACCCAGCTGATCACATCACCACCAGCCGGGCAGCGGGGCTTTCAGGACAGCCTTGCACACGATGCTCCTGCAGCATCCTAAGGGGATCTCCTAAGGAGATCCTAAGGGGAACTCCCTGAGCAGGGAGTCCACACTGAGGGGAGAACCTCCCCCCACCCTGACCACCAGGCACAGGCCGATGCTTCTGCACCTAGGGGGACTCTGTCCCTGCAAAGGGTGGCTCCGTGGGTCCTGGTGCCTCAGCTCTAGCTCACGGTGTGCTTCCAGAGCAGCAAGGAACCACTGAAAGGTTTTCCCTTTTCCAGTATGCAAGAGGTTTTCTTGAAGCAGCATTTTTATCAAGAATGATTTTTTTTTTTTAGTAAAGACTCAATACTTTGAGAACTGTGCTGGGGTGTCCTGAAAATAAACTGCTGTTCCCTACAGCACCACAAGAGGAACAACCTGTGGGTAGAGCTGTGAGCAGAACAGTCTACTGCCTGCTTCACATGGAAGAAAAGGTAGCCCACGGTCAGGATACACCTCTGGGCAAATGATTTGGCTGATTGATCAGGGGCCTGGAAGGAGCAGGATTAAATTATTAATATTATAAACAGTTTTAGAAAAGGGGGTTATGGGTAGACCTTATAGGAAAAAGAACAAAGTATTCACATCTTTGTGTCTTACGTCAGTACTCACTGGTGAGCATCCACCACAGAGGAGGCACAACTAGATGGACAAGAGGATTGGTCTGATGTATTGTCCAGTGGACGTCCTCAGTCACCCAAGTGCACAATGGTCCCATCATCAGAGCAGCCATGGTATCAGGGATGATGGCTGTAAATGCACCCAACAGCATGGGCTCAATAGGAAAAGGAATACGTCAAGGCTGTATATTGTCACCCTGTTTATTTAACTTATATGCAGAGTACATCATGAGAAACGCTGGACTGGAAGAAACACAAGCTGGAATCAAGATTGCCAGGAGAAATACCAATAACCTCAAATATGCAGATGACACCACCCTTATGGCATAAAGTGAAGAGGAACTAAAAAGCCTCTTGATGAAAGTGAAAGTGGAGAGTGAAAAAGTTGGCTTAAAGCTCAACATTCAGAAAATGAAGATCATGGCATCCGGTCCCATCACTTCATGGGAAATAGATGGGGAAAGAGTGGAAACAGTGGCAGACTTTATTTTGATGACTGCAGCCATGAAATTAAAAGATACTTACTCCTTGGAAGGAAAGTTATGACCAACCTAGATAGCATATTCAAAAGCAGAGACATTACTTTGCCAACAAACGTCCGTCTAGTCAAGGCTATGGTTTTTCCTGTGGTCATGTATGGATGTGAGAGTTGGACTGTGAAGAAGGCTGAGCGCTGAAGAGTTGATGCTTTTGAACTGTGGTTTTGGAGAAGACTCTTGAGAGTCCCTTGGATTGCAAGGAGATCCAACCAGTCCATTCTGAAGGAGATCAGCCCTGGGATTTCTTTGGAAGGAATGATGCTAATGCTGAAACTCCAGTACTTTGGCCACGTCATGCAAAGAGTTGACTCATTGCAAAAAAGACTCTGATGCTGGGAGGGATTGGGGGCAGGAGGAGAAGGGGACGACAGAGGATGAGATGGCTGGATGGCATCACTGACTCGATGGATGTGAGTCTGAGTGAACTCCGGGAGTTGGTGATGGACAGGGAGGCCTGGCATGCTGCGATACAGGGGGTCGCAAAGAGTCGGACACGACTGAGCAACTGAACTGAACTGAACTGAACTTAACCACCATTTCTGGTGCATAATCAACCTGCCATCATAAGACTGACACTGGGCCCTCAGAAACCCAAGTAAAAACAACCAGCTTCTTGATGGCAAGTCAATTGCATTGTATCCCTTCCACTCTGAAGGACTTGATACCTGCTCCTGATACTGGTTTTTCTTCTCTGTCTGCAGTGCCTGTACCAGTTGTACTGTCTGAAGGGCTTACAGAATACCTGATTAACAGTCATAGCATCCTGAATAAGATTGTCTCAGGTCAAGGCACTCCTTTTATTGAGAAATGTGTACATGACTATGGGATTTGCTGGTTCTACTGTATCCTGCCTTTTTCCTGGAAGTTGTTGTTCAGTCATTCAGTCATGTCCGACTCTTTGCAACCCCATGGACTGCAGCACGCCAGGCTTCCCTGTCCTTCACCATCTCCGGAAGCTTGCTCAAACTCATGTCCATTGAATCAGTGGACATGATTCAATGTCCTCTCACCATCTCATCCTCTGTCGTCCCCTTCTCCTCCCGCCTTTAGTCTTTCCCTGCATCAGCGTCTTTTTTCAATGAGTCAGCTGTTTGGATCAGATGGCCAAAGTATTCCTGGAAGTAGCTGGTCTAATACTCTTTGAGTTGAATTGTGTCTCCCCGCCCCCATAAATTCATATGTTGAAGTGGTAACTCCTAGTAACTCAGAATGTGACTTTAATTGGAAACAGGGTCATTTCAGATATCATCAGCTTGTAGATGAGGTCATTAGGGTTGCCCTTGATCCAGTATGGCTATGTCCTTATTAAAAGGAGACATTCAGACACAGAGACAGCGGCACAAGGGGAGCACCATGTAAAGAATGGAGTTATGCTGCCACAAACCAAGGGACACCGAAGATTGCTGGTAAATGACCAGGAGCTGGGCGAGAAGCATGGAACAGTCTCCCTCACAGCTCTCAGAAGCAACCAATCCTGCCAATGGCAGGATCTCAAACCTCGAGAATATAGAAATTTGAGACAATAAATTTCAGTCATTCTAAACAACCCCGTTGTTTGTACTTTGTTACAGCAGCGTCAGGAAACTCATACAAATACCAGATTGGAATGGCCTATGAACAGCTCAACTAAGGCAACATCCTATAGACCTGGGAAAATATCCTCCATAACTCACTATCTGTATTAACCAACATATCAATCGGTGTCCCCCGTGGCTAGAATCCAGATGCCAAGAAATGGAACAGGAATTCGCCCTTCTCACTACCACTCCCAATAACCCATTTGTGCCTCCCATTCTAGTGTGGGCTCTACAGGGTAAAGTGGGGAGTGGATCCCACTACTGCTAGTGACACATGAAGGGTTCCACAAAATCAGAAGCTACAACTGATCTCTTTGGTTTCCTTACGTGGATGTAACAGCAGGCAAAGGAAGGAATTACAATACTGGTGAGGTAACTCAGTCTTGATTATCATAAGAAGCCAGCACCGGGGCTATGTTAAGGGGGCAGTGGAGAATATGTCTGGAACTCAGGGGATTCCTTGGGGTACGGTTACGTGTCTTTGTGTTTGATAATAACAGTGAACAAGCAATTGCCGTCACTATAGCAAAATAATGGCAAGTCAGTGAAAGGCCTGACCTCTCAGATGAAGTTCTGGGATTCCCCCACCAGGCAAATAAATTAGACCAGCCAATGCTGGCCAAGGATGAGATCATCCAGAATAAGTGGTAGAGAGTTGATGAATATCAGTCATGGCCTTGGGACCAGCAGGCATTGTGACCGTATTCCACTATTTCTCCTGCACAGAGTCCTTTCTAGAAATCGTGGCCACCACCTTGAGAGTACAATGACAACGTGAACTTAATAAGAGGACAAAAAGATCCGAGTGATATAAGGTGTGGTCTATGGCTAGTACTTTATGACATCCCCCTGGCCCAGCTCTGATTTCAGCCACAGCTGTGGTAGAGAATTCCCTGTAGGCTCAGACTTTTTCCACCTCAACAAGCCACATGTCACTCCAGTTCTCTGCTCCAGGGCCTTCTCTGAAGCTGAAGGAGGCTGTTCAGTCAGTACACAACACAGCTTGGAGATGTGGGGCAGTTACAATATACAGATTGCTTACAGAAGCAATCCTCAATGAACGGAGTCAGGAGGCAGATAAATAAACATCACAGGGTTCCATCTTTCCCACAGGCAATTCTGAGAGGTGCTGGGAGAATCGAGCCATAGGCATCTACTATAATAATTGCCGTTTGTCCCCCTTCTCTTGGCTTCTCCCCCTCCCCTGTCTCAGTCTCCCTGCTCCCTAAGGCCTCCTGGAATCATCACGCAAGTGAACTACTTCCAAATGAACTGCTACTAAATCTCTATCTTAGTCTCTGTTTGGGGAGAACCGAAACAAAAACAGAAGTTGCCGTCCTCATATGTTTCATTATTATTTTCAACAAGTGAAAATTCCATCTTGGTCCCAAATAGTTTAAAGTTTCTATTAAATAGATAGAACCTCAGCTACCTCAACTGTTAAATTAGAAGTACAATCCTAATGGATTTACCTGGGCTTCCCAGGTGGCCCAGTGGTAAAGAATCCACCTACCAGTGCAGGAGACATGGGCTTGATCCCTGGGTCAGGAAGATTCCCTGGAGACATGGCAACCCACTCCAATAATCTTGCCTGGAAAATCCCATGGACATAGGAGCCTGGCAGGCTACAGTCCGTGGGGTGACAAAGAGTCAGATACAACTTAGCAACTAAACAACAACATGGTTTTTAGACCAGAGGTTTCTGATAGGTAAGGGTCATGCTTTCATGTTTGTTTTGTGTGTATTAGACTTTTTCTGACGTTGAAGTGAAAGTTGCTCAGTCGTGTCTCTTTTTTGACCATGGAACCATGAATTTAACACACTCTTTGAGACAAGAGTTAATTTTCAGAGCTTAATATTAGGGGATTTCTGATCCCTCTAGAAAAAAGAGGCTTGGGGTAAATATTTACGTATTCAACCTATTAGTATAATTTCAATAAAGCTGATCACAAAAAATATATATTCAACATCTTCTCATGTTTTAAATAAATTGATTGTAATCCATATGGACCCTCGCACAGGAAAAAAGGATCTTAAACTTTTAAAAAGCTTTTCCTAGTTCTACCACTAGGTGATCCCCTATACCGTACCTTAGAAAGTGTTTAACGCTTGCTGCTGTCCTATATCCTGGGTTACTACATCATGCTTCTACTTTTCTCTCTCCCTTCCCTTGGTGGATCTAATGTTTTTGCTTACTTTCTTTTTAAAATAATATGTGTTTGTTTAAAAAAGAGGAAAATACAATAGCTCATAATCCTACTGCCTAATAAAATCTTTCTTACTAACAAAATAATAAAACAATAATGTGCACATGATAAAAATTCCAAACATTCAAAAAGGTTTAAAAGACGAATTCAGGAAACTGGAATGAACAGTGGACAACCACTAGACTAAAATCATTTTGTAGCTGAGGTCAGTGAGATCAAGATATTTCTAAAAATTCACACAGGCGGTTACTGACCTTCCCCCCACAAAAAACCCAAAATGCAAATTTAAGAAAATAAACAGATAAAACATCATTATTCTGGAATCAGCTACCTTACAGAAACTCAAAACACATGAGTCTAGCAGTAGTAATTTTTATGAATGAAATGAAATAAAGTATGTTTTTTAAAATTTTAGTAGCATTTTTTTTTAGAAGGGAAACATCTCACCTAATGCTTATCTCTTCCAAAGTATTAAAAGCAGTGTTAATTATATATTCCTTAGCTATAAACTTAATCTTCAGAGAAAGAAAGTGGCTGGTATAAGGCCAAATTCCCCAACAGGCAATGATGTAGCCAAAAATAAATCTCTCAACTTGCAAGACAAGTTTGCTTAAGGAGAGGACAGTATTTTTATCTTGTGACTTAATTGAAGTTCAATTTGTGTCTAGCTCATTTTCAATAATAGTTTTGATCCAAGTGTTAGATCAGCCATGGCGTGAAGCACGTGATCCTCCCAACCTCTCTGACCACGGGGCTTGACACAGTAAAAGGTGAAGGAATTCCCTAAACCAGGAGGAAAACTTTAGTGTCCCTAAGAATACCATGGAGAGAACTATACTCAATATTTCATAATAATCTATAAAAGAAAAGAATCTGAAAAAATATATATATATGGATGTATAACTGACTCACTTTGCTGTATACCAGAAACTAACAAAACATTGTAAATCAACTACAATTCAATAAAAAAAGATTAAGTAAGCAAATAAATAGAATTTAAAGCAAACAAGAGTATTATGGAAAGCTTCTTACAATGCAAATTTTGATGCTATACCTTGTTCAGATTTAACAGGTTTGGAGTAGAGTGCAGAAATCCATTTCATGAAGCACCCTGTGGTAGTAGATAAGGTGAGTATACTTCCTGATTTACTTCTATTGTCCTGGCATCCCTCTGGTTTAACAGGTGTCCCAGAACTGTTGTTGTTTTTAAGAAAACATTATTCAAAATAGTTGTATTAAAATAAGCCAGGCTGGGTTTGATAGATCACTTTGTACTTCCATATTCTATGATTGGCCTTCTTTTTATATATTTATGTATTTTTGGCCACTGTTGGGTCTTAGCAGTTGCCAGGCCAGCTCTGTAGTTTGCAGCACACAGGCTCTAGTTGCGGCAGGCGGGCATAGTTGCCCTGTGGCATGTGGGATTTCAGTTCCCTGACCAGGAATGGAACCTGAATTCCCTTCACCGGAAGGTGGATTCTTAACCACTGGACCACCAGGGAAGTCCCCCATGGCTTTCTTTGGTAGCCGGTGAGCTACACGGCGCGTAAGCAGTGTCCAGCAATTAACAAGTGGACAAATCCGAACCAGCAGTGAAAAGACCTCTGACTTATTCAAAACCAATTTTGACACTGGTAACTAGCTCCACCACTTTCATCCTGTATGCTATATAGAATGCAGGCTGATAAAGTGCAGTTGCCTATAGGCAGGCCGTTTGGGACAAGGAACTTGTGGTTGTCAGTGATGTCGGAGAAGCGTTTGCTGCTGCCCCTGGTGGCCATCCAGTGGATGAATCGTGGTTTCTTAGTCCAGAGAGAGGCCTGTGAGTGAGGAAGTAGACTGCCAGTCTCCCAGTGGGAGAGATCACTTTGAAGTGTGAGATATCAGAAATTCCCATGCATGCGAAATAAAGGCGGGAAGTGGGGGTGAAGCATGCATGCAGTAGAGCCTTTACAGAGAAGGGTGAGCAATCCTGCTGAAATGGTTTTGTCTTATACTAGTATGTAAGACCACAACACCTTACAGCTATCCTCCGCTTTTCAAAAATTTGGTTTAAGCCACTTACAGTACCTTTCTTCAATAACTGAACCAAATCTGAAGAGGATTTTCGCTTTCACAAAAAAGGGCAAAAAGTGAAAACAGTATTGTGTGTTTGTTTTGCAGGAGCCCATATTATACAGGAGGTGCACACTTGGCATCACCAACTTGATGGACATGAGTTTGAGCAGGCTCTGGGAGATGGTGGACAGGGAAGCCTGGCGTGCTGCAGTCCATTGGGTCGCAAAGAGTCGGACACAACTGAGTGACTGAGCACACACTTGGAGCTGGGAGAGAGGCACCGCCAAGCTCCTTCCCCAGGAACTACACTCAGCATTTGAGCATCCATCCACCACGGCTTTGAACTTTGAGCATCTGTGCCTTAGCTGGATTTATTCTGTGCCTCCATTAGCAAGGTGTGTCCTAAATAAATTGCTTCCTCACTTCACATCATTTCAGCTTCAGTTCAGTTCAGTTCACTTCAGTCGCTCAGTCGTGTCCGACTCTTTGCGACCCCATGAATCGCAGCACGCCAGGCCTCCCTGTCCATCACCAACTCCCGGAGTTCACTCAGACTCACGTCCATCGAGTCAGTAATGCCATCCAGCCATCTCATCCTCTGTCGTCCCCTTCTCCTCCTGCCTCCAATCCCTCCCAGCATCAGAGTCTTTTCCAATGAGTCAACTCTTTGCATGAGGTGGCCAAAGTATTGGAGTTTCAGCTTTAGCATCAGTCCTTCCAATAAACACCCAGGACTGATTTCCTTTAGAATGGACTGGTTGGATCTCCTTGCAGTCCAAGGGACTCTCAAGAGTCTTCTCCAACACCACAGTTCAAAAGCATCAATTCTTTGGCGCTCAGCCTTCTTCATTGTCCAACTCTCACATCCATACATGACCACAGGAAAAACCATAGCCTTGACTAGCGGGACCTTTGTTGGCAAAGTAATGTCTCTGTTTTTGAATATGCTATCTAGGTTGGTCATAACTTTCCTTCCAAGGAGTAAGTGTCTTTTAATTTCATGGCTGCAGTCACCATCTGCAGTGATTTTGGAGCCCAGAAAAATAAAGTCTGACACTGTTTCCACTGTTTCCCCATCTATTTCCCATGAAGTGATGGGACCGGATGCCATGATCTTCATTTTCTGAATGTTGAGCTTTAAGCCAACTTTTTCACTCTCCACTTTCACTTTCATCAAGAGGCTTTTTAGTTCCTGTTCACTTTCTGCCATAAGGGTGGTGTCATCTGCATATCCGAGGTTATTGACATTTCTCCCAGCAATCTTGATTCCAGCTTGTGTTTCCTCCAGTCCAGCGTTTCTCATGATGTACTCTGCATAGAAGTTAAATAAGCAGGGTGATAATATACAGCCTTGATGGGCTCCTTTTCCTATTTGGAACCAATCTGTTGTTCCATGTCCAGTTCTAACTGTTGCTTCATTTCAGCTTAGGAAAGATATAATAGACACACTCTAGTTTTGTAAAGCAGGGGAAACCTGCATTTACTTTATTATTGTAACAATTTTTAAAGATTTTACAATGAGCTTTCTCAGGAACAATGAGCTCAAGAAACAAAACTAAACAAAACGAAAACACAGGTTTAGTGAAAATGAAGTACAGAATTTTTATTTTTCAGTAAGGTTGATAATAATTGTACAACATAAATAAAATTTTTGCCAACATTTACCATAAACCATGGGGCCTGCAGTAACAAGAACTGAGACATAAACATGCTATAAAGACCCCAGATTTTACTTTAAATCTTAGATATTATTTTAAGGTTTTCTTGGATGAGTATGAACCATGAAAAATAACTATTAATGTGCTTGGTTTAATTAATAGGAGAACTCTGCAGACAGCTAAATGACTCATTTTTTACGTGTCAACAGTTTCAAATGAAAAATTAATTCCAATAATTGTTCAATTTTTTCAAGATTCATGGAATCAAAGTTTTAAAAGTTCATTAGACCCTATTGTGAATACTATTGGGCTGCTGTCCATGGGGTGGCACAGAGTTGGACACGACTGAAGCAACTTAGCAGCAGCAGCAGCAGCATTGTAAATTTAGTTAAAAGTTTAATTTTGAAGATAATTTGTTTTGTGATGATCATATAGGTACAATTCTGCCTTTACAGTCTATCTTTTAATAAATTTCTTGCTAAATAAGAAACTTAGAGTGCAGAAATGCTTTTTGAAGCTTTTAGAAAATTGCATTTCTTAAAAACAAATTTGGAAACAGGGAGATATTGAAATGTATCCTACAAAAGCAAGGGGAAAAAATGAACAAATTAAACTATGAGAGCATAATCAATTTGCAAGGTTTACTTTTGAAATTCTACCATTGTGCCTTGGAATATCCAGACTTGTGGAGTAATCTTCTGAGAGAGCCTCTTATTTTTATTTCATAAATGTATATTCTGTCCCAGAGGGAATGAAACTGCAAAAGCTGACAATTTTGAAGCATCTAAATTGTACAAAATATTTTAAAGAAGTATAAATGGAGACACAAGTTTTGTCTTGTTAAGTGTATTTGTAAAAAAAAGAAAATACTCTGAATGAAGGCAAACATAAGGCACCCGTGAAAATACCTTTGCTGAGGTATTTGCACAATTAAAAATAAAAAGAATAGGATTGAGAATCTCCTCCATTCAGCAGAATTTGTTCTGAGCTTACCATGAGTCTCACCACCTGAAGAATAAGTTCTCAGTTGAAAATACTGTGGGCTCCAGAGAAGAGTCAATTGGAAAAAATTGTGGCAATTTGATGGAAAAAGTAAAGATCGTATTGAAAACAACATATTCTTCAGAAATATCTCCGTAACAAAGTATTAGCAAATGATACAGCTAAGAAACTGAATAAAGTATATAAATACATACCAACAACAATTGTTCTGCTTATATTATTTTTAATATTCAGATAATATAAATGTTTCCAAAAGTTTGCTTTATTATACATAGGTATATATGGGTTTTTGCTTTCTGATTTTTGGCTGCACCTCATGGCACCCGGGATCTTACTTCCCCAACCAGGAATGGAACACGTGCCCCCCGCAGTGGGAGCATGGAGTCGAGCCCTGGACCACCAGGGAAGTTCCTGGTGTATATGTTTTTACGAGCGAATTTTTTTTAAATGATCTTCAACTGAACTATTTTATAGATCCACCAATATAAAAAAAAAGTTTATTGCTCAATAAATAAATATGTTAAAAATGACACATGTTAAATAACTTTAGTCAGCCTTTTTAGTCTCAAAAATATCTTTTTCAGTTAAATTGTATACTCACTCTCTTTTAAGCCCAAATTTGAGAAACAGTTAAATCATTCAGGCCCTTTATTGGTTCTAGAATTTTTTTTTAAAGAATGTGTCCTTTTTTATTTGGCTGCGGTGGGTCTCTGTTGCTGCTTGTTGGTTTTCTCCAGTTAGAGAGAGTGGAGGCTAACTGTCATCACGTGTGGGCTTCTCACTGTGGTGGTTTGTTGTGGAGCACGGGCTAGGTGTGCAGGCTTTAATAGCGCGGCCTTGATGCTCTGTGGCATGTGGAATCTTTCTGGCCCAGAGATCAAGCCAGTGTCCCCTGCACTGCAAGATGGATTCTTAACCACTGGACCACCCAGGAAGTCTAGTTCTGGGATGTTTTTAAGTGGATTTAGATGGAGATTCTTTTATTATTTTAGGGTATAAGACATTGAAAAAAAATAAAGGCCAGAGAATGTTTAAGACTGGTTCATTTGCTTCTAAGCAAAACATAATCCTACATATTGAGGGTGTAGGTTTAGCTTGTTGCCTTTCAAGGAATCATTGAAGGACCAACGTGACAAATGCCCAACAGTGGAGGATGGTTTCGTGGGTTGTGCGACTTTCAATGCTGAAACTGTGACTGTCTCAAGCAAACAGAAATTGATGATCTCCTTATATCTATTACATGAATGCAGACTCCAGGGTGTTTAGGTGAGGCTAGGTTTGCATGAGAAGAAACTAAATCATGCGTACTGGGCCCCTGAGCCATGATTTCAGAAAAATCTCTTTACCTTCACTATATCACAAAATAAATAACAAGTTTTATGACTCCCTTATATTCCAGTCCTCACTTCTCAAACGAGAAAAACTCAAAACAAATATGAGGATTCTTTTCCTTCTCTTTTCTCTCCAAGGGATCCCTGACTTTGCTTCTTCACACCCTCGGCCTTAAATCTATTCCTGCCTATGAGAGCAGGCGTGATATTTGAACAGCACATGGGGACTGCCTGACTTTATAGACATCCACTTCCCTGCATAGCCACCAAAAAAGCTGAGCATTGAATCCCTATGCCTAGTTCAATGTTGGGCACATAGTAAGTTTCAATGACTGTATGTAGAACTTGTAAATGATAGATCAAAGTGTCCCCCAAAAGAAGAAACTCATCCAACTCTCCTCACCCAGCTCTGTCGTGAAAATCCTTGAGAGCAGAAGGGAGAGAAAAAGTTGGGGAATGACTGCTTTCCTTTCTGCTTCACCCAAGACCTCTGAGGATGAGTTGAAGTGCAAACGAACCACAAACGGGCAACTCTTTTTTTCCCGTCTCCTTTGCTTCTTTGACAAAGAACCTAGCTCTCCTCTCATGATTGGTAGCAGTTACCCAGACAGCTGAGAGATAAAAAGTATAAAATTATCCCTTGTATTTTCCCTTCAAGAAGATTTTGCTTCTAGAATCCTAGAACCAGAAAATAGGAATACCTGATTATTTTAAACCAGGTAGCCAACACTTTTCAGATTTGCATGTGACTCTTAATTACCAAGAAAAAAGACATCTTTTTCATGAAAAGTCAAAGGTGACAGAATCTGTGTTCAGGATGTATGAAGATGATCCACTGACCATAGCAACTGAAGGGTGTTTTCCTCGCCTTCTAAATTCCTATCCTGCCTGGTGACCGGGAGGCAGCCCAGCGCTGGGCTGTAGGTATCAAACTGAGGGTCACTTCTCAGGGCCACCACCTACCAGCTGGGAAATGCTGGGCAAATGACTCAATCTCTTTTCACCTTTATCCACCTAATAGTGTTGTCACGAGGATTAAGTGAGATAATCTGTGGAGAGCTCTTAGTGCCAGGCCATACGGTAAGTACTCAAAAGGTACTATTCTGGGTAGGCTGTGTCATCTAATTACCTGTGATTTCTGCTGGAAGAACTAAGGTGATTTTTACACCTCCTAGTAAGTTTATAAGGTATATTAATCATAGGAAAGGTTATACGGTGAGTTGATGGTTGCCTAATTTGATGAGTCAGATTGTTTTCTTTTTTTTTCACTTCTGTGCTGAAAATAGAAATTTGGGTCAAATTTTTGCTTGAGGCAGAAAAGCGTTTTTATTTGGTTACTCGTCTGCAGGGAGAACGTAATGCCTTTTCATGCCTGGCCACAGACCCACCCTTGTGGCTCATAGATCTCCTTTAGGAATCACAAGCAGGAGTCTTAGGACAGAACCTGTATCTGGCTCTTAAGTTAGGAAGCATAGATGACAATCCAGTTTAGTCTTTTATCTCCAAGCCCATCTGAATTGAAACGTGTACAGACTCAGAACACTAGAATTCTCCGGTTGACTTTAATGGACAGTGTAGGCTGGTGAACAGCTACACCAGATCGGAGCTCATTACTTCTGTTGCCCAGGGAGGCAGCATCAGGAAGGCTCTAGAGCAGAGGGTGTAAGTGATGGGAAACTGGAGGACACCTGGGGACCCCCGAGGTGGTCTTCCTGCTAAGAAGAGCTCATCTAACGAAACACTCTAACCAGCTCCTAGATGGCTATTAATAATAATCCTACGGCTCTAATGAGCAGTAAATGAGCACCTACTTAATCAACTCAGAGTCCCAAGGTAATGTGATCTAACAAGAAAGGTGAACTGCCTGTGTCATTACCACTAAGTGGCATAACTTTGAACAAAACTGGCAGATTCTCATTTTCCCAGTGTTCTCCTCCGTGCATGAAACTGGGTGCTGGCTTAACAACTCTCAGCCATAAAATACTGTAACATGTCAGTTCATGCTGAGTGGCAACAGGTTTGTTTTTCATGATTATGTAATCTGAATTCTTTTTCCAAGAAAGGGTTTGGAAATGAGTTATTACATTGCATTGCCAGCAAGCATTTGGTCTAAATGCACATGTGTATTAGCTACAGTAAACTCAGACCTTTCCTCTCAAACTGCCCCCGACCCCTAGACAAATCTGTAAACTACAAATCGAGTGTGACCCGTGAGAAATGTCCAGTAGCCGGCTGAGGTTTACAGAAAGCACTGAAGTGCCTACTAAGGACTTTTAGGGAGGGTATTTGATCTCCCTCAGTCTTAAATAGCAACCTAATGAGCCAGGAGATCCGGGCTCTCTGTACACTAGTACCCATAATAGATTGGCTTTAAAAACTAATACAGTGTTAAAATAGTGTGTAAAGGGTGCACACTGGAGTAGGTTCAAAGACTCTGAGCGCTAGGCTGGTACTTATTGACCAGAATGCTACTTAGAAAAGACTTCACATTGTTCTTAACTTCTAGGACAAAACTTGAAACCACAGCAAATAACTGCTTGGGGGTTTGCATTCCATACTCCTGGGCTCAGAGGCAAGCTTCCTGTTCCCTCTTGGCTGGCAGAGCCGATCCCAAGGCCAGACGGTGAATGGTTTGATTCTTATACTTGAAGAATCTGCCCTGGCTTTCAGCCCTTAGTGTTCTGGGTGCCAGACCAGGTGTGGGTTTTTTTTTGTTTTTGTTTTGTTTTTTTCAAGTTCCTCCTGGAGACTCGGATTTCACTTGAAGATAACAGGATGACGACAGATTGAGTTAGGCATTTGGGCAAAAACCAAATCTAATAAAGATCCGCACACCCATGCAAACCCCAAAGAAAAGTGTTTTAGAAGAACTGAGGACCAAGCTTGGGAAACTCTAATCATTCTCTGGGATCTTCTTGTTAGGTTTCAGGAATTAAGAGGGGAAATAAAAGAACACTACAAGATTCTTGGGCCAATGTGATTTTTTTTTCTTCTGAGGGAAATGGCAGATTTTTTTCCCCCCGAGTGTTATAATTCTATGCTTTCCTACGCAACGTGTACACACAGTCGAATGTTTAGTATGAGTTGAAAGTCAAATGCTAAGATTTCCTTTGCTGCGTTCACCAGCTAGTGCTATTAAATAGGAACATAGGTTCCCAGGTCAGAACCTATGGGAAATTCTGAGTGAGGGAGAGAGATGAGATTGTAACTGGCCATGAGTGTGCGTATGTGTAACAAAGAAAGAGAGAATTCCAAAACTTGTCCTTGTATGGAGTAGCTATGAGTCTGATATGAATTTTTAGCGAAAAATAAGAGAATACCAGAAAACTTGTTATTCAAATAGCACGCCCAAATTAATTGCTTAGGAAAAACTGTTGTTAACCTTTTCTTCTCTGCCTCATTGTTTCAGCAGCGTTAAAGGTCTTATGGCCAAAGGAAAGGATCCTGAAGGGTTGGTGGTGGGATGGGGGAGAGTTGAATTTTAACTCAGCCAAACTGGGGACTAATTTCCTTGGCAGTTCAAAAGCTCTTAATGAAGGCTTTCTGCCAGACAGAAGCAGCGTGGGCCACTGGGCAGGCATGCTGAGGCCATCCTTCAGAGAACAGGCTGGTATCCTGTTCCTCAGAGGCAGCCCCTCCCTTGGCTGGAACAAACAGCCTTCCTCGACCCCCACCCCCATCCCCATCACTGTGCTCATTCGAACCTCTGTGCCCCGCCTTGAAACTCTGCTTGTAATTCTTTCCCCCCACCTCTCTAATTTCCCTCCTTCCAGGTTCAACTCAAAACAGCCTTACCAATAAAGAACTTCAACCCAAGGGCACTCTCCTTCCTCCAAACTATCATGAAGCTGCTACAGTTTTCACTATTTCTGGTAGATTCTTTGAGCTAGTTGGTCAACTCTAGACAAAGTGAAGTGTTAGTTGCACAGTCGTGTCCAGCTCTTTGTGACACCATGGACTGTGTAGCCTGAGAGGCTCCGCTGTCCATGGGATTTTCCAGGCAAGAATACTGGAGTGGGTAGCCATTCCCTTCTCCAGGGGATCTTCCTGACCCAGGAATCGAACCTAGGTCTCTTGCATTGCAGACAGATTCTTTACCGTCTGAGCCACCAAGGAAGTCCCACTAGAGACAAAAGCCTTTCTCTTTGATTTCCTGGCTGCAATTTTCTTTCTTTTCTTAAAAAATATATAAAAATAGTCTCCCTGACTGATTTTATCATTGTTTACTGTATCCACAGAAGTGGAACATAACCAACTTTTCACTGCTATTGCATCCAGGCATGATATTATTTCAACTTAATCCACCGTGATCAACCCAAGTGCATATTTGGATTTTGCAAAAGTTCTCTGACATTAGAATTTAAAAGCATTCTGAAAGAATGGAAACTATTTCTCCAACAAGGACAGAAGGAACTGAAGAAAAAGTGCACAGAGGGTATGTCATGTTACTTACATTCCTGTGCTCTGGGGAGCGTACGCAGAGAAGTAACCTAGAGGAACTTTTCAGAAACATGTCCAAAGATACTAGGGAAAATCCTCTCTCTATTAACAAAAATGTCTTAAAGGCTTTTTAGATGAAACAAAAAAGTAGAAATGTTTTTCTATTTAGGTCTCCCTAACTTTTAAAATCTCCCTTGGTAGTAATAGAAGTGGATACAGGGAATAGAGATTCATGAGAGAGAAATAATTCTTTCTTGTGTGTCTAGACGTCCCTACCTAGGGAAGCTTAAAGGAAATTGAGTGCAGTCAGCCTGCAAGAGTGAGCAGAGATCATGGAAATGCACTGATAATTCAGAATCGCATTTCCACCTCATTAATTTCAACCCCTGTTCCCTTCTACTGGTTCTTCTACAAAAGAACAAGGTAGACTAAGTTGAAGATAACATCCTATCTGCACTCCTGCCCTCTCCTTCCCAAGATGCTCAGTTGAGTGGAAGATCATTAACAGAAGAAGGCAAAACAAGTGGCCCACAAGTTTCACAACCCAGCTAGCCTCCTCTTCATCACTTAATTGTGCAAAGAGTAGTATGAGTATACCACTTTAAATGGTATTCCACTAAATGATTCCACTTTAATATTGGCGAGATCTAATATGAAAATTATTTTTGGCCTTGGTCTGTTTCCAGTTTGTCAATACCCTAGATTTTACCAAGTTAGGGAATCTTAACATAACGATGGCTAAAGTCACTTAACTACAGCTAGTGAACGTCTGTGGTTTTACTCTCCCTCCCATTCTTTGGGAAGGGGGAATTTTGCATTGCTTTCAATAGGACAATAACTGAAATAATTTCAATAATTGATAGGGTTACTAATTATTGCCTTTACTGGGAAGTGATTGAGGCACTGCCTCTCTCTAATATTTTCCTCTGTTATTTTACAGTATGTGCTCATCCTACTATTGCATAAGAATGTGAATTGTAAATACACTAAGTCATTATAAGGAAAAAAACCCTATATTCTTGCAAGGAAAATTTGAGGATTTACCAATACTAGATAAAACATCTGGGTGATAATCTAGGGAACTTCAGACATTAATTAAGTATTCTAGAACAATCAGATATAAGTGCAAAGAAGAATATTCAAAGTCATAGGAAGCCATTGTAAAGAGAGGAGGAAATTAAAGCAGATGTAAACACCAGAGACTAGATGGGAAAAGGGTCAGAGAAAGTAGTTTCTTGTGAGAGTCAGAGTGAGTCCTACTCAAAACTATGCTACAGACAAATGTAACTTTCCTTTTTCCTCTACTTTACCAATGCCAGCTTAGAACTTCCAATAACACAATAATTATTATTACTACTTATGGAGTTTACATTTTAACAGTGTTTGACACTTAAATTATCTCTAACTGGCAAAATTTTAGGCTGGAAAACATGGATGAAGGGAAGTTTGTGGAAGCAATTCTGTAGCCCCAAATTTCTTTTGCACGTTAAGAGTGCTTTAGTCTAACCTTGAATAGTAATAAGGAAAAATTCTAGGCCCTGATCAAGGTATCTGGTATGAGGAAATAAAACACATATGCCAGCCACATGAAAAGCAAGATTAAAAAGAGTCCAGTACATCTAGCAGGGTGTGTTGGTTGGCTTTATGTGTCAACTCGGCTAGGCTATAGTATCCAGGTTTTCAATTCAATATTAATCTAGATGTTCTATAGAAGTCTTTTGTAGATGTGGCTAACATCTACAATATGTTGACTTTCCCTTTTATTTTTTCAGTTGACTATGAAATAAAAGAGATAAGCCTACTTAATGAGGGTAGGCCTCATCTAATCAGTTGAAAGAACTTCAAAACTGAGATTTCCCTGAGGACCGAAAGTCTTGACACAACAGTCTTGGGGCAGAATTTACCCAAGACTGGAGGGTCAGCCCCTGCCTGGAGTTGCCAGCCTGCTGGGCTGACCTACAGATTTCAGACTTCCTAGCACCCCTCCCCTCCCCTCCATAAAATGTCTATCTATTTATCTATCTACATAGCTCCATCTCTGTCTATCTGTCTGTCCTTCTATCCATCATCCTTACTGGTTCTGTTTCTCTAGAGAACCTCAATACAGAGAGTTACTAGGGAAGACCTGAGGAGGTGATAATAAACTGACCCCCAATGAATAAGGAATCAGCTATATGGGAAGTAGAGGTTAATTATGTTCCTTTCAAAGGGATGAGCATATATATACCCAAAGGCCCTGAGATGGGAAGTAGCTTGTGATAAATAAGGATGTGAGACAGAACTCAAGATGTTTTAGGCACCGTGAGAAATAGAGATGGCCCAATATGAGGTTGGAGAGGTTTGCAGAAGTCAGATTATACAAGACTCTTAGTTAAATACTTGAACCTATTTTTTAAACTACCATAGAAGGCCATTGAAGGTTTTTAACCTGTAGAAAGATAGCTGCTTCTGGAGAAGACAATGGAGACCAATCAACGGAATGTTACTATAGTTGTCCAGGTGGGTAATGGGAATAGCCAGGCCTAGTACGCTGGCAGAGGAGATGGGAAGATGTGGGCTGATTCAAGATTATATGATGGAATGCATGAAGAAAGTAGGAGGTGAGGGCATCACAGATACGCCTATGTTTCTGGCTCATACAGTTGGGTGGATGGTGGTGTTAATGCATACAATGGGCTAGACTGGGAGAGGAACAGGATTAAAGAATGTAAATTAAGAGTTTAATCTTGCTACTGGAGCTCAGAAGAAAGATTGCAGCATTTGATATAAATTTGGAAGACGTCTTTTACTAATGGCATTTGAAGTCACATGAATGAACATAATTAATCAAGGAAAGCAGAAGAGGAATCAAAGACAGAGTGCTCAGGACAGAATCCTGAGTCATTCCGACATTTAGAGATGGGTAGAGAAGAGCTAGAGAGTTTGGAAGGGGGCAGTGAGAGGAAGAGTGTACCAAGAAGTGTTGTGTTTCAGAAGAGGAGGTCGTCAACTCAGCGAAATGCTGCCAAGAAGCCAAGCAAAGGGAGAACACAAAGAAAAAGGAACGTAGGGCTTGCTAGCATGGCCTCACTCTGAGAGTCCTGGTGTCTGGTGTGCCTGATCATTTACTTAAGGTGTTCTCATTTACCATCCACCATTGATCATGCCCCATCATGTCTAATTCCAGGCTATTACTGGGTCTCCTGGGTATTGGTTTTCACAACTGGATGTGTGTGTCCGTGCTGTTGTTCCAGTTGTATCCGACTTTTTGTGACCCCATGGACTGTAGCCCACCAGGCTCCTCTGTCCACGGGAATCTCCAGGCGAGGACTGGAGTGGGTTGCCATGCCTTACCCAAGGGATCTTCCTGACCCAGAGATCGAATCTGCCCCTCCTACGTCTCCTGCATTGCAGGCAGGTTCTTTACCACTGAGCCACAGGGGAAGCCCAGCTGGATGTATATGGGGGCCTAACTGTTTCTGAAAGAGAATGAAGGAAAGAGTTGGTTTCCAGGAACCTGTGGATGAAGAAGGAAGAAAAGAGAGAGGGTTACAGAGAGGAAGGACATTCTACATTCCCCAGTCTGACCTTCAAGAAAACATCTGATCTATAGGCAGCATCTTATATAAAAGATCAATGTTTTAGGGAATTCCCTGGCAGAGCAGTGGTTAGGACTTGGCACTTTTACTGCTGTGGCCTGAAAGTTGAATCCCTGGTCAGGAAGTAAGTGGGGTATACCTATGGGGTATAGCCAAATAAATAAATAAATTAAAAATTTTTTTAGAAGATGAATTGTTCTAAAGGTTCAAATATCCCAAGTTCTAGGTTACCCTTTCCTTTAATATTGGTTTTTTCTCTTTTTCTGCATTGTATTTTAAGGTTAATTTTATGTGTTGACTTGACTGGGCAACGGGATGCCCAGATAGCTGGTAAAACATTATTTCTGAGCCGTTGTGAGGGTGTTTCTGGAAGAGATTAGCATTCGAATTAATAAGGTGAATAAAGAAGATCCACCCTCACTGATGTGAACGGGAATTTTCCAAACCATCGAGAGCATGGATAGCGCAAAAAGGCAGAGGAGGTGGGGATTTGCTCCTTCCTCCTGAGGTGGGACATCCATTTTCTCCTGTCCTTGGACATCTGCACTCCTGGTTCTGAGGCCTTTGGATCTGACCTGGACTTACGCTGTTAGCTCCTCTATTATCGGGCCCTGGGACTTGAGCTGAACTGCACCCCCAGCTTTCTTTGTTCTCCAGCTTGCAAATGGTAGATCATGAGATTTCTTGGCCTACATAACCATCTGAGTCAATCCTAAAAGAACTCTCTCTCTGTCTGTGCATGCTCAGTTGCTCAGTCACGTCCGACTGTTTGTAGCCCCACAGACTGTAGCTCTTTAAGCTCTACTGTCCATGGGATTTTCCAGGCAAGAATACTGGAGTGGGTTGCCATTTCCTCCTCCAGCAGATCTTCCCGACCCACCCAGGGATCGAACCCACGTCTCCTGCATTGGCAGGTGAATTCTTTACCACGGAGCCACCAGGGAAGCCAAATATATTTATATATATAGCTTCTATTGATTTTGTTTCTTTGGATACCCCTGACTGATACACTCAGCCTGGCCTCAGAGATCATATCTGACCTGGCATAAAAGAGAAATTGTTTTGAAGATTCAAGTATCCCAAATTCTAAGTTAGGAGATTTATCCTCTCTCTCTTGATATTCTCGTTTTTCTCCCTTCGTCACATTTAGCACAATTTGTGATTATGAATGTATTTGGTATAACAATTTATTTAGTGCTTATGTCTGTGCTAGCTGTAACTTTCATGAGGCCAAAGCCTGTCTGGTTCCATCTGCTTGCATCTAGTGTCTAGCACAAGGCCTGGCACACAGTAAGAGTTCAAGTTATAGTTGCTGAGTTAGTAAATGATGATAGTTTGTGTAGGAAGAGAAAACTACAGCCATACGTTTATAGGCATACATAAACTCATGAACTAAAATTCAGTAGTCTTCTATTTCTCCATCTGCATTCATTTGTCACCTGTTTATAATGCTCTCCTCCACTAATAGACAAATGGTGGAAGACCTTAGAAACTTAAGAGACTGTTTGGAGAAACGGTAGAGAGATTTGGTGTATTAACTTGCTTTTCCAGAGATTTTTTTTCAAGAAAAGACAACTGTTTTATTTTACTTGTAGAAAGTCTCAGGTAGAATTCTGTACTTATATTTGGAGATTAAAAACATTTTTTCTTGACATGTCCCCCAAAGTCCAGATGTACAGAAGCCGAAGTTCTAGAACCACAGGAAGTTCACTTGTGTAGTTTCCAGACCAGTGGCCAAAACCACCGCTCTTCAAAATAGGGAGTCTGGGGACAAGGTGTATAAGGGAACTGTGAGCTTATACCACTGATGTAGTAAACTTTTCTTAGAGAAATAAGAGAATCATACAGTTTTAGAGTTAAAATGGGTTTGGGGCCTGTTTTCCTGACTGTATAGTTTGGGAAACAAGGACCCACAAATGAATTGTAAAGTTACATGGCCAGTTACAACTTGTAATACTCTCATGCCTGACCTCAAATCAAAATACTACATCATGTGTGTGTATATGTGTGTGTATAATTTGTATAAATTTTGAATTCTGATGTGTAATCAATACTGGAGCACATAATATAAATGGCTTGGCTATTTACCTTGAATGGGAAACAATCCCTCAATATATTTAGTTCATGAGTTTGGAATTTTTATATTAGGTTTTCTCCAAAATGAGGCACCACTGAACTATTCTGATGAAATATCAGCTTTAGTATGAGTGAAAATGTCACTTTCTCCTCTTACAAACTCTTGCTAAGACATCGGTGAGCTCAGCGGGGCTATAGAGTGTGGAGAAGCGCCCTGAGCTCCAGTGACCCAGGCCTGGCCAGCAACAGCCTAAGTGGAGGATCTCACACATGAATTACATCCCTGTCCTGCCAACTTTTTATAATTCACTTATTTCTGTGCATTTTTGAGGAAGTTGATAGTTTTGTGTGGCCATATATTAATATTTACTTTCTCGGTTACAGAATTTGGTTTAGAAATGACTACTATAGTAGTTTTCTCAAATGTTTTTCCACAATATAGAGAGAGTTTTCTCAAATGCTTTTCCTAGAGTGCTTGCTTTCTATACTAAAATGGGTACCAATGGCTTTGCTGGTTGCAAATCAATAAAAATGTGTGTTCAGTCAGATAGAAAACACACATAAAGATGTAACTCACTCGCAGAAGAGTTATTGTTTAGAGTAAAATTTTTAATTCCTTATTTTAACATTGTTTTCTTACTTTGTATGGTTTTCAAATACTAGGAATTCTGAAGTCAGACTCCTTTTATATGCTACATTTACGGTTCTTACAGCAAAGTGCTATTTTAGCCAGAAATAATATTCTTGTGCTCCTCCTAAGGACTGTTTTCCTAAATTGTCATGATTTGATGATATCATAATATTTTTCAAGTTTTACCTTAAGTATCACTTAATTCAAATGATTCTTTTTAAAATTAAAGAATATAGAAAGACGTGGTAATAGTGTTTCAAGGAAAGTAGCTATTGAATCTTTTCCCCAAATTCTGTTATAAAAAAACACCCTTCATTTGTATCAAAAACTGTGGATTCATGCATAATTTTATCTTACAGATAAGAAATTATCAAAAGATGATAACAGAGCCCTGCTTTAGTATAAATATGGAAGATAGTTTAAAAAGTTCACCCCAAAACGTGTCTTATTCAACTGTATATTATCAACACTTAACAAACATAAAGGGCTTATTAAACACTTTTGAATTAATGCTAATATCAGCTGGGTACACAGAAAAGAATAATTAGCATTAGCCAGTATTAGTCTATATACCATCTATAATAAATAGATTAAATTTTACACAAATTCAATCATGTAAGTGCTTTGAGGAGTTTGCAGAAAAATTGAGTAGGAAAGATGCTCTCCTTAATTGGAAAAAAAATCTCACAAACAGAGATACATTGATTTTAGAGACCATATGGAACTGGCCTGGCAGATGGGTGGGAGTAGGTGGTTCCTGGCATGCAGAAGGGCCCTACAAGTCCCTCTTTCTGCTTCTTGTCAGAAAAGAGATAATAAGATTGATGCACACCCTAAGTGTTTCTCTCTCTGTTTTTCAAAAAGGTCCATGTAGTTATGATACTTGGTGGCTATTTATATTCTTGTGCTTGCTGAGCTTTCTTTTCTTCTCTTTCCTGGACAGGTCTACTGTGAGTAATTTATCAACTATTTAAATGGAGTATTTCTAGCTGAAACAGATAGGTTTAAGAACCTCACTGACAGGATTGACCATTTGTTTGGATTCCCAGCACACAGGTTACCAATAGACTCCCTTCTTCTGACTTCAAATCCAGATCATGGATCGTGGAGTGTGTGCATTTGAAAAGTTATGTATAAATTCAGTAGAACTTAAAAATCAAAATCAGTAGTGGAATGCACCATCTAAAGGAACCCTAAGCTATACTTATGTTTACTTGTTTTGAGTGAAGATTCCTTCTATCCAATCCCAAACAAATTTGTTTCCTCAGTTTGGAATGTTTTTACTGTGTTTTCTCCTAAGTGAAGTATTTTGGAACTTGTTCTGATAGCTTCAAATCCCAAATTTAGTACAAATGAAAATGTCATTTTTCTCTTCTATTTTGTTAACTGTTTGATATGTATAATTACAGACTTTAAAAAAAACTTACAATCTTGTGTCTATCCTACCCAAAATGTAGGATGGCTGACAGCATTTTGTAGTAGCTAATGCTTCGCTTCAGCTTTCTCTTGCACTTAACATATATATAGCTATAAAATAACTCATAAAACCTTTGTATCAGTATAGAAGTAAAGTGATCGCCTGCAGGGAATTTTAAGATGGAAATAGGATTTGAAAACATGCAACCCATCTTTTACTTATATACTTCAATAATATTTGAGATGAGGACATATTCTTATATTTTTCTTTTTTAAACTTTTTATTATTAGGCTTTTAACTTTATTATTTCATACTTATACAAAGTTAACCAGAATAGTAAAATGAATGCCCATATATCCATCAACAAGTTTCAGCAATCATAAACTCTTTGCCAATCTTGCTTTACCTGCTGCTGCTGCTGCTAAGTCGCTTCAGTCGTGTCCAACTCTGTGCGACCCCGTAGACGGCAGCCCACCAGGCTTCCCCGTTCCTGGGATTCTCCAGGCAAGAGCACTGGAGTGGGTTGCCATTTCCTTCTCCAATGCATGAAAGTGAAAAGTGAAAGTGAAGTCGCTCAGTCGTGTCCAACTCTTCGCGACCCCGTGGACTGCAGCCCACCAGGCTCCTCCGTCCATGGGATTTTCCAGGCAAGAGTGCTGGAGTGGGATACCCCCATAAATTTCTCACCTCCTATCTTATTTGGAAGCAAAGCAGAAATATAACATTTCAACTATAAATAAAATTTTAAAATATGTGTACATATATGTATGTATATTTAAAACAGGAGGAGCTGTTTTTAACATTAAAAACTATCAGTTATTTCTTAATATATAATCAGTGTTCAAAGGTCTTCATAAATAGAATAAATAACATTTTTTTAGATGCTGTTTGAATCAAGATACAGATAAGGCCACATGTTGTGACAGTTAATATGTCTTTTAAGTCTCTTTTAATCTATACATTAACCTTATTTCTTCCCCACCATTGAAATGTATTGTTTAAAAGCAAAAAAAAACCAGTTTTCTTCTAGACACTACCACAGCCTACATTTTGCTAATGCTCATTTACTGATCTCTGAGGTCTGTTTGAACATATTCCTCTGACGTGCACTTTTTGTAAATTGGTAGCTAACTCTATCTAGAGGCCTGATCAGGTTCAGATTATCTTTTTCAAAACAAAATAGTCCTATGTTTGACTCTCTTTAGTCCTCAAAATAGTCCTCTTTTTGTGATGTTAGCAACCACTCAAGCTCTTGCCTAGATCCGTTCCTTATCAGAAGTTGCAAAATAGTGATATTCTAATTTCATCATCCCTTTTATTTGTTATCTAGGGTATTTCCATCATGTAAAACCCCTCCTCATCTACTATTTGGTTACCAGTGGAGTAATTTCTTAGGAAAGACATGGTGATTCATTTCTATGCCTTCATTTATCATTTTTCAAAATAATGAGTTGGTTCCAATGGTGACTAGATAGGGGTTTTTTCTTTTTCTTTTTTTTTCTCGTACCATTATGAACTTACAGGTTTCAACACAGTTGAAATTTTATAACCAATTGCTGTTATTATACTTACTGATGCTAAAATTGGTCTATCTATACTCACTGAGAATCTCTTCAAGGTGGTTCCTGAGTTCCTTGGTTATGACCCTAGCGTTCTTTTGATACCTTTCTTGTACATTTCTTTCCTCAGACTTGAAGTTTGCCATTTCTCTAAGGAGTCCATGTTCTGGTTAGTGGGAAACATTTGGAATGAAATAACTTTTTAGTTGAATGGATAATTTCAATCACCTTTCAGCAAACCCTAAGCATAGTTTAGGGGCTAAAATTACAAGGATTGGAGTAAAAAAGATCAAAGCTTGAACCTCAGCTCCATCACTCACAGATGGTGATCTTGGGAAATTTACAAAGCTTCTGGTTCAGGGCAAGATAACAAAGAAACACAGATTGAGTGTTCTCTCCTGGAGAAAGGCCACAGGAGATGACAGACCTTGGAGCTGTGCTCAGCAGTTAGCCATAGAAAGAAATTCTTGGAGAGTGTCGGAGTTGACTTGATCTACCAGCAGGGAAACTGGCCAGGGGTGGGGAAGCCCTGGGGTCACAAGCAGGGACTCAGTTTGGGGGGAATGTTTTAGTTCTGCCCTTTCCTCATCCGTGTTGCCCTAGGCAGATTTGCCCCCTCCTTTGGGTATCATAGAGGCAGGATTTTCAGAGCATAGGCCAGAAGTAGTGGGGTAACAATAAGGCAGAGCTCAGATCAGGTATGGGTATAAGCAGATGGCAATGAGTGTAGCTGGTCTGACCAGTCCCTATGGTATCTACTTATGATACAGAGTGGCTGCCTCCAATAAAAGATAGTTCAGAAGTTCTTTGGAGACCAGTTGAGCAAAGCCCTGTGCCTTTCCCACAAATGCACATAACCAATATAGGCACCAACTCATCTAGAGCAACATAAGCTTACTATAGATGTCTGCCCATCTGCACAGATGAATTTTGCTAACCAAGGCAGCGCAGGGGTAAAGAATTAGCCTGCCAACGAAGAAGATGCAGGAGACGTGGGTTCAGTCCCTCGTTAGGGAAAATCCCCTGGAGGAAGAAATGGCAACCCACTCTAGTATGCTTGTCTGAAAAATCCCATGGACAGAGAAGCCTGGCAGGCTACAGTCCATGGGGTCGCAAAGAGTCAGGCAAGACTGAGCAACTGAACACACACACACACACACACACACAAAATGGTCCCAAAGGAACAAGGATGAGTTCAGAGGGCAAATACTGAGAACTGTGAGTCTGAGGAACAACCAACTGAACAACTTATGTCAGAGAAAGCAGAACTCATGGAAAAGGGGAAAAGAATTTAAAACCAGAATAACAAATATGCTTGAAGAGCTGAGAGAAGATATTGGAAACATAAAGTGAGAATAAACAGTTCTTACTAGAAAAGTAAAAGAATTAGAACAAATCCCAACAGAGAAAGACAGTACTGATGGTGTCACTTCTAGGTGGAATCTAAAAAAAAAAAAGCCAAATTCACAGAAGCAGAGAGCAGAAACAGGAGCTCGAGGGTGGGGGGAAATAGAGACAGGTTGGTAAAAGGGTATAAACTTTCAGTTACAAGATGAATAATGTCCGAGGACCTAATGTGTAACCTGGTGACTATGGTCAATAACACTATTGTGTAATTGAAATTTGCTAAGAGGGGTAGAATTAAAATGTTCTCACCCACCTGCCAACAGTAAATATGTGAGATGATAGATGTGTTAACTTAATGGGCAAAATCCTTTCACAATGTTTACATATATCACATCATGGCATCATATATTTTTAAGTTTCTAACAATTTTGTTGATTATACCTCAATAAAATGGAAAAAATAATTTAAACTCCTGTAATTATTGAATAAATAATTCAATTGAATAAACTGAATAATTCAACTGAATAATTATTGAATAAATAATTCAATTGAATAAATATTCAATAAATAAATAATAAATAGAATGAAGGTATCTAGTAAATACATGAGCTGGAAGATTAAGTTAAGGAGTTTCCCCAGGAGGCAAAGAAAGTGTAAGGATAAAGAATGGAAAATGGAGAGAAAAGAAACGTAGAGAATCAGGTAAGTGCTAAAGTCTCTGTATTAGGGACACAGAAAGGAAAAAAAGGAAATGAAGAGAGACCAAAAGTTCAAGAATCATGATCAAGAATTTCCTAATGTTACAGGTGCTGCTGCTGCTGCTAAGTCACTTCAGTCGTGTCCGACTCTGTGCGACCCCATAGATGGCAGCCCACCAGGCTCCCCCATCCCTGGGATTTTCCAGGCAAGAACACTGGAGTGGGTTGCCATTGCCTTCTCCAATGCATGAAAGTGAAAAGTGAAAGTGAAGTCGCTGAGTTGTATCCAACTCTGTGCGACCCCAGAGATGGCAGCCCACCAGGCTCCTCCGTCCAGGGATTTTCCAGGCAAGAGTACTGGAGTGGGTTGCCATTGCCTTCTCCAATGTTACAGCTATTAAGTGGCAAAACCAGGAGCTCAGTCCAGGCAAACTAGCTGGGCCCTTAACTATTATTTACTGCCCTAGACTTAGAATATCAAATGCAAATCTGGAGGAAGAGAACCAAGTTAGGAACAGGGCATAAAGAGGGAAAATTATAAAATAAGCAAAAGAGAGGCAGTGTATAAACTGAAGAACAGAGTGTGTTTGTAATGGAGATTCCAGGCTTCTTTGGTGGCTCAGCTGGTAAAGAATCCACTTGCCATGTGGGAGACCTGGGTTTGATCCCTGGGTTGGGAAGATCCCCTGGAGAAGGGCATGGCAACCCACTCCAGTATTCTTGCCTGGAGAATCCCATGGACAGAGGAGCCTGGTGGTCTACAGTCCATGGGGTTGCAAAGATTTGGACATGCCTGAGTGACTAAGCACAGCACTTAACTCCATGTGACTGAAGTTCTTAAAAACAGTCAGACTTCCCTATGGTCCAGTGGGTAAGAGTCTATCTTCCAATTCAGGAGACAAGGGTTCAATCCCCGGTTGGGGGACTAAGATCCCACACACCATGGGGCAATTAAGTCCAAGTGCCCCAACTAGAAAAAGCCTGTGTGTCTCGACTAAGACCCAGTGCCGCCAAAAACAAACAAGCAAACAAACATCAAAACCCCCTAAACACAGAAGCCACCAGCTAGAAATAACAACAAAAACAGATAAGATATTTCATCTCTCGAACTCTCAATTTCTTCATCTGTAAATGGGAGATTATAACCCCTACATCATAGGGTTGTTGTAAAGATTAAATAACATAGTACATGTAGAATTCTGAGTACAGGAAAATAACTATATAATTACATAAAAATTATACAGTTTTTATTTATCCAAATATTCATAAAAAAATTGTTGAACATCTATGTACCAGGCAGTGGAATACAGTGGTGACCAAAATCTCTACCTGTGATGGAGCGTCTGGAGGGGCAGGGGTTGGGCTGGGGCAACAAACAAACATGTAAATAGATAATGTCATGTAGTGTATGTGCTATCAACAAAATTAGAGCAGGGTAAAGGAAGAGAGGGTTTCCCAGGTGGCTCAGTGGTAAAGAACCCACCTGCCAATGCGGGACATGCAGGAGACGTGGGTTCAATCCTGGGTCGGCAAGGTCCGCTGGAGGTGGGAATGGCAACTCACTCCAATATTCTTGCCTGGAAAATTCCATGGACAGAGGAGCCTGGAGGGCCATATAGTCCACGCGGTCACAAAGAGTCAGACATGACTGAGCATGCATGCCAAGGAATAGAGAATGGAGTGTGAAGCGGTTCTATTTTGACAGGATGCTTGGCAAAGTTCTGTCCAAGGAATGAAGTGAAAAACCGCCTAGGGGAGTGGAGTTCTTGGCAGAGGAAACAGTGTGTGCAAAGATCCTGGGGTGGAGAGTACTCGCAGTGTATGTTCAAGGGATAGCAGAATGCCGGCATCCCAGGGGCAGAGAGAGCCAGGGAAGTATAGTTGGAAATCAGATTGGAAAGTTTTTCTTTCAGCGTATAAAAGCTCTGTCTTTGTGTATCCCAGGACCTCAGAGGCACCCATCATGGAGGAAAGCCCAGGACACGCCCTCCTACATGAGCAAACTCCTTCTAGCATCTTAAGGGAGAAGGCAATGGCAGCCCACTCCAGTACTCTTGCCTAGAAAATCCCATGGACAGAGGAGCCTGGTATGCTGCAGTCCATAGGGTCGCTAGGAGTCAGACACGACTGAAGTGACTTAGCAGCATCATCTTAGATTTAGGATGTCAGAAGGTACCTCTGTCTCCTACTTGTAGCAGAAGACATCTCAAAATTGAGCTTCCTGGGCCATTTGCCTTTCCCCTGCTGGCCACCAGAAGTATCTTTTGATCTTCAGTGGTCATTCCAAACCAGTCCTCTAATTGCCCTTGTCTGGGTCCGTGGGAATTACTCAGAAATGTTTGAAGTCAGGGAGTCAGCCGCACTCTGAGTCACCCCTTATTCTAGGGGAGGCAGCCAGGAAGCAGCCGGGTCTTAGAGAAGGTTTTGATTTAGTGCTATTGGATTCACTGACATAGCCCTGCCCATACTTGGGGGTAACCCTATCTCACCCCTGCAGGCTGGGGAGTCCATGTTCTGTAGAAAGGCATCCCAAACACGACCTGATTCTTCCCTCCCCCAGCAAAGGTTGTTCCTTGTTGCTAATCACAGCAGAAGATTCTTTTCATGGCCCATACCTTCAGAGGGGTGTTCTGGCAATAGCAGCCAATGTTAGAAACAAATGCACCCTTTCTTGTTCTATTTTCCAGTCCTCTGAATCTGTAATCCATCTGGAAGTCTATCTAGCTTTTTTTTTTTTTTTTTTGACTTCCATAAATGCAATAGTACAGTTTGCATTATTATTTATTGACAACTTCATTTAGGTGTTTAAATTACATTTAAAAATAAACTCAGAACCAAAGAGGTGAGGGGAAAAAAACAAACTAATGAATTGCCTTTTATTGGGGCTTTATTTAAATGTCACATTCAGGACACGAGATGAAGAAGAGTCAGTGCCCATAAAGTTGGAATCCAGCTTCCTCAGGCTGGATATATTTTCAGGGAGGTTTTAGGGCAGCTGCAAATATTAACAAACATGGTGTCAGCAAAAGGGCTGTATCTCGCCTGACCCCTTTATTCTGAATGGCATCATTATAAGAAGGTACAGACTGACGCTCTGGCTCTAAACATTTTTCCTCTGAGGTTGGTGGGAAAGGACTAGAAAATGTACACAGTGAAGAGGGGGACTCTATTGACATTTTACTCAGAAATGTCCTAGCTGACTTTTTTTTTTATAACAGTGCGTTTAGCTATCACTTTATCTCCTAACAAGAATGATTTTAAGATTCCACTCAGGATTTCTCTAGCCCAGTTATTCTTAGCAACCTGGCACCTATTGCCACTACCATGTCACAAAATGACAACAGGCAGATATTTTGGAGATGGTTAGACAGGGATAATTACAGCTCTCATTGACCTGCCCTCACGCAGCTCCTCGAGGTGTTGATGGCTCCTTGGCTGGCCCTGGTAAATTCTATAGCTGTGTACCTTCCTCAGAGCTGGCCCAGGTAGGCATATAAACAGGACGAAGAACAGTTTAGCTCAGTTCATGGATTCCTGAGAGATTCACAAGCAACTATTCTTAGAAATTAGGGTATTTCTGACCTTTCGAGATCGAGGTCATGAACAGAAATGACTCTGCACTACCAGAAACGGTGACTTCATGCCAGTCGAAGGTGATCTGTGTTTTAGGAAGGACCCGGGACCCAAACTGCCACTTCTTGGACTTCATGTAGCTAAAAAGTGAGGACTTTAACTCATAGGAATCTTGGGAGCCGATGACATAAATACTGTTGTTCAGTCGCTCAGTCATGTCCAACTCTTTGTGATCCCATGGATTTCAGCACACCAGGCTTCTCTGATGAAATAATTAGTAGTGAAAGTTAGACTTCTTTGAAAGGAGTCGCTCCCAGACCATATGGTTGCAGCTTCCCTTCCCCCTTTTACTAGCTGCACTCAGAAAGACATGGGAAAAGAAGGATTTAAAATAATCGGAGATACATACTCTGGGTATGTGCCTTCTTATTTGTAGAATTTAACATCAGCCAGTACAACTGTCCTCTTAATGGGGAATTTTGACTCTACCCTGTTGATGGTTTCATTTCCCTTTTTTACCATACGAGCTCGGCCACCACCTAACCCTATTCCTGACCTATCCTGGTACTCGATAAACTTTGCGGCAACATGATGGTTTAGAAAGAACATGAACAACTGGAATTAGAGAGGGGTCCATATTTGAATCTCAGTTCTGCCATGTACATAGGTACTTAGGTACTCATCTAAATGCAGCTATTTAATGTCTTCAGATCTCAGTTTATTTCTCTGTTAAACAAGGAAAACACTAACCTCGATGTGTCAGCCTGCTAGGGCCGCCATAGTGAAACACTACAGGCTGTGTGGACTGAACAACAGAAACCAATATTCTCGCGGTTTGGGAGGCTGGAAGTCCAAATTAAGGTGCTGCCAGGTTGGTTGGTTTCTGGAGGGGCCTCTGTCCTTGGCAGGCAGATGGCCTCCTTCTTTGTTCTCACGTGGCCTTTCCTCTGTGCACACGTAGAGAGAAATCTGGAATCTCTTCCTCTACTTAGAAAGACATGGGTCCTATTGGATTGGAGCCCCACCTTCATGACTTCATGCAACCCTAATTAGCTCTGTAAAGTCCTTATCCCCAAATACAGCCCTGTTGGGGCTTAGGACTTCAACATATGAATTTCGGAGGGACAGAGTTCAGTCTACAACACTCAAACACCGTCTCAAGCACTACTTCAGATGGCGTACATACAGGACCTAGCCTTGCTCCTAGGGCATAGCAAGTGCTCAGGGAATATTGGTTCCCTTCCTTCCTCCTTCTGTCACTCCCCTCCCTAGGAGGTCACTTTCTTCTCTACCATGAGGAGCCTCCTGGGCACTCTCTCCTGTCTGAGAATTCTCCTTCCCACCCAGAGAGCTGCACCCAGCCTGCTCCTTGTCTAAGACCCTACACTGACACCTGAAGACATATTCTTTCTCCTGGGAATTTGGATTGAGATTCAGATGGATTTTCCTGCTGAAGGCAAGAAATCCAGTCTATAAGAAATCTACAGAATGAGGTTGGTATTAATACGTATGTAACACGTTGAGAGTTCAACGTGAACCAGGTGCTGTTTGAAGAGCTTCCTATACAGTGACTCATTTACCACAACCTTACTACTGCTCATTACTGCAACCCTATGAGAGAGACATGCTCATAATTCCTCGTTTTACAGGTGAGGAAGTTCAGGTGGGAGAGCTTTAGTACTTCGCCCAGGGTCACATAGCTATCAAGTCGCTTCCCTGGGGACTCAGTGGCAAAGAATCTGCCTGCCAATGCAGAGGAGACACGAGTTCCATCCCTGGGTCGGGAAGACCACTCCAGTATTCTTGCCTGGAGAATCCCATGGATAGAGGAGCCTGGTGGGCCACAGTCCATACAGTCGCAGAGCTGGACACCACTGAAGCGACTTAGCACGCACGCACCAGATCTGTTATGCTCTAATAGACTATGCTTTTGAGTTTATCAATCACATGTAAATGACTACAGACAGCCTTTCTTTCTCCCTTTCATTCCTCTCTCCCTCCCTCCTCCTTCCCTTCCTTTTCTCCTCTCATTTCTTTCTTTCCTTCTTTTTTAATGACTCTATTTCATTACAAAGTTTAAAATGGTTGAAATCAAAATGAAGAAGCTCTCCAGAAAAGATTTTGGAAATAGTGAAAACTTTTTTTCCCCCTCCTGGGTAATAGATGGCTTTCAGCAGTAAGAGGAAGGTAAACTCTTCCTTGGCAGTGTGCCCCATGGAGCCTATGGTGATGACTCGTGTGTGTGTGTGTGTGCGCACGCGTGCACATGTCAGTGTGGGAGGAAAACTGTGTGTTCTCATCAAGCCTGGAAAGGCTGAAAGACAAGGTGGGGGCCAAGAGCAGGGGGGAAAGTCAGCAAGCTGAGACCGGTGAATATGACCAGGAAGTTTGCACCTTTAAGACATGATTCAAAGTGTGTTTGTGATCTAAGGTGAAATTAGTAGAGAATAATGAATACATTGAAATAGGCAAGATACTTAATGGTGCCTAGGTTTTATTTCTCTTAAAACTTGCTGAAAATAGTGCAAATGTGTGTGAATTAATTACCTTTCTCAAGTGTACTTCGTTAATATATATTGCTATTGGATCAAATTTTAAAGAGTAAACAATTGGCCGTGTCTTGTACATTTTCTTTGGAAAAACTAGTGATTGGCCTAGAGTGAGGCTGCCTGGTGTATATGACCCTTGCTGATACCGTTGCCCACGTGGTCAACTGCAGTTGCCAGGGGAGCTGGCACAGTGTCCCAGAGGACAGATTTATCTTTCTCCTCCCGGCTTGAAAGAACACAACCCCAAAATCTTTGGAATTCTTTCCAGAAGGAAATAACGAGGCAATAATTCATTTGTGACCTTGGTTGATGGGCATGGATCTGGGGGCCCTCTCTTCTTTGACTTAAGTCAGAGGATGATCCCTTTGGAAGGCAGGGAGCATTTTCCTGAGAGTGGATAAAAGAAGAGAAAAGAAGTGGGGCAAAAATATGGTGCCCAGAAGGTTCGGTGGCCAGAGATCGGGGTATATCTAGAATGAGAGAGCTGAGACACGAGGAAAGATGATGAAACAGAGACAGTTGTAACATAAAGGGTGCAGGTATGGTGGCCTCAAAAAGAGACACCTCAAACAGGTGTCTTGCACTTTCGTCCTATTCATGCATCCACAAAGGTCTCCCGTTATGTTCAGTTCAATTCGGTTGCTGTCTTGTCCAACTCTTTATGATCCCATTGTCTGCAGCATGCCAGGCTTCCCTGTCCATCACCAACTCCCATTACTCAAACTCATGTCCATCTAGTCGATGATGCCATACAACCATCTCATCCTCTGTAGTCCCCTTCTTCTCCCACCTTCAATCATTCCCAGCATCAGGGTCCTTTCAAATGAGTCAGTTCTTCGAATTAGGTAGCCAAGGTATTGGAGTTTCAGTTTCAGCATCAGTCCTTCCAATGAATATTCAGGACTGATTCCCTTTAGGATGGACTGGTTGGATCTCCTTGCAGTCCAAGGGACTCTCACTAGTCTTCTCCAACACCATAGTTCAAAAGCATCAATTCTTCGGTGCTCAGCTTTCTTTATAGTCCAACTCTTGCATCCATACATGACTACTGGAAAAACCAAAGCTTTGATTAGATGGACCTTTGTTGGCAAAGTAATGTCTCTGCTTTGTAATATGCTATTTAAGTTGGTCATAACTTTTCTTCCAAGGAGCAAGCATCTTTTAATTTCATGGCTGCAATCATCATCTGCAATGATTTTGGAGCCCCAAAATATAGTTTGTCATTGTTTTGTTTCCCTATCTATTTGCCATGAAGTGATGGGACCAGATGCCATGATCGTAGTTTTCTGAATGTTGAGTTTTAAGCCAAATTTTTCACTTTCATCTTTCACTTTCATCAAGAGACTCTTTAGTTTTTCTTCGATTTCTTCCATAAGAGTGGTGTCATCTGCATATCTGAGGTTATTGATGTTTCTCCCTGAAATCTTGATTCTAGCTTGTGCTTCATCCAGTCTGGCATTTCTCATGATGTACTCTGCATATAAATTAAATAAGCAGGGTGACAATACACAGCCTTGATGTACTCTTTTCGTGATTTGGAACCAGTCTGTTGTTCCATGTCCAGTTCTAACTGTTGCTTCTTGACCTGCATACAGATTTCTCAGGAGGCAGATCAGATGGTCTGGTATTCCCATCTCTTGAAGAATTTTCCAGTTTGTTGTGATCCACACAGTCAAAGGCTTTCAGTTCAGTTCAGCTCAGTCACTCAGTCGTGTCTGACTCTTTGCGACCCCATGAACTGCAGCACTCCAGGCCTCCCTATCAACCACCAACTCCCAGAGTTTACCCAAACTCATGTCCATTGAGTCGGTGATGCCATCCAACCATCTCATCCTCTGTTGTCCCCTTCTGCTCCTGCCTTCAATCTTTCCCAGCATCAGGGTCTTTTCAAATGAGTCAGCTCTTTGCATCAGGTGGCCAAAGTACTGGATTTTCAGTTTCAATATCAGTCCTTCCAATGAACACCCAGGACTGATCTCCTTTAGGATGGACTTGTTGGATCTTTTTGCAGTCCAAGGGACTCTCAAGAGTCTTCTCCAACACCACAGTTCAAAAGCATCAATTCTTCTGCACTCAGCTTTCTTTATAGTCCAACTCTCACATCCATTCATGACCACTGGAAAAACCATAGCCTTGACTAGACAGACCTTTGTTGACAATGTCTCTGCTTTTTAATATGCTGTCGAGGTTGGTCATAACTTTCCTTCCAAGGAGTAAGTGTCTTTTAATTTCATGGCTGCAATCACCATCTGCAGTGATTTTAGCATAGTCAATAAAACAAAAGTAGATATTTTTCTGGAACTCTCTTGCTTTTTCCATGATCCAGAGGATGTTGGCAATTTGATCTCTGGTTCCTCTGCCTTTTCTAAAACCAGCTTGAACATCTGGAAGTTCATGGTTCACATATTGTTGAAGCCTGGCTTGGAGAACTTTGAGCATTACTTTGCTAGCATGTGAGATGAGTGCAGTTATGAGATAGTTTGAGCATTCTTTGGCATTGCCTTTCTTTGGGATTGGAATGAAAACTGACCTTTTCCAGTCCTGTGGCCACTGCTGAGTTTTCCAAATTTGCTGGCATATTGAGTGCAGCACTTTCATAGCACCATCTTTTAGGATTTAAAATAGCTCAACTGGAATTCCATCACCTCCACTAGCTTTGTTCGTAGTGATGCTTCCTAAGGCCCACTTGACTTTGTATTCCAGGATGTCTGGCTCTAGGTGAGTGATCACACCATCGTGATTATCTGGGTCATGAAGATCTTCTTTGTATAGCCCTCCTGTGTATTCTTGCCACCTCTTCTGTTATGTCAACATTATTTATTTGAGTACGGTGTGACTTCTCCCTTTAGTAACCATGGGGAGAGCTGAGCTTTAGAAAGTCACTTTTGGGGACGCCCTGGTGGTCCAGTGGTCAGGGTGCAGCACTTTCACTGTCAAGGGTGCAGAGTCAATCCCTGCTTGGGGAACTAAGACTAAGATACCACAAGCCGAGTGGCATGCCCCCCATCTTCCCCGCCAAAAAAAGGCACCTTTCTTCCGCATAAAGTCCACAGAGGTGCAACCAGGAGGGAAGGGCTCAGTCTTCTGTGTCAGAAATGATTCTTCCAAAGCAGATTCCATGATGTTATTAATATCTCTAAAATGAGAGCTCGTAATATCACAGCTGCCACAGTGCCCTATCCAGAGGATGCCATTCACACTGCAGACTATTTGAGCTCACGGAATGCTGTGTCCTGTGCACGTGGCTTCACGTGGCAGATCTGCATAGTCACATAGCTTTTTAAAAAGTCACTAGATAACGCAAAGTCCGTATTCCAGTCTATTTCCTAATTTGTTTTTGTTGGTAAGAAGCTCTGAATGTGTACTACCATTAAAAAACTCTTAAAGTTGGTTGTGCTAAAATATTTTTTCCTCCTCTGCTATGTAATATTTTTTGTAGGTGTTAATAATCCAGGCTTATTTATGATTACTTTTGTTGTAACTCAACAGTTCTGAATTGGAGGTGGTCAGGCATAAAAGAATTACTTGGGAAATGTTATCAAAATATACTTACCCAATATATCAACAGAAAAATAGATAAGCAAATTGTGACCCAGACCCACATATACATACACACATTATATTTATAATTCTATTTATATGAAGTTTGAGAAACTGCAGAACTAGTCTATGGTAGTAGAAGTTAATCTTGAGAGGTGATACTGACTGATAAGTCACTTAAGGGAAGTTTTTGTGGTGATGGACATTATCTATATCCTGATTTGGGTGGTTTTCACATGGATAGAACTGCGTGAAAAAGTCAACTTGTACGTACATTTTTATGGAGTATGGATTATATCAATAAAATACTGCCTAAAATATTATATACACACACACACACACACACACACACACACACACACCAACTGAAGTCTCTCTATCCTAGACCATGGGGATAAGATGAATGGGACATGGGGAGCAGAGATTACAGAGGATGTGTATTTTGAAAAAAGCTTCTCTTTTCTCTTTTCCTCTATTACGGTAAACTGCCAAATATCTTCTTAGGAACTGAAATTAGACTTAGGATAAAAGCAAACATTCTCTCTCTCTCTACTTATATATGACTTTATATTTTGTAGAAGGCCCCTAGTGGTTGTCAGACTTCTTCTAAGAGAGTCTGCTCACTTTCCAGGTTTCTTTGATTGGGGAACTTATTTTGTTTTGCTTTTCAATGGTTTTAAAGGTACAAAATTAATAAATTAATGAGAAACACCTTGGAGGCGGGAGGAATCACGGTGGCCCATGAGATTTGGCCTTTATTTGTAGTTTAAATTGGGCTTAGAACCAATTGAAAGATTTGGGAGCATATTTAATATTGACAAGTTCCTAAAATTACAAAGTTTGAAATAAATGTGTAGTGATGTGTTTGGAGCTTATCCCATCAACCAAGCTCCTAGTCACTCTGATGCATATTGAGGAAACTCAAGTATAATGAAGACTTAGGCAACGGGTTGCTTTTTTCTCTTAGAAAAGAAACTTGTGACTACTTTTATATATTTACCTAGAGAATGAAAGTTTTTTAAACCACTTTGTGGGCTTTTAAATTACTAAGGCATTTTTTTTTAGAAGTAAAATTATTTAACATAAAAATGAGTTCATAGGAGTAGTACTAAATATTTTTTGGTGGTTTTCTGTTTTGCCATTGAACACCCAGCAACATTCTTAACATTTATTTTGATTCTGAAGGCAGTGTGAAAACAGTCCTTTCCCCTAAGACATCCTGGCTTTATCACTTAGCTTCCTCCATAGGCATGCCATCTGCCAAGAGGAGTGTATATTCATCCTTCTTCAGACTGGGAAAGACTTCAGAGATGAACTCCTTCAACTAAGCTCTGAAGTTCATGTCACACTCCACTTCACAATCAAACTCAGGCCTACAGGTGAAGTGGCTTGCTCAGGGTCACCCAGGTACAACTGCTGTCTACATACAAGTCCTTTCTCTTCTACACAACAGTCTCAGCATGGTGTGCTCCAGAGTTTGGTAACAAAGTGACTTTTGAGCAAAAATACACAGATGCCACGTCTTTTCCTTGAAACCCCAAGAGAGTCTGTAGGCATTTCCTTATCTCTGATCTTAATCCTGTCCTGGTTAAACTTTACAGAGTTTATAAGTTTGCATTTTGGGGCCAGACACACTAGGGTCCATTATCATAGTATGCTTGCTGTGTGATCCTTGGTGAGACAGATAATGTCTTCACGCCTCACTTTCCTCATCTTACAAATGGGGATAATAGTACCTGAGCACATGAAGTGGTTTCCACACTTTTTGGTGGACAATAAGGCACTCCCTAATTTTTTTTTTGGAAATCTAGCAAGTCCATATTGAAAGTATCCAGCTATTTCTTGGAAGTTGGAGAAATTAATCTTAACTCTCTTCAGCCTTTTTCCTTCCATCCCTTTAAGGTCTTCTCTGCTTCTTTGTACTTTTGGATATGGGCAAATGCTCAGAAAAGTCACGTGACCACAGATTTGTACCTGATGGGTACAGGAGACTCTTCCCCAAGAGCCCAGGAATTTTTCTGAGTTGTGGGACACGGAAGGAATTTGGAACGACATCCTCAGTGGCAATTCTCCGAGGACCCTATTCAACCTAAGAAAGTATTGCTCGAGTAAGACCACAGGCTCCTAAAGCATCATTTTTGCAATGCCAAGGACCACAGAAAAACAGGCAAATCCTTTAATTTTTACAGCTACAGAGGCCAAGGCTTTCAGGGACGGGGACACTCCTCGGCCGGTGACGGCAGGGCAGGTCCGAAAACCCAGGCTCCTAGGCCTGGCTCCCAGAGCCTGGTTCGTCTTACCAGCTGCGTCTCATTAACTCCACCTCCGAAAATGCTAAGGAAGTTTCCTCCCAATGCCTACCCCGGCTGGGTGGGGCGATTCTGTGGCATGGAAAGAACCGAGAAAACGGTTCTAACTCCTTGGGTACACTAATTCCTTGGGTATACTAACTCCTAGGGTACACTAACTGTGCGATTCCCGGAGGAGCGGGTGAGGGGTGGTTTAGACGCGGGTTGGTACCCAGCGGTTCCAGGAGCCCTGGACAGATAACTTAAAAGATTGCCTACTGTGGGAAGCCACCCTCCTTTCTCCGGGTCTGTTTCCCCTGTGCAGTGACTGCGTGGGGACATCCTGCTTGGAGCGGTCCGCCGAATAAGGTGGCGCGCTCTAGGTCGGGGTGGGCCAGTCCCCGTCGCGGCCCCGCCTCTGCAGGTTGCGGAGTTCTCGAGGCGATTTTTCCTGCCCCACCCCCGCCCCCCGCCTTGGCCCCGCCCGGGAGAGGCGCTAGGTGGGGTTGCTGTGGTCCCTTCGCCTTCCCCACTCCCCTCACCTCTTACTCCAGGGGAGTTTCACCCCGTCCTCCCTGCTCAGCCCTCACCTTTGAAAACCTTCTCCCAAAGCCACCACATTTATAAAAGTGCGCGACTTCTCCCTGGCCTGCAGAAGGAGCTCCGGCAGCTCGGCATTCCTCGGATTCCAGCGCTGTGACGTCCCCAAGGACGCGCGCCCGGGGCTCGGGAGCCGGGGCTCCCCTTCCCGCGCCGCCCCCCCGAGCCCCCGCGCGCGCGCCCGCCCGCCCCGCCGCATTCCTCCCCGCCCCCGGCGCGCGCCCCGCGCTCCCCCCGCGCCGCCGAGCCGGGCCCGGGGGTGGGGGAGCCGCGGCCGCCGGCGCCTGCTCCGTCCCCTCCCACTCGCCAGGCCCCTTCCTCCCTCCTCTCGCGGCCGCTCGCATTTCCTGCCGCTCTGGCTCTCCCGGCCCCTGAAAGTTCGTCCCAACTTTTCTCTCCCCGGGGAGGGCGCGGCGGGCGCAGTCCGGGGGCAGGCTGCCGCGCTCGTCCTCGCTCCGCCGCCTGCCCTCCGGACGCCGGTCCTCGGCGAGCAGCCGCCACTCCGTGGCCCCTGGCGGCGCGTCCCCTACCACCTCGGCCAGCCTCCCCGTCCCGGCCCCCTCTCTGGCGGGACAGCCCCGCGCCGGGGTGGTTCTCCTTTTCCCCCTTCTCCGGGCGCCCCCGCGCCAACTCTCGCGCCGGGATCGCGGCGGAAACCTCCCTCCCCTTTCGCCTCCTCCGGCTCCTTCCCTCCGCCCCTCCTCCGCCAGCCACTGGAATCAATTCCTTGGGGGGACTTGGGGCTCCGCCGCCCGCGGAGGGCAGCCTTTCGGCGCGGGACTCCGGGGTTCCGACGGGGCCATGTAAGCAGGTAAGCGGCGTCTGGGGCGGGGAGTCGGGCCCCAGGTTGGGGGCCGCCCTGGGCGCTCCGGGCGCCTTGCCGATGACTTGGGCAAACGCTGGCCACGCTGACTTGGGATCGGCGGCCCGGGACGCCTGGCAGGGCAGCGGGAGCGCGAGGGGCCGGGCAGCTGGACTTGTTAAGTGGCGGTGGGAGCCGCCAGCTAATGCGCACGGCTTGGAGTTACGATGGAAGGTGTGCGCTGTCTGCAGAGTGACGGTGAAACTCACACTCTCGCCCCCTCCTCCCCACTGCCGTTTTCTTTTGGGGAACCACAGAGGGCCTAGTGAGGGCAGCTGAGATACCCAGACGGCAGGGGCCGGAGGAGGAAAGCCAAAGACGTCGCTGCCTCTCAAGCTGGAGAGGGTCCCCCGCCGCGACCCTCCTCTGTTCCACACCTCCCCGCCCCCGTCCCCCCCACTACCCAGGAGACAGGATCTTGAGAGGGAGAAATTTCCATGCCCTTCCACTAGGCCACAGCCTTGCCACCAAACTCCTGGGGTTCTTGGCCCCTACTTGGGTGGTCGGCCGACTCACAGGGAGACCCTGTGGCCCCCTAATTTCAGAGCAGGTCTCCACCTCGAACGCCCCAAGTTCTGAGTATTAAAAAGTTCCAAGGGTGGTATTCAGACACCGTCTCCCCTTTCTCCTGGCATGACCCCTACTTCTGGGGTTTCAACGCTCGGAAGGGGTTTTTCACCTTTTTGAGGAGCAGTGACGGAGCGCTGCCCCGACCCCCCTTTCCTTCCCACTTCCTCCAGGTCCCGTCACCCCTATCCCACCCCTCCCTACAGCTTAAGGCCGATTGTGGGCTTTCGCCTTCAGTCCGTCCAGGGGCTTGCTGTTGCTGGGTCTTTGTGAAGCTGAGGAATTTCCAGACCGGCTGTTGATGGGTTACAGGGTTTCCACCAACGTGTGACTTTCTTCAAATAGGTTAGTTCGTTGGCCCATTCATTCAACAAACCTAGTATGGCAGTTTCTCCCCTGGGCTAGGAACTGGGGATACAAAGATGCTAAAACAGGATGTAACTGCAGCCTGCGGAGGAAACACACTGGCTGATCTGAAAGTAGAGTGTCCTGAGAGGGCCTGGGAAGGCTAGGTCTAGAGGTGAGGGGGCCAGGTGTGCGCTGAGACTGGAGAGTTAAGGTGTTGCTCACCTAGAGGACCAATTAGGAAAGTACTTTCCAGGGGGGAGGAAAGAACTTGTGCAAAGTAAGAGTCATCCAAAATATGGGTGCAAGGAGATCATACCTAGTAGAGAGCTGGGCACTGAAGGGGGATTTATGGCTTGGTTGGTTCAGTGTAGCCAGGACAGCTTTTTTTTTTTTTAATATCAGATATTAAACTGGAAGCACTAAGGAATCAAGTAGCTTCCAGCGGCGCACACATCCCTCTCTTTGGATGCCTGATGCTGGTTCTGCAACAAGCAATGGGTGGGGGACCATCTCCATTTTCATTGACACTAATTGGCTCATGCTCCTGCCTGGTTTCATCAGAATGGTACTGATTCCCTTTTAAAGGGCCACCTGACAGCAATAGGTGATAATACCGCAGCTTACAGAACCTTGTATTGAAGTCGCGTTATCTTTTGGTGATGGCGTTAAAAGCATGTGCTTTGGGAATGATAGCCTTAACGAGTGGAAGCTGGAGAGCACAGATGCCCTTTTGCCTAATCTGGGCGTCTGTGCTGTGCAGAGTGAGTTCGTGTGTGTGTCATTGTGTTTGTTGTAGTATTCTCCACTTTCCCACGTCATCGCGGCATCAGCACAGTTGGAGGAATGACTTTTCCTTCCTCTGAAACTTTACGAAAAGCTGAACGCCTTCTAGCAGATTGTCGTCGCCTCCTGGTCCAGGATTCAGCAGATCCTGCCTAGAAAGCTTTTTATAGCGCAGGAGCCTCCTGTGCCTGGTTTGCCGCTCAAGGGGCCTCTTCACTGGGCTGAAGTGGCGGTGTAGTATTATGCATAGTGGCTGCGTCCTGGCCGAGGTGGCGAAGTCCAGCTCTTGGTGACCTCAGACCAGTACATGTGAGTGAAAAGAGCACACTGCTTTCCTACAGTGCTGGGTAGGAAGTTGCCTCAACCTCCCCCAACCGCCCCCCCCCCCCCACCAAAAAAAAGAAAAAAACAAAAACACACCTTTCTTTATCTCAAGAACAGCCCCTGGACAATGGCTTTCCTGAAGGTCCTATACCTTCAGGAAAATGGCTGAAGAGAAACTCTTGCTATTCCCAGGTACCGGTCCAGCCTCCATCATTGGCTTAAACATATAGTTGTTATTATTAACACTTTAGATATTCAGGTGTGTGTGAACCACGTGGAACAGATAGCTGTAATGGCAAGAGCATTTAGACTATTTTCATGTGGAGGAATCTTAAAAAAAATCAGAGAAAAATTAGGATGTTTGGGAGAATTCTTTTCCTGAGTAGATGAGCCAGAAGTTGACAACTATGAGAACTTCCCCCCGCCCCAGTGCCTTCCCTCCTTATTACGGGTTTCTGTTTGGGCTTCAGGGATGTGAACATATACCCTTGGATTGCACCTTGTCCCCACCTGGGTTCCGTATTCTTATCCTTTGTCACCTGCAATCCTGCATTCGGACTTCTTCAGTCACGAAATGCTGTGCATTTTTTGAACTCATTCTAAGCCTCAGTGAGTGTGTCTTGTTAGAGATAAGGCAGGGGAAAGAGATAAGATGAAATCTTTAGCCAATTCAATTATTGCTGCTTGTGCTGCTTGAAAAAGAATGAGGGAAAACAAGCACGTTTTGGTGGAGAAGAGGTTAAAATTGATGTCTAAAATAAGACTCTGTGGTCTCCCCTTACTGATTTAATTTACCCTCCCCCCCTCCCCCGTCTGAGCCCCGGGGAGGGCTTATTGAATGGTTCAAGGGGTGTGTGTAGCAAATTCAGCAGCTTTTCTGGCCTGTTGGTGTGCTGGAGCCAGAGATCCAGGGTTGGGAGTTCGAGATAAGCTCAGTTTGTGTCCCAGCTCTGCCGTCTTTTAGCTGTGATGTTGACTGAACTTTGCAGCCCTTCCGAGTTTCCATTCCTTCATCTCTAAGGTGGGGGCAGTGGTTGTTAACGTGCCAGGATACTTGTGGGGAGTTCTGCGTAATGCCCTGTGCCCCTCTGCTAGCAGGGCCTCCCTCACACTGAGTAGGTGTTGGGTCAAGGATGGCTATTTATATGTTCCAGGAGTTATATGTGGCCATGAATGTGCTCTTTGTGTGCCACTTTTTCCGCAGCAGCCTGAATGCACATGTGTGCCAACATACACATAAGGCTTTGTCTTTGACCTTTTTTTTTTTTTGGTCTGTTGGCTCAAAGCAAACATGTTGGCTGGCAGCTGCTAGCCCCTCATGTAGAAGGAGGGTGTGAGCTGGACCAGGCAGTAGGTTAGTTGAGGGAGGGAAAGCCATGTAGACAAGGGCAGAAAAAGGGATCCTTTCCCCCATATACTGCTTCCTATAATGAGAGTCTAGTGCTAATACAAGGATCCTTGCATTTCTAATGTTGAAATCCAGTGAATTAAATGATGTTAGAATAAATCCGCCTGCCTTTAGCAAGAATGCAAAAGGTAGCCGATCGGCACAAATGAGTCTCTGCAGCCTTGCTCTCCTTCTTTGAAGCTCAGGTCTAAGGAGTCAATTGCAACACGCCTCTCAGGTCCTGCCAGCTTCAGGTCGCTTGAACTTTAATGTTGCCTTTCATCCGAGAAGCCTGAAGTATTTGGCAAACATTAACTCACTGATCTTCATGTCAGCCTCCCAGCAGGAGGGGATGTTAGAAGAAAGGAACAACTCCTAAAACGTCAGGAGGACAGGTGTGTAGTAACTGTTCCAGAAGCCGAACGGATTGTTAGAGCCAAAAATTGATTGAGGATCCTACATGATACAGGATTGCAAACAGGTCCCAGGTGAAAGAAGACCCTTTTGAAGAGTAGAGGGAGAAAGTTTAGGAAAATGCAGATCAGGCGGTGGTTTTTGCAGTGGATAGGGAGAGGAAATCGCATTGCTACGACCAGCCATTGCCTTTGCTGTGTATTGCATGCATGCTGATTATGAAAATAAATAATCTCTGAATTATTTATAATTTTGAATGAGAGGATATGATGCAGTTCTTGTGGATGAGGATTTAGAGTAGCTGAGGTGAAAGGTAAGTGACTAAGTACCTTTTTGTGGGATAGGAGTGGTTACGTGTCCCAGTTGGAGTATAAATGGCATGTGAACATTGTTTCCATTTCCTTTCCCTTTTTCCTGTTGGTTCCATATGCCTTGGCTTGGTTTTGTTTCACTCTCCACTCAAGCTTTTGTTGGACTTGTTTTATGGTCCTTGCTACTGGAAAAAAAAAACAAAACACATCGTGGCCAGGTTTGGATCAAGCTTGTATGTAAAATCTGATACGAGGCTGATTTGGCTTAGTTCCTGAGGGGACTGCATTAGGCCCAGCTCAAGGATTTCATCCTGAGCCTGGTCAGTTAGCTTGACCCAGAAGTCTGTTGCCTTTCCAGAGGTCCTGTAAACCCTAGGTGGCCATCCCATCCGTGCTTGATGCTGGTCAACGGGAGGTGTCTGGTGAGAAAAGGAGGAAAAGCGTGGCATGACATCCTCTGTGAAGCTGAGCATCCTCTTACATTTGTGATGTTTGAGATTTTAGTACTGACCGATATTCCTGAATCGGGGGGAGCTTTACTGTGAGGGCTGCTGACTTGATCTCCTTTGGCTTCCTTGTTGAAAACTAGCAAAAGTTTCTGATGCTTGTCTTTGTGCAAAGTGTATCTTTTCCCAACACTTCATTTCCTCAGGTCTTTGGGAATGTGTCTCCCAGGAGTTCTTTCTTTCACACTCCATTCCCTTCAGGTAATTGGGACATTAGCTAAGGCAGTAGTGAGCCTCAAAATCACCTGGAGGGCGCATTAAACACTGTTTGCTGGTATTATCCCCCATGCCCACCCCAGCTTCTGATTCTGTAGGTCTGGGGTGGGCACTGAGAACTCGCATCGTAAGACGCTCCCAGGTGATGCTAATACTCCTGGGCCTTGGCCCAGCATTTTGAGAATGGCTGAGCCATTTTGGTCCATCCCCCCGTCAGCCTTGCGTTTTTCACTGCAGTGGTTTGAACGATTCTGGTTCTGGTGGTTTTGGAGCTCTGGAGAGGCTGGGAGTCATTTAATGGTAACTTATTCCTGGCTAGGTCCATGGAGAGCATAAATTAGATGCTTCTATTTTAATGGATTTGCATGCTACCCTCTCACAGTTTGGTTTATCTGGTACTTCTCTCCGTCTACTTATCCGCTATACGTGCCCAATCCTACCTGTCTCAAATTGAACTCATTAGTTTCTTGCCACAAAAGCTGCTGCCTCTGTATTTCCTGTCTTACTGACATGAATTGAGTTAGCTGCTGAAGCCAGGCACTTGGAGTTCTCTTCAACATGTCACTCTTTGTAAGCACCCAGCGCCCCCGCCCCCGCCCCTCAAACCCCCGTAACAAACCCAATTAGTCCTTAGATCCTTTGAGTTTGTGTCTCTAAAGTATTCTTGATTTGTTCCTTTCCCTCCAACACCATGGCCTCTTGGGATTGTTCAAGAGCTTCAAAGGCTGTCTTTCACATTCTCTTCGTCTGTTCTCTTAAAGAGCTTTTTAAAACGCAAACCTTTTATAGTATTTAAATTCTCACTGTGCTTCTTAGTACCTGCATGATAAGGCTTCCTTACCCTGACTACCTTTGCATTTCCATCTGCGGTTCTTCTTGTCTCTATATGCGAGGGCCCTAAGACCCTAAGGGTGATGTGTAATCCCTTCTCCTTTATTCCTTACATTCCGACCCAGACTGACCTGTTCCCCTTGGCTGCCTGCTTAGCCCCCGAACCTTCAGCTAAAGCTTTCCCTGCCCTGACACTCCTTCCCACCGCCAGTGAGGCATTCCTTTCTTTATAGTTCCAGAACACTTTGCAATTAGCTCTATCGGTAATTTCTGTCTCACCATATTATTTATGTTTACCTCCCTGTCTCCTCTACCAAGTTATAAGCTTCTCCCGGCAGGACTTACATTTTATTTGGTTCAGAATCTCTGTCCTGTATGGAGGTTGGCTAGAAAGAGCCACAGCTTACCTTTACTGGTGCTGACTCTATCCCAGTGTTCTTAGCACTTTCTATTATGTCTTTCAACAACCCTGTAAAGTAGGTACTATTATTATTGCTGTTATGCAGAGAATGAAGTGGAGCTGACTTTTTATAAAGAAGTGTTTAAATAATCCATGAATAATTGCATTTCTGAAATGCTGACCTGGAGGTTTAGAGCCCAGTTTGGTGTGGAATTTACTGTTTATTCTTTAATAGGAGGTGTGGCACGCTGGGAAGATTATATCATGTTGATGACTGCATGTGATTTTCAAAGTTAAACAGATATCAGTCCTGTTTATGATACACATCTTATTTGTTCATTTGAGGAGGCGAATCACATCCCTGAGCTGTTTTCTTGAGCTCCCGAGACTCTGGCTCTTGTTGTTGTTTTGTTTTGCTTGGTTACTTTCAAACACTTAGTTATTTTCTTTCTCAGTTTTTCAAACCTAGGAAACCTTGCAGATCAAGCGAGTGTAAATATCACACAAAAATGAGTAAGCAGGAACATCTGGGGCTTAAGGCATAAAACAAAATTGTTTTCACAAGTTTAGAGGTACTATTGATTAGAATATGTTTAATTTCATTTCTGTGCATTATTTTCTTTAGTGCCTTATATTAATGAGGAAAAGGTAAATCACTCATTATTCAACCTCTGAGTTGCTAGTCTTTAAAATGGAAGAGAGAAACCCTCCGTGACACTGTCATAGTGGATACCAACCTGTCCTTAACCAAGATATCCTGCTCTGCATGGTGGTGGTGTTTAGTTGCTCAGTCGTGTCCAGCTCTTTGCGACCCCTGTGGAGTGCAGCCCGCCAGGCTTCTCTGTCCATGGGATTTCCCAGACAGGAATACTGGAGTGGGTTGCCATTTCCTTCTTCAGGGGATCTTCCCAACCCAGGGATCGAACCCATGTCTCCTGCTTGGCAGGTAGATTCTTTACCACTGAGCCACCTGGGTTCTGCATATAGAACCATGTAACAAGCAGCACTGATATCACTGATGTTATCCCCCAAATCATGAGATGGGCTTTAGTCATTATTTCAGTTCTCAAGTAAAAGGAATTAAGGCAGATTTCATGGTCATGAAAGTGAGTTTGTTGTGAATTACATGTACATACTATATATACTTGAGCTTGATCCTTTAAGGTTCTCCACGAATAACAACCCCCCCCCCTCCACAACCAGTGTTCCTCTGATTTCTTCATCTTTATGTCCTGCTATTCCCCAGGGTTCTGCCACGCTGCAGCTGTTTCCTGAACAGGTCCCAGGAATCCTAGAGCTCAGCCATCCTAACCTGTCAAAAGCATCTTCAAAGGTCCACCGTAAACACCACTCCCCTGGACAGCCTTCCTGATCTCACCCGCCTCGACCGGGCCCCTCTGCCACTTTTTAAAAAAACTTTATTTCTTTATTTGGCTCTATCAGGTCTTAGTCGCCGCAGGTGGGCTCTAGCTCCCTGCCCGGGGACTGAACCTGGGCCCCACCCTCGGCTGTCTGTGTTGGGAACGTGGCGTCTTAGCTGCTGGACCGCCAGGAAAGTCTCCCCTCTGCCACTTCATCTTGGCATTGACCTCTCTGTGCTCTGTGTCCTGGTTAACCTGTCTCATCCCTCTCTTGAGCCTGCCAGCTGCCCAGGAGCTGCCACTGGCCTCACTGCTCTGCACGCCCCTCCTCCGCCCTGGCCCAGACTGCCCCAGACTGTTGCTTCTCTTCTGCTGCTGGTCTCCTGCTTGCCCCGGTGATCCCCTCTAAGGCTACCCCTTTTCTCTCCATGACAACAGTTCCTTCAGGAAAGACAGTTATCTCGACCTCTCTTTGTCACCTGTCCTGCTGCTGCCAGTGCGGAGACCAGTCCACCCTCTACACTTCAGAGTCTTGTTTTAAACACATCTGGGACTTCCCTAGGGGTCCAATGGGTAAGACTCTGCGCTTCCACTGAATGGAGGGTAGCGGGGTGAGGTTTCATCCTTGGTCAGGAACTAAGATCCCACATGCTGTGCGGTGCAGCCCCCCAAAACAAACAAAAAAAACACGTCTGAATTTTCCTTCTCTTGATTGAAATCTAGTTTGCCATTTGATACTGTTCAGAGATACATACACCAGTCATAAAAGTGAAGTTGAACCTTGAACAGTGTGTGTATTGCGGGGGCACCAACCCTTCACACATTTGAAAATTCTCATGTAACATAGGCTTGTGTACCCTTCCCCCCGCCCCCATATCTGTGGTTCCACATCCCTGGATTCAACAAATGCAGATCAGGTAGCACTGTAGGCACTGCTTATTGAAAACAGTGCAAGTATAAGTGGACCCATGTAGTCCAGATCACGTTCAAGGGTTAACTGGGTAAAGAAATACCAGAAAGACAATAAACCCCAAATACAGGGGACGCGGTGGTAGTGAAGGTGAGGGGAGAGTGTAGTGTTCTTTTATTCCCTAAGCTGAGTGGTTGGAACATGAATGTTCACCATGTTCTCTTGTATGTCTAATGTACTTAATTTTAACAATACACAAAGCTGCCCAAGGTCAAGTGCAGACTTAGCTGAGCTTTCCAGGCTCTGCATGCATAGCTCTTGTTTCCACCTAACCTAACTGCTAGCCTGGGCTGGAAACATTTCTCACGGTTGAAACATTGTGGCTTTGACTAATGTCTACTGTTACTCTTCCATGAATTCCTTTTCCCATCTGATCACATACTAATTTCTTCTGTTCTATATCTTCTTAGATGTTTTGTCCAGACATTCCTTTTTTATCATTTGGAAGAGTTCCTTGTCACCTGGTCTGTCTTCTTTTGGTCTTCTCCTCATTCTTTACTGATATGCATCACATTAAATTATAGCTGTTTGTTCATCTATCTCCCCACAGTTTTGAGCTCTTTGGTGACATGTTTTGTAGATTTATTTATCTTTGGGTTCTTGGCAGCTGCTGCAAAGTAGATATTCAATAATTGCTTGGAATTGTTGAGTCATAGATGTAAGATTAGGGTTTTTAATTGAAGTAATTTTTTTTTTTTAAAGAGCGTGTCCAAAAAAACTTCAAAGCAAATTGAAGGAAGGAATAGCTTGTGGATTCAGTATCAGAAATGTAGACTGTAGACTGAATTGATTTATACATGTGTGTGATAAGTCACGTCAGTTGTGTCTGACTCTTTGCAACCCTATGGACTGCAGCTTGCCAGGCTCCTCTGTCCATGGGATTCTCCAGGCAAGAATACTGGAGTTGTTGTGACAATAGTGGGTTGTCATGCTCTCCTCCAGGGGATCTTCCCAACCCACAGATCGATTTATACATGGATTTCATAAGTCAAACCCATGATTAGTTTTAGACATTGTTTCTTCTGCTTTCCCCATTTACCTTATGGTGACGGGGGATAGTGTAATTGTTTTGGTTTGTTCTTGTTGTTCAGTCCTTTTCCCCCACGATCACGGACTGTGCTGATGTTTTCAGTAGCAGTGTCCGAGAGTCTGTGTGAGTCTGGGTATGGAAGTAGATCTGGGCTGTGAAGTGGTACCACTTGTTGTAAGGGTGACTTCTGCCATCCATGCTACTTGCTCTGGGATAGAGAAGCAACACGTCCTTGTAGAGGAGAGGCAGCAGGGTTTATTTTTGCGGCAGACGTGTCCCACTGCAGAGCTATGATAACCATAATGAAGGAGGATTATACTGTATTAGGTTTATGAAGGGTGTACTGGTCTGTTACCAGGGTCAGTGGTGACAGCTCAAGCCAGCAATTAGGTTTCATTAAAGACTCCAGCAGGCAATTAGCATTCGTTTCTGCCAATGAAATCCTATGATCTATTAAGCGTATTCTTTTTCATTAGACATTTTGTAAACTGTGCTTTACATGACAGAGGTACACTTTTTTTTTTTTTTAAGACATACACACGTCTCCAAATTATCATTTGCAAAATGGGCTTTTAGACTCTCTGTGTTTAAACCTGTTGGCTATAGTAACATTCTGGGTGGATTGTGCTGTTTTAAAATCTGTATACTTTTAAACATTCATACAGGTTCTTTTATTCAAAGACAAGGAGTTTGTTATGGAATATTATATAATTATGTGATTTATGAGGGGGAAACAGTGTGACTGATGTGAAACGAATTATAATAAAACTCTAAAATAATGAAATGACACCTACCAGTTTTAATTATATTCTCTAGAAAATTATTGTTTTACTTAAGAGGCATCTAAAAATAAAGGCTGGGAAGGATGATTTGTGCTGTGCTTCAGCTGAGCAGCTGTTTGGTTGTTTTGAAAATGAGGCTTATTTTCCAAGGGGTGGGTTTGGTACAAGTGAATGTTTCATGTAGCTTCATCCTTAGGCATGTGTTTAGGCATTTAAACTTTGCCTGTGAATATGATGTGATGTTTACACTTACTACGTCATTAAAAGAAATTTCCTTCCTCCTCTCTTTCTACCTATTCCAGTCCTTTCTCCTCGCTTCTTTCTTCTTCCCTCCCTTCCTTCTTTTGTAATAAATTGCCTTCATGTGGAGGACTCTGATAGTTAATTGGGGTTTCCCTGGTGGCTCAGTGGTAAAAAATCTGCCTCCAATGCAGGAGACATGGGTTCTAATCCCTGGGTTGGGAAGATCTCCTGGAGGAGGAAATGGCAACCCACTCCAGTATTCTTGCCTGGAAAATCCCATGGACAGAGGAGCCTGGTGGGTCTACAGTCCATAGGATTGCAAGGCGTTAGACATGACTGAAGTGGCTGAGCACAGCACACACAGACAGGTTAATTACTGTATATGTATCAGGGATGATAAAAGAGAGAATTGCAGAGTACAGCCTGTCAAGCTGGAAACTTGGTGTAAAGGTCCGTACAGATGTCTGTTTCCATGTAGGCTATCTTCCTGTTGTTTGATTCTCTTGATTCACTTATTATTTTTCTCATTTGTAGACTGCTATCCCCACCCAGAGACAGAATGGTAATAGTGGCTGAGCATAGCAGCTTGAGAAGGAAGCTGCTGAGAAGCTCCTAGAGAAGGAAATGGCAACCCACTCCAGTATTCTTGCCTAGAGAATTCCATGGACAAAGGAGCATGGCAGGCTACAGTCCATGGGGTCACAGAGTCAAACACATCCGAGCGACTATCACTCACTCACAGCAGCTTGAAATCTGTGTATATAAGCATATTAAAGACTCCAAGAAGTCTTGCAATAAACAAAAATAGGTTGAATTTATTTAAGGACTTTTTTTTTTTAAAGTCAATTTTATGGAACACGTAATCTCAAGGGACATGAATATTATATAAAATACTTTCTAGGAAAATCTCAGTTTAGAAGGTGGCTGTAATAGAGGAGGCTTGTTTGTTGTCTTTAAGAAACCCCACGTCTAAATTAGAGAGTATAGTGACTTAGATTATTAACACGAATAAACATTAAAAGTCTTTGTAAGCAGACTAGGCTAACTTTATACTTTTTATTAGTTGAATTTTGGTGGGGGGAGTGGCAGTGGGGGGGAGAGGCACAGAACAAGAGCAAGTTTAAAATAAAATATCAAGACTTTGCTTACAAACCAACTTTCAAAGAAAGTTGTAGGAATAGTAAACATCTAACTTTATGTATTTGTACTACATAAAGAAGAGTAATGTTCCAATTGGATTTGAGGCACTACAGCAACCTCATCTTTCAAAGAAAGATCCATGTATCTTCACTAATCCATCTAGTTTAGGCCAGGAGCTGTGATTAATATATACACTACCAAAAAATCTTGATTCTCTAAATTTTGGCAGCCAGCCATTTCCCCCACTCCCAGCCCTTATCATTCTGCCTAAAGAAAGCAGTCTGGCTTAGGAGGTATAAACCGTTGAGGGCTGTAGAAATGTCACTGCAATTATTTTATTAATAGCTGCCACTGGGGCAGTTGTTTTGTGTAACTGGGCATTTAACACAGATGCTGTGACTATCACATGGCCAGTTTTTCTCTTCCATGGCCTTTTTATTATCTCTAGCTAATTTGCTCATTATTTCCTTCAGTTTTCCCCACTTTCATTCCTGACCTTTTGCGAAGTGGAACTTTCTGTATGGAAACCCCTTTTCCTCTACAACCTTTCAATTCATAACAGTCTTATGAAAGAGAAGTTATTTTTATCTATAGTTGATCTTTGAGACATGTAAAAGAGGTTATTAGCTAACGAATCACAGCTACCAAGTGGAAGAAGTGGATTTGAGCTCATTCCACAGCCCAAGTTCTGAACTGCAACCCTAGGCCCAGAAGTTGATGGCAGGTCAGGGACATCTGTTCTTCCTGCCTTCCTCTTTCTTTCTTTCCTTTCATCCATTTGCTTAATAAATGTATCTTGATGTTTTTGAAGATGGGGATGTTTTTCTGAGGTCTTAATCTTTAGGAGACTCAGCAACCATTCAGGTAGCCACTAGGCACATGTGAGCAGATGGCAACTGAAATGTGACTAGTTTGAGTTGTGGTGTGTTGTCTCAAGTATACACCAGATTATTGCAGAATTAGTACAAGAACAGCTACAAAAAGAATGTTAGGTATTTCATTGTAATTTAAAAAAATTTTGATTACTTCTTGAAATACTTTTCAGATATACTGAGTTGAATACAGTCTATTATTAAAATTAATATCTTGTCTTCTGTTTTGCTCTTTAAATGTGACTATTGGAAAATTTTAAATTACCTATGTGGCTTGCATTAGTGGTCCACATTATGTTTTGAGGACATAATGAGTCCTTGAGGACAAGACTGGTACAGATGGTTATCCAACTAAGCTTGGGAAACCTAACCCCTGAGTGATGCCTCAAGACTGAGGGAACAGGGGATGCAGACAAAAATTAGAAATAGTTTTTGGTGATGGTGAAAAGCAAACTTGATGGTGCCTTAGGATGACCAGCAGAGAGAGGCTAATATTAGCTGGCATTTATGTACTACTTACCATGAGCAAGTACTTTGTCAAGCACTTTAAATGGATTATCTTTTCTATCCTTGTAACAACTCTGTGAAATAAGTGCTCTCATTGGCTTATTTTATAGATGAGAAACCTCGGGCTTAAAATGGCTAAGGCACAAGATCCTACACTAAACACTAGTAAATACTAGTATACTGTGTAAATGCGCAGTAAATACTAGTTTTCTGTGTAACACCATTAGCATGCAAATTCAAGTACGTGAATGATGGGACTCAGTGTCAAATCTGGGCACGAATCTAGAACGTGTACTTGTAACCCCTCTGCATCACTGCCTCTCAAAAGCAAAATAGAAAACATTACCTGGAATCAATCAGTAACAGGTCCTTGATTCATTCCGTGCCGAGGAAGGACACACGTTCCTCTCCAGCCCTGGCTGCCGTCATCTTTGAGTTAGGGAATGCAGGACAACCATCGATGACGTCAAGTTATCAAGAAACGGTGAAGTTACGCTGAGTTTACTCTCTTTACTAATCCAGGGTTGTCTTAATTAGAAAGGTATTTACCAGAAGTGTGCTTCAGATTGCTTTTAACTGAGAGACGCTGATGTATCTCATAGCAAGTACAAATTTTGTAAATATAAGTATTAGATCTTTTTCCTTAGTATAGCTGTAATACTTTTCAAAAATTGGTAAAGTGTATTTTACAAATCTATTTAATTTTTTAGCCTTTGTTCTTATGTAAGCATATTTTTGTAGTTTTATAGAAATGCCCCTGCAAATATGCATGTTTTTCATCTTTTTTACTATCTTAATAATGAATGTTATATATCTACATGTAATTGACATACTGTGAGCTCCTTTTTTTTGTTGTTGAAAATACATTTATATTTCTTGCTATCTCATAAAGAATATAGTGAGAATCTTCACATTAACAATTTTTTTGAAAGTCTTTATTGAATTTGTTACAATATTGCTTGTTTTATGTATTTTGGGTTTTTGGCCCTGAGGCATGTGGGATCTTAACTCCCTGACCAGGATTCAAACCCCAGCCCCTAGCACTGCAAGGCAAAGTCTTAACCAGTGGACCACCAGGGAAGCCCCACATTAACAGTTTTAAAAAATTACTACTGAATTTGTTTAATGAATTTCTGTGAGTAACAGTACTTGTTCTAATAAACACAATTCTTGAATCATACAAATGTAGTGGAATTTCAAACAGGTCATAAATAAATTCAGAGGTAGCACAACTTATTTTCTGGTAAGTAATGTCTTTTCAGACCTTGCTTTTGCACAGTGTTTGATGACTAGAAAGTGGATCATCCCTGAAAATAACTCTTGCTTTTGTCTGTTTTTTGTTTTTTTAACAATTCCCTTCCTTGTAGTCTGACAAAAGAATTTGATCAACCCGGAGTTCTTACTTTCTAAAACCAAGTAACCTTTCACACTAGATTCACTTTGAGCATAATTGTTCACTAATCTTTATATCATTTAATGCAGAAAAAAGTGTGTTGGGTAGAATTACTTCTGTTATAATTATGATCTGTATATATATATATTAATATAAGTGAAAGTCGCTCAGTCATGTCCAACTCTTTGTGTCTGAGCCACCAGGAAAGCCCAAGAATATTAGAGTGGGTAGCCTATCCCTTCTCCAGTGGATCTTCTCTACCCAGGAATCAAACCAGAGTCTCCTGCATTGCAGGCGGATTCTTTACCAGCTGAGCTACCAGGGAAGCCCTATATTGATATAAATGTAGCATTTAAAAGGGAATTAAAGATATATAAGTAGCTGCTTTATTGATAAAAATAATCATAAACTTGTTACATCATTCTAAGTTAGTTAATTCCTGGTGCTTGTTGGCTTGCCTTATTTTATATAAATGTCTTTGGTAAATGCCTTTGAGTTTCATCTTCTATTTTCTCACAAACATTTTTCAAATATGTTTTCCTATATCAGCTACTCTATACCTTGCCATATTTTCATGACTGTTGTATTAGTTTTTGATATGGTAACAAAAGAGGTTCTAGCATCTCAGTGGCTTATGACAACACGTATTCCCTGTCCATGTGATGTGAGTGCTGCAGTGTGCTGTGGCTCCAGGTGGCTTGACTGGGCCTTGGTACCACTCCACATGTCTTCATATCCGGGACCGAGGCTAAAGGTCAGCCCCCATCTGGGGCATGCTGTTCTCATGACTGAGGGCAGGAATAATGTGAGAGGTGTGCAGTCTCATTTACAGCTGCTGCATGGAGGTGGAAGGGCTTCCCAGGTGGCACTAGTAATAAAGAACTTGCCTGACAGTGCAAGAGATGTAAGAGACCTGAGTTCCATCCCTGGGTTGGGAACATCTCCTGGAGGCGGACATGGCAACCCGCTCCAGTATTCTTGCCTGGGAAATTCCATAGAGGAGCCTGGCAGGCTACAGTCCATGGGACCCTGAAGAGTTGGATATGACTGAGCTCCTGAGCATGGAGGTGGCAAGTAATGCTGTCTGCTCACATCTCATTGGCCAAAGTATATCCCGTGGCCAAGCCGCAGGCCAGTGAGTTGGAGACCAACACTGGCCTGATTCCCAGACAAGTCACAGGGATATGGATGGGATACATTATAGGAAGGGAGCAAAGAGTTGGCATCAATAATCTCATCTTTTATACCATCATTGACTTAACTATTCTTTTATGGTTTGGTATTTGGATTGTTTAAAACGTTAACAGTTATAAATAGCATTGCAGTCAACATTGTTGAACAAATTGTATTTATTTATCTGCAGAGTATTTTCTTAAAATACAGTTTCCGAAATAGGCTATCTGGGTCAGAGGGCATGGATTGCTTGTAGATCTTGTTACATACGGCCAGATTGTTCTTTACAAAGGCTATCAGTTTATAACATCATCATCAATATTTAAGTATGCAGTTTTCATCATTGCTTATCACTTAATTTTTGTAATTATCAAGGATGGTATTTTAAAACAAAATGTTTAGAACAAATTGTGTTTTCTTTTCTATTAAATTGAATAAAATCAGGGCCACTTATAATTTCCTTTCCCAGTTTCTGAAGGTCATTGTAAGTACATACTCATTTGTGTCTTCTGTTTTTCTCAATACGCTGTTTCTTAAATACACCTTTATTCTTGCAGTAAAACAAAATGGTGAAAAAAGTAGAAAGAAAGCATATATTTGATTTGAGGTTTTATAACTTTTATCCAAAGCAAATCAGTAATTATTACTGTGGAACTAGGTAAATGCCTGAACCTACTCAAATTGCCGACTTTTGCTGCATATTTCAGTCTTAGGAGAGGAGATTTGTTTATTGTTCTATTGCCTAACATTGGATGGCTTTAATTCCACGGCATTCAGATTCCCCATGGCCGTATGGTTTCTATAGCAGAGAATACCAATTGAAACTTAAGAACCAGTCTTTCCTACAGTTTCCCCCCTCAAACTGTAAACTAAAACTCTTTATTACCAACTGCATCCTCTCTCTTGGCTTACTTTACAAGTGTCATGTTGCCTGCTGCTGTGCTTGTCTTTGGTTTCTGCTTAGAAATAGTAGTATCTAGACATGCCCATCAATGTCCTTGGGTATGCTTCCTCATGTAAGGATCTGAGATCTCACAGCCAAGGAAACAAGAGTTGCCAGACAGATAAGAGAACTCCTTAGGCCACTCAATCCAGAGTGCATAGGCAGAATAAACAGGTGTGTGTGTGTGTGTGTGTGTGTGTGTGTGTGTGTGTGTGTTCGTTCATGTTTGGATGGGAGATGGTGTGCTGGAATTTGGGGGTGATAGGTTTGATTTTGCAACTACCATTGGAGTGCAAATGCCTCCCACCTCATTTAGCAGAGGAATGTTAAAAATCCTCAGAACTGAGAAATTCATTTTCAAGAGACGGCCTGGTCAAGCTCACAAGAAATATTACAACTCAGTGGGAAACAAGTGTATGCATGAGCCAGACATCAGTGTGTGAACCAGTTTATTTGAACAGTTACAATAGGTGCTGATTGCAGAATGTTAAAAGTGTGAGTATTTATAGAGTATTACTATTGTGAATAGTAAGACTCAGATTAGTGTTGAAGAAATATTAATTTCAGTAGATTTGCCATGAAAGTCTTTGGGGTTTTGTTCCTGAGATGGTTTCCTATTTCAACTTAAGTTCATTTTGTATAGGTCTTCTTGAAATTTGGTGCAAATTTCTTTGGAAGATGAGGACCCTTGGTTTATGAAGTTTTGATTTGGTAATTAAATCTTTTGGGAAAATTGGATTCTAAGGCTCAAAGTAAGGAGAATGAGGATTTTTATGTTAATATAGTGAAAACCAAGTAATCACAGAAGAGGAGCTTTTAAAAATCAGTGTTGTGAAATAGGATACTTGTTTTATATTGAGTGGTAATATATCTACATTGAATTTATAAGCAGAAGGTTATTGCTGAACTTTTCTCAAAGGTTGTCATGCTCATTGTAAATGTTTTCTTAAGCTGCTAATAATTTTAAAGACAAAAGAAGTGCTTATCCTTGCAGTGTGTTCCTCTGTTCCGATTTCTGTATTTCAGAGTTGAGGCTGAGGGTGTAAAGGTGAATATGAAAGTGTTAGTCCCTCAGTCGTGTCCGACTCTTTGCGACCCCATGGACTGTAGTCTGCCATGCTACTCTGGGGATTCTCCAGGCAAGAATATAGGAGTGGGTAGCCATTCCCTTTTGCGGGGGATCTTCCCAGGGATCGAACCCAGGTCTCCTGCCTTGCAGGCAGATCCTTTATGGTCTGAGCCACCAGGAAAGCCCAAGGGTGTACAATATATGTAAAAGTTGTATTTACATATTTTTTAAGGGTGTAAAATATATGTAAATATAGCTTTTAGGTCTGGGATTGATGGTCCCACTTATGGGACTCTGTACAGTGTTGCCCCAAATTAGTTAGTGTTACCCTGTTCACTCCTCAGAACTTCTTCTTTTCTCTTCCATTTTCCTTCCTTCTTAGTCGTGTGTTGGCCTAAAAGTGGAATCCACTTATATAGTGCTGTGCTCTGACTGTGTTCCCCTAAGATTCATATGCTGAAATCCTAACCCCCAGAGGTGATGCTTTTAGGAGTGAACTTTAAAATGCTTAGGTTGTGAGGGTAGAGCCCTTATTAAAGAGATTAGCGCCCTTATTAAAGAAACTCCACAGAGTTCCCTAGCCTCTTCTGCCCTGTAAGGATTCAGTGAGAAGTCTGCAGCTTGGAAGAGGGCCCTCACCCAATCGTGATGACACCCTAATCTCAGAATTCCATTCACCAGAACTGTGAGCAGTAAATTTCTGTTGTTTGTAAACCACCCAGTCTGTGGTATTTTGTTCTAATAGCCCAAAAGAACTTGGTCTCATGGCTTAACCCGATGGGTGATCGTCAGGTGCAATGCTGTGGTTGTTTACCTAGGAAGACCTGTGACTACCAGACAGTTTTAATACACCTGCATCCAACTGACTGTGTCTTTCACCAGCGTTGAGTGTTCAGTGCTTTTTAGACATAACACAGACTTGGGGTTCTTCTCTCCCATTGTTGGTCATGTAGTACTTAGTACCTATTTGTTGATATCCACAAGTTGCCTGAAGCAGTTCCTAAGGAGGGCAGTGGCAAAAACCATGGTAATTTCCCTCCTGTCTTCTTGCTCCAGGCTCCCCACAGAAACATAGGCAACACACTCTGTTGCACTGGCATGCTCAGTTGTCAAATTCAAGTGCGTTCTGGGTGGTGGCTACCTTGTGAGTGACCTGTCATCTTCCCCTTGCTGCTTTGAGGACCTTGGTCTCACAAGCACGGACTTTGGTTGTGATCAGGTATACTCGACTTACAGCTTAGAATCCACCATCCATGACTGCTATGCTTGTGGGCATCACACTGAAGTCCCATTTTAAAAAACAACCATACTTCAATTCTTTTTCTTTTATATTTGGCCATGCTGAGGGGCTTGGGAGATCTTAGTTCCCTGACCATTCATCTTTATGTGTATTTTATTGATTTTTTAAATGTTGTTTATAGATTTTTTTTGGTGGGGGAAGCAGTGAAGAGAAAAAAAAATGTAAAAAAAAAAAGAAATCCAGACAGCATTTGTCTGAAAGACTTTAGGATCTGTTTAACTGTATTTCCCAACTACTTTTTTTTACTATGAAATCAGGTCCATTTTTAAACTACTTGAGTATTCAGACTCTTGGATGTACCTGCTAGAAGGAAATATTGTTATGCCAATAGGAGTTTTTAGTTGATGAAAGGAAATGCTAAAAAAGAAGAATTAAAAGTATAATTACAGTAATGTTTAAGGGTCATTCTGAACAGGTAGCAGAAGAATCAGTGCATGTAACAGACTCTGCTTTTTTTTTTTATCGATAGCAGAATGATCTATTTCTCTTCATTATACATTTTTGAGTCCTAAACGGATTTGCCAAAACCCGTTAGTCCTTTTGAGTTGAGAGTGAGCAGAGTTCCTTTGAAAGTTTAGCTTCTCAGTATAATTTCTCAATTGGCATTGGTCGTTTCTGGTTGAACTCAAAATCAAGTTACTTAACCAGCTAAGTCAAAGACCAGACCTGATATGTAGACAGCCTCTATTGGCATTTGGACAGAAATTTCCAGATATCCTGGGACATGTGATCCGAGTCTTATGTCTTGATCAGGGTTTTCCCCCATGAAGGCATGAGGGCTTTCCTACTGCCCTCTTGGATAATCTATACCGTCTTTTTTTTTTTTTTTTCCTTTCCTGGCTTGTATCTCTGGCTCTTTAATTCTTCATTACTTTCTTCTGATTTTCTGATTCTACCCTCCTGTTCTATCCCTTCTTTTATCTATCATTTCTTCGACACATCCCAGGTTTAATATAAAAAAACAAGCAAACAAGAACCTCTAGACTTTCAAATATCTTGCCAGTCAAAATGCCCAGTCTTCTCTGCTGTGTCTGGGCCAGTCAAGACTGGGTTAAGACCTTGAATATCTTTGTTCCTGGGAGCTGTGCTCAAAGAATTGCTTTTCTACTCAAGTTAGTTCTGTGTCTCTCAAATGATATGTATCTTTCTAGTGTCTGGGTGGAGAAGGCAATGGCACCCCACTCCAGGACTCTTGCCTGGAAAATCCCATGGACAGAGGAGCCTGGTAGGCTGTAGTCCACGGGGTCACTAAGAGTCAGACACGACTGAGTGACTTCACTTTCACTTTTCACTTTCATGCATTGGAGAAGGAAATGGCAACCCACTCCAGTGTTCTTGCCTGGAGAATCCCAGGGACAGGGGAGCCTGGTGGGCTGCTGTCTATGGGGTTGCACAGAGTCGGACATGACTGAAACGACCTAGCAGCAGCAGCAGTGTCTGGGTACCTACTGTGAGTTGTTACTAAACAGACTCTCAGGGTAGTCTCCTCATTGTGCCTATTTTACTGCTGACTGAATACATTAAAATGATATTTTCTCATAGGTCACTGTTTAACCTAGAAAACCGAATAATGACTTCATTGCATGATATTTGAGCTGCTGTCGGTATGCACACACTCAGCTTGATTTTAATCACTTTGATCACACATATGTCTAAAAAAGCTACTACCCCTTAAAAAAGCAGCACTATTATGCAGTGACTAGCTTGTTACGTGAGAGTCCCTTAGGTCGTGTAAGAGGAAACTGCGCTGGGCAGATGTGTAACGGGCTAAGTCCAGTTTGAATTTTTGCAGACTCTCCACTCATCCTCCATCATCACCCGTGTGGTCTAGTCGAAAGTGCTCTCCTGTGCAATTTAAGAAACCTGAGTCCTACTTCTGCCACTAATTAGCTATTTTGGTTTTAGGCAAGTTTCTTAGCCACTCATGACTCAGTTTCTTTGTCTTCATCATGAGTTTGTTGATCTAGTAGAGCATGATTTCTCAGGTTCCTGGCTTCACACTTCTCTGAAAATTCAATAGTTCTGGAAAACTTTTTGTTTTAACTCTATGGTTGACTTTGTGGTCAGAGCAAAGGAAACCCCTGCTGTTACTCTTCTCAGAAGAAAGTACTAGTTGCCTGGTTTATTTTTGTCCAGGAGAAGATTCAACTAGCATGTTTAAGTGTTAAACTTTTTGCAGTGATGGTTTTTTATTTGAATGAATGTTAAAATGTTAATAAAATGTTAAAATGTTAATAAAAATTGTTAATTTTATTTGAAAGAATCTGTGGCATTTACCTTTGATCCTTCCCATAAAAAATGGGGTTATCCTGTATGCTATATATGAACTTATCCCATTTATTTAGATTGATACTAATTTTGTTTGAATATATTTTCAGAGTTTCACCCTGATCATTGAGGTGATTTTAGATAGCATTAGGTATTTTCCTGTCAAAGCTTGGAAATCAGGGAGGTAAAAGGATGAGTAGAATTTAGCAGAAGTGTCTTTGTATTGTGGAAAAGGATTCCAAATCTCGGAGATTAGTGCTGACTGTTGTTACCATGTAGGTCTTAGAGTGTTTGTGGGTTGCTGTGTGTTACATATGTGCCTGTTTGGTATCTCCTGAGCTGTGATGCTTTTGAACTGTGGTGTTGGAGAAGATTCTTGAGAGTCCCTTGGACTGCAAGGAGATCCAGCCAGTCCATCCTAAAGGAGATCAGTCCTGGGTGTTCATTGGAAGGACTGATGCTGAAGCTGAAACTCCAATACTTTGGCCACCTCATGCGAAGAGTTGACTCATTGGAAAAGACTCTGATGCTGGGAGGGATTGGGGGCAGGAGGAGAAGGGGAGGACAGAGGATGAGATGGCTGGATGGCATCACTGACTCAATGGACGTGAGTCTGGGTGAACTCCGGGAGTTGGTGATGGACAGGGAGGCCTGGCATCCTGTGATTCATGGGGTTGCAAAGAGTCGGACACGACTGAGCGACTGAAGTGAACTGAGCTGTGAGTTGTCTGCTTTTGGGAGTTGCAACATCGTCTCCTAGGGTTTTAGGTTTCCTGATGCCCTCCAGGGTAGATTTCTTTATAGCATACGCTTATTACATTGATTTGTTTTCAGAATTTCATCACTTATTTTGACATACTTTGAGACATTCAGGGTGTTTCAAATTCCAGGCTGGAAATCTAGTCTAGAAAGCAGTAGGTGGTAGATAAGAGAGACAAGAGAAGATTGGGAGGTGGGTCAGCGATTTCCAAACAGAGAGTCGAAGCTGATGTATAGAAGTTGCTGGGTAAGAGTAGTCTGAAAAAATAGATTTCATAGTATATATGTGATCTTTTCTCCCTGTTTTGTTTTCAGTCCTTTCATATTTTTAAAAGCACACCGTGTGTTGCTTACTTTCCACTTTAAGTGATTGGATTTTAATGTAATCAGAGTATTTTTTTTTTCATTGCACACACACACACACACACACAGAGTTTTGTTTATTGATGCAAATTGCAATTCTTTCACTTGTACTGCTTTGAAACATGCATTCTGTTTCAACTTCTAAGCCCATTTTATCAAGAATTGATTCCAAAAGTTTGTGTGTAAATCAATTAGCCCAGAACCAGGAATTGATTTTCATATAGAAAGATGTGAAAATTGATCCTAAGTTCTCAGCTACCTGGAGAAAAAGTCTGTTGTGCACTGTAGAAGCAGCTCATCTTTTAAAGACTATTTTAGAGCAAAAAGTGACTCCTTTGTCTTTGCCCAGTAACAGGAGTCAGCAGGCTCCGGGCAGCTGCTACAGGAGGAAGCACTCTGGACTTCACAGGGGTGGTCGGTGCTCTTTGGGGGCAGCTGCCTGGGGATTGCTGCTGGACCCCTAGGCTCCCTTACCTCTGGGCACCTTCATAGAAACTGCCTTCAGAGCCCCCAGCTGTCAAATCCATGAAGCCAGTTAAAGTTATTACTCTGGGTTCATTCCTCCTTAGGAAAGACTACCCATAAGGGATGCACAAGGAAAATGGGAAGATAGCAGAAGAGATGTGCTTTGATGAGAGATTATGTTGACCTTTGCATACAAGGTCCAAGGTCACTGCCCTCTGTAAAGATGGGTCATGCCTGTCCCTATAGATCCTACACTGTGAAAAAATCAGGATCATTCAAGAATTAACAACATGTTAGTCTCCTATATGCTTATATGCCTCAGGAGTACGATGGAGTCAAGTCAGAATAGTTTTCATTATTTTGGCAATTAACTCCTGACCACCATTGTAATAAAAAAAATCTTGTGCTGGTATTTCTCTGCTTCTTAACTGGTCTAGATGGATGTGAGAGTTGGACTGTAAAGAAAGCTGAGTGCAGAAGAATTGATGCTTTTAAACTGTGGTGTTGGAGAAGACTCTTGAGAGTCCCTTGGACTGCAAGGAGATCCAACCAGTCCATCCTAAAGGAGATCAGTCCTGGGTGTTCATTGGAAGGACTGATGTTGAAGGTGAAACTCCAATACTTTGGCCTGATGTGACGAGCTGACTCATTTGAAAAGACCCTGATGCTGGGAAAGATTGAGGGCAGGAGGAGAAGGGGATGACAGAGGATGAGATGGTTGGATGGAATCACTAATTCAATGGACATGAGTTTGGGTAAACTCTGTGAGTTGGTGTTGGACAGGGAGGCCTGGCATGCTGGGGTTCATGGGGTCGCAAAGAGTCGGACACGAGTGAGCGAATGAACTGAACTAACTGGTCTAGTGGTGGCTGCTTTTTCCTTTTGTCTTATCTTGCCAGTATTTTAAATGTAATTGATATCATTGACAATTATTAAGTATTAAGCATAAAGTTGCACGTTAAATCATTAAAAACGCCATGGCATTTATTTTCACAACTGGTGATCTTTTGTTTACAAGTGCAGTTTTTTTTTTTTTTTTACAGTGTTCTTGCTATTTTTTTCTTCTGGTGGTCTTCATTTATACTTTCCAGTGTCCTTTATTTAAAATAGCCTGAAGTCTGCTAACTGCACTTCTAGGCAACCTCTTCCACTTAGCACCATTTGGTTTAGACTCATGGAATGTTAGCTATTTTTTATGCTGGTTTGAGCCAAATGGCTTAAAGCTCAACATTCAGAAAATGAAGATCATGGCATCCAGTCCCATCACTTCATGGGAAATAGATGGGGAAACAGTGTCAGACTTTATTTTTCTGGGCTCCAAAATCACTGCAGCCATGAAATTAAAAGACGCTTACTCCTTGGAAGGAAAGTTATGACCAACCTAGATAGCATATTCAAAAGCAGAAACATTACTTTGCCAACAAAGGTTTGTCTAGTCAAGGCTATGGTTTTTCCTGTGGTCATGTATGGATGTGAGAGTTGGACTGTGAAGAAGGCTGAGCACAGAAGAATTGATGCTTTTGAACTGTGGTGTTGGAGAAGACTCTTGAGAGTCCCTTGGACTGCAAGGAGATCCAACCAGTCCATTCTGAAGGAGATCAGCCCTGGGATTTCTTTGGAAGGAATGATGCTAAAGCTGAAACTCCAGTACTTTGGCCACCTCATGTTAAGAGTTGACTCGCTGGAAAAGACTCTGATGCTGGGAGGGATTGGGGGCAGGAGGAGAAGGGGATGACAGAGGATGAGATGGCTGGATGGCATCACTGACTCAATGGACATGAGTCTGAGTGAACTTCGTGAGTTGGTGATGGCCAGGGAGGCCTGGCGTGCTGCGATTCATGGGGTCACAAAGAGTCGGACACGACTGAGCGACTGATCTGATCTGATCTGAGCCAAATGTAATTAGGAAAGCAAGTTTGTTTCAGAATCTGATATAAAGCATGCAGCACGTGCATTCTTGCTTACATTCTACTGATTTGGGATGCTTCTATCCTGCTTGTTCCCCTTCTGATCATAGAGAATCGAGTCTCTGGAATTAGCTGACTCTTTTGCAAGTTATCCTTTTTGAAAAGGAGGCTGGGTGGGGCAGTGCTAAAGAATCTGCCTGCAGTGAAGGAAACATGAGAGATGTGGGTTCGATCCCTGGGTTGGGAAGATCCCCTGGAGGAGGAAGGGCAACCCACTCCAGTATTCTTGCCTAGGAAGTTCCATGGACAGAGGAGCCTGGCAGCCTACAGTCCATGGGGTTGTAAAGAGTTGGACACAACTGAGCATGCACACTGGCTATTTAAAGCTTGCCTTGGCAGAGATTGTTATCACAGACTCTGCAACCCAGTTGGCAATCGTGTATTTAATTGCAGCTACTTCTGAACATTTCAGTTGCTATAATACTGATATGAAATCATTCATACTTGTGAAAAAATGATTTAAGAAGTTTCTGATTTATGTTTTCTTGTAAATTAAATGTGAACGAAATGAAAATATCGTGAAACATGGTGGTTTTAGGTGCCTTTGACAAACAACTTGGGAAACATAATTAGGGGATCAATATTGCCCATATTCCTAACTGTTTATGTTACCTCTTTGCATACATTTTTATTGAACTCCTTTAGTTCTTTTTTGTTTGTATTTATTTATGCTGTCCTCAATTTAGAACTTGTATATGCTTTTCTTACTTGACAATTTAAATTGTGTTAGTTGTTTTGTAGGAATTTCTTTCGTAAAACCTGGGCCAGAATAGGTGGCTAAGAAGTCCTTTTTGCTACTAACTAAGGGATTATCAAATACTTTATGAAAGGAATATACATATGTATGCATTTATATGAGAGGTCTTTTTATTTACTCTGTTAACATGTCGTATGTGTCATGGACCTTGTACTAATTCATGCCTTTTCACCAAAACTTGAAACAAACATGCATTTATCTCTCTCTTTTTCTTTAAACTGCCACTTGCAAAGATAAATTTTATTCTCTACTTAGGAAAACAAATGACTCTCTTTCCCTAAAATTCCTTCTGTGAAATGGAATGTGGACCCAGCAGCCACTGTGAATCTGTTTTATTTTTCCCTTGTGTTACATAAAGCAAGGAAGGCATTTTAGCCCCTTTAAGGAGACACTGGCCTGGGGTAAATAACAATTTAGTCTAGGTGGGTAGAAAAGAATGCTTATGACATTCTTTTCATCGGCTCCATGTGTAACCTCCAAGCAGGAGGTCAGGCAGTAAAACATTTGAGTGAACTGGTGAAATGTTTTGTATTTATTTACAAGGCTCTTAATCACAAGACTGATCCCAATAAACTCAACAAGTCAAAGTGATGGAGGAAAGTATATGAGGCATGCAGAACAGTAAAAGTGGGGAGGGGATGGGGGTCTTTAGACACTACATTTAGCCTGCCCTTCTGTTCCCACTGTGGAATGATGGCCCTCAGAGTCTCTGGGGCAGCGGTCATGGGTGGATTTGGTGAAGAATGCACTTATACCCATTCTGTCCCCACCTGCTGCTGAGCTACTTGACAGTTTGCTATTAAGGTTCCAGACATCTTGAAATATTTGAATTCTCTTTTGCTAAAAATCCTCAATTTTTTTTTTTTTTTAAGCTTCTCTGCCCCAAGTCTGTCTGTCTTTGTTCCTAGGGCATTCTGCGTTTTCTGTGGCTCTGGGGTTGATGACTTGAGTTCATTGCTTATTACAGCCTGATTTAAAGCAAAAGCATTCAAATACCTTCTTTTGGGAAAAAATGCATTTATTTTTGGCTGTGCTGGGTCTGCCTTGCTGCACTCAGGCTTTTTCTAGCTGCAGCTCGGGGGTGTCTCCCTCGTTGCAGCGTGCGGGCTTCTCGTTGCGGTGGCTTCCCTTGTCGCAGAGCGCAGGCTCTGGAGCTCGAACTCAGCAGTGGTGGTGCATGGGCTTAGTTGCCCCGCGGCACGTGGAATCTTCCTAGAGTAGGACCTGAAGCTGTATTCATTGCATTGTTCATTGCACTCGACCACCAGGGAAGTCCCCAGATCCCTTCTAAGTTCTGTCATTTAATGTTATTGTATTTTTTAAAAATTGTTTGATGTACTTGTAGATTATTCAGAAAAGGGAAGTGGACAGTGCCACTAGGTAAGCAGACCCTAACATTTTCTACCCAGAAGGCCGATCACATCGTGAGCTCTGGGGTCCTAGACGCTTCCTCCTGGTCTTTCTTGTGGCCTGTTCACATTTTGTCATGGCAGCGCCGCCAAAGGATGGGCAAGACTGTAATCCATACCTGACAGCTCTGCTTTCTCGTATCTCAAAAGATATCATGAGGCGGGAGGGTTCAACTCTTTTTGAATATTAATAATCCAAATTAATGTGAAAGAACCTTCATTTTATATGCTACTGGAAAAACAGTTAAGACACATTTCTCTCACCTAGCAGAAGTCTAGGTAGGATAGATATACTGAGTAAATTAGAACAACTTAGTGTTAGCCTTTTAGACAAGAGTGCTTTGGTATCTGGAATAAGATTTTGCCAGTTTTTGGACATTTTTCTTTTCAAACTGACTCTGGAATATATTAATGAATATTTGGCAGTTACCGGAAACGTTGAGGACTGCCTGTGTTGTGGGTATGGTACAGGGACTGTGAAAATGAGAAAGGTGCTCCTAGCTGGAGTGGGGATGGAGGATAGACCAGAATCAGCTCATTTTACTAGAATGGTAAGAACCTGGTACGGGAATGCAATTGATGCTGCTCTCGGAACACGCTTCCCACTTGCTTCTTCAGAGATTTTTTTTAAAAATTTATTTTTAATTGGATGATAATTGCTTTACAATGTTGTGTTGGTTTCTGATATACATCCACATGAATCAGTCATAGGTACACACGTCCCCTTCCTCATGAACCTCCCTCCCACCTCCCACCCCATCCCACCCCTCTAGGTTGTGATTTCTTTTTTTTTTTTCATTTAGCGGGGGAGTGGTTTTCAGCAACCATTTCTGGAATATGAAATAGAATATAGGCCAGGCATTCTTAGGACATTTTCATCAGGTTACCATTTGTTTTATTTTGTTGTTTGTAGTTTAGCTTTTTCATTTTTCCTCTTAGGTTTAGTATAGTTGGTTCTAACTTAAAATAGAATGCAAAGTGTTGTCTTTAGAGGTAGAGCAGGTAACAGACAACTCTATCATTTCCTTATATTTTTTCCCCACTTGGATCCAGCTTATCCTTGTGTCCAGTGGGATTTTAGTTGATTTAGATGCTGTCTGTTGAGCCAGGAACTCAAGAGAAACCATAGGAATCTATTTTTGAAGCTTTGTCCTCTCTGTATGAATAAATTACTTATCATTATCTACTGCTTTTTATTCTTTGTGAAAGGAATGAAAAGAGACCTGGAGGCAGGGAGAGAAAAGAAGAAAAGCAAAGAGACTTATAATATATGCAAAACTTATAATAAAATCCTCTAACGAAGGAACTTAAAATTCATCATCTATAATAATGGATAATGGAGAAGAGTAGTGTTCTACACAAAAGAACTTATATTTGGAACAGGTCATGTAATACAACATTTACTTCATTTAATGAACAAAGGGCTTCCCTGGTGGCTCAGACGGTAAAGAATGCACCTGCAGTGTGGGAGACCTGCGTTCCATCCCTGAGTTGGGAAGAATACTGGAGTGGGCATGGCAACCCACTCTAGTATTCTTGCCTGGAGAATTCCATGGACAGAGGAGCTTGGCAGGCTGCAGTCCACGGGGCTGCAAGGAGTCAGTCGTGACTGAGTGACTAAGCACAGCACATGAACAAAGAAATGAAATAAAATATTGTTGTTCTGGGAAATAATTTACCAGCTTCTAAAGGAGATTGTCCTGAATCTGGCTGGGACATCTTTTATTAGTCCTGGCGAATAGAGATTACTGTCTTGGATATGCTGGAGTCATCTTCTCATTGGGTCAGAATCTCTCTTAACATTTCTACATGATGTGGTGCTTCTCTACTCTCGCCCAAGTGATAATTTCATCCTTGGGAAAAGAAGCCCATCGTGGCTGGGTTTTCAGGTCCCTCCTGTGATGAACACGTATTGTTTGCTGTGTGCTAGGTGAAGTCACTGTGATAGATGAGGGATTGTGAGAGGAAAACAAAGCATAATTCCTTTTTTAGAGACTTTTATTATAAGTTTTAGATGTTTTAAGCCTCTTTTCTTCCCTCCTCTCCTTGCCTTCAGTTTTTGTTTTCTTTTCATTTGTTTTTATTGTTTTAAAATATTCATTTATTTATGGCTGCACAGGGTCTTCCTTGCTACACTGGGGCTTTTTCTACACTTGCTGAGTGGGGGCTAGTTGCAGTGTGGTGGCTTCTTATTGAAGTGGCTTCTCTTGCTGCAGAGCGTAGGCTCTAGGGCTCTCGGGCTTCAATAGTTGTGGTGCATACGATCAGTTGCCCCTCGGCGTGAAGAATCTTCCCGGGTCCCAGAGATTAAACCCATGTCCCCTGCGTTGGCAGGTAGATTCTTAACCACTGGACCGCTAGGGAAGTCCTATTTGTGCTTGTTTTGTTTCCCTTTCCATTTTATCTGAGAAGAAAGATGTGTTTCCCCTTGCTGGTGTGTTCTTGCATCTTTTCCTTTATGGCTCCTGGTTAGTGCTATCATAAGATTTTCAGATGTGTGTGTGGTTAAGTGACATTTCTTTCCTGAACTGTTTTCTCCATTTTTCTGAGAAAGGCTGGTAACCTGACCTAGCAGCAGCATTTCTCAAGCATCTTCAGATTCAATGTTTGGGCTGACTTTTGTCTTAACTAGTCTTAATCTTCATGGCTGGTGTTCCATTGAGATATAGTTGAGGAAGACGTCTCCTTCTCCATTTAGGTTCCTTAAGATCTGGTGCAATAATGAGTTTAGGAAGGCACTGCTAAACTCAGGCATGCAATAATGTTGTAATGCATGCATAAAGTTTGCTTTGGGGAAAAACTTTTACAGTGCACCTACCATGCTTTGACAGAAACAAGTAGAAAGAAGAAGATACACAGGATTGATGATTGCTTAATAAATGCCATGAATAAGATGTGACGCTTAGAGGCAGAACCAATTGAATTTGCCTGGATGACATACATGAGACAATCTTAGCAGAAGAAAGAGGTGCGTCGGGAGGAATGAGTAGGATGTATTTGTTGGGAAGAGAAGAAAGAATGTCTCCAGGAAGAGAGAAAACAGGAGCTGAAAGACTGGTAGAGTGTGGATGCCTTCAATGCAGGGCATATTCAGAAAGTCAGGAGTCCAGAATGTGTTTTTCTTAGGGTAGGTAGGGTGAGGTGGGGTGGGAAATGGAAATTGCTTTCAGACTGGGTTGTGATGGTAACCCAAGAATTGCGTATGACTTTTCTCTTTGGAAAGATAAGAATTTTACTGGATGGGCCCCTTAGGACTTGCCAGTGTCACTGACTTTTTTTTTTTTCTTGTTTCCAAGTCAATCCTTTGTTTTCAAACATAAATTGCCTATCTATTTCCATTTGATTCTGTCCCCAGAGAAAATACGTATTTACAGTCCTTGTAGCAATGTGGATTGCCTGGGTAAGCCTTTAGGAGTAGGTAACGTCAAACATACTTTACCAAAGCACATTTTGTATTTGTCTTGCTCTGGTGATAATCTGGCAAGAATGATGGCCAGCAGGAAAGTCAGCATATCTAAATAAACCATCTGTTTTACAGGAATGCTGGGGTTCTGGCAAAGGTCATATCTGCCTGGCATACATTTTATAGTGATGACTCTTTTGAACTTGTTTGGGTGGCGACAGAAGTGTACATCACTGGTCACGGTTGTCCTTGCAAAGGGTAGTCTGAAGCGCTGTGAATTACTTTTCTGTTGGTGTGCATCCCTCAGCCTTTTACACTGTGAGCCTGAAAAACCAAAGAAAAAGCATCATATGGAAATTATTTCTACCATTTCAGTACGGTGGTGTCAGAAGTGGGTGGTAGCGAAGGGTGAAGAAACTGGAGGGACAAATTACGTGTTCTCTCTTTTTATTTGGCTGCACCAGATTGTGGTCATGGCCCTTGGGCTCTTCAGTCTTTGTTGCGGCATGTGGGATCTAGTTGTCCAAGCAGGGATCCAGCCTGGGCCCCGGCACTGAGCGTGCGAAGTGCTAGTCACTGGACCACCAGGGACGTCCCTCTGTGTTCTTATTTTGTGACTGGGTTTGTTAGCTGTGCATGTGCCAGTGTGTGTGTGGCTCAGTTGCTCAACCGTGTCTGACTCTCTGAGACCCCATGGACTGTAGCCCAACAGGCTCCTCTATCCATGGGATTTCCCAGCTGGGAATACTGGAGTGGGTTGCCATTTCCTACGAAGGGGATCTTCCCAACCCAGGGATTGAACCTGCGTCTCTTGTGTCTTCTGCACTGGCAGGTGGATTCTTTACACTGCGCCATCTGAGAAGCCCGAGTGTGCCAAGATAGGGGGATTTTCCTTGAGAACGTGGGCACAGGGTGAGCCCAGCTCCTCTGAGATGAGGTGGAGATGTACTTCTTGCTTTTGTGGTTTGATAGGAGGGGTTCAGGAAAATTACACCCAGATACTGGGAGTTTCTTTAAGAAGTTGGCTACCACCCTCTTTATCAGATATAGGACAAGGCCTAGTGAGAGTATCAGCCCAATTGCAGTTTGGCCAGAAAAGCCATATTCGCCAAATGTTACCGTTCCAAGGGCGGTGATATAGCAAGACATTTCCGGAGAGAGGGAAGGAAAGAGGAAATGCCCTGTTACGGGATTAAAAATGGAGAGAGTATGCTGAAGGCAGTTTCTAAAAACTCAAATAGTGTATACGTTTTTTATTGTCTTTTAATCCCTGAGGTAAGGCTTTTTCTGCTTATGGAGGGATCTTTCTGCACTCTTGAAGAGCTGATTGTTGAGAAGGCATTGAAGAGATGCCATTCCCTGGGCATGTTGTCATTTTGATGAGGTGGAAGATGTGTTGGGAGGAAAGGATTCTTTTCTTGCTAATTCTGCCTCTCCATGGTGGAGAGAGAGCTATGGTTGACTGGAGGGGAGACACTGCCAGGACTAAACAGAGTTAAGAGGGCTCCTGCTCAGTATGTGACTTACTGTAACGCCTCTAGGGCCTTCTCTGGTCCTCAGGCTGAGCTTGGGATGCTGTCATGTGAGACCCTGAGGGTGCACAGCTTGTCTCTTTTGGAGTCTTGAATGTGTGGCCTTGTGTGCAGTACAGCAGTTGGTGAGCGGATGTGGTGGGGTGGTGACTGATGGGTCAAATGATGGAGGAGTAGACATACTTTGGTATTTGATCATACTCCGGGCTTTGCTCACCTGGGGGGCTCGTTAGAACTAGTTTCCTGCTGGGAGTTCCCTGGTGGCCTGGCGCTTAGGGTTCCAGGCTTTCACTGCCATGGCCTGGGCTCAATCCCCAGTCAGGGAACTGAGACTCTGAAAATCATGCTTATCAGCCAGGAAAAAAAAAGAAAAAAAGAAAACCAAAAAAGTAGGTTCCTGCAAGGGACCCTGGACATGGGGAATCACACTCTTTAGTGGAGCCTTGGAATCTGCATAACAGATTCCTTAGGTGGCTTTTCACTTGGGAAATTGTTGGTTCATAGTTGCCTATCTGCAACAGCTCTAAGTTCATTTTGTAGCTTGGAAAAGTCTTTCCCCCAATTATCCAGCTGTGGGGAAGGGGTGTGAGTGGCCCAGAGTGGTTCTGATATATCAATAGGACTCGTATGTGCCACGCATTCTAAATCAGGGTCACCTCATGATATTTTGCAGAGAGCTTGGGCGTCTGTTTCAGGCACTGGGTTTATTGCCCTTTAAAATGTGGTATTTTCCCCTGTTTAAGAACAATTTAAGACTGTTAATTTGCTCCCTGGGGTTATAGGTTGATATGCTTGCTGTTCTGGCATTTGTAGCCTGGGCTTGGCCAGATGGTAAAAGACCACCTGATTTTCCTAAGTCAACTCTCAGAATTATCCTCCTGAATATTCATTGGAAGAACTGATGCTGAAGCGCCAATACTTTGGCCACCTGATGCAAAGAACTGACTCATTAGAAAAGACCCTGATGCTGGGAAAGATTGAAGGCAGGAGGAGAAGGGGTCGACAGGGGATGAGATGGTTGGATGGCATCACTGACTCAGTGGACATGAGCTTGAACAGACTCCAGGAGTTGGTGGTGCTGGACAGGGAAGCCTGGCATGCTGCAGTCTTTGCAGGGGTAGCAAAGAGTCCAACATGACTGAGTAACTGAACTGAAAAAATCAAAAAAGGAGAGAAAAGAGAAAAATTGTTGGCCTAGGAGTGGTGCAGGAAGGAGTCTTTCACAACTGGATGGTCCTAGAATTTCCTGCATGTTTTAGTTGTTTTTCTTGCCATAATAAGGATGGTGATGGTGATGAGAGTAATAACAAACACACACACACAATAAAAATAGCAAGTATTTAATGAGGACTTACTCTGTGCCAAGCACTGTGCTAAACGCTTTACATACCTTGTCTCATCTAATTTCTGTGACAATCCTATGAAGTAAATATTTACACTTCATTTTACCGATGAGGCAACTGAGGTAGAGTGATTAGCTCAAGTTGCATAGCTAGTGATGGCAGATGTGGAATTCAGACTCTGTGAAGTCTGACTTCAGGTGCAAAATCCAATGCGGATTATAGATTCCGTACCTCTAGGGCAAGGCAGGAAGAACGAATGAAGGGAGCACAGCTGCAGTCACACAGGGAGCAGTGGGGACCACAGCCAAACCAGAGCCCTTGCCCGTCAGTGCAGTAGCCACTGCAGTCCCAGCTCCTTGGTGCTCTGCTGAAGTTCAGGCCATTGCTATCAGTTTTTTTTTGTTTTTTCATGAGCTAATGGTCTCTGTATTTTGGGGTGAGGTGTCTTGGTTTTTGGGCTTTCCAGGTGGCACTTGTGGTACTTAAAGAAGCTCCTGCCAGTGCGGGAGACGTAAGAGACCTGGGTTCGATCCCTGAGTTGGGAAGATCCCCTGGAGGAGGGCATGTCAACCCACTCCAGTATTCTCGCCTGGAGAATCCCATGGACGTACGAGCCTGGTGGCCTGCAGTCCATAGGGTCACGAAGAGTCAGACCTGACTGAAGTGACTTAGCACACACACACATCTTGGTTTTTAAATAGGGGCAACAAATTCAGATTCTAAAATAAAAGTGTCTGGGTCAAACAGAACAACAGAATGTAAACAAGATCTTTAATCTGTTCTGAGTACTGCGGTATTCACAGCTTTAAGAACGGTGCCTGGCATATGGTAGGTAAAGAAGGAAAAGTTGAAGAGACTGTGAACTTTTTGTTTTTCCCCAGAAAACTGAACCATCTCCTAGTGGCAGAGCTTAGTGTATTTAGAAAGGATGGATAAACTGAAATAGCCACATAAGAAATGTAAATGAATGATCTTTCCTTGTGCTGGAGAAGGCGGTGGCACCCCACTCCGGTACTCTTCCCTGGAAAATCCCATGGGCGGAGGAGCCTGGTAGGCTGCAGTCCATGGGGTCTCGAAGACTCGGACACGACTGAGCAGCTTCACTTTCACTTTTCACTTTCATGCATTGGAGAAGGAAATGGAAACCCACTCCAGTGTTCTTGCCTGGAGAATCCCGGGGACGGGGGAGCCTGGTTGGCTGCCGTCTATGGGGTCGCACAGGGTTGGACATGACTGAAGTGACTTAACAGCAGCAGCATTGCTAGTTAGTAATGATTGGACAAATTTGATGGAATCAATGTGGTGAAGTGTTAGACGCTCAGTCATGTCCTGCTTTTTGCAACCCCATGGACTGTAACCCATCAGGCTCCTCTGTCCATAGTATTTTCCAGGTAAGATTACTGGAGTGGGTTACCATGCCCTCCTCCAGGGGATCTTCCTGACCCAGGGATCAAACTCGGGTCTCCCTGCATTGTAGCTGGATTCTTTACTGTGAAAATAGAGGTAAAGTCTAAAACTCTCAAATCCCAGAGAAGAGTAAATTTAAGTCTGTGACAGCTAATTTGTAGTTTCAGGGTTAAAAGGTGTTATGTACATCTCTTGAGATTTTCATTCTAGAATTTAATATTACAGAATGAACCTCTCCTGACTCAGGATTAATTGAAAAAAGGTACATATGTTAAGAGGTCTTAACTTCTAAGATGTTCTTTATTGATAGAGCATTGCTGTGGGATTAACCATATCTGCAGCCTTAGAAACAGGAGGCATTCCTGCCTTTTCACTGTCTGGTTCACAGACGTGAAGGCTGGGAAGGATTGTCAGGGCTTTTGTGAGGCAGCCGGTTAATGGTTAACTCCTGCAACATGCCAGACATAACACCTAATGTTTGATGAGACCTACAGCTCAAAATGACTAATGGTTAACCATTCCTTACCTTTGACTCAGACCATACACCATCCATAGTTTGTTCTCTTAAATATGTGAGACTGTGAAAGGTGTTTTCATTCTTTCGCAAATAAAATTTACATCGCACAGACATTTTATGACTCATTCCTTGCAAAGAAAGTAGGTGCTATCTATGAATAGTTTGGTGTTTTTTTTCGGGACTAGCAGAATGAGCGCTTCTGAGTTTTCATTTAACTCTATCACAGCTGTGTAGCTAGAGATCCATCTCAAAGGGTCCTTTCCTCAGTGCAAAATATGAAAAAAAATAGTGCTGATGTGTCTTTGTCTGCTGTGCTGCGTATGATGGTGACACTTTCTTATTGACGTTGACCAGTCATCTGGACTGAAAAAGGTGCAAAATAAAAGCAAACAAAGAAAGGCAGGGAAGCCTGGCATGCTGCAGTCCATAGGGGTCACAAAGAATCGGATGCAGCTTAGCTACTGAGCAACAACAGAGGAGCAAAGAGAAGTTTGAGGCCTCCGTCTCCTCACGGGTTGTATGAGTTGGGTTGGACAAGGAGTCAGCCCCTCACTGCTGGTTAATGAGCGGTGGGCACCAGACAGAATGCCTGTTCCATGATGAGGAGTTTCAGATCTACCGTGTATTATGTCCAGTTGAAGTTTTTGGTGCTCCTGCCTACTTAAGAACGATCTATACACATTAGAAAGAGTCTTTATCTTTAGAAAGAAAAAAATGAACCTGAGCTGAAAATGAGTTTTTGCCAGTTCTGAGAAGTTGATCCTTAGTGGTGGTAATGGTTCCATACTCATTATCATCGGGGTCCTGGTTTCCTTTCTTAGTAATCTTTCTAAGCAGTTGTTCTTAATTTCCTCTCTTCAGTTTGTCTGTTGTCTGAGCCGAGGATGCATGGCTGACATGACCAGTGTCTGTCTGGCTTGGATTTATTCCTGAGAGTTCATTGTCACGTTGTGGGCTCAGTCATGTCCAAATCTTTGTGACTACATGGACTGTAGCCCGCCAGGCTCCTCTGTCCTTGGGATTTCCCAGGCAAGAATACTGGAGCGGGTTGCCATTTCCTCCTCCAGGGAATCTTCCCCACAGGGAGCAAACCCGTGTCTCCTGTGTCTCCTGCATTATAGGCAGATTCTTTATTTGCTGAGCCATTGAGAAAGCCCTTACTTACTGAGAATTCTTTGTAAATCTGTTCTGAACTGACAATTCAGTCCAGGTTGGAATACATTTTGTTTATTACAAACTCTTAAAAGAGAGAGACTGGGCACCCTTTCCTTTGTAGGTAATGGCTTTTGAGAAAGTTCTGCAGGCTGGCTGCATCTCACATTCAGACTTTGGTTCCATGCAGACACTGGCAGCCCCACCTCACCTTGGACCCTGTCTTTGCAGAGGGGCTGGCCATCTCCTAATGGCCACAGGGCACATTTCTCAGTTCTCATCTGATTTGCCCTTCCTTTGGAATTTGACGTGGACCATGGCTGCCTCCTTGAAGCATTACCTTCTTGATTCTTGACCTAGTCCGTTGGTGTAATAAATCTTGTTTACCTGTTGGTCTCCCCCTCAATGGATAGAACTCAGCCATCTCCGAGCAGAATAGTACCTTGGAACTATGTAATCTAGTGCAAGTGTGTGAATACTATTCCGTGGCTGATGGGTGTGTTACCTTTTACGTTCAGAGTTGGGGCTGGAATATCAGTCTGTGGACTTCCTGCTTCTGAGAACCCCATTTCTGTGATGCCTATCATTTGGGTGCTTTAAGTTGGGTGTGACAGCTATGAAGGTGATAGAAGGCAGGAGGCAGTTTTGGTTCCATGGGAAGAATACAGACTTCCAGAACATTGCTCTAAGGATCAGGTAAGACTCATGCATCAGGAGCACCCAACGAGAAGCAGGTTCTCAGTCGTAATAGATTTTGGGTAGCTCCCCACTGCCAGGGTTGGACAAAATACTTGCATGCAGCAACTGAGAGAAATGGTTTTTTGGCTAAATGGCAATTGACCGGAGTCACAGTCCTCACGTATTTCCTCACTCCTCCAATGAAAGTATGAAGGTCATCTCGGAGGTGGGGCTCAGGTGAAGGCAGTGGCTGTGCTTTATGTTCTGCAATGTCAGTTGAAAGACTTCAGTCTTAAGTTGACTCTCCCTCATTTCCAGAACTAGTGGGAAGGAATTGGGAAGGGGTGACGTCACTGATGGCATTCTAATGACCATTTCCTACTTCTGCAGTTGGGGCAAGGTCCCTGACTTCCCTGATTATTTCTCAAACTTCCCCAGAACAAGAAAGTTCTGTATTCAAAATAGGTAGAGTCCCAAAGAGCATATTAAAAAGCAGAGACATTACTTTGCCAACAAAGTTCTGTCTAGTCAAAGCTATGGTTTTTCCACTAGTCATGGATGGATGTGAGAGTTGGACTATAAAAAAAGGCTGAGTGTCGAAGAATTGATGCTTATGAACTGGGTGTTGGAGAAGACTCTTAAGAGTCCTTTGGCCTGCAAGGAGATCCAACCAATCAGTCCTAAAGTAAATCAACCCTGAATATTCATTGGAAAGACTGATGCTGAAGCTGGAGCTCCAATACTTTGGCCACCTGATGTGAAGAGCTGACTCATTGGAAAAGACCCTGATGCTGGGAAAGATTGAAGGCAGGAGGAGAAGGGGAAGACAGAGGGTGAGATGACTCAATGGACATGAATTTGAACAAGCTCTGGGCGATCGTGAAGGACAGGGAAGCCTGGCGTACTGCAGTCCCTGAGGTGGCAAAGAGTCAGATGTGACTGAGCGACTGAACAACAAAGGGTCCCAGAAACCAGCCGTTGCCCTAGGCTTGTCCTTACTGGGAAGGCTCAGAGACTCAACTGTAAGCTAAAATAAATAAGTAAAAAGACATGAGGCAAACCTTGTTGCAGTAGGTGATGTCAGGTATATTTGCTCCCAGAAGATAGAAATATTTTATATGCAGATAAAATTAAACAACACATAATTATTGCTGATGTTAGTCTCTCCTCTTCCTGCAGCTAAATATGTCACATGATTTTTGCTGATCACCCCAACTACAAATTTCAATAACATCTCGTTCGATTTTTCTGTTATCTTATTAGAAAACTTGAAGGGCAATCTGGTTACAGCCTATGTAAATTATTGATATAAGAATGGTAGCACTGTTTCATCTATGTATTCCACATGTTTATTTTCTGTGAGATTTTTTAGCATTACGCTAGTAGGAGGACAGGACCACATATGAAGGTGCTGCACTTTGTTTTGAGAGGAAAGAATGAGCCCCTGGGGAGTTAGTAGAACTATAACAATCTAAACCAAGGTTTGAAATGACAATGCAATGCTGGATTTTATTTTTCTGCTCCTTAAAGTCTATTTTTAAAGTATATCTTGTCTTGTAACTATATACTTGCATATTGGAGATAAGAATGGAAGAGGGGCAGCTGGCAATAAATTTATGGCTATGTTTACATGAGGTTTAGTCTTCTGATTACTGAGGTATGTCAAAGAAGTCATGCCTGAAATGTCTTGCAACATCTTTCCCCACGCCAACCCCAATACTGGGTGTAAGTTTAGGTCAGATTACCTCTTATGTATTGTCGGAGATTATTTTGAAGATGTAATGAGTTATTTCTTACAAAATATTTAGCATAATGTCATAGAAAACCCTAAATAGTGCTTGCCGTCTTATTGTTAATACTATTGTTTATTTTTAACAAAATTGTATTTAAATTTTACTTTTAATTTAAAACTCAGAATTCCTCTCTTAATTGGATTTTTGTTTTTTTGGGTTTTTTTTTTTGGTTGAAATTTTGAGATCCTTTGTTTACTTTTATAGGGTTAGGCTACAAAACAGACGTAATAATATGTATTACCAATAATATATAAAAAAAATTAAATTGAAGCATGCTGCTGCTGCTAAGTCACTTCAGTCGTGTCGGACTCTGTGCGACCCCACAGACGGCAGCCCACCAGGCTCCCCGTCCCTGGGATTCTCCAGGCAAGAACACTGGAGTGGGTTGCCATTTCCTTCTCCAATGCATGAAAGTGAAAAGTGAAAGTGAAGTCACTCAGTCGCGTCCGACTCTTCGAGACCCCACGGACTGCAGCCTAACAGGCCCCTCCGTCCATGGGATTTTCTAGGCAAGAACACTGGAGTGGGCTGCCATTGCCTTCTCCAAAATCGAAGCATAGTTGATTTACAGTGTTGTGTTAGTTTCTGGTATACAGCAAAGTGATTCAGTTATTCATACACATATATTCTTTCTTCATATTCTTTTTCACTATAGGTTATTATAAGATATTGAATATAGTTCCCTGTGCTATACAGTAGGACCTTGTTGTTCATCTATTTTATCTACAGTCATTATTGTGTTTTTTAAATTACAAATTTCAACAAAGTCTCATCTGATCTTTCTACTATCTTGTTAAAAAAACCAGTGGACATCTGGTTGCCTCCTATGTGAATAATTGGTGTGAGCGATAGCACTGTTCATTTATGTTTTCCACACACATATTTTCTGTGATACTATTACTTTAACCATTGCTGTGTTATGTTTCATTATGGAACACTTCCACACAATCAAATAACTCTGCCTTCGTTTTTCATAATTTCTTCTAATTCTTAGACCTTCAAATGCTGTATTTCCCCCAAAGCTTAGATTAAAATGCCTATCTTTTTCTTTAGCTTTTAAATGATGAAAATGTTTAATTAATATAACAAATATTTTTCAGTTCCCATATTTTTCTTGCTTAATTCTTGTCCCTTTGTGAGTTGTATTGTAGCAAGAGGAGGCTTATCTTGCCCCTGGGAAAGCAGGCTTATAAAGTGTCCATCGTTTGCCTGCCTAGTAAGAAAGGGAACTGAATTAAACTCAGATATCTGTCTCTAAAGCCCAGATTCTTAACCAACATAATAAGAACATTTCATAGCAGTTTCTCTTAAAATTGAGTGTATGGCATGGAAAATGGCTTTAAGTTAATTTTTCTCTATATTACACCTGGTGATCCCAGTTCATTTTCTTGTGTTTGTTAAGCTCCTAATATGTTCCACGCACAGTGATAGGTAGAAGTTCAACAGGGATAAATATGAATAGGGTCCCTTCTTGAAGAGTTTATATCTTCTTGTTCATAGAATTTTTATGGGTTTTTTTTTACTGATTCAATTTTCTGTTTAACCAGCTCTCTACTGGCTTATGAGACCATAATATTATTATCACACTGTAATTTGTTAAAATATGAAAAGAAATTTTAACATTTTTGCCCAGTTCTGCCAGATGAATCTCAATTATTTGCCATGATATTCCTTGAACTATGGTGTTGATTTAAAACTGCACAGCCTATCAATTAGAATACATTTTAATCTTTACTATAGTTTACTATAGTAAACTATAGTAAATCTTTACTATAGTTTTCTCTAACTCATCTCACACACTAGTAAAGTAATGCTCAAAATTCTCCAAGCCAGGCTTCAGCAGTACGTGAACTGTGAACTTCCAGATGTTCAAGCTGGATTTAGAAAAGTCAGAGGAACCAGAGATCAAATTGCCAACATCTGCTGGATCATCGAAAAAACAAGAGTTCCAGAAAAACATCCTATTTCTGCTTTATTGACCATGCCAAAGCCTTTGACTGTGTGGTCACAATAAACTGTGGAAAATTCTGAAAGAGATGGGAATACCAGACCACCTGACCTGCCTCTTGAGAAACCTATATACAGGTAAGGAAGCAACAGTTAGAACTGGACATGAAACAACAGACTGGTTCCAAATAGGAAAAGGAGTACGTCACGGCTATATATTGTCAATCTGCTTATTTAACTTCTATGCAGAGTACATCATGAGAAATGCTGGGCTGGAAGATGCACAAGCTGGAATCAAGATTGCTGGGAGAAATATCAATAACCTCAGATATGCAGATGACACCACCCTTATGGCAGAAAGTGAGGAGGAACTAAAAAGCCTCTTGATGAAAGTGAAAGAGGAGAGTGAAAAAGTTGGCTTAAAACTCAACATTCAGAAAACGAAGATCATGGCATCTGGTCCCATCACTTCATGGGAAATAGATGGAGAAACAGTGGAAACAGTGTTAGACATTATTTTTCTGGGCTCCAAAATCACTACAGATGGTGACTGCAGCCATGAAATTAAAAGACGCTTCCTTCTTGGAAGAAAAGTTATGACCAACCTAGATAGCATATTCAAAAGCAGAGACATTACTTTGCCAACAAAGGTCCGTCTAGTCAAGGCTACGGTTTTTACCAGTGGTCATGTATGAATGTGAGAGTTGGACTGTGAAGAAAGCTGAGCGCCCAAGAATTGATGGTTTTGAACTGTGGTGTTGGAGAAGACTCTTGAGAGTCCCTTGGACTGCAAGGAGGTCCAACCAGTCCATCCTAAAGGAGATCAGTCGTGGGTGTTCATCGGAAGGACTGATGCTGAAGCTGAAACTCCAGTACTTTGGCTACCTCATGTGAAGAGTTGACTCATTGGAAAAGATCCTGATGTTGGGAGATATTGGGAGCAGGAAGAAAAGGGGACAACAGAGGATGAGATGGCTGGATGGCATCACCGACTCGATGGACATGAGTTTGTGTGAACTCCAGGAGTTGGTGATGGACAGGGAGGCCTGGCGTGCTTCGATTCATGGGGTCACAAAGAGTTGGACACGACTGAGTGACTGAACTGAACTGAACTGAAGTACTCTTGAGCATGGTTAAATCCTTCATTGTTAGTGTCTGACATAGCTTCTCACATTAATGAATAATTACCAAGTACCAGAGGTTTTTCTTCATCTTTCCTCTAAGGGTCACACTTGATCTCTAGAATGAATATATGCTTTCCTCATATTCATAATGCGAGGATCTAAGGCACCGCATGCCCTACAGATGTGGTCGCTCCAGGCCAGAGCAGTCCTGGCTGGCTTCAGGTTTCTTTCAAGCTTTCTTAGAAAGACATTAGATAGGCTGTAACAAGTTGTCCCCTCATCCACTCCTGTGATAGCCAAGGTTCCTTATTGACACGGAAATCTGGTGAGACCAGTGATGAACTGATTGCTGAACATTCATTTCTGCCTGTCCCTCGGTGGTCCTGACAGCATCAGGATGTTGTACTTGTATCTCAGAAGCCACTTGTCTTCAAGCCACTTGTATTAGGAACCATCTCTTGTCATTTACTGAGATGGAGAAGGGCTTCCCTGGTGGCTCAGATGGTGGCTCATTAATGGGATGGAAAAAGATGGTATTCCTGCAGGGGTGGCCCTGATTCTGAGAGCCCTCAAGCAGAGAGTGCTTAGGAGAGGTAATGTTGAGCAGTATAGAAGAACATGGGAAGTTGGGGGTGTTTGAACAAAATTGGAGCTGCCTTGGGTGTGTTGTAAAGGAAACTGCAGATTTGGCTGGCCAGGAAGTGAGGCAGATATATGGTACGTTTTAATTGGGAAGCTGGGACGTGACTATGCCCTTTTGTTCCAGGCTCCTAAAAATCAGGTGTCTTTCATGATGGTCACAAATATACCAGCAACATGGATATGTGAGTATATGATACTGAGTTGGGAGAATATTCTTCAGAGAACTTTTATGCTGGGGCACATCCATGCTGGTGTCTTGGAATTAAGTATAAAGCCGAGATGCCCTCGACTGGAACTGTGACTCGTTGCCTTCCGTGAGAGAATGTCACTCGGAGTTGCGGGCAGACCCAGGCAGGTCGGACTGTTTGCCCTTTCCCTCCTCAAGTGGCTGGTACATTTGTGTCCCCGGGAGCAAGAGTTCCTGTAGGATATGCAGTGGCTTTTGAAGTTGAGTTTCCTGTAACATGAAGAGTGTTTTCTGTATTTGGAGACGAATGGAACTGAATATTATTTTCCTTTTAGGAGTTGCCTTATAGTCATTTTTTGAAATTTTGAATTAGAAGTCATATAACAACTGAGGTTCCATCCCTGGGTCAGGAAGGTCCTCTGGAGAAGGGAATGGCTACCCACTTCAGTATTATTGCCTGGAGAAGTCTATGGACAAGTCTACAGACAGAGGAGCCTTGAAGGCCACAGTCCATGGGGTCACAAGGAATAGACACGACTGAGTGACTAACAGACATAACTCTCATAAACATAACTAACAGCTTTACAGAGAGTTTGACATATTAACCATTTAAAAAATTATAGTGACGGGATCTTTAGCAGATTTCCTGAGTTCACACAAATAGATAATTTTACCATGTGAAGTGTTGGCTTTGACATTTTCTTTTGAGGGCAGAGATAAAGTGCATTAAATCTAAATTTTAAATCATATCTTTTAAACAATTTTTTGAAATGTTGCTTTATTTTTGGACACATACTAAGAAATGTGATCAGTGCTTCATGTAGCTCCTTTAAGAGCTAATAGTTTTAATGAAAATATCAATCAGTTAATCTTTATGACTATTGAAGACCATTGCTACTGTATCTTTTTTATTAATTTTTATTTGAGTAATAATTATCATTGTAGAAATATAGAAAAAATTTTAAAGCAAAAAATTAAAAATCACCCAGCTTCCTACTACCCATGAGTAATCACTGTGTCACCTGTCTTGTCCTTTCTGTGTTGTGTGTGTGCACAGTTGTGTGCATTCCTGCATGTGTATGTGTGTTTTTAATTAAATCGGGAACAACATACTGATACGGTTTTATGTTTACCTTTTTCACCCTGTCAACAGCCGACAGCTTGGGGTTTGTGTTCCCTGAACTATTTTTATGCACATGCATGCACAATGTGGAATGTAAAGAAAGCTTTGAGAAAACAAATTGGAGACAACATTAGGCTTTTGTTACGCAGAGATATGCAGTAATCTTATCCTGTGAGTATGTATACATCCTGGTGCTTTTAAATGTTTGCACCATGTTCCATACAAAACTGCAGTTTTATCAAGTTTTCCCCATTATAAATAATGCTAAGGCAAAGGTCCTTTTACATAAATACATGTAGAATCCTGTAGGATAGATTCCTAGAAGTAGAATTACTGGGTTAAAGGTCATGCACACTACGTTTACCCAGGTGGTGCCAAATTTCCCTTAAAGGGGTCTTACCTGTGTCTGTTCCAATGAAAAGCATTGTATCCTCATTGGTACTGAAAATGGTCAGTCTCTAATTTTTTTCCAACTTGAGAGTTAAAAAAAACTAGACCACTTATGCTTAATTTACATAATTACATGTGTCTAATTTACATTTCCCTAATAATTTAGTGTGTTTGAATGTCTTCATATACTCCTTAGCCCTCTGTGTTTCAGTTATGTATTGTCCATTTTTCTAGTTTCTTATTGATTACTTATTGGTTTCTTATAGGATATCTTTGATATTGACTTTTTGTCTGTTACATATGTTGCAAGTATTTTTTCCCCAGCAGGTCTTCTTAACCTGCTTTATCTTTAGCCATGTAGGAATTTTAGATTATGTAGTAAAATCTGATATGGTTTCTGAAGGTCAGGATCTTATTTAGGAAAGACCAGACCTTCACATTTGTAATGTATAAATTATACAGTTTTATAACTTTAACATTTAATTTGAGCTAGATTGGTAGACTTCTACTATTCCTTTTCCCTGTAGTTTAACCATGAAAACTGGTATATTTTTGTACGGAATTTTTATGATTTACCAAAGCAATTCTGTATAATAATAAACCAAGTTAAGACTGAATGATGGAAATTTACATGTCCTAGATACATTTTTCTTGAGGATCTTCCAGTCTTTCTCTAGCTCCCATTTATTAATAGTTTGTCTCTTCAGATTGTATGTTCTGTCAAATCATCTCCTTCTCCCACTGAGTTCCAAAGTTACATATGTAAATTAGATAGCCAGTGAGAATTTGCCGTATGATGCATGGAACCCAGAGCCGGCGCTCTGTGATGACCTGAAGGGGTGGGGTTTGGGAGGGAGGGGACTCATGTATGCCTATGGTTGATTCATGTTGATATATGACAAAAACCATCACAATTTTATAAAGTAATTATTCTCCAATTAAAATAAATAATTTAAAAAGATTGTGTTTTCCGGTTACTTTAGAGGTCCCAGGACTTGGGGCTGGGGGTCAGGGTGACACAGAAGGTGTCACCAAGTCACTTCTGCATTCCTCTGTAATGTTTTATTTGAGAATAAAGATGTTGCTTTTAAAGAAGAAGCATAACTACTGATTTGCTAATGTGTTTGATGTTTGGGGAGCAGGGCAGGAGCCTCTTTTTGCCTGGAGGGGTCCGGAGGGGCAGCACTTCCAGGATTGGTGTTGATCCTGCGTGTAGTCTGTGGCCTCTGGAGCGAGGATTCCTTGCCTCGAGGACCGGCGCTGAGCTCTCTGGGCGGGCCTGGGCTCAGCCTCACCCTGCTTCCAGCCCTATCCTGTTACAGTTATAAAGTATGTTCCATGGCTTGACCTTCTACTCTAGAACACTTTGCACGCTATTATTCCACATTTCCTCCTGAATACCTTTCTCATCTGTCCACCGGGATGTAGTTAAGCAGAAGCAATAAATACTTCAGAGCATAAATATTTTTGTTAAGCACTAAAGTGCTTTTCTAAATCTGTGAGCACAAAAGTGACATGGAAAATTACTGAGTACATTCTAAGCTCCGGACCAAGAATGCCAGGAGAGTTTTATTTTTATGTTTAGAAAAGAAGCATGAAGTGTTGTTTGTCTGTGGGTGTGAAAAAAGTATTAAAATAGCATTTGCTAACTCTGTTGTGAAGCTTTTTTCCTGCCCTATCTTAATTGGATAAGTTCAGTCTTGTTTAAATATGTTTTCTCCTGGATGGATGGCACAGTCTTTCTTATTTGGATTCCTTTGAGTTACTGCAGACTTTTTGACTCTTTAATTCTTATGCCTCACTTTAATGTTACTGTTTTTCAGACATTATCAAATAAAGTTTAGTTGTTAGTGTCACCCTTCAAATTTATTTATTTATTGAGTGCTTTTTTGTTTTTGTTTTTGGCTGCTCTGTGAAGCTTGTGGGATCTTAGTTCTGTGAGCAGGGATTGAACCTGGGCCCTTGGCAGTGAGAGCACCGAGTCCTAACCACTGGACCACCAGGGAATTCCTTGAGTGCTAATTTTTTACCACCTTTCCTCCAGCTGTAATAGATATATTAATAGAAAACTCATGAGGGTTTATTTGTGGTCAGAATACCCTAACTACTTTATATGTATTTTCTCATTTAATCTGTCATGGCGCTGGTGGTAAAGAACCCACCTGGCCAATACAGGAGATGTAAGAGATGCGGTTTCGACCCCTGGGTCAGAAAGATCCTCTGGAGATGGAAATGGCAACCCACTCCAGTATTCTTGCGTGGAGAATCCCATGGACAGAGGAGCCTAGCAGGCTAAAGTCCATGGGGTCACAAAGAGTTGGATACACCCAAAGAGACGTAGCATGCAAGCCTGTGAAGTGTAGTGACTATTATTTTTATCTTACAGATGAGGATATTGAGGTTCAGAGAAGTCAAGATAGTTTGCCCAAGATTTTACAGCTAGTTAAAACTCAAGCTTAGTATTCAGATTTAGGACTTTCTTATATCAAAGCCCAAGCTCTTAACCCTTATTAATGTCTTTAGATTTTTTCAGGATTTGTCTCCATCCTTTTCTGGCATGAGGCTAAGGAGAGGGAAAATCTCTCATCACTGGTGGTGGTACCAGTTCTCAGACTGTCGTTGCTTGATCTAAAGTGAGTTGTTAAGTAACCTTCAAGATCTGTTTAGTTTTGTGAGCTGGGCAAGAGAAATTCCAGGTCTTGTAGGCAATCTCTTTCCTTTAGGTTCACTTGTGGTGAAGATGACACATGGTCATCGTTGCTAATTATACTTCCTTCCTTCCCTCCCTTGAATCTTGTCAAGGAACAGTCACCCACCCTCACTTCCTCTGTTTCATCCAAGAGTGCAGTGGTGACTCTTGGTCTTAAAATGTCAGGAGAAGCCATTCTTCCTTTAGATATGCAAGTATTTTGTCTGCTTTCATTCTCTCTGCCTTGCTCCTGTTAAGTTAAGAGCTTCTATGATCAGTTTCCTAGCATCATCTCTTTCTACTCCTTCAGAGAAAAGAGCAGCTCTGACTTCTTAGATGATAGAACACAGTGGAGCATACTGATTTTTGGTTAGCTCAGCAGGTAAAAGAGGTATATCCAGAGTTTGCTCATATTTTGACCAGCAAACATTACAGTATAGTTTATACGGCAGGAATCGCCCCACCTCTGTAACCTTGGGGACCATCAGTAGGCTGCCAAGACCTCTCTTATAACATAAGGAAGAGAGAAGGAGGAAGAGGAAGGTGCTGAAGATGGGGGAGAAGACACTGGTGGAGCGTCCCAGCAGTTTTATGTTTGGTTGTCTTCATGTGAGTTGAGTGCCACTGGTTTAGAAGCTGTTCTTATTTTCTTTGATGCATGCCTATAAGAATGTGTTCTGTATAAGCTCCTCTCAATATAATCATTCTGCCGGTATTTCCGATTTGAGTAGCTTCTCGTCCCATACGTGTGACCTGGTGTGTAGTGCTTGTACATAAAATAGGTCTAACACATAGGCCAGCAGATCAACTTAGAGCATCGCCACTGATCTCACTGTGTCTCTGAGGAAATAAAAACTGTGTTTAAAAAGTAAATGTCTTGCTTAGTGTTCTGCTTTTTTAGACTAAGATCTACTGTAATAAATAAGCCTTTTGTTGGAGGAGGGTGGTGTATGCGAGAACAATGACGCATGGAAGGAAAAAGGTGCAACTTTGCTGTGGCAGGCTATGCAGCTGAGTACCCATCTTATCTGGTCTCCTTCCAAAACTAACTTTCCATGTTCCAAAACTTTCATTGTATGCTTCCGGAGGTGGGGTGGGGGGAAGTGTGGGAGGATGCAGTGGTACTTTATCAAGGCGGATGAATAGAAGTTGGAATACTTCAGCAGCATTGCCCATCTACAGCCACTGTAGAGCTCTTACAATCTCAGTTTTATCCATGAACTAATATGACATCATGGGATCATGAGAACATATAAGATGAGGCTTGGTTTTCGAAATTTTCCAGGTCATTCCTAGTTCTACATCATTATTGTAATAAAATCTATAGAGTTTTAACACCTATTAAAGAAAATATAATTTTAAAAGCAAATTGTTCCTGCCTGAATGGGAGGGGAGTTTGGGGGAGAATGATACGTGTACTGGTATGGCTGAGTCCCTTCTCTGTTCACCTGAAACTGTCACAACATGGTCAATTGCCTGTTGTTGTTATTGTTCAGTTGCTAAGTTGTATCCAACTCTCTTGTGACCCAGTGGACTGTAGTACTCCAGACTCCTCTGTCCATGGGATTTCCCAGCAAGAATACTGAAGTGGGTTGCCATTTCCTTCTCCAGGGGTTCTTCCCAACCCAGGGATTGAATCTGTGTCTCCTGCCTTGCAGGTGGATTCTTTACCACTGAGCCACCAGGGAAATCCTAATTAGCTATCACCTCAGTTCAGTTCAGTCACTCAGTCATGTCCAACTCTTTGTGACCCCATGAATTGCAGCACGCCAGGCCTCCCTGTCCATCACCAACTCCTGGACTTCACTCAAACTCATGTCCATCGAGTCGGTGATGCCATCCAGCCATCTCATCCTCTGTCGTCCCCTTCTCCTCCTGCCCCCAATCCCTCCCAGCATCAGGGTCTTTTCCAATGAGTCATCTCTTTGCATGAGGTGGCCAAAGTACTGGAGTTTCAGCTTTAGCATCATTCCTTCCAAAGAGCACCCAGGACTGATCTCTTTTAAATGGACTGGTTGGATCTCCTTGAAGTCCAAGGGACTCTCAAGAGTCTTCTCCAACACCACAGTTCAAAAGCATCAGTTCTTGGGCGCTCAGCTTTCTTCACAGTCCAACTCTCACATCCATACATGACCACTGGAAAAACCATAGCCTTCACTAGACGGACCTTTGTTGGCAAAGTAATGTCTCTGCTTTTGAATATGCTATCTAGGTTGGTCATAACTTTCCTTCCAAGGAGTAAGCATCTTTTAATTTCATGGCTGCAATCACCCCAATACAAAATAAAGTTTTTTGTTTTTTTTAAAAAAACCAGTTGCTCCTATGGAGCTGAATATGGGATTAGACCATATTAAGCAAATTATATTTCTTAAAGTAGAAGAAATATAACTAAGTTCTGACATGGTTCCTGGCATTGTCACTTGTATACACAAAAAGGCAAGCACTTACATTGTCTAATTTCTAGCTAAGGAGGTTTTGACCAGTATGGTATGAAAGAACTAAACTTTTGAACTTGAACTTCAGTAATGATGCAGTTACTAATAGTGCTCTGTCAGAGGTAATTGTTACAGTAGCAACTGCTTTATTCTGAGCTAGGTCATCAGTTTCCAGGGAAACGCTTGTCTTGGGAGAAAAGGTTAAATTCAAGGTTATAGGTGAAACATTTTTTTTCCTGTCAAAGCTTTATTAAAAAACCTAAGTGATTTTTAAATGTTTAGCTCTGGAAGGGACTCAGATTGGTTGTGGAAGTGATCTGTCCCACCCTGTAGCTATTTTGTAGAGGGAACAACTTTGTATCTGCTCAGAGCCTTTAGATTGGAGGGGAGAGAGGAGCTGGGTACCAGGGCCAAAGTACTTCACTGCTAAAGGGTTGGTTATTGACTTGTAGTTTACTACTAATAGCTGACATTTATTGAACACATACTATATACCACGTACTGAGCTGTGTTGTTAAATCTAAATCCTCCGAACAGCCTTTTAAGCTGTATGCTACTGTTAACCTTCATTTTATAAAGGAGATAGAAGCTTAGAAAACTAAAGTTGGTCAGGTTGGTAAACGATCAAGTTAGGACTTGAACTTGAGTATTTCTGGCTCCAAAGAATGTCTTGGAATAAGCCCTTAGCTTCACTTCTCTCTCCTTGATCATTAGTTCAACCAACCAGCACAGCTCATTTGATGCCTGCTTCACATAAGCGCTCCACAAAACTCTGAAGCTCCACAATTGAATATGAGATGGTCCATGACCTTGAGCAGATCAGGACTGAGTGACATGTTGAAATAAGTACTGTGAGACAAAGGACCCATGCCCAGGGCTGCAGAAATCCAGAGAAGAGACATCAGACCTTAGAGAGGGGCAGTCTAGAAAAGTTTCCTGGAAAGATGACACCAGACGAGTCCTGAAAGACGAGTAGTAATCAACTGGGTGATGGTTGTAAAGAAAGCAGGACCTCTCAGAGGCCAGAGCACTTAAAGACTTGGCGATTAGAAAGGGTGTGCTGGCGATACTGGGTGCTTGGGGCTGGTGCACTGGGACGACCCAGAGGGATGGTACGGGGAGGGAGGAGAGAGGAGGGTTCAGGATGGGGAACACGTGTATACCTGTGGCGGATTCAGGTTGATATATGGCAAAACCAATACAATATTGTAAAGTTAAAAAAAAAATTAAAAAAAATAGAAAGGGTGTGCTGGGTTCCTGTGCCTTACAGGTGATGGGTGCAGGTGGGGAGGGCAGAGTATACTGGGTAGACAGTTGGATGTGACTCTGCCACTTCCTAGCTTTGTATCCTTGAGCAAAGTCTCTACCTCTTCAATCCTCAGTTTCCTCATCTGTAAAATGGGGATAAATAATATAGCTATCCCATAGGGCTATTATAAGCATTAATTGACTATAAACCAAGACTGCTTAGCCCAATGTTTGACTTGAAGCTTGGTTTTAGAATTTTTCTAAGTGTTCTCTTCATTGAAGCTGCAGTTATTAATCACCATCATTATCACCATCATTCTCTAACTCCTCCTCAATATTTAAGGAAAGCAAAGACCAGATCTTATTAGTCTTATTTAGTCTTCGGGAGCAGCAGCCATACCAAAGACCAGGGAAAATTTAGATGACTTTGAATGCCATAGTGGGAGGGAGAGTGAATTTCATATTTTGTGAAGTGGCAGCAGGCTCATTTTGATAAGCACATTCCACCATAGCAGAGGTCAAGAGCCTGATCTGATGTCAGTGCTTACTTGGGGAAATTGTAAGGAGAAAAAAGCAATATTACTGTGTGTCAATTTTGCAAAAATCTTCTTTTTTGAAAAAAGAAATTTATTTACTTATTTGGCTGTGCCAGGTCTTAGTTGCAGCATGCAAACTCTTAGTTGTGGCACGTGGGATCCAGAGCCCTGACCAGGGATCACACCTGAGCCCCCTGCATTGAGAGTGCAGAGTCTTAGCCACTGGGCCACCGGGAAAGTCCCTCTAAAACTCTGATTAAACACAGCTCTCAAACCTCTTTCCAGAGAATGCTTGTTGCCCTCCCTGATTTTTAAGCTTTCGTTCCCACTAGATTATGAGCTTCCTGAAGCCAAGAACCAGATTGTTTGCATCTTGGTATCTGCGGTGTCCACAGGGTTGCTCAGTGGAAATGAGTTGAATTAGAGACAGTTAATGGTGTTCCTTAGTGTTCTGGTATTTGTCAGTAAACAAGTGCAGCTATCATTACGAAAAAAGATGAGACTTAATGGTGCTGCGTTATTTGGTGATTTTTATGTGCTCAGCTGTGATACTCTCCTACTTGGATGCTTTAATGATTTCGATCTTTCGAGTTCTGTACAGACAGTTGTTTTAGAGATTAAGGTATTTTATGGTAGGTGAGCAGGACAGCAGAGCTGTGTCTGTTTTAAATAGTTTTATCTCTGCTGTCTAGCACGGTGCCTGGCATGTTGTAGGTCCTTGATAAATATTGGTAATAATAAACTTCTTTTAAAAAATGTGTTGTTAGGCCATTGCCCTGGAATACAATCTCAACAGAGACAACAAATTTGACTCATAGTGACTTCTCTTTGCTCATAAGTGGGAGGGTGGCCTGTGGTCAGTACAAAATTCGAGTTTGGAGAGAAACACTCTCTGTCTCAAAGGTTGGCTTAGATGCTGTTTGATGGATACAGAGCCTTCACTTTCTCGCAGAGTCACGTCGGCGTGGTGTTGTAAAGGGAAGGCCTTTGGGCTGAATGGGTTCAGTGTGTCGGGTGTGGACTTCCGGTGCCAGCTCTGTTTCGTATCCTTTTGCTCTCCTGACTCTGACTGGAGTGGGAAAGCCATCCTGCAGGGCTCTCCCCTTACCCTCAGATGAGCTGACTGTGTGGCCTGAAGCCCACACCTGTGGCCTCCTCTGCCTCCTCTTCTCAGGAAGGTCAGAGAGAGGCCTTCCCCCAGAGCCGGTTTCCCTTCCAGTCCCGGTTTAGCATGCGACCTGGCAGCACAGTGCTTTCCTACCCTTTCCCTCTGTTATCTGCACAGTGTAGGTTGGTTGAGCTGCTTTTTCCTATTGCTTTGATAATTGGATTTCACAGTCCTTGATTCACCTCTCTTAATTGTAGGCTAGTTTTTGAAACCTCTCAGTAAGTTTTCTGTCTGGTCTTTCTTTTCCTTTTCTAGGCGTATGTGAGCTACCCACAAATTGGTGACTTCAGGATATGCCTTGGAAAATAGGTATAATTTACTTTAATTTTGTTATTTTATCTTTTTATTGACGTGTATTTGGCTTCCCTGGTGGCTCAGCTTTGTAAAGAATCCACCTGCAATGCAGGAGACCTGGGTTCAGTTCCTGGGTTGGGAAGATCCCCTGGAGAAGGGAATGGCTACCCACTCGAGTATTCTGGCCTGGAGAATTCCATGGACTGTATATATCCATGCAGTCACAAAGAGTTGGACACAACTGAGCGACTTTCACTTACATGTAGTTGATTTACAGTGCTGTGTCAGTTTTAAGTGAACAGCAAAGTGATTTAGTTTATATATGTGTGTATATATATATGTGTGTGTGTGTGTGTGTGTGTGTATTCTTTTTCAGATTCTTTTCCCTTATAGATTCTTACAAAATATTGTGATTGTTCACTGGGCTATATAGTAGGTCCTTATTGGTTAAATTTGTTTTAATACTGACACTGGCTTAAGAGGAGCAGGTGCAGTGCAATTTGTGTTCACTTCTGCACTTACCCTTGAGAGTATAAAACCATATATATATTTTTTTTGGTATTAAGATTTTAAAAACTCAGCTTTATTAGGGGTATAACTGACATGTAAAACTGTAATGTTCTTTTAGAATGAGCACGATAGTGATTTGATATACATGTATACTGTGAAAGCGTTCCTTCCATCCAGTTAACGGACACATCCGTCACCTTATGTCTTTATCTGGTATTTATTATTTGGTTGGTAGAATGAAAAGATGCTTTGGAGAGTTTGACCAAAGTGCAAAAATGAACATGAATAGGTAGAAGGTTGGTACCTCTGGTGACAGTGGTTCAGCTTTTCCAGATTCCATGAGAAGTGTCAAAGCTAAAATGTGGGATGTGCCAATTTTTCATGTAAGCGTCTAAGAACTTCCCCACATTTTGGTTTATTTTTTTCACTCCTCCAGTATCAAGATTGGCCTCTGTTCATTAGAAGGAGGAGTTTCAGGATCCAGGGAGGCTGTTTTTGTTTTTGAAACCGAGGAAGAACCATAGTGGCAAATTCCAGGCCTGTGTTTAGAGCAGAGGAGCTCAGGGAGTGAGGGCCTGGCTTTTCGCCTTCCAGCCCCTCCAGTCCCAGTTCTTTCTTCTCCTCCTGACCCTGGGTCATCTAGCAGCTTTGTCCCTCTTGTCCTAATTCTAGGAACTCAAAGAGTGCATTTCTCTTAAGTGGTAATTAACTATATTCCACACTGTCAGCTGGTCTTGAGCTCTGAGCTCCATGTCCATGGGTAGAGACTGTTTTCTCTCTATTCCTCCAAACTCTAGAAGAGTCACAATAAAGGCTCAGACTGCAATGCATGATGGAAGATGGGACACCACACGGCCAAGTGGAGACCATGTGAGCTCCACTGCTAGCTAATGAGCCCTCTTAGGTAAGTTACTTAAAACTTGGTGAGCTTCAGTTTACTTATCTATAAAATGGGTATGATGCCTAGTAGAAGGTTGGTGACGTGAGTACTGGAAATAATATATATTACTAAACAGAGTTTAGTGTGGAGGAAATGCTCCGTAAGTGGTAACTGTGACGTCTGGCTTTTGGTCATGAACACTTAGTGATCAGCACCCACTGACCTTCACTCATTGACCCAGAGTGGTGCCAGCATCTGTACACGTCTGTTCTCAAGGAATCACCACTTATAAAGGCTGGAAGTCTTCAGCGCCCCCTGGTCATCCATCTTCATGGATTTAGACTCAGTGCAGAACCACTTGTATTTGCATTTAGATTAGCCTCTGTAGTATCTGAATGGTGGAGGTCAGGAGTTGGAGGTCTAAGTCAATTGTATTTCAGATTTCTTTCCCCATCCACTTCTCCCAGCACACGGTCCATGGGCCCTTCTTTGTCCAGTCTAGCTTCCTCTAACGAGACCCTGTTCTTCGGTCACAGACATCCTGAAACCAAGCGGGATGCTCCTCTTCTCACTGAAGGAATCCCGAAAGCTGACTTCAGGGTGTTCGAGGGGACCTTTCCTTCCTGGAGAAACGTTCCTCTTTTCTCAGCCTGGATGCTTCAAGGTGCCTTTTGTCTTGACCCCTAGGAGAGATAGGAGCTGACTAGTAAGTACTCAGAATAAAAATTACAGAACACAGTTAAGTGTCCAATAATGTTAGCTTGGCTGCTGCTGCTGGCGGTGACGGTTGTGGGAGTTAAGGGCTTGAGCTCATTTATAGTGGATCTTCCTTTCCACAGTCCTTTCAGAATAATTAGTAGCATGAATAGTCTGGTTAGACTCAGTCCAGTGCTTTCTATTCATATAAACATGTAAGTAATGTTTACGGCTAAGCCCAGGGTGTTGAGATTGCATTTGCTTTTTCACACACAGTTTGATTTTTCCTTGAGTTACTAAATGTTTTACCTTTCCCTTTGCTGGCTTTTCTTTAATCGATTATCCAAGTCTTCCCACACATCTCCAATGGCTTTGTGAAACTCCTTTTATACAACTTTCCACATGATCCAGTCTTGTCGGATACTTTCACACCCCCTCTCTTCCCTCTTGCCTTCTGGAGACATCTCTTTTGGAGCCCTCTGACTTCCTGTTCCATCTGGACTGGGAGGAGTAACACTTCCTTGTGAAGAGGCTCAAACAGTTCCCCTACTTTCAAATCTTCTCTACTTACAGCCCACACACTCACAAAGCAAAACAAAACAGCCTACCCACCCCAGCAAACAAAACAAAACACCTCCTATGTTGTACCCCTCAAAGGTAGGCTAGCAGAGCCAATTTAACCCGCTCTCCCAGGTTTTTCCAGTCTGGATTTGCATTTTTTTTTTTTTTTTGCTGGGGGTTTCTGAAATCCCCTCCTTTCATCAAGCTCGGAGCTTTTAGCATTTGTGTCTTGTTCCTCTCCTCAGTTTGAAGTGATCTTTCAGTTGGGAGAAGAGCATAAACATCTTTATTTTGTCAATTAAACTCATCAATCTCCTAGCTTCTAGCTCCATATTTGTAGTTACTGATTGGATTCAAGCAACTAGATGGAGCAAGGAATTGAATCTGCGTATTCCAGACTGATTTTATACTTTCTTTTTCCTTTGCCGTATTCTTTTTCTTCATCTGGTACAAATGAAAACAGAACTCGGTTTATTTGTTATTTTTTGGTGTCTTCCTCTAGTGAGAGATCTTTTCCTTCAAGTAAAGATATGGGATGAGATGGTTGGATGGCATCACCGACTCGATGGACATGAGTTTGAGCAAGCTCTGGGAGTTAGTGATGGACAGGGAAGCCTGGTGGGCTGCAGTCCGTGGGGTTGCAAAGAGTCGGACACAACCAAGCAACTGAACTGAACTGAAAGATATGGGAAAACTGCTTCTGTGTGCTGTGTTTTCTGTTGAATCATGAGCTCATCTCAATGAGATAAGTTGTAAAGATAGCTTGTCTCATTTCACTTCTGCAACTAGAAGAAGATAAGGGGAATTTAGAGTTAATAGGGAACCATAGAGATAAAGGGCAGCAAGCTAGTACCTAAAAAGAGAAGGTAAGAAAGGAAAGATTAAGTTGGAATCTGAAGTAGTGCATGTCATAATAAGTGTTAAATATTTGAAGGTGTGATGTAGAGATGATGGCTCACAGTTTCCCTCTTCAAGATGAAAGACTGTTAAGGAGAAGTGGATAAAATTAGAAGTAGAGATTTAAGGGTATTTTACAAAGAAGAAATTTCAACACAGTGAAGATTGTTGTTGGAATGAGTTACTGAAATATGGTCACCCTGGGCCATTTTTCTTTGTTGTGTTTAACCATCATCTGAAAGTTCTAACCTTGTGACTGAGTGCCATTACATTTTTTCCAAATCAGTTCACTCTCCTGTGAGAATGTCCATGAGCAGGTAGTAGAAAGGCCTCTTCGTTCTTCACTACTTGCTTGTTTGAGCTGCAGTATTAGAATACTCATTTACCATCTTGATTTAACTGCTCTGGAGAACTAGTGATTATGACAATGTTTGAGTAAATGGAACAGTTTCAAAACACTGTACGTGATAGTAAGATCAACAGAGTGTTTTAATTTTTATTCTTGTGCTGTATATGTTTGGACCTTCCATTGCTTCTGTCTCATGTCTTATGTTTATGTGAAATAAAATGAGCTTGAACGTCACCTTCAGCCAAAAAACTGTCCATCCTTGAAGCTCTTCTTGAGCCACCAACCTTTGTCATTTCCCTTTCTACTTTTTGTAGGTTATCCTAAAGCCTAAAACAGTCTCCAGATGGTTGGTGTGCGTTTTCATTTACTCCTTTCCTTCTTGCCCTTGCTAATCTCTTTACAGCTGCTCCGAGCATTGATTGCTCTTGGTTTTTATCCTTACCTAGGATTTCCTACGACTCGGTAGGGAGAGAGGGTGTCTTTACTTGTTCTTTGGGATTTCCCACAATCAGTAGTCTGTGCTGAGTGAATAATAGTTTTTGAGGAAATGATATATAAATATAAGGAAGTACAGTCATTTGATGTTCAGGCCAAGTAATTTCCATGCTGCTGCTGCTGCTAAGTCGCTTCAGTCGTGTTCGACTCTGTGTGACCCCATAGACAGCAGCCCACCAGGCCCCACCGTCCCTGGGATTCTCCAGGCAAGAACACTGGAGTGGGTTGCCATTTCCTCCTCCAATGCATGAAAGTGAAAAGTGAAAGTGAAGTAATTTCCATAGTTACCTCTTGATGGAGGGCAACATATTCCGTTTCTCAAAAGCTGTCCTTAGAACTGCTGCTGTGTTACAGCACTATAGCTCTGGAGAGAGGGGATGCCATTTATTGCAGGCTGGATATTGGAAGGTGTTCTGTTTCCCAGACCTCTTGTCACATGGAGCTTTGGGGCTTTGCTGTCTCCCTTTTGGCTTGAAATTTTCCTTTCTGAGGCTTTTCAGGTTTTGGGGGAGTTGTGCTGATGGTAATCCAGTAAGGGAAGGAAGCTTTAACTTAATCTTTATACTTTGACTCTCAAGTTTAATTTCTGTTTTATCATATAGCTTTTTATTACAGTATTTAAGGAAACAAAGGTATTTCAGTCATTGTACAGGTGAAGAATTGGAAGTCTTAGCAATTTGTCATGGTTTCTGCATTTTATAGTCCTTTGGGAATCGATTTAGAATTATACAATGAGACTTGAGACTTAAAAACGTGTAGCTTTTGACTTTATAACACTCCCTCTTATCTATCGTAAAAAAATGATCAGAAGTCTAGGCAAATCTTCTTTACCAATGGCAAAAAATCAGAGCAAAGCTTTCAGCAATGGAGAAATATTGATCTTTCCCATAGAATATGATGTAACAGTTCAAACTTGTTTTTTAAAAATTTTCTGTAATATGGAAAGAGAAAAAGTAGGAGTGAGAAAGAAAGAAAGAAACAGCTCAATGTTGTACAGTTCCAACTATGTAAACAAATTTAAAATATACTTAATTAAAAGAATGGGATAAAATGGGCAGTTTTATATTGATCTGAGTCATGACATTATGAGTGACTTTATTTTTTCCTTTTAATTTTCTATAATTTCCAATTTTCTTTTAATTAATTTATAAACACAAAACCTTAAAGATTATTAAAAGTTTTAAAGGGAGAAAAAGAATGACATTTCTAACTCTAATAATTCAAAAGAATGAAAACTCACGCATGTTCGACAATTAAGTGACTTTGAAAGTTGCTCAGTTTTGTCAGACTCTTTGTGTCCCCATGGACTATACAGTCCATGGAATTCTCCAGGCCAGAATACTGGAGTGGGGAGTCTTTCCCTTTTCCAGGGGATCTTCCTAACCCAGGGATCGAACCCAGGTCTCCTGCATTGCAGGTGGATGCTTTACCAGCTGAGCCACAAGGGAAGCCTTGTGATTAAGTGGCTTTAATTAGTTCTAATTTTGAAAAGGAATGCTTGATCCCAAGTGACTTTTTTCCTTTTGCTTTTACTCAAGGGATGATTATATATGATGCTGAAAGCCATATGGTTAGTGAGATAGTGTTCTAAATATTGATATATATATCAAGAGGGCATATATGGCGAATGTGCATCCTGCCATATAATCTGATGGTGAAAGACTGGACTTTGGAGGGAGCCTCTGGCACCTGCTTGCTTAGCGACTGGCCAGGTTGTATAGTCTGTTGTCTTACCTGTAGATTGGGATTGTGATGATTAATTGATATGATGCATGAAAAGTCTTTAGCTCAGTTTTGGCACATAGCAGTTAATCACTCAAATGATGCTGTGGCTGAAGTGATAAATGATAGCTGATACAATACTACTCCTGAAGGAAGACTGCTTCCAAATTTCCTTCGTATAGTATTTAGGAGAGGCAGAGACTAAGTGGTTTAAAGTAAATTTGTGTGTGTGTAACACAATATTCCAAAAGCCATAAAGACGAAGTAGACGTTCTGCTTGCCCTCCATCTCTCTGAGGATGGATGGAAAGGGCCCTCACCTTTTTCCGAGCTTGTATAAGCAGAAACGCTCAAGATGACTGGTGAGCTGCTTTCCCCCTTCCATCATCTTTTCCAGGAAGCCAATAGTTTTAGAATTTTTAATGAGTGTTGCTCTGAGTTCATAGGTTCAGATATTCCTAATTTATTAATAACTGCATGATACCAAAAATACTGTGACAATTACAGAATTTATTTGGTCATAACTCTACTAGGGGTTGTTCTTAGTCCCGCTCTCTGCTATAGATAATGTTTACTGCAGCATCCTTGCATGTAACCTTAAGATCCATTGCTTTTATTTCCAGTTAGTTACCCCAAAGTGGCATTGCTGAGTCAGAATATGTGTTACTTACAGTGCAGAAGGATTTGGGGTTATAGAAGTTGTGTAAAACATTGTTGGTTCCTGCCCTCTAACAATCTAGTTGAAAAGCAGAGATGCATTTTTCCCCAGGGATTTCTTTCTTTCTTTCTTTTTCTGTTTATGTACAAAGATTTCAGTAGATGTTGTTTATTTCCAGGGAAATTTGAAATCCTTAACATTTTAAAATATAAATCAGAGCAAAAGGGGGCCTCTTGGATGAGATTTACTCTGTATAGTCTTTGCTGCACTTGTTAGATATGAATTTGTTAGAACTGTATATGTGTAAGTTTTTCAGTTTTTAAGAGCTAAAAGTCCCAATTGCGAACTGAAGTACTTGACATTTGCCCTGGTCCTAACCGGGCTCACACCATAGAGGGCACAGACACCCCCTGTGCAGGGAAAGAATCACGCCATGTGCAGTGTCTCCTTTCTCAAGGCCCAGACTTGCTCTGCGAGATGCAGGCAGCTGAACAGATCTTCAGGTTTGAGGTCACTGATCCTAACACGAAGAAAATGTTCTTACAACAGTGAAGTTACTATGCTATGTTAGAGGTAGACAGATTTTTGTACTGTCACTCAGAACGACTTAGTACAACATAAGTTTTACCAAGTACCCACTGTGTGTGTGTGTGTGTGTGTGTGTGTGTGTGTGTGTGTGTGTGTGAAAAGAAAGGATAGTTAGGGTGGGTTTGCCATGCATTGTCGCATATGTGTACGTAGTCTTCCTACATGAAGGGACGTACTTGTCGCATGACCATCTATCCATATGTAGAAGCTTTGTTTTCTCCCATTAGTAATTAACATTTGATTGCATCAGTTGGGATTATGCAACTCTCTGACAGCTGACACTAGTTCATACCTGTTTCCATTCTTTCTCCCCTCTGATTCAGCATCTTGGCTCCCGAGAGGTGGTTGTATTATAATACTTTAGAACCCACTTGGCTGTGTTCCTGACTCACTGGGCGTCCTGTCATGGTTCTCCATCAGCGGGACCAGTAATTGCTTGTTTTTCATTCATGTTTTGCCTCCTTATGATGAATAGCCTTAACTTTAAGCATTCCAAAACCATTGATTTGTTGGCAAACTGTTTTTGTTTTTTAATTCTTTGGGGACTTGGCGATAGTCTGGCTTTTCTTGGGCTTCCTGCAATATTCAGTGAAATAACAGTAACAAGGGCAGCAAGAGAGAACAGCCGCAGGGCGGACCACATGCCAGGCGCTGGGCCAGCCCCCAAATGGCACTAAACTCCTATCATTCCTCCAACGGCTCTCTGAGGGCTGGGACTCTTATCACCCCCCATGTTACACATGGAGAAAGTGAGGTGGCTTTGAAGTAGCTTGTGCATGGAAACGAGTCCACATCGGGGCGAGGCTCACTGACGGGGCTGGAGAGACTCGGGACAAGGCGACGCGCCCAGGGAAGCCAGCGCTGGATGGCGCAGACCCGGAGGGAGAGAGTGGGCAGAGGTGCTTGGCTGCTGCCTCTGCAGAGGAAGTGACACAGATGAGTCCTCCCATCCGAAAGCCCTGGACAGGGAACTCAGGGCAGGAAGGAAGCGGAGGAAAGGGAGGTGTGGAAACTGGGCTGAGGGAGTTCACTTGCTGCAGCCTCTCACGAAGAGCCCCTGCTCTTCATCAGCTTTGTCCCTTCAGGGTGTTCATCCCAAGGGCAGGGGGGTGAAGCAAGTGAAAGGTATGTTTATCTTCAGCCAGTTTTCTTTTTTTTTTTTTTAATTTTCACAAGTGAGTCACATGACCAGGCTGGAAACCCTCGGTGACGGCTCTTGCGATTGTTTCTGAAATTGGTTTTTGAAGAGGTTGTGTGTGACCTGTGCTAGGATTACCCCACTGGGTGGCATAGACCACAGACCAGGACTGTAGGAGGAAAGCCATTTAGGTAAGAGGCCTCGGGGGTAGGGGGGTGTGCCGTGGGTCAAACACGACCTTGTCCTGTTGCCGTGGCCTCTGGATAGAACATGCTAGGGCTGAAAATGGCTCAGCCGCCTCAGGGTCTGCCTGCACCGTGTCTGAGTCATGTATCTGGGGGGAGCAGCAGCAGGCTGCAGAGGGCGTGCCGCAGTCCTCCTGATAGAATGTGGTGGCTTGCTTCAGTCACTGTCATTTTCCTGCCACCAGGTCATGGCTTCCAACCTGCTTCCTGGATTTTATTAGAAATGGTTCCTTGAGTCAGAATGTGGCAGGTCAGATAGTGTCATTAGGAACTGGTGAGATCTTGAGCTCTGCAGCCTTGATGCCCTGTCCTGTGAAATGGGGTGTTAGGAGGCGCCATCTCCTAGGGCCTTTGGAGTTAAAACTCAGCAGGGCACCCCTGGCCTCGAATCTCCTTTAAACACGGAGGCGCCCATCATTGCCTTCTTTATGTTCTGACACTTGCAGGAATCGCCCAGTCTGGTCACTGACTGCGATTGGCTTGAACATTCCAGGACACACATCACCATGCTGTGGGTGTAGACACTGACAGAAGAAAGAGCTAGAATTGAGAGCTGCAGATTCTACGGTCTCTCAAAGAAGGGTGGAGTCTTTAGGACAAAGCATTCCTGGCATGAATAGACAGAGAGAACTCATTTAAGGAGTAAACCCGAGTCAGGTATTTTGATACAGGTGATTATGCAAGTTGGACAGAGAAGAATCCCTTATCTTATGCCCAATTGATTGTTCTCTGTATTTTATCCAACTTGTCACTTTACCTACCAAAAGAGCTATTCCTGTCATCTTTTAAAAATGAAATGAAATACTCCACTGTCAATTTGATCTACTTAGATGTAAGGTTTACTTTGGAAGGGCAAGAGGGGTTGGGTTGGAGGGAAAATATTGACCCTATTTTTCTGTAAAATACCTCTTGCAAAGTAGGCACTGTTATCTGTTACACCAGGTTACTTTCAAAGTACCACTTAAGAAATACTTCTTTATTAAAAGAAAAAAAAAAAAGCAGCTTCTTAATAAGGAAAAGATGGCAAGCACAAAGCTGTAGAGAGTGGTCTGAGCCCTGACATGCCTGGCTCCAACCCTTAAGACCTGTCTACTCATGGCCAGTAGGCCAGTATTGCTTCACCTCTACCCACCCTTCCGACCCTGAGTTCCCCCACCCCATTCCTTTTAAGCAAATTCCAAACACCGTATCATTTCATTGGTAAATATTCAAGAGGTACTTTGAATGCCTTAAAAGTTTAGTTAAGTGAAAAATGGAAATTTTCACATTTTAAGGTCCTTCTTGTGGGAAGAGCCTGTCTCTCTAGAAACCTCAGGGCAGTAATCCTCAAAGTTAGGGGTGGGGAAATGATTTTTTTAAACATTGACCTTGGGGGACCTTGTCAACTGCTTGTTTTCCCAGAGTTGCCTTCTGCAGGTCTCTGTTTCCTCTGCATCTCCCTGTCCTCCCCTCTCCTTCTCCCTTCCCCAGTTAAAAATGGCAGCATCTGATACTTTTTGGAACTGGTTTGCTTCTGAGTATAAGAGCAGAAATAAAAGGGAACCACATGCTTAAGGAAAAAAAAAAAAAGATTCCAAGTAACAGAAGCTTTACCTTCTCAAGAACCATTTTTTTTTTCTTGTTAGTTTTAACCACTATGAATGGGACTGTTTAAAAGTATATTCATTTTCTGCCTTCTTAACCAGAGTCCACTGGATGTTATTTAATCATTCCCTTTTACTGCAGATTGTTTTCAATACAGCTGTTGTGCACACGCTCAGTCATGTCTGACTCTTTGTGACCTCCTGGACTGGAGCCCGCCAGGCTCTTCTGTCCACGGGATTCTCCAGGCAAGAATCCTGGCGTGGGCTTCCATTTCCTACTCCAGGGGATCTTCTCAACCCAGGGATCGAACTTACACCTCCTGTGTCTCCTGCACTGGCGGGCAGTTTCTTTACCACCAGTATCATTTTACAGTTTATCTGTCACCTCCCTCATTGCTGATTTTATGCCCTGCCAAGGTGCTTTTCCTTATCCCTTTTGAATCTGTTAGGGGCGGATTTAGCTATATCAGTTCAGTTCAGTTCAGTCACTCAGTCATGTCTGAGTCTTTGCGACTCCATGAATTGCAGCACGCCAGGCCTCCCTGTCCCTCACCAACTCTCGGAGTTCACTCAGACTCACGTCCATCAAGTCAGTGATGCCATCCAGCCATCTCATCCTCTGTTGTCCCCTTCTCCTCCTGCCCCCAATCCCTCCCAGCATCAGGGTCTTTTCCAATGAGTCAACTCTTCGCATGAGGTGGCCAAAGTACTGGAGTTTCAGCTTTAGCATCATTCCTTCCAAAGAACACCCAGGGCTGATCTCCTTCAGAATGGACTGGTTGGATCTCCTTGCAGTCCAAGGGACTCTCAGGAGTCTTCTCCAACACCACAGTTCAAAAGCATCAATTCTTCGGCTCTCAGCTTTCTTCACAGTCCAACTCTCACATCCATACATGACCACTGGAAAAACCATAGCCTTGACTAGACAGACCTTTGTTGGCAAAGTAATGACTCTGCTTTTGAATATGCTATCTAGGTTGGTCATAACTTTTCTTCCAAGGAGTAAGCGTCTTTTAATTTCATGGCTGCTGTATAAAGGTATGTAAAGTTAGAGCGAATGAACTGTGAGAGTGTTGTTTCCCCAAGCAAAACTGTATGTTGTTGGACTTAGGGGCCCTGTGATATTTGAATGCTCAAAGGCTGTTTTGGCTCTGTTTCCTGATTTTCAGCCATGTTCTGCAGAGATGTTACCATGTAGCTACCTTTCCCATGGGTGAGGCACCCCTGTGATGGGGCCCTATGGTAGGAACCTTTCTTCTCACTCTAAATACAGCTTAAGAAGGGCTTGAAAGGCCAACTACATAGTGAGTGCATGAGAATGTTGGAAAATGTATTTTTGGACACACTTCTTGCATCTCACCACTGAATGTTTGAAAGTGAGTTGGTGGGAGAGAAATAAATGGATTTTAAAATGTGGCCATTCTGTTTTTGTTGTAGTTGTTTAGCAACTGAAAGAGATTTGCATTTCAGACCTTGCACAAAAATTTTATTTGGCTAAAGATAATTAGACATATGGGTATATGTGAAATTTATAGTAGAGACTAATAGTCTGATTTTTTTACTAAACAAAATGAACTTCCTTTCTGCTATTCTGTTTGAGTATAATTGCTTTACAGTGTTGTGTTAGTTTTGTTGTACAATGAAGTGAATCAGCTAGAAGTATACACGTATCGCCTCCCCCCTGAACCTCCCTCCCACCCCCTCCATCCCACCCCTCTAGGTCCTCACAGAGCACCGGGCTGAGCTCCCTGTGTTATACAGCAGCTTCCCTCTAGCTCCCTACTTTATACATGGTAGTGTTTATGTGTCAAACCCAATCTCCTGTTTCACCCCACCCTCCCTCCTTCCTGCTGCTCTTCAAAGAGGGAGTCAGAGAAGACATTTTCATCCCCTCTCACCCCATGCTTTTTTAAAACTCCCCTTAGGAAAATGACGTAGCATTTTTCAAAACCAAGCTGTGCCTTATGCAGGTTTATACACAGGATGTGTGAGTTACATCAGTTTTTCCCTTCTCACACCCAGACCAGGGTTACATAGTTCTGTGAGGTGTGCTTGGGAGTTGTGATAATATGGAATGCTGGAGAGATTCCAGAAGCTGTTGGTAAACAAAGAATGCGGCTCATCAACAGTTAGCTTCTGCTAGTGATTTCAGAACTTACATCTTGTGGGGCGGGGAAAGAAGGCAAGTATATGTAATACAGCATGAGAAGGCAAGAGAAAGTGTGATGACCGTCTTGAAGATTTGGGTTTTAATTTCTGTCTTTCATTTTTCTAAACGCCGTACAGGTAATTTAATAAAGAAGAGTAAGCTGTATTTGGTTGACATTATGAAAGATCTCTCTACTTTTAACCCATCATATTTAAAGATTTATTAGATCAGCCAAATAATTTTTTCTGTATGATGATGAAGCTGTCTTTGCTTTATGTTTTTAACTGGCAGGATTTTCACTGATATGTTCAGATAAAAAGAATACAAAGTAATAGAAATTCACAGCTGATAGTTAAAGATGGATATGTACATGTTAGAGGTTTGGGAAATCTGATGGATTAGTCAGGAGTGGGTTTTAGAAGTGACTTTAAAGCTTTCTGTACGTTCTCTCTTACTGTTGCCTATTACATGAAAGGAGTGGGGTGTTTACAGAGCAAATATACCAACAAATTGCTTTCAACAGTCACGGGCACACTGAAACACTGACCCATCAGTAGTTCCGGTGTAGTTTTTGCAGAGAGCTTCTGGGCATATGGCATCTTTCTGGTCTTCAAGACCACCCCCGGAATATGGCACATCAAAGGCTGGAGAAGTGGAACTTTTAGAAATCTGGGTAAAACTTTTCCCCCAAGAAGTACCAGGGAGCTAAATAATGTCTCATGCCATTTTTTCCATGGTTTAAGCCTCTCTTAAGCTTCCCCAAGTCAGATTCCTCCAGTCTCCTGAGGTCATCTGGAGATGCCTGTCCTGCCCTGGTTTCAAAAATCTCAACTGTTTTTTTGGATTCATTCTTTCTTTCATCATAGCGACAAATATTTATTCAGCTTCCTGCCATGGCCAGAGCTCCATTTCCAGGTCACAGTGGAGCACAGAGCTGAATCCGATACTGATCTTTCCCTTCAGAATGCTACTTGGGAGCCCAGAGGCCTATGGGAGATTCTTCAGTGTGAGAGAGACTGGGATGTGCCTACGGCTGTAGCTGCTGCTGCTGCTGCTAAGTCGCTTCAGTCGTGTCCGACTCTGTGGACCCCATAGACAGCAGCCCACAGGCTCCCCTGTCCCTGGGATTCTCCAGGGAAGAACACTGGAGTGGGTTGCCATTTCCTTCTCCAATGCATGAAAGTGAAAAGTGAAAGTGAAGTCGCTCAGTCGTGTCTGACTCCTCTCGACCCCACAGACTGCAGCCTACCAGGCTCTTCCGTCCATGGGATCCTCCAGGCAAGAGAACTGGAGTGGGGTGCCATTGCCTTCTCCGAGACACAGTCAAATGAGTTATAAAACCAAAGACAGTTTAGAATCAACCTTCTACCAAAAAACAAGCAAAAGAAACCAAACCCCAAACCAGTCGCTGACACCACGCACTCTACACACGTTATTGCCTGAGATGACAGTCTTCTGACCCACTGAGGATGGGCTGGTAATGGGACATTTCCTCTAATGGCTGGTTCATTTCTGCTCTAGATGTCAGAGTCAGGGGGATGGCAAGAGAGCAGTGCTGGGAGAGGCCGTGATTTTGTTTTACACTTGGTCAGGTTTCACCATGGAATTGTCATTGCTTCATGCTAAACTTTATATTCTTTGTTTTGCCTTTTTCTTTTTAAATTTTTTTTTGAGGGGGAGGGATGTGGGCCATTTAAAAAGTCTTTATTGACTTTGTTACAGTGCTGTTTCTCTTTTATGTTTTGGGTTTTTTTTTTTTTTTTGCTGTAAGGCATATGGGATATGTCTCCTGACCAGGGATCTAACCCACACCCCCTGCATTTGAAGGCAATGTCTCCACCACTGGACCACCAGAGAAGTCCCTGCCTGTTTTCTCTTTTAAAAGACTTTGTCCACAGTAGGTGCCAAGATCCTCAAGTCCTTTTGAAACACACCTGCTCTGCTATCCTTGAGCAAACCCAGCTCACAGCTAGGGGCATAGGAGGGGAAAACACCCACACTTACTGAGCACACCCAGGAAATGTTTTCTCATTGGCACCTCACAAACACCTGGGAAGAGATTATCTTTACAGGTGAATAAAGCCACTCCAGTACTCTTGCCTGGAGAATCCCACGGTCAGAGGAGCCTGGTGGGCTACAGTCCATGGGGTCACAGAGTGTCGAACATAAATGAGCAACTGAGCACAGTCTGAGGTTGAGTTTATCTTTATGAATGAGTAAACTGAGAATAAATAATTGACACCCATTCTCAGCCTCTCTGGATGAATCCAGTTCTCCTACCAAGGTTTGAGTGTGTCCTGTTCCCTGAGATTAAACTTTGAATCTTAGAACTGCTCAGCTCATTTGGAATTCTCTCTCCTTCTGTTAAGTGAGTGACTTTTTACACCTAAATATATAATGTTGTTGTTGTTGTTTAGTCACTAAGTTGTGTCTGACTCTTTGCGACCCTATAGACCCTGCCAGGCTCCTCTGCTCATGAGATTTCCCAGGCAAGAATACTGGAGTGGGTTGCCATTTCCTTCTCCAGGGGATCTTCCTGACCTAGGAATCAAACCCATGTCTCCTGCATTGCAGGCAGATTTTTTACCACTAAGCAATCTGGGATGAACATAACCACAGTTCCACTATTGAAAACGAAGAAAACCATAAAACATTCATATCATCTCATTTCTACTACCTATTTCAGATTTCCCTAATGTCTTATGTGTTTTATAACTATTTTTTTTTCCAAGCTCGGTTTTATGAAGGTCACTCATTGCATTTTGTTTTTATAACTCCAGAATTTCTCTTACTCTGGAGCAGTCTGCCTCCAATCCTTTCTGTTCAATTTTTTTTCATGACATTGACTTTTAGAGGAACCAGACCAGTTTTCTTTTAAGCTTTTTTGTTGACAGTTTACCTGGCAAGTGTCTGGCAAAATGAAGATTTCAAAAGTTCTTTAAAACTTAAAATAAGTATTTTCTAGGAGGTGTATTGTCAGATGTTGCACCTGATGTACCATTTTCTGTAGCTAGTATATTTGAAAAGAATCTTTAGTTATAAAAATAAGGCAGTTGTAAAATGTTAGAACAATTCAGAAATACAATTGGCCCTTTGTAGCCACGGGATCCACATATGTGGGTTCAACCAACTTCAGAAATATTTTTGAAAAGGAAAGTTCCAGAAAGTTCCAAAAAGCAAAACTTGAGTTTGCCAGACTGGCCAGCTCTTTCCAAAGCATTTATATTGTATTAGGTATTGTAAGTAATCTAGAGATGAATTAAAGTATAAGATAGGTTCTTTGCAAACACCGTGCTGTTTTACATAAGGACTTGAGCATCCTCGAATTTTGGTCTCTGTTGAGGTCCTAGAACCAATTTCCTGCAGAGACTGATGGATGATTGTACAATATATGAAATATAAAATGAGAGTTCTGCTTGATACCATCACCATGGGGCCCTGAGATAACAGTCATTTTGGTGAACTTACTTTTTCCCCCATTTATTTGTGTGTTTTTGCTCATTATAAAAACAGTGTTTATCTGTGCACATTGTTGTACGGTGTACTTTTAATCCCTGTATTATGGATCGTGTCCTGTCAAATATGTATTTAAAAGCAGGGACTGTGTTTAGCAGTGGCTGGGATACATGTGCACCAAGCCAGCCGCATTCTTTCCTAGGTATTCAGAGTGACACACCCAAAGGTGAAGTGCCGGCCCAGGATGAGAAATGTGACTTGTGCCCACAGAGCAAATATTTTTCTCTCTCTGAGCCTCTCTAGTTTTTCAGTATAGGGATCGAATCTTGATGTCTCCTGCCCTGTGTTTTAGCAAGTTCATGGAAATGTGAGAGGGGTAAACTCTTTAAGGACTCCGTAGTTGAATGCTGATACTCTCTCTCTTTTTTCTCCTTTTTTGGGTGGGTCCCTCCGTGTTTTTTTCTGCCGATATCAGGAGATCATCAGGTTGGCCTATCTTGGAGGTAAACACGACACTCTGCCAACATAAAGTGATTTAGAAACGTTCATCTATTTTACCAAGCCCAGGTCTCTTGCATATGTATTTTAAGCCTTCATAAAACATGTACCTGTCACGCTAAGGAATGTGCCGAGGGCAGACATCAGAGGCTGGCCCAGGGAGTCTCGGGAGTGTGTTTGGCTGTGTTGTAGGGTTGTGTCCTGACAACCTCCTGGCTTGAGGCCTGGGGTGATTTCTGACAAGGAGTGATTTCTAAATATTGAAGCCATTAGAATTATTAATTCAAGAATTCCTGCAAGTAGCTATTCCTGTTTGTCTATCTAAGTGTTGGGGGCTCAGAGGTAGCAGCCTGACTTGGGGAATCAAATTAACAAAACGATCATATGAACAGGAGATGGTTCTTTATGCTTCATGGGAAACAGAAAGTTGAACAGAGAGGCCATGTGGACACGTCTGGCTTCTTTGGAAGATGAGAGCATTGGAAACCTTCCAGTGAGAGCCTTGCTGGCACAGGGCGGATGGTAAAGCTGCTTTTGTTGTTGTTATTTTATTCTTGTGTTGTCCATGGCAATAATGTCATCACTGGCATTCATGGGACATCTGGGGGTCAGTAAATCTTGTTATTAGTGAGTTAAATTTGGTGTAGTTTGGTGATGGGCTTTTGCATCAAGCATTTTGTAAAGGAATAAAATGAGAATAGGGTGGTTCCCCACATCTGTCTAAATATTTGGTGAAAAAAGGATACAGCTGTGATTTTAAATACATTAAAGAATTCATGTATTCACTTTTTCTTAAAAAAAAAAGTTGCAGACTAACTCATCATTAATTACTAATTTATAATTAATAATTAAATGCATATTCATCTCATTTTCTATCACCCAATAATAAATAAGATAATACAGTAAATAAAATAAATATAAGTATTAAAAATAAAGACAAATAATGTTAAAAGAGGAGCAAGATTAGATTTTAAGTTCAGGATCAATGAATTGCTTAAATTATTGAATCCCACTTTTTCCATCTGTAAAATAGGGATTATAAATCAACACCAGAGAGCTGGTAATGGGGTTGAAATGAGACAATAAATTTAAAAGTTTAAAAAAAGTTCAAATTTCACTCCTTCTTTCTTGAGCAGACAGGCTGTATTATGTAACAACCTAAATAGGAAAAGAATTTGAGAAAGGATACATGTATGTGTATAATTGAATCACTTTGTTATAAACCAGAAACTAACACAACATTGTTAATCATCTATACTCCAATATAAGATAAAAAGTTTATCTAAAAAAGAATAGAGAAGAGACTTAAGAAATTTGAAGTTAATGATACTTGAAGCAAACTTTGTGATAGCTGGGTAAAGAGGGGCAATGAGAGATAAATATCTTATTGAACTCCAAGTATTGCTGCCCATCTAAGACTTCTCCAACCTTATGGTTACACTGACTTCAATACAAGCTGTTGGATGGTTTTAATAGAAGGTTGGTTCTTAAGTAAACATAATATTTTATTCACTGTGTTTTCCCCGATCATTAAAGCAGTGTTCACAATAATAAAAACAGAAAATCAAGAGTAGTCAAAGGAACATTAAACCACAAAGTCTCTCATAATTCTATTCACCTGAAACAGCCATCATTAAAACTACCATGTGTACACTGAAGGAGCTTCCCAGTGGCTCAGAGGGTAAAGAATCACCTGCTGTGCAGGAGAGAGTTCAGTTCCTGGGCCGGGAAGATCCCCTGGAGAAGGGCATGGCTACCCACTCCAGGCAAGTATTCTTGCCTGGAGAATTCCTGGCGGGCCGCAAGTCCATGGGGTCACGGAGAGTGGGACACAACTCAGTGACTAACACTTTCACTTTCATACATTGAAAGAGATTTTCTTTACCTGCGTTGTCATAAATATTCAGTTTTTAACTCAACCAGAGTTAATATAGTAACTTTTCCTTCTGTCATCAGTGATCTCGCAGCACACGTTTTGGTTACCTATTTTTTTCAATTATAAAAGCGATGCTCTGTAAGTAGATTAAGAATAAATCTTTGTTAGAACACACAGAAAAGTAAAAGATTTCTCTCCCAAGAAGCAGCCACCCAGCAGTTTTCTGTGCATCCTTTCAGAAACACTTAATATATACACAAGAATATGTCTTTCTCTACGTATTTTTAATTTTATGCAACTGGAATCTATGCATACAGTAAGCATCTTGCTTTTTTAAATTCCATTTAATTCCATGTCCTAGATTGCCACACTAAAAACACTAGCTACCTAGCCTAATTCAAACAACTTTGCAAATGATATATTTAGTTCAATTGTCAGTGATAACACATTTTTACACTCTGTGGGTATAGTACTACTTACGTAACCAATCCTCTGTTGATAGAGAAAATGTTTCATTTTATGCTATATGTACATGCTAAGTTGCTTCAGTCATGTCCAACTCTTTGCAGCCCTATAGACTGTAGCCCACCAGGCTCCTCTGTCCATGATTCTCCAGGCACAATACTGGAGTGCTACTTATAAACAATTTTTCAGCGGATGTCCTTTTCAAACTTGGACAAATGTATCTCTAGAAAATATTTCTTGAAGTAGTTCAGAGAGTAAAAGGATATATACATTTAAAGTTTTATGTATTATTAGTAACCAAGCTTTGTTTTTTAGCATTTCATCAGTTTATACTCTCACCAAAAAATGTTACCCAGCATTTTCCTCAGTGATGGGTATTACTAATTTTTTTTTGTCTGTGCCTATCTAATAAACGAAATATGATCTCTTAAAAAATGTAAATTGAAGTTGCATAGACATTGGTTTGAATACTGGCTTTGCCATGTGGGTTCTTGGATGAGTCCTTTCAATTCTCTGAACATCTATGTCTCTAGCCATGAAGTGGATCTTGTCATATCACCATTGTAAGATAAGGTCAAGTGCATGGGTTCCACCAAGGCGCTTGGGAGCATCAGTTTGCAGGCTCTTGAATCTGGGCCTCAGGGGGGATGTGCTCATGTGGGAGGAACGTGTGCCGCCTGGAGCTTCCCTTCCAGCTCGTAACCTTGCTGCTACATTTGTGTTTGCAGCGACCCTCCGGAGCGCCACGCCGGGCATGGACGCCTTTTTCCGCACGGGTGGTAGTGCCCCATCACGAAGCTGCTAAGGCCATCTCAAGGGCGTGGGCGCCAGGACACGAGGGCAGCATCCCAGGCCTGCAGAGCCATGCCTTTCGGCCTGAAGCTGCGCCGGACGCGGCGCTACAACGTCCTGAGCAAGAACTGCTTTGTCACCCGCATTCGCCTGCTGGACAGCAGTGTCATCGAGTGCACGCTGTCTGTGGAGAGCACGGGGCAGGAGTGCCTGGAGGCGGTGGCCCAGAGGCTGGAGCTGCGGGAGGTAAGGGCGCGTGTGTGAGGAGTGGAGCGGCCACAGCACAGCCCGGGGACCCGGCTTGTCAGCCTCAGCCTGGTTTCTAAGCATCCTGTGATTCCCAGCATGGCCTCCCTCGTAACACCTTTCGGTGGATGCGGGGACCTGCTCTGATGCTGTGAGAAGCAAGGATACCCCCTAGAGCTTGCATGGGGCTGGGGGCGGTTGGGGGGAGGAAATAAGGGTGTGTGTGTGGCAGCTCCCTTTGCTTTCAGCCCATGAGGAGGCTGTAATGAGAGTCTCCTCCCCTAAGTCATTTACTCTCTTTAAAAACAATCAAGTGGGGTAGCTGGGGTTTTGATGTTCCAGCTACATATCAAGGAGAAAACTCCCACATACAGGGTGGATATAGCTGCTTTTATTTTTCGTTTGTTTCTATACTATACTCTTCAAAGAGGGTAAAAGAAAAAAGCATTTATTGCGAGCATGACCATTGAAGCTTTTTTTGTGGGAGCTTGTAAAATGGGAGTTTTGTTCCTCTTAAGATTCCTCATGACCCATGTTTTCTTTGGGCTTTAAGCAAACTCAGGGTTCACCATTTAGACAGTCACGTTACCTCTCTTTAGAAGAGACTCTTAGAGCAATATGCCCTTTGGTAATAAGCAAGCCCTGCTGTTTTGCAGCCTTATAGACATTCAGGAGAAGAGACTTTTGAGAGAGACCCACTCAGGCATTTGTTTCTTGAGAGCTTTGTAGGCTGGTAGGTAAGGGACCGTGGTTGAATGGTTGCCAGCGTTGAAATGATGGCAGACCCCTGAGAGTCAAGCCCTCCTTAGGGTAAGGAAGAGCCTGTGATTGCCATGGGCCCTGGGATATCATTGCCCAGTTCTCAGGGTGGTCCCTCTGAAAAATGATCACATTTGATCTGTTTCCTCACCTCTCAGGATCCACACCCTCTTTCCATTTGCACAAGGAGTTGGGGTCAGGGAAGGTCTTCCTCTCCCCTTGGCACCTACCGCAGGCTGCCTCTTAGCCTCTGAAGGACTGTTTCACCTCAGCACTTGTTTCTCCAACTGGTCTTCATGTTTATATATTGGTTTCAGTGTTCAGGTCTTCCTTTGACTTTTCTTTTCCTGTGGAGGAGACTGTCCTGCCCAAAGGATACATGTAGCTTGGTAACTGACACAATTGAATAAGCATGTGAAAGGTTCTGACCTTGGTGGTTGATAGTTGGCTCTTTTTACCTTATTAATAGCACAATGGGGTGTACGCATTTAAGCATCCGTGTGTAAATCGGCATAAAACATGCATGTTTTATAGTTTGCTGCTGCTGCTAAGTCAGTCGTGTCTGACTCTGTGCGACCCCATAGAGGGCAGCCTACCAGGCTCCCCCGTCCCTGGGATTCTCCAGGCAAGAACACTGGAGTGGGTTGCCATTTCCTTCTCCAGTGGATGAAAGTGAAAAGGGAAAGTGAAGTCTCTCAGTTGTGTCTGACTCTTAGTGATCCCATGGACTGCAGCCTACCAGGCTCCTCCATCCATGGGATTTCCCAGGCAAGAGTACTGGAGTGGGTTGCCATTGCCTTCTCAGCTTTGTATTAAGAAAATGAAATAAATTTTTATTTCAATTTTGATATACATTAATTACAATTGGTGTTGTATTAGATAACTTAAAAATAGACTCTAGGGGGGAATCCCTGGTGGTTCATTGGTTAAGACTCTGCGCCCCCAGTGCAGGGGGGCCCAGGTTTGATCCCTGGGCAGGGACCAAGATCTCACATGCTACAACTAAGAGTTCACATGCCACAGCTAAGACCCAATGCACCCCAAAAAACAAAAACAAAAAGCCCAAAACATTGTAGGGGATTTCCTGGCAGTCCAGGGGTTGGGACCCCATGCTTCCATGGCAGAGGACACGGGTTCAGTCCCTGGTTGGAGAACTAAGACCCTGCAAGCTACATGCTGTGGTCAAAAAAACCCCAAAAAACATAGGCTGTATTTTTTAAGGCAGTTTTAGGTTTATAGCAAATTTGAGTGGAAAGCACAGTGTCCCGCCCACAGTGCTTCCCCATGATCAACACCCCACAGCAGGGTGGCACCTTTGTTACAGTCAGTGAACCCACATTAACACATCCTATCACTCAAAGTCTGTAATTTACTTGAGGGTTCACTCTTGGTGTTGTATGTTCTGTGGATTTTGGCAAATGTACAATGATCTCTGTCCATATGGTAAACTTGTTTTTTAATGAACAGTGATTTTTTAAATATACTCAAGCGTTAATGAAAAAGGATACGTGTTTTAGGGTTAAACACATATTCCTCTTCCAGCAAAATGAAAGGTCATCCTGAGGCACCTTGGGTCACCAAAGGCCTCGTTGTCTCTCTGCTGGCGTTTGACGGTGTCCTGTATGACTCCATCCTCCTGTTACTGAATGCAGGTTCCTGTGTTACTGAATGCAGGTTCCTGTGTTTGATACACAGTGAGGCCAAACCGACATGTCTGAGTTTGGGGCCAAAAAAAGGTTTATTGCAGGGCCAAGCAAGGAGAACCGTGGGCTTGTTCTCAAAAATCCCTGAACTAATACGGTAAACTTTTCGAAGGTCAAATCTGGTTTTGAGTGCACGGCTTTGCTGCCATTTCGGTTCCCAGGCCTGGTTCATGTGATCAGTAAACAGTTATCTCCTGGGGAAGCAGAATATGACAGGGTCCGTGCTCCCAAAACCCCAAGAACTGAGAGAATAGGAAAAACAAGAAACAAAGAAAGGGAACATCCTGTGCCAAGGTATAGAAACAGGAAAGAACATGGAATTTTCAGGGAAGGGCAGAGGGTAATTTGTACTGATCTGTGTGCGTGCGTGCGTGTGTGTGTGTGTGTGTGTGTGTGTGTAGGGGTTATGGAGGAGAGGAAGGAGCAGGTGGGCAGATAGGTGGAGACCACTTTTGAAGGGTTTGATGTGTCTAAGTACTTTTAACTATTAACAGATCCCATAGGACATTGTTCCTAAAATGTGTCACGAAAATAATTAAAATAATCACCACCTTTGAATGCAGCGTGTGCTATGCTGAGCACCTTTTGTTGATCAGCTCATTTAGTGCTTCTTACAAGCCTGCCAGGCGACTGACTACCCTTGCCGTCCACTTTTATGGTCCTGACTCCACTGTTCTAATTCCCAGGGATGTGTGGTGGCAGAGAAAGGGGCCGTGGTAAGATGCTTTGAGAAACACTCTCATAAGTCCTACAGTTAAAAAAAAAAAATGTGTTGAGCTCGGTGTTGCACAGTTATTTAAGCCTTCTAATAAATACTCTTTGACTCCTTTAGGGAATAAAACACTGCCTTGAAATAGAAAGCCATCAAAAGATTCCAAGCTGAAGCATGGCACAGGCACCTTGCCTTATAAGAAAGAACCAAGTGGTAGGAAAATGATGGGGACTGGAGTGGCCGGAGGAAGTAAGTGAGCACAAGTGTGAGCCACTCAGTCGTGTCTGACTCTTTGTGACTCCATGGACGATAGCCCGCCAGGCTTCTCTGTCCGTGGGCTTCTCCAGGCAAGAATACTGGAGTGGGTTGCCTTTCCCTTCTCACAGAGATGCCAATTAGACATAACAAGAACCTGGTAAGAGGAAATAAAATGAACCCTTTAAGAAAAAAAAATTTAATTCTTTTGAATGAGTTCAGAAAAAAAGGTATGAGTTTCTGACTGGGAACTTTTATTAAGGAGGAGACTTGAGAGATACAGGAGGCTCAGAAAATTTAGAATTCTGATAATACAGCTACAATATATTTGAATCAATGAGTTTACCCTTTCCCTTACCCCCAAATAAAATCTTGTGTGGAACTCCAATAGATAAGATGGAGCTGCTCTGTTTGCTGAGGGGATCGATAGGATTTTCTGGAGTCCCATCTCCTTGTGCCTTTCCCACCCCCCACATGGCTTGAAAAATAACTGCCCTAGATTGGGAGAAAAATAGCTAAAAACAATGCTGCCTTATGATTAACTCTCATATTTGAAAAATAAAAACATGGAGAACAGCAGAGTTTAGTGGCTAGGAATGTGAACTTGAACCAAACTGTCCGAGTTTGAATCCTGGCTCTGTCACTGACTTGCTCTGTGATCTTGGGTAGTACCCTGTGCTTTTGTTTTCTCATCTGTGAATGCAGATGGTAAGGGTAGCAGCCTCCATGAGCTGTTGAGAGGATTAAGTGAGTTAGTTTTTGCAAAATTGCCACTGTATCACAGTGTTGGGCACACAGGAACCACTCAATACAGTGGTCTCCTTGGCAAGACAAACCACTCAGATCAGACAAAGAGAAATATCGTATGATATTGCTTATATGTGGACTCTGAAAAGAAATGATACAAGTGGACTTATTAACAGAAACAGACACAGACTCACAGACTTAGAGAAGGAACTTACGGCTGCCAGATGGGGATGGTGGGAGGAGGGGAGTTAGGGAGTTTGGGATGGACATGTGCACACAACCATCAAGGACCTGCTCTGTGGCCCGGGGAACTCTGCTCAGTATTATGCAACAACCTAAATGGGAAAAGAATCAGAAGAGGATAGATAGCTGCATATGGATAACTGAATCACTTTACTGTACACCTGAAACTAACATAGCATTGTTAATCAAGTATTGTCCAGTATAAAATAAAAAGTTAATAAAAAAGATATTACCCAGGCCCCTCCAGAGATTGGAGTCTCTCCCTTTCATAAGTCTCCTTGTTGCATTTTTAGGTGGCTCAGTGGCACCCCTCTCCAGTACTCTTGCCTGGAAAATCCCATGGATGGAGGAGCCTGGTGGGCTGCAGTCCATGGGGTTGATAAGAGTTGGAAACGACTGAGCGACTTCACTTTCATTTTCACTTTCATACATTGGAGGAGGACATGGCAATCCACTCCAGTGTTCTTGCCTGGAGAATCCCAGGGATGGGGGAGCCTGGTGGGCTGCCGTCTATGGCGTCGCACAGAGTCGGACACAACTGAAGCGACTTAGCAGCAGCAGCAGCAGCAGTCATAGAAACTATGATCTACCACTGAGCCAAAATCTTTCAGTTCCTTGAACAGTTACTAATTTCAGATTGTGCTGTCCAGTAGGATGGCCATTGGCTACATGTGACTATCGAGCGCTTGAAGTGTGGCTAGCTTAAACTCACATGTGCAGTAAGTATAAAATATACAGCAACTTTTGAATATCTAGTATGACAAAAAGTTAAAATAATCTCATTCATCATTTTTATATTAATTACATAAGTAAGTAAGTCAGTGTTAGTCACTCATTCGAGCCCGACTCGTTGTGACCCCATGTACTGCAGCCCACCTGGCTCCTCTGTCCGTAAGATTTTCCAGTCCAGGATACTGGAGTGGGTTGCCATTTCCTCCTTCAGGGGATCTTCCCGACCCAGGAAAGACCCAGGGAAGAAGTTGCATAATAAAAGCATAATACTTAGAATGACCATTTTAAATAAAATTTATTGAAATTTGAATTTTACTTCTTTGTACTTTTTAAAGTAGCTACTAGAAAATTTTAAATTAAGTATATGGCTCACATTATATTTCTGCTAAATACTGCTGCTCTAAGAAAAGCAAGGAGGCCACTTTAATAGTAATAAGGAATATAAATAATTACAATAAAATGTAAAAATATGCTGGAATTACTTCCTTTAGGAATAATCTTGACTACATTTTTTTTCCTGAGTTATTTTTGTTAGAATGTAATTGCTTTATAAATTTGTGTTAGTTTCTGCTGTACAATGAAGTGTATCTGCTTTGTATAGATATATCCCCTCCCTCTTGGACCTCTCTCCTACCCCCACCCCCATCCCACCCATCTAGGTTGTCACAGAGCCCAGAGCTGTGCTAGACAGCAGGTTCCCACTGGCTGTCTGTTTTTGCATATGGTAGAGAATTGACTATACTTTTTCCCTTGAGGCTCAGAGGGTAAAGCATTTGCCTGTAATGTGGGAGATGTGGGCTCCATCCCTGGGTCGGGAAGATCCCCTGGAGAAGGAAATGGCAACCCACTCCAGTATTCTTGCCTGGAGAATCCCATGAATGGAGGAGCCTGGTAGGGCTACAGTCCACAGGGTCGCAGAGTCAGACATGACTGAGCGACTTCACTTTCACTTTAATTAAAAAATAATAAATTAAAGAGAGATAAATAATAAAAGTACTTGAGACTATTCTTCCTGGCCATATTCTATTCAAGACAGAAAACTTTTTTACTAGGAAATCCAGCACTTTGTGGAAGGATGAATTTGATAACTCTTGGGTCTCTTCTAAGGCTGGAATAAGAGTCCTGGTTTTAAAGGAGCCTAAAAAATCCATAACCGTTTCATAGCGTTGGTGATTATCCTTTAAGTTATCCCCCTTTTCTTTTACAAATTTGTATTTTCATCTTTACTGAAAGCTGATTTATCCAAAGCTAGAAGTTATGGTAGAAGCGTCTCACATTTTGCTATTTTCATAATGGCTAGAGTTTGTAAAGGTACAGCATCTTAACATGCATTTCCTTTCATCAAAGTAAAGCTAGCCTACACTAAAGACATTGCTATGGCTTGATTTTATGTTCATCTTTTGGGAATTGGAAATTTATCTGTGATAATGGGAGTCCTCGAACACCTCATTCCCTGGCCCCGTGAGATAATAGCAGAATTTGCTGGGTTTTATAGCCAGCTTAAACGCATCTAGATGTGTTTGTATTTGCAGGGGACTAAAATAATCAACCATGATTAAGAAACGATTGAAGAGTAGGCTGCTGGGGAGATTTCTGAATGTTGTACTGTGTTTCCTCTTTGTAAAGATTATAATGTGAAATCTTATCAGCTTAATGTCAATTCTGTAAGGTAAATTGGCACCGTGTCTGTTTTCTTGATAGACAGATTGTAGGTGAGGTAATCCCCTGGTCTTCATCTTTTTGTGCATTCGAGTGAGTGGTATAGCCTCTGAAGGAGGGGTTTTTCTTGGCTAGATTTGCTTCTTGGGTCTGTGTTACTCTGCAGTTTCTTTTCCTGTACTTTTATGAAGAGATTGCCTAGGAAAATGAAGATGGTCCAGTTGTTAATTATAGACGTGTCAGTTATAGAAATCCCAGACTACCAAGAGTAGAGGTTGATTGTGCATAAGTTGTTTTTTGCAGTTATCCAACTGATGTATGGTGGTTTATTTTCCAAAGCTATTGGAATTTAATTGCGTGAACTGCTATTTCAGAGTCTGTGTCTAGTCATCTTTTGAAGTATTTTCCATACCTCAGTGAAGGTTTGAATGCTTGTATGTAATTCCTCTATATTTTATGTGGAGGCATCTCAACCTTTCTGCTTCTTAATTTACAACCGAACTATATGCTCCTACAGAGAAACCCTTACAACCTAATGCAAGGTATTTTAAACTTTTGCTTCTGGATGATTACCTCTTCAGAATGCTTGAGATAAGATCACTGGATTTAATCCCTGGTCCCTAGTAATTGCCAAAACTGTGTCTGTAACCCTTATAAACAGTTAGCATTTAAGCTGTGCTGTTGGTCACAAAACTAGAAAAACAAAACCCTAAAAAAAATAAAAACAAAACGTTACCCTCATTAATAGCTACTATGGGGGATAATACCATTTTTACAGATAAATGGACAGCAAATCAGAAACATCTCAAATTGTTTTTAAAGGCCTTCTTCACTATAGTCTTTTGATGATCCCACAAGAGGGATCTAGCTTTCACGCTGGAGGATTTACAGGCCAATCTGCCACTGAAGAAACCTATTTTTGTGGGCTCACATACACTTATGCTTTCCTGTTAATATGCAAAACTCCAAACCAAATAAACCAGGAAGCTACTCATATGAAAATGACAGTTTAGGGTGACTCTTCTTCCATTGTTATTTTAGTCGTGCATTTTTAGCAGTTGATTCAGAGATGTGGTTCCTCTCCCTGGGAACTGGTTCTTCTGTCTTCTTTTTCTTATCTGCAGTGAACGCGTTGCAGAATTCACGGCACCAGAGCTGTTTTTCTCTAAAGAAAACTAGAGAAATAAAATGGGATTTAGAGCTCACACAGAGGTATTGTGAGGCTTAGATGGACCTGGCTTATGTTTGGTGCTTTGGAGATAAACCAAGCAAGTGTCTCAGGCATTTTACTTGGGCAGTGCGGTAGAATCCTTTCGGTCGTGGAGGAGGGGGTTTCTGTTCGGAATCCACCACGTTTTCTTCAACCGCGTGGCACTGTTTAGCAGAAGAGCTCAGCTTTCAGAATTCAGCTGGAGTTGAAATTGGCAGGTGGCTGATGCACAGGCCTGGTGTGGCCTCAGCTGGGCTGGATGGGATTAGTGGGCCCTTGGATGATACACAGGAAGTTAACTGGCGCACGTGTTAGTCTGAGTGAGAGGTTAGGTTCCGGTTCTGTTTCTTGTGGCGCACTGTGAGACATGGCTGAGTAAACGTGCGGCCTTGTGAACTTGAATAGAGCAGGGTAATAAGAACTTGGAGACAAGGTCTTTCTCCTCTGTTGAGCTCTCCAGAGCAGGCATATGGCAGAGGAAGAATAGGGAGGGGTGAGGTGGGAATGGAGAAGTTACTTGGAGCAGAGCTTTACGAAACAGTGTCAGATAGGGTGGATAACTGAATTCAGCACTTCTAAACTAGGTCGTTCTGGCCATAGCAGGTAGAAACTGTGTCCTCCAGGTTATCTGCCTCTTCTGCACTGTAACCCCATTTCTTGAATAGTTAAATAATGGTTTCTTTGGATAAATGCATGTGAGTCACCCGGAAATACCCTGTGTCTTGTGGAAAAGGCTGTACCGCAGCAACAAAAGTATCTTATGCCATGGATTAGGTTTTGACATTAAAAGTGGTTTGCCTTGTTATTTGGAATTCTATATTATTAATTATAGCTCAAGACTATTTCCACACCATAATTCTCTTATACCTCGTCACCTTCCTTTTCTGTGTGTGCACATGCGCACACATGTATATCTGGGGGTGTATGTGTATTCCATGGAATACTTTCTCAGGGTGTTTTTTCTTTCTTTTTTATTTTGAAGAGCAGAGATCAGGTCTCGTTTAATGATTGGGTGGGAAGGAGAAAAGGAAACTTAAAATACTGGTCTTTAAAGCACAGGAGAAGTAAAACTTACCTTTTTTTTTTTTTCAAAATCAATTATAGAATGTTTATGCAGTTATTGTGGACCCTTTATAGTTTAAGTGCTACTAATTTGAGTGAATGTTACAGTTTGAGTGAAGTAGGGACCATAAAATCATACCTCCAAATGTCAAGACTGCTTTTAGTGAAAGGTGATAAATCATGGCTGGCCTGCAAAACAGTTGCAAAGTTTGCCCTCACTTTCTCCACCCAGGCTTACAAAAGGGCTCTTTTCCAAGTAAAATAATTATCACATAGCCCATCACTGCTTACATATATTACCTCATTTATCATATACAGACTCACTCCTAGTCATCCAGAATACTGTGGAATACCCTTATACGGCACTGTGCTCCATGAAGGAATTCGGTGCAATGCAGAACTGCATTGGATCTTTTTCAGATGGTTTATTAAATTAAATCCCCGGATTGCCTCATTTTCAGGCTAGCCTAAGCCCACGTGATAGATCCCCTCGGAAAGCTTCAGAGTGATATTCCAGTGTCCCATAAACACCTTTAATGAGACTCTTAAAGAAACTCTTTGGGGAGACACTGCTTTGTGATGTTTTTCTTATACCTTTTAGATTTTTATGTTACTCGTAGACCTTCCAGCTTCTGCTTTTGCCTGCCTCTTCTCCTTTATTTCCAGATAACTTCTATTTTCTGATTCTGTGGTTGACAGGGATGCCAATAGCGGCTGATGACGAAGATGCTTGAGGCTTGTCTGCTTTTTTTTTTGTTAGTTAGGGTGATGATCGTGGTGATACACAGCTGCAACAGAAAGCACCATTTGTGAAGTAGTTATGTAAGGTGGGCCACGCACATGGTGGATGGTCTTTATCTCATTTATGCCCCGAACAGCCTGTGGCTGATGGGGGTAATCACCATCCCCATTTCGCAGAGGAAAAAGCTCCGAGACTCTGGGAGGCTCCATCACTCATACAGTTACAGAGACAGTGAGTGTAGAAGCTGAGAGATGAACTGACATCAAAGCCTATTTTCTTTCCGTTCAGCCACATTTCATTTCTTCTATATCATCAGTCACATTGGAACAACTAATGGACTCGCTGGAGCTGGAAATGAACAATAGGGTCAGAATCCACTCAAGCAAGTTGGCCTAAGTTTTAAATAGAAACATAGCCTTGGTTCTGTTTGTTGGCATTTTGTTGCTCGAGAAATGCATAGATTTCTGGTGTTGACTTGCCCTGTGAAACATCGTGGAGGAAACGGTCCCATCTGAAAGCTCACACATTTAAAAATATCCTTTAGAATATTTAGATCTGCAATTTTATATAGGGAAGGATATGTCTGGTTTTCTAGTAAACTCAGAGTCAAGACTTGATTACACATTTTGGTGGCGTGGTGACAGGATTGATGTACTGTATCGTTGAGGGTGCAGCCAGCTGTAGTGGGAACTTGGGCACAAAAATGCCTTTGGAAATTAAACATTGTAATGAAATCATGCCTTTGAAGGCAGATTTCCAGGTGTGCTGTAAACCATTCTAGGCTATAATTGAAATATAAAAGAATGCTTCAAAAGCAGTGATCAGTTTTTTTTTGGTGGGGGGGGGTGACTGCTGTGCTAATCCTGAAATCCTAGCATGAATTAATATAAAGACAGGATTGGATGCATAAAAGTACCTGTTTTAATCATTTAGCACATTGTTCAAAACTCAACCAGTTGAGGCTTCAAGTCCAAGGGTGAAAAATCTCACTTTCATCTATCAAATCCCCCCGCACTGATCTGCCAAGAACAGCCACTGGGGGCTCCTGTGGGCAGCTGTGAAGAGCAACTCCTTCCACTCTCCACGCTTAATATGGGGGAGAGACTCGCTGCAGTTATGTATAATGAAGTGGTCGAGGCCGATGTTTTTTAAGGTACTTCATTAAAGCTCAAACAGGGTGAATCCGTTTTCGGTTCAAATCAGGTACCCTATGAAAACATTCTGCGCTGCGGACGCTTGACGTTGGCAGAAGGTTCCACCTTCGGAGTTGAGCAGTAAGTTACTTTGCAGCAGGTGCAGGAGCTGTGTGTGCCGCTGCCAGCGAGCTCCACGTGAGATCACGAAGCATTCCGAAAGCACAGGCAAGTCAGCCTCGAGACCTTAGAATAAGTCCGCATGGTCTCCAGTCGGTATCACCCACTGCCCTTACCTAACGCAGGTGCATCTGTGCCCACGTGTACAAAGAGCAGCCATGGGTAGGAATACTGCCATCTGGACACTCGGGGTGGTTTACAGTAAGTACTGTGTGCCTCTGGTTTTTTTTCAAAAGTTCCAAAGTAAAAGCTGGATCCTTGTGTCCGGGCTGGGGGACCAGAGGTGAGGTTAGACGCTGGAGTGGTCTCAGGATGCCCCTTAGGAGGCCCGAACTGACGCTCTCTTGTCTTTTCACCTAGACACACTACTTTGGCCTTTGGTTTCTCAGCAAGAGCCAGCAAGCACGATGGGTGGAGCTGGAGAAACCTCTGAAGAAACATCTGGACAAATTCGCTAATGAGCCTCTGCTTTTCTTTGGAGTCATGTTCTATGTGCCAAATGTGTCATGGCTTCAGCAAGAAGCCACAAGGTAGGTGCTTTTCTCCATGTTCCAAGAAGGGTGTGGAGTAACTGAGGCTTCAGACGAAGTGGATGAGCTGGTTGATTTAGGGTGTGTGTGTGTGTGTGTGTGTGTAGTGGAGGAGAGGGGAGGTAGTTGGGGATTGTTTACCCCTTTGCAGCTTTAGAATTTTTGTTTGAATCCATGTAGCTCATGCCAGCGGTTCCCTCTTCTGCTTGTGAGGTAGCAGTGATCCTGAGACAGGTAGAATTTTGTGTCTAGAAGCATAGAAATATTAATTGGAGACTGTAAGTAAAATAAATATGCTAGAATTTAATTTAAAAAAATTAATTAACCACCTAATGCTGTTTGGTCCACTCGTTCCCTCAAAATGTCCCCAAACAAAATGCATCATCCGACTTTGGATTTGAGGATTGACAAGGTCACTGAAGATGGGAGTAGAGTTGAGTAAAGCTCAGACAGGGTAAGAGTTTTGGTTTGGTAGGTTTAATACAAAGAAATAGGAAGCCAGCAAGCAGAGAGACCTGGGGATTGGCCCCACCCTCCTGCTCATTGGCTGCTTTTCCTGGGAGAAACCCTGTGCCGTCTTTGAAATGGTATTTCTCCCCCATCTGTAAAATGAGGGATTTGCACCTAAGTCTTGAATGATCTGATGAGTCTGCAGCTCTGTGAATGAAATGAGTATGTTTCAACTGATGTTCGTTAAAATATGCAGGTGGTGGGGGGTGTTTCCTTATCAAATGGTTATTTCGAGTAATGAAGGGAATTGCATAAACTCTCTACTTATAAGCCTTTTACTCTGATCATGGCATTCAGAGTGCTTGGGAAGCAATGCCAGTGACATCTGGGATAAAAGGAACAGTATGCTACTTGATTATTATATGTGTCATTTCTTAGATTTTAAATTTCTGAAATAAGGATGCAGTTGAAATTTTTATTAACATTTTAAGGTGATAGTGTCCCTCCTCTTCTTTTTTTAATCCAAACTATTGTTACATAGGTGGTGTTTCTATAAAACAGAGGCTGTGAGAGAGCTGACTGACCCAGGAAATCTACATCAGTCTTTCAGGTGTCATTCATTTGAAGCACTTAATTATATACCATCATGTGCTGCTTTTTTGAGTGATGTCATTTAAGTCCTTTCTGTCTAAGAAATTATCTCCTCAAATCTCCTCAAGTCAAATCAGATCAAGATGATTTCCTCCAGCTTTTGAATCCTTCTTGAGTTCTTTATACAGTGTTAGGAACACAGCATTAGGTTAATAAATACTTGCTGATTCATAGCTCTTGGACCTTTAAGTGCAAGACCATGAGGGTCAAGGGTGAAACATGGACTATGAATTAATGCATACTGAGAAAAGTTCAGCCTGTAAGAAAAAAAATGAAGTGGTGTTCCTCTAGACAGATTTATTCTGTAAGGTCTATTTAGGAAGAGCAGTTGAAGTGGTGAGGGACACAGAAATTATGCTTTATGAAGTTAAAAAAACAAAAGATTGTTTAAGCTTAGAAAGATGAAGACTTGCAAGGGTGCAGTAGCTGCCTTTGAACTCTCATGGGGAGGGAATTCTGTGTCAGCTCTGAATAACAAAATTAGGGTTAGTAACGATGAAGTTCAAGGAGTTGAAAGACTTTGGTTATTTGGCTTGACATAAGAACAGAGTTTCTAATAATTAAAGCCATATAAAAGTGGAACAAGCAGACTTACAATAGAGCAGGCTCCTTGGTCTCTGGGATTGCTGTAGTTCAGGGTGAATAGCCTGTGTGGTGTCTTGAAGAGGAGACTGCCATATTGGATAGGATGTTGGAATCATCAGTGATTCTCAGACCAGGGCTTGCTGGATCACAATTAACCCAAAGCATTTATTCGAAATATGGATTCTAGGACTGCACCAGAAGTCTGAACTTGAATGTCTCAGGCTGGGGATCACAAGGATGTGTTGTTTAAAATAAGCAATATTCCTCAGGTAGTTCTGATGTTCATTCAGACTTGGGAATCAATTAGTTAACCTATAAAACTCTTTACAGTTTCAGATTTTCTAGATAAGTAAACAATGCTGCATTATTTGATTGTCAATATTTGCCTATAAAAGCTGAAACAAAGCATGTTTAAATCTCAAAACCTGAGGTATAGAGTAGGAACTTTTGACTTTCTTTTTGCTTGGTTAGGTTGGTTCATGTAAGAGGTTTGATAAGGAAGGAAAGAAGTGTTTTTCAACAGAGGAGTTTGAAGCAGACTCTCTGAGCAGAAAAACTAACTGAAAATAATTCAGAACTTTGAAGGACATTTTTTTTTAGATGTAAACTCTGGAACTAACCTATGTAAATTTCAGGTATAACCTTCTCTCTGTGGGAAAGGATATTTGTAATTAGGAGCTGGGTTTGCAAGAGGAGTTTTTTGCTACTCCTCCCCCTCCCACCCCTGATCCCCCTGCACCAGCATTGCAGGAATTTTTGTGGTCTCAAAGGGCCCGAAAACTGAAATGTGCCAAGGGGTGTCAGAGCAGGTCAAAGACTTATGCTGGAGAGATGGAGAAACAAGAGAGAAAAGTGTTGTAAGTAAATAAAGGAACATTGATAAAGGGATAAAGAAAAGAAGCAGGGAATTCCATCGGGGTTCAGTGGTCAGGACTCAGTGCTCTCACTGTGGGGGCCCTGGGTTCCAGCCCTGGTTGGGGAACCACAATTCCATAAGCCACACAGTATGACCAAAAAAAGAAAAAGAAGAGAAAAAAGGAATGTATATACTTGGGAAGGTTGAGGGCCACCAACCATGATCCAGATTTGGCTCACTGAGACCCACCCTTAGTTTTGGACATATAGACCAGAGTGTAAAGGAGGCCTCGTTCAGACAGAAGAACATTTTGGAGTGTTCAGGACTTCTGAGTTTGATGTTAGAGATGAACATTTAGCTGAATTCAAGTGGAAGAGAGCTGTAGTACTAACAATCATTAGGAGCCCTAGGGAATGTGAACCTTCTTGGGAGGTTTTAGAAGCATCTGGGGGCTCCACTGAATATTGAAACTGTCTTCCAGGCAGAGTGGCCAAGGAGAAGCCGTAGTGGGGTGGGATCCCAGAGCGCTGTTTCACCGAAGGCCCAGCAGCGCTCACAGGAGCTGGCTAGTGACCGGCTTCCCAGGCAGTCCCTGTTTCCTGAGTGACCAGATGGCTCAGGTGCAGACGGACTTGGGCTTCTGAGAGCACCTGGGATCTGCAGCTTCGACACAGAACAGTTAGTCTTTGTGATGCCTTGCACAGTAAGATGTTTGCATAGATTAGAACTAGAGATCTGTCTTTCATTGCAGACAACCCTTTGGAGGAGGCAACCATTCAACCATCTGTGCTTGAAAAATAAGCCTTTGTCTGGAGCCCACCACACTTGTTTTCACGCAACACATGTTTGCAGTGATTTGGCTGCCTCTATTTGAGAGTGAAACAGGTTCTATAACATTAGCCGCTTCTTCTCTGAATAAGAACAAGGAAGTTAGAATTAATACTGTCTCTGTGTGTGTGTGTGTGAATCTATATAAAAACACACAGAGATGAAGATATATTTAATGTATATTTCATTCTGTGTGTTTCATTTCTGATCTTCAGACAGTTCTATCCTTGAAAACTTGCAGGTTAATATAGTATTTGGAACAATGCACCAAAAATCAGAAAAGGATGTTGATTGCATGCTGTTTAAGAAGGTGATTGACTTTATTAAGATGATCAGTGTTTTTTAAATTAGAAAATTGAGACACTGTTTTTAAATTTAAAAAATAATAATTTTACTTATTTATTTGATGCTGTGCTGGGTCTTTGTTGGGGCTTTTTCCCTGGTTGTGGTGAGCAGGGGCTACTCTCTATTTGCAGTGTGCGGGCTTCTCATTGTGGTGGCCTCTCTTGGGACCACGGGCTCTAGGGCGTGTGGGCTTCAGTAGCTGTGGCTCCCGGGCTCTAGAGCACAGGCTCAGCAGCTGTGGTGCACAGGCTTACTTGCTCCTAGCCCTTCCTTACTGGCATGTGGTATCTTCCCAAACCAGGGATTGAACCTGTGTCCCCTGCATCAGCAGGCGGATTCTTAACCCCGGGACCACCAGAGAAGCCCCTGTTTTTTTTTTCCCTTTAATTTTGATGTACTGTGTTTCCTCTCATCTCCCAGATATGACTTTTCAAAAACAAGCCTCTTCATAAGTGAGGGAAAAATGCCAAGATAACTATGGTGGAGTCAGGGATGAAACAGACAGTTCAGAACCAACATTTAGGTGGTGATTGAATAGAAGACCAAAGTTATCAGAGGGAGAATACACATAGAAGTACACATAAAAGGGGGGAAAAAAACTCTTAATATTCTTAAAGAAGTGTGAAAAAGCTGGTGAAGAGGACAGACTAACAGACAGATGGAGGATGAGTCATGAAACCATGAAAAGGAAAGAGATTAGGGAGAGAATTCTCTCCAAGCTGTAAGATACATTACCTTGGGGCTTTAAAAATGTTCGTTTTTCCCCCTTTGGTTAAAATGACTCAAGGATGGACCACCATAATTTTTTCCATTTTGCTTGGCTTCTCTTCTGCCTTTTTGCCAGCTTTTCTGTTCAGCAACGGGACTCTGGTTAGGAGTTTATCTTCCCCCGTTCTGCCCTCCTCCTGACTCAAAGGAAAGATTTTTGTAATGTGTTTTAATGATGTGCATAGCAACAGGCTCATTATAAACACATGGTGTTCAGATTTTTCTGGACACAGAATGAAGAAAGATGGTTTGTGAGAGGTGGAGAAATTCTTAGTCAAACAGAAGGATCCTTAATAATAGCCAGGGGAAACCAGAAAGCTGCTGGCCAAGATCACTGCTTTTCGTTTAGGACTGGGGTTTTTCCAAGTCTTCCTCCAGTGAGGAAGTCCCTCTTTAGTTTTTTCAATACTAAAGAGAACGCTTTGTAAGAGAAGAAGTAATTTTTGAAGAGTGAATTGGCTTCGAGGTTGAAGTTCCTTCACTGCATGCATGATTTCTAAAATTTTCAATTCTGGGGCATTTTTCCATTATCAGAACATATTTGTCTTTGCATTATCCCCGTTGAACGGCCTATTTGCATATTGCCAAGGGCCTTCTGGGCTTCCCGGATGGTTCAGTGGGTAAAGAATCTGCCTGCAATGCAGGAGACATGGGAGATGTGGATTCTATCCCTGTGTTGGAAAGATGCCTCGGAGGAGGAAAATAGCAACCCTCTCCAGTATTTTTGCCTGAAAAATCCCATGGACAGAGGATCCTGACAGGCCAAAATCCAAAGGGTCGCAAAGAGTTGGAGACAACTGAGCAACTAAGCAGCAAGCAGCCAGGGGCTTCTAATTGTCCTAAGAAGGCCAGATAGCCTGTCCTTCTTTTCCAGGACACATTTGTAGCCCGCTGTGGAGGTGGGGTGGTCTGTGCTGCTAGAGGTGAGCGCCGTTTAGACAAAGCAGTGGAGCCGCCGCTGTGGCCAGCACAGTTGCTCTGCCCTCCAAGGGCGGTCTCGGCACACTGCAGCACATCCGGTGGGAACTCCAGGTCTGTGGGACCTGTGGCAGGCTCCCTCCACCCAGTGGGCGCTGCCTCTGTGTGTTCTGCACTTCTCAGCCTCTGTGGGTCGCTCTTCTCTTGTTATCACTCTTCTCCTGTACATCTCCCAACTTCCATAAAGTACTGGACAATGAGGCTACATGCTGCTGCTGCTAAGTCGCTTCAGTTGTGTCCAACTCTGTGCAGCCCCATAGATGGCAGCCCACCAGGCTCCCCCGTCCCTGGGATTCTCCAGGCAAGAACACTGGAGTGGGTTGCCATTTCCTTCTCCAATGCATGAAAGTGAAAAGTGAAAGTGAAGTTGCTCAGTCATGTCTGACTCTTCTCAACCCCATGGACTGCAGCCTACAAGGCTCCTCCGTCCATGGGATTTTCCAGGCAAGAGTACTGGAGTGGGGTGCCATCGCCTTCTCTACTAGCCTTCTTGGTAAAACTGCCTGGTAGTTATTTCCAGAAAGATTTTGAAAAAAAGTCTTAATCTCTTTATGGACTAGTAGGGAGCATTCCACAATGTTAAATGTAATTCCTTGTCTGGGAAGAACTAATGGGGCAATGTGTCATTCCACTAACTGGAAATATATGGCCACGGTGAAAGCTGCACTCTTTCGGTGCCATAAAGAGCATGGGTGCATTTTCTGTTACGATGGTGAGTGACAAGGGAGGTATAACATTGTTACAGTGTTAGATGGTGGTGGGGAGTGTACCCCACTTCCAGTTACATGTTTTGGGCTATTGACATTTCTATTGATGTTTAAGGTAGATTCACTTAAGACGTTTTACATCCCTGTGAAGGTCAAACTGGTGTTTTGATTTTTTTTTTTTTTAACTAGGCTTCAAGAAGTGGTTCCAGTGACCTTACAAAAGCTTTCTTCACCTTACCTTTCTTGTAAATACCTAAGGTTTCCTCCTTAGTCTGTTGCCATCTGCCTCCAGTGCTATTGTAAACAAGTCAGTGTTCAACCAGTGTTTAAAATGTCTCTTTTAAAAGCTCTAATTATGGTAACGTTTCCATTTCCTTTTACAACACCATATATTTTGTTCCTCCAGTTCTCTGAGTTCTTTTATTATTTTGAAATGTCATTTTAATGGCTATTTAAAGTTTACCCGTGGGCTGGGAAATAGGGACTCCCTTCAAGTCAGACTTAAGATTCAGCATGAATTCCCTGTGGATAATATAATTTGCTGAGAATGGCAGATCCTTCTCCGAGCCAGCTCCAGCCAGTGAATGAGAACTTGTTCTCTCTCTGTCTGATGATTGAGAACGAAATTGTTTCTGCCAGATATTTTAAGATGCTGTTGATACTGAGATTTAATCTCAAACATTATACTGTGTGGCCAACGTCACGAATGATGAGATGAGAGAGGAGGATGGCTGTGCGCCACAAACAGCCATCTTGAAGGCCAGCAGAATTGATTCCCCAAAGGAGATGAGTTGATGAAAATGTGAGTTGCCTTTTGCATTATTTCTGATTTCAACCTTTGTGTTAAGCACCTATTCCATGTTAAGACACTTTGCTAGTCAGTGGGAGTATATAATGAGCAGATCTCAACATGTCCTCTCTCTTCTGAAAGAGCAGTATCTCCAAGCAGCATTTATTTCATTTCCACACATTTGATTTATTGGAAATTGGAGTTTGTCTGTAAAGCTTACACTGCTCATGTTATTTACTTCCTGGCGTTTGCTTTCTCGCTCTTTTCTTGAATCACGGGGAGCCTGGTAAGTGTCTTCCTGGCCCAGCTTTGTGGGCCTGTGACCTGTGCAGTTATTTGCACGGGGCCCCACACTCAGAAAGGTACTGAACTTGGCTTTGTGCTCTGCTGCCATTCTTTTGAAATTCTTAATGATTTTTTTTTTTTGGCTGCAGCAGGCAGCATGTGGAATCTTAGTTCCCTGACCAGGGATTGAATCCGTGCTCCCTGCAGTGGAAGCTTGGAGTCCTAACCAGGCAGCATGTGGAATCTTAGTTCCTGACCAGGGTTTGAATCCGTGCCGCCTGCAGTGGAAGCTTGGAGTCTTAACCGCTGGACCATTGGGGAAGGCCCAGAAATTCTTAATGATTTTTGAATAACGAACCCCGCATTTCATTTTTCACTAGACTCTGCAAATTCTGTAGCCAGTCCTGCCCAGGACAGCCTGCTACCTACGTCCCTGTTCATTCATCTCTGCTGGTTTTATTGTTGCCTTGTGACTTGCTGGGTGGATCTGAGTCTGCTGTTATGGGTGTGATCAAAGAGAAAGAGTAAATAACAATAATAAAAAAATCCACAGGGGAACAAGAATAAAATTTTCACTCTGTATGTGCACTCTGACAGATAGTATGGAACAGGGAGGCCTGGTGTGCTGCAGTCCATGAGGTCGCAGAGAGTCAGATACAACTTAACGACTGAACAGCAACAGCATGCAAATAGGAAAATAAAATTGAGGCGTTAGTAACCATTTCTGCCCCAGGACTTGACTTACTGGAAAAATCCTGCAGAGTTAGGGGAGCCATTAATATTCTAAAATCAGTTGAATTTCCTTTAGAGAAGCTGATTAATTAGCTTATCTCAATCCTCAACTAGGATTTCCTTACATTTTTCTGTAAAGAGGATGACTCTCCAAAGTTTAGACTTTTATTAATTAAAGCAAAAGCACACCTTAGTGCCTACCTCATCATACCAAGTCTTCCACATGTATGGATATCCTTTTTATCCTTCTCTTTCCCCTCTCAGGAAAAAGATCTCTTTTGCAAGAATATGTAGAGAGATAGAAGGTTAGGCAACAGAACAATGAGGTGTACCCAAATAAAATGAAGTTAGTACTTAAACACAATCTAGTTGTTTTTTTGTTTAAAATTCTCATTTTTAATCATATGGCTAATGTGTATTTACTAGTATTTGATGATCTGTTCTGAAATTCTCAAAAGCAAACAAAAATCATGTGTTTCTGTTGAGCTGCTTGGATATAACTTGATGTCTTAAGCGAGGGCAACGATTTTGGTTTTTTTTTGCATTCCCTGATCTTCAAAGATACATGTATTCATTTGTTTATTCACTGATTCATTGATTCCAAATGGTTCTTTATCAGAGTTGCATTGCAGGAGACTGAGAAAGATCCAACATTTGGCTCATGGAGTAATAAAGATTTATAATACAGCAGGGATTAAAATTTTAGAATATTGAATTTGTTCAAAAGCCTAGTAGAACCCAATGATCCCACGCAACAGTGTCTACCTTCAGCTGAGAGGTAGAGAGAGGGGGAAAAGTAAACAGTAGTGAGGAGAAGAGGTGTTTTGTCATGTCAAAGCATGCCAGCTATGCTGTATGGATTTTTTTTTTAAGAAAGCATCCACTTCCTTAAAAAGTATTTCTCGGATTTTTCGGGATACCATTATAATGGGTGGGATTGGGAGGAGTGTGTTAATTTCAATACTGGGTTTTTAAAAAATCTTGCAGGGAGAGAGAGGCACAGGAGGGTAGATGTTTTAGAATCCTTTGCTCTGCTTTTTCCCTGGCATCTCAGTGAGGGGGACCTTAAGTTGGGGCAGAATGGGTGGGAAGGGAGGAGGGAAGTGGCTGGCGTGCGGGACTCCCACGTGAAAGAGCCCCACAGTGCCTGAGCAGCAGCAGCATCTAGAAAGCATAGAGTCCTTTTTTGTGCTTTTATGGCATAGCTGTTTTCTGACCCAATACAAGACCTCCAAGCCTAGCCAGCAGGGCCTGAGAATATAACTCTATGGGGTTTTGTGGAAGAAGGTAGTTGGTATTCTGTCATTAGACAGAATTTAATAGTAGTAACCATGAGAGTGGCTAGCATTTATGTGTGAGGTACTGCGGTAAGTATTTTCCGTAATTTTCTTTTTTGGCCCTCACTTGTGTGCTTAGTCGACTGCTCAGTTGTGTCCGACTCTTTGTGACCCCATGGACTGTAGTCCGCCAGGCTCCTCTGTCCATGGGGATTCTCCAGGCAAGGATGCTGGAATGGGTTGCCATTGCCCCGCCTCCAGGGGATCTTCCCAACCCCAGGGATCAAACCCAGGTCTCCTGCATAGTAAGTGGATTCTTTACCATCTGAGCCACCAGGCTACAATCCCATAAAGGGGGCTCTATTATCATTCTCTGAAAAAGGATTGTGGGTTTTTCCCCTAATAGAAGTTTTATTACTGATAAGTGGAGATTTTATCCATCAATTAGTTGAATCCTTCACATTTCATTGCCAGAGAAATACTTCTGTCCACATGTCCCCTGACTCCCCAGCCTTACTAGAGAAACAGGAGTGGGGGGTAGTTCCTACTGAAGGGTGAGCAGAGAACAGCAGGGGAGGAGTACTTGGAAATCAGAGATGATGAACTAGCAGTGTGAGAGCTGACTCTGGTCTCCTGGTGGGTTTTGTTGTGCCTGGACCATTTTTTAAAGAGTTGGACTTGGATGCCTTGCAGGTAGGCATGTGCTATCCAGTTTGCCCATTACCCTGACTCCCTGTGGTGCAATATGGACTCCTTCATGCGACCTGCTGGCTCTGTAGGCATTTAGGTTGTGACCGCTGATACTTGTACTTTCTGTATAACTTGGCGTGCTTCTCAATACTGTGATCAACCCATATCTCCGCAGTGGCCCATCTGGATCTGTGGCACTCAGAGTCCAGCTGTCTTCATGCTTTAGCCACCTACCAGAAACTGGATGGTCCAAATGGATGTGCGAGTATCGTTCTCCTTACATCCTTGTTTGAAAGTTTCTTTCTATGTCAGATCACTGCAGAGTGCCAGATAACATGTTCCTGTACTTTATGTGGTGGAGATGTGGCTCAAGTCTTTCAGATTTCCCCTCTTTATTGCTTTCAATATCTGCCTCATCTCTGATTACTCATAAAAGATTCCATCCATCAGAAAGGTACTAAGTGTTCTGTAGGGCCAAAAAAAAAAAAAGAAGAAACCACCCAAATTTTAAGCAAACATAGCTTCTTTGAAAAAGTAGTTTGCTGTCTATCAAGGTAAACTAAGCTTTACCAGAGTCATGGCTTTATACCCAAACGTGAGATGCCACACATTCTAGAGGCCATTTGCTTTATTGTACAGATGAAGGAGATGAGAGCTAGGGAGAGGAAGGGGCTTTGCCCACAGTCACACCACTGCTTAGAGACGGAAGTCTGGCTCTTCAGCCGGCACTGGCATGGTTTGTAAGTTAACCAAGGATGCAGACATGGGAGAGGATTTATTTAAATTTCCAAAAGCCTTACCCCATACTCCCCTCCCTTGCCCTGCCACAGCTAAGACACCCTGTGAAACTGGAAGAGATGTGTTTTGTCCAAGGGAAGGAAGCAGTTTAGACGGAAGAAACAAAGGGCAAGGGAAAACAGGCACTTCTTTGAATGGAGTCCTTTAAATAGTGAGCCTTCTGTCGAGATTGGAACTGAGATGGGTTTTATTTAGCATTTTTATCAGTGATCTGCCGCCCTGGGCATAGAGTGAAAGTGCCAAGCTTTCAGATGACACTAAGCCCTTTAGAAGAGTGGAAAATTGAGACATTGGAAATAAACAGTAGAAAGGTGTCAGCCAGTGTCAAGTTCCCAGGTGTGACTGTGAAAGGATGATACTGTGCTCTCTGGTGTAATTTGTGAGCGGAGGGGAGGAGTCCTCATAGCAGGGACATGTTGCAACGTGTTTCAGTTTACAGCAGCCCAGCTCTCAAGGTTAGCCCATCAATCTTGTGCCTGCAGCTGGCCAGAATGAGTGGATGCGTTGCCAGTGTAAAAATGTTTCCTGCCAACATGAAAAGGTGTTACTGTTATTCAGAGCAAATCCCAGCAAATTTTACGTAAGTTTCACTAAAATACAAGCCAGACACATGATAATTTACCAGAAAATCAGAGCAATGAAGAAGCAGTGTTAGAAACAAATGTTTTTGACCAGGACACCAAATGTTTTGAAGAAGGTCTTCAGAAGACATGAACTGTGATAAATAAACAGAGAAACCCATAGATCGAGGAAAACTCAAAAAGGTCAGTAATTTGGATCCTTGAAATAAATGACCAATTGTGAAAAGATGGATATTGGTGGAAAATATGAATGCAAGTTAGGTATCTGCCAGACTGCACTGTGTATATATTTTGAATGACTAATAGAATCAGTGAAGAACTGGTATTTGGTCTAATCTTCAAGGAAAATATTAGCTGGAAGTAAAATATAGTTCAAAACCAAACTCTGCTGTAGTAGATTTGTACTCAGGAAATCTATTTTGCAGGTATTTGTTTCTTGGCCAGGGTCTGTAAACTCCCTCAAACTCAGCTTTTGTGTTTATACTCAATTAGAGATGATGCCAGCATAGCTCCTGTGAGGATTAATTCGGAAAGCACCCATTACTATGTTCAGCACATAGTGGATATTCAAATAATGTTTGTTTTTTAAATAACAAACACTTGTGAGGTAATGAGAAATTGCTGTGCAGATAGTTGTCAATCAGTTTTGGCCCTGGTAACCAGAAATGTACAGGGAAGAGAGTTCTGGGAATGTAGATTAATCTAGTCAGGTTGTGACATTACAGTGCCACCAAGGGGCTTAGTATCTAACTAAGCCAGCTAAGCTCACTGTGCTCAATCATTCAGTTGTATCCGATTCTTTGAGACCCTAAGAACCATAGCCCACCAGGTTCTTCTGTCCATGGAACTTCACAGGCAAGAATACGGGAGTGGGTTGCCATTCTGTTCTCCAGGGAAGATTCCTGATGCAGGGATCCAACCCATGTCTCTTGTGTCTCCTGTATTGGCAGGCGGATTCTTTACCATTAGCGCCACCTGGGAAACTCTTGATTCTGCTAACTGATGATTAGCAGGGTCCAAATCACTAAAAACCCTGCTTTTGTAGAAACTCTTTTTGGCTAGAAACTTTTTAATAGTACTGACTTATGAGTGCTAGCCCCTTCATGGATCATAGCCTTGTCATGGTGAAGGGGCTTGCCATACAGAGCCACCCAGGATGGACTGGTCATAGTAGAGAGTTCTGACAAAAAGTGGTCCACTGGAGGAGGGAATGGCAAACTACTCCAGTATGCTTGCCTTGAGCACCCCATGAATAGTATGAAAAGGCAAAAAGATGTGACACTGGAAGATGAGCTCCCTGGGTTAGAAAGTGTCCAATAGACTCCTGGGGAAGAATGGAGAAATAGCTCCAGAAAGAATGAAGAGACTGGGCCAAGGTGGAAATGATGCTCAGTTGTGGATGTATCTGGAAGTAAAGTCTGATGCTGTACAGAACAATACTGCATAGAAACCTGGAATGTTAGGTCCATGAATCAAGGTAAATTGGACATAGTCGAGCAGGAGATGACAAGAGTGAACATCGACATCTTAGGAATTAGTGAACTAAATTACACTCATTTTACATGCTAGCAGGGTAATGCTCAAAATCCTTCAAGCGAGACTTCAGCAGTACTTGAACTGAGAAATTACAGATGTACAAGCTGGATTTTAAAAGGGCAGAGGAACCAGAGATCAAATTGCCAACATCCATTGGATCACAGAGAAAGCAAGAGAATTCCAGAAAAATCATCTGCTTCATTGACTTCTCTAAATCCTTTGACTGTGTGGATCACAATAAACTGTGGAAAATTCTGAAAGAGATGGGAATACTAGACTACCTTGCCTGTCTTCTGAGAAACCAGTATGCTGGTCAAGAATCAACAGTTAGAACCAACATGGAACAACAGGCTGTTTCAAAATTGGGAAAGGTGTATGTCAAGGCTGTATATTGTCACCCTGCTTATTTAACCTCTATGCAGAGTACATCAAGCAAAATGCCAGGCTGGATGAATCACAAGCTGGAATCAATATTGTGGGGAGAAATATCAACAACCTCAGATATGCAGATGATACAACTCTAACGTCAGAAAGTGAATAGGAACTAAAGAACCTCTTGATGGGAGTGCAAGAGGAGAGTGAAAAAGCTGGCTTGAAACTCAGCATTCAAAAAACTAAAATCATGGCATTCGGTTCCAACATTTCATGGCAAATAGATTGGGAAACAGTGATAACAGTGACAGACTTTATTTTCCTGGGCTCCAAAATCACTGCAGGTGGTGACTGCAGCCATGAAATTAAAAGACGCTTGCTCCTTGGAAGAAAAGCTATGACAAACCTGGATAGCGTATTAAAAAGCAAAAGTCTTGAGAGTCCCTTGGACTGCAAGGAAATCAAACCAGTCAATCCTAAAGAAAATCAACTCTGAATATTATTGGAAGGACTGATGCTAAAACTACAATACTTCCGCCACCTGATGTGAAGAACTGACTCATTAGAAAAGACCCTGATGCTGGGAAAGATTGAGGGCAGGATGAGAAGGGGTGACAGAGAATGAGATGGTTGGATGACATCACTGACTCAATGAACATGAATTTGAGCAATCTCGGGGAGATAGTGAGGGTCAGGGAGGCCTGTCATGCTGCAGTCCATGGGATGCAAAGAGTCAGACACAACTTAGCAACTGAACAACAGCAATATGAGTGCTAGAAATCAAATTACCCTCCAAAGATAAAGGATTTGATGTCATTGAAATGAAATTGAACTTTGTCCCTTATTTCCTCTGGCACTTCCTAAAGGTAGAGTTGCAAAAAGTAATTTAAGCAAAAACTGTATTGTTATCATCAACACGAATTTCCTAAGTAGATTCCCCACTCCTGCCCCAGTCCCATACGAGGGGTCAGATCTTGCCCAGAGGGTCCAGGCTGGTCATGCTTACTGTGCAGAGGTTATCAGACCCGTGTGAGAAAACAGGATAAGGCAGGCCTGGCCTGCAACTTCACACATGGTCAGAGCAGCTGTTCAGGGTCTTGAAGCCAGGTTGGCTACAGCAAGAGGGGCCAGTCTTGCAGTACTTGTAACTTGAAGAGGGTGTAGTGTGACGAGTATAAACAGATTTCAATTAAATTATTTAAGAAAATGATGACTCTTGGTAAGTGATGATGATGATTATTTTTTTTTTTTTAAAAAGCAAAACTAAGAAACTGGACTGCTTGTGTCTTTAAGTGTGGTCTTTAGCATGCAGGGCTCAGAAGCGCCTGTGGCATTCTTTAAAAATGCATGAACAAATGAAAGTTAGTTGTGTCTGACTCTTTGCGACCCCGCGGACTGTAGCCCGCCCGGCTGCTCTGTCCATGGATTTCTCCAGGCAAGGATGGTGGAATGGTTAGCCATTCCCTTCTCCAGGGGATTTTCCTGACTCGGGGATCGAACCCGGATCTCTCGCATAACAGGTGGATTCTTTACTGTCTGTGCCACCAAGGAAGCCCTTTGCTGTACAGAAGAAATTAATACAACATTGTAAATGAACTATACTTCAGCAAAAATTAAAAAAAGAATCTGTACCTTAAAAAATTGCATATTCTTGTACCCCGCTCTTGATTGCCTGGTCAAAATCTTTTAATTAATGCCATATTGAGACTTAAACTTTGTTTGGTTAAATGAAAGGAAATTCCATCCTGATGTTCTTTCAGGTATAGCTAGTGTTTTATGTTAGTAAATAGAGATTCTCAAGATAGATTGGAGGAATTGGAAAGGAATTAAAGAGTTGCAGAGTTCATTTTAGGCTGAGGAACCTGGAGAATAAATTATTTTTGTTGTTTAATCACTTGGTTATGTCCAACTCTTTGCCGCCCCATAGACAGTAGCCCTCTTGGCCACTTCTGTCCATGGGATTTCCCAGGCAAGAATACTGGAGTAGGTTGCCATTTTCTCCTCTAAGGGATCTTCCTGAACCGGGGATCAAACTTGCATTTGCAGGCAGAGTATTTATCACTGAGTCACCAGGGAAGCCCAGAGGGTAGATGGTCTTATTTGTACAATAGGTGGGCATCTTCATGATGCCTGACATGAACACAATGGAGAAACTGAGGTTCTGCAGCAATTTTGGTTAGTTTTTATTTCTCATGTTTTATAGTCTAAAATTTTAGCCTTTTAGTTAAAATTTGTTAATGCATAACTGATTATACATAATATAATGTATGGTATATCCTCAAATAAGTCATTAAATTTCCTGATTGTACAAGAATTTAGCATTGTGTTGCTCAGTCACTCAGTCGTGTCCGCTTCTTTGTGACCCTGTGGATTGCAGCACACCAGGCTTCCCTATCCTTCATCATCTCCCGGAGCTTGCTCAAACTCATGTCCATTGAGTTGTGATGCCATCCAACCATCTCACCCTCTGTCATCTCCTTCTCCTCCTGCCTCATCTTTTCCAGCATCAGGGTCTTTTCCAGTGATTGGGCTCTTTGCAGCAGGTGGCCAAAGTATTGGAGCTTCAGTTTCAGCATCAGTCCTTCCAATAAACACTCAGGACAGATTTCCTTTAGGATGGACTGGTTTGATCTCCTTGCAGTCCAAGGGACTCTCAAGAGTCTTTTCCAACACCACAGTTCAAAAGCATCCATTCTTCAGCACTCAGCCTTCTTTATGGTCCAACTCTCACATACATACATGACTACTAGAAAAACCATAGCTTTGACTATATTGGCATTATGTACATCCTTAATAGAACTGGCCTAAATTGTAGTACTCTAGGACCCTAAAACCGTATGTAAGACCTTTTCCATTGTTTACTCATGCTTTGAAATTATAAATTTAATTTAAAAAAATATTTCAAAACTGAGAATCTGTGTATGGATTTCAATAATTCTCTTGCCATGCCAATATGTCAACTTCTACTGAATTTAGGTAAATGTAAGATGAAACAATAGATGAATTTGGAAGTGATGATAAAAACATTTCAGCCAAATAAAATTCCCAAGTTGTAAAAACATCAGAGTTTTCATCATTAGTTTTATTAAAGAAGGTATTATTTTCTGGACTGGTTTATGGAATCCTTGATTCTAATTACCAACCAGAACCACAATATATTTGAGTAAAAAAAAAAAAGCAAACTAAAGATAGAAATTCTCAGTTCTAGATTGGAGGTATTTTAATTTTCTAAACTATCTTTTGTGACCTTCCTATACTTTGAGAGGTTTCATGTTGTGAGTGTGTACACACACACACAATTTCTGAACTGCTCCCCTTTGTTATGAGTACTGAGAGTTTTATCCTGAGAGCTAATACTCTGACAATCTTTTACAAGAAAATTTAACTCATATTTAGAAAAAAATATGGCCTGGAAATGTTTTTATCCACAGGAAGTTGGAAAATACCACATAAAAGAAAGCTGTGTTCTTTACATCTGGTTCATTTTCAAAAGGGTGTCACGAATCTCATAACCATTATACACTAAAGGAGATTTTTTCCTTCCTGATTTAATGTGATTATTTGCCAATTTGTAACATTGTGTGATTATAACTACAGTATGATTAGAAATCTGTTTAGAGCTTTGACCATCTGCAGGAGAGGAATGTTGAATCACAGAGGTTCTTATTCATCGCTCTGTGATACTTGCATTTACACCTGAACACACACACACACACACACACACACACACACACCCCCCCCACCCACCCCAGGACTAAAACATTTTACTTTTCTTTACCCTTGACCCAACATATAAATAACTGGTTAGAGAGCGTTAAATAAATGAGAGAGAATCAATCTAGCTTTTGATCATCCAAAATGAAATACTGTATATATAATTTAATTATCATGTTTACTAATGTTGTGAATGAGGCTCATTTGGCCACTGTACAGATTCTCCTCTTATGATTTTCATTTAAGAAACACAGAACTTTATCATGATAAAGGACAGTACAGACCATCAAATGAGGGTCTTCTTTAAAGAAACCACCCTGATCAGATCCAGAGCCAAAAGCCCAGGCTGGCATCTACTTCTGGAGTGGCGTCCTGTGCCCATATCTGTGTTTAATATGTTCCAGCTGCTGCTTCTCTTCTCCTACCCTTCACCCAGGTCCCAGACTGGATGTCTGCTGTCTGCAAGAAGGTTGACCCTTCCACTTTTTTTTCTTGATTGTCATTGCTTTCCCCAGGCAAGCTCCAGTTTCCAGTGATTTTCAAATATCTTTAATATCTGCTTCTCATAGATTCCTTGCCTTTTTTTTTCAATCAACCTTTTTTTTCTATTTTAAAAACTCACCCCAAATATTCATGTCACACATTTTTACTTCTTAATTACTATTTAATATTTCTATTACCTTTGGGTGCCTGGTGTTTCTGCTTGTATTCTGTTTATCTGCTTACTGCTTCCATCATTTTTTGTTTAGCCATTCCATCTGGAGCCCTTGAGAAATTATGCCCATCATTTATTTGGCTCATTTGAGCCCCTTGCAGGTTACCATGGGAACCCCCACCTCAGAACCAGGGACCTTTTCCTATTCGTTTCACTCCCGACCAACACTAGACATGGAGAGTCCACTCCTGAAATTCTCTCCCTCCTAGACTCCCAGTCCTGTTCCCTTATCTGATCCTTCATTTGCCAGAACTCTGCCCTTCTAAATTTTTCTTTATCTATGATCTTTATAAAACTTAAACATCTTCTGCCTTTACAGGTAGTTTCTGATAGATGTGTCTTAGTTTTATACCACTTACATCTTATTCTTGACCCCCTACTGAGGACTGTCTAGAATACATTCATGCATATATTGAGTATCTCCTGTATACCTGGCCCTGGAAGTGTATGCAGAGTACAGGCTTTTTCTTAAAGCGTCTGTGTTCATAGGCGCCCTTCTGTTGCCTGGTAGTCCTGCTTTAGGCTCCTCAGGGTGATGATGACAGTACTGCTTGTTGATAACCTCTCCCTGGGGCACTTTGCTCACTCTTGCACAACCAAATTTAGCAAGACCTAGAAAGCTAGACAGTGATGAACTGTTACCCTCCTCCTACCTTCTCCTGACCTTAAATCCTTCTCTAAACATCCCGTTTTCCTGTAGCTAGCTCTGTCTTTCCCTGTCATAAATCGACCGCCATCCAGGGCTCTCTATCCTTTTATCGTTTGTTATACCAGGTGCTTGCCATTCCTCCACGCTCTCATAGACACTTCCACTTGAAGTCATGTTGTTACCTTCTTTCGCTACCATCAGTCATTTTTTTAGGTAAATTTTTATTGAAGTGTGATACATACAAGTGCAGAAATCAGACTGTATGGTTACCAGTCCTTAGATCAAAACTTGGAGCATCGCTAGCCCCTCACATCCTTTCTCTTGTTCCCTCCCAGTCTCTATGCCCCCAGAGTAACCATTAACCTGACTTCAAACAACATAGGCTAGCTTTACTTTTTTTTTTAAAAAACTTTTTAACACAGACACACACAGAAGTCGGCAGTCATGTCTGACTCTTTGCGACCCCATGGATTGTAGCCCACCAGGCTCCTCGGTCCGTGGGATTTTCCAGGCATGAATACTGGAGTGGGTTGCCATTTCCTTCTCCAGGGGATCTTCCTGACCCAGGGATTGAACCTGGGTCTCCCGTATTGTAGGCAGACGCTTTACCGTCTGAACTACCAGGGAAGTCCATCAAAAACACAGAAGAGTAGTAGTAAGTTTCAAAAGGATGTCAGTTGAGATCTTTAGATGAAATCTACTTCCTAGAAGTCAACTCGCCAATTGTATGCACAGCTGGAGACAAGAGGCTGCAAAAAAAGGTCCAACTGGAAAATATCTCAGATACCCAATTAGATCCAGTTATTCTGCATCTGTGGATTTAAAATGATCGTCATCCACGGTGGAATACATGTGCTCCCTGTTGCTTAGAAAATCCACAGCTAGCTTGATTGAGGCTACGGACATGTGTTGGAGTTGGTTCTTGAGATCCTGAAAGTTCAGTCCTTCAGGTCTTGGGCAAGCCTTGATCAAATTCAGCACCTGGTTCTGGGCCACAATGAGGCCATTTGCTGGTATGAAGTTATTTCCACTGAAGCTCCCAGCTTCACCCATTCCTGGATTGCTGATAGGTGCTGTCCCTGCTGAAGGCTGGCTGTTAGAGTTGCTCAGCATCATGTGTGCATTGACTACTTCCAGAATATGTGTGGTGAACTCATTCATATCCTCCAGGGGCGTGATCATAAAGGCTACCAGGCTTTTCTTGACATGACAGCTGCACCCATGGATGTTCGCCAGTGGGTTGACACAGATGATGCCAGCGGTGAAAACACTGTGGTCCCTCCAGAAACATATGTGAAAGTGGCTGGTCATCTGAGATCTTTCCAGAACAAGAAAACTTTTTAAAGTGACTAATATAATATATTGTCTTTGGTCTCTTACTTCTTCAGTCACCATTTTGTGAGAGTCATCCATATAACAGTATAGGAGAGTTAGATCTCAGTCCTTTTTGTTGCTGCCTGATATTCCAGTACAGACATACACCACAGTTTGCACATTCTACTGTGAGGACATTTGGACTGGTTTCAGTTTGGGACTGTTGTGGACTGTGCTGCTGTACATGTATTATAGACATTCTAGTACAATGGCACCCCACTCCAGTACTCTTGCCTGGAAAATCCCATGGACAGAGGAGCCTGGAAGGCTGCAGTCCATGGGGTCGCTAAGAGTCGGGCATGACTGAGCGACTTCACTTTCACTTTTCACTTTCATGCATTGGAGAAGGAAATGGCAACCCACTCCAGTGTTCTTGCCTGGAGAATCCCAGGGACAGGGGAGCCTGGTGGGCTGCCGTCTATGGGGTCGCACAGAGTCGGACGCGACTAAAGCGACTTAGCAGCAGCAGTACATTTTCTATGGACATTCTCCCATATAGTTTTGACAAGTGGACTCATTTCCTGAATATGCATGTTTGTTTTATTAAACAGTTCCACAGAATTTGTTATTATTATTACTGGGAAAATGAAAAGCAGATTTTAAGGCTCGAAAATTTTAACTACTTGATATTGCTTTCTCTGTGCTCCATGTATTGAGTTCATTATTAAACAAGCATGTGTTGCATGCCTACTGTGTCTGAGGTCCCTAGGGCACATTAGTAAACATAAAAACAGGTATTTGGGCACTTAGTTGCAGATCCTTATGATCATTGATCTTTCTGATTATTAACAATAATGGCTATTATCATTTATTAAATGTTTAATATGTGCCAGGGTACAATTCTAACATCTTCAAGTCTCTTAGTCCTTAACAACAACTCTTAAAGTTGCTGTTACTAAAATACGACTACTTTTCTGATTTTACAGAATAGGCAACAAGGACCCAGTGCGGCTGAGTAACTTGCCCCAGATATGAAGAAGAGAGGAGCTGTGATTCAAAGCGATGCATTGTGGTTCAGAATCCATGGTTGCCCCTGTGCTTTCCCACTTTCCATTTAAATCCACTCCAGCCTTGTTTGCCCTGCTTTATGTTTTCTTAGCTCTGGCCTGAGATACAGGGAAGTGGTGAGGACCACAGGCTTTTGAGTTGCACAGACTTGGGTTTGAATTCTGGCTCTGCCACTCGCTCTCTGTATGTCCTTAGGTGAGTTATTTATCCTTTCTATGATTTAGTCTCTTCACAACCAGATCTGGTGAGGATTAATCTGGCTAGTAAATGGAAAAGCATGCTTCATCGTGCCTGACACCACTATCGTGGTCATTATTTGGCCTCCTAACTTGTATCTTTCCCACCCATCTGCATGGTACATACCACATACATACCAACTTTAAGCATCTTCCTTAAGGGTGGTTGTTTACATCACTTTCCTTTTATCAAAAAGGTTTAAGTATCATTGACATGAAGATAAAGACAAACATCCACAAGCATTTGGAGCATTGCAAACTTGGATCTTCCTTATTGCCTTCTAATTCCTTCCATTCATCTTTCATACTTGTTTGTCTGGTCTGTTCAATGTGTCTTGACACCTGGGCTGCTCAGTTCTCTCTGTTCTTTGCCAGTACTGGCAGTATCTCCCTCTTCCTTTTTCCTTCCTGCTTTGGAAACCTCCCCTGCCTTCTAGATTCGTCTCTAGACATTCCTTCAACATGTTTAGTATAGTCCCTAAGTAAAAGGCGCTCTAAAATGCAGAGTGGTGCGAGATGGCACTCTTGTCCTCTGTGAGTTTTTCCATCTATTAAGGAAGATTGTATGGTATGTACAAATATCTGAAGGTTGGATATGGTAGATGCCAACTGGAGGTACTTTTCAGGAGTGGAATGGTAAGAGGAGATTTTGGGAAGATGTATTTGGGTTCTCTAGAGAAACATAACTAACAGGATATATAGATGTGGAGAGCAGTTTCTTTTAAGGAATTGACTCACAGGCCTGTGGAGCCCAGCAAATCCAAAATCTGCAGAGTAGGCCTGCAGACTGGAAACCCAGGGAGGAGTTGCTGTTTGTGTCCTGAGGTAGTCAGCTGGCAGGCTTCCCTCTTCTCTGGGCAAGGTCAATCTCTTAGGGTTTTCCACTGACTGGATGAGGTCCGCCAGTGCTATGGAGGGTAATCTGCTTTATTCAAAGTCTATTTGATTTAAATGTTACTCTTATTTAAAAAAATAGCTTCCTAGAGACTTGTTGAATAGTGTTTGACCATATGTCTGGATAGGGGCTTCTCTGGTAGCTCAGCTGGTAAAGAATCCGCCTGCAATGCAGGAGACCTGGGTTCAATCCCTGGGTTGGGAATATTCCCCTGGAGAAGGGAAAGGCTGCCCAGTATTGTGGCCTGGAGAATTCCATGGACTGTATAGCCCATGGGGTTGCAAAGAGTCAGACATGACTGAGCGACTTTCATACATCTGGATATGGTGGCCTAGTCGAGTTGACACATAAAGGGAACTGCTGCAGGAAGTGTCAGTCGAGTTGGGCTTTGAAGAAGGCGTTGGATTTTGATAAGTGAGTCAGGACTGTTGGGAGGGAAGACAAGCTGGTAAACCATTTTCTCCCTGGTGAACCTAAAGAGTAAGGTCACTTCAGTCAGTAGCAGGGGTTCACTGATGGGTGAAGCTGGAGAGTCTGAAAGGAGAACAGTCCCAGCAGAGGACGTTACATGAGAGGAGATGAGAATTGCAGTGTAAGTTCTGCAAGGGTGTCACAGAACGTGGTAGGAAGCAGCTACCCCGTAGCAGGAAGAGTCTTGGATCTGTATTTTGGCTCCTCCCTTTCACTCCTTGCATAAATTGTATAAGGTGACTACCCTCTGAGAGCCAGTTTCCGTGTCTAGAGATAGAGGTAATGAAGTTCATCTCTCCCCTCCGCTAACACAAACATACCCACTTGTTGAATTCTCTAGAATCAGTGCAGTTTCAGCCAGAAGTAGAGAAGCCCAGGAGCCAGCAGCTCTGCGTTGCTTTGGGTACCGGTGTTAACTTGCTGTGTGACCTTGGGGAACCCGGTTAGCCTCTCTGTTATTTTCTTAAGTTGTTAAATACTATCTCCTATATCACAGCAGAAATTGAAATTTTCTGTCTTATAGAAATAATCATATCTTTTTGAATAAGCTTTTGATTTTTTTGGAAAAAAAATGTTTGAAAGTTCAAGATTTTCCTGTTACTGTTGGTCACAGGTCACTCTCTATATATCTGAAACTAAGTTATACTGTTCTTTAGAGTTTTAATTTGGTAATCATTAAGGAAAAGTATTGTCTTCTAAATCTAGTCAGTATTTTCATTACAAATAGACCATTTTTACTTTTTCTTCTCATCATAAAACCCTATGTTGTGAAAAAAAATTGTCCACCTTTGGTACTTCCTAAAAAATTCTTATCATTAAATACCACATATTTATCCTTAGCGTGGAATAACTAATATAGCAATACAATTTTTTATTAGCTTAGACCACCATTTGGGGCAATATACCAGTCAATTGGGCTTTTCATTTATTCATTCATGTGAGCAGGTATACATCAGTAAGTATTTACTGAACATCTGTTATGTGCTAGCAGTGTCCTAGTAATTCGAGATACAACAGTGAACAAGATAGCCTACCTCCCCGCCCTCCAAAAAGGTCACATTTTAAAAATATTTATTGTAGTTTATGAACGTCTCCTTCCCTTTTATAACATTCAGGGAATTGTAAGAGGATATGGTACCTAGTTATCTGAATAATTAAAATCAGATACCAGATTCCCTAAAGAAAAATTGTGAGACAGTTTTGTTCAAGTCTCCCCAAATGGTTTCTTCTCACATAGTTATTAAAAGCCTTGTCGTAGAGAAGATGGTAATCATATAGAAGATGTTAAATACACACACACATATATAATAAATATAATATAAACTATAGAGGGGTCTATGATGTTTGTTCTTCTTTAAATAAGCTTTTGATCTTTAGGTTTGACTTAAATCTATGATTATGACTTTGTGAGGAAGTACCTGTTTACAAAGCCAGTCATTCCTTTATGTAAGAATTGATGGAAGTTATACAGAATATACCAACTTGAGACAGTGAAGACCTGCTTGGGACTTAGTTCTGTGTGGAATGCTTTCAGGGCTTAGTTGCAGTGTTAAAGAGGACAGTGGCTCTAGACGAGTCTTCATAAAGATAAAATTTAACAGGAAATGCATGAACGAGTAACTAGGAATTACACAAACTTGTTTTTTTTCCCCTCCCTAGTCTTTTTAGTGCATGTTTTTCCATTAAGTTATACTGCAAAACATTTTTTTAGTGTTGCTGTTCTTTAATTCGATGATGGCAATGTTGTTTTTAAAGTAGGGCAGTTTTATAATGGAGCTGAAGTGGGAAGGGCCCATGGTTTGGGCTTCCCAGGGGTTTTGCAAAGACTGGATGGGAGTAGTGGTTCATTTCCCATTTCCTGCATGTCCTTTTGCTCGCTCCACATTTGCCACATGGGCCATTTTGCTGTTCTTGATCAGAACTCAAAATTCAAATCACAGGGAATTTCCTGGTGGTCCAGTGGTTAGGACTTGATGTGTTCACAGCCGTGGGCCTGGCTTCAATCCCTGGTCTGAGAACTAAGATCTCACAAGTGTCATGGCATGGTCAGAAAAAAACCCAACAGTTTAATCATAGAAAACAGGAAGAAATATCTACGAATTTAATTCATTTCTGCTTTTAAAGAAAAAATATTTTAGCCATGCCACATGGCATATGGGATCTTAGTTCCCTGACCTGGGATTGAACCTGTGCCCCTTACATTGATAGCACAGACTCTTAACCACTGGACCACCAGGGAAGTCCTTCATTTCTGCTTTTACAGAAATAGAAAGCAGAAGATTTGGGGGGACGAGGGAGAAGAAGAAACAAGAATTAAATTAAAAAAGCGAATCCGTTACTGTATCAAAGACACCCCGTCCAAACTTTAAAAAGATTAAATGTTCAAATGTTTGCAGTGTTTCAATGAACTCATCATAGTAAAAGATAATCTGGTCATAACTGCTTTTTAACTGATAGTAAAATCCATTTCCCTCCAGATCGACTTGTTGAGATGCAGTCTGTCAGTTTTCCATAAAGGAAAAGTCTTTATCTGAAAGTGTTAGTTTAGTTGCTCAGCTCAAAAGTCTCGCAATCATCCTTAAATTCTCTTTCTCCTACACCCTGTAGCCAGCCAGAATATGTCCAGAATCTAACTACCTCCCACGTTCACGGCTGCTGCTCCAGCTCAGTGTGCAGTCATTTCTCATGATTGGTGTCCCTACTCTCAGCCTTGCCCCTTGCAGCTCAGTGTCTACGCAGTAGCTAGTGCCATCCTTTTAAACGCATGCCAGTTTATGTAGGGGCTTCACTTGTGGCTCAGATGGTAAAAAGTCTGCCTGCAATGCAGGAGACCTGGGTTCTACCCCCGGTTGAGAAGATTCCCTGGAGGAGGGCATGACAACCCACTCCAGTGTTCTTGCCTGGAAAACCCCAGGTACAGAGGAGCCAGGCAGGCTACAGTCCATGGGGCTGCAAAAAGTCAGACACAACTGAGCGACTTCACTTTTTTTTTTTTGCCCAGCTCCTCCACTGATGTGCCATCTTCCTTAGAACAGTCGAATCCTGACCCTTTGCCCTAGAAGCTGTTTACAGTCTGTACCACTTCCTATCTTTCACCCATCTTTCCCTGCCGTTTGACTTCTTGCTCACTCCTTGCTTCACTGGCCATCTTGCCATTCTTGAACACATCACAACTTGCACTTCGCCACAAGCCTTTGTAATTTGCTGTTTATCTGCTTGGAATGAGAGCATCCACCACCCCCCGCCCCAAGTAGCCATATGTCCAGCTCCTCATTTCTTTTGAAGATCTCTGTTCAAAGCTCATCTTATCAGTGAAACCGTTCTTGACCGCTTCCACTTTGTTACTTCTTACCTCATTTTATCTCAGTGAGCTTATTTATTTACTTAAATATTGCTTGTTGTCTGCACCAGAGTGTAACCCACATGATTAACAGCAGGGATAGGGACTTTTGAGCCACTGCTATTTCCAAGTGCTGAGAACCGCTCTTGGTATAGTAGGTACTCAGTAAGTTTCATTGAATGGGTGAATACATAATTGAATTTATTTGCACACTTCTAAAATTTTACCAGTAAATTGGGTCTATGTTGGCCTTACTTTTTCTTTAGAGAGTAAGTTGGCTAAAAGGTTGAAACTGACTCTCTTTCCTATATAATTTTCTGTATTTGTTTATTTGGGGCTGTGCTGGGTCTTCATGGCTGCACGGGCTTCTCTCCAGCCGTGGTTCCCAGGCTTCTCACTGCGGCGGCTTCTGTTGTTGTGCAGCCCGGGCTCTAGGGCGAGTGAGCTCCAGTAGTTGCAACTCCCGAGCTCCAGAGCACAGGCTCATTAGCTGCGGTGTGCGGCTTAGTTGCCCTGTGGCATGTGGGATCTTCCCAGATCAGGGCGTAAACCCGTGTCTCCTGCACTGGCAGGCAGATTCGTTACCACTGAGCCACCAGGGAAGCCCTTGACTTTACTTTTGAATAAAAGTGTTATAAAAGGTTGAAAAAAAAATCATTGTAGTAGTAGAATTTGACGGCTTTTATTAGAAAAAGGACAGAAATGGTATGGACCTAACAGAAGCAAAAGATACTAAGAAGAGATGACAAGAATACACAGAAGAACTGTACAAAAAAGATCTTCACGACCCAGATAATCACGATGGTGTGATCACTCACCTAGAGCCAGACATCCTGGAATGTGAAGTCAAGTGGGCCTTAGAAAGAATCACTACGAACAAAGCTAGTGGAGGTGATAGAATTCCAGTTGAGCTATTCCAAATCCTGAAAGATGATGCTGTGAAAGTGCTGTACTCAATATGCCAGCAAATTTGGAAGACTCAGCAGTGGCCACAGGACTGGAAAATGTCAGTTTTCATTCCAATCCCAAAGAAAGGCAATGCCAAAGAATGCTCAAACTACCTCACAATTGCACTCATCTCACACGCTAGTAAAGTAATGCTCAAAATTCTCCAAGCCAGGCTTCAGCAATATGTGAACCGTGAACTTCATGATGTTCAAGCTGGTTTTAGAAAAGGCAGAGGAACCAGAGATCAAATTGCCAACATCTGCTGGATCATGGAAAAAGCAAGAGAGTTCCAGAAAAACATCTATTGCTGCTTTTTTGACTATGCCAAAGCCTTTGACTGTGTGGATCACAATAAACTGTGGAAAATTCTGAAAGAGATAGGAATACCAGACCACATGATCTGACTCTAGAGAAATTTGTATGTAGGTCAGGAAGCAACAGTTAGAACTGGACATGGAGCAACAGACTGCTTCTAAATAGGAAAAGGAGTACGTCAAGGCTGTATATTGTCACCCTGTTTATTCAACTTCTATGCAGAGTACATCATGAGAAACACCGGACTGGATGAAACACAAGCTGGAATCAAGATTGCCGGGAGAAATATCAATAACTTATATGCAGATGACACCACCCTTATGGCAGAAAGTGAAGAGGAACTAAAAAGCCTCTTGATGAAAGTGAAAGTGGAGAGTGAAAAGGTTGGCTTAAAACTCAACATTCAGAAAACGAAGATCATGGCATCTGGTCCCATCACTTCATGGGAGATAGATGGGGAAACAGTGGAAACAGTGTCAGACTTTATTTTTCTGGGCTCCAAAATCACTACAGATGGTGACTGCAGCCATGAAATTAAAAGACGCTTACTCCTTGGAAGGAAAGTTATGAGCAACCTAGACAGCATATTCAAAAACAGAGACATTACTTTGCCAACAAAGGTTCGTCTAGTCAAGGCTATAGTTTTTCCTGTGGTCATGTATGGATGTGAGAGTTGGACTGTGAAGAAGGCTGAGCGCCGAAGAATGGATGGTTTTGAACTGTGGTGTTGGAGAAGACTCTTGAGAGTCCCTTGGACTGCAAGGAGATCCAACCAGTCCATTCTGAAGGAGATCAGCCCTGGGATTTCTTTGGAAGGAATGATGCTAAAGCTGGAACTCCAGTACTTTGACCACCTCATGCAAAGAGTTGACTCATTGGAAAAGGCTCTGATGCTGGGAGGGATTGGGGGCAAGAGGAGAAGGGGACGCCAGAGGATGAGATGGCTGGATGGCATCAGTGACTCGATGGACGTGAGTCTGAGTGAACTCCTGGAGTTGGTGATGGACAGGGAGGCCTGGCATGCTGCAGTTCATGGGGTTGCAAAGAGTTGGACACGACTGAGCGACTGATCTGATCTGATCTGATCTGATTAGAATTACTCCCCAGTGGATCTTGTGGTGGTTTCATGAACAGGTTAGCAAAGTATAAGAGGCCATATATGTTCTGCAGTCATAATTTTTAAGTAGAAGCCCACTGAACTTTTTGCTTAAGGGGGAGTTTGAGTGCTTACATAGTCCTTTTCTGTAGGAACCTGCCCTTTGAACATGGCCCCAGAGCCCGTGTAGTCACTGACTCTCCGGAAACTGGCTCCCTTCTTGGTTTTGTGTACCTGGGTTTTTGGTTCCTAAAGAAGCAGTTGATGTGTTTTTATTCTGGTTCCTAGTGAGATAATTTTAAGTTCTTAAACACAGAATGATAAAGAGACATGTGTTTCTAGCAGCTTTCTGCATGAAATGAGGAATGAGGAATTTTCTTTGATGTGGAAATTGCAGTTCTCTGCTCAACAGTCCCCCTTCCCTGCCCTCACACCTAAACAAAGGGCTTCTTTCTACCTGTGTATGGCTTGTTGTCACTTCAGGTCATCATATTCATTTCTAGGAAATTAAATTTCCTATCTCTGATAGCTCAGTTGGTAAAGAATCTGTGTACAGTAAAGGAGACCCCAGTTCGATTCGTGGGTTGGGAAGATCCGCTGGAGGAAGGATAGGCTACCCACTCCAGTGTTCTTGGGCTTCCCTTGTGCCTCAGAGGGTAAAGAATCCACTTGCAATGCGGGAGACCTGGGTTCTATCCCTGGGTTGGGAAGACCCCCTGGAGAAGGGAAAGGCTACCCACTCTGGTATTCTGGCCTGGAGAACTCCATGGACTGTATAGTCCATGGGGTTGCAAAGAGTCGGACACGACTGAGCAACTTTTCATTCACTCACTCACTCACCTTGAAGTTTACTAAGTACTGAAGTTTGTGTAGAGATGGGGCAGTTAGTAAACTGAAACTCTAATGGAAGAAAGGACAGCGAAAACTGTTTCGAAATTACATGCACCCCAGGGAGTATCTAGTCCTTCAATCCTAGAGACCCAGAAGGGGCCTGAAAGGAAGAATTTCGAGAGACATTTTCATGCCTGAAAATATCAGGGACAGTTTTGCCAGGAAGCAACAGGACAGGAAGATGGTAGATTCTTGCCCAGTGAGATGTTTGCTGGTTTGGTATTTTATCTTTGGCCGTTGCCACATTTGACATTCTCAGCTGCTTTTGAAGATTCTGCAAAAGAATAGTAGTATTCATTTCCAGCAGCACAAATTCAGTAAGTGGTCAGCAGATTCATGTTGTGATGTGTTTACAACCTCCTGTAGTTTTTTCTTCCTTCCAGTTTCTCCTTTGAGGTTTATGCTTCAGACTTATAGAAACTACAGACTGTGCCAGTTTACTACCCAGGCGCAACGTTGTCATGAAAGAGCACTTGACTCTGACATCAGAACTCTTGGCAAGTCTTTGCCTTTCTGAGTCTCTACTTCCTCACGGGTGAAAGGGAAATTGTAGGGACTGTCTCAAAGAGTTGTTGTGAATGTGAGGCAACGTATAGCAGTACCCGTGAAAACGCTTGGAAAATAACTCTTCAAATGGAAAGCACTGTTATTATTAAGGATTACTTGAATCTTCTGATTTCTTAACATCTAGAGAATTTCACTTGTGGTGAATGCAAGTTGTCCATAGGTTTTAATGCACAGAAGTGTGTTTTTATTGTTTCTTTCAGGGAACCCTACGAACAATGTAAAGTTTCTTTCAGCTAGCCTGTAATTAACTGGCTTTTAAGTAAGGCTGCATCACATATGGCTGACATGATGTCTTGCTCTAATGAAGAGATGCATTGAAGACCTACTTTATGTAGATGTTGAGGTGAAATACAAAGATGTACATAATAAGCTTATAAAGTAGCCAAAGAGGCAGAAATAAATCCCCATAATTAAACACATTGCCTGGTTAGGCATGTGAGAGTTACCAAATGCTGCAGGAACACAAAGAATGGAATGAATGACTCCAATTCTGTGACTGGGGAAAGTCTTTATTTTGCAATACCTGGAGAATAGGTGATTTGAGGGTTTTGTTTTGCTGCTGAGTGTAGTATTCTTTTATGCCAACTATTTTGGTGGCTGGCTTCCAAAATTTAAAAAAAAAAAGTGTTCTATTTTATCCCCTGGGCTTCTGTGAGTCAGTAAATGATCATAGTGTTTTTTAGCACAGTTATTAATGTCATGTCTGGCATCATCTGTGGGTTTGTGAATCATTGAGCCATGAGGGGTGGTTCTTGCCCTCAGAGTGCTTCTGGCTTGATGGAGATGGGTGAGCCTGCCATCATTAGAAATGTGTAAAGTCTGTGATAATGTGAAGTGCTATGATTGGGGAGGCCAGATAGAAAAATGCCATGGACAAGAGGAGCCTGGCAGGCTATAGTCCACAGAGTCACAAAGAGCCTGAGTGACTGAAACCACTGGCTGCTTAAGTTACTGACCTAGTTATTGGGCTTCCTAGTAGTTCAGTTGGTAAGGAGACTGCCTTTAATACAGGAGACCTGGGTTCAATCCCTGGGTTGGGAAGATCTCCTGGAGAAGGGAATGGCTACCCAATACTGTATTCTTGCCTGGAGGATTCCAGGAACAGAGGAACCTGGCAGGCTAGAATCCATGGGGTCGCAGAGAGTCAGGACTGAATGATGAACACTTGTGCACACCTTCAGCTCTTAGGGACAAAACCTGAATGGGGTCATGGTTTTGATGACAGAGATACTGTGTGGTGGGGAAGGTGTGTGTGTGTCTTTGTGCTGATCATACAGAGTACTGAGGTATCAGAGCAGGGAGACAGGGCTGGTGGAAGACAGATAAAGCCAAGGAGGATTCCCAGCCCATCATTGTGAACAGAAAGAAACCTCACAATCAATGACACATCATTATCTTACAACACTTATTTTAGACTAGAGATTCCCATGGCCGGAGGGTATTGCCTTGGTTTGACTTGTCACTTGCCTTTTGCCAGTGTAGAATCTTTGATTATTTCTCGAGTCTAGTGGTGGTGTGTGAAAGTTGGATAGACTAGCACTTTTCATTTATAAGAACTGAAGAAAGCCTCCTCTTTGTGTTGTCCTGCTCTGAAGATAGGAAACTGAGTTGGAGAAGATATTGATAGAATCCTGGTACTCAGTGGTCTCCCCTTTCTCCTCTATCCATACTGAGTTTCCTGGTCACCAGTAATGATTAGATCCTATGGGTCAATCCATGGGACTTAATACTGGGTGGAAACTTCTGTTTTTATCATAGTTTCTCAGAAAGTGTAATTGATTAGTTAGTTACTTTCATTCCATCATTCATTCACCAAACATTTATTAAGCCCATAGTCAGAATGTCCTTCTCATTTCTGGGACATTACCTCGTTGACTGAACTGGTTTCTTTTGACAGTTGCTGTGGAAATGTGGAGCTACCTTTAATTAAGGATTCTATCCCTAACTATGTTATATTTCCTCCTCCCACTGCAATCACTGATCTTTTGGCCATTTTCATAGGTTTGCCTTTTTGAGAATGTCATGTAGTTGGAATCAGACAGTATATACCCCTCCACACTGGCTTCTTTTGTCGAGTGGCATGCATTGAAGTTTCCTCCGTATCTTCTCATGACTTGATAGCCTAGCCACAGGGATGATCCTCTTGCCAGCCTCCTGTTCGTTGATTTTTACTCATTTTCTCCTTCAAACCAGGCATATTGCTAACAGCAGTACTGCTTTTCCATCTGCTAGCTCCCCAACGTTTGAAGGATGTTACGCAAACTCTTTAGCCACAAAGCTGGCTCTTTCCCAGGAAGACAGATCTCTGGGCAGTTGACTCACCCAGGTTCCACGTGTAATTGAAGCACTCTTTGTCCCACAGTGTTGTTGTAGGTGGTATTACGAACATCTGATTTTCTTTTTCCCACAGTGTTGTTGTAGGTGGTATTACGAACATCTGATTTTCTTTTTCCCACAGTGTTGTTGTAGGTGATATTACGAATATCTGATTTTCGGGGCAGGCAGATGTGTAGTTGGCGCTGACGAATCAAGACATATTTATTCCTAGTGTTACGGGGCTGCGACTCCCGCTCTACAGCAGTGGTGTAGACGAGCCATTTGCCCGTGTCGAGTGCTCATTCGAATGGACTTTGTTCCTCCTTGATTTGTGCTGCTTTTGCCACCAGGAGGATTTACTTCATCCTGTTGTTGATCATAGACTGTGATTCATCCCCAAATTCTTTCTTTGCCTCTTGGTAGCTCAGAAAGCAGCGTAAATAATTTGCAGGTAAACAAATGATTCACATGCTGAAAGAGTATTTATTTATTTTTATTAAGTCTATTTTTTTTAAGCAGTTTTAGGTTTATAACAAAATTGAAGGATAGGAACTGAGATTTCCCATGTACCCCACTGCCCCAACACATGCATGGTCCCCTGCATTAGCAATACCTCTCAGCAGAATTTTTACCACAGACCTAGGTAGGCACATCATAATCACCCAAAGTCCGCAGATTACCTTAGAGTTCACTTTTGATGTTGCACCATCTAAGGGTTTGGACAAAGGTATAATAAGGTATCTATCATTATATGGGGCTTCCCACTAGGCACTAGTGGTAAAGGATCCACTTGCCGATGCAGGAGACGCAGGAGACATGGGTTCGATCCCTGGGTCAGGAAGATAATCTGGAGAAGGAAGTGGCAACCCATCCCAGTATTCTTGCCTGGAAAATTCCATGGACAGTGGAGCTTGGTGGGCTAAAGTCCATGGGGTCACAGAGACTCAGACACGACTGAGTGACTGAGCAGCGTCTGCCATAATATAATCACTGAGGGTATTTTCACAGCCCTGAGTCCTGTTCTTTGCCTGTTCATCCTTCCCCTACAAACCCTGTCCTTTTCACTGTCTCCATAGTTTTGACTATGGAGACAGTTTTAAGTCACTTTTCTAGAGTGTCTTAGAATTGAAATTGTACAGTATGTTGCCTTTTCGGATTGATATCTTTCACTTAGTGATATGCAGTTAAGTTTTTCCTCCATGTCTTTTGTGGCTAGATAGCTCATTTCTTTTTAGCCCTGAATAATATTCTAGTGTGTGGATGTACCAGAACTTATTTATTGAATCACCTACTGAAGGACATCGTGGTTTCTTCTAAATTTTAGAAATTGAGACTAAAGCTGCTGTTCACATCTATGTGTAGTTTTTTGTGTGGACATTAAGTTTTCAGTCCTTTTGGGTAGATACCAAGGAGTGCTGTTGCTGGATTGTATGGTAAGAGTATGCTTAGTTTTGTAGAAAATTACCAAACTGTCTTCTAAGATAGCTGTGCCATTTTGCAGTCCCCCAACAGTGAATGAAGAGTGCCCGTTGTTCCCCATCCTTGCCAGCATTGGGTGGTGTCAGTGTAGTGGATTTTGGCCATTCTAATAGATATATAGTAGTATCTCATTATTGTTTTGATTTGCATTTCTCTGATGCTTTATGTGTAGAGCGTCTTTTCATGTGTTTATTTGCCATTTGTCTGTCTTCTTTGATGGGATGTCTGTTAAGGTCTTTTGCTTTTTTAAAAAATTGAGTTATTTGTTTTCTTATTATTGAGTTTTAAGAGTTCTTTATGTTTTGGATCAGACTTCTATTAGATGTGTGTTTGGTAAATATTTTCTCCTGGTCTGTGGCTCGTCTCATAATTCTCCTGATATTGCCTTTTACAGAGCAGAGGTCGTTTTTATTTTATTTTATTTTTTTATGTATTTGGCTACCTCAAGTCTTAGTAGCAGCCTGTTAACCCTTAGTTGCAGCTTGTGGGATCCCGTTCCCCGATGGAACCGAACCCAGGGCCCCTGCGTTGGGAGCGTGGAGTCCGAGCCACTGGATACCAGGGAAGTCCCACACATCAGAAGTTTTTTAATTCAATGAAGTCCAGTGTATCAATTATTTCTTTTATGAATTTTTGTCTGTGTTGTTTTATCTAAAAAGCCACTGTCGTACCCGAGGTCATCTAGATTTTCTCCCGTGTTGTAGGAGTTTTATAGTTTTGCGTTTTGCACTTAGGTCCGTCACTCATTTTGAGTAATTTCTGTGAAAGGTGTACGGTCTGTGTCTGGGGTCCTCTTCTTGCATGTGGGTTCATGTTGTTCCAGCACCATTTGATGAAGAAGCTATGTTTCTTCCTTAGATTGCCTTTCTTCCTTTGTCAGAGATTAGTCGACTGTGTTTACGGGGGTCTGTATCTGCGTTCTGTATTTTGTTTTGCTGATTTATCTTTTGATAATACACCACTATACTCTTGCTGTCACACTGTAGTAAGTCTTGAAATCATGTAGTGTCATTGCTCCAACTTGAGTCCTCTTCAACATTATGTTGGCTATTCTAAGTCTTTGAATATTTTTCCCCTTTGCCTGAAAACAAATAAGTGATGGCTTACATTTCTGAAATTTGAGGTGCCTGTTTCATACCATAGAGACAGCAGCTGAAAATCTTACCCTGAGGAGATTAGTCTCGCTTTCTTTCTCTGTCAGTATTTCATCTACTCAGAAGCACATATTGTGTCTCTCGCTGACACCAGGTACTGGCATTAAATGGTAAGACCTGTTCCGAGTCTGTGGAGCGGGAGAGATGCTGAGAGCAGTGACGAGGGGCCCGGGTGAGGTGCTCTCAGGGCTGAGAAAGAGCTTCGTTAGCTGGGTGAGAGGGTTTGGGAAGCTTTACGAATGAGATGCATTTTGACGGAGCTTTGAAGGAAGAGGAGGGGAGTGTCCGAATGGAGAGGGATGGGTCGGGGCATTCAGCTAGAGGAAACAGCAAGACGTGGTACTGGGAAGCACAGTACACCCAGGGTAACTCAGTGTGTGGTGCCTACTGAGGCATAAAACTAGAAAGAAAGTAGCTCCGAGTGAACCCTGAAGAGCCTATTGTGCTGTCTCAGGACTTCCTCCTGAGTAGGGTTATTGGATATTTCGTTTTGTTGAGATACAATTCACATAATATAATATTTACTATTTTAATCATGGTAAAGTATACAGTTCAGTGGTTTTTACTATATATACAAAGTTACCCACAGCCATCACCACTCTCTAATTTCAGAACATCAGCAGTCATACCCCCTCCCCTTGTCTCCCAGACTCTGGCAACCGCTAGTCTACTTTCTATCCCTATGGATTTGTCTGTTCTTGGACATTCTGTGTGAATAGAATTATCCAATACATGGCCTTTTTTGTCTTGCGTTATTTCACTTAGCCTAATGTTTTCGGAGTTATCCGTGTTGTAGCAGTGTGTCAATACCTGGTTCATTTTTGTGGCCAAATACTGTTCAATTGCATGACTCGACCACACTTTGTTTATCCGTTCATGGGTTGACGGGTGTTGGATTGTTTCCGCGTTATTGGTTGTTACAGATGATGGTGCTGTTTGTGTACCAGTTTCTGTGTGAATATGCGTTCTCAGTTCTCTTGGGTGTACACCTAGGAGTGGGGTTGCTGGGTCAGATGATGACTCCACGTTCTGAGCAATTGCTGAACTCTTCTAAGTCGGTGTGTTTTTTCCGCCAGGGCAACACAGACTCAGGTTCTGTTTTAACATCACACACTTGAGGTCAGTGTGGTTTGTTTTTTTTTGGAGATGAAGTATTTCTACCGCTGTTGCCTTGTTTCACTACTTTAGGGCATCACAGTTCACAGCAGGGAAACGTATTTAGCTCTTTAAAATTCCGTTGATGTGATTACCGTAGAGCAGTCTGTACCCAGTAGCACATAGTAGGACAGAGAGAAGTACTGTCAGCGTATTGACGTTCTCTGTCTAGGATGTATTGTAGAAAATGAGTTTTTCTAGTTTAAAAAGAACGCTTGATTAAATTATAGGCTATTATTAGGGAGCTTATTGTACATATAAACTGTACTTGGATTCCCTGTAATTTGTTATAATTAATGCAAGAGTTCAAGAGCAGAAAACAAGGATCAGGTTGTGGCATGCTTTGCTCTTTTGCAACACCTGGCTATCATTGGCCTTTTTTTCACTAGCAGTTAAGGCCCGTGTGTGTTTGTGTGCATTTAAACAAACATTATCGTTTTTAGGAAGGAATTGCAATCCTTTGACTCACTGAAACTTAAGGAGTCTAGGTAAGAAGTTAGGTGTCTCTGGCAAAATGGAATATTGATCAGTGATTGCCAAGACAGTCTTGTCTGTATGGGTTTGAATGTGTGCACATGTTTGTATTTTCAGGTATGCATATGTTGTGTGAAAAAGGCAAGAAGAATAACTTTCCCTTTTAAGGTTCTCTTTGTCGAGTTATGGTTTTAGCCTTTTCCTTTCTTTCTTCCCCTCTCTGTTGGTTTGTTTCAGTTTTGCATAATTGCAGGCAGTGTTGAAATCTGTCAGCCGCTTGATGATGCAGAGTTTTAATTGACTGTCAACTTGAACATTTCATTAAATAGAAAAGATTTGAGATAGTGCATTGCTCAGGTACCAAACACATTATTATACTTGAATAACCACAAACTGGAATCTCCTTGGAGGCTTTGAGGACAGAGGGGCTGAGAGAGGGGAGCCTTCAGATTTGTCGGGTTGCCTGCTCACGCGTGGGCTTCCCTGGTAGCTCAGCTGGTAAAGAATCTGCCTGCAATGCAGGGGACCTCAGTTCAATTCTGGGTCAGGAAGATCTGCTGGAGAAGGGAGAGACTACCCACTCCAGTATTCTTGGGCTTCCCTTGTGGCTCAGCTGGTAAAGAATCTGCCTGCAATGTGGGAGACCTGGTTGGGAAGACCCCTTGGAGAAAGGAAAGGCTACCCACTCCAGTATTCTGGCCTTGGAGAATTCCATGGACTGTATAGTCCAGGGGGTCGCAGAGAGCTGGACACGACTGAGCGACTTTCACTTTCACGCTGACGTGTGTACTGTTTATCTGGTCCTGGCAGATGGAGAGCAGGGTGGGCCACCCTCTCTATTATCTGGATTTACAGCTGTGAACACCCTTCCGAATGGCTGGGATGTGCTGTTTCTCTCATATTGGTACCTCTGTCAGTCTAAGAATTAGAATTATGCTTTGCCATCCCATATCCAGACTTTAAGGGCAGCTTATCTTCAATCTCCTCCTTTTTTTTTTTGTAGTAGAGAAATTTGTACGTTTATTTCTTATTGGCCCAATGTAATGCCAACCAGAAAGTAATGCGAGCGTTTCAGCACCTATTGCAGTATCCTGGAAGAACTGGGTTTCTAGGACTTTCTAGCAAGATTCTTCTGATATTGCTGATGTTACTAAAGAGTTTTCTAATGAGGAAAGGACAGTTTAAGTCTTCAGTTCAGTTCAGTTCAGTCGCTTAGTCGTGTCTGACTTTTTGCGACCCCATGAATCGCAGCACGCCAGGCCTCCCTGTCCATCACCAACTCCCGGAATTCACCCAGACTCACGTCCATCGAGTCAGTGATGCCATCCAGCCATCTCATCCTCTGTCATCCCCTTCTCCTTCTTCCCCCAATCCCTCCCAGCATCAGAATCTTTTCCAATGAGTCAACTCTTCGCATGAGGTGGCCAAAGTATTGGAGTTTCAGCTTTAGCATCAGTCCTTCCAATGAACACCCAGGACTGATTTCCTTTAGAATGGACTGGTTGGATCTCCTTGAAGTCCAAGGGACTCTCAAGAGTCTTCTCCAACACCACAGTTCAAAAGCATCCATTCTTCAGTGCTCAGCTTTCTTCACAGTTCAACTCTCACATCCATACATGACCACAGGAAAAACCATAGCCTTGACTAGACAGACCTTTGTTGGCAAAGTAATGTCTCCGCTTTTGAATATGCTATCTAGGTTGGTCATAACTTTCCTTCCAAGGAGTAAGCATCTTTTAATTTCATGGCTGCAGTCACCATCTGCAGTGATTTTGGAGCCCTCCCAAAATAAAATCTGCCACTGTTTCCACTGTTTCCCCATCTATTTCCCATGAAGTGATGGGACCAGATGCCATGATCTTCATTTTCTGAATGTTGAGCTTTAAGCCAACTTTTTTACTCTCCTCTCTCACTTTCATCAAGAGGCTTTTTAGTTCCTCTTCACTTTCTGCCATAAGGGTGGTGTCATCTGCATATCTGAAGTTATTGATATTTCTCCTGGCAATCTTGATTCCAGCTTGTGCTTCTTCCAGCCCAGCATTTCTCATGATGTACTCTGCATAGAAGTTGAACAAGCAGGGTGACAATATACATCCTTTTCCTATTTGGAAGCAGTCTGTTGTTCCATGTCCAGTTCTAACTGTTGCTTCCTGACCTGCATATAGGTTTTTCAAGAGGCAGGTCAGGTGGTCTGGTATTCCCATCTCTTTCAGAATTTCCCACAGTTTATTGTGATCCACACAGTCAAAGGCTTTGGCATAGTCAATAAAGCAGAAATAGATGTTTTTCTGGAACTCGCTTGCTTTTTCCATGATCCAGCGGATGTTGGCAATTTGATCTCTGGTTCCTCTGCCTTTTCTAAAACCAGCTTGAACATCACGAAGTTCACGGTTCACATATTGCTGAAGCCTGGCTTGGAGAATTCTGAGCATCACTTTACTAGCGTGTGAGATGAGTGCAATTGTGTGGTAGTCTGAGCATTCTTTGGCATTGCCTTTCTTTGGGATTGGAATGAAAACTGACCTTTTGCAGTCCTCTGGCCACTGCTGAGTTTTCCACATTTGCTGGCATATTGAGTGCAGCACTTTCACAGCATCATCTTTCAGGATTTGAAATAGCTCAACTGGAATTCCATCACCTCCACTAGCTTTGTTCGTAGTGATGCTTTCTAAGGCCCACTTGACTTCACATTCCAGGATGTCTGGCTGTAGGTGAGTGATCACACCATCATGATTATCTTGGTTGTGAAGATCTTTTTTGTATAGTTCTTCTGTGTATTCTTGCCACCTCTTTTTAATATCTTCTGCTTCTGTTAGGTCCATACCATTTCTGTCCTTTATCGAGCCCATCTTTGCATGAAATGTTCCCTTGGTATCTCTAATTTTCTTGAAGAGATCTCTAATCTTTCCCATTCTGTCATTTTCCTCTATTTGTTTGCATTGATCTCTGAGGAAGGCTTTCTTATCTCTCCTTGCTATTCTTTGGAACTCTGCATTCAGATGCTTGTATCTTTCCTTTTCTCCTTTGCTTTTCACTTCTCTTCTTTTCACAGCTATTTGTAAGGCCTCCCCAGACAGCCATTTTGCTTTTTTGCATTTCTTTTCCATGGGGATGGTCTTGATCCCTGTCTCCTGTACAATGTCACAAACCTCTGTCCATAGTTCATCAGGCACTCTATCTGTCAGATCTAGGCCCTTAAATCTATTTCTCACTTCCACTGTATAATCATAAGGAATTTGATTTAGGTCATACCTGAATGGTCTAGTGATTTTCCCTACTTTCTTCAATTTAAGTCTGAATTTGGCTATAAGGAGTTCATGATCTGAGCCACAGTCAGCTCCCGGTCTTGTTTTTGCTGACTGTCTAGAGCTTCTCCATCTTTGGCTGCAAAGAATATAATCAATCTGATTTTGGTGTTGCCCATCTGGTGATGTCCATGTGTAGAGTCTTCTCTTGTGTTGTTGGAAGAGGGTGTTTCTATGACCAGTGTGTTCCTTGGCAAAACTCTATTAGCCTTTGCCCTGCTTAATTCCGTATTCCAAGGCCAAATTTGCCTGTTACCCCAGCTGTTTCTTGACTTCCTTCTTTTGCATTCCAGTCCCCTATAATTAAAAGGACATCTTTTTTTGGGGTGTTAGTTGTAAAAGGTCTTGTAGGTTTTCAGAGAACCGTTCAATTTCAGGTTCTTCAGCATTACTGGTCGGGGCATAGACTTGTATTACTGTGATATTGAATGGTTTGCCTTGGAAACGAACAGAGATCATTCTGTCATTTTTGAGATTGCATCCAGGTATTGCATTTTGGACTCTTTTGTTGACCATGATGGCTACTCTATTTCTTCTAAGGGATTCCTGCCCACAGGAGTAGATACAATGGTCATCTGAGTTAAATTCACCCATTCCAGTCCATATCAGTTCGCTGATTCCTAGAATGTCGACATTCACTCTTGCCATCTCTTGTTTGACCACTTCTAATTTGCCTTGATTCATGGACCTAACATTCCAGGTTCCTATACAATATTGCTCTTTACAGCATCAGACCTTGCTTCTATCACCAGTCACATCCACAGCTGGGTATTGTTTTTGCTTTGGCTCCATCCCTTCATTCTTTCTGGAGTTATTTCTCCACTGATCTCCAGTAGCATTTTGGGCATCTACAGACCTGGGGAGTTTCTCTTTCAGTGTCCTATCATTTTGCCTTTTCATACTGTTCATGGGGTTCTCAAGGCAAGAATACTGAAGTGGTTTGCCATTCCCTTCTCCAGTGGACCACATTCTGTCAGACCTCTCCACCATGACCTGCCCATCTTGGGTGGCCCCACATGGCATGGCTTAGATTCATTGAGTTAGACAAGGCTGTGGTCCATGTGATTAGATTGACTAGTTTTCTGTGATTATGGTTTCAGTGCGTCTGCCCTCTGATGCCCTCTTGCAACACCTACCATCTAACTTGGGTTTCTTTTACCTTGGATGAGGGGTATCTCCCCACAGCCGCCCCTCCTGACCTTTACCCTTTTCTTAATAATAACAGTGGAAAAACAATCTGTCTTTCTCTCTCATTCTCTCATCCCAGTAGTTTTATGGAAAAGCTTCACAGTTTGGGGATTTTCAGGATGGATTTTCAGGGCACCGATAATACCCCCTCTCTCTAGATTGTCACTGTGCTACTGACCGTGCGTGTGGGAAGAGAGGGGTTGATTGGACTGACCTTGAACTGTAGAGAAGGGTCGGACTGACCTTGAACTGTAGAGAAGGGGAAGGCATATGTGGCCCTCTGATAGTAGCACTGCATGTGCATAGATCGATAGGCAAACAGAGTGCTTTTACTGACGTGTTCTTAACTATGAAAGAGCATTTTCTTTCTGTCCCAGATCTCCTTGGGCACTGGGCGTAAAAGAGGTCAATCTGTGGATGGTATGTGCTGATCAGACAGCTTCAAGTGTTATTAATACCTTAATTGAGTGAAGTCTGTGTAACTTTTAATGATCCATAATAGGGAAGTATCTTTACTCCATGCAAGGCAGTAAAGACTGTATGTAACACTGATGATGAACTCCTGTTTACTCTTTGAAAAACATGTTGCGTTTAGAAATAAATGCATTTAAGAGACTAGTCTGCACCTGCTTCTGGGTATAGCCTCTCCTTTTAGGTAGGAGCCTGTAATCCGAGAACCCAGTCTCTAGATTTTACTTTTTTCCTTCAGTGCATCTTTCAAGGTTGTCAATGAGTAGTTAGAATGCACAGCTCAGTTTCTTTTTCCTTCCTTCTGCCTCCGGGGGAGGAACGTGAAATATCCCAGAGGCTACTGCTGGGAGAAAACACAGATCTGAGTGATCCACGGGCCAAACTGTGAAACATGTCGTGTAATGTTTTCACAGAACAGCTTCCATGTCAGTGTTTGTCTCATTCACTGTGGCATAGATGCTCTAACAGGGGCGGGAGGGCAGCGTGGTTATTGAAAAGCCTGGGATCATGAAAATCACCCGGCAGTGGTGTTTGTATTTTCATTTCTCTCTCCCTTTTTAATGTGGCTGTGCTGCCCGGCTTGCAGGATCTTAGTTCCCCAGTCATGGATTGAACCCAGCAGTGAAAACTTCGAGTCCTAACCGCTGGACCACCACGGAATTTCCTGTACTTTTATTTCTACAATACTTTTCGACTTCAGTGAAATTGATGGCTTGCCTACAATGGCTGGGAATCCGATCCCACTCTCCTCACCTTGTGGATGCCGTGCAGAAATGGATCTCCAAGCTCTGGTCTGTGTCGTCCTGCCTTTAAGGAGCAGTATTACCTTGGACCAGTCCTTCTCCTCCCTTAAGGGAGTTTCCTTCTTTAGAAACGAAAGACCTGGATTTGAGTTGTTGAAATCCTTCCCTTAGATTGCTTAGGCAAACTCATGCTGCCACAGTGTATGACCTCCAGCTGTCTGTGGCTTTCAAAACCAAAGCCTCATTCCTCACCATCTTCCATGTCCACCGTGTCCACTGCCGTCTTCTCTGGGGCTCAGACTAACTGAGCAACAGTGCCTACTTGGGTGCTGCATGTCTCACGGCAGAGGGAGGCAGAAGAGGGAGCCAGACACAGGCTTGGAAGGCTTCTGCTTGGAATCCACATGTGCCGTTTCCTCCTCCATGTCACTGACCCCAGAGCTAATCGCAGAGTTAATTTGGTAGGTGGCTGTGCCCCTCTGGGAGGGGCAGCCCCGTGGTGCATTTCGGCAGACATTCAGAACAGTGACATTGACCTTGCGCCCTCCCGCCTCCACCATCCTGTGATTTCGGCCCAGGGTCTTGCCCTCGTGGGTAGAAGCCCAACCAAAATCACATCTTAATTTTATTTATTTTTTAGTTTTTGGTAGCATAGCACGTGGGATCTTAGTTCCCTGACCTGGGATTGAACCTGAGCCCTCTGCATTGAAAGGCAGAGTCTTAACCACTGGACCGCCAGGGAAGTCCCCCCCAAGTCACATTGTAAAGCTTTCAGATTTTCATGTCTATCCTGTGTTTAAGACATTTCTGCTGAACTGGACTTGGAAAGAATATTTCGTTTGTGAGAGGGGTGGGAGGAGTACTTGAAAAGCACCATGTACTCTGCCTCCGAGTTCTCCCGCCTTATCTGTGATTCTGTGGCAGTACAGTCCATCCTTTCCAGGCCAACACATGGAATTTCTCAATTTGAGAAGTATTAATAGACCTGCAAGTAAAATAGGCTTGCACAAGTGCTTAGATAGAGTCCTCATATGTGAATTAAAATGAGAGATGAAAGATCTTAGCAGTACATCTGTAAACATTGAGGATAATGTTATGGGGTTTTCAAAGAGTCCTTTGATACCACTGGCAGAAGTACTGAATGCCTTGTTGATTTAACTCACTGTAAAGGCACCCCACTCCAGTACTTTTGCCTAGAAAATCCCATGGACAGAGGAGTTTGGTAGGCTGCAGTCCGTGGGATCCATAGAGTCGGACTTGACTGAGCGACTTCACTTTCACTTTTCACTTTCATGCATTGGAGAAGGAAATGGCAACCCACTCCAGTGTTCTTGCCTAGAAAATCCCATGGACAGAGGAGCCTGGTAGGCTGCAGTCCATGGGGTCGCTAGAGTCGGACACGACTGAAGTGACTTAGCAGCAGCAGCAGGGTTTTTTTTTTTAAACTTTCTTTTCATAATATTAGGGAGAGAAGGGAACATGGAAAAGTCACTTATCTTCTTGAGTTTGTATAGAAAATATCCTGATGCTGGGAAAGACTGAAGGCAAAAGGAGAAGCAGATGGCAGAGGATGAGATGATTAGATAACATCACTGATTCAGTGGACATGAATTTGAGCAAACTCTGGGAGATACTGAAGGTCACAGGATCCTGGCATGCTACAATTCTTGGGGTTGCAAAGAGTTGGACATGACTTAGTGATTGAACAAAAACAAATTCAAGACAGATGAAACCTCTAGGGATAGATTCTTAGTGACTTCTAGTTTCCAAGTGTGATGTTTAATAGCACCAATTACCAGGAAGCCTTTGTTACTTTACCCAGAGAAACCTGCATTCAATCCACAAATTACTATTCTCTTGAGATTCAAAACAAAAAACTTTGAAAATAGAAATGTTACCCTTATTCAACAAGTACAATTATGTCCACTGTTTTTTAGAGAGAAAGCAAAATCTTCACCGAAAATCATTCATTGGACCTCAGCAGTCAGATGGACTATTTCCAGGTCTTTGAATATAAAAATTATTTAAAAGTTTTCCTTGTGGGCTTGGGTTTTCAAAGAGGATCCCTTTGGAAAGTTGGCAAATACTTACTTTCCTGGCACAAAGATTGGTTTTTTTTCTTTTCCCCCTCCACCCAAAGCTATGACAGGGTGGAGTGGAGTATACTTCCATGAAATTGCATGTTTCCAAAATAGGATTCACTGTTACATTTGACTTCTGTTAGAATTGAATCTCTAATCAAAAATAAGCAAAAACCAAACACTCTAGAAATAGAATTTCAGCTCATATTCTCTAATTTGGTCTTCATATAGGATAGAATTATTATATTTTATAAAAGTGCCTTTTGAGCAGAAATGTAGCAAACAATCAATTAACAAAGTGGTTCAGATTCCATTCCCGTGTCTGTGATCTCATGTAGTAATATCCACAATCTCAAATGGCTGTTGTACCATATCATTAACGCTATTCAGATTCTCTTGTAGTCTGGATGGCTTCCAGGAAAGAGCACTGCATTCTTCAGCTCCTCGGTTTAGTTTCCCAGTATTAGACTACATTTAACCTAAAGGACCAGGAAAAATCCTGGTGTTCCCTGCTAGTGGATTGGGATTCGCTGTTGCCTAGCATTGCATGGATCTGTAATAGAACCTGCTCACATGTTTTATAGAAGTGATAATTGTAGCTGAAAGTTGGGATCAGCAAGGTCAAAAAAATCATGACTATTGTTTAGCTGGATCCTGTGGATTGTATTTCCCCAAGGTCTCAGCTGATCATTCTTGCCTCCAGGTGATGGGCAAAAGCCTTCTAGCTGTGGTAGCTAATGCTAGGATAATACCTTTTACAATGCTTTTACTCACTGGTTCTTAAGCATTAAAACCCTTAATAGTGCACTAGAAAGAGAAGCCGTGACAGCAGTGGCCCGAGAGATGATGAGCATCCTTGCAGGGCAGAGACTGCCTTAGACTTCTCCAGGAACTCTTCAGCTTCTAGCCGAGTTGGATGTACAAGGACGTGCTGAATGACTATGTGTTAATATCCATGTGGGGAGTAGAAAATGAGTCGAAACCACTTGAGCTAGGATGGTTTCATGCATATAGAAGAATTTCAAACACTCTATGAATAGGAGGAGTAGGCAAGCTTTACTCTCCCGTCCCACCTTGAAATTGTGTCTTCTGGCTTGTTTGGGTTTGGGGTTTTGTGCATGTTGTTCTTATGAGATTCCCATTGTAGCTTTCTTCAATAAGCATTAACATTCCTTCCTATCCTGAGAGTCTGTTCTTGAGGTTTTGGGATGTTTTGTTTATTTGTTTTTAATATCCTATAACTCTTGATGAAAGTGAAAGAGGAGAGTGAAAAAGAACTAAGATCATGGCATCACTTCATGGCAAATAGATGGGGAAACAGTGTCAGATTTTATTTTGGGGGGCTCCAAAATCACTGCAGATGGTGATTGCAGCCATGAAATTAAAAGATGCTTACTCCTTGGAAGGAAAGTTGTGACCAACCTAAATAGTAAATTGAAAAGCAGAGATATTACCTTGCCAACAAAGGTCCGTCTAGTCAAGGCTATGGTTTTTCCAGTGGTCCTGTATGGATGTGAGAGTTGGACTGTGAAGAAAGCTGAGCAATGAAGAATTGATGGTTTTGAACTGTGATGTTGGAGAAGACTCTTGAGAGTCCCTTGGACTGCAAGGAGATCCAACCAGTCCATCTTAAAGGAGATCAGTCCTGGGTGTTCTTTGGAAGGACTGATTCTGAAGCTGAAACTCCAGTACTTTGGCCACCTCATGTGAAGAGTTGACTCATTTGAAAAGACCCTGATTTTGGAAAAGATTGAGGGCAGGAGGAGAAGGGGATGACAGAGGATGAGATGGCTGGATGGCATCACTAACTTGATGGACATGAGTTTAAGTGAACTTAAGGCCTGGCATGCTGCAATTCATGGGGTTGCAAAAAGTTGGACACGACTGAGCGACTGAACTGAACTGAACTGAACTTTTCTGAAAAAAGCCACAGGTGGAGGGTTCTCTGGTCATAAGCTGAAGTTAACACTTTTCCTTATCCCTCTTTTCTTATTCCCCTAGTTTTAAAAGTGTGGTCTTCTGATTCTAAGTGACTCTTCTTTAAAGATCTATCTGCTTTCACAGTGAATTCTTGCCACTTGAAAGATCTTTGATGCCTAAGGACCCCCTTGTTTGCCTGGGTTTCCATAGGAAGGTGTTCTGTCTGAGAACCAGCTAGGTTATAAGTGTAAAAGATCTTCCATGAAAGTGTTAGTCCCTCAGTCATGTCCAACTCTCTATATCCCCTTGGACTATAGCCCACCAGGTTCCTCTGTCCATGGAATTCTCCAGGCAACAAGAGTGGAGTGGATTGTCGTTTCCTTCTCCAGGAGATATTCCCAACCCGGGGATCGAACCTGGGTCTCCCACATTGCAGGTAGATTCTTTACCATCTGAGCCACCAGGGAAGACCCACCAGTTTCTAAGCATAAAAGATCTTCAGTGAAAATCTCCCAAGCAATTCCTTAAGTCTTTTGAAGGAGAAGTTACCTTACATGAATGAGTAGACCTTTTACTGTTTCCTGGAGAACTTGCCCAGAAGCACAAGAGAGGTGCCAGAGAAAAATCAAGAACCAGTCTGGGGACAGGGAAACAGCGAGGCAGAGAGATACTGAGGAGAAACCTTGAAGGAAGGGTGGAGGACACCAGAGAAAACATGGACTGTAGCTTTGCATGAGAAGAAAGCTCCTGATGCCTGTGTTTCTCTCCTAGCTTTCTTCCAGGAGATGAACTAATAGTGTACATCAGTAGATTATGGTTTTAGGCATGACTCTGGTATTTAAGTAAGGGCTGTAAAGCCCTGAGCTTTGCTTGTATTGATACTTAATGAGGGTGCATGCTCCTTGAAGCAAAGCTGCCAGTGTAAAGCACTTTTGTTGGGGCTCTTGAATGAAACCATGGAACCTGTGACCCTTGGCACTTGCCATGTGCAGGCTGGCCATCCCTCCCCTTGGAACAGGAGACATGCAGGCAAACAGCAGGCGTGTGGATCCCAGGAATGTATGAGACTGCCCTTCTGTGATGGTAACTCTCCTTGGGTGAAACGTCTGAAAAATATGCCTGAGCTTGGGGACTTGACCTGAGTGAACAGGGAGGAAAAATGGAAGCTAGAAGGTAACGTGTAACATATTTTAACTCTGCAGTGAGTCAGGTTTCTTAGGTCTTCAGTACTTTGATCTGCTCTCATGCTGTTTCTTTTTTAATTCGTGTACAGTTATTGCTTCAAAATATTTTCATTTACTCCGATTCTCTCCTATGAAGAGTAAGCAGGTGGGTCATGGCTTCCCCTTTTCCCGCCATCGTATGTTATTTCCAGAAACTCCGTCAACAAAGAAACACACACACACACGCACACGCACTCGCGCGCGCACACACACACACACACACACACACGTGAGGGCGGTAGCTTCAACTTTACAGGCTTTTTAAAAGCGTCCTATCTAGTATTTGCTCCAAATTGTGCACACTCAGAAGCAGCAGACTGCCACTTGATTACCAGGAAAAGACTTTCAATCACAAGTTTTTTGATGTAACCTCTGTTCCTATTTGTTGAGATTTTGACTCCACTATGCCTTTAACCAGCTAAGAATACAATGAGTAGGTGAGGGCAAGGCTGTGTCCTCTGAACTCAGAGTAGTGAGTGGATACAAAGAGTTTTTCTACATATACCAGGGACTTGTCTCTGAAAATCAGCAAAGATACTTGTTATGTACATTAATTGAGTTCAGTTCAGTCACTCATTCGTGTCTGACTCTTTGTGACCCCATGAACTGCAGCACGCCAGGCCTCCCTGTCCATCACCAACTCCTGGAGTTTACTCAAACTCATGTCCATTGAGTCAGTGATGCCATCCAACCATCTCTTCCTCTGTCGTCCCCTTCTCCTCCAGCCTTCAGTCTTTCCCAGCATCAGGGTCTTTTCCAGTGAGTCAGTTCTTCTCATCAGGTGGCCAAAGTATTGGAGTTTCAGCTTCAGCATCAGTTCTTCCAGTGAATATTCAGGACTGATTTCCTTTAGGATGGACTGGTTGGATCTCCTTGCAGTCCAAGGGACTCTCTAGAGTCTTCTTCAACACCACAGTTCAAAAGCATCAATTCTTCGGCGCTAAGCTTTCTTCATAGTCCAATTCTCACATCCATACATGACCACTGGAAAAACCATAGCTTTGACTAGATGGACCTTTGTTGGCAAAGTAATGTCTCTGCTTTTTAATATGCTGTCTAGGTTGATCATAACTCTTCTTCCAAGGAGCAAGCATCTTTTAATTTCATGGCTGCAGTCACCATCTGCAGTGAAAATGGAGCCCCCCAAAATAAAGTCTGTCACTGTTTTCACTGTTTCTCCATCCATTTGCCATGAAGTGATGGGACCAGAAACCATGATCTTAGTTTTCTCAATGTTGAGTTTTAAGTCAACTTTTTCATTCTCTTCCTTCACTTTCATCAAGAGGCTCTTTAGTTCTTCTCTTTCTGCCATAAGGGTGGTGTCATCTGCATGTCTGAGGTTATGGATATTTCTCCTGGCAATCTTGATTCCAGCTTGTGCTTCATCCAGCCCAGCGTTTCTCATGATGTCCTCTGCACATAAGTTAAAGAAGCAGAGTGACAATATGCAGCCTCGATGTACAGCCTTAGTTGATTTAGTCAGCTGATTTTGACAGGAAGTCAAATTACTGACTCACTAGTGGACCCCCTGAGAGGTAGGGACAATAGGGGAAGGTTGGTAAAGGGTACAAACATTTAGACAGAAGACGAATAAGAGCTGAGGAACTAATGTATAGCGTGGCTGTGGCTGATAACACTGCACTGTATGTGTGCTCAGTCATGTCCAACTCTGCGACCCCACAGACTGTAGCCCGCCAGGCTCCTCTGTCCATGGGATTCTCCTGGCAAGAATACTGGAGTGGTCACCTTTTACTCCTCCAGGGGATCTTCCTGACTCAGAATTCAAACCCACATCTCCTGTACCTTCTGCACTGGCAGTCAGATTCATTACCACCGTGTCACCTGGGAAGCCCTGCTACACTGTATAACTTTATATAATTTTATTGAAATTTGCTAAGAGAATAAAACAATTTTTAACCAAGAAAAAGTAAGAATAAATTATATATATAACATATATATATATATATGCTTCTGCTGCTAAGTCGCTTCAGTCGTGTCCGACTCTGTGCGACCCCATAGATGGCAGCCCACCAGGCTCCCCCGTCCCTGGGATTCTCCAGGCAAGAACACTGGAGTGGGTTGCCATTTCCTTCTCCAGTGCATGATAGTGAAAAGTGAAAGTGAACTCACTCAGTCGTGTCCGACTCTTCGCGACCCCATGGACTGCAGCCTACCAGGCTCCTCCGTCCATGGGATTTTCCAGGCAAGAGTACTGGAGTGGGGTGCCATCGCCTTCTCATAATGGACCTTGTAAAATGATTATGAATATTTTAGGTGAAAGATAAAATGATGGTAGGAAAAATAGGTGGCTTTTCTAATAGATATTAAGTTTGACTAGAAAAAATTTTTAGATAACTCAGTGTTGGTCTTTCTAATTTTAATTAAAGGTTTTCCCACCAGAGACTTCCCTAGTGACTCAGATAGTGAAGAGTCTGCCTACAGTGTGGGAGACCTGGGTTCAATCCCTGGGTCAAGAAGATCCCCTGGAGAAGGGAACGGCAACCGACTCCTGTATGCTTGCCTGGAAAATCCCGTGGGCAGAGAAGCCTGGTGGGCCCCAATCCATGGTGTTGCAAAGAGTCGGACATGACTGAGCAACTCACACGCGCTTTCCCACCAGAGGCTGCCATGGCTGTCTTTACCCTGTCCTGTAGAGTCAAGAGGAAAGAAGTAGAGAACTGTTCCGTAGAGAGAACTGGATTCTTCTTCTCAAATAGGTGCTAGGTTGACATGATGGCTTCCCTAGTGGCTCAGACAGTAAAGAATCCGCCTGCCAGTGCAGGAGACCTGAGTTTGATCCCTGGGTTGGGAAGATCCCCTGGAGAAAGGAATGGCTACCCACTCCAGTATTCTTGCCTGGAGAACCCCATGGACCGAGGAACTGGTGGGCTACAGTGCATGGAGTTACAAAGAGTCAGGCATGACTGCATGATTAACAGTACTACTGGCATGTAATGATGTCCATGATATCAAGGCAGAGACAGCAATAATTTGCTCTCAGGGCTGATTGCCTCTCTCCAAGACAGCGGGGCTTTGGGTCACTCCTAAGTTCCCTTGATTGACATGCTGAAGTTTTGAAGACATTACAGAGTTGTGGTTATCAGGAGCGAAGAAGTTGTTAGCATTTGCCAAGAATTAATGCCTAAAAAGTGTGACTGTTCTAGAGGTAGCTTGTTTTAAGAGTATATTCAAAGGAAGTGGAGTCCTGGGATGTAAAGGTTTGGGGTAAGGAGATTTCTAAACGCTTAGGTAATTCTAATTATGATTTTATTGGCAAGGAAACAACAGCACTCTGTTAGCTTCTGAGAACAGTGGTCTGGTCTGAGGTTGATGTTGTATATGGGCACATTCTGTCTGTCTGCACTTTGCTGCTTTGAGGATGTACTTTGGGTTGGAAGGCTCAGTGTCACATTCGATTAGATTTTTGTGAGTCACAGATGTGGAGGGTGAGCCTGACTGAAAAGCTTTATACTGTCCGTTAGCAGAATTCTAAATGATTTGCCTGTTTGTCTTCTACCCTCTGTAACCTTGGGATTTAAAAAAACAGTGTGTTTCCATAATTTTTTTCAGGAATGCACACTGTTGCATGGCTTTGGCAGCTGTGTGTTGTGGGTGTCCAGGTGTGCAAGAGTGCTCCCGTGCTCAGTCTCTTGTTATGAAGAGCTGGTCCTTATCAGTAGCTCATCCTGCCGGCCTACCATGAAATGATGTGATGAGAGCACTTTCGAACTCAGAGCGAAGGGGACATGGCACCTGCCACATCAAACAAAGACAAACACAGGCAGAGGTCACTTTCCATCTTTTATAGACCTGACCTTTATCGACATCACCTGTGTATCCTGCTGTGTACACAAGGCGTCATATCTAGAGGCATTCATGGCGTGGGAATATATTCCAAGTATGTGTTTTTAAGGTTATTTCTCCTTCTGTTTCCATGAATAGATATCAGTATTACCTGCAAGTCAAAAAAGATGTGCTTGAAGGGCGGTTGCGGTGTTCGCTGGAACAGGTGATTCGGCTGGCGGGCTTAGCTGTGCAAGGTAAGAGTGGGGACCGGTGTTTGACAATCCATCTGGTCTTAAATGCTGGCACCGCTAGCCTCTCAGAGGGAAAAGCTAAATTTACTTAAATGATCCCTTTGTAGCTCTTTTTGCATTTTGAGCTATCTTACATTAAAAGTGCAGAGGTAGTGACTTTTGGTGGCAGGATGGTGGATTCCTCAAAGCTGTTTGCAAATTGCTCAAGCTTGTGTAATTTTAGTTTTATTTGAAGAAATAGCAGTTTTCATCCTGCCTCTAATTAAAGCTCCATTGCAGGGTTTGTAGACCATTTTCTTAGAGTTTTTCCACTGCCCAATGTGGTCATATTTTGTGGCTTGATGTTACGACTCTGTGACTTTCACATCAGTTTCAAGTGTGAGAGCCTAAGACATTATAGTGTACTTTATTCTGACAGGTAAAGAGAGAAATTTAAACTGCAGTGTAGTAATGTGAGATAGCTAATGTGTGTCAGAGTCAATTTATCCTTCAACCTACCCTGCTTACACTGATCTAGATCAATCAGACAGCTGTTTTTTTCTTTTTAATCTGTAAATTTTTACACCTATTTGTGTAGCACACTGTGTAATCTTTTACATATATTTATACACTGTTCTTTATTGACTGGTAGCTTCATTGTCTTTAGTCATGTTAAAAACAAGAAGATAAAAAGACAAGTTTCTTTTTAAAAAGAAACATGTTTCCCTTGCAGTAGCTACTTTGCTTAAAATCAGATACCATCCAAATGTAGGCCTGCCAGCTGCAGAGTCCTTGCTGTGTGGATTGTTGTTTTAGAAACTGTGAACTGAACTTCTCATCCCAAACTCTGCACTGAAGTTAAACTTGGACTTTAAATGCCTGAAGTGGCAGCCTTTCCCTGATAACTTTCATTCCTGGGATGTTAATGGGTTAGCAGTTTTAGTTGGCCATATGATACTTAGTAGTTAGCTTCTCCCTGTGGATTGGAAGTCTGCAAAATACGTTGTATCTCATCTGTTCACCTAAAGACTGGAAAAGGAAGGAGCAATGCCCAGACTGTATATGAGGACCATCAGTGGTTATAATTGAAAAATCAAACAGTGGAGAAGATACCCTTAATGGGGAGATGAAAGGAAAGATCTGGTGGGTCCCTCATCTTCCAATTGGGTCTTTCTCCTTTAAGTGCTTCCTTTTCTTCTTCTTTTTTTTAACTCTCTTTTTTCCCCTCTCACTCTTCAATCACTGGGCTCATTACAAGCATCCTGGATATTGGAGGACCTCAGTGATCGCTTTCAGGCTAAAGGAAGTTGGTGAACTTACTCTAGGATCCTTTTACTTGGATCCTTGAAGTTTGCTATTCAATCTGATGAAATCCTCTAGCTATAATATTTGTAGAATATTTTTTCTGAGAGCCTTCATTGGGAGTTAGAAAGTCACATCAACAGAGATATAAGCTGTGACAAAGTATGATAACAGATGACTGACTTTGGAAATAGGCAGTGCTCTTGGTCTTTGGTATTTCCAAATGCCTCACCTTGTAATTACTTGTAGGAATTTACGCATATTTGTAGGTGAAACCCTGCCTTCTTGGTAACGTCTTCACCCTGGCCTTCTGTGTGGATCCACTTATTTTTGTTACCTTAAAGATGTCTGGATCCATTTCTACCTGATAGTGAACATTTAACATGAAATTTAAATATCATACTGTTTTGATTTTTTTTATTGTTGTTGAGAGCAAGTAGGATAAGATGCAAGACATTTATTGATTTATGATAGAGGTTCTCTGTATTCATTTTATGTGTGTTCAGACTTACAATTGTGAGATAAAAACAGGACAAAACAGAATTCGGGGCATCTTGTAACACATGGAGTTGTTTAGGAGGTGTAAAAATTTGCAGCGCTGCTTGCCAAGGGTGATTTACAGTGGGAATTTCCAGCTGCAAATATATGAAGAGATGCAGATGGGTTTGGCTCTTCAGTTCTCAAAATTAACCTTGTGTTAAAAAGTCCCCTTGGCAGATAGTCTTAAGATCTGTGTTGGCACATATTTCATAAAAGATAAATATAGGTTTGTTTTAAATTCTTAAAATAGATTAGGAATCACTTTCAAATGTCTCTATTCTTGCTAGAGAATTATGTTGCAGTGGTTGCATGCTGATATTTACATTATTGCTATGTAAAAGTGGTAGTAATAGCAAACCCATCTTGGCGCTGTTTGTATTTAATAATAGTGCAGAAATAGGATGAGGTGAGAAGAGTAAATATAGTAATAAGTTTACCCTATTTTATCCCATCTTTAATGTCATATAATAAAGACTACCCTCCCCCCTTTTCTTTTCAGCTGATTTTGGAGATTATAATCAGTTTGATTCTCAAGATTTCCTCAGAGAATATGTACTATTTCCTATGGTAAGTGTATCTTCCTTTTTCTTAATTCATGTTCTGTCTTCTTTTGATACTTAATTCTTTCCTTCCAAGATCTCAGAAGAATTTACACATGTATTCCCTGGAAGAATGTCCCTGCATTTATGGAGATAAGTTTTCTAAGACCCTGAGAAAAGTAAAGATGCCTCTTCTTACCTCCTCAGAAGCCTTCCCTGCCTCATACACTAGCCTTGAGTACTGAACACTCTCTTCCTTTTTTTTTTTAAATATTTGTATATTTATTTGGCTGCACCAGGTCTTAGCTGCAGAATGTGAACTCTTGTTGTGGCATGTGGTGTCTAGTTTCCTGACCAGGAATCGAACCTGGGCCCCCTGCATTGGGAGCTCAAAGTCTTAGCCACTGGAGCCCCAGGAACGTCCCTGTCTTTCCTTCTAAGCCTCTCAGCTTGGTCCCACTCCAGAGCCTTTGTCCTGTCCGTCCTCTGTCTGGAATGCTCAGTCCCGGGTCTTCCTGTGACTGCTTGTTCAGATCTTGATTCAAATACCGCCTCCTTGTCCTTGAGCGCCTGTAGGATACACTCCAACCATCCAGCACTTCCTGCTAAATCCCCTTTTATATACATACTTTAGAGGTCTTTCAGGATCTAAAGGTGTTCCTTCTTTCCTTCATTTTTATTGTCAGCTGAAATGTCTTCTCTGTGGTGCTTAAACAGGGAGCTTCTCTGTCTTGTCCATGGTTGCCTGGTACATAATTTTGTGCTCACGTGGGTTTATTGAATGAGTCTATGAAGTAAAATGTCCATTCTTGGGTTAAATTAGGGATGAGGCTAGGTTTTTATTCTTGGGAAGGTTTTGGTAGCTTTGGAGTAATTGAGAAGAGCTTTCGTCAGGAAAGTTAAAATATTTGAAAAGCCATCTTAGGGAAAAGCCATGCCCACTGCAATGCTCAGCTCTGATTTTATAAATCATGATCACTCACCACTGTGTGTCTGTGTGCTCCAAGCACTGACCTGGGTTTGCAAAATCTGAATGCAAATCCAAGTGTGATAAAATGTGATCAGGATTTTATGTAGGGAGAGGTTACTTGTGTTTTGGGCTTGAGGGACTAATGGTGTGTGAACTGCATGTTAAAAGATGAGCAGCATTGTGGCAGGTGGTGGTCAGGGGGAGCAAGGGATGCTCTAGACAGAGGGAGGAGGAGCAGGGGTGAGGTGGCAGGCGTGACTGGATAGGAGTCAGCTGGCCATCCTGATGGCCACTCAGGGGAGCGGCGGCAGAGAAGCTGGAAACATCTGAGGGGTTCACATGTGTGGGCTCCATCCAGGGGTTCACAGACCCCACACTTTGAGAACTGCTGGATTAGAGCAATGAGACTGTTTGCAGGAGGATGTCGGATGAGAGTTCTTGGCATGACATAGGAATTAGGTGTTGGTCCGTGTAGCTCAGATGGTAAAGAATCTGCCTGCAATGCGGGAGGCCTGGGTTCAATTCCCAGGACGGGGAAGATCCCCTGGAGAAGGGAATGGCTACCCACTCCAGTGTTCTTGCCTGGAGAATCCCATGGACAGAGGAGCCTGGTACAGTCCACGGGGTTGCAAAAGGCTGGACACGACTGAGGGACTATCACCACTACACTATAGGATAGAAACAAAAAAAGCAACACGAGGTATGTTGGGAGTGCAATGGGCAGAGCTCGGCATCTCACCTACTGTGGCCTCTGAGAGAGAGTTGAGTGTCTGGAGACAAAGGTGTTAAATTTTGAGAGGCTAGAAATTATCTGTGTCAGTGCATGAGAGGAATCTAAATTAGTCCCAAGTTAAAAACGTTTTTTTTAATTTTTATAGAATTCTTAAAGGTTAGTTTCAGTTTACAATTATTACAAAATCTTGGCTGTGTTCCCCATATTGTTCAATACATTCTTGAGCCTCTCTTTTGTCCACTAATCTGTGCCTCCCACTCCTCCACCCCCATGTTGTTCCTCTTCCCTCCCTCAACTGGTCACCGCTGGTTTGTTCTCTGTGTCTGTGAGTCTGCTTCTTTTTGTTATATTCAGTACTTTGTCATATTTTTTTAGATTCCATATAAAAGTGATATCATACAGTATTTGTCTTTCTCTGTCTGACATGTTTCACTTAGTATAATACTCTCCAAAATGTTGCTGCACGCGGCAAAATTTTGTTCTTTTTATGGCTGCGTTACTTGTTTCATTGTGTGTGTGTGTGTGTGTGTGTGTGTGCGCACGCGTGCACGCGTGCGCCTGCGTGCACCTCCCGCATCTTCTCTATCCATTCATCTGCTGATGGACGTGTGCGTGTGTGTGTGTGTGCACGCGTGTGCACGTGCACGCCTGCGTGCACCTGCCGCATCTTCTCTATCCATTCATCTGCTGATGGATGTGTGTGTGTGTGCGCGTGTGCACGCGCGTGCCTGCGTGCGCTTGCCGCATCTTCTCTATCCATTCGTCTGCTGATGGATGTGTGTGTGTGTGTGCGCGTGTGCACGTGCACACCTGCGTGCACCTGCCGCATCTTCTCTATCCATCTGCTGATGGATGTGTGTGTGTGCGTGTGTGCACTTGCTGCATCTTCTCTATCCATTCATCTGCTGATGGACGTGTGTGTGTGTGTGTGTGTGCATGCGCACGCCTGCATGCACCTGCCGTATCTTCTCTATCCATTCGTCTGCTGATGGACGTGTGTGTGTGTGTGTGTGCACGCGCGTGTGCACGTGCACACCTGCGTGCACCTGCCGCATCTTCTCTATCCATTCATCTGCTGATGGATGTGTGTGTGTGCGTGTGTGCACTTGCCGCATCTTCTCTATCCATTCATCTGCTGATGGACGTGTGTGTGTGTGTGTGTGTGCACGCGCATGCCTGCATGCACCTGCCGCATCTTCTCTATCCATTCATCTGCTGATGGGCGTCTAGGGTGTTTCTGTAGTTTGTCAGGGACTTCTTCCCTGGTGGCTCAGGCACTAAAGAATCCACCTGCAAAGCGGGAGACCTGGGTTCGATCCCTGGGTTGGGAAGATCCCCTGGAGGAGGGCACGGCAAGCCACTCCAGTGTTCTTGGCTGGAGACTCCCATGGATGGAGGAGCCGTGGTGAGTCCGCGGCAGAGCTGAACACGGCCAAGCGGCTGAGCAGAGCACGCAGTTCGTCAGCTGGAAACGTTGCTGCTGTGGACTTGCAGGTGCACGTGTCTTTTAGAATTCGTGTTTTTGTTTTTCCAAATATGTACCCAGGAGTGGAATGGCTGGGGCATGTGGTGGTTTCATTTTTCATTTCTTGAGGAACCTCCACACTGTTCCCTGCAGTGGCTACAGAAGTTTACACTCCCGCCTGCAGTGTACAAGCGTTGCCTTTCCTCTAAATTCATCTGAACCTTAACCTTATTCTTCTAAGTTAGGGAAATACCGCAAAATCTCTAACTTTTTATGAGCAGCTCTGTCTTTAGTCTTATTCCAAGATAAGAGCAGTATTATCCGCTGGGCCTGCTGTTTTTGGCGCCTTATTAATTCCACTGATTAAATCAACCTCTGTTCAGAGAGATTTGTGGATTACGTAGCAGAGTTCTGCATGGGACTTGGTGTCCATGTCTCTGACATCTCAGAAGTTCACCTCAAAAGTCAAGCTATTTTCCTGTGTGCGTGGTGGAAGGAAAAATGAAGCTCATACCTCAGAATTTTAGAGAGAGTGCATACTTGTGTCAAATGAAGGTGATGAACTTGATAGTTTTCTACAATTTCTTTCCTTTTCCTTTACCTTTCTCTCGTTAAAGGTCTCTGCCACATAGCCTTTAGGCAGAGACCGGGAGAATACTCAAAGTTGATTTCCAGCATGAGATGTGTGCATTTGTGGATGGTAAAATGCTTTGACAGGTTTAAGTGAAGCAGTAAAGGAGTTATTTTGTACATATCATATCTTTTTCAGAATAAAACCTGTCTCCACTAGGCTCTAAGCAAATTGGATATTAAAATAGCCCAGACCTCATTCAGTTTCATTATGGACAGACAGATATTGGTGGTATTGCTCTTGGATCTAAAACTTCCCCTTTTGGGATAGTAGCTACTAGTGATGGGGCCTATTTACAGTCAGATTGAAATGAATTAACCTTAAATAAAATTTTAAATTTAGTTCCTAGGTTGCATAAGATACATTTTTAAAAAATGTTCAATAGCCACCTGTGGCTCGTGGCTACTGTCTGGAAGGCTTGGATATGGAACATTTCCATCGTTCCAAAAAGTCCTGTTGGGCACTGTTGAGGATGAAGTGGCAGAAGCTGATGTCAGCTTGTATGTCTTAATCGTAAATATTCCTTGGCTTTTGTCATCAGTCATGTGTCTTTTAGGGCTTCCCTGGTAGCTCAGCTGGTAAAGAATGTGCCTGCAATGCAGGAGAGCCTGGTTCGATTCCTGGGTCAGGAAGATCCCCTGGAGAAGGGATAGGCTACCCACTCTAGTATTCTTGGGTATCCCTGGTGGCTCAGAGGGTAAAGAATCCACTTGCAGTGTAGGAGACCTGGGTTCAATCCCTGGGTTGGAAAGATCCCCTGGAGGGAGGGCATGGCAACCCACTCCAGTAATTTTGTCAGGAAAATCCCATGGACAGAGAAGCCTGATGGGCTACAGTCCATGGGATGGCAAAGAGTCAGACACAACTGAGCAACTAGGCACAGCACAGCACGTATCCTTCTTCCACTCTACCCCCCACCCCTGTTGTATTCTGGATGCACTGTGGCCTGTGGTCAGGCGGTTTAGAGTATAGGGGTTAAGTGTTCTGTGCCTGTACCCTGGCTGTGCCATTTACTGGCTGGACAAACCTGGGCACAGTATTTAGCCAAAGTCTCCATTTTCTCATGTAAAAATGAGGATGACAAGCCTGATCTGATTGTGAGGATAAAAGGAGAGAATGCATGATGTGAAGTACTTAACTTGGCACACAGTAAATTCTCAGTAAGTGTTTGTTCAGCCATCACTGTCGTCGTCATTCATATTATCATCATCATCGGAATATTTTTCTGTCTCAGGCAGGCACAGGATGCTGAAGTGTGTGCCTTCTAGGCATGAATACTCTGCGCTGTTGGAAATGTGAGCAGACAGGGGACAGGCAGAGGATATCAGTGATCATTCAGCAGCTTTGTGTAGTTCAGACTCTACTCAGTACTCCGTAATGGCCTATGTGGGAAAAGAATGTAAAAATGAGTGGATATATGTATATATGCAACGCAGGGGACCCAGGTTTGATCTCTGAGTGGAGAAGATCCCCTGGAGAAGGAAATGGCAACCCACTCCAGTACTCTTGCCTGGAAGATCCCATGGATGGAGGAGCCTGGTAGGCCACAGTCCACGGGGTCGCAAAGCATCGGACAGGACTTAGTGACTGAACCACCAACCAATATGTGCATGTATAACTGATTCGCTTTGCTGTACAGCTGAAACTAACACAACATTGTAAATCAACTATACACCAATACAATTTTTTAAAAAACCTAAAACAAAAACAAAACAATCTCATTTGGCAATATGAAACTGACATGTCGTGTATTTGGTTCAGCTCACTCGACACTTATTGGTCACCTACTGTATGCAGAGAGTTTGTAAGCAGGTATCATTTAGAGCCCTGAGATGGGCCATGGCGGTGATGTGGAGGCTTGCAGCTTTCTGAACTTAAGTCTCTGTCATTTCTAGTAGGAGGGAGACAAGGATAAAGGGTAAGATGAGTATCCAGACAACTGTGTGAGAAAGACAGGGCTTCCCAGGTGACACAGTGGTAAAGAAGCCACCTGCCTATCAGGAGATATGAGGTCAATCCCTGAGTTGGAAAGATCACCTGGAGAAGGAAATGGCAACCCGCTCCAGTATTCTTGCCTGGGAAACCCCATGGATGGAGGAGCCCGGCGGGCTGCAGTCCATGGAGTTGCAAAGAGCTGACACGAATGAGTGACTAAACAGCCGCAATAACAAAATGTAAGGAGGACAGTAGGCAGATTCTGGTAAGGACTATGGGAGAGACACACAGGGCCGAAGATGTAGCTCCAGAGTGGGAAAGGCTTCTGTCCCTCCCGGCCGAACATGGAAGCCTTGTCCAGGGAATGGTAGGTGTGATGGACCTCAAAGACGTCGGGGTGAGATGTGAAAGCGGTTTGTGTTGGGAATAGTTGGCCTGAGGTTACAAACTTGGGAGAAGAGGTCTGAAGGGACGTCTGGGTCGCCCTGAAGCACGGTCTGAATGCCAGGCCCAGGTGGTGACCTGATTGAGCAGGCAGTGGGGAGCCATGGCAGGTTGTACACTTTCCGCTGGGTTCCACTAGCGCTTTCAAAGGGCAGAATGCATTCCTTTGGTGGGGGAGGGAACCGGGGATGAATGGCTGTGTTTGATCTCATAAAGCCACTGAAATTTGTCAAATGGCATTTCTGCGGCTGAGCAAAAGAACAAAGTTAAGTACACAGGGCGCTCCCCAGGTGTGCAGCTGTGTGCAGGCTCGCTCCCTGCCATTTTTCATCCTCTGCCTCTCTGGCCCGGCCCAGTGGCGGGGCCGCGTGCCTCAGGGAGGCCCAGACGCAGATGGAGCTGGTAGGGTTGAGTACAATAGTAGAGGGTCCCTTTGGACTTTTTCTTCTTTCAGAGAGTTGGAGGCAGCGGTTTACTGGAGCACTCTTTGATCTTCACTTAGCTTTATTTTATCCTATTGTGCCACACCTTTTACTGGCTTTTCAAAATTAATATCGAGTTATCCCTAGTCCTCGGTAGCCAGATGTATACCCAGAGTTAGATTTCTAAGCCACGTGGCATCTTTGTGATCCCACAGCGTAAAACTGAAAACGTCAAGCTTTATTTCCTAACATGGACTTGAGTTGCTTCAAGTGGGTGGCTAAACAGACAACAGCGCTTTGAAAAATAAGAGCTGCCAGTGATTCCCTCAGTCTTCTCTAAGGTCTCTCAGGACCATCTGCAGAGCTCTAAGAATTTCCAGTATAGAGCTATGCTAGCATTTTCCAGCATTAAAAATATTCTGATTTTTTTTTTTTCTTTTTACAATTTCATCATTTGAGATGGGATGTTTCTTACAGTTTTGAGATGTACCTTCTTGGGGATAGTGTTTCATGAAAAGTGGCTGAAGTGGAGCTAATCTTTCTGAACATGATATTTTACAACAAAGGGACTGAGGCATTTTGGATGGTTTGAAAGCATCAGCCCTCACCGCCTCACACCCCCCACCCCCCACCCCCGCCCAGAGGCTGTGATGAGCCTCGGAGGGCCTCCCTGGGACGCACAGCTCAAACAGCCCTCCGCTGGGGCTCAGAGGAGGATAGAACTTTCCAGGCTGCTGCCCAGGAAGGGCAGAGGCAGCAGGGTTCCTGGCGGGAGCCACCCACAGGATAAGCTTTAGAATCACCACGCCTGTCAGTGTCTCAGGAACTGACTGGTCTCCCCGTCTTGGATTTATTCCTCCAGACTCCATCTCACTTTCCCAGTAGGTGTTTAACAAGCTCTGTAAATACTCACACTGTCCTAGAAGAGGAATTGAGAAGCCCTGTGTCCAGTTGACTCTACTCCCACGGGAGCTGGCGCAACACTGGTCCAGGGGCCTGGGGTTTATCTGGTCAAGACGCCAGCTGGTTAGCTCCCCAGCTATTATATTCCGGAGCTCCCTTGAGGTAGTTTAGCTGTCGTGGCCTCTTTTGCTCCCAAGGCCCTGCCAAGTAGCCTCTGAATGAGCCTGCTTTGCCTAAAGTGGCTCTGAATTAGTTTGCTGGGATTGGGCCAGTGGATAAGAAGGTCAGGCACTGTCCCTTCCTGGGCTCAACTTTTGAGAGGATGGTGGCCTGGAAACTCATTTGCCTGTATATCCTCACATTTTTCTTAAAAATGGGGAGGCACTTACAAAGCTTTTTTTTTTTTTGGCCATGCCAGGTGGCATGCAGGATCTTAGTTCCCCGAGTAGGGGTCAGACCCATGCCCCCTACATTGGGAGTGTTGGGTCCTAACCATTGGACTACCAGGGAAGTCCCTTACAAAGCATTTAAAATCTGAGAGGCAGGCAGATAGGGAAGAAGAAGCAAAATGAAAAAGAACTAAGGCCCTCCAGAGTTTAGGTGACAACCCCAAATATGCCTCGGAGTAGCCTAAGTTATAATGCAGAGCCCTGTTACAAAAGTGAACGTGAACCTCTGTTCTAAAACTGACAACGTGTAATTCAAAGGAATAAAAGGAGCAAAACAGAAATAGAGACATAGACGTAGAGAACACATATATGGACACCAAGCAGGGAGAAGGGGGTGGGATGAATTGGGAGAGTGGGATTGACGTATGCACACTACAGTATATAAAGCAGGTGACTAGTGAGGACCTGCTGCATAGCACAGGGACCTCTGCTCACGCTCTGTGGTGACCTCAGTGGGATGAAAATCCAAACAAGAGGGGGTACCTGTATGCTGCGACTGCTGCTGCTAAGTTGCTTCAGTCGTGTCCGACTCTGTGCGATCCCATAGATGGCAGCTCACCAGGCTCCCCCATCCCTGGGATTCTCCAGGCAAGAACCCTAGAGTGAGTTGCCAGTTCCTCCTCCAATGCATGAAAGTGAAAAGTGAAAGTGAAGACAGTTGTGTCCGACCCTCAGCGACCCCATGGACTGCAGCCTACCAGGCTCCTCCATCCATGGGATTTTCCAGAAAAGAGTACTGGAATGGGGTCCCATTGCCTTCTCCGGGGTATCTGTATACATAAAGCTGATTTGGGTTTCCATAGTAGCTCAGCTGGTAAAGAATCCGCTTGCAATGCAGGAGACCCAGGTTCGATCCCTGGGTTGGGAAGATCCCCTGGAGAAGGGAATGGCTACCCACTCCAGTGTTCCTGCCTGGGAAACCCTATGGACAGAGGAGGCTGGCGGGCTACAGTCCATGGACTACCAAGAGTCAGACACGACTGAGCGACTACCACTTTAACACTTTAAAGCTGACCTGCTTTGCTGTCCAGCAGAAACTAACACAACATTGTAAGGCCACTCTACTCCAGTAAAAATTAACTTTAAAAGAAAAAGGAATTACAGAGGAGTAAAGGGAGGTTGAGGGAGTGAGGCGGGTCAGGGGCATTTTTAGAAAAAAGGAGCACGTCAAGGCTCATGAGCAAAATTGCAAGGCACCTGAACTGCTTTCCATTTTGACAGGATTTGGCTCTGGAAGAAGCTGTTCTGGAGGAACTGACACAGAAGGTGGCCCAGGAGCGCAAAGCCCACAGGTGAGGCGGGGCTGCCTGCTGGCCTGTCTGAGACAGGAGGGGGTGGCCCCCACCCCGAGTCCCCACAGTTCTTTTTCTTGTAGCAAGTGACTCAGCTCTGTTCTGAGAGTGCATGTAGATTGGAAAACTGTGCTCCCTGCCCCTACTCCCCTTTCTTTTTTCTCTCTTCCCTTTTTTTTTTCCTTTCTCCCCCTTCCATCCCGCCTTTCCCCTGTTCTTCAACACCAGTAGACCCACACTGATGCGGAGCGGTTGGCCAGAGGAATTCCTCTCTGTGACCTTCCTAAAACTCTGCTGCCCGACTTGGGAAGCCTGGGGCTGCTTGTGCTGAGTGTAGACCTCAAGAGCTACTTTGGGTGGGAAAGTCAAGGTCAAGGAGAAAAATGGTGAGATTCAAGTCATCACTGAGAGCTTGCTCAGGGCTGCTTGGAGCTCTTTGGGATGAATAAAAAATAAACAGCTTCCCTTCCAACTAAACCACCACCACTTCCAACCTCAGAGGATATGTGCAGCAGTCCTGGATTCTCCTAACTTGGTTACTTGGCTCCCAAATTATCATCCTTATAATCTTTTTCCTTTCTTCCTTTTTTCCTTCTTTTTTTCTTAACAGCGGAGATCTTTTTTCCCAGGTTGGAGAAAAATACTATTTTCCACCCCCCCCCCACCCCGCCACAGTGGTCAGCATTATTCACCAGGATGTCTGGCATAATCCATGTTCATAGGGCTGTGGCTCTCAATTAAATGCTTTGCCTTCCTCTTATTCCCTGTTGAGTGAAAGGTTACTGGGGGAAATGTTAATAAATTACTTAGCAATGCACCGTGCCCACAGTTGGGTGATGATGGCTTTTCTCAGAACTAAAGCCACGATTCTGGAATTTGCCACCAGGAGGGTCGGGCCTTCCACTGATTTTATTGCCCTTAACCGTTTCCTCCTTCGATGCTCTTTTGGTTTTAGTGGAATCCTGCCAGCAGAAGCCGAGCTTATGTACATCAACGAGGTGGAACGCTTGGATGGATTTGGACAGGAGATCTTCCCTGTGAAGGTAGCACCCACTGTCCTTGCTTCAGCTGTCTCAGAACAGCACAGGCATTTGGAAAACCAGTGTTGCTTGAGAGCAGAGAACCAGAAGGCTTGGCTTTCTCATTTCTACATGGCATTAGTTAGCACCAATTTACTCTAGTGAAAGCAAACCCTTCTTTGTTAATGGAGAGATTTTGAAGCTTTCCACAGTCCTTAGCAGACTATCTCAATTGTAAGACAGTGTTCTGAGTGAGTACCAACACCAGCCCATCTGGTGCAGAGAAGTTATCAAGGTCACAGCCGACCTTAGAGCGGGACACGTAGCAAATGTCGTGTGCGCCTTAATGCAGATCCTCCCCGGCAGTTTTCCTCCTCGGCCTTTTCTTTTCTCTTCTTAGGGCTGATGCAGTGATAACTGTTTGTGAGGAAGAATGAAACGTTTCCTGGATACAATCATACTTTATTTCTCTGGCTCTAGAGAGCCTCTGCTGTGGGTTTCCAGCCCCTTTGGTGTTTTCTGGAAAGTATGCCTAGGAAATGGTTATAAGCACATCCCACCCTTTGCAACAGATTCACCTCCTGAAGTGAGGGTGTGGTGGTGGGGTCATGGTGCAAGACCGTCTATAGAATGGAGTCCATCATCCAAACTCATTTTCCTCTCTCTGCTGACCCACATTACCAAAGACGGAGTTTTATCAGAAACCTAAAGCAACTGGCACATTTCAGCGATTTGGGAGACGCCTGCAATTTCAGCGTAAACATTTCACTCCAAACTGGCTCCACTGGCTGCTTTATAAGCGTTCTGTTCCCCCTCCATCGCACGTTTGCAATTTGCCTTAATGAGAACTGCCCATGTGTATCAAGTAGAATCGAGCAGGGTGGCCGCAGCTTGCAAAAAAGGCTAAATGACTCTTTTTTAGATTTGTTTAATTTTCTTTTGCTTCTCTAATGGCTGCCCTTCATAGGGTTGTAATCCATTTTCCTTGCAATAATGCCTTATGAAGCCATCTGCATCCCGCTTACATTTCAGCAGCCCATATATAGTCATGATATTTTGGAAAATCAGAGTAAACTTTTCTCCACTTCTAGAAAACCGACTTCTCGGGCCCTGGAAGTTGGAGGTTTGGTCGTGGGGGTCATTTGCTTGCGTGGTTTTTAGTCATTCTGAACTGTGGGAAACAGAGGCAGTGAAGACAGCGTTGAAATCCGCGGTGCTGGGTTCAGATGCATTTTTGAGTCTGTCCTTTAGTGGGAAAAGTACAGGGAGCTACCAGAGCTACTCCGAGTGGGCAGACGGGCTCGGCTGACTCACGGCCCGTGGGCGTAACTCCTCTGGGCTGCTGCTTTTTTTCCTCCCCCACTGCATATCTGTTCATGACTCAGGTGACCACCTACAGACCACATGATTCCTAGTGGCCCAAGGATGAGGGGCGGGGCGGTGGTACCCATGGGGATTGTGATGGAGCCGGCTGTAAGTGAAAAAGCAGCAAGGGCAGGCTGCCCGTGGTGACGGAGTCCCTCTGGGCTGGTTGGGTCCTTCTTGACCAAGGAAGGTTTCAAACATATGTTATGGATATGTCCCAGGGATGACCATTTCAGTTTAGTGTGGGTTGTTTTTTTTTTTCCCCCATGAGTGATTTCTCAAAAAATTTTTCAAGATTGGGGAGCAGGAATACCAGTGCATTTCCTGACAGGTCTTCCCTCGCCCTCCACAAACATGGGGTGTCTTCCCTCGCCCTCCACAAACACGGGGCGTCCGCAGCCTCCGTGGGCTCCTGTACTGTCAGAGCAGGTGGGCATGGGGGGAGGGAGCTTCTGGAATGAGTCACATGGGGTCTGGAGCCTCCATCCCGGCTGCGTATGCTGTTCTAACGGGGGTCTGGTCCGTGTTTTTTCCGTTGTCCCACGCTGATGGCCTGCCCCTCCCGCGTCCCCATCCATCCCCCTAGACCTCTGCACCCACCTCCTGGCAGCATCCCCAGGGAAGTCTTTCCACAGAATTTTCCTTTTTCTTCCCATCTCTACTTTGCCCATCTTCTTTTCCCACATAGATTCTTTTTTTTGATCATGTAACTTACCTTTTAACCTCTTGTGATTACTGAGGCCCTCTCCCCACTCCCTAGTTCTTTCTCGCTCAGCTTTTGCCATCAGCAGTTGTCTTTCCCTTTCTCTCTCTCTATGAGAAGATTCCTTCATTAATGGAAAGTTTTGGGGAGGTGGGTTGAGAAGAGGTCCTTGAGAAGGAGGTCTTTGTGTTTTAAATGGGTATTCCGAGGAAGGTAGGGGTTTATCTTTCCTTTCTTGGGCTGAGTTGAGCGTGTCTCTCCCCTCACTCCACAACGAGGATGCCTCCCAAGTGAGAGCAGGGGCTGGGTGACGGTTTGCTCACTGGATGCTGAGTCCTGCTCTCGCTCTGCTCTCAAGAACACTGGAAGCTGGGTTATGCTTTCCCAGGCAGGAGGCTGGGGCACCTGACTGGACCAAGAGACCAGACTGAAGACAAGACCCCTGGCCTCTCCCAGACAGGGCCCAGTGGATTGCCCAGCACTGAAGCTTATAGTCCACGTGCTCTTCCTGTGCTCACAAAGGTCCCAGCCAGTGTTTAGCCTCCCACGCTGGAGTGTGAATACATACCCGATCATACACACCCCAGGGTTGCCCCAATAGGAATAACAGAGGTCAGTGCAATGAGAATGAAGCATCCCAAAAGAGGCAGAGATTCTGCAGGGTGAAGGATTCCCCCATCCCTCACACTGTGAGCTTCAGGGATTTTACATATATATGTATAGGTATTTATATATATATTATATATTACCTCACTGAAGGAACAGATTGCTTTTAAAAGAGAACATTCAGAAAAAAAAAAAAAAACTCTCAGAAATCTACAATACGATATCAGAATGGTAAACTTAATGGATAGGTTAAAAGGGAAAGAAAAGTCTCACCCAAAACCCTGAAGTTATGGAAGGTGGGAGGCAGGAGATGAAATTGGAGGGCCAGCCCAGATGTTCAGCATCTGAATAATTGGAGTTCTGAAGAGAGTGAAAGGGGGAAACAGAAGGTAGTAATTTGAGAAAATATCCCAGAACTGAGGAACACCAGGTTCTAAATTGGAAGGCCAAGCATGGTGGATACAAATGGACACACTCTAGGGCTGTAAGTGGTAGAAGCCGATGCCTTTAAAGGAGAGGAAATGGTGGGGCTGGGTCTGCTGCTTTAAACAAGATCTAAAGAATATTCAGTTCCTCAAATTATGTGCCTGTGTCATTGTACATATGTAGTATGCATATATAATCAAAATGTATGCACATGTAATTTTGATTAAAAAACACAAAAACTAGGGTTAAAAAAGATATCAATAGATGCTCATGAAAGAGCTCTAAACTGCCAGCCAATCTGAGAAAAATCCTAAAATTCTTTCTTAAACAGGAAATGTGACAAATTGAGATAAAAGAAGGAAACACATCTGTGTAGTCTCTTAGGAGGTGCAGCGGGGTGCCTCCCTTCAGGTTGCCTTGTTGCCGGGATGCCGTCTGCGATTCATTCCACGTGTGGGCGAGAAACGGGGTATGGTCCGCGTGGGGAGGCTACCCGACCGCTGGGATGCTTTTCATCACAACCATCTCTTGTTGATCTTGCGCAGGACAATCATGGAAACAGTGTGCACCTGGGCATTTTCTTTATGGGGATTTTCGTGAGGAACAGAATTGGAAGACAAGCAGTAATCTACAGGTAGTCTGATTTTTCTCCTTTCTCCTTTTCCCTGGAGGTGCTCTCGCAAACCACACGGAGTATGAAAGTTGTTATACGGATGAGTTAAGAGCCAGACCGTGGATAAGAGTTGAGCTTTTCTCAACTCTAATAAGATCAGCCCTCTCTGCAGGGTTTAAGTGGTTATGGAGAAATTTCTCTCACTTTCCCTGGGGGTTTGTTTGGGGGTGGGGGATGGAGAATGCTCTTTCTTCCCACTGACTCCAAGAAGTACGTAGTTGAACCCCCACTGAACCAGAAGCATGGAACCAAATTCTATGAGTCTGGTTAGAAATGGGCTTTTTAGGCATGAGGCTCCTGCAGGATCACCTTTGCCCAGATTACCCATGACCAGTCATTAAATCCAACCTGGCTTCCATCCATTGCCCAGCGTGCCCTTTGCCTAATGCCATGTGCTATAAAGGTGCAAACTAATTTTTCTATTAAAGAAAGAGGGCTATTTGTGAAAGTGTGTTTTGAAAAATCAATGTCTGTTATCATTAATGAAAAGACCTTGGTCCTTTTTTTATTACTTTGATCCTTCAGCCTTCTTTTGCATTTAACAGGAGTGGAAGCAGCGTAGGGAAGTGACAGGGTGTCCCCTACGTTACAGGTCCATGAGTTTGCCTTGTATTGATGCCCATAGATCCAATGCTAGTGTCAAAATCCGAAAAACAGCATGCTTGCTTTCATTTATGAGGGCAGTGTGGCCTATTATTTACAGGAAAAGCAGCTTTCCTGCATGTGCATCTGATAGGCAGAGCTGCATGTCCAGGGAAGATCAAAGATGGCTCTTAGAGTCAGAGCATGGTCAACCTTCTGGAAGTAAATTCTTGGCCAGACGTGTACTTGTTGGATCAGCAGTTACTGCAGGTCATTTTGAGAAAGTTTTCCCACTAAAAGCTTCCTAATTGGCTTTTGTTTTCCTAGGTCCCCACCCTGCCATTATATTTGTCCATTTGTTTTCTTTTGCTCTTTGAATAGAGACATTATTGAAGGAGAAGTGGAGAGAGAGTGCTTTGGGGCTACAAAATAAGCTTTTTGATTTTTGGACAACCCACTCCGGTAATCTTGCCTGGAGGATCCCATGGATGGAGGAGCCTGGTGGGCTGCAGTCCACGGGGTCGCAACGAGTCGGACACGACTGAGGGACTTCACTTTTGACTTTGGGACATGTTGCAGGACTCATATACCTGCAACGAATTGAGCAAAATATATAAATATGGGCAGAGTTGCAGCTATACATTTTTATGCCCAGGTAAAGCTATCCAGGCCTTTCGTCCCACACAGTTCTCTGTAGCTAAATCAATGCTTGAGTCCAGAGAAGAGAAGCAGATAGATTTTGCATTCTGGCGCTCTGGATTAAATCGAAAATAGCAGTTTGAAAGTTCACTGTTCATAATAAGCCCCTCACGGGTTTTGTTCGGTTTCCCTGGGAACTGCTTCCAGCACACTTCCTTTAGCATGGTGCCTTGAAACCCTTATAAGATGTGAACTTACTGCTACTATAGTGTCCTGTTAACTGCCACTAAAGGTGAAGTCATATGGTGGAGTGAGGAGTGGATCCAGAATTTTGGCCATCTATTTGAGGGAATGGAGCCAGAGAATATCAAATATCTTTTCTCTTTTGAGACCCTCAGTAAGGAGCATGTAGCTGTGAGGCCATGTAGATGTGATCTTATGGAACTATTAGCAGATAGCTTGCAGACTACCTGTAGATGTGTATAAACACAGATGACATTGGTGTAATAGAAGGGTGATTGGAGGAAAACCTGAAAGGCATCGATAGAACTCATGCTGATAAGGAAGGTTGCTGCTGCCGCTGAGTTGCTTCAGTCGTGTCCGACTCTGGGCGACCCCATAGACGGCAGCCCACTAGGCTCCCTCGTCCCTGGGATTCTCCAGGCAAGAACACTGGAGGGGTTGCCATTTCCTTCTCCAATGCATGCAAGTGGATAAGGGTGATTCCTCCCCTTTGACCCGAATTGCCTCATCTCCAAAGTGGGAAAGTTGTCTACCTAGAGAGCTGATAAAAGAACTGGCCGTTATACAGAGAGGAGGCAACATCATTACTCTCATTATTTCAGCAAGCATCTAGCGTGTGCCCTATACCAGATGCATTCGGTCCATGGAATACAGAGATAAAGCAGGCAGAATCTCTGCCCAAGGCACGGGTCCTGTGGTTGAGTTTGGTTTAGTTAGGAACCTGATCACAGACATAAACCACTGTGATACAATGTGGTGACTGATAGAGGACTACACCCGGCTCTTTCCTGGCGTGTAGGTGGTTGGGAATGAGGAAAGGCTGCCTGGAGAAGGTGGCTGCTTTGGAGTCTTAAAGGAATCATGCAGGCAGAGAAGGGAGTGCATGAGCAAGCACAGGATGGAAGGGGACTTCCATGGCAGTCCAGCGGTTAAGACTCTGAACTTCTACTACAGGGGGTGCAAGTTGGATCCATGGCTGGGGGACTAAGATCCCTCATTCTGCCACAACATGGTCAAAAAAAATTTTTTTTTAAGTTAAAAAAAAAAGCAGGATGGAGAGGAAAAGGCAGTGGGCAGGGAATTATAGGTTGGGGAGCAGAGTGAAGGGCAGGTAGTGTAAGAGGTGATTAGAAACCAGCTCTAAATAGAATGGGAAGCAGGAGCTTTACCTTCCCTTGTCTGGTGGTTCTCTCTGTGTATCCCATTTTAGGTCAGATCTCCATGAGGAAAGGGAAGGAAATTTGTCTGTGTGTGTCTTTAGATCACAAAAATGTAGGCACATTGAACCTTCCCTCAGCATTTTTTCTAAGTGGCATCATCAAATCTGTAGTGTACATTGCAACACAGAATCTCCGTGAATTCTTCAGCCTAGGTCCTGAAAATACCTAATTTATTATTTTTTTTTTTTGCTGCCCTATGTGACTTGTGGGGTCTTAGTTCCCAACCAGGAGTGATCTGGGGCACACAGCAGTGAAAGGCTGGACTCCTAATCACTGGACCTCCTGGGAACTCCACACATGACTTTTAAATGACCTGCTCTCCCAGCATTGAAAATGGGGTTCATGGAAAAGACTTTGTCCATCTGAAAATATGAAAAACTAGGCAGCAGAAGTCTCTTGCATATTTTTCTCCTAGCTCATAAGGGAAAGTGTACTTTATCAAACAGCAATGTTGAGGTGGTGTGTAGCTATTTAAGTAGATGAATATTGCATTTTATTTCCATTTCTGCTTTAAAGGAAGAAATGTTTAGCTTTTTAAAATACAGCTAAACCATAATTTGTAAAGTGAGGCTCAGCAGAGCCTCAGGGTCATAGCAGATGACCCTCCTGTGCTGTCATAAATGTCTGGAAAGTCTTTGGGCAAACACTGTGGGGTTTCTTCTGCGCAGGTGGAATGACATGGGAAACATCACCCACAACAAGTCGACTATCCTGGTGGAGCTCGTCAACAAAGAGGAGACTGCCCTCTTTCACACGGTAAACAAAACAGACAATGAAGGCACGGTCCCGAAGCCCGCTGGCGGTCTGACTTCTCAGCTCCTGATATGCTTTCCTTGGTCTCCATGTCATGAGAGAATAAATAGTCTAACAGACCCATAACTTTCCATTACGTGCCCAGTGCTGCCATCACTCATTTCCAAGTGGTGTTGGTGACCTGATGCTCACAATGCCAGGGTTCCAAGCTGAGTTTTACTCTAAGCTTTGTGTTCCTCCACCAGTCTTATTTGAGCTAGATCACAATGTCTGGCATGCCCTTCACGAGTCAGCTCTGATGATATGGTGTGGTATTTTCTTTCGTTGGCTTATTTGGATTTTCTTTGCCATCACAGCCCAAGGCTGATCTGAAGCAAACTGGTGACTGCCTTTCAGTTGAGTGCCTTCTTGAGAACCAAGGCAGTTCACGCACCTCTCTGCTAGATATCCATGCCACACTCTGCCTTGATTCATTTATTGATTTGCAAAGCACTTGGTTTGGCATATGTAAAGACACGCCAGATCACCAGTGTAACTCCAGCTTCATGGACATAAAGGATTCTCTAGCACGCAGTATCATCTAACATTCTTGGGTGGGCTTCATCAACGTGACCGCCGCTGAATTTCAGCATGTTGGTTTGTGGCTCAGGCGGCTATTTTATGCCTGACGTGAAGGGAGGAAGGGACATGTCCCTGCCCAGAGGAATCGTAATAAAATGCATATACAAACAAGTGTTTATTTCTTCTTTTCCAAGGAGGATATCGAGAATGCCAAGTACATATCTCGGCTGTTTGCTACGCGGCACAAATTTTACAAACAAAACAAGATCTGCACCGAGTAAGTAAACATTTCATCCACCTGCTCCCTGGATGGCTCGTTCCAGCTTAAATTCTTACGCTTTCGGAACATTGTAGATCACCTTTTCCGCTAACTCTTTCGCCTCATTCCTTGTAGAAGCTAAAGGGGCAAGCTGAAGCCAGGCGGGAGGGAAAGAGCTTTAATGATGAAGACCGTCTGGTGTCGCCTATATGCCTAGGGGGAAATGATTTGCAAATTGACTGTGAATGCTTGACTTCCTGGACGGAGTGGCCAACATCAGTGCCTTTCCAACCTCCGCCTTGAGTTTGGAGGAGCCGAGCGGTTCCCAATTTGCCAGGGCGCCCCTTCGTGTCAGATGTAGCGTGTGTTCAGAAGCGTGTAGCGGAGTGATGAGCCAACTTGAAAGAGAAGAAGCTGCTGTCATCCTCAGCCCCGTGGCACTCACACAGTTGGCTAACCCTGCATGTGCTTCTGGGTCAAGTCACCCGCCTGTAAATGAGAGGCCAGGGTAATTAGAGGAAGACTTGGAAGACACTAATAGATGTCACAAATCCATGTGTGTGTTTTCAATTTAATTTGGAAATGGGGATGATAAAGAGAGTTTGATGAGAGAACTTAACCGTGACCTGACCTTGGATAGAGTGTGTCTGGCTCATGCTATCATTGAATTTCCTCTGGTTGCCTTCAAAAGACATTCCTCAGCAGAGTACCTCAGCAGTTGGGGCGCCCAAGGTGCTTAATTTTGTTTCAAAGAACTTCAGGGATGTAAATGCAAGAGAAGAACTGCTTTCCCGCTTCCCCAGTGGACACATCCAAGAGTGTGAAAACGCTGTCCTAGAGCAGATCCTGCTGTAGAAGGCACTGCTTTAAAACTGGAGGATCAGGTCCTGGCAGACTTTGTTCCCTACATGATGGAGACTCTTTTAAGCCAGTCTCTGCCACTGGTCACTCTTGGAGTCTGAAAGTATATTTGATAGTACAGTCAGTCAGCCCTCTGTATCTGTGGTTTCACATCCGTAGAGTCCACCAACTGTGGATCAAAATATTTTTTAAAAATTCCAGAAAGTTCCAAAAAGCAAAGCTTGAATTTCCTTTGTACTGGCAGCTGTTTACATTATATTAGGTATTATGAGTAGCCTGAGATGATTTAAAGTGTGTGGGAGGATGTACATTGGTTATATGCAAATCCTATGCCATTTTACACAAAAGCATCAGTGGATTTTGGTATCTGAGGGGTCCTGGAACCACTCCTCCTTGGATATCAAAGGATGACTCTATCAGGTCTGCAAACAAAGTGTGCAAACGTAAACAGAAGAGCACTGATTCAGGAGCAGCAATTTAAACAGCCATGTCTATGTTATAAATGCACATTGCATACACATGTTCTCGTGCATGCACAAACCCCATTCTTTTGCACGCGTGCACACACACACCCCATTCTTTTGTGTATGTGCACACACACACCCCATTCTTTTACACTCACACCCCATTCTTTTGCATACACACATGCACACGCACACATACACACACCCCCCATTCTTTTGCACACACACCCCATCTTTTGCATGCACACGCACACATACACACACACCCCATTCTTTTGCACTCACACCCCATTCTTTTGCACTCACACCCCATTCTTTTGCACTCACACCCCATTCTTTTGCACGCACGCATGCACACGCACACATACACACACACACCCCATTCTTTTGTGCATACACATCATTCCTTTGTATGCTCACACATACACCCCATTCTTTTGAACAGATTCCCTCTAGGTCACATCTTTGCAATTTTCTGCTACTGCCTTTTATTTGTTGAGATGTCTTTGAATTAACAAGAATTCTATAGTTGACTTCAATAGGGTGGGTTTAAGAAGAAAACTATTTTGAGAAGTAAATATCACTATAGTCTTCTTGTTTGACCATATCTTAGCAAGTGGCTTTATTATAAAACTTTCTGAGTATTTGTATTTCTTTTGTGTCCTTTTCTTCTTATGCAAGTGAGCATCACGTATTAGATTGAAAATTAAGGAAACTCTGTCCTCCTTTGTACTTCTGTAATAACCATTCCTTTCTTCTTCCTAACCAGGTATGGGAGGTTCCTATTCTCATATCTGATGAAAACTGGGACTCTCTAAAAACACCCTCATCCCCTACATAGACAGTAAACTCTGTATGCAGTTTTAGAGTCTCACCATGGGCTACATGAAGGCTTGGGATAGGTCTCTGGAGTTTATGAAATCAGCATCATCTGAGCAGTATCCTTCTCCAGAGGTCTCTGTTCTCTGACCTCTAAAAGATGGTCTTTGATTTTTATTTCCCTTGAAATTCATCTTTAGAAAGAAGCCTCATTCTTTTCATATTACTTTGTAAAACATTAGAAAATATCATTTATTCCAAACATTTTGCAAATAAAACAAGAACAAAAAAGGAAATTAAAATTGTCTTGGCTTCACCAACCAGATATAGAAAATATTTTTGTTTTACCATAATTCTTATTTATTTGATATGTAGGTTGGCTGGATCTTCTTTGCTGCTCTCAGGCTTTCTCTACCTGCGGCAATCTGGGGGCTACTCTTCGTTGCAATGCACAGGCTTCTGTTTGTGGTGGCTTCTCCTTTTGCAGAGCACAGGCTCCAGGTGCACGGGCTTCAGTAGTTGTGACACTCGGCTCAGTAGTTGTAGCTTGAGGGCTCCAAAACGAGGGCTCAGTAGTTGTGGTGTACAAGCTTTGTTGCTCCTTGGCATGTGGAATCTTCCTGGACCAGGGATTGACCCTGTGTCTCCTGCACTGGGAGGCGGGTTCTTACCCACTGTACCACCAGGGAAGTCCCTGTTCTACTGTGATTCTTAACCCATTTTGTCTACTTTCCCCTCTTCTCCTTCTCTCATCTATCAGGTCATCTTATACATGGTAAATAAGAATAACCATCCTCATTTTTTTCAACTTTTTGTATAGACAATCCAATTCTCCACCCCCTATCAGACGCCAGCCCACCTGGAGCCGGTCTTCCCTGGTATGTATGACATCTTCAGTTATCAAGTCCTCTGACCGCTGGGGTTCACGTGTCCTTCTGTGGTTGATTTTGAGGGGAGGGGTGGCCAGGGCATCATGACCAGGTGAAATCTGGTGAGAACGCAGAAGGACATCAGTCTGCTCTGCAGGTGGGGTGTGCACACCCATGGCCATCGCTTCTCTAAATGGGACCCCAGGTTCACCCCTGGGAGTCTTATTCCAGGCCGATGAGATCTTAGTCCTTCAGCATGCAGCTTACTTTGTGTGTGTTATTTTCCCCACTTGCTTTATCACTGTTCCTGATTTTTGCACATGTAGACATGTCATCAGTTATAATCTCGGCAAATTCTTTTGTATTCACTGCCACAGACAGTTCAATAAACTAGTCAGAAAATGACTCCTTGAAGGAAATATTGAAGGAGTCTAGTTGATGGTCTCAGATAGAATATTTAGTGGGGAAGAAAATTAAGGTTAATTAATTTTCTAATTTTAAGGTCAACAGAATTTGAATTGAGGTACTTTTCTACCTACTGTTAGCCTTAAAAAAAAAAAACAAAACACAAAAAACTGCTCTTCTCATACGAATAAGGAAACAACTCATTGTCATGTGAATAAGGAAATAACTTATTCTAGGTTATGATTTATTTTACACAAAATCAAAATAAACACGTGACCTTTAAATGTCTGTAGGTGAAGAGTTCCTTTGAATTTATGGGAGAATAAAATTTTTCTTTATACATGATATATATCCTATAGGACATCTTTAACCTGTTATTTAAAAGGAACTATTTAAGGAATTTTTTTTTTTTCCTGGAAAATGCATTCACATGAATTCTTAGAATGCTAGAGTTTGGACATCTTATCATCACGTAATAATTCCTGAGAACCCATGTGTAAATACTATTAATTCTCTGTGTCAATGCGTGATCTCTCACAGAAAGTCCTTGGAGATGTAGTGGGTTGCTTTGGCCTTCTCCCCTGAAGCAGCAACGGATTTCCTCCTGGCATTGTTTTCTTTATTCTTCTCCTTTGTTGATATTATTTCCCTTTTCCCTTCCTTAGAGTCCACGGGTCTTTACTAGTGAGATAAATGTTCACTTGTGTCCATGAAATGCCAGGGGAAGCAGTGTTTCAGGGCCATCTTGTGATTTGATCGCATCCTGATTATCTGGAGAAGATGCAGAGGCTTTCCTGTTTCATTCGGATGCAGATAATCTGCAGGAAGCCAGGTTCCTGGCTTCTCCCCTTCCTCTGCCCTTTAGGATTAAACCGTGTCAGCAAGTGTTCCTTGGGATGAGTGAGAGTAAAGCCAGATAACGTCACCTTTGGGTTTCCTAGCTGATAACCAGGGTTCCGGGTGGTTGTTTTTCTCTTGCTCCTCTGCCTCCTATATTGTGGCATCTAATTTGTTGTTGTCTTAGCAGATCTAGAAAGAAACAGAATAATACACTGAAATATATAAAGAGATAGAATAAATAATACAATCCTGAAATGGTATTTGGAAAATTGCTATTATTACTTCTCACTTGTATTGCTTATATACTTATGTCGCTTCATAAACAGTCACTTACTTGTAGGATTTTTCTTTTTTAAAAAATTAAAGCTAGAGAAGGCAGGATGAGCCAACTTTGCCTTGCTATGTATTTCTATTCTCTTGTATGAATCCTTCCCTGCTGGCTTTTTTTTTGTGTGTATTTTTTTGTTGCCCTGAAAACTGGCTATCCAGTCATGGAAAAAATTGAGTTGAATTAGGTGTTACCAAAAAGAGGAAAAATATTTTTAAACTGCTAGTCAAAGACCAGCCAAAGAGAGATTTGGGAATGTTTAGAAGAACTGATACCCTTAACTACTGTATTAGATTGGTTTCCATTTTTATTTCTTCTCTTCTGATTCTCTTTAATTTTTGGATTTCTGGTCATTATATCTTCTTTATTTCCTCTTTTGGTACATAAACATTATTTGCAGAAAAGGAAATAGTAGATGAGTTACCAACCCAGTTTCATATTGCCGAGTGTTCTTCAGTCTAGGGATACTGAGAAAGTGTGACCCCTGCTGGCTTTGTATGGTTTTTTTGGTTTGATCTCAACTTCTGTCCCAAAGCAGTAATATTTAAACCAATGTCTATAAGACAAATTTAAAGATAATCAAATAGAAATATAAGAGACCATCCGGTTTGGTGGTTTACAAGCTTAAAGTTTATTGTTTTAGCATTACAGCTCTTTCTTCAAACATATTTTTACATGGAACCCCAATATCTAAATAAAATGGATAATATTGGAAGGAGGAGACTGATTTGATTGACAGGAAGCTGAGACCTACTAAGATTAAATGACTTCCTCTAGACCACATTAGCAACTAATCATATTTCCTTTGTCGGCTCCCCAAGTAGTAAAACTGTCTAAGCATTTTGGTGTTTTCTCTAAGAGTTTTACCCTCCTCTGCAACATGCAGTTATTCAGATTGAGTGTAAATGGCCATGTTTGAGTCTTAGGGCAGTGAGTCTTCACTGAAAGGGTAGATGATTACACCTGCGAGGTTCTCTGCAAGACCTTTCCACATTTGGTTCTGCAACGGGGGAGGGTCAGTAAGTGGTCTCGGGAATCGCAAACTTACTGTTATGGGTCCCCATTTCAGATTATATACGTTTGCAAGTGGGCCCAGCTTAGAGGTTGCTGTGGCAACGTGAACTTGGGCCACGGTACAGCTATGCCGAAGGATACAAGCTTGTGGCTTTAGGAGGGACCCAGTTTTGAATAGAAGGAAACAGGCTTCCCCTCGACTCTCATTATGTTTTAGGTGGCACATAATAATATGCGTGTTCTGAGTTATTCCTTTGAAAAATGGCACTGGGAACTTTGCAAGGGTGTTAGAAAATAGGCTCTAATGAAGGGCCTTCATGCTGATTGCAGCCTCGTTCTCACCTTGAACCAGCCTCCCCGGTCCCCGCTTTGTGTGTCTCCAGTCTGAGGCTTGTTGATGAGATGAGGGTGCAGATGCTCAGAAGAGGGTGGGCTGAGGGAGGAGGGCAGAGAATCCCTCGCACGTCTCTTTGCAGGGATGAGCAGTGGGGCCCGTCGTGTGCTCGGGCTGGCGCTCCTGAGCGGTTTGGTGCGGGACCTCCCACGTGTGCTGTGTTCTCTGTTTCAGCCCCGGCAACAGCCCTACATCCTGCCTCCCATGCACGTCCAGTGTGGCGAACACTACTCGGAAACACACACTTCTCAAGGTAACACTGGCTTGCTGCTGTCCCTTCTTAAGACCTGAATTTGAGTACTGGGGATCAGTGCTGAGATTATTTTGTTTTAGGTGACAGCAATACTTTTATTTTAACTTTGTCATGGTCTGAATGGCAGCAGTTTGGGATTTGTGAGAGTCACGGAATACCATTTACCCCTGAGACGAAAACTTCCCCAGAATTGCATGTGGAAGGAGTTGGGGGAAGACAGAAGGCGAGTTCCTTTCTCTTCCTCCTCATCCTCGAAAGTGGGTTAGAGAAGAGAGTGACAGCTAAGCCCAGCGGAAGACTCTTCACCTTCCTTGCCAGGGTCAGAGAGCTTGTAACAGTCAGCCAGGTTTTCATGACAGAGAACACAGGCGTCCAGAATAATTGAAAGAAACACACACATAATCTCAGCCCCTCATCTTAGCTCTCATTTGTCGCCTCTCCCCTAGTCTCTTTCTCAGTGCACTTGTTAAACTCTTTAGTTCCTTGTCTCTCTAAACACTCCCCTGCAAAATGTATGGGGAAAAAAAACCCATTTCAATAATGGTCTAACGATGAGCATTTATAGAGCAATTCTTTTCCTTAAGCACTGTTCTAAGTACTTGCACTGCATTGTCTCATTTCATCCTCAAAATAAACCCAGGAGATAGGTACTGTTGATGTTGTTATTTCCATTTGCTACAGAAACTGGGATACAGAAAGGGTATTGGAGGAGCTTGGATATGAAAATCAGTGTCTTAACTCTGGAGCCGGTGCTCCGTGATCATTTCAGTAACTGCATCTTAGAAAACGAATGGGATTAAACACCGGATGTTGACAGTGGGGTAAAGGATAATTCATTTCTGTGTTATCGTAGGCTAGCTCTTGCACTGTCAAAGTGCAAGCCTGGAAACTAAGATCATCAAGATAACGTAATTTAATAAAACACTACTTTTTACAAGCAGACTAGCAAAAGTTACCCTGCTTCTATGGGAAGGCACCAAACTCCATTAGAGGTGGATAAATGCAGAGTTCTGTCTCTCTAGTTTTCCTTGCCTCTATCATTTCATTTTGTCTGTGTTCCCACCTCTCCTCTTTAGGCAGCCGAGTATTTTCAGTCACCTTTTCTGTTTTTTAACCTTCTCTGCCTTTGAATTCCTCTACTCTGCTCATGCTTAAGTCTATAATGTACAAACGAATATATTTTGCCCACAGAAAAATGTGTTTGTGAGAGCTTGCCTCCCAAGGGGGGTGTGTGTGTGTGTGTGTGTGTGTGTTAAAGGAACACTGGATGCATAGAATGGTCCTGACTTTAGAAATCTGCTTTTTATTCTCTTTATTATTGTTGTTGTTCAGTCGCTAAGTCGTGTCTGACTCCTTGTGACCCCATGGACTGTAGCATGGCAGGCCTCCCTGTCCTTCACTATCTTCTATTTCTTTAGGTACCTGTTTAAAGTATTAATAAGTTTAATGTGAAATTGACCTTGGTGATGAAACCAAGTCTAGAGGCGGGTTTTAGACAGTGGCTAAAATTACACTCCTGAGTCTTATTTTGCCTTCCACTGGTTGCTGATCATAATGAAGTAGCCCTGCTTGCTGACATCCTGACTGTGTTACTTGCCTTGTGTCTTGATTGATGCTCGGCAGTCCCTTGGATACAGGGAGTTTTTCCATTGCAGTCAGGAAGATCAGCTCCAAGAACTCAAAGTTCTTCACTTCCTGGCCCAAATATCCAGTTCTGTCACTGAGCCCTGCACAAGAGGGACCGGTCTTCCAGTGTGAGGACCGTTGTTGGTACCTGATTTAAAACCTCAGGCCAAATCAAGAACTTAACCCAGCTGACAACAGTTCCATGTGTACCTAGCTTCATTTGTTTAGATTCACTTTTTCTTTATAGTGTGCTTTAAAATACTCTTTCAGTATGTTGGCATCTTGCCCAAGAAATTGCTGGGTTTTTTCTATGGAATATGTGGGTGGAGACCATGGGATTTCCCTTTTTATGACTTCTGTGAGTTAAAAATTACCCCCATGAGTGTGAGGACCAACTCGATGGAAGCAGGATGGCGTGGAGGTTCATGGGCCTCTGTTTGACTTCTTGCAGACAGCATCTTCCATGGGAATGAAGAAGCCTTGTATTGCAACTCACACAACAGCCTGGACTTAAGTTATTTAAATGGCACCGTCACCAACGGCGGCAGTGTGTGTAGCGTTCACAGCGTCAACTCCCTCAGCTGCTCCCAAAGCTTCATCCAGGCTTCTCCCGTCTCCTCCAACCTCAGCATCCCTGGGAGTGACATCATGCGGGCGGACTACATCCCCAGCCACCGGCACAGCGCCATCATCGTACCATCCTACCGGCCCACGCCCGATTACGAGACGGTCATGCGGCAGATGAAGAGGGGCGTCGTGCACACGGACAGCCAGAGCCAGTCCCTGCGAAACCTCAACATCATCAACACCCACGCCTACAACCAGCCGGAGGACCTGGTGTACAGCCAGCCCGAGATGCGGGAGAGGCACCCCTACACGATCCCCTATGGGCCCCAGGGGGGCTACGGGAACAAACTGGTCAGCCCATCAGACCAGCTCAACCCCACGAATCCCACAGTGCCGAGCAAGCCGGGGGGACCCAGCGCCATCTCACACACAGTGAGCACCCCAGAGCTGGCCAACATGCAGCTGCAGGGCGCCCATAGCTACAACGCAGCCCACGTGCTCAAAAACTATCTCTTCCGGCCGCCGCCCCCCTACCCGCGGCCCCGGCCGGCCACCAGCACGCCGGACCTCGCCAGCCACCGCCACAAATACGTCAGCGGCAGCAGCCCTGACCTGGTGACCCGCAAGGTTCAGCTGTCCGTGAAGACCTTCCAGGAGGACAGCTCCCCGGTGGTGCACCAGTCCCTCCAGGAGGTGAGCGAGCCCCTCACGGCCACCAAGCACCATGGTGCAGTGCACAAGCGTCACAGCCTGGAGGCGATGAGCAGCATGGTGAGGGGCATGGAAGCCATGACCCTGAAGTCGCTTAACATCCCCATGGCCCGCCGCAGCACCCTACGGGAGCCAGGGCCTCCCGAGGAGGGCCCCGGCAGCCACGAGGTCCCCCAGCTCCCCCAGTACCACCACAAGAAGACTTTCTCGGATGCCACCATGCTGATCCACAGCAGCGAGAGCGAGGAGGAGGAGGAGGAGGAGGCTCCCGACCCGGTGCCCCAGATCCCCGTGCTCCGGGAGAAGGTGGAGTACAGCACCCAGCTACAGGCCGCCTTGGCCCGGATTCCAAACAAGCCCCCACCCGAGTACCCCGGGCCCCGGAAAAGTGTGAGCAACGGGGCACTGCGGCAGGACCAGGCGTGCCTGCCTCCTGCTGTGGCCCGGGCCAGGCTGCTGCGGCACGGGCCCGCCAAGGCCATCAGCGTCTCCCGGGCCGACCAGCTGGCCGTCAACGGGGCCTCTCTCGGGCCATCCATCTCGGAGCCTGACCTGACGAGCGTGAAGGAGCGGGTCAAGAAAGAGCCTGTCAAGGAGAGACCTGTGTCCGAAATGTTTTCCCTGGAGGACAGCATTATAGAAAGAGAGATGATGATTCGGGTAAGTGGCCGCCTCTCCCGGGGGGCACCTTGGGAGGGATGGTTAAAGTGGCTGGTCCCCCCCTGACCCCTACCCCGGAGCACCCTCTCTGCTCCTTTTTGGTGATTCAGGCGCACCTCCCTCCTCTGGGCACAGAAGAAAGCATGAGGCTTATCAGGGAATATGGGAGGATTTAAACATGTGATAGAATTTAAAAGTCACTTGCATTTTAAACAGGTGGGGTTTCATTTCACAAAACTTTGTTCTTTGCTCCTTCCGTTCTCGTTCATGGCTTCTCATAGGCCTGCTTGGGGCAGAGTGCTGTGACAAAGTTAGGATCGTACAGGTATGTGGTATTGAGATCAGTGTCTAAGCCAGCATTTTGGTGTATGTATTCAGGGTCAGATTTCCCATTGCCTGAGCTGCCAGAAGCTCACCTTCCTCCATCTCCTGGCATTTTGCTTTTCTCTGGGGAAAGCAGTTTCTCCCCAGTTAGATTTTAAAGAGCAGCCTCCCTTCGAAGCACAGCCTTCTGTGCAGATCTGGATGTCAGGACTGCTCATCAGTGTTGGTCCTGGTGTGTCCAGTTTCATTTTCAGATCCTCTTTCAATAGATGGTCAGCACAAATCTATGAAAAATTGCAGTAAACTCAGAAACGTACAGTTGAGCTTGAATTCACCATTGAGCTTACTCTATCAAGCACTCACACAGGCATCTTCATACACTCACGCACACGCGCGTAACATTTGACAATGCCTAATATTAGACATAAGTCACTCTTCTTCAGTTTGTTTCCTCTGGAAGGTTAGTTATGTTGCCGGAGCAAAAGTATGCAGTAACAGTTGCACACCCAGAGCACCAAAGTGAGTTACATCTTACTAATGAGAGATTGCTGGATTGTCGTTGCTACTTTACCAAATGTCTTATAATACCAGTGCTATTTGTCCTGGAGATGTTCACTCCCTTAAAAAAAATAATCCTCTCATTATAACTACTCAAACCCAGATTGACTTCTCCTCTGCATGTACCACATCTGGGTCATAAGGTAGCCAGCGCTTATTTTAGGAACTCCAGCGCAGTTGTAACTTACATTTTGCTTGGAGGGAATTCATCAAACTTTCTTCATGTATAAGTCTTCCCGATTCTGCAGTGGGAATCAACTTGGAAAGAATAGTAAAGAGCCAAAGTTTTAAGAAAGCCAAGTCCCTAGGTTTAGGAATCTAATCCATAGCAATGTTCCGGCTTTAGACAAACCTCAAGAACATTCTCAGCCTCACAGTTTTAGCCATCCATGGAGTGAGTGTTGCTAGGAATTTGGTACAGGCATAACTTTTTCCACTTTCGCAAACCTGGAGGGAAATTGTGAAAGATGTGCTTGTGCCTGTGGCAAATAAAACTGTTTGGCTGGGGGACGGAATGAAGTGTGGGGGTGGGTGCCTTGGGGAGAACTTTCCACGTTTGGGAAAAGTAATCATTGGTAGAAAGGGAGTTTCAGCACTTCTGGGCCTCAGGCCCCTTTCACACAACTCAGCATCAAGAACTCATCAGTCCAAGCATGTGGCGTTGCTGTTTCCCTTACTGACTGACTGTTTATTGCCACCTACGTGGTTGCCTAGCCTCACTTTGGTCATATTCATCCTCTTGTTACCTGTATCAAACAGAAGCCTGTAGCTGATACTTACGGCACTGATTCCTCATATAGAGCTTCATGCCTTATCACAGAGCAAACAGAGGCCTTTCTCACTTTATCCACGTGTCCTCCCATCCCATCCATTGGGTAATAGTGAACAGCCGATTTTGCCTCTTAACTAGTTCAGTAACATCATTACCCTGGCCCTATGTCATTTTCCCTTATTTTTTAAAAAGTCTACCTTTTTTAAAAAATTGTTTTTTTGTTCTTTGGCCATGCCGCAGAGCATGTGGGATCTTAGCTCTTGACCAGGGATTGAACCCTTGCCCCTCATATTTTAAGCACAAAGTCTTAGCTACTGGACTGCTAGGGAAATCCTTTCCCTGATTTTTCCCCAAATCCTACATACTCATGAGCTCAAGGGCAGCCACCCTTGGTGTCCCGACCTCAGGAGGACTCGGAGGGTCTTCAGTGAGCCAGGCAAGATGGCGACCTGGCCCCTGACACTGGAGCTTGGGGTGGGTCTCCATTGTCCTTCTGAAGAAACTCACCCCAGTGACCTCCCCACATCTCGGATGCCTTACTCTGGTGCCCATCATGGGTAGCTTTTGCCTGGCTTGTTAGGCCTAGCTAAGAGAAGGCTGTCAAGGCTTTCCTAGGATGAGAAAATGTCACTAAATAGGAACTGGAAGCAGACAGCTATGGTGAGAATTTGCCCTGCAGGCAACCCTCTCCCCCTTTCTGGAGCTGCTTGTCCCCTTGATGGATAGTTCAGGCCTGTGGTGTGGATAGCGCCTTCTGCATGGCTCCTGCTGCTGCTTTGAAGACATTTCACTGTCTGTGGTTCCCTAACCCCCAGTCAGGTACTGGGGAGAGAGGGAGGCCAAAGCAGATCTTTGAATTCATTATTTCTGATCTCTGGTAACAAGCTCATAGGATAAATGAGGAGGAGCTAAGAGAAATAGTTTATCATTGGGGTTTCAGTGTTCCCTGGGTAGTAATCCTTTCCCAGGAAAGACAAGTAAGTTACTTTTTGCTTTGGGTCCAGTTGGGGTCACCTTATGGTGCAGGTGAGAGGGAAGCAGAAGGAGTGTCAGAAGGATCTGAGGACCGTTTACCCAAAAAAAAAATCATTGCTCTCTCAAAATTTTGCAGAGGAGTGAAACATTCTCAACTAAAAGAGATAACAGCAGGCAGGGAGGAAATTCTCCCTTACAAAAACAAACTAGTAAGTAAGTAAACCAACAAAACTCCCCAAATTTAAATCCTGAATTTTCAGTCTGCCCAGGGTTGAGAAACCAGGATCATTCTTCAGAATAGAATATGTTTTGGCCCTTTCTCACTTTCTCACAGTTAATCCTCCTCTGAGATGCTCCTTCGGCTTATCTGATGGGTTAGTCCTGTCACGGGACCAAGCATCTTATTGACAGCATCACTCACAAAGGCCAGGGCTCCATTCTTTTTTTTTTTTAAATTGAAGTATAGTTGTTTTGCAGCGTGTTCCCTGGTGGCTCAGGTGGTAAAGAATCTGCCTGCAATGCAGGAGACCTGGGTTCGATCCCTGGGGCAGGAATATCCCCTGGAGAAGGGAATGGCTACCCAATCCAGTATTCTTGCCTGGAGAATTCAATGAACAGAGGAGCCTGGCAGGCTACAGTCCATGGGATCAGAAAGTTGGACACAACTGAATCAACACACACAATAGGTGCTCTATCCTCTACCAATACCATAGCTCCATCAAGACACTTTAGGAAGTAAATTGCTAAATGACAGACTAAGAAAAAAACCTGAAGATTTGAAAAAAAATAAAAAATAAACGGAGTAAGATCACTCCTTCATCTCTGGCAACCAAACGAACCTGCAAACTGTGGGTCAAAATTGTAAACTCTGTAAAACTCATCTGTTTCTGTGCTTTATAGTGTCCCTCTGTCCTTTTGTCTTCTAAGACAAAATGATTGGGTGGAAAATGCTCCTGTTGCCTGAAGTGAGCAACTGGAGATTAGTTCACGCCCCAGTCAGCTTAGAGGAAGTGGGACAGCACAGCTGTAGACGAAGTAACAGGGGCCCAACAGTTTCAGAGCGTCTGTGCAGGTGAGGCCAGAGAAGGGTCACAAAGTCATAAACGAGGGCCACGTGCGGTCTGCGTGGTCCCAAATCATGTTCTCCCGTGGTTTAGTCACCAGGAGCCATGGCGTCCATTCCTGTGGGTCTTCTGGATGAAGCATGAAGGATCCTGCCGGGGGGTCATCTCAGGTGGTTCCAGGCTATTGTATTAGTGAGTTTGTTAAACTACATCAGCTCCCTTTCTGGGGATAATATCCCAGGGTCCAGAGAGATTCAATATAGAGTTAATACCTCAGTCTTAGCCCCTCTGAGTGGGAACTTGGAAAGGCAGTTTTTTCTCTACTTGTTTATGTATCCATCCACTTATCAATGGGACAGTTTTTCTACTATGTCCTTCGGCTTCTCTATATAGTCATTCTACTGATTTTTGAGAGTTTGATATTGAAAGTGCAAGTAAAAATCTTTAATTTTGCTACTTAAAAAAATAATTGTAATATGTAATGGAGCTGTATATAACCTTGTTCTATATTTTCCAAGTCTCCTATAAATGTGTTATCACACTTACATAATTTAAAAAATAAAAAAAAATCTAAAAAAGAATGCAACAGTTTTTCTAAGCTTTTTACCATTTAATCTGTATAAAAGGCCCATCATTGTGATGAGCTCTGATTATTCGTGAATCTCTGTTTCTCTTTGTCCTGTCTTCCTTCAGTGCTCACCTTCCTAAGGTGACTTGTGCACGCTTTTTTGTGAGCCCTATGGCAGGGTGTATTTGTGTAGAGTCTCTGCTCTTGTTTGTGTGTTTCTTTACTCCATTTTTAAAGAAACGCTCAGGAGGCCCAGAGGAACCGGCTTCCTCAGGCGCAGTGGGAATGAAGGGGAAGGCTGTGTTTGAATTTGCCCTGCTAATGGTAATTGTCTGCATTCCTTGACTGGGGAGTTATAGATTTGGGGAGATTAAAACACATTCCAGCATTCTCCTGGTATTACAAACAATGAGAACATGCCTTTTCTTGCCACAAGAATCTAGAAAAGCAGAAGATGGCAGGCCTGGAGGCGCAGAAGAGGCCACTGATGTTGGCAGCCTTGAACGGACTCTCAGTTGCTCGGGGCTCAGGGCGGGAGGAGAGTCGCGTCGATGCCACCCGAGTTCCCATGGACGAGAGGGTAAGCGCTGGGCTCGTCAAACGTGTGACTCATCCTCTGTGGTCTTAGGATTCCGTCGCTCTCTCCTCGCCCAGACACGCCAGCACGAAGGTGTGTTTGACGAATTCATTCTTCAATTTGAAGATTAGGGCAGCCTGGGTTGTGCTGTATTAGAGTGACCCTTTCCAATAACTTTTGTTTTTTGGTCAGGTGGGTTCAGTGATGACGCCTAGAGACACCAGGCCCTGGCCACCTGTCCATGTGGCCTCAGTCAACCCACATTTCTGGGCCTGTTTCTTTGTTTTGCAGAGTGAAGAGGTTAAGCCCTTGCCCTACTGCTCGACTTCCGTGATTTTTGCGAACAAGTACCCTTTATTAGGGAGTAATTATTTTACCCAAGCACTTACAGAATTCTTTAATATGCTGGCCCCTTGCTAGGACCTTCCCAGATGGCGCTAGTGGTAAAGAATCTGCCTGCCAATGCAGGAGATGCTAGAGATGCAGGTTTGATCCCTGGGTGGGGAAGATCCCCTGGAGTAGGAAGTGGCAACCCACTCCATTATTCTTGCCTGGAAAATTCCATGGACTGAGGATCTTCATGGGCTATAGTCCATGGGACTGCGAAGAGTCAGACGTGACTGAGCAACTGGGCACATGCTTGGCTATAGAGTATGACTGATATATAATTGTTAGGGTAATGCATTGTGGGAACTTTGGTTTTGAAAAGCAAAGAAAGTTGCATGGTAGTGTTTCAGAGGTGAACAAACATGTTCCTTTAGTCCCTGAAATTGCTGTCAGGGTAAAAAACAGGTTGTGTAAATGTAATAGAGTGCCAGTAAGATTAGGGTTTTAGGTTTTATCAGCGTATATGAAGTATTAGCATGCTCTGAGAGCCAGAAGTGTCTTACTTTTTATTTTTTTGGCCGCACCACATGGGATATTCCCTGACCAGGGCTCAAAAACTGTGCCCCCTGCATTTGAAGCATAGAGTCTTAACCACTGGACCACCAGGGAAGTTCCTAAAAGGGTCTTTAGCGGGATCATTTAATCCAGTTAATACCACATTATTGTAATTAGTATTTTAGCCATGGGAAAAATAAAAGAGGGGGTGTCTAATCTGCATGACTAGAGAACTGTGGACTAGGATCACCTTAAAATTTAGCTAAAAACAACTACATAAGTGGAGAAAAGGATTTTTTTTATAACTAAGGTTTAAAAATCTCCTTATCACTAGAACTTGAAAAGCAGGTGGCTCAGTGATAAAGAATCCTCCTGCCGATTCAGGAGATGTGGGTTGAATCCCTGGGTTGGGAAGATCCCCTGAAGGAGGACATGGCAGCCCACTCCAGTATTCTTGCCTGGGAAATCCCATGGGCAGAGGAGTTGGCAGGCTACAGTTCCTGGGGCCGCAAAGAGTCGGACACAACTGAGTGGCGGAGCATGCATACACGTTAATAACAAAATACTAATTTTGAATTTTACCTCTTGCCTAGTCTGGCAGACTGGTACTGTTTAAGGTATGAGTGAGGAGGCGTTTGGTTATTGGACAAGAGAAACTTGCAATATGGTGAATGAATGAGACCAAATCATCAAGTTTTGATTATCCATCTTGAAACTACTGATTAACACTCTCGCTGTAAATATTTTGAGAAATCTGGTGGTTTTGTCAGAGTGTTTGGATCAGATTATTCAGAGAGCTGAATATCACCTTCTGTTGCAGTTCAGAACCCTGAAGAAGAAGCTCGAAGAGGGAATGGTGTTCACAGAATACGAGCAAATTCCAAAGAAAAAGGCAAATGGCATTTTCAGCACAGCGGCTCTGCCAGAAAATGCTGAGCGCAGCCGAATCCGCGAGGTGGTTCCCTATGAGGAGAACCGCGTAGAGCTAATACCAACCAAAGAAAATAACACAGGCTACATTAACGCCTCCCACATCAAGGTAAGAAGGGGGGCTTGTTCGGAAGGCTGGTCGAAGATTGCTGGGTTAACGGTAAAAATGCAGGAAGGAGAAAACAGACGGGCTGCCACTGCGCAGCTTGGCTGGTCCCCAAACCCCGAGGGAGTGTTTTTGAACTCGTAGAGTTTTTCTTAGTCAACTCAAGGCCATGCCTAATGCTGCAGAGAGAAGGAAGCCCAGTGGCCTCAGGGAAAACCTCAGGTCAGCTATTTCTGAAGCTTGATTGTGTCCGAGGATTTAACTGTTTCTGTAAGTGGTAACTTTTCAGGAAACTCACAGGTAAAGCCGAGGATTATCCCTTTCAGTTTGTAATTCTCAGGCGATGGAGGCTGTGGAAGTTACAGGCACTGTATTTCTGTCACTGGACTTTTTATAATGTTCAAGAGAAACAGAGAGTTGTCATTTCTCATTTGTGATACTGGTTATGCATTTTATAGCTGAAGTCCCAAATTTGTATGATATTCACAAGAGTGGACTATTTTAACCATCAACCATAATGGTGACATTGATAATGAATTTTACAAGGTTTGCCAACTGTATTCAATGTATTTGAGTCATTACATTTTTGTTAACTAGTTCGAATACTCCAAATCTTCATATCTCAGTATTTCATAGACTTTAAAGTTAGTCAGCTTAGCTTTACTTCAGTTAGAATTTAGAGTTATAGATACATATGTGCATGCAAACAAGTTTTTCCTAAATAGCTTAATTTCACCAGGGCCCCTAGTGACAGAGCATATTTGTTTAGAATGTCACCATTTGCCCTGGCCTCCAAACTAGGGGAATTATTTGTATACTAATGTGAATTGTATCCGTGTAACTCTTACAGCTGTTACAGGATGTTTTTCAACAATACAAGGTTCACATTAGTAGTCTGTTGTGGTCAATAACCTTAGAAACCTATCTCTGGCATTATTTCCTTTCTTCGTTGAGTTTTTCAACTGTAGCCAAATCATAGGTAGGTTCCTTTGAGCCTCTAAAACACAGCCAGTTGTTGGCTCGTGTATCAGTTGAAACAGTTTTGATGCGGAATGTGGAAAGTGTACCATTGTTGGTATAGTGTTTGTGTTCACTGAGCATAGATAACCACGTATTTTTCTATTGGAATATAATTGCTTTATAATGTTGTGTTAGTTTCTGCTGCACGACATTGTGAATCAGCCGTATGTGTACATATATCCCCTCCCTCTTGAGCCACCCTCCCACCCTCCCATTCTCCACTCCTCTAGGTCATCATAGAGTTTTTTTTTTAACTGTCAGAAAGTCCTGTCCAAAGAAATAGAATGGCATAACTCTCATGGATCATAATTGTGTATTTTAGTCATATTTTTGAGAGTGAGAACTCTCAAAACAATAATAATACAATAAAAAACAATAAATAAACTAAAACAAAACTATAAAAAAAAAACAACTGAGCCCCATAGAACTCTGAAGGGAACTGACAGTGGTGAGTTTCCTGGGCTGAATTTAGATAACGAAACAATGACCGAAAAAATGAACTCAAAAATGCGGATCGCACAGCTGCTTCTTGCTAGAGTATCTGTGAAAATCTTCCACAGCTGTGATATACTATCTTCTTTTGGCCAAATCGCCTCTCCCATTTTCCATCTACTCTCTGGAAAAAGCTGTCAGTTTGCATGGGCTGTGCCCGTCGGGCGTTGTTAACAGAAACGTGCCTTCCTCCATATTCTCCGAGGCCCACATTTCATCTTATGGATCTGGGTTAGACATGGGTGCATTTAATAGACCCAGAGAGCTTGTGAGAACTTGTCCTTGTGTTTTTGGATTAGAGTTGTATATCTTGCCAGTGTTTCCTCCCTGGATTCCAAGCAGCCGTTAACACAGAACAGAGATTTATTTGCTCCAGAGGTGAAATCACATCTGTGAAACCCACCTCAGTAGCATTGGCAGTTGGGTTTTTAATGCAGCTTTTAATACCCTCCTGTCAATACTTGGGGATATGCTGAAAGGCCCCAGGCAGCAGCATACTCTGGAAGTATTTATGGCTCCTATATGTTGGGTGCCAGAGAGGATAATGTTTAAAAGCATGATTCCACAGATAAGCCAAATTCCTAGCCAGCCAGCAAATACATGAGTGTCATCTCCCACCAGTACTCAGAAAATGGATTTTGCTTGCCAGCTTTGACCTAAACATGTCTTGTGCAACGAGATAATAACTGACATGGTTTTTGTTTGAATCAAGTTAGTATATAGTTTCATAAAACAAATGAGAGAAAAAGTTGCAAGCAGTGATCACTCCATTACCCCTAAAACTATCTTGAGATCCACATCAGTGTATGTGTAAGGAAGCCCTACTTGGCAATATCAAGGCACAGGAATGAAGAGATACCCAGAAAGAGTCCCTCCAGAGGCCCCTGTTTCCCCCTGCTATCACCTCCCACACTTGGGGCACGCCTTTTTATTGATGAGTCTCCACTGCTGATATTTATCGCTGCAGAATTATCCTCCCAATGTGGACTTTAAAAATATTCACAACCTAAAAGTTGAGAGTGATGCTTTATTTGATGGGGATTTTTCGGAATTTAAAGCCTTGGAGACAGCATCTCAAGTAAACCTGAGAGAGTTGCTCCCCGGAGGCGAGGGGAGGAGCCAGGTTATATAGAAGTTTTGCAATAAAGGGCAGGTAGTCAGAACATCAGATTATTGTTAATTAAAGAAAACCAGATAACCCAAGTTAAGGAATTTAGCACTTTTCTGTGTATGAGAAGGTGCAAGAGTCTGGGCTTACTGAAATCATTCCTTTGATAGGGGCCAGTAAGGTCTTTTTACCACCTGAGCTCCCTGGAGGCTCCCCATGGGGAGTGGCTGCAGTCTGATGGCTGCTAGAGGGCAGGTGTTCTTTCCTTCCTGAGTCCCCTCAGGGCTCACCAGCTCACCATTCGTGCTGGCGGTGGCTGTGATACCCTTTGTTTACTGATATGGCAGGAAATACTCCATTTCTCACTAAGGGCACCCTGAGCTGTGTAGGGTAATGATTTTATTATCCAAAATCATCTCAGGATTGCAGAGTTCAGTTGGATGCTATGATACTGCACAAGGGGGAGGTGGTGATGAAATACCATGTGCTGTTGGCTTCTGTGCGTTCAGAACACCTTTACTGTATGCGGTATAGAGCAGTGGGTACCGCAGAGGTTTAGGACACACTTTGCCTCAGGGCAGTGGTAGAAGGACATTGTTATTCCAAAGGGCTGTTATTCCATGGTAGACTTTTCCATTATTTAAAAGGATGCCACAAAGTACTGTTTCTCAATACGGTAGCGGGTATAGAACCGATTTAGTAAGGAAGAGCTTGTGGGGTTTTGTTTTGTTTTTTTGCTTGTTTTTTTTAGTGGATAGACTGTAAAAAAGAGAAAAGAATCGCAATTATTAATACATTGCATATTGGAAACATAACTATTATGTCTGTAAAAATTGTTAGATTACACACATATATATTGATATAATATTATACATGTGTATCGGAGAAGGCAATGGCACCCCACTCCAGTACTTTTGCCTGGAAAATCCCATGGACGGAGGAGCCTGGTAGGCTGCAGTCCATGGGGTCGCTAAGAGTCGGGCACAACTGAGCGACTTCACTTTCACTTTTCGCTTTCATGCATTGGAGAAGGAAATGGCAACCCACTCCAGTGTTCTTGCCTGGAGAATCCCAGGGACAGGGGAGCCTGGTGGGCTGCCGTCTATGGGGTCGCACAGAGTTGGACATGACTGAAGTGACTTAGCAGCAGCAGCATACATGTGTATATATATATGTGTGTGTGTGTGTGTGTTTAATATGCACTGATTTGTACATAATTACTGTGAGTTGAAGACCAAAACCCATGGGGTATATTTTGATAAGCTTGAATGGCATAATGTTTTCATGTGAAACTGTGTCGCTAGCCACTCCTGGTCTCAGGACCATTGATAACGGCACTCACACGTTGGACCTAAAACTGTTATCTAAGGTTTTCAGGTGGCTGCAGAAGGACCCGTGGTCAGCGTGGAGTTCTGTCCTGGATTTGGGGTTCATTCACCAATGCTTCCCTTGGCTTCCAGGTGGTGGTCGGTGGGGCAGAATGGCACTACATCGCCACTCAGGGGCCCCTGCCACACACGTGCCACGACTTCTGGCAGATGGTGTGGGAGCAGGGAGCGAACGTGATCGCCATGGTCACTGCAGAGGAGGTAAGGGGCATGGGCACCCGCCATCTGTCCCCGGGGGAGGAAGTGGCCGGAGAATGAGCTTTGTGTTGGTGACCCCACTGTCCTGTCCTCCTCCTGGCATCGTTTCTCTGCCAATCCTTTTCTCTCTGACGTGCCTGTCTTTTCTCTCCTTATTTCCATATAGGTTTGTTTTGTTTTCCAAAGATAATTTGTTATGTCCCATTTTGATCCAGCTTTTAACTGTTTTTCTTGAATCACCATGTACTACAATTAAACGAGCAAACAAGCAAACAAAAAACAGCCAGACTTCAGTCCAGCCAGCTCACTTTTGTGGTGCTAAACAAAGCAATGGTCTTTGCATTGGGGTCTGAGAACTTTGGGGGATCTCCGAGTAACTTGGTGTATATTCCCAAACCCTGGGCATGGCAGCTCATAGGCTCTCCTGGTTATCAGCTGAAAAGAGACCAGAAGCTGTTATTTCTGTAGAGGAGGCCTCTATTCTTTGGGGAGAGAGAAAAAAAAAATCTTTTTCTTCCTTTGCCAAGTCAAACATAAGTTTTTCCATTGTAACTGAAGAAGTCCATGTGGTGTTGCCAAAACTGGCATATACCCCCAGTCCATCTAGCAATTCACTCAGAGCATGTTGTCTTTGGGGAAGGATGGTTTGTGTTTTTTCTCTTGTCACAGTCAATTTTTTTTTTTTTTTAACCACTTCCTTTGGTTCCCTCCATTAAATTTTACCTTATGTTTTGAAGTCATTTAAGGGTCAGGCTTCATCTGGGTGTTTTTTTGTTTGTTTGTTTGTTTTTAACCGTGTACGATCACATGCTTCCCTGGTGGTTCAGATAGTAAAGAATCCACCTGCAGTGTGGGCGACCTGGGTTTAATTCCTGGGTTGGGAAGATCCCCTGGAGGAGGGCATGGCAATCCACTCCAGTGTTCTTACCTGGAGAATCCCATGGACAGAGAAGCCTGACGGGCTACAGTTCATGGGGTCACAAAGACTCAGACATGACTGAGTGACTAAGCCCATCACAGCATGGTATCGTATACCCATTTCCTAACAAGTTTTAAAGGATGGGGAACAGAAAGAAGTGAAAAACAAGTCATATTCCTTTTATTGACTCTTCTGAGCAGATGCTTTCCAGAACAGCCCATTAGAAGGTAGTGATGAAAGGACTTTGGGCCCTTTCAGGCCAGCTGTATTTCTCTAGGCTGACCTTTCTGTCCCATCAGGGAGTAAATGCTCCTTAAAGTCTCTAGTTTTATCACCCTATTGAATTACATCCCTAGAAGGGATTCATTCCATTGAAAACAATGTACTTGCCCTCTGTGCTGACCCCAGGGAGGGACAAGGTGGTAAACACAGCAGGTATGATCCTTGTCCCCAGGGAGCTTACTTCGTAGTGGGATTTACCATAAAAAGTGAACCAATAAAGTCAGCTCAGATAGTGGTGAGTGCTGTGAAACCAGTAATGGCTGGAGGGTGACTGCAGGACTTCTTTAGGTTAGATGGCAGCCCAGGGCCTTCCGAGGAGGCTGCATTTGAGCTGCAACTTGTGTGACAGGAAGCCTTAGGAACAAAGTCCAGTGATCTGTGAAGCAGCCAGAGGCTTACAGTCTCTTGAAATCTGTAATTGATGTAGGTTGTTGCTGAGTCATGTTGAACTCTTTGCAACCCCATGGACTGTAGACCCCCAGGTTCCTCTGTCCATGGGATTTCCCAGGCAAGAATACTGGAGCAGACTGCCATTTCCTTCTCCAAGTTGATGTAGGTACTCAGCAAATTATGTAAAGGCCTCCGATAAATCCTCTTTCATAGGATGGTTCAATAAAAGAGGCAGGTGTGCTTCAAATTTAAGAAGACTCAATTCAACCAAAAGAGTCAGGGCAGGACTACTTGGGTCCCTGAAGATGTGCTGCTTTGTGAGCAGACCAGCCACCACTTGCGGCTCATTCCCCCCGCCCTGTACGCTGGGCTTCTCTCCTCTCTCTCCACCCACCTCCTGCCCTAGTTACCCTTCTTTATTTTTATTTTTAAAAATTTTTAATTAAAATAATTTTTTTTTGGTTGCACCATGTGTCATGAAGGATCTTACCTGTGCCTCCTGCATTGAAAGCACCAAGTCTTAACCACTGGACCATCAGGAAAGTCCCCTGGGTCCCCTTGTAAGCTACCATCTCATCCACCCCTGCTCCCACCCCTGTGATGTCAAAATTCTGCAAAACTTTAAAACAGACCCTGTTTTTGTAAATGGCTGAGAATGCATATCCCCAGAAAAGATTATAAAATTAAGAGAGAGCACAAGGGGGTAGAGCCAGTTTTCCCCTCTGCTTCAGTTGCAATGGAATTAAATGAATCAGGCTGGGGGGGCGGGGGAAAGGAGATTGACACCAGATGATAGAGACAGTGTGACTGCTTGGTGGGGGTAACAGAGAGTAGTACCCGGGGTCAAGCATATGAAATGAGAAGCATGACCTAGAATGGGAGCTTCCCAGGTGGCACTAGTGGTAAAGAACCCTCCTGCCAATGCAGGAGACATAAGAGACATGGGTTTGATCCCTGGGTCAGGAAGATCCCCTGGAGAAGGGCATGGCAACCCACTCCAGTATTCTTGCCTGGAGAATCCCATGGACAGAGGAGCCTGGCAGGCTGCGGTCCATAGGGTCACAAAGAGTTGGACATGACTGAAGTGACTTAGCATGCATGACTTGGAATGATTACTGGGATCTCTCACTCCTCTGCTTAAGGTCATTTCATCACCTTCGACGGCTTCCTATCATCCATGGCATGAAATTCCTACTTCCTGCCACGGACCACAAGGCCTTTCTAACTAACCTCCTCTTTGCCATCCACACTGAAGACCTTCCTGCAGTTCTCACAGTGCCTAGCTTGTTCCCATCTCTGGCTTGTCCTTACTCTGGCTCTTCTAACATTCAACTGCAGCCTGACTGGGAATCTTTACATTTTTCCATTGATATAACTGCATGGTAAATCTTATTACTGCTGCTGCTGCTGCTGCTAAGTCGCCTTAGCTAAAATGTATGAAATCTGCTCTGTGGGAAACACTGCATGATGTTACTGAGTCAGTGACTTAGAAGGCATTCAGGTTTTCTGTGGTCCTCAGATTTTAAAACTAAGAGGATAAGAACTTCCGTTGACTCCTGTCCAATTTTGCTTCTCTGTGTGATTCAGGAAGGCGGACGAACCAAGAGCCACCGATACTGGCCCAAACTGGGTTCCAAGCACAGCTCAGCCACCTATGGCAAGTTCAAGGTCACCACAAAGTTCCGAACAGATTCCGGTTGCTATGCAACCACAGGCTTGAAGGTCAAGCACCTTCTGTCCGGGCAGGAAAGGACCGTGTGGCATTTGCAATATACTGACTGGCCAGACCACGGCTGCCCAGAGGATGTCCAAGGATTTTTGTGTAAGTTTTTGCTTCCCAGTCGGAGTTTTACCAACAGCATATATGGTCTTATCAGTTGGAGGTGAAATGAAAAGAGAGGATACTTTCTCCTAGGTAGTGAAAGTATTATAACATTGAAATATATAGTACTTTATATAGTGTGTGTAGAGCAGAGAAGATTAATACTTTTATTCTCTTTACCATTGATGCAGTGAGCTAAATATGGTAAACTAATTGGTTCTACCTTGATTTAGACCTTTAGTACCTATTCTGATACACAGCACGTCCTGGAACCTTGGAAACATGCTAAATAAAATAAGCCAGATAGAGAAGGACAAATGCTGTGTGATTCCACTTATGTTGATTTACCCAGAATAGGCAACTTAATAGAGATAGCATAATGGAGGTTACCAGGAGCTAGGGGGAAGGGGAATAGGAAGTTATGGTTTGATAGATACAAAGTTTCTGTTTGGGACCACAAAAAAGTTCTGTAAGTGGATAGTGGTAATGTTTGCAGAATGTTGTGACTAGACTTACTGTCACTGTATACTTAATGTTATTATGTACTTTTCGAATGATCAAAGTGGTACATTTTATGTTATGCATTAAATATATTTTACCACAATAAAAAAAAAACACAGAGCAATAAAGAAAAAAAAGACTTTAAAAATTTCTCAGGAGGATTTATATCTCAGAAGCCTTGCATTTCCTACAGCAGTAAATCCTCATCAGTAGTTTCTCATACCGATGATTAAAGATAGGTGGCTACCTATAAAGATAATTATTGAAATCAGCCTGTAGTGTTTGAAACTGTCATTTTCAAATTCATTCATTTATGTATATTTTTCAAGTTACGATCGTCTTAGAAACTAATTCATCCAGATTTTATGCAGGAGCTGTTTGAAAGGCCAGCACCTGGGCCTGTGTGTCCACCATGTGCCAGACACTGAATCCGGCTCTTAGCATGCAGAGATGAAACGGTCTCTGTTTTAAAGGCTCTCTCAGTCTTCTGATGAAGGCAGCCCAGTGATCACAGTCTGGGGTGAGAGCTGATGCCTCTGGTGCTAGCTGTAGCACCCTCTTTCCTTTCCACAGACTCCTCTAAACATCCTGCACTTGTGGGAAACCCCACTGCTTCCTCACCCAGCTAGGAAGGAGGTCCGAGGGTGCCCTGCAGATTATTGATTATATACCTGCTAAGTTGTTGATTCACCAGCTGGCAGAGGACCTGTGACCACCACAAAGGGAGGATGTTGAATGTCAAGACCTTGATTTTCATTTTGATAACTCATTGAGAATAGGAGGGGTGGGGAAGAGAAGTGAGAATAAGTTTTCAAAAACCTAAAAGTGCCATTTCACAAGTCCAGCTAGAAAGACTCTGATGCGGGTATTTCATTCCCCATTAGTGCGCTGAAGGTTCTTGAGGAGTTGGACACTGAAAGTAAGAAAGATGATTGGACTCAGAGGACCTAGAACAAGATCTAGAGTGGGTTAGTGCTTTGCCTGAGGCCCGACAGTTACCTATAGCTCCAAATATTAATAAGGAGCATGGTGACCTCTGCAGAAGTTTCTTTCTTCATAACAGTGTGCTTTTTATTCTTTTTTGGTAATCTTTTGCTAATTGCTATTAGAAGCAAGACTTAGAAATTGGAACCAATAAAAGTAAATCCATCAGATGGTTGACTAACAGCTCTGATAAAAGATTGAATTTATAAGATGGCTAAAATTACAATCAAATCTTTTAAATCTGAGCCAGTTTAAGAAAGGTAAATCTAAATTACTGAAAAATAGAGAAAAATTTTAAATAGTATTAATTAGTTTACCTTTCTAAGAAACTCAGGACAAGTGTGCTGAGCAGGGTCTTAGAAATGATGGCTCTTTAGGTCATTAAGAATTTTAAGAGATTTTTGTTTGTGTTTAAATTAGATTGCCTGGATGCAGAGTAACTGAGTTAAACTGTCTTCCAGCCTCCAGAGGTCTTCACTGAGTTACAGCTCAAGAAACTTTATTAATATGATTGCTGGAGAAAGAATTCATTGAAATCTAATTTCTCTGTGTTCCATGAAATTCCATTTGATAGTGGCATCTGTTTTATTGATCAATATTCTTTTCACTTCTCTACTTAAATTTAACACAAGAAAAACCTTGTCTCTTGTATGTGAACATTGCCTGCCATCAGAGAATGTTCATCGCCTAATATCTCTGGGAAAAAAAAAATTGTGAAGGGGATTCCAGGCTCAGTATTTAGCTCATGTTGGTACAAATAGCAACTACTTTATGTAGTCACCTCAGATTGCCTTCCGTCTTGTTTTGTTCTCTCATTTTACATCACTGATGGTGGTAGTAAACGTTCATTTGGGTAAAACTACTTCAGATTACTAATTAAATAAGATTATAAAGGAAATTAGGGGTTCTTAGTCATTGTATATAATCTGGTGCTTTTACATTATCAGAATGGTTTGAATACAGTTTTTTTCGCAGTCTGAATTTTTCTCCTCATTTGATTTTACACTGCTGTACTGGAACGAGATTTTCTGAGCATCAAGAACCTTCAATTCTGCTTCTCCCCTGAACTATAAAAATCTCAACTATGAATCGACTTTTTCTGATTCTTAGACTGTACGAGGATTACAATTATTCTTTTCCCTTTTTTTGTGATCATGAAAAAAAAAAGTCTTTAAGGTTTAGATTGACTAATTTTTCATTTGTGACCAACTGGAATATTAAACAGTTCCTTGCATAGCCCTGTGGGGCCAGGCAGATGTTGGAAGCAATGAGGGAAGTGGCACCCCCCAACCCACACATTGCCTCCAAAAAAGGGGGGCCATTACCTTGATTTACTCACGTAACCACAAGGGATCCAAGCTGAAAACCAGGCTCCCCAAAGTCTATTTTAAAGTCTGAAAATGGAGTCAAGCCTCAGCTGATGTTCACTCGCTCAGTGAAGGGAAGGAGGAAAGGGCAGATGGATGCTCTTCCCACCAGAAATTGGCTCTGACAAGCGGGCGTTTCAAGGGGACCTAGCTGGTGTTCTGATCCCAGTCTGTTAATAGTAGGAATTGCTGTAAGTAATGTCGAGAATCATCTGCTTGGGGGACTTTGGGATTTGCAGAGGGGAAAACAGAATTTAATTTTTAAAAAAAGAACTATTTAATTTAAAGAACAAATTCTCCCATGGACTAATTGACTCCCAGCTGGTCCTTTCTGGATCCAGGACTGTACAGTGGGTACCAGCCAAATAATTAGTGTCTTGTAAGAACTGTAAATTATTGTCACTTAAAAAAAAAAAATTCACCGTCATTTTTGCCCCCCTCACTTGTATGCAAAGCCGTGGAGGACTTCAGTGACGAGATTTGCATTTTGTCTTGCAGCCTACTTGGAGGAGATCCAGTCAGTCCGTCGCCATACCAACAGCATGCTGGAAGGCACCAGGAACCTGCGGCCCCCGATCGTCGTCCACTGCAGCGCCGGGGTGGGGAGGACCGGCGTGGTCATCCTTTCTGAGCTGATGATCTACTGCCTTGAGCATAATGAAGTAAGTCTCTCCGGGCTTCTGAATCATTCCCCTCTGGGGCCAGGCTACACCACGGCCAACCTTTTACCTGTGCCCTTCCATTTCCACGCTTAGTTTCCTCTCTTGACAAGAGTTTTCAGACCCGTGATTCTCACCTGGACTCTGACATTTACAATCTTCCTTATCGTCTTTCCCTTTCATTGCTCTGTGTAGAGACCCAAATAATATAGAAGAAGAGTGCAAAGTGTAAGAAAGGAAACATTTAGAAAATCTGATCGTCACTGGCATCAACTTCCAAAAGTCTGCAGTGTTTTTTGTAGAAGGTCTGGTTTTATTGTGGGTAATTCTCCATGGTGGGTTATTCAGTCCATATAGTTTAGATGAGTCTTAAGCATTTCTGGGATGTATTTTGGCTTGACTCCTCCGTGAAATTGTGTGTATTTTAAAAACCTGTTTCATTCTTCAGGGGGAGGTTTCATTGAGGAGGCTGTCTGCTCTTGTCTAGGTTGGCAGTGGTGTGTAGCAGAGCTGGGTGGATGACCTGAGGGTAGAGACATGGCCTGCCTTTGCCCAGGCTAGACACGTTCGGGTCTTTCCCGCTAGACGTGGGCTGTGGCTATTTGTGCCCACACAGCGCATGGCATTCCCTTCTTGCTATAGGTCAGAGTTACACTGAGGGACTTTTGATTTTGTGGAGATGAGAAAACAGCAATCAAAGGCTAAAGACCAGTTCATCTGCCTTCTATTCTCATGAGGCTTTAGGGGGTTTAAATGGCTTTAATTTTTTTTTTCTTAGCTGGATTCTTCATAGCAGCTTGTGTCCGTTTTCTGATTTTAGAGATGACGATACTGAGGGCCAGAAACAATCGAATGACTTGCCCAGTGCCAGGTGGCTCTTAGGCACTGCTGCCAAGGTTTGAAATGAGGTCCTTCACTTCCTGGCCCCGAGTTATTTCTTGTCTTCACTCTGCCTCCAAATGCCGAGTGTCATTTGGTTCTTGTTCAATTTCCAAATTGTATAACTTGGCGAATCAAAGGAGACTTTTGAAATGGTAGTTTTAAAATCAGGAGATGTTATCATGCACATTCTGTGAAGGAATTTATCCAACAATATATGTATTTGCTCAGTAGCATCAGTGGTTTGAAAAATCAGATTAAATATTGCCCCATGAAATTTATTATATTGAAACGTCTAGGAAAACAGTCAATGCCAAGTTTAAACATGTTCAAAGGATGTTTTAAGTTCCCTGCCTATAAAAAGTTAATTTTGGAAACTTTCAGCCTGTACGTACGAATGTTTATGCTGCTAAAAAGTACAAGAGGGATTATATCAATGTGGCCTATTGTTCAAACAAACAAACATTCTGTTGGGGAATGAAATGCCCATCACAGAATCAGTTGAGTCTCCATCACAGAAATCTCATCATCTCCTGTGAATTTTTATCCTTTTTTCTCACGGAAGATTTCTGGGTTGTTTGCTTCCCTGTCACTGCTAGAAATCTCTAGGAGTTTCTATTAGAATAATGGCTTACCACTGAGTTGCAGATCCACTCAGTGCTAGGAAGATGGATTGAGAGACAGTGGAAACAGGGTACGTATGACTGCAGCGTATCCAAGCTCCCCTGGTGGCACCAGTGGGTTCCTGAGGAAGAGAAAGGGCCTCATCGTCCCCTCTCCACTTAGAGATCTTGTCCTCATGTCAGTTTCTTTGACAAACTCCCCTTCTTTTCTCCATTCCCCACGTACCCTCCTGTGCTCCCTTTTCCTCCTTTTCGACTATGAGAAGCTATTTTCTCTGTCTTGTCTGACATGGAGGATCGCTCTGTTCTGAGCGCTCTTTGGAGACCCATCAAAGACTGAGCCTCACTAATGCAATGACATGAAGGCTCATCGATCACCAGATGTCATTGGCCCAGGGGAACATAAATAACACGTGTCAGAGCCAGCTTGGTGCAGAGTGAGGGATGTGGCCACGAACACCCTGTGTGGACTTGGTGAAGGCTTGCAGGGATTAGACTCTCCACGGGGTTTATCCAGACATAGCGGATTTCCTCAATGCCTAGCTGCGTGCCAGAACATTCTTTACGGGAACCCGTGGTCAGTCCAAAAACGACTTCTGTTCCCATTGATATTCCAAGATAGCAAGATGACTCATATTTTTCACTTCCCTTGCCCTAGCACAAATATAGTCAGCCTTATCTGTGCCGTTTCCCATAACTGCTATTGGTAGATGGCTAGGGAGAAAAAAGTTCTCTACTTGTTCTGCTTCAGGCCTGTCTAGTAAAATTCAAACCCTTACTTTAGGAGTGGGACCACGTTGCTTTGTTTTTTTAAACAAAAGATTTTGCTAAATCAGTATAAAATGGGGTGTCCCATTTTTCTCCTGTCTAAACTTTCCCATCTCCTTTTCCTGTTTTCTGGATCTCGGATACTTTATGTTTTAGTCGATAATCCATAGAGTTTGAGTTTTCTCAGGGAGATGCTTTTTATCGGAGCGAAGATCCTTACTGTGAAGTTGGGCAGCTGTGAGGTAGCAATGGGAGGGGAATCTCCGGGGCTGCCCCGAGAAGCTTCTGTGTGTCCTGTTGCCTTTGGTGACTGGGTGTTGGCTGTAAAATTTCAATGCCCATACATTTTTTTCCTCCAGAATGCACCAGTTTCATGGTTTGTGATCCTCTCTCCTGGCTGCCTGTCCCCGATCAGCTAGATTACAAAAGGTCAGGTTCTCACTAGCCACAAAGCAAGATGTCTTGATCTTGCTGCTTTTCTGAATCAGTTACTCCCTCCTCCCCTGTTCATAGAGTAAGGGGAGAAAATGCCTCCTAAACAAGGTAGAGAAAGCATCAACGGCCTCCTGATTCCTTGAGTTAGGGACAATGGACAGCGGAGCCTGTGGGAGTGAATCTTCAAGGCAGGTTGAAGGATTTCATTAAGGACCAGGGGAACTTTGGTCTTGTCCCCAGATGGCCCCACATCAGCTAGTAAACCACCCTTGATGAGTCTTACAGGTTAGGGAGATGGTAGTGATCATGATGATAGTGGTGGTGGCGGAGATGCAAATGGAAGTGATGGTGGTGCTATGAAGGTGGTGGTGGTGATGATGATAGAGGTAGGGAAGTTGGAGGAGATAGTGGTGGAATTGGAGGAGAAGGTGGAAGGAAAGGCGATGGTGGTGGTGGAGGAGGTAATATAGATGGTGAAGGGGGTGGTGGAGATGATGAAGGGGGTGGTGACGATGACGAGAAGCATGAAAATATTATAATAACCACAACTCACATGTGTTTAGCATTTACCATGTGCCAACACTGGGACTTCCCTGGTGACTCAGCAGTAAAGAGCCTGCCTGCAATGCAGGAGACTTGGGTTCAATCCTTGGGTTGGTCAGATCCCTGGGAAGAGAGCATGGCAACCCACTCCAGCACTCTTACCTGGAGAATCTCATGGACAGAGGAGTCTGGTGGGCTGCAGTCCACGGGGTCCCAAAGAGTCTGACACAACTGAAGCAACTGAGCGCTTGTACATGCGCCAACACTATTTCAAGAGCCTTACAACTCGTAGCCTTTACAGTGACCTTATGAGAGAGGCCCTACTAGTGTGTGTGAGCTTGCTAAGTCACTTCAGTCATGTCTCACTCTCTATGACCCCACAGAGGGCATAGCAACCCATTCTAGTATTCTTTCCTGGAGAATCCCTATTAGAACCCGCATCTAACAAAGAGAAACTGAGGCACAGGGAGAGGACCTCTTAGCTCCTATGTGACTCTGCCTCTCTTGTCAAAGCCTTTGATGGGCACAAGGTAGAAACAGTCTTATTCTATCCCTACATTCAGGGCCCCACACAGAACAAGGCTCATCGTGCATTGTGTTAATTGCTATGGTAGGTGCTCTGTGGTACTTCAGAATATAGTTTAGACACAGACCCACTAGTTACCATCAGAAGCTTATGGTCTAGGCTCTGTATTTTGACTAATAGTTTGAGGATTCACATGCTTTTTTCTCTTTCCTTATTACCAGGGACTTGTCCCTTTTAAATCTGTGGTGTGTGTTACTTAACTTGTTGCGGAGAAGCTCAACGAAATAGGACGGCATGTGTGGTATCGTAGCTACACAAAATTTGGAAATAGCTGAAATGACTTTGGAAAGTAAAGGAGGAGAAGACATATGACTGAGTTTTTATTATTCTGTTTTCAATGCTTGCTGAGTCCTTGGTAGTTTCCTGGGTGTGGTTGTTCCCCTGGACTAAGCGCTCCCAGAGCAGGGGGGGCGTGTGCCAAGGGCACGATGGCACACGGACTCCATGGTGCTTCTGCCCCAGCTGGGCCAGGAGGATGGAAGTGACAGGAGGGAGGGCGCGCCAGGACACCGGTGACCCACCGTTTTCATTCCTCTCCATTGGAGATCCGCAAAGGATTTACACACAGGCCATCTCATTTAACACTCAGGATATTGTTAGTTAAAGGCGATCACTCCAAACAAGACTGGTGTCCAGAGATTGTGCTTTGACATTTTAAAGGTTTACACACAAATGATCTCACGTGGTTATACCCGAGGTCCTGCAAGATGGCAGGATGGGCATGGGTGTTCTTATTTCACTAAGACTGAGACACTGAGTAGTCTTTATCGAGAGCTCTTGTGTGCCAGACACTGTGCTAAATGCTTTACATGTGCTTCTTCACTTGATCCTATGAGCTGGGTATGGTTTATCATCCCGTGTTATTGCTGAGGAACCATCACTGACTTGGTCAAGGCCGCATGGCGTTAAAGGAAAGCATTGGTATCCTGATATCACAGAGGAAGAAATGACCCAAAACTGGCTTAAATCCTACCGTTGGGCCATGGTAGCCTTGAGAGGAACCAGCTGGGTTTAACTCCAGCCTCTTTGTCTTCTCTAACAGACTGGTCTGTATTTAAAATAATCACACCAGTGGTGCGGGACAACCAGCTTCTCCAGCTGTAGGCACGGTCTTTGATGGGGGTAACCTAGAGGGGGCGGTCTTTGGCTTCTTCCCATACCTGTACAGGGGCTGCGAGTAAATACATTCCTCATTCCAGGTAAGGGAATGAGAAATGACCCAAGGAAAGCCCCTCCAGCCCACCATCTCAGAATCTTTTCTTTTCTTGCAGAAGGTGGAAGTACCGATGATGCTGAGGCTCCTCAGGGAGCAAAGAATGTTTATGATCCAGACCATCGCTCAATACAAGTTTGTCTATCAAGTCCTCATCCAGTTTCTCCAAAACTCCAGACTCATTTAACCCCCGCATCCCCGACGGCAGTTCCCAGAAGAGGGGCCCAGCTCCATCTCACAGATGGGGAGACACCTCCAGACAACATCTGTTTCCCAGCAGGGCGCAGATGGCCGGAGCAGGCAGAGGCCATGGACTCCCTGAAGGCGGGAGCCAAGATCACTCACAAACATCGTGTACTATTTTATATGAGATAATTTATTTTTTCCTCTTTCGGGATAACTTGTGATTCATCCTATGGCAGTTTTCACAATAATATAGTCCTTTTCATTTGAACCACATTTTGACTGATCTGCAGTGCAAACAGGGCTGTATGGAGGGAGGGTTGGCTGGTGCGTCCTTTGTGGGGCAGAGGCAGAAGGGAACACATCTCTGGTGAAGTTGCAGCCAGATTTGTGACCAACCCTGAAATTCATCAGCCTTATTGCTCATATCCAAATCAAAGATGGCAAGGAAATGAGTGCATCCTAAAATATAAAGCACTAAGACCCTATTTCTGAAGGGGAAAAACAACACTATTCTCTTATATTGGGGGTTCCTGTGGCTTAATGGGGGCTTTCCAGGTGGCTGTAGTGGTAAAGAACCCGCCTGCCAATGCAGGAGACATAAGAGACACACGGGTTTGATCCCTGGGTGGGGAAGATCCCCTGGAGGAGGGAATGACAACCCACTCTAGTATTCTCGCCTAGGAGAATCCCATGGACAGAGGAGCCTGGCAGGCTATAGTCCATGGGGTCACAAAGAGTCAGACATGCTGAGTGACCAAACTAGAACACCGTTGGTTCACTGGTCACTGTCCTGAACTTCATAGGTTAGTACAAAATAAAGCATGTTCTGGGTGCTTTCCCTCTTGCTGACTTTAGGGAATTCTTCTGTCATCTGGCTTTTCTTGGTACAACTTTTCAGTTGTGGCTTTTGTCTTAAAATTGACCTTTGTGGGTATTCCATGATGTATTCCTCCGCTGCTTTTTTTCCCCCTCTTGAGCTGTAAATACATGGAAAGAATGGCATCCAACCCACCAGAAGGAGTGCGCCTTTGTTATTTCCAGTCACCACACAACAGTAAACAGGTGTGGAAGCTGATTCCCGATGGGCTTTGGAGTATAAATCAACTTGGTTTCATACCTGGCCAGCTATGAAAAACTCAGTTTCACACCTGAGTCTGTATTTGGACTCAAGAGTATCTGGCGAGGGAGGGTCTCTTCCCTTCTCCTCCAAGGACTGAAGAATCAGTCGGGAGTAGAGCTTCTACTGAGCCCCCTAGGGTCTGGAATTCTGCTGAATGATCTGAAAAAGGAAAACCACTGGGATGACATGTATTTTCAGTGGATCAGAGCTCATAGCTCTCACGAGGAGATGCTCAGAACACGGATCATCAGCAGGCAGAGAGAAACTTGTTTCCTTTTCCTTAGAGACTTTCCATCCTTGGGATCCTCTGCCGTTAGGGATGTTTTAACGGTTGGTCTGCAGTTACTGGCTTATTGTTTGATGAACCACATCGGTATTCCTCTTTCCTCCCTCAACCCCCATGTGAGCACTGTTGATTTCTCATGTGGGCAGCGAGTAGATGTGCAGTCTCTTTGAGCCCATCACTCTTGGACATCCTTTCAACTCACCAATGTTGCCACTTGGTGCCAAGGGAATATTCCTGATTGCACAAAATGTAGAGAAGTAGGTTCGGTATCCAACTTCCTAGCCAGAGTTTATATTGAAACCCAAAGGAAAACATTTAAAAGTGATTCCCCATATTTTGTTTTTAAAAACAAATGCTTTTGGTCCTTGAGCCCGTTTTGCATTCCTTTTTGCATCTCCAGTAAATACCAACCTATCTCCTGTTAAATTAGCAGCAGCCATTTAAAGTCCTTTCAGCGGCATCTGCATCATAATTGCCCAGAGATGCTTTATATCTGGGAAGCAAGCCAAGGAATAAACCTTGAAGCAAAGTGTATTAAATTAGTTATCTAGTTAGAGCTTTTGGAATGAGTTCCTGACGACATAGCAAGTCTGAAGCTGGGGCTGCCGGGGTCTGTTGCTGCAGTGGGGAGAAAATAAAAAATGGAGAGGGGAAAAAAAGACACTATGTCACCACAAGGCCGCCAACACTTTCAGGCCTCTGGGTTTGCAGCTTTTCCGGTTGAAATGTCTTGTTTCTTTCATCCGGCTCATTTGGATGCGCTGACCCAGGGTTCATGCTTGTCTGCTGTGGTCCCTGGACCAGGGGGAGCTGAGTTTGATGTCTTCATCCTTGAGCTAGGCTGAGGCTGCCAGCAAAGCCAGACCATGTCCTGCTGTGCTTGACTGGAATCCTGAGGCTCTAAGGAGACACTGCCTTTTGGCTGTATTTATCTTTAGACCCATCTCTTTCCCTGGATGGGAAGCAGATAAGGATTTGGTGGCTTTACGCAGGGATGCCAATCGCTGGTCCCTTTATAGGCAAGGAATTGAGTTCCTCCCCTCAGCTGGAGAGAACAGTAAGGTCAGGGACATCTCCACGTGGACTGTTTTGAGTAATAAACTTTTGAGAACTTTACATTTGTGGTCCTAGATTGAGAAGCACGACTCTTTTTTTGACTGTTGTTAGTCATTTGCCTCCAAGTCCCTTAGTCCTCTGGCACCTTCCTCCATCGGCCTGGATAGAGGGTCCTTGTGGGCTCTGCTGGGTGGGGTCCCGTGGCTTATTCATTGGCTGCGCAGGACACATTTAACCTTTATCCTGCCTACACGCAGCTCTTTCTATAAACATTGATGGCTACAGTAAGTCAGCACTCTGATCCAGCTGCTGACCTTTATCTTTTTCCAGGTTGACTCCTATGAAATTTCCAGTGTTTGGACCATTTTTTAAATTTACAATGACAGAAAATTCACTTGGATCAACCTAATATGTATAGTTTGTTTCTTCCCCTTGATTAGTCTGGATCCCAGTGTGCCATATGTCTTTTCTCAAGAGCTAATGAACATGAAAGCGTGTACGCTGGGTTCTCTCTGTGAACCCGTGGCCTTGCTGCAGTGACCCTCGCCTCCCTTGGTGAGTGGGCTGTCTCCTGGGGCTTGGAGTCACACTTTGCAGAGATGTCAGTGCACTTTGGATTCTCATAAGCAGGGCTGGCCATCAGGCACATGTCTGGGGGTTTTCAGCTGTTGTTCTTTCTTGATGTATAGTCTGTATTAGCTGCCCTCAGCCCAGTGGTTATGGAACATAATCTGTGGGCCCAAAGGTGTCCAGAGTGAAAAGCGAAATGTGCTTTCAAATCTCTTCCCCACGTCCAGTTGTGTGTATGATGGAGAAAGTGCGTAGAGTTATTGATTTTTTGAGGGGGGAAGGAATCTGTCAATCAATTGAGGTCAAAGGGTGGGTAAGCACAGGGGCCTTCTAATATGTTTGCCAGGGAGCTTAGATTCAAGGAATGGGGACTGAGTCACAGGCATATCAGTGTTACTCTACCCTTCATTCCTCTTTCATGTTGGGAATAACTGTCAGCATCCTAGAGTAAGAAACTTCCAGAAGCACCAGGTAATTCCTGTTGGGCTGTTAAGGTGGTTCTTTGTGGGAATTCAGTTTCTTCATGTTTTACCAAAGATTCTTCTGCAACTGTGTTTTTTATGGCCTATGGATTTTATCAGACATTTATCATGCTCTTATTTAGTCATTTCTTTTTGTGAGCAAAGTAACAATTCATCTAGCACTACTTTCCAATGGAGAAAGTTGGGGTTTTCATGGAGACTGCACAAAATCTCCATTGGTCTAGAACTTTATGGGCCTATAGGGTTGAAATAGTCCTAGTTGGCCCTACCAACTCCAGGACGTTAAGATTATGTTTGACACTTCTGAGCTCTGAGCAAGGTAGCAGAGTGGTCCTTCTCTTTGCCTCAGCTTCTAAGACATTTGGGGGCAGAAGACCTTACTATTGAAAGGAGCAGCAACATTCCTGGGAGAAATGGGCAGGTGTATTCAATCAAATTCTGCCAACTCATACGTATTACCCTGAAAATTGCTGTTCTTCCCAGGATCCTGAGAAACTCAATGACCTGCTTGCCCAATACTCAACCTTTATCCTGCCTGCTCTGAACTTTTGAATTTCCATTAGAAACTCAGATGGGTAGGTGTTTTTACCAGCTCACTACTTTACTTATTTTTTCCAGCTTATTATAGCTGCATCTTCTTTCTCAAGGCCAGACTAAAAAGTTCTCTATTAAAACGTCCATGAGGCTGGCATTGAATATCTGGCACCCAATGGATGTCACAAGACTGCATAATTTATTGTTGTTTGTGCTCTAAAAGGGAGGATGCACATCAGTTCCTATTGTTCAGCTTCAGTCAGCCTTCCCATTTTAAAAATAAATTCAAGGACATTTTAAGACAGGAGGGCATGAGCCGATGGGCAAGCCTGACCGTGATGAACATCTGTCTAGAAAGTGTCTGTTCCCTCTGCCATGCTTTGGGCCATCAAGGCCATTCTTTCCCCAGAACACCAGGAGCTTGCCCAGAGAAGAGCTGTAAATGGGGGGAGGAAGAGGAAGGCTTTTTAGATCAGCTTTGGAGTTGCTATCAAAATGTTCTGGACTCACAAAGAACTTTTTGAACTCGGGGGTGTCTCTCCTACTCCGTCCTTCTCTGCGAGGTCAGGGGGGTGGAAGTGAGGCGGCACTCCTAGGCAAGACCTCACTGCAGTGGGAAGATCGGTTCCACCCTCGCTGGTCGTTTTAAACTGTGTCCTCGCTGTTGTGAGAGAGCTTGACGAACATTCTGGGTTCCGATGCCTGCCTCGATCCACTGCTCAGGAAGACCCCTCCCCTTGCTTGCTAGTGGCCCTCCCTTTGCTGGCAGCCTTTTCAGCAGAATGTTTTGCTCATCCACACGGTTCCAGAGTTAGCCATCGCAGCTCCTGGGCGTCTTGACTGTGTCCCTCCTGGGGGCCCCCCGGGTGGCTGCAAAGTGGAGCACCCCCTTCCCAGCATGCCGTCTTTGTAATCAGGGCATGAGAACCAGGAAGATGTCAATACATAATGGCAGTTCCCTGGCTCACTTGAGAGCACAAGTGGGAATACTTTCTGATGTCACCCTCTCCTTTCTAAGAGTACCCTGCGTGCCGATCTTTCCTTTTCTCATTTGCTTTTATGGACCAGCTCTCGACAGCAACCCCTTTTCCTTCCTTACCCTTCTGGTGCAACCCTTACAAAATAGTTGAATCTAGTCATAGGGAATCACTCTTTAAAATCTCTCCAAATTATAAAATTAGGAAATCTAATTCTTACCTTAACATGCTTCTATAGTTTCAAAAAGTAAAATCTGTCATTTGCATGGTTTCAAGGAATAGAATCTGGCAAATGGAAGTAACCAGAATGAAAATAGCCAGGTGCTGTCAGCAACCAGGAAGCTGACCTTCCACCCTCTTTCCCCTTGGTGATTGACACTATCGTTCAGGACTAGAAAGGAATGAAAGAAAAGCTGGATTCAATGATCAGTCCTGTTTGAACAAAGATTGCAGCCGTCTCTCAGGCTTATTTTGAGGTGACCTTCTATGGATCCCCAGTGGCTGCCTTTGGCATAATGATACACGTGTGGTCAGATCGTCTCCAGCCCCTTCCTGCAGACCGTGTTCCTTTCATCATGGCCTCTACACAGCCTAGATGGTCTGGTGAAACGGGTGAAGCTCTGGGCTCTTTGCAGACTTTTTACAAGCTGCAAGGCTGTCTAGGGAGGGGCAGGATTGCTATTCATCCAGTCTGTGATGGGACCTTTCTTCCCAACCTCCTCCTCAAGGCAAACAGAGAGCCCACCTTACCCGAGAGAGGTCTTGGGGACAAGCCTGGAAACATTGGATTGGGGTCTTTCTGTGCCTTGGGGTGGAACTGTTTGGCTAACAGCTCAGGAGTCCTGCTCTGAGTTGAGCTCGGCTGGCTCTCAGAGCAGAGGTGCCTGGTATTCTCAGCATTTCTCAGGGGCCGCCCACCTCCCTGAATTGCAGTGTTAGCTAATAAATACCTTCAGCTTGGAACTGAGAGCTGTAATTCAGAGCCATTTTCTGCCCCCGACGTGAACATTGTAAAATGTTACTGCAACTTCCTTTGACTGAACTTTCTTGCCAGTTTGGAATCTTTAAAATCTATCGAACTTATCCTTTCAAAAGTAAGGTTACTCTTTATCAGAGATGATTTCCTGTGTATGTCCTTTGTTCCTTCAGTAGTCAACTGACTTGCTTGAGCATATATATGTAAATGGGATAAAAAAGGGTTTACATATGCAGATGACTATTAAATATGTAACCTTATATAACCTGTGTTACATCAAGTAACATGCTAATCTGTTTCACTGGACTATAATTGTGCTACTTAATTCAGTATTTTGAAGTTTTCCTTGGTCTCTGTCTTTAATATGTTGTCAATTGTTATATCATTCAAGCCAGTTGACATTTAATAGGCCTCATTTCGGATGTACAGACAAGTCCCTAATGTAGAAACCGGTTTGTTCTTAAGGTTCTTGAGTCAGTCCACAGAAGCCTTCTGACATCCACCACCACTGAACTGCAGGGCTGTCAGCCGCACGTGGCTGGCTGGCATGGGCTGACCTGGACATGTAACTGCCTATCAAGTTACTGCTGTGAGACATGCATTCCAGAGTGGGGACTTGGGATCCTGAGAACACATTCTTCTCCCCGAGGTGTCCACTTGCTACCGTGCAAGATGGAAGTCCAGTCTCATTATGACAAGCTAGTTGTAAGGAGAGAGGAAGGCGGAGACGTTTATATGACATTCCCTGAGTTGGGGAGTGATTAATATTCACATGTCAACTTCACTTTTATAGACTCTCTCTCGATGATATTAAAAGCCTTAAATAAATCTATGCATGCTCTTCTATGTGCTTTTTTTATATCAGTAAATAAGCTTATGCTTGCCAGTTTTATACGCAGTTATGAAGTGTATGAAACTGACTTTTGACAGTATTTTTGCACTGTTTCTTACCTGTTTTTATAAAGTCTTTAGATATTGGTTCTGGTTGTGTATTGTTTTATGTTCTCACTGCCCTTGTCATTGCTGTTAAATGTTTCATATGTGCCTTTACAAATGTGAGATCTTTATTCTAACCTTTTTTGTAAAAGATATCTATTGACTTCCAAATGCAATAAACTTTTTTTTTTTTTTCAGAGAAAACAGTTGAATCTTTTCTGTACTCTGTATGTTTTGCCTTAGTCGAAAGCATCTGCTTACTTTTAGGATTATTTTCATAGGCAAATGTGCCTGGGAAAAACCTGCTTTTTAACTTCTTTAAAGCCCATTTATTTCTACCCACTTTTCATTCCTGTATAACACGCTGAAGAATTAGTTTGAAATTTCCCAAAGTCATCATTGTTAGAACAAAACGTGAAAGGGGTAATTGCTAAGTAAATGGAGTGTGAAGAGCCTAGAAATGGGGCTTTCTCACTGCTAGTGATAACCCTTATTAAATGCCAAGAATGTGCTGCCCCACCCCACTGCCATTTATTCAGATCCCAATCTGTCGGAGAAAAGACAGGCAGAGGCTGTTATAGAAAACCCAGATTCTTGTTTTTGTCTTTCAAGTTTATTAACAGCATGACTCATCTCTTTAAACAATGGCTTCCCAGGTGGTGCAGTGGTAAATAATCTGCCTGCCGAAGCAGGAGACACAAGAGACGTGGATTCGATCCCTGGGTCGGGAAGATCCCCTGGAGGAGGGCATGGCTACCCACTCCAGTATTCTTGCCTGGAGAATCCCATGGACAGAGGAGCCTGGTGGGCTGCAGTCCAGGGGGTCACAAAGAGTCGGACATGACTGAGCAGGGCAGAGCACAGCCCTGGCCCGTATTTTCAGCCAACTGATCAACTGCCATAGAGTCTCACAGGGAGCCCCTAGTGATGTGGGTGGACACTTCATGTCTCTTCGTTGAGTAACAGGGCTATAACCACTTCAGCGACTAACCCACTTTTGAACCCTATCACTGTACAAGGAGTCACTCACCCACAGAGGCGTCCCGGCTTGTTTCACGTCATGAAGATGGGAGGCACCATAAGCCACATGGGGTGACAGGAGATGCAAGCAAACTTCACTAAACACACGGGTCTCTGCATAGAAGCTGACCATGGCAACAAGACAATGCTACGTCTTCAAAAGAAAAATGACACTGTGTTTGAAAAGAAAAGCTGATAGGGGATCCTCAGAGCCTCAGCTCCCCTCCTCTCACAAACACCCCCAAAATGACAACTGTCTGGAGCACCACCACTGATGAGCAAGCTGGATCCCACCAGCAAAGATCTACAACTAAAGACACGAGAGAAGGAACCGCAGCGAGAAGGGGCAGCAGGGGCAGATCATCAAGTGCCACACTCCCTGGGTCCCGGGGTGACCCACAAACTGGGAAAGAACTCGACTGCAGTGGTTCTCCCACAGGAGTGAGGGGTCTGAGCCCCCCATCTCCCGCCTGGGGGTCCTGCACTAGGCGGATAAGCCTCCAGAGCACTTGGCTTTGAAGGCCCATGGGGCTTAATTTCAGCAGCCCCACACAGGACTGGGGGAAACAGAGACTTCACTCTTAAAGGGTGCACACAAAACCTCTCGCACTTCGGGACCCAGCAAAAAGCAGCAATTTGATAGGAGCCTGGGCGGCACTTAGCTGCAGGTCTTGAGAGGCAGGGATGGCCGTGGCTTATCCTGCAGATATAGACACTGGCGGCAGCCATACTGAGGGGCATTCTACCACATGGACATTGGGGGAGGTGCCATCGTGGGAACCTCCCTCCAGCTTAGTGCCAGAACTGGGCCCCACCCAACAGCCTGTAGGGGCCAGCGCTGGGCTGCCTCGGGCCAACCAGCTAACTGGGGAAGTGACCCAGCCTCATTCTTTAGTACACAGGCTGCCTAGAAGCTTCCTGAGCCCACAGCCACCTCTCGACACACCTTTAGACCGGGCCCTGCCCACCGGGAGTCCAGCACCCACCTCCATCTGCCCGCGGACAGGCCCCAGCCCTGCTCGAGCCTCCAGACCCGCCTTCCTCACCAGGGGGCAGACACCACACCAAAGAAAACCACAGTCTTGCAGTGGATTGAGTTCACCCAAAAGAGAGACCAGACCCTCCCCTGGAGGGTCCCTGACACTGCCCACTAGCAGGGCAACACAAGCTTTCAGACACCCAGACCCCACCCAACCGTGTCAGTAACCGGTCTCCAGTGAGTCTCCAGTAGCCAGACCCAGGAACTGGGTCTCCTCCGGCCCTGCCAGCAATCCAGCAACAGTGCTGAGGTCTCCGAGCCCCGTAGCCAAACCCCAGGACCCAGCTCTGCCTGCCGGTAGGCCAGCACTAAATCCAGGGCCTGGCGTCACCCACCAGGGGCCAGGCAACAGCCCTGGCGGCTTCTGGGCCCTGACTCTGCCCACCAGTGAGCCAGCACCAGCCCAAGGCCCACAAGGGTTCCATGGCCAGCTGCCTCAAGACCAGGCCCCACTAACCAGCAGCATCCATCCAAGGCAGGGATGACAACCAACCAGACTAGGGGCCAAACTTAGCAGACCATCCACATAGCCCCCCAAAAGAAGGATATGTGCAGCCCTCTTAGGGGGAACTCCTAGAGCATACAGCTTGGGCAACGAGAGGGGGAGTGTTCTGCTGGGAATCAGAGGACGTCTCCTACAGAGGGCCACTTCTCCAAGGTTGAGAAACGTAACTAAGCTACCATACACATAAAATATAAACAGCAATTCAGACAAAATGAGGTGGCAGAGGAAGATGTTCCAGACAAAGGAACCAGACGAAGACGCCAGAAGAACTAAGTGAAGTGGAGATAGGCAATCTACCAGAGAAAGCGTTCAGAGTAATGACTGTAAAGAACTCGGGAGAAGAATGGGTGCACAGAGCAAGAAGTTACAAGTTTTTAACAAAAAATTAGAGAAGAAAGAAAACCAGAGATGAAGAATACAATAACTGAAATGAAAAATACACTGGTTGTTCAGTCACTAAGTGTCATCTGACTCTTTGTGACCCCATGGACTGCAGCATACCAGGCTTCCATGTCCTTCACAATCTCCTGGAGTTTGCTCAAACTCATGATGTCCATTGCATCAGTGATGCCATCCAACCAGCTCATCTGCTGTCGTCCTCCTCTCTTCCTGCCCTGAATCCTTCCCAGCATCAGGGTCTTTTTCCAATGAGTCAGCTCTTTGCAGCGGGTGGCCAAAGTATTGAAGCTTCAGCTTCAGCATTAGTCTTTCCAATGAATATTCACAGTTGACTTCCTTTGGGATTGACTGGTTTGATCTCCTTGCTGTCCAAGGGACTTTCAAGAGTCTTCTCCAGCACCACAGTTCACAAGCATCAATTTTTCAGAGCTCAGCCTTCTTTATAGTCCAGCTCTCACATCCGTATATGACTACTGGAAAAACCATAGCTTTGACTGGATGGACTTTTGTCCATCTAGTGATGCGTCTGATGTTCCCCCAACCAACAGAGGGGGCTTCCTTCGTTACTCAGATGGTAGAGAATCTGCCTGAAATGTGGGAGACGTGGGCTCGGTCTCTTGGTTGGGAAGGTCCCCTGGTGGAGGGAATGGCAACCCATTCCAGTATTCTTGCCTGGAGAATTCCACAGAGGAGCCCTGTGGGCTACAGTCCGTGGGGTGGCAAAGAATCGAACATGACTAAGCAACTTTCACTTTCATCCAACAGAGGAAAACACAAACTTCAAATACGATTATGTTTTTTATTCTCTTCATTCATGTTTGTTCAGAACATTACAGTAGTCATGAAGGGAAAAATAACTACAGCTTTAAATCTTCGGACACAATCTGTCTGAAATATAATATATGAAACCATGCCATTATTTCTTAGGGGAAAAAAAAAGCATTCAAAAATGCATTTGCTATTTTAGGTCAAAGATTAAGATCCATGTCCAAGTAAGCCATGTGTAAGGTTTAAGTGTAAGTCATGTTTTCATTCGGTGAGTTTACAGAAATGCTGGCGTGACGTGAATGATTTGAAATAGTCAAATCCTTGAAGGTTTCTGCACTAGGATTTAAATAAAAACTAAAATGTCAGCATAGTTTCAATGGCTTTCAATTTCCTGTTTGATCTCAGAAATGTACGGATGGTCTTTGCCATGAGCTACTTCCATGATGGCGATGGCCTAGGAGAGAGAGGAACAGGTTGAGAGTTTGAAGCCAGCCCCCCTGTCCCTCCCCTAGGCTGACTTTCATTCAGGCTAGACTTCTCTGCCTGAAGGTGCAGGGTACTAAGTGGTTTTCAGAGCCTGTGTTCTCCTCCAGTCTGGCTTTTTTTTTTTAAAAAAAGGAAAAAGACAAGATTGTCTCATATCTAGTCATCCAGTCTCTATTGCTGAGGAAAACATTCTTCAGTAGCTGAAGAAATGATAGAGAAATGATTTAGGGACAAACCTTTCTGATTTTAGTGTACATCACTAATGCGTAAGACATGACTAAATCGTTTTTCCCTTTCGAAAAGTGTATGCTTACGTCTTTTTATGTATTCTTTAAAAACCTAAAAATAGGCACGAGCTTCATATGAGGAATCCAGAGAGAATATATTTAATAAGGTTTCTTTCAAATGAGAGAGAGTGTGTGGCTCCATCCTTCCTAGCTGTGTGACCTTGGGCAATTTACTTAACTACTCTGTGCCTCAGTTTCCTCATCTGTAAAATAAAACAGGGGCAATACCTCCCTCTCAGAGTTGTTGATATACATCAAGTGTTTAGAACAGTGTCTGGCATATAGGAATTACATATCTAATGTAATCCATAATAATTTATCTTGCTCTTCTGTGTTCAAAAGTATTATTCACAAAGAGAAAAACTTAAATTATTCCCATTCCCTCAAACAGGGAATTTTTGACGGCTTGCGACTGTTGACCAGCCTTCCTTTCTGTTACTATTCTCTTCCTAGATGTCAAACCAGCAGGAGTGCAAGCCTTCAGGAATCACGTGACTTAAATGTCTCTCCTCACCCCCTGCATTCACCTCAGGACTCGTGTTCCTTCCTCAGATCCACTCTATCCTTCAGGGATCTGCAATCAGTTTACTTACTCTGCAACTGAGACCTAACTGCTTAATGTTCCTCCAACCTCACTGAGGCAATAAACGTCGTCTTAGAAAAACCAATTCCGTGGTTCAAAACCGGAATATTTGATCTTTCACTCCCACGTCCAGGCTGGGTCGGCCCTGGCACTTCCTTCCACCATGTGGGACCGTATTCCATCTTCCTGTATAGTGTACTGGGGAGGTTTGGGGAATCTGGAGGGTTTGGCGTCCAGGCCTAGTCCACAACCTCGACTTTTACAAAGGTGTTTCTCTTAGTGGCACAAAGAAACTGTCTCAAAGGTTATAGTTGATCAACTTTTGGCTTCTCCGTAAATAACGACTGTCCCAACAATTGTATTTCATCAGTTATTGACATCCATAGAAAGAGCAATGAGAAGCGATATTCAGGATGGTGACTGTGCTTCTGTAAGATACGGGGCATGGCCTGGCACTCTCACCCACTGGGCACAGGGCAGCTGGCAAACACCACGCCCAGGGTCTTGGTTCTCCCTGTGTGTTAGTCCCAGTGTGAGTGGGCAGACTTGAAGCTTTCAACTCAGAAAGACCCCAGTTTGAATGAGAACCTCACCATGTACCCTCAACAAATTACTTAACCTGCTTGAATCTCAATTTTTTCACTGGGAAAGCCTATCTCATTTTTTTTTTTTTTTTTCGGGAAATAAAAGAAAAGGACCGCATGAAGGTCCTGGCATGTAACCGTATTCAATGAACACTGTCAATGATTATTAAGTTCATTTTAAAAACTACAAAAGCATTAATTCTCACACTGAGGGCCTCTCCAGGCCCAAATGCCTTGACTTCACCACAACTGGGCATCATGAATCTATAAACCTCAAAGAGCAGAAATTTGGAGAATTCCTTCACCACAGTCTTCTGACCTATCCTTGGCCTTTTTTTTTTTTTCCCCCTTTTTATCTGTTATAGTGGACCAGAAAAGACATTTTAATAATGCTGGCCTCTTAGCATGGTCATATTTAGCACTTCCATGGCTTCCCAGGGGACAGAGGCAGTACCCCCTTCACAGCTGTGAGCCTGCAGCCACAATGTGGATGTACCTTTCTCAACAGGAGCGTCAGGACGCAAACCTGCCAAAGGCACAATTACTTGGTCCCCGGCCGCCTGCACACCCACCTTTGCCCACTCCTATGGCCGGAGGGTGGCCCAGGGCTGGTCATTCTCTGTGGCTCTATCAGTCACCCGCGTCCCGCAGGAAGGGAAGTGCAAGGAAGGGAAGTGCCAGGCATGGGGCAGCCCAGCTGCATCACACACGCACCTTCTTCAGGGCTCTCTCCCCAGCAGCTTTGTTCTCCAGGCCCATGTACAGTCTTCCTAGCTTCAGCCACATGGAGGCCACGTTGAGGGAGTACAGAGGATAGTGCTTACTGGAAAAAGAGAAGACAACAGGCCACCTTGTCACAGCTTCCGAGGGTCCACAGGCCAGACACAGTGAGCTGTGGCTGCCCAGCTGATGGGCGCCCTGTCCACAGCAACCAGGTTCCTCCAGACCCTGGCAGGGGCTGGTGGAAGACATGGATGGTTCAACCCTGCCTACTCATTGTGGATGCACTTCCTTTTAGGCAGTTTGTGTGCTTCTGAAAAACCACATAAAATCTACAGGGGAGATCCTACATAAAGACACGAATAAACACAAATTCAATCCTAGCCTCAGATTTTTGTTTTAGGTGCACCTGCTGCAGGCATTGGGGAAAACGTCTTTTAAAATAAATCCCTGGGACTTCCTTGATGGTCCAGTGGTTAGGAATCTACCTTCCAACACATGGGACGCAGATTTGATCTCTGGGCGGGGAAGTAACATCCCGCATGTCTTGGGGCAGCTAAGCTTGTGTGCCTCAACTAGAGAACCCACATGCCACAACTAGAGAAGGCTTGCACACCGCAATGAAGACCCAGCACAGCAAAAAAAAAGGTAAACTCCCTCTTTATGAATATCCCCTCACGTTAAAAACAGTATCCTTAAAGATACACACACACCAGTGAATCAAGACCTCAGCTTGCTGTCACACTCTATGATTATCATTTGGTTTAGCAAAATTATAAGCTCTCTAAAGGCATACTTCCTACTTCTTTTCTCCATTGCCCAAGAGAGGGCTTTGTATACAGGAGGTCTTCTCTTTCTGGTTTCAACTGAAGGCTGACTGATAGGCCTGCCTAGGAAAGAGCCATCTCCCTATGAACAGAGCCTAGGAGGCTTTTGGGGGTGGGGAGGTAGGAGCTGGAGGTGTTTATTTACAGGCTCGTCTGTTCTACCTGCAGTGTCCTCAAAGTCCACAGACACATTCAAGCTGTATTCCCAGGCATGTGGAATCCCTGGGGATCCCCACAGTACCAAATTCTTCCCTGGTCGCTCAGCTGGTAAAGAATATGCCTGCAATGCAGGAGACCCTGGTTGGATTCCTGGGTTGGGAAGATCCCCTGGAGAAGGGATAAGCTACCCACTCCAGGATTCTTGGACTTCCCTGGTGACTCAGTCAGTAAATAATCCACCTGCAATGCGGGAGACCTGGCTTTGATCCCTAGATTGGGAAGATCCCCTGGAGAAGGGATAGGCTACCCACTCCAGGATTCTTGGACTTCCCTGGTGACTCAGTCAGTAAATAATCCACCTGCAATGCGGGAGACCTGGCTTTGATCCCTAGACTGGGAAGATCCCCTGGAGAAGGGACTGGCAACCCACTCCAGTATTCTTGCCTAGAGAATTTCATAGACAGAGGAGCCTGGTGGGCTGCAGTCCATGGGGTCGCAGAGAGTCAGACACAACTGAGCCACTAAGCACGGTACAGTGACCCAGGGAAGGCAGGAGGGCTGGGCCTCCCCAGAGGGCCTCCCTAAAGCTAAGAGAGGGTGGAGCATGGCAAGCCCTGCTGGGAGAGCAACCACAAGGCCAAGATTCATGCAAGTTCTCTCCCCCCCTACAGATCTCAAGGAGGGAAGTGTACATGGACTTCCTCACCCATCTCAGGAAGGACAGGCTGTGAGATTATCCCCATAGGATCAAATTCTGTTTCCAGGAGCAGATTTTAAGAGCTGGCTGCCCCGTGGGCTCCCCCTGCTGGCTTATCACTGCACTGTGGGGTAAGTGGAGGGCCAAGTGGGGAGTGGAGATTCAGATTAGACAGTTACAGCCCTGATCTTAGAACCTGAAGGGGTACTGAGGGCTAAGCAAAAGCACCAGGGTGCCTCTGACACAGAGATTTCAGGTGTGATGCCAAGAGACTCGAAGCCGCTTGGTCTTGAAGAGACTCTGAAGTTTAACATAAATGTGTTTAACAAGCACCCTAGTGATCTGATCTAGGTCAGCCCGGCCCTGAAGCAGCTAGTCAGAGCCACTTCCTGTCACCCACCTTAAGGTTTACTAACCCTCTCGACAGGAAACCTTCCCATGATTAACATTCATTATTACTACAGGTTAAAATCCAACTTACTTTAATCAAATCTATGGGAGAATATTAAATAATCGCAACCAGCAGTCCCAGAGTTTCCTCATTTGCAAACTGAATGAGTGAGTGAAAGTTGCTCAGTTGTGTTTGACTCTTTGCAACCCCATGGACTGCACAGCCCTCCAGGCTCCTCTGTCTTTGGGATTCTCTAGGCAACAATTGTGGAGTGGGTTGCCATGCCCTCCTCCAGGGGATCTTCCCAACCTACAGATCAAACCCAATTCTCCCGCACTGCAGGTGGATTCTTTACCATCTGAGCCACCAGAGAAGCTGGTGCAAACTGAGGCTGCACTTTTAAAAAAGCAAAAGAAGGAGATGGAAAACAAAAAAGCGTTTCTGAGGCCACCGCTAACCAATTACTCAGTACCATTTAACTTAAAAGGCACAGCAAGGAGGAGAAACCAGCCGGTGGCTTTTTCACACTGGTTTGAATTAACTCCAATGAACAGAGCATCCTGGACGGGTCCTAGGAGGGATCCTGCCCCAGCCCTCCCCCCGCTACCCGGTGTCACCTCAACCTGCCTCCCTGGGTGTCTCTTCCAGGTGGTGGAGGGCACAGGCTGGGCCCAGGGGAAGCACCCTGAGCATGCACCTGCAGATGTCATGGAGAGGAGAGAAAGCTGCTCCCGGCCCGCTCCAACATGGGAGCGTATAGACAGAATGGCCAAGGGACGCGTTCCAAACCACCCAACTCTACTCTGAGCTACGCTGATGGGAAGAGCCAGTGCAATCACCTGTAGGGCTGGATGATTTTCTGTCCGTACCGCAGGGCTCCCTCCCAGTCCTGCATGTACAAGCAGACACCCATGGCCTGGTACATCATGTGAAGCATGTACACGTTACTGTCCTCGAACACGCAGCTCATCTTCTCCTGGCTGAGCTCGCAGATCTCCAGCAGCTCACTAGGGGGTGCTGTGGAGTCAAGGAACCGACAGGCCTGGCAGTTCCGGAGGAGGCTTCCCAAGGGCTGGCGGCGGGGGGCAGGCGTGGGGCGGTGGAAATGGGGCAAGGAGTTACTGTTTTGTCCACTCCACCCACAGCTACACCTCTGAAAAAGTAAATTACAGAAAGCCAAGCAAGTGAAAGGACCCATATATTTTTCTGGAAGGAAAAAAAACTAGGAAAAACGGAAGACCTCAGCTGTTAAACACAACTAAAGAATTTTAGCCACAGGGAACACAGCCTTCCTTCCGCTGTGAACAGTGTTGATTAGAATAAAAAAAAATCTTCAATCTTCTGTTTAAATCTAAATCCTCACCCAAGCTGGGAACTTTTGCTAAAGCTCTTAAGGAAACATTCTCCAACACGGCAAAGTTCTTTCTTACTTACGCTCAGAAAAAAAAAAAAAAGTGACTTTAATTTCCTTTCACTGGTTTTCTGTCTTCAGTACAAATCTAACCCAAGAAAACGCTACAATATAGTGGTTAAAAATATGGATTGTGCTGGCAAACCTGGGGCAAAACCCTGCCCTGCTGAACAGCGTGCCCTGGGCAAATGACCTGCTACCTATAAGCCTGTTTCCACCTGTTACCCAGCAAAACCCTCAGTAAGGTGCCTTGCCCAAAGGAAGATACCCAATCAGTGAGGGTCTTCAAGGAACTGTTCTCCACTTTTAGAAAATAAAAGCCTTCCACCAGGATGAGCTCCTGAGCAAACTAGTCCAACAAAGAGAAATAAGATAAGGGCAACATTGTGAAACACTGACATAGCTGACTACAGGTCGTGGATGGCCAGGAAGTCTTCACCTGGCCATCCTTTGATAGGAAACGTCCTGCCTTCAATACTCAGAAACCCACCCTTCTCCTGCTTCCGGTGCCCAGCTCGCCAACGCCCCCTGTAAGATCGGGAAGGTTGCAAAGGATATATTTGTAGTGCTTGGCTCGCCGGAACTCCTCAATGACATTGCGTGCATATCTGACCATGTCGCGGATGGTTTCTGCCTTCGGGGGGTCGTTGAGCTTCCGGATTTCCACCTTGGCCTTATCCTGAGGGAAATGGCCACCGGTTACTTCCCATGGAAACCATACTGATGGGCAAATCTCTCAAATAGCACATTTTCCCACACAGAGGTACAGGCTTGCCCCTTCTAAAGTTATGAAAGAATGAAAGGGAATCAGGCAGTGGGTCTCAGGAAAGTTCAATATTCATTACCTACTCACAGAAAGACAAAACTATTCATTTTTTAGGTGCTCCCACACCTGCCTCGATATGTCTGCTGTGGGCAAATATGTCTGTTCACATACCTATGAAGTCAAGGGAACAGAATAAGAAGGGGAGGCACTGACAAGATAACCTGCACGATGTCTGAGAAAATTCTGTGGAGTGTGGTGAAGAGGTGGTAAAGCTGGAGAATGCTGTCTACCTCCTTGTGGGTGGACCTCGCTGCCCATCTTTCTCCCTCCTCTGTGGAGCATCCATTTCTTTTAAAGAAATAGCAATTTGGCGAATCCTTCTCTTATTTGTACAACGTGATGGGAATGTTTTCATCAGCTCTGAGAATCAAGTTGGAACAGAGACCTGGTCTGACTGGATCCCCTGGGCTGTGCCAGTAAAGCAGGTTTAAAGGCTCAAAAACACGAGGAGGAGACGCCCGACTCAGGCAGGGGTGCTCGCCTGGCAGAAAGGCCCCGAGAGAGTCGAGTCAGCCTCTGTGCTGGGAGAAGGTGCTGACCTTGTCTTTGGTGGTACACTCCTGGCATTCACAGGTGAAGAAATAAGAATCTCTTAACCGGTCATTCCTGTCTTCCGTTGGGTACAGGAGGTCAATGTAGCTGGTAAAAACCTAAAGTGAAAAAGTGAAAGCATTCGTTGCTCAGTCATGTCCGGACTCTTTGTGACCCCAAGAACTGCTGCCTACCAGGCTCCCCTGTCCATGGAATTCTCCAGGCAAGAACACTGGAGTGGGTTGCCATTTCCTTCTCCAGGTCCCAGGGATCGAATCCCAGTCTCCTGCATTGCAGGCAGGTTCTTTACCGTCTGAGACACCAGAGAGGTCCGATAAAAACCTAAGGGGATCTGAAAAGTTGTTTGCCACAGGCCAGCTCATGCCGTGCCCTCCCTGTTTGGCTCTGCAAACACTCCTGATGGTGACTGTGAGGAGGGCCGCAGCTCGGCACAGTCTTCACCCTAACACACTGAACTCCTTCACCTGGCACCGCTAGTGCTGTCCACCTCCTCTTACAGAATCAAAGGGTCCCTAAAGTGGTAAGTTGGAGGATTCAGAGCAGCCCTGCCTCCATCCTCCGCAGAGAGCGAGCTGGGCTCTGGCCCAGCAGTGGATGCCCTTGTCTCGGGCACAGAAGCAAAGGCCACCATCGGCAAAGAGTCTGCTCGGCCTTGGGATGGGTCCTGCGCTGGCTCCGCTTGGCCTTTGTTAGGGGTCTTTTATCTCACAACCGGGAATGGCTCACACGCACTGCTGCGTGGGTGGAGGGGAAGCAAGAATGCACATATGCACGCGCGCGCGCGCACACACACACACACACACACACACACACACACACACACACACTTCCCTTTATCCTGCCATCAGCTGGCGATGGAGCAGGAAGTCAGGTCAGCAGGCTGGGACAGGTCAGTGCAGGAGGGCACAGCTCCTAGGCCACCAGCCCGCTGCTGCCTTACCCAGCCAGGCCGGAAAACCTGGAAAAGTCATACCTTTGGGCTCATCAAGCCCTCCTGTCCTTGCTTTTTCCTAGCAGTCTCTATAAGTGAGTCCCGGAGCATATGGAGGAGGCCGGCATTTAACTGCCCATTATCCACTCACTGTGACGGCACTGGCGGCTCGTCCCACACCATCAGGCAGACGTCTGACGGAACAGATGGGTGTCCCAGAGCCGTCACTGTGCCAGTCACCTCGGGTGCTGGCAGGCAGGCCAGGGCGGGGGACCTGCACGAGCTGGGTGCTCACAGGTGCCCTGAGCTCTCCCCCGCCCAGAGGGCAGAAACGGAGACCCCTGGCTCATCGGACACCCCAGCAAATGGCTTCCTCCCCTGTGAAGGGCAGGTCACCCCCAAAGCAGCAACTTCCCCCTAAAGGCAGAGGGTGAATTTCTGATGGGTTACAGCAGGAGAGCAAAACCACAGGAAAGAGGCCTGTCCTGCCCGGTGGCCAGAGCCCACCTCAGCGCTTCGAAATGACTGATGGGCACGGGGTGCAACAGACAGAAGGGCCCAGAAGAGGGCGACAGAGGCCGCTCAGCATCACTGCTCGTGGTCCAGACACAGCCAGGCAGGTGACAACGTGCTCCAGGCAGTCCACGAGCCGGGGGCCGGGGGACTTAGGTTCTGGCTGACGGGCGTTGGCTGTTTTAACAAGAGAAGCTAGGGCAGCCTCCTCAAGACATTCAGAAACTGAGACACCCTGATCCCCAACAGGGTGCCCCCTGCAAGATCCATTTCCCACAGGACAGCAAGTCTGATCTGTACATGGGACCTGGGGTCCCAGTTCAGCTGTGGCTTATTGAACACCACCCAGAGAAATGGAGGCTTTGATCATTTTGCCACACTAATCATATTGAAAAGATTCTAAATATCCAGACATATAACTTAAAAAAATAGCGGTAGTGTTAGTCACTCAGTCACGTCCATCTCTTTGTGGCCCCATGGACTGTTGCCCAGTCAGGCTCCTTGGTCCATGGAATTCTCCAGGCAAGAATACTGTAGTGGGTAGCCGTTTCCTTCTCCAGGGGATCTTCCCAACCCAGATTATTTAAAATGAAATGTATTTAAAGTGATTACATTGCCTAAAAATTCAAGTGTCTTGCTATGGACATCAGGATTTAAGAACGTATAACATACATCTGGTAAGGGCTGGTCAGCGTTCTCAAGGGGAGACACCTGACGTGGTGGTCGTGGAACCACACGGCACGGGACAGGAGAAGGGAATCGCTGAGCAGGCTTGCCCCCTACCCCCAGGCTGGGGAGCGAAGCTCGTGGTGGCCCTGGCCACAGACTGCCTCTCCCCACCCCATCTGAATTCCATCCCCAGGAAGGGAACTGTCCCAAGGGCAGATGTGCAGGGGATGTGATGTGAACGAACCATGTGTCATCTGGAGCTGTAACTCGTTAGCTACTGCTGGGTTGCTTTGCTCTTTGGGGGTAAGGAAAACAGGCCGAAATTCATGAATCAAAAGTAAATTCCATTATTTGGAAATGGGAACTCAGTGCCTCTAAGATTTCATCTTGGTCATTTTGGCAGTCTCGTTTCTTTATAAATCTCTGTAAATCTTTGTGAGGAACTTTATTTGATTTAATCTTCCTTGTTTTTTTTCTTTTTTTCCTTGGCCACAGCTTCCCAGGTGGTGCTAGTGGTAAAGAACCCAACTGCCAATGCAGGAGATGTAAGAGACATCTGGGTTCAATCCCTGGGTGGGGAAGATCCCTTGGAGAAGGGCATGACAACCGATTCCAGTATTCTTGGTAGAGAATGCCATGGACAGAGGAGCCTGGTGGGCTACAGTCCATGGAATCGCAAAGAGTCAGACAAAACTGAGCGACTAACACTTTCGCAGATGGACATGGTGAGCACCCAAAGGGAGCGGAAAGTGTGGACTCCACACCACAGGTCTGATCCTGAACCTAGAGGACCCGAGGACGGTACCCACCGCCACAGCCACCCTCAGCCACACACTCACCTCCTCTCCCGGGTGGATTTCCTGCACGGCTCTGACTTCGGCCAGGGTCCCCTTGTAGGTCACAATGACATTGGGGCAACAACTATGATTCATCAGTGCAACACTGTCAATCAGAAGAGAAAACCCAACATTCTCAGGAAGGCAGACGGACTGTTCAGTAACTCCTTGGCCACTTACTTGCTAAGTTATGGAAACTTAATGTCCTTTGCAGGACATTAAAAACAACAACAACAAAAAAAAACGACTAAGAGCTGGCCATCAGGGTCTAAGAGGTTGTTCTGCATGCATTTATAACAAGATCTAACATCTTAAATTGGAACAATACTGAAAAGTGAAATCTGCAATGCCAAACAGTGATATCTAAGCCAAAAACAAAGCACACACACACAAAAAAACCCCACATAATAAAGAGTGACAACAATAAATGCCTTCCTGTTAGATGCGGGACTCAAAACTCAACACCCCCAGTGAACTGTTCCTCCACCGGACACTGTGCAAGACAAACAGGCTGGCGTTGCCAAGCAGGTTTTATATCAGAGGCTGATTTCTAACATGCTGTCTTCAGATGTTGAGAAATCGCCACCGTGGGAGACGCCGGCTTCCCGAGAGGGTGTGGGATCCCCCGAGAGACCTAGAGGGGCCCGTCTGACTCTCTGCAACCTCCATCTCCTCATCCGGAAAACTGGGCCACTGGTCGCTCCTGCTGCTCGCGGCTCGCTTTACAAGGGACGGTGGGAACAGACAGTCGCCTACACGAGGGCTTTGAGCTTCTGGTTGTATCAAGGTCAAAGTTCTGAGAACAGAAATTTCTAAACTACAGGGGAAGAGTGCTTGATCTCTGAAAATGCTGCCTTTGAAATCACAATGTTGATATGATTCTCAGCAAAAGGAATCCCCCCCCCTCAATTAAAACTGGAAACTGGGACTCAGAGGGGCACTCAGATCCACGTGCACAGTGGCTCTGGTGGCCGGGGTCACCTGCCTGAACCCTCCACGACCAGAACCCGCTCTCCTGTTTGCTCCGTGAAGATAAAAAAAACAAGAGGTTGGAAATGGTGCAGAAGAACCGCCCCAGGTTGCTGTTTCTGGGGAAGCCACAGCTAGAAGTCTCGGTGAAGGGTGTGGCTGGCCTGGGGCCGGACATGCAGGGGTTTCCTGTCTTGTCTGCGGGAAGGGTCATCTCCACCCTCCTTTCTGGCCCACCTGGCTCCCTGGCAAGTCATGCACAGGGAATCAGGCCCTAGGAAATAAACAAATGCCCCAGACACTGTTCTCAACACTTTGTTGTTGATGTTTCAGTCACTCAGTCATGTATGACTGCAGCCTACCGGGCTCCTCTGCCCATGGGATTTCCCAGGCAAGAATACTGGAGTGGTTGCCCTTTCCTTTTCCAGGGGATTTTTCTGACCCAGGGATCAAACTCCTACATTGGCAGGTGGATTCTTTACCTCTGAGCCACCAGGGAAGAAGTATTAAGTAACCAAGCTCAAAATAGACCGCTGGCTATCTTTCTCACGAAGGCAGGGGAGCTGCCCGAAGGCAGAAGACCTGACCTAACTCATGTTCTGGTGCCGTGTTCTCGTGGCAGCCGCTGGGGTGAAGCCTCACACGCCACCACGCTGAGCTGGCTTTCGCTCTTTCAGATACAAGAGCAGACATTCTAGGGTTCATTTCAGGGCTGAAGTATCAACGCAAGCCGTCTAAAGGGGTCTAGTCACCTTTCGCTGTTCTCCTTCCTTTTCTCAAGGGCAAAAGTCCCAAAGAACCTATCCTGAAACCATTTCTTCCCTCACTGTCGGAATTCTAAAAGCAGACAATTTTGGCCTTAGAAACAGTAATATGACGGGAATACACTGTTTGTTTCTCTGGTTCAAGAAAGCCTGTGTAGCTTCTCAAGAGACACGCCCCTAACAGAGTTTTCTCCTTTGGACCCATATGATGCACGGAGCTGGGCATGACAGATGTGCAGACTTCCTGTGCCATCCACGGCCAATGCATGGGTGTTAAGGGTTCCCTGCAACTGCTCCAACCTAGGGGCAGAGGTGCCTGTAGCTTATATTAAGCGACATCACTCTAGACCAAACTAATCTCCAGTGTGGATGGACTCAGACAGGGGGTGCTGGAAGGGCTCCTTTGCTCCATCTGTGAAGCCAGGGCTTGATGTTTGGGACTGATGTATTAGGAGACTACCCTGTCCATTAAACAGATAACAGCAAAGCCATGCTTGGCAGAGCTGTAACATTAAAGTCAGAGCTGTAACGATCTCCACTGGTCAACTGACTGGCCTTTCTTGAATTACTTATATATTCCTGAGGTTAAAAAAAATCCTATACGTCTTTGAAATTTATCCCTAGTTTACTACTTTAGCATACTGTCCCTCCAAGTGTGCTGTTTCTATACTGTATATTTCAAAAAAGGACAGATAGGGAAGAAGCTTATATAGTCTCTACGTATTCTACAGTCAATTCCCAGCAATTAATGTTTTCCTTTGAGTGAGAGAAACCCAAAGATTTCCAGAACTACAGCTATGCAAAAAAGCAAATTTCTCAGCAGGGCCTGGGTTGTTCCTTCTACGTGCACTCTGAAATACTCTTTAATAACAGCTCTCTACCTAGCAGGACTTAACAAGCAACTGTTCTCTTAACTACTACCTTCAGATCCTTAAATGCAGGGGAAATATTTTGAAATCTGACAGAATTAAAAAGGGGATTTAATTCACTCAGAGTCTCATGTCTGCCACATGCAGCTAGGGAGGTTATTGGAAATTAAAAAAAAAAAATTCAGTGTTAAATAAGTAAAAAGGAAAGAGATGAAGTCACACTCGGCCTACTCAGGAAATATTGCTGATCCCAAATGAGAAAGTTCTTCATCTTCGATTGTGAAGCCATTACAGTTAACCTGCAGGGAGAAAGGGGAGAGAGAGAAAGGGAAAAAAATGAGCTAAAGCTTCTTTCTGGATAGAAATCACCTCTTTAGCTGGGAAGATGTTTGGTTTAGTGATTGGAACACCTTTCTTTTGAACAAGGTATCCTACGTTCAGACACTACTCACCGATCGGTCTCACGTGTAAACAGATACAAGCTGAATGTCAAGTCTGACAGTTCACCTGCCCGTGCTGGCTGAAGGTCACAAAGCACCACTAAGGCTCCAAGGACTCAAGTCTGCAGAGCTGCGTGGCAGTCAGGACATCTGCACTCTAACCCGTTATGCCCCAGGTCTGGGGTGCGATCTTAAACCCATCACTGTGTCCCTTCTGTGCCCAGTCTTCTTCTGCTAAAAAAAGAAGCCACTTAATCTGGTACCTCGCTCATAAGGTGAGGTGGTACATCTGACAGGCTTTACACAGCTAATCTAACTGCTGTCCATCCCCTTGAGAGGCAGGGGGACCAAGACCCTGAAGCCAGGGCACTGCGAATGTCCCTTCCTGCCTCAGACGCATCAACCACTGGCCACCTGCTCATCTGTGGCAAGAAGTATTACCCTGAAAATCACCAAGGGCAACTCTCAGCATCCTAGAAGCCAAGCTTAGAACTGGTGGGCTGAAGATGAAGACTATACATCTCCAATTTTAGGCTATTCCATAAACTCACTCTTTGCACATTCACCGAGGAAATCTTATATGCTGGGCGCTCTGCAAAGAAGGAAGACCAGGCCAAATCTGCACCCTCCAGGAACACCCAGGCCACTGGGAGACAACTCGGTGAGGGTCTTTCATTTGGACCTACAACTTCACAGCTGGAAGGGAACTCTGTCCCTTTACTTCTCAGACGATGAAACTAAGGTCAGAGAAGGGCAATGACTCAACCAAAGCCAGCAGCAAAGGCTGAGAGCCCGGCTCCTCCTGTGCTGCTAAGAGGCTGTCTGTGAAGCGTGCATGCTGAACGATTCCACCCCGTGAGCTGCAATCAGGCTCTTCCCCACCAGACACACAGCACGGCTGTGCTTCAGGCCAAGGGATGAGCTTTTTGAAACACTACTTTGCTGAGCGCTTAGTCCAGGCTAGGCACTGGGCTGGGTGCTGCACATTGACCCTCCCTTAAATCTACAATACTACCCCATTTTACAGATGGGGAAATTGAGGCCCAGGGAGGTCAATGATTAAGTAATTCAAGGCCATATAAGTAGAAAGTGGCAGAAAAGCAGTCAAAAGTCAAACTAGGCATTCTGATAGCGAGGCTGTCAGAAACACAAGTGTTTCTTTTCACTATACCATGCTTCTTCTAAAATTGTTCTGATCTCTGATTCTTCTGGTTGCAATTTTACTTAAAAGCAAAGGGCCGGTGGCAAAGGCTTGGAAATCTTGGTACATAGAGAAGTAAAGGCTCTGATGGGTTTGACTTATAGCTTTTACCATTCGATACATTTACAACCAGTACTTAAAATTTTCAATACAAAGAGAGGACTGCAGTGAGTAAAACAAAACACAGTGTTTGGAATCCTGAGGTGTCACGCATTTTTATGTAGAAAACACAGCACGCTGTGTTTGGTGCCGGCCTCAGGTACTCTAACCTCTTCTGTCACCAGGACATTCACCAACCATCATTCACCAGGGACCGTCAACCAACATCGGGTCAAGAGTAAATCAGGATTTTCATTCATTCAACAAAATTTACTGAAGCCTGAACTATGCGTTCTGCACCTGACTAGGTACTGAGGGATGTATACCCAGTCTCGGATTGGGATACTAACATGCCTCGGCCGTGTCTGGTTCCCATAGGACAACAACAAATTCTGCAAAGTGGAAGAAGGCGTGTAAGAATTTAGCAATTTTCACAACGGATCTCGGGACCGACAGCTCCTGACTAGCTCTGAGGGGTGAGGGTACGAGACATGCACCTTTGCTTTGTAATCTCTATAAGGACCATTTGTAATTCCAAATTCCTTCAGGCTTGAATGTCCACGCCCACTGGTCCCTTTATTCCCTCTCCCCTGTCCCCTTACTGTGAGGGAGAGTGCGTTTCTTCACCACAAAGAAAGACTCCTGTGAAGCCAAGTGTCATCACTGCCCCTCTCAGGGACCTGGCGGTGATGTTCAAGCCTAATCGCCTAGCAATTTGCCTGCCAGCTTTCCCTCCCTTCTGAAAGATCCCTAGGGAAGAAAAGTGAACTTGCCTGTTAAGAAAGATGCATAGGCCATCGTCTTTTTTTTTTTTCCTGAGTCAAATCAGGCGTAAGTGCCTTGCTGAAGCTTTTCTCATAATTAGCATTTAGACTAGATGTAGGCTGCACACCAAAAATACATTTCCCAACCATGCATATGCTCCCGGTGATTAAAATGCACCTCGGCGCTGCCGAAGGAGTGCAGTCACCTTCTGCTGCCAGCTGCTGCTGGGCCACGAGTTAACCCACAACAGCCTCCCATGAACCAGAGAGGAAAGGGCTCTAAAGCCAGAGGGGTGGACATGCAGCGGGGTGCTGAGCAGCAGGGCCAGAGGGGCTGGGTCTGGGACAGCGCTTTCCACTTGCGCTTCAGAGTTTTCTTTGGGGATACCGAATGTCCCCTTTCAAATTTGTATGTGAGAAAAGACATGAATGTTCGTGTGTATGTACATCAGTGTGTACGCACACCGTCTCAGAGTGGATATTATGATTTGATTAATATGAAAGTCAAAGTCGCTCAGTCGTCTCCGACTCTTTGCAACCCCATGAACTATACAGTCCATGGAATTCTCCAGGCCAGAATACTGGAGCGAGTAGTCTTTCCTCCACCAATTATATTGATTAATATAAAGCCTTTGAAAAAACTACCTACCTATATTTACATATGTGTGTGTGTGTCTGTATTTATCTCCTGGATACTCTGAGTCAGTCCAAATTTCAAGGACTCTGAGTCACTTTCAGCACAAATATAACACTTCTATTTTTGACAACAAAGGTCTGTCTAGTCAAAACTATGGTTTTTCCAGTAGTCATGTATGCATGTGAGAGTTAAACCATAAAGAAGGCTGAACACTGAAGAACTGATGCTTTTGAACTGTGGTGTTGGAGAAGATTCTTGAGAGTCCCTTGGACTGCAAGGAGATCCAACCAGTCCATGCTAAAGGAAATCTGTCCTGAATATTCATTGGAAGGTCTGATGCTGAAGCTGAAACTCCATTACTCTGGACACCTGATGCGAAGAACTGACTTATTTGAAAAGACCCTGATGCTGGGAAAGATTGAAGGCGGGAGAAGGGGACGACAGAGGATGAGATGGTTGGATGGCATCACCGACTCGATGGATGCAGTTTGAGCAAGTTCCAGGAGTTGGTGATGGACAGGGAAGCCTGGTGTGCCGCAGTCCATGGGATCACAAAGAGTCAGACATGACTGAGCGACTGAACTGAACTGAACTTATTTGTGACATCAACTGCCTTGATTTTTGGTAAATATGGTCCCATATCTCCTATGTCAACATTGAGAAGGCCCATTAGCATGCACTACTCTGTTGCTGGAAGAGAAAAGATACCTTATGTTTATTTCATCACTCTTGCTTTCTCACAAAAGCATGCCTCATCTAATCCAGAGAAGTCATGTATCCAGTTTTTCTAAAAATGTAATAAGAGAAGTAAATTCCTCCACTGTGTACTGTTACCCAAATCCATTGCCTTAGCATGGGTAGGGAAATATGCTGTAATCCCAGGATAATATAATGTAATGAAATGAATGAATTCAGGAATGAAATATAATAAAATCAGGAAAGTTTTTCATTATGTCCAATTTAACACTCATGACTTGAACCCATTTTCTCTTTTACTGAGAACAGCATTTTTTTCTGATTATGACAGTCACATAACAGAAAAATATCCACATAAACATAAAGTCTATCAAGGAACTCATCAAACTGTTCTCACTAGTTCTCGCCGGGGGATGAAGTGGGTCAGTGAAGTGGTGAAGACTTACTTCTTTCTTCACAGGAGCAGTTTTTAAAGTGGGAGAACTATGGGTGCTTTTCATCTTTTCTTCTTCTCACTATTTTCTTAAGTTACACATACACACTGTAGAAAATCCAGAAAATCATCCCCCAAAAGTAAAACTTTTCCACGACTCATGAGATAACTAATGGTGAATTTCCGTTTAAACTTGTTTTTAACCAAAATAAATTTTCATATTACACATTTTTCCCCTGCTTTTACACTTGACGTCATGTCATCAGCGCTTTACACATCTTCGCTCTTTGAAATACAATTTATAATGGCCACATAAACTTTAATCAAAAATCTAAGCCATGATTTACCAAATGACTACTGCTGACCATTTATAACATGTATTTCCTTTTCTTTTTTTCCCCTTTCTGTTTTCATGGTTTTAAAAAGAACCACACAGTAAACAATTTGCATGTCAATTTCTGTCCATAATCTCTGACTACTTCTTTCGGACAGAGTCCTAAAATGGAATTAGTGACTCAAAGAGTACTGAGGTGATGCTCACTCTATTCTAAGATGACAGTGTGTAAGTACCCACCCGAGCTTTTTTTCCCGTCTAGACACTGAAGGCAGGGGAATGTAGCGACTTGTGCCCACAGAACAGTATTCCAGTATTTCTCCCTCTTCGAAGGTCACCTTCAACTACACATTCGGCTTGTAGGGGAAAACAGGGTATGATAGGGAGAGAAATCCGATCTGGTAAGTCATGCCAGGAAGCGCCACCCTCACAGTAACAGGAAGAAGGATGCGGCCAGACGTGTCCAGCCAAGAGCGCCGACCACACTGCCTTCTCCTGTCCTAGCCATGTCCAGCCAAGCCTCAGCCTTTCCAAAAGGCTGGTTGTCAGTTCCTTAGCACCTTTAAGTTGCTCTTGTCTACAAGTCTAATTTTTTTTTTTAATCCTATCTGCTTTTGGTAAACCTAGGCTTCTAGTCTAAAAAAGGATTACTTAGCAATCATCGGGAAAGACCTACTGTACCTAGACCCACTCAGGCTCCTCTCTGTGATGTCTGTCCTTCCTGGCCATCTGTATTTGCCTCTGCTTTATCAACACAGTGTTGGTAAGAGTAAAAAAAAAAAAAAAAAGAGTAAAAAAGAAAGAGTAAAGAAAAAAAAAAACACAACCCACTACTATCAGAAGGGAAGGTTTAAGAGAAGAGTAAAATTGAATGTAGGAATCTCAAACGGTCTTTCCTATCCAAAGATGTTCCAGTCTGCCACACTCCTGGGACACTGGCAACTCTGTTTTCATAAACTCTTTCTGCAACAGGAGGCACAGGAGAGTGGATTTCCTATGCTCCACCATCAATGAGGGCCAGCACAGACAGGACAGGATCTGCTCAAGGTCACCTAGCAAGCTTAGGCAAAACACGGACCAAGACGTCAAGAACTGTATCAGGCAGACGCCATCATTCTGCTTTCATTCGTCTCCACCAGCTATGCGCTGGGAGAGGGACGCTGGCAGGGAAAGGCTAAACGAAGTGTCCTCTGACGCTCGCGTGCTTACCTGGGCAAAGAGCACTACTAGGCTGTCGTTGTCGGGGAACTCAAGGTGCTTGGAGTAAAAGTGATGGAGAGCAGCGATGTCACTCTGAATCAAATCCCTCTTCTCATTGTCTAATTTATCCAGATCTGTGCATAAACAAACCATTATTCAGCAGGTAGAAAACTCTGGATCTCTAGCTATACATCCTTTCAGTACTATCCATGGCATAGAGAGAAAGAAAAAAAAAAAACACGTGGACCCCCAGGAAATATTATCCCTCCTCCCTTAGTCTAACTGATAAGCCCTAGGGCAAAAAGAGCATGCCATTTCTTCCTTCTCTTCCTCTGACAAATAGAAGTCACTCAGGACAGAGAATTTCAACTGACCGTTAACAGTGAGGTCAGGAATAGTGGCAGTGACTGATAACCAGCCTTGGCCTAGTCAAGGGTCCCCCAATTGGCCCCAGAGTCTGTGTCATGATGGAGAAAGTGGACAGCCCCTGATTTAATGCCTCAGTAAGGACATCAGCTGTGTACAGTACTGCAATTCAGCAAAGATCCAAAAAATATTCAACATGCCAGGAGAGCCAGCAAGAGATAGCTCAGGATGTAATAATTCATCCTGCAAGTTTCCACTTCCCCTTAGTTATTTCCTAGCAAGCCTGTCAACTGAGGGGGAGGGGGGAAGTTATAGTCCATTTTCCAAAACAGCACACAAGTCAAAATAAAACTGATAACTAAAAAATCCCCACCACCACGAAGAACTCAGCTATCCCTTCCTTCTTTCAATCCTGTCTAATCCACAGAAAACATGTGTCTGAAATAATTCCTCAGCCAGTCACAGACAGACTTACGTGACTCAAACTCCTTCACGGCTAACAATTTCTCTGAAGGTGTTCTCTCTGGGTGGATTTTCTAGTAATTGGGGAAGAAATCACACAGTTACAGATTGCAACGACTTGTGCAAAAAATAGTGCTTTCACGCTTACATCGACATGAAGAAAAAAGCAACAGTTCTAAATGAAGTAAAGAGCTAGCCAAGGAGCCTGCCATTTGGGCTCTGAGAGCATTTGCCCAACGTCCAAACCCAAAGGACTCTTTTGAAAAGCTTTTAAAAGCATAGGCTGCGTTCCTAACACCCTGATAATGCTATGCACACAGTAGGCTCAAAAATGCTTGTTATGGGAAAGAACAGTGGCTAGAAAACAACTTTTTAGGGCCCTGACTTAAAAGGACCGAGTCTACAGATGAGCCATCCCATTTATTATCTCTCCTTCTAAAAAGGAACAAAATCAAACCCCCCATCCATTTTACACTTTCTTTAAGCATAGGCTAAAATGATCTCAAATTCCACGTTTCAAAAAGAACACTTTCGGTTGTATCCGTGAGCCGAGATTCACTTGAAACGTGTTGCCGGCTTTGTTCTAGACACCCCAAGAGGAGCTGACAATAGTAAACCCGCCAGGCTTTGAGAACATGAATAAACTTGGTGTTGACAAGAGTTCAAACGCAGAGCTCAAGAGCTGGCCCAAGGCCGTGTCTTTGTAATCGGCTATTCAACTGGAGGATACAGGTGGTCCACCCAGGCGTGCTCACCTCCCTAGTTAACATGTTACGCTTCCCCTCGGTAGTTGGGTAGCCTGTCCCCCCAAATCCTTTGCAAGTGACTAGAATACAAATGGTCTGTTTTTTTAATCATCAAGTCCTACAGAGATGAAAAGATGGCCAGGTAACTTTTCATTTAATAGACTATTAGTGGTAGCAGTAATTATAATAACAGTTGAATGAAACTGGTATAAACTCATCACAGCTTTCAGACTACCCTCCTGGTGCCAAAACATTTCAATAGTTCTTTTTTGGAGTGGAAATCTTCCCATTCACAGGATCCATTTCTATAAGATTAGTAAGTCATTTTGCCTGGGAAAACTTTTCATTCAGAAAAGGGCACCAGTTCCTTCTGAATTCTTAACCACTACACTTTCAATAATGTCAGGAGATGGGGCTGGGGGAGAACCAGGAGGCTGGTCACTCAGTCCTTGCAAGATGCTTACAGATCGAATCTGATGGCTTATTTACCCTGACACCTTGGTGGCTCAGACGCTAAAGAATCTGCCTGCAATGCATGACACCCAGGTTTGATTCCTGAGTCAGGAAGATCCCTTGATGAAGGAAACGGCAACCCACTCCAGTATTCTTGCCTGGAGAATCCCAGGGACAGAGGAGCCTGGTGGGACTACAGTCCATGGGGTTGCAAAGAGTCGGACACGACTGAGCAACTAACACACACACACATACACTCACCCAGTCACACCATTTTCTCCTACCCTTTCCTTCCGACCAAGTACTCGGCCTTTATTTAAAGACAACTGTGAGCAAGGAACCAAAAGTTAACCTCCTCCAGCGAAAACAATTCTGACTTTTCGGTCCCACTCTACAGGCCACCCTTGAGAGCCTCTGGTTACCCTGAGCAGGCGAACTGGCATTTCAGCAAGCACCTGACCCAGGCTGAACATAATGGAACTATGACCTCAGAGGTTGGAAATGTTCTACTTCTGTTTACGAGGTCGAGGAGCCTAACTTGGTCTGGGGACAGATATGAGTTGATCATTATGATCACGTGTGATTTCGATCAAAAAAAAAAAAACCCAGAAAGTTTTAAATGGAGGGAGGTGTGGTAAGGGAAGATAGAAAGAAGAGGCAGATGAAATTTCAGCTTTTAAGATTTCCAGTACAGAGGCCCCGCCCGCAGCTTATCAGTGGCAAGCAGCTCTGCGGACATTCGCCTTCTAAGCTCCGTGCAGCCCATTTCACTGTGTCACAAGGACACGTCCTGTGGCATTTTCCTCCCCTCCATTTAAGCTGGTCCTGTCAAGATCAGGCGTCTTACTATCATGCAACCAGTACGGGACTGAGCCAAAAAGGGGTCAGGACAGCCAGCCCTGGCTTCATCTTTGGAGGAAACTGTTGATGGCCACATCGTTCCCACCCCACCTTCTGGCCTTGATTTTTACTTTTCCGCTCCTCTTGTTCCTCTCCCAGCAGGCTCCATGCTGGTTGTCTCACCCCGTTCCCTGCCCACCGAGGGGGGCAAGTATGGGGACAGGGAAGAGCAGGAGCCAGCCCAGGACAGGGGGTGAGGGGAGGCGGCAACAGGGGTGCACGCTGTAACAGAAGGAAAGAGAGGACCTCCCAAAGCTTTGAAGGCCAGTCTGGTTCCCTAGGACGCTCTCATTACCGTCACTCAGGTTTTCATGCCCTGAGAAGCCATATTTTTCTATGCAAACCTATCTCATAGGTTTGCTAAGAAAACAAAGCAGTGGCTACGTCCCTGGCCTGGCATGAGTGACATCCTAGCTGCACAAGGCAGACAAGCCAGCTCACTCCCGGAGCCTTGCACTTATCTCTGTGATAAGTGATGGGAAAGGCGGTCCCAGAATGCTGAGCGAGAGATGATCACCACGGGTCCCTCACTCATCTTTCTGACCTCAAAGAAAAAAATTAAACACATTTGAACCTGATCCCAATTCCTCACCTGTTTGGCCAGAATCCTTGCTGTCAACCTTACAGTCTCAGAGGGATTCCAGTTTTCCCCAAAAACAACCATGGGAGAACATTCCAGCTTGTGCATGGGCCAATCTTCTCTCTGGGAAAGTTAAAAAAAAAAATATTACACACACACACACATTGCAATAAAGTTTGAAACAAGAGGATGCAGCAAGTTCTCCTAGTTAAGGTCAAGTGAAATATGTTTCCTTTTGGAAAACACAACGGTGCTCACAAAAGTTAGAGATGAAAACATCCTTTAAGATAGACGTGGCTGTATGACCTTGACTCAGGGCTGGCTGAGCTCGCTGGCAAGAGAAAATCTGCTTCGTGTGGTTTCCTCAAGCATCTCACGCCCCTCACTATTCCAAACAACATGCACACCTTTGCATTATCTGGACGCCGTCATGTCACTCACGGGGTGAGTGACTTGGGTATCAGCTGTTGGTCTGGCTCTGCTCCCTACGGTTCTGGTCTGGCTCTGTTCTCACATTAGGGCAAATAACCGAGAAGTGACATCCACAGCACCTCGTCCTCTTCTATAGGTGATAAAATCCTACTAGAGATGAGGGCTCTGTCAAGGACCCGCGAAGAATCTGGCCAGGGCAACTCTCAGGCATATTTAGGAACATGGACTCCCTGAAGAGTCACTGGATAAAAGAGGAAAACTGGACTCCTTTCTAACACCTGTCTTGATGCTTTTCACTCCAGGCTGCAGGGTGAAGGGCATGTGCTCACTCCTGGAAGGGTGGAGATGCCCCTTTTGCAATGGGAAGACTGGGGAAGGAGGAGGGTGGGGTGCTGGGGAGGAAGGCGCTGAGGACCGGGGCGTAAAGGACGACGCTGGTGCTGGTGACGGGGTCCGTGGGGGATGACTGGGAACTGGCTGAACCATACGGGCTCTGATAAAAACCAGCTGCGGTGGCGTGATGGGCTGAGTGGCTGCAGGAGTGGACTCAGTGGAAGTCTGCAGACACTCCTTGCTGCAATGGAACTGGGTACCATCGTGGTCTTCCCTCCGCCTCTCCTGCCTCAGAAAGGGGCAAGCCTGACTTTTCCGATGCTCAGGCCAGAACCCTGGAGACTTCCTGGCCGCCTCTCTCTCCCCCACACTCCACGTTCACCTCTCTGGCGAATCCATCCTGTCTGCCTGCGGAATACGCCCAGCCTCTGATCATTTCCCACCCGCACCTTCCTTACTGTGTGGCAGACCCTACACCTACCCCGCAACGGCTCCCTCTGCCTCCTACCTGGACACCTGCTTCTTGCCCCCCCCTACCCCCTACCCCACCCCCAACTCTGTTCCAGAGAGCAACCGGAGTAATCGATTCTGAGAAACACAACTCGGATCCTGCAGTTCACGGCTCAGCATGCTCTAATGGCTTCTCCCCTCAGAGCAAAAGGCCAAGTTGTAATGATGATTCATGAGGCCACACGTGGTAGGAGCTGACCCTCTGCTACTCTGAGCTCATCCCCCTACCACGCTCCCTCACCTCACTCTACCTGGCCACCATGTCTCCTCGCTGCTCCCTAGACCGACCACGCTTGCTCCTGCCTTGAGAGCTTTGGCACTTGCTGCATTTCCTGGAGAGATGCCTCTTCCCCAGACATCCTGTTGGCTCCCTCCTCCATGTCTCTGTTCTGATGCCCCTTTTCAAGGTAGCCTCCCCAAACCAGCACTCTCCCCCCATCACTCTCCCTTTTCCTTGCTTTACATGTCTCCTTAGTACTTCTCACCACCTGACATACTTATTACACACTGATTAGATGTTTGGTTTACTACATTGTGCCCCCTGCCCCCACTATTCATCTGTTTCGGGTAAATCTATTATCCCAGAACCTAGAACTGTGCCTGACAGTCACTAAGCACTCAATAAAGTTGTTGAATGAATGAAGATGTCTCCCTCCCCATGGCCAAGAAAGAAAGACACGCTGTCACTTAATGATTTAATGCAGCCCCCATGGCACAGACCCTGGGCTCAAGCTCTGTGCCAAGGTGTTCTGCAGAGTTAAATAACAGCGTGCCGAATATAACCAAGAGCAAGGAGAGACAGAAATGACAAGATATACACAAGGGAGAAGAGGATCTGTTTTTAGCCGAAGCCTAAAACCAGAGCTCAGTGATGAAGCAATGAGGTAGGAACAGGTAGGTTCAGCTCCCAGCAGACAAACTGGCTCCGCACACAAACGCAAAGCAAAAAGGGAAAGACAACAAGGGCTTCTGGCCTTGGGGCATCCGAGGGAATTGAAGAACACTAGCTGGGGACAGACAGGTAACTGACGCCTATGAATACACACAGGAAGTTCACTGTGACCCTAACAATGCTAAGAAAAGGTGTTTGCATGGCCTTAAACATGCTAGTTTCCTGAAGTATACGAGGTGTCTTTGGTGTTTAACAATGAGCTCCGATGAGAAAGAAGTTTAACATTTCTTAATATGACTTACGTGTTTTTAATACAATTTAATTAATACGAATATAAATAAATAAATACGAACACACAATGCTGACATCTATTGATGTTAATGTCCTCCAGGGAAGAGAACCTAACTACAGGGCACGCTAGGGAGAGCAGAGTTCTATCCAGCAAGAGGAGACTAGCCTGGGGCTCGGGGAGACATGCATTCTCACCCCGCCCTCCAGCGAAGCAGCTATGTCACACCAGACAGTCCTCTTAATCCCTGTGCCTGCGTATCCTCGGCTGTAAATAACATGATCCCTAAGTTACTTAGCAGGTCCGGAATTCCGAGTCTACGATTGTATGCCTTCCAACAGTGATAATCAGACACAAAGCTTGAAGCCTACCGTTATCAGGCATTCATGTAACCACAAAGGGTCGTTTGAGGATCCAATAAACAAGCTAACCCACAAGAAGCACTCAGACCAGTGCCTGGCACACAACGTGCTCTTGACAAATGCCGGTAATTGTTCATGTACTGGTTCCTTCATTCATTCAGTAAGCCCTTGATGACCCCAGAGGCAGGGATGGGAGATGGAGTCTTTGACTTCAAGTAGTTTATGACCATATCAGAACACAAAGTAAAGCAAGACCACCTAGAATGTAACAGAGACCCACACAGAGCAGTGAAATCGGAGAGCTTGGTAAAGTCAAGGACCCGCAGAATCATGTTACGTTTCATCAAGGGAAATTTATCAGCTAGTAAGAAGTTTTCCTCTTCTGTCAGAAGGTGGAATTGTCAGAGACATACCACAGTGGCACTACTTGGCTTCCAGTTTTCTTCAAAATTTAAGCTGTTACTCCTTTCCTGGTTGCAATCTTTATAAAACTTTTATGTAAATTCAGACGGATCCCATTTTCTAGGAAAGTCATATATTACAAACAAATGCATAAGAAGGATTCAGAAAGACACATGCCGAAGTGTTACTAGCGGTTTTCTCTGGAAGGATAAAATTATGAAGTATGGATACTCTTTCTGTTCCTCTTTCAGTCTGAAACTTCTGATTTTTCTATAATGAGCACAGATGATTCATGCAATGAATTTAAACAATTAAATCTATGTACAAAGTGTGAGAGGGAATTTTTTTGGTACCCTTTTAAACTTCTAGTTCACTTTCAGCCACTGTAACAACAGCTCTGCATGACTTTCCTTTTTCTGCATGGACCAAAATGCTTAAAGATGCATAAAGAGTTGCAAAATTGTCTCATGGTACACCAGCACTTCCAACGCTGGAAGAAAAGAGGATTTGTTATGTCATCCAGTTTTCTGCTGAGCAAATGATATATTGTCTCCCTGCATAAGGAGACTGAATTTTTATTGTGAAGTCCCCTTTTCTAACTCCTGCATTTGGTGTTTCTTTTGTTCTAAAGGGACTTTCAATTTAGACCATAATGCCAGTTCAGCTATTTCAAATCCTGAAAGATGATGCTGTGAAAGTGCTGCACTCAATATGCCAGCAAGTTTGGAAAACTCAGCAGTGGCCACAAGACTGGAAAAGGTCAGTTTTCATTTCAATCCCAAAGAAAGGCAATGCCAAAGAATGCTCAAACTACCTCACAATTGCACTCATCTCACATACTAGTAAAGTAATGCTCAAAATTCTCCAAGCCAGGATTCAGCAATATGTGAACTGTGAAATTCCAGATGTTCAAGCTGGTTTTAGAAAAGGCAGAGGTACCAGAGATCAAATTGCCAACATCCTCTGGATCATGGAAAAAGCAAGAGAGTTCCAGAAAAACATCTGTTTCTGCTTTATTGACTATGCCAAAGCCTTTGACTGTGTGGATCACAATAAACTGTGGAAAATTCTGAAAGAGATGGGAATACCAGACCACCTGACCTGCCTCTTGAGAAACCTACATGCAGGTCAGGAAGCAACAGTTAGAACTGGACATGGAACAACAGACTGGTTCCAAATAGGAAAAGGAGTACATCAAGGCTGTATATTGGCACCCTGCTTATTTAACTTCTATGCAGAGTACATCATGAGAAACGCTGGGCTGGAGGAAGCACAGGCTGGAATCAAGATTGCTGGGAGAAATATCAATAACCTCAGATATGCAGATAACACCACCCTTATGTCAGAAAGTGAAGAAGAACTAAAGAGCCTCTTGATGAAAGTGAAAGAGGAGAGTGAAAAAGTTGGCTTAAAGCTCAACAGTCAGAAAACTAAGATCATGGCATCCAGTCCCATCACTTTATGGCAAATAGATGGGGAAACAGTGGACACTATGGCTGACTTTATTTTTCTGGGCTCCAGAATCGCTGCAGATGGTGATTGCAGCCATGAAATTAAAAGACGCTTACTCCTTGGAAGGAAAGTTATGACCAACCTAGAAAGCATATTAAAAAGCAGAGATATTACTTTGCCAACAAAGGTCCATCTAGTCAAGGCTATGGTTTTTCCAGTGGTCATGTATGGATGTGAGAGTTGGACTGTGAAGAAAGCTAAGCACCAAAGAATTGATGCTTTTGAATTGTGGTGTTGGAGAAGACTCTTGAGAGTCCTTTGGACTGCAATGAGATCCAACCAGTCCATTCTAAAGGAGATCAGTCCTGGGTATTCATTGAAAGGACTGATGTTGAAGCTGAAACTCCAATACTTTGGCCACCTGATGCGAAGAGCTGACTCATTTGAAAAGACCCTCATGCTGGGAAAGATTGAGGGCAGGAGGAGAAGGGGACGACAGAGGATAAGATGATTGGATGGCATCAGTGACTCAATGGACATGGGTTTGGGTGGATTCCGGGAGTTGGTGATGGACAGGGAGACCTGGCGTGCTGCGGTTCATGGGGTCGCAAAAAGTCAGACACAACTGAGTGACTGGACTGAACTTATATACATGCCTGTGTGATTTCCTGAAATGCAGAGTAGCATGCATAAATGATTTCTTAAAATGTGGAATAGTAAGAAAATGTCATAGGGCTACTGTTCTCCAGCACTATTCTCTGTGAGAGGAAGAATGCAAAAAGTATCAGGGGCTTCATGACTGCCTCCCACGGGGATGACACTGGGATGACAGCCACTGCTGGCCCCTATCTGCTTTGTTTTCTATTTCCGTAAAAGAGTGATGGAAAACACTCACTGATTCTTACTGGTGATGTTAAACATTTATTCACAGGAAAAAAACAGTGGCTCCTTTGAGGATGCTTCCTATGTCTGAAAGAAAAGAACGAAGTGAATTTAACCAGGACGAAACCCTTGACTCTAGCCCACTCACTGATCACCCAAAAAATGATAGGGTCATGGGAGCATTTCTTAGACATTTTCTGCACTTCAGTTACTTTCTAATTGGTGATAAAAGTCGAGAATGTTCTTGCATCTTTGGTCACGCACTCCTCATACATGCTTCAATCTTCATCAGAACATGCTCCTTCCTCCTTTCAAAATCACACTCGTGATCATAACACCTCCACTTACAACACACAAACCGTTTTCTTCTATTTGTCAATGTTAAGAAATAACACCTTAGAAAGTTCTACTCCACAATGATTCCTCTATGTAATAACTCTAAAATTCTTTTCTTCAATGTGTCGTGGTACAATTGAACAAAAAAGTCAGAGTGAACAACACTCTTAGTTTTCCAGGCATATTTATAAAAATAAATATAGTTCATTAAAACACACAACTTACAAACCGAGCCTAACTAAAAAGGAATTTCTATTTCTTTTATACTTCCTCCCATTACCCTTTCATGCATTGTCAATTAAAATCTCTCCTCTGGCAGGATCACACTGAGTCAAATGAACGAAAAGGAGAATAAATGGGACAAGACATGAGCCAAACTGTATAAAATAAAGCATGGTCCTAAAGTCCTGCAATCAGAGGTTGGCTGGGGGCAGGAAGCAGAGTCCTGAGGGGCTCTAACATGCTGCATTCCTGGAAGGACACCCTCAGGGAGGGATGTGGACCTTACACTCTTGGAGAGGTTTCCGGAAAGACAATACAACTGGAAGGGATCTTCCCTTTCACTTCCATGAAAGGCCACTTCTCCGTCTCTGACTCATCCCCAGAGCGCCTCTTCTCCTGGAGGGTCCTCAGGACCCCCAGGCGCAGTGCTGGAAAGCTGTGAAAGCCCTCCTCAGGGTTCCTGCACACTCTTGTCTCAGTTTTGTTGCTGTGTGACCTTGGGCAAGTCACTCAGCCACTGTGGACACTGCTTTCTATCTACTGATAAGCTCCTTTCCAACCCAGTCATCTGCTCTGTGGTATGGACCCCCTGGTGACTCCAGGTGGGTGGGGTCTGCCTTTGAAGAAGGCCCAGTGAAGAGGAAAAGACCCTGATGCTGGAAAAGACTGAAGGCAGGAGGAGAAGGGGACGACAGAGGGTGAGATGGTTGGATGGCATCACTGACGCGATGGGCATGAGTTTGAGTGAATTCTGGGAGACAGTGAAGGACGGGAAAGCCTGGAGTGCAGCAGTCCCACAGGTTGCAAAGAGTCAGACGTGACTGAGTGACTGAACGACAGTGGAGAGGGCCACGCTTTCTTAGGTGGAGAATCACTCAATTACCTTCCTGACTGCTGCCCTTGTTTTGTACCCCTTGTTTTACCCTGCGGCAGAGTCTCCACCTTGATCCCATCCAAGTATTCCCTTGGGCAGAACTCCGAATCCATTTTCTGGAGCAAATGCCCCAGACTCCTCCCCATTGATTTTACGGACGAAGCGCTTCTACGGCTGTTTGTTTCTAGGCACTTAACTCTATGACCATCCTGTCTCACTGTGATACGGCGTCCTGCTCCTACTCAGCCCTTCAGATGACAGGACGGAAAACCTTAATGATCACGTGCCTCCCCCTGCTGCGACAGGAGAGAAAGGAAACAGACATGAAACAGGCCAAATCCAGCCTCACTTCTAGAAACCAGTGGCTTTTGGTAAGGGTGTTACTACTTGTCATCTACAAGAATATTTTGGTTATAGGATCCTTCACAGAGCACGGGGAAACTGAAGTGCAACACTGCTCCCTAGGACCGAGGGTGTCCTGGCCCAGCGGCTGGACGCAGCAAGCTGTCACGGCCAGGACCTTTGACATGACTGAGAATCACAGGTCTGTGCCCCCACCCTGGGGTGCCTTGCTACAGCAAGCACATTATGATGGGACCAGGAGGAGGACATGCAGCCGCTTGGTGTAAAGTAATAAAAAGGCTCATCTTTCAGGGTCTTGTCTTCTTGCCTTTTCATTCTGTAAGGTGACTGATGCGGAGGCTGAAGCTCCAATACTTTGGCCACCTGATGCAAAGAGCCAACTCACTGGAAAAGACCTGATGCTGGGAAAGACTGAGGGCAGGAGCGGAAGCGGGCAACAGAGGATAAGACGGTTGGATGGCATCACCGACTCAACGGACACGAGTTTGAGCAAACTCTGGGAGATGTGAGGGAGAGGGAAGCCTGGGGTGCTGCAGTCCATGGGGCTGCAAAGAGGAGGACATGAATTAGAGACGAAACAACAGTAAAGACGCGTTCTGGTTCACACAGGTTGATATACGTGGTTGCCGGGAACCTCCCAAGGCCAGGCACCTATCACTGTGAGTCAGCAAATCTGGAAGACTAGGTCCTAAAGGCAAGGGAAGCACAATGGCCACAACACCCAACCTGGACTACGGTTATACATCAGTGTTATGCCACCTGTGCGGGCCTAACGGAGACAGCTCAAGAGACCAAGAGGTAGCTCAGCATCTCACAGATGCCCATGTTTCATATCCATGCAGAGTTTACAGTTCATCAGAGAAGTTAAAGTTCGATTTTGTAACAAGCACTATGCATATAATGTACACCATTAGGGATCTCAAGTTCTTAGAATGAGTCCATACTCTTTGGTGAAGAAAAACCCAGTCTTTTAAATCTAAAGTGGGCTGCCTACTTTATTCTCTGCATAAAGCTAAGCTTCAGTCCAGCCTGAATTACTATCATATTATTATTTATAAGCCCTCATGCCTACATGCAGCATCACAGTTTACATAGAACCTTGATATCTCACATATCATTTGATCCTTATAATTCATCAAGATAGGGGCCACTGTCCTCATTTACACTTAAAGAAACTGAGACTCTGAGACATCCTTTGAATTGTCAAGTTCACAGAGGTAGGCAGGTGCAGGGCTGGAACTATATCCTCCGAGTCTTCTGTGTTACAATAGTCTGACCTGTGTGTGACTAGCTGGCTTCTTTAAAGAATCAGAATATCATGAGCTACTTTTTCTAGAAGCGTTTAACTTAAATATAGAAACAGCTAGCTTATCAGGCCTGAAACCTAATCACGTCATTCCAGCACTTGCTGACCTCTTCGCGTACCCAGCAATCTAACCACAGAACTCTGTCCATAATCGGGAGAAGCAAAGCACAGTCTCTCCTCTTCAGAAGAAGCCACACTCCCTGATAAACCAACAACAAGCCCATCTATATTCTCACTGCCCTGCAGGCCAGAAGCCTGTATGGAGACACAGGGAGGTGGACCAGGCACGTGGCCTTCAGAGCCAAAGCAGACCTTCCCAAGCCAATGGCTCAGCCTGTGTTTCCTCTGGCCAGGGCCTCTGTGAGGAGAGCTCTGTTAGATAAGACTTTGGGGCTTAGCAACCTCTCCCACTGCTGCACAACACCCTTTGGAGACATTCAGAGACCAGCTGTGTAGGGAGAAAACAGAGGGAAAAAAAAAAAAGAAACCATGGGTAATGTGGTCAACCAGAGCAGGGGTGGGGGGCGGAGGAAAGTGACAGTTAAGTATGGGAAGAGGAACAAAACCGAGGTGCAGGTATGAAGAACAGCCTCCCTGTCCCTTAGAACCACTATTTAGTAGCATCATTTCCCAAGCCATATTAGCAGGTTCCCATTTAAAAAATAGATTGGGGAGGATACACAGAGATTGAAGATCATATCCTCCCCAAATTCAAACTGCTAGAACATGGAGTGCATTTTCTGTAATACATGTGAACATTTTGTGTAACTATACAGTATTAAGTAGAAAAGTTTAGGGGGCGGGGAACTTATCCCTTAAAGAATCTACCAAGAGTTCCTCCAAATACCCTCTTGAAATCTTCAGTCCTGGGTTACAAGACTCCCTCAAGATGCAGATGGCCTGTGGTCTACGTGTAACCTGCCTGAACCACTCAGGCTCCACTGCTGCCGAGACACCACCCCCAGGTCTCCCGGTCCAAGTTCAGACCAGCCCACCTCTGGCTGCACAAAAGCTGTGTCAGGGGCCCACCTAAGTCCAGCTGGAATCAGGCTAGATTAGACTGGCCCAAGGGCAACATGTGGCCTGCTAGGGGGATAGATACAAATTCAGACTTGGTGATGGTAAAGACTAAACAATTTTAAAGACAGCATTTTAACATTTTTCACTGGTTGTCTTTGCACATTCCATCTGTTGCTGGGAGCCGTGGGGGGGGCAGACTGTTGACCTTGGTGATACACCTGCCTGTATCCTACGTGGCCCCTGTGTCTTTCCCACTTTACCAACCTCTATTTTTGATCCTGTGTGGGGCCCCAAAATGCTACTGCCCATCACTGGCTGCCCATCACCATCAGTCCTGGGTGCCAGCACACAGGGGCATCCAGCCACACCCTACGCCACAAGGAGGCTTTCCAGCTCTGGCTGCGGAAGGGCCCTGGGATGCTGTGACAAGGATGAGAAGGATGCTGGGGTACCAGGCCCTCCCTGCCAGCTGGCCCAAAGACACCTACCTGACACTCCACGTTGCAGTAAAATGCCTGCTTGCATCTTCCACATTTGGACAATCCTTCTTTCCTTAAAAAACAGAAAGGGCACTGTAGTGGTGAGAGGCGGAGAAACATGAAGCCGCGCACTTTGTCATGCAATAACAGCAGCCATCTGGTCCGAAAGCGGAGCCAAGAGTCACCTTACCTTGCTCTCCCACTGGTACGTGCCATTTTCCCAAAGGAGAGTTTGACCAGACTCAGCCCTTGAGTGGGAGTAAGTTGGTCAAAGGGGATACGAGCCAACACTGACCGACCCCGACAGCGTGAAGGGCACTTTCCAAAGAGACGAACGACACGATCTCTGACCCATGAGCCTGGCCCGGGACATCACAGCTGTTAACATCAACCTGCACTATGACTCAATGCTTTGGGGCAAGTCAGAGGCTCTTATGCCCTGATTTTCTCACCTGCTAGAAAGGGACAGAAATAAACAAAGCCACCTTGGAAGCCTGAGTCTGTAAAGACAGAGGACTGGGGTCAACCTATATACTGCTAAGAACACAAAGTGGGTGACAATCTTTAGTATTTAGAGATGCAGAAGACAGGATGGAGCATGTCAGTAACAAATGTTGTCTAGGAAGCAAAATTTAAAAACAACGCTACCCAGCAACTAGAGACATATTCTTAAATAAAATACCCCTGGATCTGACTGGTACACACATCTACCTTGTCTGTATCCCACTGAATGATTCTTCTGCTTTGTCATAATTAGGTCAGTCCTCCCCGTTCATCACCATAGAATTCATTTTCCTGCTTCTCATAGGGGATAGGGACGTTGCTGTTCCCTAACTGTTAGTTGCTGGTGTGTTTGCTGTGTTAGACAAGCCACGGAGTTTTCAAAAACTGTGAAGCCACTGAGTTAAACCGCCTATGACAGAACCCTTCAAATTTTTCTGAGATGGGCAACAACCACTTTGTTAAATGAGAGTGCGATCTGTAAAGCCTGCTGTCTGCTTCTCACTGACCACCCTGAAGCCAGCTTTCCAATGTACAGAAATGCTGGTGCCGCAAAGGGCACTTTCGCTTACTGCCGGGGACACCCCCTGCCCTGCCATGGAGCCCCCTCACCCCCACCCTGTCTGCAGCGTGCCCGGAGGGCTGATATTGCAAGACATACATATCATCACGCTGCAGAGTCCTCCTCCGCGTCTTCTCAGAGAGTGGTAGTCACCACACTACTCCCACGGAATCGGGAAAGGGTTCCAAAAATGCTACCGTTGGAACAAAACTGGCTGCCTTGCAGTTTTCATGACAGTGCTTGGATTCCAAGCAGCAGGCTGAAGAATTGTGTGGGAGAAAAAAACGCAGCTCGCAGTTGAGGTATAAATAAATATTCCGAGTTTGCACATCTCAGTGGTTCAAAGAGGAGCCCACTAATTTGGCTGAGTGCATCCTCTGGCCTGAAATACCCTCCAAGGGTGCATGTGGATGAGACGGCCGGCCCTGGCGTCTCCTGCACTTTATGCCAAGGGGAAAAGGACAGACGATGTGCTCAAAGACAACTGTGAAGTGACTAGTGAGCAAGTGCTAATTGACGGGGACCGTGAAGGAATGCCAAAGGAATGAAAGTGCAGACAGGCAAAGCCGCAGAGGGAACTCTGAAAATTCTTTTCCAAAAGACATGTGTTGGGACATGGACAATGGGTGGGTAGATGCCACCCATAACAATGTCCATCTGAAACAGCCATTTGGTGATGGTTGGTTTTGCAGGGGGCGAGGTCATAAAACCTCTCTGAGAATTTGAAGCTATTAACTCTCCCCAACAACCCACCTTCTCCCCAACCCTCAAAGAACAGCAGAAAATGCTATGAAATTTTGAGGGCTCACCGGCCACCTAGAATCTATGCACAGACTAGTGAAGTGTTTCTGAAACCTGAATTAAGACCCTCGATATAACGGACCAGGAAACTATCAGAAAAAATGTCTTTATTAGCTCTACACCATACAAAAAGAAAACAAGGATTATATACAGAGATATTCCGCACATAGATGTGAGCAGTAAAGCTAATACGAAACCAAGGTTTGTTTTCGGCTTATTTGTTTTTGTCTTGTTTCGGATATTACCAAGGTAATATCCCAGGAAGGAAAAAAAACAACTGGGCTCTGGTGAATGCAGGAAGAACTCTAGTGGGATTTCATCAAAATAATAGATCTCCCAAAGGCCAGGCTTCATTCAGCCTGGCTAGTCACCAAGTCCATGGCCACAGACAACGAAGACCAGGAAAAAAGAGCTAACTCATCAAGACTGGCAAGAGGTTACATAATGCCAATGGTTCTCGAGGTGTGGTCTGTAGACTACCGGAGGCCCAGAGGCCCTTTCAGGGAGCCCGTGAGATCAAAGCTATTTCCAGAATGTACTACTGCTTTTAGTGTCTTGACATTTGTGCTCTAGCAAGTGGAGGGTGCCTGGAGGGTGAAACCCGCAAGGCTTTGAAGTGAAATGAAGTCAAAGTGGCTCAGTCGTGTCCAACTCTTTGAGACCCCATGGACTAGTCCATGGGATTCTCCAGCCCAGAATACTGCAGTGGGTAGCCTTTCCCTTCTCCAGGGGATCTTCCCAACCCAGGGATCGAACCCAAGTCCCTCGCATTGCAGGCAGATTCTTTACCAGCTGAGCCACAAAGGCTTTAGTACAAATCAAAGCAGCGAGTAAGTAGTCACTGCATTCCTCACTTCCACATGCTCACAGCCAGGGGGGGAAAGCCAGTTTCACTTAAGAATACCCCTAAAGAAATCTAAACTATGATACAAATGAACTTACCTAGGAAACAGACTCACAGACTTAGAGAACAGACTTGTAGTTGCCAAGGGGTAAGGGATGGGCCAAGAGTTTGGGATGAGAGGATGCAAACCATTACACGGTGGCGGTAGTGTCACTAAGTCGTGTCCGACTCTTGTGATCCCATGGACTGTAGCCTGCCAGACTAATACACACACACAGAGGAGTCTGGCAGGCAGGCTACAGTCCATGGGGTCACAAGAGTCGGACACGACTTAGTGACACTACCGCCACCGTGTAATGGTTTGCATCCTCTCATCCCAAACTCTTGGCCCATCCCTTACCCCTTGGCAACTACAAGTCTGTTCTCTAAGTCTGTGAGTCTGTTTCCTAGGTAAGTTCATTTGTATCATAGTTTAGATTTCTTTAGGGGTATTCTTAAGTGAAACTGGCTAGTACTTTGGCCACCTCATGCAAAGAGTTGACTCATTGGAAAAGACTCTGATGCTGGGAGGGATTGGGGGCAGGAGGAGAAGGGGACGACAGAGGATGAGATGGCTGGATGGCATCGCTGACTCGATGGACAGGAGTTTCAGTGAACTCCGGGAGTTGGTCATGGACAGGGAGGCCTCGCGTGCTGCGATTCATGGGGTCGCAAAGAGTCGGACACGACTGAGCGACTGATCTGATCTGATCTGAAAAATATATATAAAACTGGATCACTCTGCTATACAGCAGAGATTAACACAACATTGTAAATCAACTAGACGAAGATAAATTAAAAAAACAGAATGTCCCTAATAAAGCAGTGTGTGCACGCTCAGTCACTTCAGTTGCGTTCAGCTCTTTGCGATCTCATAGACTGTAGCCCGCCTCTGTCCGTGGGACTCTCCAGGCAAGAACACTGGAGTGGGTTGCATGGCCTCCTCCAGGGGATCTTCCTGACCTAGGGATCACACTTAAGTCTCCTGCAGTTCCTGCATTACAGGTAGATTTTTTACCACTGAGCCACATGGGAGGCCCGCTATGCAGTCACAAATACTACTGTCCTTGAATCTTGAGTCTTTGCTATGTATCTTCTTGGCACCCTGAGATGAAGGGGGAAGAAGGCAGGAAGTGTTTCTGCTCCTACTGAAGAATGAGGGTTATCTCAAGGATGAACTCTTGACCATCCCTGGAGCTATAAATTGAATGTGCCACTATTTTCTTGAAATATCACTTTTACTAGGAAGAACAACTTTAGACAAACTGGCTGTTCAGACTTGTGTATTTGGCAGGTATATTATGGAAATAAATGAAGTGAGTCCATCACATCAAGGAAAATAATTGGCAATATTTGTTGGCAATGATAAAATGTGGGCTCTTAAGCAAAAATTAGAATTTTGGAACACATGTATCTGCTGCCCAGAGTTTGACAGTCTGTCATGTGAAAGATTGGTGATGGTTTTAATAATTGCAGGGGGTTTTTTTGTTTGTTTGATTTCATGGTTTGATGAAATAAAGTTTTAGGAGGTCTATATAACTGAGTGAGAACCAATGTTTTCCAAATGATCAGAGTATGATGTTTAAAAAATTACACATGACTAAAAGAGTCATTCAAAGTACAAGACAGACTAAGGGATTTTATGTAACAGAGTACATAAAATTCATAGACATGGCTTCAGAGTGCACGTTTTACAACTAATCTTTAAGACAAAAATCACTTCACTGAGTTCTAATGGTGAATCAAAGAATATCCACAATTAACTGAAAAGGCTATTAAGATATTCCTTCCCTTCCAGTTACACACCTATTTGAGGCCAGATTTCCTGTGCATATGTCAACCAAAACTACATAATATGCCAGACTGGATTCAAAAGCATATCTGAGAATCCACTTGTATTCTTTAATCTCTCATTAAAGAGATTAGCAAAACTGTAAAACACCACTATTCTCATTAATTCTTTTGTTTTGAAGAAGAGTCCTCATTTTAAAAAAACAAGTGCTTTATAATATTTTCTATTTTTAATTATAAATATGGTAAATACTGATAAATATCTAGGTGAACAAAAAAGCTCTTTGGAATTCTCAGTTTTTATAGGTAGAAAGGGATCTTAAGAACAAAAAGTTTGAAAACTGCTGATCTCTTGTAATAATTCTATCAGTTCTATGAAGAGGTTATTACTCCAGCTTTTCAAATGAAGATACTGAAGATCTTAGAGGTGAAATATCTAACCCAACATGGCCATTCAGCAAGTTGGTAGCAGAATCAGAATTCACATATCAAGGGACATATTTTGTCTCCATCATGCAAACATATCCTTCCTTGAGTATGGTAACATGATCAAGGAGCATATACTACAGCAAACACAAACAATCGATGTGTCTAGATAAGGTCATTCAGTTCAGTTCAGTTCCGTCGCTCTGTTGTGTCCAACTCTTTGTGACCCCATGAATCACAGTACCCCAGGCCTCCCTGTCCATCACCAACTCCTGGAGTTCACTCAAACTCATGTCCATCGAGTCGGTGATGCCATCCACCCATCTCATCCTCTATTGTCTCCTTCTTCTCCTGCCCCCAATCCCTCCCAGCGTCAGGGTCTTTTCCAATGAGTCAACTCTTTACATGAGGTGGCCAAAGGATTGGAGCTTCAGCCTCAGCATCAGTCCCTCCAGTGAGCACCCAGGACTAATCTCCTTTAGGATGGACTGGTTGGATCTCCTTGCAGTCCAAGGGACTCTCAAGAGTCTTCTCCAACACCACAGTTTAAAAGCATCAATTCTTCAGCGCTCAGCTTTCTTCACAGTCCAACTCTCACATCCATACATGACCACGGGAAAAACCATAGCCTTGACTAGATGGACCTTTGTTGGCAAAGTAATATCTCTGCTTTTTAATATGCTATCTAGGTTGGTCATAACTTTTCTTCCAAGGAGTAAGCATCTTTTAATTTCATGGCTGCAATCACCATCTGCAGTGATTTTGGGGCCCCCAAAAATAAAGTCAGCCGTAGTGTCCACTGTTTCCCCATCTATTTCCCATGAAGTGATGGGACCAGATGCCATGATCTTAGTTTTCTGATAAGGTAATAGCAGTAAGTAAATAAGTGTTAGTTGTTCAGTCATATCAGACTCTTTGTGACCCCCATGGACTGTAGCCTGCCAGGCTCCTCTGTCCATGGAATTCTCCAGGCAAGAATATTGGAGTGGGAAGCCACTCCCTTCTCCAAAAGGGTCTTCCTGACCAAAGGATCGAACCTGTGATAGCACTAATGAAGAGTACATAAAGGCATTCTTTACTCTCGTCTGCATAATGTCCCAGCTCCAGTGGAATCCTGTTAATGCTGTGCCATGCTATATTTGGTCGCTCAGTCGTGTCTGACTCTTTGTGACCACATGACTGTAGTCCGCAAGGCTCCTCTGACCATGGGATTCTCCAGGCAAAAACACTGGAGTGGGTTGCCATGCCCTCGTCCAGGGGATCTTCCCAACCCAGGGATTGAACCCAGGTCTCCCGCATTGCAGGGGGATTCTTTACCATCTGAGCCACCAGGGAAGCCCAAGGATACCAGAGTGGGTAGCCTATCCCTTCTCCTGTTAATGCTACTTGGCTTCAAAGATAAGATACAATGGGAAGAATCCAGTCATCTGAAAATGAGATCCAGGAAGGAGAACATCCCGACAGATGTTGGTCAAGAGACCAACCATGCCAGAGGACTCAATGTCACTTGAAGTGGACTGGAATTAAAATAAGGACTGATTTTGTATCCAGCCTGTGCAAAGAAGGTCCCTCTGTCTCATTCAGGCAGTAAATCCAGGTGTGTTCGCAGACAGACACTGGCCCAGTCCACATGGGACTGCGTCCTCTGGGAACTGGGTTATAAAACACTGCAGCTCTCACAAAGGACAGAAAAGCCTTGCCTGGCTTGGATGCAGATGTTACTGTGTATGTGCTTATGGGGTCATCTACCTGGCTTACCTGTGTGAATGTCCTTCACAAAGATTCTCCCGGCCAGACTGCCTTCAGCGGAGAGAAGGAAAAAAGCTAAGCCAGTTACTGACAGGGAACAGTTTAAGAATCTCCTTTGGTCTATTTGGTAATAGCAGTTCTCAGTGAAATGGGGTAGGGATGGGAACTCAAACTACCCAGATACGCGCTTCAGTTCTTCCCATAGCTTACCACAGGGCGAGACACACATGGTCCATAGGTCTAAGGGTGGAAACCCCGATTACAAGGTGCTGAGCTGGCTCATATGGGTGGGGGTGTGTGTGTGTGTGCGCGCACTTCAGAGAGCAAGAGAGGGTTTGTGTGTGTGTGTATGTGCTTCAGAGAGCAAAAAGTAGAGCTCCTGAGAGTCCAACTACTGCTGACTGCAAAGTTCAGCCAGAGAGAAACTTCATATGGGATATCCATTTTCACTGTCGGAATACACAAGGCTTTTAGAATAAACTCTATGCCTGCAGAAGACCCAGCTGTAAAGCTTTCGTTTGCGATGTAACCCAATCTGAATTGTCCAGGAGGTTTGGGGAAAGACTGCAAAACAAAGAACAGAAAACTGCCCTCCGTGACAGAGGAATAAAGGTCATTCGGAGGAATGAAGTGAAATGACTGAAAAGGAAGGGAACGAAAGGAACATTAATGGTGAAATCACGCACAGCCTCTCAGAGTGGTTCTCAGCTTCAGCTGCCCATGCCCATCTGGGGCTGGGTCCAGCTAGTCTCATCAGACTGGTCTGTGCTGGGAGTTTTAGAAAGCTACCCAGGTCGAATGTGCCTCCATAATACACAACTGCTGGTCTAGGCCTATGGTCATCCATTTGGGTTGAGAGTTTTCGAGGGCAGAATTTGATGAAGAGTGTTGAAGCATTCTTCTCTGCAGTCCAGACTGCTTACCATATAACTCTTCTTAAGAATGACTCACACACAGGATGGATTAGGTGGTTTAACTACCTTGATGATGGATGGATAGGTCAGAATAAAGCGGCAGACACTGTATTTTCTTACTATGACAATCAAGTGTTCTGGAAGCCAGGCTCAGCTTTCTTTCCATCTCTTCCTGATTCGTGCTTCACAATGCAGGATGACTGTGCTGGGCTCTTTTTCCTACTTCCCTGTCTCAAATCCTTTTTCCTTCTCATGCTTGAGGTGCTATGTGATCTTAGGCAAGTTATTCATCCTTTCTAAACCTGTTTCCTCCACCATAAAGATACAGTTTCTATCTCGCAGGTTTGTTATGTAAATTAAGTGAAAAAATATAAGCGAAGCCCACCACTACTACACTTTTAATTAGTCTTCTTTCTTTTGTGTGTTTTTTTTTTTAAGTGATGTCAACTCCTGAAATATCTTCAGTACCATCTTGCTCAGACTCATATTTAGAGGATTTATGCTTCTAAAGCCTTTGTTTTACAGGCAAATATCTACTCTGCTGTGAATGGAAGGGCTCTTTGAACTTAAGAAATGGTTCCATCTGCAAAAGGAGGAAAGAAATGTGACAGGAAAATGCAAGTGTGTGATTATCAGTGGCTGAAACAGAACTCAGAAGACACGCTCCTGTCATTTTCGACAGGAGGAGACACGCGCAGCGATTAATTTTCTTGCTTTTAAAATTCGGAAGCCGGGAAGATCAACAAGTTAGGATTGTAATTAACAACTCCTGCTAGTTAATGCATTGCTGCAGGTGCTGTGGGTCCAGATAAAAAGGATTTGATCCTGTAAGCTCCCTCCTTTCTGCTACCGAAATGAATGCTTTGTGGGTTTTCCCCATGAAAGAGAATGATACTGGCATGGAGTGGGTTTGCAATAACAATTACTTTTAACTAACGGTGATAGAAGAAGTGACGAGGAGGCTCTGCTGAACAGAGGCAGCCCCGGCCAAATGAAAAAAGAGAAAAGGAAAAAAGCCCCAGTGGCACAATATAACTTCACCATGGGTTGAAATAAGACAATCAGAAACAAAGTTAGCCTCCCACCCAGAGTGAGTGGTCCACTAGCAAATTTTTATTGGAGAGAAATAAAAATTGGAGGAATTGTGGCGGAACCCTATTATAACCCTGGTCAGGTGACAAGGATAATACTCAGGGTATGGGTTTTTGTGTAACCCTGAAAGATGCTCCATGTAGCACTTTAATCCACAATGTAACCGTGAAACGGGACCACGTGCTGCGGGAGCTTCTTCCCAGAGCAGGGCTGAACCTTCCCCCCAGGGCATCCGGCTTTGTTCTGAGGCTTGTTAAAAGTTAGAGCCCAGGGCCTCCAGGGAGGCAGGAAATATTTAGGGCAGTAAGGTAGCAACTAATAGGTTTTCCCAAACGTTGGAACAGAAGCTGTGATTTACAAGGAGAAAGAGGAGGCTTGGTGGTCAGTACTGAATAGTTGACCTTGTCATAAAAACGATGGCCCTGGGAGAAATGGGAGTGACACGGGTCAAAGGGTAGAAAGTTTTGGTTGTAAGGAGAAAAAGGTCTGAGGATCTACTGGATGGCAAGGTGACTACAGATAATAATACAGTAGAGTATGCTTGAAAGTTGCTGAGACTTGAGCTTATCTTGTCACACAAAAGGAAGTTACCTACATGAGGGGATGGATGTGCTGATTATCTTGATCTTAGTAATCATTCCACAGCCTCTGTGTACACCAGATCATCAGGCTGTACACTTTAAATACAGACAATCATATCTGTCAATTTTTCCTCAATAAAGCTAAAAAAAGACTGTAGACATGACTCTCCACATCACTGACTCATGAAAATCAAACTCAGCAATGAAAAAACAGTGAGGATGCTGATTTAAGATTTGTTTCAATGAAGGCTCTAGGGAAGCCTGGCATGCTGCAGTCCATGGGGTCGCAAACAGTCGGACACGACTGAGCAACTGAACAGCAAAGGCTCTGCTGCTGCTAAGTCACTTCAGTCGTGTCCGACTCTGTGTGACCCCATAGACGGCAGCCCACCAGGTCCCCCGTCCCTGGGATTCTCTAGGCAAGAACACTGGAGTGGGTTGCCATTTCCTTCTCCAGCAAAGGCTCTAGTAGAGATGAAATCTTCCACTGCCTTAGAAAGACAAAAAAAAAAAATCATGAGGCTTACGGATAGAGCAGAGAACTACTGAGCCTGTGGAACAGCGACGATGACTCTTTTCAGCCACTGGACAGCACCTACGACCAAACTTCATCTTGCAGGCCCTGTAAAATCCCTAACAGCTGAAGCCTGCCCGAAGAACAGATGTGTGCACTTTTAAATTGAACATTCTCTTCTGAAATTCTGTGTATGAACTTTGGTGGGAGATCACAATGACGCTTCCTTGCAATTTGTCTTTGACTTCTCTGATGCTTACCAATGAGGAAGTCAAAAGGAAAGAAACAACAAATCCATTTTTAACTTAGTTCTCTCTTATAAGAACTGACCATAAGTAACAGCTACCATGGGGGAATGATGCAGCACCATTGTGGGGGAACTGGAAAGACCACTTATATTTTGTTTAGGTTTTAAGTGAAAAAAGCAGTAAGGGATAATGCCAGGCAGGGTGGAATATGGAGGACTTGAGCAGTCAAGATTCTGCCCTGAAGACAGAGATCGATGAAGTGTTCTGTAAGTATCTATAAGGATCCAAGAACGAACAGAGAAGGAGATGAGGCCTGCCCACAGAGCTGTTAGTAAAATAAGACTACAGAAATGGGATTATTCGTTTAATAAATATTTACTGAGGTCATGGAGTATCAGGCCTCAGGCTAAGTGCTGGAGCTACAAGGTTGAAGAAGACCTGGTTCCTGTAGTCAAGGAGCAGGTGTGACGAAGGAAGTATACAGAAGGCGCTACGGGTGCACACACACGCATGTGTGTACAAGCATGTACGCACGTACCACTATAAGCACTTCGGAGCTGCTGGAGTGAAATTAACACTGCAGAGCAAACTGGACCATTGCGATGCCCAGCCTTGGGGGCGCGCCCGCAGGTAGCCTTGACCCTACAGTGACCTTCCACTGGGTCACTCTCTGAAGATGCACAGAAACAGAAGTTGGCGGTGGGCTGCTTTTCCCACTCTGTGCCTAGAAAATATTTAGCAGGTAGGTGCCTTGAAAGGCCTGAACACGTGCTTAAATCAATTTACTATTGAGTGAAGTAAGTCAACTGTTAGTTTCCGAATCTCTACTACTTTGTGACCCTGTAAGTTTTTAAGGTGAAAAAAAATCCTAAAGCTTTTTAAAGTTGTATTTAAAAATATTTATTCAAGTGTATGAATAAATATTTCTAAATACAGTTGAATAAATATTTCTAAATACAACTTAAAAAGCTTAATGGATATTCATGAGTTTGAGTAGGCTCCGGAAGTTGGTGATGGACAGGGAAGCCTGGCATGCTGCGGTCCATGGGGTAGCAAAGAGTCGGACACGACTGAGCCATTGAACTGAACTGATTCAACTGTATGAGTAGACCAAATTTCATCAAATTCCAAAAAAAATGTCTACCCAAAGTGCTGCTATTTTAACACAATGCAGGGATGCTACAGTTTCATTCGACCCAGGATTATCTGATCAGAGTTCTCCCTTAGTTTGCATAAGTCATGAACTAGAGTGTGTGCTTAAACTTCTTGGTTAACAGTTTTCTTTATGACATACATACATGGATTATCAGTGTTTGATGAAAGAAAGCACTGAACTCAAAACATTACTGCCTTTAACAAAAACTCTACTAAAATGACAAAGTTCTAGGCACTACAGCGTCAGCCAAAAACTGTCATTTGCTATCTGCTTCTACAAGGATGACATCACTAGCCACTGCAGTCGCTGACCTTGAACCATTGCCTGAAAGGAGTCCAGGGCGGAGACGAGGAGTGAGGCACTCTGTGCTCTGCGAAGAACCGGCAGAACAGGCCTTCAGATAGCTAGAAATTTTCAGGCAATTTTATGAGCCCAACTTCTGACATCTCCCCATACCTAGGAAGCACTAAAATCACTAGCGGAGACATCTGCTCCTCGTGACTGGTTGCAACCTTCTTGAGACTCTGCGACCCCACGGACGGTAGTGCACCGGGCTTCTCTGTCCATGCAATTCTCCAGGCAAGAATACTGGAGAGGGTTGCCATTCCCTTCTCCAGGGGATCTTCCCAACCCAGGGATGGAATCTGGGTCTCCTGTATTACAGGCAAATTCTTTACCGACTGAGCCACCAGGGAAGCCCCCTTGGGATCAGCAGAAACCTTCTGCTGCGCGGTTCACCAAAATCAAACTTACGCTGACCTCCCCTACCCACCTCTTTGGAACAGGGCCTCAGAGCTATCTGAGAAGCTGTCTCTTGGGCAGTAAGTCCTCATTCTGCCCCAAATAAAACTTAATTCACGACTCTCATGTTGTGCTTTTTCTTTTCAGTCTACAGTGCGTAAAATAAAGATGAATAAAACGTACTGGAACATAAGCTTCGTGGTGGGAGGGATTTTTGTTCCTTTTTTCACCGGGATTCAGAACATAGCGTGTGCTCAGTCGCTCAGTAGTGTCTGAGTCTTTGCAACCCTATGGACTGTAGCCCACCAGGCTCCTCTGTCCATGGGATTCTCCCGGCAAGACTACTGGAGTGGGCTGTCATCTCCTTCTCCAAGGGATCTTCCGGACTCAGGGATCGAACCTGCATCTCCTGCATTGGCAGGCAGATTCTTTATCACTGTACCACTTGGGAAGCCCAGAACCACAGTGAATGCCCCATAAATATAAATATTTGCTAAATATATTAATAGCAGAATCCCTGCTCTCAGACAGCTTACCATCTGCCCACCATTAAATGTCTCTTACTGCTGAGGTTTTAAGAACCTGTGAAACTCTCACTGACAGTGATTGTCACTCTGATAGAGATTTGTGCAGCTGACGGGTAAGAGATTTTTTTCAGGTGGCAAAATGAGGAAAATCAACAAGATCTGAGCCCAGGGCCCACATCCCTTAAAGAGCCTTTCCTGGTCCTCACAGACTCAAGACAAAAAACTCCTCCGGTCCAACATCTTTTCATTTTGTCACAGATGGCAACATAACTCCTTTCAAGTGCCAGGATATAAAATCCTTGAGATTTTTATTTGGCTCAGATGAAAAAGTGCATCCTGCTGTCAGCCAGACTCCCTTTGCACCTCGCTCCCCCAGGATACGCCTATGTCTTCAGGCTTTGGTGTGAAATTCGCTTCTCCGTGAGGGAATCGTCCTTATTCTTCCTCTCCCCCAGTGGTGACTGCAGATTCCCTGGGCGATGAGATGTCCTGTTCATCACAGTGCACTTGCAGATACACAGTGGTGGCTCAGCTATCACAGCAAGCATTTATTTTGGTTTCTAGGGACTATAAACTTGTGAAACAGAAGCACTTATGGATTCTTGGATGCACTCCTTTAAGAAGCGAACCCAATCCACTTGAATGATGTACATGCCATATTTCCACTCAGTCATCAGAAACCCTCCACTTAGCCCCTAGGTTTTATGTTAATACATTGGCACAAGGAGTCCCACAGTATTTTTTAAATTTTTGATGGAAGGAAAATCTGAGACACACAGTTGGATTCTCAACAAATGCATGGACTAGAAAGGTAAGTTGTTTCCTGAACCCTCAAGACACTTTGGTCTTATTTTCCTGCTAAATCGCATATCTCTGGCCTTCAGAGAAGTCTAGAAGAGATCCGATTTCCTTCTGTTCTATTGTGCTGGCGAGAACGCCTTTGCAATTGAAAAGGAGGCCTCCGAGGGTGGTAGGAACAGAGTCAGCAGAAGTTACACAAAGTGAGGTGTGTGGCTTTGTGACTGGTTAGAGCGCCCGTGCTAATGAGGCCAAGGTCATGGGTTCAGCCCCTGAAAAGGCAGTTACTTCAGTCAATTCCCTGCTGGAGGACTGCACCCCTAAACTCCCACAGATTCACTAGAAATCCAGAGATGCGAGGGTTGGGATGAGAATGGGAGACTGATGGTGGTGTACAGAGACTGATCACATTAATACAAATCCCTTGAGAGAGGACAGAGACCTCTAGTCCCAGAGTGGGCCCCTCTCCAGGGGGAAGCGACTAACCTCCAGGCTGACCAGCGCTCTGTTGTGCTGAGTCGCTCAGTCGTGTCCAACTCTTTGCGCTCCTATGGACTATAGCCCGCCAGGCACCTCTGTCCATGGGGATTCTCCAGGCAAGATTATTGGAGGGGGTTGCCATGCCCTCCTCCAGGGGATCTTCCCAACCCAGGGATCAAACCCAGGTCTCTCACACTGCAGGCTGATTATTTACTGTCTGAGCCACTAGGGAAGCCCAAGAATACTGGAGTGGGTAACCTATTCCTTCTCCAGGGGATGGTCCCAACCCAGGAATTGAACCAGGGTCTCCTGCATTGCAGGCAGACTCTTAACCAGCTGAGCTACCAGGGAAGCCCCTCCAGAAGGGGGCTCAAAGCCTACATCTGGTCAGATATAATCAGGGTGCCCTGTTCCAGGTCTGCCTAGTTCCCTGGTGGTGATCAGGACTATATACTCATGGACTTAAAGGCAAGCAGGCAAAGCAGAGCAGGGCTGCCTTTGAGAAGAACAGGACATGGGAATGCAGAATCAGTAAGACAGAAGAAATTTCAATCCAATTGTCCTGGCACAGATCAGGTCCTCAAACTGAGAAATGTGATTACTTCTCTCCACGTCTGAAGTACAAAAAACAACATGTGCGTATGGTGGGAATGACCTTAGTTATTGATGACTCCAGTTACAAAGGGATATTGTAATCACTGACTGCCTCCTCAGGATGCAGAAATATAGAGGCTTAAAATTACAATGATTTCATGTTTTCTTTATATTGACAAGAAAAAGAAGGGATATGAACCTCAGGCAACAGCGTTAAGTCTCAAACACCAAAATCAAGTTGCAACTTTCTTTGCAGTTTTCTATTTTAAGTTCTGTAAAATAACTTCACTGGCCCAGGTTCTTAGCAATTCTGAGTTCTGTTGAAAATCAGCTGCTGCCAAACTACAGACCTGAGCCCTGAATCTTCCCAAAGAAATTTAAGACATTTCTGAGCATCTTTTAAAGAATCTTCGGACAGACAGCGTGCCATTAGGACAGACAGTGCTTGTCCTACAGGAATACCATCCAGGGGCCTTTCAGCACAGCTGCATCATGAATTCTATTCCCAAACCATGTCTGTTTAACTTTGCATAGAGCAAAGTTCTGAAGAATGGGTCTGTTTAAGGAAAATAAATATGCAGGGGTGGTCCACATCCTTGTGCTGCCCTACCAGCACACACAGAAACAAACTCTTTATATGTAGCTATAAAGACGAAGATGACAAACTCCTTTTAAATAATTTGAGCACATTAAAAATATCCCAGACTTCCCTGGTGATCCAGTAGTAGAATCCACCTGCCAATGCAAGGGAGCTGGGTTCAACCCCTGGTCTGGGGAGATCCCACATGCCATGGGGCAACTAAGCCCGGTGCCACAATGACTGAGCGTGAGGACTGCAGCTACTGAAGCCCACGGGCCTAGAGACTGCGCTCTGCAATGAGAAAGGCACCGCAATGAGAGGCCTGTGCATGGGGACAAAGAGCAGCCCCCACTCACCGCCACTAGAAAGCCCGCACACAGCAACGAAGACCCAGCGCAGTCACAGTAAATAAATAAAAGTGAAATTAAAAAAAATAAAAATATCCCAAACTCACCGAAGGACCAAAGCCTCATATTTCTTTTTACATTTTATCAGGTAATAGTGGATGATACAGAAGAATATATGCAGTTGTTACACAAATTCCAAACTGTTAGAATAAAAAAAAAAAATTCCCTGAAACCACAGCAGCATAAGATATACATCCAAGATAGATGAATCAATTGATTTTGCTGAACTTTTAGAAACGACGCATTAATCTGTTGCATTATCCACAGAGGCAGGGGGAAGCAAAAGAAAAGAGGTGATAAAAATTGCGTTCACTTGAGAAAGCAGCAGTGACTTAAGTCCTCGTGTCCAGGTGTGACTCACACGGTAGTTTCAGGTCAAAAGGGACAGAGATATGTGTGGCTGATTCATGTAGATGTATGGCAGAAACCAGCACAATATTGCAAAGCAATTATTGTCCAATAAAAATTAAAAAAAAAAAAAAGGACAGTGAAGGAAAACCACACTCAGAACAGAAAGACACAGTTACCTCAGTGAAGAGGCTGGCCCTTAGAGGGCACTCAATATCTGCCCCCCGCAAAATGTGAAAATCAAGGAAACAACTTTTCCAACACTCAGTTACTTCCTACGTAAGATGGGACAAGGTCTTCTCTACACAAGCCATCCTTGGAAGGATCAAAACACAAATGTACCTGGAAATGCTTTATGAGCTGCAAAGAGCAACACGATTTAAAAGAATATCATCTTATACGGGATCTTCAAATTTTTACGACTACGAGGATATTGTGCAATTGCTTTTTGGAGGGAAAGGGGTTAGCTGGTGGTTTTAACTCACCAGGGTTTGAATTTCACGTAGGATATCTATCCTGCTGCCAGTCTGTCTCTTTCACCTCAAATCGTTGCTCATCATGCAGCTTGGTCACTGGGCCCTGATACTCCAGAACAGAAATGATGCTCCCTGCGTGTGAAAAATGTGCCTGCCCTGGCACTGTGCACACCTGAAGTCTTGCAGGACTGCTCCTTGCCACAGCTGAATCACGCTGAAGGCAGAGAGCAGAGCAGAGCCGTGGTATCCTTGCTAGGTGGAACATTCTGTCTTCCTCCATTTCTTATTTCAAACCTTTGTTTAATTCCAGGGTAAAAAGAGTATTAAAGTCGTTAATCATTTTGGAGCTACACAAGGCTCTTTAAAAAAAAAAAAATTTATATTTACCTGTGTAGGCTCATCATATCATTTTCATCAGGTTTCGGAAAATACTGAAAACTGATCCCAGACACCCATTATTTATGCTGTTGAATGGGAGGTTGAGAACCGCTGCTTTCAACTCTGGGTCAACTTGCCATCTGAATGATGATTCCACTGGCCAACAAGGTACAATATTGTCTTCCCAGTATTCCCCAGCTCAACCCAACCGCCATAAAAAATGTCCCTGAAATGAGAATATGTTCTCATACTATTTAACATTTAGCCAACAGAACTCATCAAACAAGTCCATAGAAGCGAGACACCGAGCCAACTGTGACACCTCCCGAGTGGTCCGGGTTGTACTGGGCACTTGACTTCCCTGACTCAGGACCAGCTCAGTAGGTGGGTGTTAATGTGCACTGCTCACAGATAAAGGAAGCTGGGAGTAAGTGCGTGCATGCTAAGCTGCTTCAGTCATGTCTGACTCTGTGCAATCCTATGGGTTGTAGACTGCCAGGCTTCTCTGTCCATGGGATTTCCAGGCAAGAATACTAGAGTGGGTTGCCACGCCCTCCTCCAGGGGATCTTCCCCACCCAGGGATCAAACCCACATCTCTTATGTCTCCTGCACAGACAGGTGGGTTCTTTACCACTAGTACCACCTAGCAAGCCCAGAGGGGCTAAATAATTTGGCTCAAGACAAGCCATCAGGAAGGGATAAAACCAGAATTCCAACCCAGTCAATCTGGCCCCAAAGTCCCTCCTTTGCAGTCTCTAAATAAAATAAAAACTTGAAATACTGAAATGTTGAAAATGGCAAACCAATATCTCATTATCTACTGTACAAATGGCTGAATTTTATATTCTTTAGTGTAACTTTTTAGAGGAAATCTGTTGTCTGTGTGTGTGTGCGTGTGTGTACATATACCTTTTTGGGGGGGAACACCATGCAGATGAGGGGTCTTAGTTCCTGGACCAGGGATGGAAACCTATGATCCCTGCAACAGAAGTGTGGATTCCTAACCACTGGACCACGAGGAAAGTCCCTGTTGGCTATCTTAATCTTCCTACCCATCTCTTTATTTTTTTTTTTTTTACACCCTTTTTTTTTTTTTTTACACCCCATCTCTTTAAAACACATGTAAAAAGATGCAGGGAATCGATTATTGGAGCATGTGCCCATAGAAAGTGAAAGTCACTCAATCATGTCCAACTCTTTGGGATCCCATGGACTACAGCCTGCCAGGCTCCTCTGTCCATGGAATTCTCCAGGCAAGAATACTGGAGTGGGTTGCCATTCCCTTCTTCAGGGATTTTCCTGACTCAGTAATCAAACCCGGGTTTTCTGTACTGGGAGGTGGATTCTTTATCACTGAGCTACCAGGGACGCCCTCTCAGATGGAACATGGGATACAGATTTTTCTCTTTCTGAGACAAATACTAGCAAGTGTTAAAATACATTAAATATCAAGTGAAAAAGTGTGCCACAAAATACTGACCAGGCCAACGTATGTGCTTGTGTGCGTGTGTGCACCAAAAAAAAAAAAAAAAAATCTGAGAGGTCTGATGAGGACAGCTCCCAACTTGAAGACATTTATATTTTTAGGAGCTGCCTCTTAGCAGCTGAGGCAAGATACACATCTTCCCAAGTGTCACCCTGAGAAAATGTGATACAGATGCAAACCTTTGTTTGTGTTACCCTGACAGTAAGAATTCCACTTTGCTGTGACTTAAGAGACTTCCTATTATTTTTCCATTTGCAGAACATACTTATTTCTGAAAAACATCACTTCTTTTCTCTCAAAATAAGTCAAACCCCGATACAATTACTATGATAGGGAAGATCTCTGCAGGCTCATCTGTCTTAAGCACTATTATTTACCTTCAACTTCTGGCACAAGAAACAATATGTGCAGTTTTCTTTTTATGGCAGGGGAGGGGAAGTCATGGAAGAGTATTTGAGAATTTTGTTCCCACCCCTGGGGGAACCCTGGGGACATATACCCATACCTCCAGTATAGCTAAACAGAATAATCTGTCCTCGATTTATACAAACAGCTGACAGAGGAAACAGTGCTAAATCTTTGAGATTGATCTAGCCACTAATTCTAAGTGAACTGGATTTAACAGAAACCACAGAGTGAGTACAAAGATATTTCTGATTTCACAGGTATCATGATGTCATGATGTCATCGTATCTTGTGTGTTATTTTAGCTGATTTCAAATGAGTCCTCAGGGACAGAGAGGAAAGGAACTGTGGGTGTTGACAGAGGTTCACCTCAGCCAGAGAAAAGTGGGGGGAGGTGCAGTGGTCCCTCCCCAGTGCACGGCAGCCGGAGAGGGGCCTGAGGCAACAGTGGCACTAACGAATGTCACTCAGAAAGGGGGGAAACAAAAGCAAAGGCCATCCCATAGGGCGCGCTGACTGGCCAAGCCGCACCTGGCAACACCTTCCCATCCGGAGGTGAGGGCGTGCATAGTAGGTACAGTTCGGAGGCGAAAGAGAACCATCTCTCCCTTCTGCTGCTCCACTGCGAACCCAGCTGGATTTGATCTATAAAATTCACAGGAGGAGGAGTCTGGTAACAGACATCTGAGCGCCTACTAGGTGCCTGGTCCCGCAGTCTTCTCTGCCATGATGGTTCCCAGGAATCACCAGGATCCCTGACGCAGGAGGGAGGCCCCTTCCGTGCGGGGTGACCTTGCTTTGCTCCTGCCACTCCAGACACCCACGCTGCTTCAGACTCTGAGCCACAGCAAGGCTCAGAAGATCAAGGGACCAGACACAGCAGCCTTTTTAACTTTGGGAAAACCCAATGCTCACTTCACTCAAACGTCGCAAAGTGGTGCCATGACCCTTTAGCTCTTGGCTCACCAATTCAAAGAGACACATCACATACAGCCCTTAAGCTGCCCACGGCATGATTCTGTGTCTAGTTCCTTTCCAGGTCCCCCCAAAGCGGAAGACAGCTCTGGCAGGGAGTCTGGGCAAGATGACTATAGTATTTAGCTTTTGTCCCTTCTTTTGCTCTGTCTTACCGTGAAATAAGATGAACATATCTCAGGCACTGAGTTCTTTGGCGTGTGTTGGGCTGGAGATCTGTATTCAAAAGGTACCTGCAAACCTCAGGTGGGCTTAATCTAGCCCAGAAGTCTCCACTTCGAAGACGAAGAAACTGAGGTTCAAAGAAAGTAAAGCAGGGCCCAGGAAGGTCCCATGGCATAAACTCCAATGCCATGCTTCCTGCCTCAGTCCTTTTATTGAAGACTTGGGTAGGTAGGCAATGGGCGGAACTGAGGACATTAGATTTCATTTTCTTAACTATAAGCGTGAATATACATACTTCTTCTCTGGGCAGTAGTTCTCTCCCCCTTAAAACGTAAAGTGTTGCATTCATGCTTTCTAAGGGTGCCTTTAGGTCTGAAACTGTCATAAGGCTTGAAGGTATAATTATGCGTTGGTGTATGTGAATATATATACATATACACACATACATGATCTGCTCCATTTAAATACCAATTCCAACCAGACGTTTTGCCTAATCCCCCAAGCAACCAGATTTCCCCAACCCCAAACAAGGGCTAAATTCCGTCCCCCCGTTGCAGTCCCTCTGAACCCAGGATCGGTGACCCCCTGGCTTCTCCCCAAAGACCAAGCGCAGAGGGTGACAAGAAAGACGAGGGGCCACGTACTTCACATGAAATACGAAGTGTCATTAAGTTCCTCGGCGGTAACACGGCAAGCCTGCGGCAGCGCGGGGCTGAAAGGGAGGGGGGGGTGCACAGATCACATCGCAGGAAGCACAAGTGAAAGGTGGCTTGTGGCTGTGGCCACTGCGCGAAACCTGGGGCCCCGCCGGCAAAGCGCCGAGTAGCCAGGGTTGGGGAGCAAGCCTGGCTCGGAGCCCACGTGTTGCAGGCACGACCCTGCCCTGGCGGGTTCACACAGCCCACGGGGGCCAGCAGAGAAATGTGCCTTGGTGCCGGGCGTGCGGCGGGAACTTGGCGGGTCTTACTGAGTGCACGTGGCCCGGCCAGTGCCGGGTTCCAGGTCCCCTCCCGCTCCCCACCCCCGCCCTGGAGCCGCGGGCGCTAGGACCCCGCGAGGCGCGCACACTCCGGCCCGCCCGCGCGCGCGGCGCCCCCCGAGCCCCTGCGCGCCCGCCGGCACCGCCCTACCTGGCGAAGCAGAACTCGCAGTGGTTGCCGCGCTCGCTGACCGTGAGCACGTAGGCGTAGGCCGGGCAGGAGAAGAGCAGGTCCCCCACCTGGAAGGGCTGCAGGGCCCGCAGACCCCGGCCTTTGCCCGGGCTGCAGAAGCGCTCCAGCCCGCCGTCACCCTCGGCCCTCATCCCGGCGGCCGGGCTGGCGCGGAGGGCGGCCTCCCGCGGCTGCGGCTCCCCGCGCGCTGTTATTGGAGCAGCGTCACCCGGAGCCGCGGGGGCGGGAAGCCGCCCGGCGGACGCGGCGGCCACCGCTTCCCCGGAAGGGACGGCGGCCCCGCCCGGCGCTCGCGCGCCCCCGGGAGGCGGGGGACCCGGCCCGGCAGCCCCGCCCGCGTGCGGGACCCTCGCCTGTGGCCCCGCACTCGGCCCACTGTCGGCCGCTGCGGCCACCGCCCGGAGCTGCGTTCCCCGGGGCCGCTCCAGGCAGGAGGTCGGAGGCGTGTGCGTCCTGGCGGAGGGTGCGGGCCGCGGCCGCGTTCCGGTGGGCGGGATGGGGTCACGGTGGGGCAGGTACCCAGCGCCTCCCCTGGACCAGCCAGTAGGATGGCCCGCGCTGGGTTAATAGAAGTTGGCGGCGTAGGGAGGCAAGATGCTTCTCAACCTTCAGTTCGGTTCCTCTGTCCTTGTCGAGAACCCTAGAAGGAGTCCTCGGGGAACACCGAAGGGAAACCGCAGTAGGAGACTGCTAGGTGCCGAGGGTTAAAAGGTGCTTCCCCAAGGTGAAAGGTTTTTAGAGCCCAGTATGACTCCCAGGGAATCTCAAGTATTGATTGTGAACCTACTTCTTTCCCTCTGCCCCTCCGGTGGAAGTTAATTACGTGGACGGAAAAAGGAAGTGCACTGGTCAGGCTTGCTCACTCAGACTCTGCGTACAGACAACGATGCGGAGGAGGCAGGAGATAACCTTGCAGTCAAGGAACTTAAGACTTTCCCCGGGGGCAGTGCCGTGCTGTGGCCAGAGCACACGGCTAGGGATCGAATCGGCTTGACCACGCACTGTCATCTTAGAAAAGTCAATTAGGTTATGAGTCACAGAGAGGATTTTCCGTATGAGAAAGAAGGGTTTAATCTGTTCTGCATAGGAGTGTGGAAAGGCTGCAGTTGATGTGCGGGCTGTAAGAACTCCGTGTATAAAGAGAGGATTTAGCAAAAGCACTAATACTTAAAGTGTAATCTCAAACTAGGTTGCCTGTGTAAGTTCAGGAGTAGTTCAGCAAAGGGTAAGATCAGTGTGATTTGAGTATGTCATCAGAATTTTTGACCCTTCAATAAAACTCCTAAAATGAATAAGCCTCTGGCCTTCCTGAAGAGAAGAATACATCATGGATACTCTCCCATTTAGACACTTTAAGAAGCATTCACTGAGCACCCACTGTGTAAGAAGCATTCACTGAGCACCCACTGTGGCCAGTCAGTGGGATAGAAAGAGGGGCAAAATGTGGGTCTGGACCTTTGCATACCATACATTCACAATCCTTATTGGGTGTTACCGGGTCAAATACTGAGCTAAGTGGCTTAAACACATTACCCCCATTAAATATGTAATTCTAACTGCCCAGTGAGTTAGGTGTTATATGTTTCCCATTTCCAAAACTAGGAAACTAAAACTCAGAATACTTCCCAAGGCTATACAGCTAGGTTGCAGAATTTGCTAGGTTGCAGAATTTGGTTTCAGCCTCCAGTCAGTCTGAATATGAGGCCCACGCTCTTAAGTGAAATGACCCTCTGCAAAGAAAGACAGCTCCCTGAGACAAGTGGTGTTATGGTGGCTTGCACAAAGCGTTCTGCGGGGAAACAGGCAGGGGAGGACAAACAGCATGGAGAATGCAGGTTTGGTCAAGGCAGGTGCCACATTCACGTAACCTTTGAGCTGGGCCTGGATGATGGATGAGACTTAAGTACAAAAGAAGAGGACAGTTGGCCGGGCTGAAAGAATTGCATGTGAAGACAGAGGGACTTGAAAGAAAGAATGGTGTGTAGTTGCAACCTGCTGTGTTGAGTGGAGACTGAGATCTCAGGGAGAGGACAGGAGGTGAGGCAAGAGTAATGGGAGGGCATCTTCTCAGGAGACGAGTTTCCTCCCAGAGAAGGTGTGGGAGTCTCTGAAAATGGTTAAGCAGCGGGGTGCGCTGATCAGTCTAGTGTTTTAAACGGTTCTGCTGCAGCTTTGCCGATAGACTGGAAGGGAGGCGACTGAACACAGGACCACGGGTTAAGAGAGCACTGGACATGGCAGGCAGATGACAGTCAATCTTGTAGGCTCAAAACAGAAACCAGAGACTTCCCTGGTGGTCCAGTGGTCAAGACTCCAAGCTCCCCATGCAGGGGGCCCGGTTGGATCCCTGTTTGGGGAACTAAATCTTGTGTGTTGAAACTGAAGATCCCACATGCTGCAACTAAGACCCAACACAGCCAAATAAAGTGTTTTTTTAAACCAAAAAAAAAAATCGAGGAACCATAATATCCTAGAATTTGGGGAATGGAAGAGGCATTTTCTTACTAATAAGGAAAATGAAGCAGAGCTAGCAAGAGATTCCATGACATATTCATTCAACATTTAAATATTTATGATATGCTTACTGTGTTCCAGCAACAGTGATAAAGGCTGGTGATATAATGGCAATGACAACAACAACAAAAACTGACATTCCCTGTCCTCAGCTTTGTACAGTCTGTCTGGCAGAGGAGGCAGACATTAATCAGATAATCACATAAACAAATATAAACTGTCAACAGTCTCAAGTGCTGGAGCAGTGCTTAGAGGACATGACCTAGTCTAGGAATGCTTTTCTGAGCGCCGAAGAATTGATGCTTTTAAACTGTGGTGTTGGAGAAGACTCTTGAGAGTCCCTTGGACTGCAAGGAGATCCAACCAGTCCATTCTAAAGGAGATCGGCCCTGGGTGTTCTTTGGAAGGAATGATGCTAAAGCTGAAACTCCAGTACTTTGGCCACCTCATGCGAAGAGTTGACTCATTGGAAAAGACTCAGATGCTGGGAGGGATTGGGGGCAGGAGGAGAAGGGGACAACAGAGGATGAGATGGCTGGATGGCATCACTGACTCGATGGACGTGAGTCTGGGTGAACTCCGGGAGTTGGTGATGGACAGGGAGGCCTGGCGTGCTGCGATTCATGGGGTCGCCAAAAGTCAGACACAACTGAGTGACTGAACTGACTGAGGAATGCTTTTCAGAGACAGTAATGACTGAACTAATATCTGAAGGATGAACAGAACTTAATCAAGAGAAGAGGAGGGACAAGCATTCTAAACAGAGGGAACAGCACGTGTAACCGAGCAGGACCCCGTGGGGCCTTCTGGGAGCAGATCCCAGCCCCTCCCATGTCCCCCACCTGCCTCTTGTCTGTAGGAAAACTTTAGCCTCCCAGGCCTTCCCCAGGTTCCAAAGAGTAAGTTTAATCTGAGAAGTGAGAGAATGTACAAAAAAGGGAAAACAGTCAAGCAAGACAAAACAAAAGTTTATCCATTAAATAAAGCCAAAATCATTTAGTTCCTCCTCAAGGGTTATAGGTAATATTCTGAGCCATCCTCTGGGCTGCTTTACAGATACTGAAATCCCTGTCAGGTGGAAGAAGTTAACTGCATGGTGACCATCAGCACATCACAGACCCCAGACAGGTTGGAACCAGAAGGTTGATGATGTTGACTCCAGATTACCTCCCTACCAACTGATCAGAAAAGTGTCTGCAAGTTGGTCATATACCCCACAACCCCATCACCATTTTAAAAAACCCTTCTCTGAAAGCCACTGGGGAGTTCAAACCTTCTGGGCACTAGTTACGTGGATTTCTTGCTTGGCATCCTGCAATAAATGCTGCACTTTCCTCACCACAACCTTGTATCAGTAGATCAGCTGTACTGCAGCTGTATTGCAGCTTTCCAACGTGCGAAGTGTCATTGGTTGGAAGAAGTGTGACCACAATGAAGGGGTGACTAGAGCAAGGCTAGAGGAAGAGTGTTGTTCTAGATGATTTTAGGAGGTAAATAGGTCCTCTTGGACAACCCACAGGAGTCTCCTCTGATTAAAAAAGCCTCTGACAGATGCCAGATTCTGTTAGATGAGCTTTATGTCGGTTACCATACCTAAATCATGAAATTCCCAAGTGGTGCAGTGGTTAAGAATCTGCCTGCTAGTGTAGGAGACACAGGAGACGGAGGTTAGATCCCTGGGTCAGGAAGATCCCCTGGAGGAGGAAATTGCAACCCAATCCAGAATTCTTACCTGGAAAATTGCATGGAGAGGAGCCTGGCAGGCTACAATCTATAGGGTCGCAAACAGTCAGACACGACTGAGCACACATGTAAACCTAAATCAGCTTTTATTACTGTGTTTTACTACACATGGATGTTGTATGTTAATGAAAGAATTATCTTAAACCTCAGAAGCTTTCAGATATACACCTACATAGGCAAATCTTGGATAAATTCGGTGACTCTACATAGTTTTTTAACTTTCTGATTTCTGGCAGCTCTAACCAGCACAAAGATGAAAAGACTGACATAGAAATGAACAATTACAATACAGTAAACAATGTGCCATTTAAGGATTCCTTATGCAGTTATCTGCTTGTTAACTTTTATTGCGAGTCATCTTTTCCTCTTTCGCCGAGAAGGATTTCCAACAGCTGAGCAAAACAATCATGTTAACTGTTGAGTTGTCTTTCCAGGTGAGTCGTGGCAGGAACAGACTTAAGTGAGGATGGGTCTAATTTAAGAACACTGGACAAGAAACAGCCTCATTTTAGAAAAATGCCTGTGCTGAACCCAAATGACTCAAGATGGAAAGATGGTCAGTTAAGTTTAGCCATTAATTTAGGAGCTTAGCTTATGAAGAAAACTGTGTTTAAAATAAACTGCCAAGGAATGGCAGCTCACCAGTGCAGCAGACTGATGACAGCACTCTTAATGCAGCTCATGCTTGTCAGCCAGCCGCCACGCATTCTCGCATTCCGGGAGAGTCTCCTTCCACCTTTTTCACTGCCTGCCACCCCACAGCTTGGAAAGAATGGAGCTTGAACGGAGCTTTTGGGAGACTTCGCCTCACCATAGCTCAGGGGAAGCGATAAGAAGTGCTAAATTCACTTAACTTCTCTAACCTAGAAGGTGATCTATTGAATAATTTATGAGTAACATATCCTTCCGGCCACAGATTAGCACATGAAAGCAACAGCTCTGGCCTGGGGATATAAAGCCTTAGCAAAGAAGGAATACCAATGAACATGGACAGTGGGCCCCTTGCCTGAACCACCACACCTCTATATTTCGTATTTCACTTATTGATTGCACGTTCTTACCCAGTGCTAAATCCTTGTCGTACCATGGTGAAAAGACCAACACGTGCACTCAAAGGTATTAGGCCCTGATCCCCAGAGCCTGTACGTGTTACCTTATATGGTTTAAAAGGGTCTTGCAGATGTGTTAAATTGAGGATCTTGAGCTGTGTGATTATTCTGGATTGTCCAGATGGAGCCTCAATGCCATCACAAGAGTCTTCCCACATCTCCAGAGGGGATTTGACAGACCGACTCAGAGGTGGGAGGGATGTGGCCATAAACCCAGGAATGCGGGACCTCCAGCAGAAGCTGGAAAAGGCAAGGAGCAGATTTTCCCCTTGGAGCCTCCAGAAGGACTGTGGTCTTGCTAAGACCTTGATGTCAGCCCCGGGACACCAATTCCAGACTTCTAGGCTTCAGAACCGGGAGAATACATTTCTGTTGTTTTAAGCCACCCAGACTGCAATAATTTGTCCTAGCAGCCACAGAAAACTAAAACAAATTGTAATACAATAAACATGTTCACAAGGGGATTAACAAAGTGAAGTGGAAAGGCTTCACAGAGGACCTGACATTTTAACTCCTCTTAGAAGACTGGGCTTCCCTGGTAACTCAGATGGTAAAGAATCCACCTGCAGTGCAGGAGACCTGGGTTCGAGCCCTGGGTTGGGAAGAACCCCTGGAGAAGGGAATGGCAACCCACTCCAGTATTCTTGCCTGGAGAATCTCATGGACAGAGGAGCCTGGTGGGCTATAGTCCATGGGGTTGCAGAGTTGGACACGACTGATCGACTAACACTTTCACTTTCAGAAGGAAGACTAAAAATTGACCAAGGGAAAGAGAGGCCCCCACAAATGGGATTAAGAACCTGAAGGTGTAAATTCACTGGGGTAGGAGAGACCTTGACAATCTGGGGAGGTATTTTTGTCTTACTGCAGACGCTTGCATAGTTCTGACTATGTACTAAGTGCACTTTTAAAATAAAGTCTCACCTAATCCTCCTAACAACATTTTATAGATGAAGGATCACTATAAATAACTTGTTCAAGTGAACAGCGGGGTGAGGACTCAAAGCAGGCTGCGTGTAACAAGTCTGTGCCCTGGACCACTGCGCCTCGCTGCCTTCCTGCTTGGCCCAAGCTGCAGCCTTAGGAAGGAGACCTTAGGTAAAGCAGGACCAGCAGGAGTGGCCCAATGATGAAAGGTTCTATAAAGTTTCTATAAAGGTTCTATAAAGCTGTGTGCCTAGGAGTTAGATGCCCTGTATGGTACTACAGAGCCAGAAAAGTTTGGCGAGCATGATTCAATTGTTGCTTAAGGTCATTTTCATGGCTGAATCAAGGATACATTACAGGAGGGTGAGGACAGAGAGAGAAATAAGAAGTGTAATGCACTCGATAGCCCAGAGAAAGATGTTGCTGGCGTGAACAAGGGCAATAACGGAAAGAAGAGATACGGGTTTGGAGAACTTTTAATTAGCAGGACCTGGTGCTAATAGTGCATGAAGGGAAAGGTGAAAGGGGAATTTGAGCCATGGAAAAATCTGTCTGATGACAGCTGACATCAGTTCCATTCAATCCCTCAAGTTCATTTACATCCTGCGAGTATGCCACAAACAAGATCTTGTTATTTCTTCTTTTCCGCTATTTCTTTTTTAATCTCACTTTATTTCTATTCTTATGCCACTCCTTGCTGATGGCTTTATTGCTGGATTATTACAATAGCAGTAGGCAGCCAAAGATCATACACAGCTCTGCATTTCCTTCTGAACCCCTTCCATCACCATTCAGTCGGTGGCACTGACTCAGAGATGAAATGATATTGCAAAGTAGGACTGAGAAAACTCTTGGACTCCAGAAGCCTAGGATCTCAGGAAACTCAGGGCTCGCTCCAGTCATAGCAAATCCGAGGTGATGTACGAGCAAGGCCTCTTCCCAGGAAGGAAGAGGGAGAATTGGAAAGAAAGCCAGAGGGAAGTTGGAGTGTTTGTGAAGGGGGCATGCTTGTTTGTTTCCTCCCAGGCTGCACCCTGAAGGAATGGAATAACGCAGTAAGAACCCCGTAGGTTCGAGAGGATTCAAAAGAGAGATAACCAAGGACCAGGGGTTCTTACCCCTGCTAAGCACATCTTGCCTTAGCATCATGGTGCCACCCAAACGCAAGACCCCACCCCCAAAACTGATAAGACATTTCTACCACCCGGGAAAAATGAAGGCTCCTAACAAACTCTGTTCCAGTTTCTTTAAATGTTCTGTGCATTTATAGATGAGCTTCATCTATGGTCTCTCCCTATTCTGTGTGCCTTGGTTACTGCTGTCAAACACATCTCAAAAAAATTGCTTTTTCTGTTGAAGAACGTTCAGTTGCTCCTAACTGGATATCGCATCAAGGACAAGCTCTTCTTTCTGGCTTTAAAAACTCTACCTCTGACTGTCATACTCAGCTTGAGTTCTATCTGTTCTGAGAAGCCATCTCCAAACATTTCTGCCCATAATGATTTCCATTTCCTAAGATAAGTCTTTATCCATCTGTACTTCTTGACATATAATCAACAACTTTATATATATAATCAACACCTTTGTATATAACCCCATGTAAGTTAAAAGGTCCTTAAAGGAAGACACTCTGTATCATATTTGTTTGTAGTGTTAATACTTGTTATGTGTTCAATTCTGACACATTTTCTGAGTGAATAGAATCATATGTATTGACTTGGAGTGTTTACAAAGCAGACAGCCAGAGGCACCCATGTATTTCTCACTGGCAAGCAAAGGTGTGGACTCAATAGAAATCAACCTCTGTTTCCAGGCTGGAGTGCAGCAAAAGCTGTCCAAATGTGTAATTTACAGTCCAAACACTGGCACCTCAGTCGCACTGCATCATTTTTACTAGAGGCAGGGTTTCTCCAGAATAAGAAGGAGCAGAAAGAGAGCCAGAGAAAAATAACCAACTATTTGAGAGTCAGATGGATCAGGTCTCAAACTACCAATCATGTTCTCTTGTATCTGGAGAGAAAAAGAAAGAAAAAGAGGCCGGCGGGGGCGGGGTGGGGGGTGGGGGAGTTAGGGAGCCAGGTGGGGGGGTGGGGCGGGGAGGTTAAGCTGGGTTTGTCCTCATGATGCAGGCAATACAGTGATTCTGACTTGGTGCTAAAAATTGAATGAAAAGGCAGCCCCCCAAAAGGGGTAGATTGGGAGTTTGGGGTTAGAAGATGCAAACTATTATATATTGAATGGAGAAACAACAAGGACCTACTGTATAACACAGGGGACTATATTTAATCTCTTATGATAAACCATAATGGAAAAGAATATGAAAAAGAATATATATATATATATATATATATATATATAAAACTGAATCCCTTTGCTGTACAGCAGAAATTAACACACCACTGGAAATCAACTATATATATTCAATAGAATAAATTTTTTAAAAAGGCAGCAAAAACCCAAGAAAAATCCCATTACTGACATAGTTGGTTCTGATCTAGACTTGTCAGCTTTTTTCTTTATCTCTAGAAAGTCTTGCTACCTTTTTTTCCCCACTTGAAAAAAGTATTGACGGTAACAGGTAACTGAGTTTAGAGGTTTTACATACTTAGAGGTCTTGCTGAGAACTATTAGCAACTTTCTTATTTGAGGGGAGGTAGTGGGGGAGGGGTGCTGGGCACAGAACTTGACTTTGCTACTGAAGGCACACGACCTTGAGCAACTCACCTGAGGCCAGAGTTCCAGGGCTTTGTGCAACCTGTAAAGTCCACACTGATTTAGGTGAAGGCAGGAGAGTTCCACAAAAAAGAGAGATGAAATATGATATTTAATGCCTTAAAGCCTGAGTCTACCCCTTTTATAGGCTTAATCTTTACACAGAATTCGAATACATCAGTATGGTTTAATTTTTTTTTAATAAGAGGGAAGAAAAGATTGGAAGGAAAAAGGTCAATCACTGTGAATTGAATTCCTGAAGAAGAATCTGTGCAAAAGGGACTGTCATCATCTCAACTGTGAGCAGTGACGATACTTTGAAAAAATCTTTGGTTTAGTTTTCTTTCCTATTAAGGGTGAACAATTAATAACATTAAATGTTTATTAAATCATGCAAATTGAAGGTAAATACAATGTATTTTTTTTAAGCTGGGAAGAGAGGATTTATGACTTTGCTTGATAAAAAAATAAATGTATACAACAGTATTCTTAAATACAGCAGATTTAAGACCCCAATAGGTTTTTGAATGATTTTGGAAAATATATACTGCTCAAAAATTTTTATCAAATATATTTTAAACGCTTCTTTTTATGGAAATTTAAACATTCAGGCATTTATTTCTCTGACATATTTCTGAAATAGAGCACTTTGAATGCAACAGGTGAAATGTTCATTTTTTTTGCTTGCATCACTTGCTAGTTTTCCTTCACCACAAGTTCTCTCTCTGTTTTTTCCTCATCTTCAGAATTTTATAAATTGAAATCAGGAAAATTAAAAACTGAAAAAAGGACAGGTTAAGTGGAAAAAAGGGGAAAAAGGACAGGTTAAGTGGAAAAAAGGGAAAATGATTGGTGTGGTTCTTAGGGCCAAAGTATAAATAAACTGAAGGGCTAAGGAGACTTTCATTGTTCATTTATTTCCTGATAGCAGTGCAAAGGCCCTCTTGTGTGCTACGGAGGAGTCAGAGTTAAATTAGAGCCAGATCTTGTTCTCCAAGGACTTAGAATCTAGAAGAGGAAACATGCCATATCCTTAGAGAGCTGCAAAAGTCTACTAGAGTGTGAACCTCCCGAAGGTAAGGAATGTGGTCTGTTTTGCCCACTCACTGCTTTGCCCGGGAAGTGTCAGACACAAAGTGGGTGCCCAAGAAATATTTATTGCATAAGTGAATAATACAAGGTAGAGAGTGTTGAGCCGTTTAAGAACTGTTAAAAAAAATTTGAAATTGGTAATAGGAGAGATAGGTAACTTGCAACATCTGTAAAATTACACAAGTATATTACAGACAATTAAGCTGATGGGCCATGAACAAAATCTATGCATTGCTACTATTTTTCAAATCCATCAACAGCTCTGCCATCCTCTTCAAGGAAGACCATAAACACATAAGTTAAAAAGGACATCATTTAACACGCTGCTCCTCAGTGAAATGAGGAAGTTAGACTTTGTGTGTGTTTGTGGAGACAAATATGCAAGATCCTTTAAATGGTAGAATGGTTAAAAGTGTACACTTACCCACCAAACCTTTGATTTCCTAGGTATTACTGCCGAGGAAAGAGGTTGAGAGGAAAAACATAAAATAAATAATAGTGGAGGTGTTCTGCAAATATGACAAAACTTGTAAACACAACACATGAATGATGTTTGGGAAATAGGAAGAAAAATGATTAAGTTCATTTTAGTTTCAGTGTACCGTTATTTACATGAAATTCAACAGGAAAAAAAAAACATTGTCCTTTCCTGAATAATGTTAAACAGTTCACTTTCTTAAATCCTCTGAATTGCTTCTCAGCAACCTTCTGAATAGTTGACCAAATACACACAGTGTTTTACCCTGTTTTCTTTTTTTAAACAGAGACCTCTTGACTAGATAACAGACTTAAAAAGCGGTGCTAGTACCTGCTAAAGGCTTTGCTAGCAAAATGAGACAAACACCAACAAGGTACTGCTTATATTTGTAAAGCTAAAGGGACTTTTCTTGAAGGACCTTAAAAAAAATCTGAGATTAGGATCTTTTCAAGTTTAGAATATCTTTTCTTTTAAAATGATGGCGGCTATAAATGATAGAATATTTTAGGCACAGTAAAAATTGTCAGCCTTCTGGGGATCCAATCACCTTTTAAATAAATCATACTATTTTCTGAAATTTAGAGGTGTGAATGTTAAGAAGGGCTTTACAGTTTACAGAGACGACTTGGAATTATTCCTTAGTGTGGAAAATGGTGAGTCTTTAAGTAACCCAATTATAGGTATTCCGAATCATGACACCTTGGTTTCCTTTATTTTCCTGTTGGTCATGGACCTTGGTGATGATCTGCACTATTTAATTTTCAGATTACTGGGGATCAAGAAATATCAGGCCATGTGCAGTTGAAACTGTCATTTTTCAAGGGCAGTAAAAAATTCATTTCTGTCCTTATTATAATTTTATTATTTTTGGAAAAGTGATTAGGCATCTTTGATGATTTTACCATTTAACATTACCATTTTAAGCAAGGATTTACTGATACAGTCCTATTGAATCATATTTTTTTTTTTTTTTGGACAATAAGTGATTTATTTATGTTATCCAGAGTCCTTAGAATAAACTGTGGGAAAAATCCCTAAGTCCACTGATTGTATTGTTCCATAAACAATGTATATTAACTTTATAAAGTTTAGAAGACACATATAAACCCACTGATTGCCAGATAAAATTTTTGTTGTAGACCTTTCCGTACCTTTGTTTATGAACATATACATATTTTACAACAAACATATGGGATCACATTATAAATGCTATTTTATAACCTTTTTTCAACTTAAAAATGTGTTGTAAATCTCTTTCTATGACAAATATTTTTCTCCATCATTTAATGACTATTGTGTTTTCTATGATGTACAGCAATCCATTTAACTAGTTCCTTGTTGGATACCGTTAATGCCTCCCCCCCCCATTATAATGTTGAAATGAGCATCTTTATCAAGTTAAATATATATATATTCTTGAATAATTCATTAGGATAAATCCTAAAAGTAAAATTGCTGGGTAAAGTACATACAAATTTATAAGACCTTTGATAACACTGCATGGAACTGATATAAAAATATATGTGTATATTTATTTGATGATTTATTATTATAATGTTCACCATATGTAAAGGGGATAGAAAAATAACTTAAATCACTGTATAGCACTCCCTGCATTTCATTTACTTTCCAAAAATCTCATTACAATTAAGACGAGACATCTTAGGTAACATCATTAAGTTTTGGCTAAAGGAGTGCTACATACCATTTGGTCCCTAAGCCTTATTCTAGTGTCCAGGAAATTGAGGCTAAAGTCATTACAGATCCTGGTCACAGGGATAGTTAACAAGCTGAGAGTCAATCCAGTCCTGGCTGCAGGTGCTGTCTTTGGCTCCCAAGATGCTCACTGTGGTTCAAGTTGTTCTTTAGGTAGTCAAGTAACACTAAGAACTGAGATGCAAAGAAGTATTAGACAGTATAAATAAGTTATACCATTATACTTATCAGTATAAGTTTTACCACTAATTTTGTTATTAATGGTAATAATAACAAATTTGTTTAAACAATTTAAAAAATATTTTGTGATGAAATATTTAAAAATAATTTTGTGATGGAAGTGTTCAGCTTGGAAAAGTTTTCTAAAGGTTGGTTTACTATTTGCAGTTTTATACTGATGGCCACTAAGTGCTGTGTAATTCCATTCAATCAATGCAGCTTATATTTATTTATTGCTTAAATATTGAAATAATTCTATTGTTTCTTCTTCTGACAAAATAGATGTATTGGTTGCACAAAAAATAATAATCAAAAATAAAAATATAAAATACAAGGGAAAATCATATATAATTGCACCAACCAAAAATAATTACTATATACATGTATATATCTACCTATGTAGACAGATAGCATACAAAATTTCATAGTGTTCTAGAATCTACTTTTTCTCACATGTCATTGACATCTTTTAGTGTCAATAAATATTAACCTATATTATAATTTGTAATGGCTACATGGTCTTTTACTGCACCGTAATTCATTCAGCCAGCCTCTAAGTTGATGGACATTAGGTTTGTGGTTGTTTTTAGTTAGTCTAAACAATCCCACCATAAACAATCTTTTAAATAGTTGTTTAAATATCTCAAATAAATAAATTGCTTTCTTTTACCAATTTACTCGTAACATGTAGTATTATTTCTAGGAGATTCACAATGCACACTCACATATTAAGCAAATATTTATTGGTCACCTACCAACTGTGCTAGGTGCTGGGATTAATGTAGTAAAGACTGAAAATTCTCACAGTAAGGAGATCCTGTAAAAATGTTTTTACTATTTTTTTTTTTTCTTTTAACAATGGAGATCCCTCCCATTCCCTCCCTCTTTTTAATATAGCACATCTACTAGTATTTCACTGATTTTATCTGGAGCAGAATTTGGAAAATGCTAATCTTGTTGAAAACTACTAATTAAGTGCCTGTGCCTACCTGTCACTTTTCTGGGAACTCTGAAAAAATCCTGGGAATTATTTAGAGGAAAGATATATTTTAGGCACTTCAGAAGAATACATCTTTGATCTAAATTGCCCGATTAACTTTCAGAATAAATAGCATTTTGGTACAAATATTTCCGTGAGACACTGGAGTTTTGTTTCCTTAATAGTATTCATATCATTAAAACAAAAGGGAGACTTGAATGTAAAAGGAGAATGTGGGCCATAAAGTACTTTTTGGCTCATCAGCAGATTTCTTGGGGAGAGGAGCGAGTCAAGAGATGCAATTATTCAAAGGAATTAAGGGTGGAGGTTATGGAGATTATATGACAACGTGAAGTAATTAAAATAAAACATCTTGTAGAAAAAGGTTACAAAATCCTATACATGGTATGTGAAAACCAATTTAAAAAAACCCTGAGGAATCCAGTGAAATAACAGTGTTTGGGTTGGGGGTGCTTTTTTTCCTTCGACCTCTAATTGTCATTTTCATTTTTATTTTTAAAATATATAATAAAATAGAAAAGAAAGAAAATACTAAAGGATCAGATAAAATTAGGAGAAGAGAGGCTTATGGAGGAGGAGGAAGATAGTGTTGAGTCGAACAAAAGCAACAAATAGATTAAAGTGAATAAGGGTAGAAGAGCGAACGTTCCATTTGTCCTGGAAGAGATCATTAATGGCTCAAGTGCTGTGAAGTGGACAAAAGCCAGACTGTAGTGGGGTCAGATGAGAGAACCGGAGAAGAATAATTTTTTTTAGGACCTAGGATCATAATAATTCACTTAGAGTTTCCCCCCAACCACTATTACTTTAGTTCTGGTTTTATCATGTTGGGATTTTGCCTATACCAGTTTTTTTTTTTCCCTAGGAGCTGATAAATGAAAACCATAAAAAAAAAAGAAATCCTATGAGTAACTTTCTTTGCCCTTATATTTGAACTGAATAATAAAGAAATGGTAAATGCTCTTACTGAGCTGTGCTAGAAATGCTACCATATAGAAATCTTAATAATATACCCTGTGTCTGCCATTTAAAAACAGAAGAACTTGGCCTCCCAAGGTCATTTCAGATGCCTTTTTTCCTAAGTGATTTGTGTATATTTTATCTATAAAAGACAAATTACTATGAAAGGATATGAAATATAGGTTGAAGAAACTCAAGGAACAAAGTGCATCCTTTTCTCTTTGAATTTCTTAAAATTAAGTTCTTAAGACTCCTGCTGCTTACCTTCAAACAAGCAACCTTGAAACTACTCCATGAAACCCAGTTAAAGGACGAACCAAAGACTTTTCACTTATAAAGAAAAAAAAAGTAGCACATGGGAGCGAGAACGTTCAAGTCTTCAGTAGCCATACTTATTAGCTAAATTGAATGCCTGTGGTGGGTCTCATGGGAGCACACAGTGGCAGCCTCTTTATATTACAACTCAGCCAGAAGCACTTATTCCCTTGTAATTAAGGCCAGGGGTGCAACCAGTGATGCAAATGAAAGCAGTCATGTGGATTATTCAGTTCCCTCAACCGTTCTCAAGAGGTTGTGTGTTTGTGGCTTTATGTTTGTTTGAAGTCCTTGTATGACTCCCTCGCTTCTCCTTGCTACTATGGGTTCAACCTCAGACGAGAACAATAGCTAAAACTCAGACAGCACTTCCTATATGCCAGATGCTGTTTTAAGTGTTTATCCTCCTCTATCCTTCCTAAACTCTAAGAGGGCTAAATATGAAGTTCTGTGTCCCCAGAAGCAGATGCTGAGACGAGGTTAAAATGCAAGGGATTTATCCCTGAGTTGGCCCCAGAAGAGACCAGTATGGAGCGGGGGAAGCAGGTCACGGAAGGGGAGTTGAGCCAGGTAAGGCTGCATCTCAAGCCAAAGTCCTTCAGGGGCAACGCTGGGGCGTAGGCTAGAAGGGGGAGCTGGGCTTCCATCCTCCCCCAGAGTCATTGGTTAAAAACCAGCAGAAGTGGCAAGAATTGTGGGGTGGAGGGGGAATCCATGAAAGAAGAGCATCAGTTGCTTACTGACGGCAATGAGTCAGAAACATCTACATCATCTGCTACAGGTAGGTACAGGCATACCTGTAGGTACAGGCATATCTTGGAGATGTGGCGGGTTCAGTTTCAGACCATTGCAAGAGAGCGAATACAGCAACAAAGTAAGTCACACAAATTTTTTTGTTTCCCAGTGCATATAAAAGTAATTTTTACACTCTCAGTTCAGTTCAGCTCAGTCACTCCATCAGGTCTGATTCTTTGTGACCCCATGGACTGCAGGACGTCAGGCCTCCCTGTCCCTCACCAACTCCCTGAGTTTACTCATGTCCATCGAGTCGGGGATGCCATCCAACCATCTCATCCTCTGTCATCCCCTTCTCCTCCCACCTTCAGTCTTTCCCAGCATCAGGGTCTTTTGAAATGAGTCAACTTTTCACATCAGGTGGCCAAAGTATTGGAGTTTCAGCTTCAGCATCACTCCTTCCAATGAACATCCAGGACTGATTTCCTTTAGGATGGACTGGTTGGATCTCCTTGCTGTCCAAGTTACTCTCAAGAGTCTTCTCCAACACCACAGTTCAAAAGCATCAATTCTTTGGCGCTCAGCTTTCTTTAGAGTCCAACTCTCACATCCATACACGACCACTGGAAAAACCATAGCCTTGACTAGATGGACCTTTGTTGGCAAATAATGTCTCTGCTTTTTAATAAGCTGTCTAGGTTGGTCATAACTTTTCTTCCAAGGAGCAAGTGTCTTTTAATTCCATGGCTGCAGTCACCGTCTACAGTGATTTTTACACTGTACTGTAGTCTTTTATGTGTGCAACAGCATTATGTTGAAAAAGACAATGTACATACCTTAATTAAAAAGTAACTCTGGTGGAAAATGGTGCCAGTAGACTTGCTTGATGAAGGGTTGTCACAAACCTTCAATTTGTTAAACAAAAAACAATATCTGCGGAATACAGTAAAACAAAGCACAATAAAACAAGGTATGTATGTATTCTGAGGGCTTTCCTGGTGGCACAGATGGTAAAAATCCTGCCTGTAATGCAGAAGACTTGGATTTGATCTCTGGTCTCCTGGGATCAGGAGATCCCTGGAGAAGGGAATGGCTCCCCAGTCCAGTATTCTTGCCTGGAGAATTCCATGGACAAAGGAGCCTGGGGGGCTACAGTCCATGGGGTCACAGAGAGTCAGACACGACTGAGTGACTTTCACTTTCACATGTTTTGAGATATGTGACTGTTGAGACCACTGAGTCTTGCCCAAGATCTCAAAGCTTATAAGTGAAACAGCTGGGTTTGAAACCATGCTGTGTGACTCCAAATGCGATGTGTTTAAACCACTATGTCACAATGGAAGGATCAAACTTTTACAGTGTGCTGTGGTATTATTAAACTTTTCTACAGTTTTCACAATGGACTATAGAGCATAAATTATTTTGATTTTATTTGGTTTCAAAAACACTGAAAGTATGTCTGAGGAGCAATCATTAATACTTTATTGAACTAAGCTTCAGATACCCAACCCCCCAAGCCTAAGAAAAGCTTAGAGAACAGACTAGAAAATTAGACAGTTGGTATGTTTGCACTGCTCTGAAACCACTCTAAACACTGGAACCCACCCAGTTCTCAGAGAATTATGTAAAAAATGATTCCAAGTCTTTCTTAACAAGACGTATTCACACAGAGCCTGTTTTTACATAAATTAATGTCAGTTTAAAAATGTTGATCCTATTTTCTATATATTCATCATCTTCTTAATCTCCTATTTGTTAAACAACATTTGTTTTCCCTCCAAATCACTCAAGTGATTTTTTTGTTGTTGTCTTAGTATAACAATACCTGTTTTCTGAAATATTTTTTAATTCTTTTTTTTTAATTTTAAAGGAGTTCATTTTGTTTTTACTAAAGGAACTCATTTCGTTTTAATATGGAGAAATATGTATAATACACGTCTATCTCTTTCGACTTGGTTAAAAGAGGAGGAAAGCTTGTGCATAGTGGTGGCTGACCAATCAAGTATTCTCCCTACGAGGTTAGAATGGCAGTGCTGGAGCAGGTGATCAGAGAGAAGCAAGTGATCACCCCACCTGCATCCAGAAAATCAGCTGGCACCTTGCTGGTCCAGAGAGGATAATGCAGGGCTATGCTGAAAGGAAGTAGATGGGTCAAGGGCCCTTAAATGGGAAGGCTTAGGAAGTGCAGGAATTGTCCAGTTTTTTCCTGTGTGTTTTAGTTGAAAGGAAGAATGTTCCTTTTTTTTTTTTTTTGCAGGGTGGCTCAGATGGTAAAGAATCTGCTTGCAATGTGGGAGACCTGGGTTCGATCCCTGGGTTGGAAGATCCCCTGGAGAAGGGAATGGCTACCCACTCCAGTATTCTTGCCTGGAGAATTCCATGGACAAAGGAGCCTGGCAGGCTACAGTCCATGGGGTCGCCAAGAGTCGGACACGACTGAGTGACTGTCCCTCACTCACTCATGCGGAGCAATGCTCTGTAGATGCATTGATCTACATTGTCCACATTAGGACACATTGATCCTAATCCTAACTGCTGCTGTGCCACCATGGTTATCCAGAAGGCAAAAATAAGGCAGGGAAAGCTTGAACACTTGCCAAGGATTCTGAGACTCTAGATAATAAAAGCTAACACTTCTATGGTACTTACTAAGTACAAGGGCCTGTTTGAAGAGTTTTACACATATTAACTCCTTAAATTTTCCTAGCAACTCTATGAAGTAGATACTATCATTATCCCCATTTTACAGAAGAGGAAACTGAGGTACAGAGAGATTAACTTTTCAAGACCACATGGCTAGTAGTTGTGGAGCTGGGATCCACATCCAGGTTATCTGCTTTCATAGTCCTTGATCTTACCAGTGACCCGTACTGCCCATATGAAATGTTGAGAATGTGCTAACCATGTTACTGATAATTATTTGTGGTTTAATCTAGTTTTGAATACTCTGAAAAAAAATTTTGTAGTTGTTTAGTCACTAACTCATGTCCAACTCTTTTGTGACCCCGTGGACTGTAGCCCGCCAGACTCCCCTGTCCATGGGATTTCCCAGGGAAAAATATTAGAGTGGGTTGCCATTTGCTCTTCCAGGGGATCTTCCCAACCCAGGGATGGAATCTGAGCCTCCTGCATTGGCAGGCAGGCTCACCACCACTGATGTACCAAGGAAACACAGAAAAAAATTTTAGATGTCTATTTCGGCACTTGGTAATAACTCAGCTATAGGAGAACACTTGAATCCCGATAGGAACGTTCACCGTAAGGTCTCAAAGTTGACAGGAAGTAGAAAAACCTGTACCTGTGTTTAGACACCAAAGAAGAGATAGCTGCTGTGCCTGTGTTCTGCTGGGACAGGGTGGTATTCCCTGGCCATGGGAGCTGGCACTGGCAACAATTATATCAGAGTCACTCTCAACACTCAGCTGCTTGCTAAGAATTAAACTGCTGGAACCAGATCTAGTGAGTTTCATGTTACCATGGTTTGGATGAGGCGTTTGCTCTGGTGTGATATATTTAGTTTTCAGAAACAGTTAAATCTAAGCTTGGCTTTCTTACCAGAATGATAATGTACGTTGGTATTACTAGTGGTTATTTGCTTTATCTCCCAAGTAACGGATCGCACACCTCTTTATTCTCTTAGGGGTAAAGCCAACCCTGTTTATGGACTGAGTCAACTGGAAATTCATTTGCAACGAGCCAGGAGCGGCTAGTGCCTCTGCTGCCCTCTAGAGGCGCGTCAGAGCATGACCGCTCACCTCGGAACCATTCCCGTGGGTCGCACAGGGCCGACACCGTCACGCTCCGTTTTGAATTTCCAACCAGTGCCGTTTGTCAAGAGGGGATGAGGTGAAAACACTCTGAACTTCTAAAAACAATAATGGGACTTAGTTAATTTTAAGCTAGGACTTTCATAGTTATCCTGTGTCCTCCTCTCAGCCACTAACTGGAAATCAGTCCACATTGTTTGTAAACTATAGAGCTAACGCAAAGCATTTACCAAATGCCAGGTACTGTTTAAGTGTTTCCCATATACTAAACCGGGGGCTTCCCCGATAGCTCAGTCGGTAAAGAACCCGCCTGCAATGCAGGAGACCCCGATTAGATTCCTGGGTCGGGAGGATCCCCTGGAGAAGGGAACGGCTACCCACTCCAGTATTCTGGCCTGGAGAATTCCCTGGACTATATAGTCCATGGGGTCGCACACTGTGGGACACGACTGAGTGACTTTCACCTCATACACTAAACTGTTTAATCTACATGGCAGTATGAGTAGAAGGACCATCTCCATCTAACAGGGGAGCTGGAGCAAAAAACTACTAAACATTTCTCACAGTACATGAGTGGTAGAGCTAGATTTAATCCCCCTGCCCCTTACATTTGGCTGCGTGGACTAGGCTTGTAACCAGTTCATGCACTGACGCTTTTATAACTATCAAAACATGCATCAAAAGCTTAATTTTAAAGGAAAGGTTTTGCTGAAAATCTGTAACCTGAATCCAGTAATGAGGAAATGATTGGCTTGGATGCTTTTGAAATGTCAGTGACATCACAGACAGAGAAGGAGAAACAGAAGGGGAGGGAGGAGAGGAAGACACTGGGAGAAGGCAAGAGGCAGTAGGAACTGTCTTGGGTACATGGTGTCTAAATATAATGCACCATCTACAGTTATATCCTAAACATAAAAAACAAGACCATCAACAACATTATTGGGAAACTGAGGAAATTTCAGTATGGACTATATTGGGTAATAATGTTGAATTCCTTGAGTATGATTCATTTATTGTGGACATATAGGATATGTCTTTATCCTTAAGTGATGCTTGATTTAGATGTTTGGAGGTAAAGTGCCATGACACCAGAAAATTGACATCAAATAGTTCAGGAAAAAAATTCAACTATAAATGAGAAAGAAAGGGAATGTGACAAACGGCTAAGAACTGGCAACACTAGGCAAAGCGGTGTATGATGTTCATTATGCTATTTTTGAAACTTTTTTGTAGGTTTAGAATTTGGGGAGTAAAAATTAGAGGAGAAATAAACTTCATCTTAAGAGCCAGCCTAGGATGTGGCCATGGTATCAGCCTGGACTGAGTTAGGGCCAGTGAGAGACATGTGTTGGGGTTGGAACCCATAGGCAAGCTGTGAAATCTGTAGACATGTGTGATATATGGGTGTTCAGTTCAGTTCAGTCACTCAGTCCTGTCCAACTCTTTGCAACCCCCATGGACTGTAGTATGCCAGGCCTCCCTATCCATCACCAACTCCTGGAGCTTGCTCAAACTCATGTCCATTGAGTTGATGATGCCATTCAACCATCTCATCCTCTGTCATCCGCTTCTCCTCCCGCCTTCAGTCTTTCCCAGCATCAGGGTCTTTTCAAATGAGTCAGTTCTTCTCATGAGGTGGCCAAAGTACTGGAGTTTCAGCTTTAGCATCATTCCTTCCAAAGAAATCCCAGGGCTGATCTCCTTCAGAATGGACTGGTTGGATCTCCTTGCAGTCCAAGGGACTCTCAAGAGTCTTCTCCAACACCACAGTTCAAAACCATCAATTCTTCGGCACTCAGCCTTCTTCACAGTCCAACTCTCACATCCATACATGACCACAGGAAAAACCATAGCCTTGACTAGACGAACCTTTGTTGGCAAAGTAATGTCTCTGCTTTTGAATATACTATCTAGGTTGGTCATAACTTTTCTTCCAAGGAGTAAGCATCTTTTAATTTCATGGCTGCAATCACCATCTGCAGTGATTTTGGAGCCCCCCAAAACAAAGTCTCTCACTGTTTCCCCATCTATTTGCCATGAAGTGATAGGACCAGATGCCATGAACTTAGTTTTCTGAATGTTGAGTTTTAAGCCAACTCTCCTCTTTCACTTTCATCAAGAGGCTCTTTAGTTCTTCTTCACTTTCTACCACAAGTGTGGTGTCATCTGCATATCTGAGGTTATTGATATTTCTCCCGGCAATCTTGATTCCAGCTTGTGTTTAATCCAGTCCAGCATTTCTCATGATGTTCTCTGCATATAAGTTAAATAAGCAGGGTGAAAATATACAGCCTTGACGTACTCCTTTTCCTATTTGGAACCAGTCTGTTGTTCCATGTCCAGTTCTAACTGTTGCTTCCTGACCTGCATACAGATTTCTCAGGAGGCAGGTCAGGTGGTCTGGTATTCCCATCTCTTTCAGAATTTTCCACAGTTTATTGTGATCCACACAGTCAAAGGCTTTGGCAGAGTCAATAAAGCAGAAATAGATGTTTTTCTGGAACTCTCTTGCTTTTTCGATGATCAACGGATGTTGGCAATTTGATCTCTGGTACCTCTGCCTTTTCTAAAACCAGCTTGAACATCTGGAAGTTCACAGTTCATGTACTGTTGAAGCCTGGCTTGGAGAATTTTGGGCACACACTAGCATTGCTAGTGTGTGAGATGAGTGCAACTGTGTGGTAGTTTGAGCATTCTTTGGCATTGCCTTTCTTTGAGACTGGAATGAAAACTAACCTTTTCCAGTCCTGTGGCCACTGATGAGTTTTCCAAATTTGCTGGCATATTGAGTACAACACTTTCACAACATCGTCTTTTAGGATTTGAAATAGCTCAACTGGAATTCTATCACCTCCACTAGCTTTGTTCATAGTGATGCTTCCTAAGGCCCACTTGACTTCGCATTCCAGGATGTCTGGCTCTAGGTGAGTGATCACACCATTGTGATTATCTGGGTCATGAAGATCTTTTTTGTATAGCTCTTCTATATATTCTTGCCACCTCTTCTTAATATCCTCTGCTTTTAGGTCCATACCGTTTCTGTCCTTTATTGTGTCCATCTTTGCATGAAAAGTTCCCTTGGTATCTCTAATTATCTTGAAGAGATCTCTAGTCTTTCCCATTCTATTGTTTTCCTCTTTCTTTGCATTGATCACTGAGGAAGATATGCAGGTATATCAGATGCTAAAGTATCTTTATTAATGTGTTTCTATTGGTACTAGGTATTACATGCATCAATGTGTGTTTTCAAAAAACATCCACATTTCCATGAATGGATAATAAACAACACAAACTGTAAAGCCCTTTATAAAGAAAATGGGCTTCCCTGGTGGCGCAGACAGTAAAGAAACTGCCTGCAATGCAGGAGACAAGGGTTCCGTCCTGGATTGAGAAGATCCCCTGGAGAAGGGAGTGGTTACCCACTCGAGTATTCTTGCCTGGAGAATTCCATGGATTGGGGGGCCTGGTGGGTTATAGTCCTTGGGATCACAAAGAGTTGGACATGATTGAGCAACTAACACTTTCAACACTTTATAGACCTGAAAAAGGTCTAATTTCAGTCTTAATATTGTTCCATTTTTGTCGTCAACAAATAAGGATGAATAGCTGTCTATTTATTTATTCATTTATTCAGGAAATATGTATTGAATGTTCACTGTGTTTCAGGCACTGATCACAGTGTTTGAGATAAGCAAGTGGACAAACCAAGATCCCTAAACACAAGGCACTTATCTTCTGGCAGGAGAGAGAGACAATAAACATGGTAACTAAGTAACTTGCAGAGAATGTTACTGATCATTGCCAAAGAAAAGTAGAAAAAAAAAATTGTGGCAGGAAATTGGAACAGATGGATGCAGACAGAGGGCTTGTGATTTTAAATAGGATCCCTAGGGTGGGTTTCACTCAAATATGACCTCATGATGATCTAGAAGGAAAGTGGAAGAGAATAGGGAAGAAAGCCTGTCTAAGGTGAGGCTGTGCCCAGTGTGGCCGGAACTGAGTGATAAGAGGGGAACATATAGAAGGACATGAGATCACAGAGGAAGTAGAGGGCTATTCATAGAGGTCATTGTGAAGGTGCTGTTTTTCATGCTGAGTAAAAATAGAAAGCCTTGGGTGATTTTGAGGGGAGTAGTGACATGATGTAACTTAACATTTAAAAGGAGTTATCTTGAAGTTATAAGATAAAGGTGGGATCAAGTTTCCAAGTCAGGAGCTATTGCCATGATCCAATCAAGAGGTGACAGAGACTCTGCATAGGCTAATAGAATTCGTGGTAGAGAGATGTGATCAGATTCTGGGTATGTTTTAAAGAGAGAGCCAACAGGAAAGATTATTGATAAGTTAAAATGTGGTGTTTGGAAGAAAGAGATGAGTCAAGGGTGACTCGGTGTTTTGTCCTGAGCCACTGGAAAGATGGAATTGTCTTCCACTAAGATAGGGAAGGCAAGTCAAACAGATTTTGAGGGGGAAGAACAAGAGTTGTTTTGGATGTGCTGAGCTTAAACTATGAGACATCCAGATGGAGATGTCAAAGAGGTATTTGGAGACAGAAGTTGTGCGATTGGAGAGAGGTCAAGGGTGAGGTTTTAAAGCAGGTCATAATTCATGTACAGATGTTATTTAAAGCCACGAACCTGGATATGATCACCAAGATAGTGAGTGTGGATAAAGACAAGAAGAATATTAAGGACTGTGCCCTTGGAATTATTCTGTTTTATGTGTTTATAATTATTTTGTCCTCATTTTGTTTAAAAAGTTATTATGCTACACAAACTAAAAGGGAAAATTGACAGTTACTTAAATTACTGAAGATAGTCCATCAAATAATTAAATTTGCAAAATATATTAAGTTGCCTCCATTATCTTGTTTTATTTTCTATAAATGTCTGCATTATTCAAGCACTGCTGCTGCTGCTGCTGCTAAGTCGCTTCAGTCGTGTCCGACTTTTTGTGACCCCAGAGACGGCAGCCTACCAGGCTCTCCCGTCCCTGGGATTCTCCAGGCAAGAACACTGGAGTGGGTTGCCATTTCCTTCTCCAATGCATGAAAGGAAAAGTGAAAGTGAAGTCGCTCAGTCGTGTCCGACTCCTAGCGACCCCATGGACTGCAGCCTACCAGGCTCCCACTAGGAGAGCTAAAATTTGAGCTGCTTTATCCTAGTGTTATTTAATCAATAATACATTAATCTTTGGGACAATAAGGATCAAAAGTGCTTTCAAGTAAATCTTGAGGTGGCGTGATTCTCATGGTTATATGTTTTCTTAATGTAAATAAAATGTTTTGTTGAAATATGATGATCGTTTCCTAGTTTTCTAATGCTTATGCCTTGACAGTTATTCTAATGGTATAGTAAATGGCTTCTAAAAGTTTTGCCCAAGCAGAACTGTTAGTACTAGTCAAGAGGAGCCCGGGGCAGGGAAATGCTTTCTCTAGGCAAAGACAAAAACATGTAAATATATTTATTGTTTCATCTAGTAAAGATAATTTGCGAATATAAGTTCACTTAACTGCAAATAAGCCCATGCCATAAATGCATTTTGTCAAGATTTGAATTTTAATAACAGAACCATTTTTATACTATCTTTACAGATAAGTGAGTGTGGACAAGCTCAGAAGCATTTTGTTTTTTTTCATAATGAACTATATAATAGTGGTTAGGCAATCTAGAAATGCAGGCATGTGATCATATTTATTAGTAAAGAAATCTCAGATTCAACCAACTTTAAAAATAAGGGTGTTTACTGACCCATATACAGTAGAAAATAGGGAGGTAGTCGGGCTTCTGGGTTTGTTTATCAAGAGTCTAGATTTTTGGCTCTCTGCTCTGGCCGTCCAGTGTGTGGTGTTCAGCCGAAAGCTGGCTTTCTTGACAGGCCTAGAGAGGCTGCCAAAAGAGCCAGGCTATTTGCTTTCTTGAAAATGCCCCAGGAGAAGGAATGCTTTCTTCAGTTAGCAGGCAAGTGATCCGAGCTTAGTGCCAGTCCTTGTGGCCAGCAGAATGCCATGGTCTTAAGGCCTGGGTCACCGAGTGACCCGGGGGTCAGATTGCCTTAACTTGCTTACATCTTTGGAGATTTCAGTGGAGCCTGTGCCCATGTAGACTGCTACACCGCAGGGGCAGGGTGGCACGCTGTGGGAAACAGGCATCATAGAAAATCCATGGGCCCGAATCACCCACGTGATCCAAACTTGACTGGTGCTCCACTTGGATTTGCTGTTGAGACTCAGCTTCCTAATCCTGACCATTTTCTCTTGCTGAGGGCCTTTCTCCACATGGTCGTGACAGAAAACCAACTATTGATATATCTAGTTATGAAAATGCTTTACTAGAGCTCAGAGGACATAGACAAGAGGGAAGACTTTTACTTTTCCTCATTTACTAGTCAATATAAACAGTTGACTCGAGTTGGGAAGATCCTTTGGAGAAGGAAATGACAACCCACTCCGGTACTCTTGATTGGAAAATCCCATAGGTGGAGGGATTGCAAAGAGTCGGACACTACTGAGCGACTTCACTTTCACTTTATAAGCAGTTGATGTCTTTTTGCATCTCTAGAGAATGTCTTCACTGCATCTATAATGTCCTTTCTTTCCTGTTACTAGAGCAACAGATATGTAAAATCCTTTTTATATGAGCACTTCTCTGTTACTAATGTTGTTTAACAAATTTTTGTGACAAAACTTATTTCTAATGCCTTAAGTTTTCTTTATATGAGTGATTTGGAGAAAGACATCATATTTCTATCACAGTTTAATGGGAGACAGGGGGATTCAGCTAGTTGATGAACTGAACATTTGTGATTACCACATCTTCCTCCTAAAATGATGCTAAAATAAAAATAAAGGTTTTTTGTTTTTTTTTAAAGGCATAGATCATCAAGAACAAAGAGAATGTGAGAGCAGGTAACAATGACAACAACACAATATTGGAAGTTGGAAAGGCAACGGGCAGATATTAGACATGAACACTAGCAGTGAAAAAAGCACAGAAGCAACTGGATTTGAACTTCCAGACCACAAAGGCTCAGGAGTACGAGGGTCTTTGGAAGTGAAGGTGTAGGTGGGACTGAGACCGGAATTGCCCACAAGGCTGGTAAAAAATCAGTTAGGCCCCAGATCAGTATTCTTATACTGGCAATTGCTCCCTTCTCCATTCCTCACACCACAATATGAAGGGAAGGTATTTTTTTCTGGAGGGGTGAACCCAAGGAACTCTGGACTGGGGAACACCAGCACAGCTGAGGGGAAGAGTAACCTCTAAAAACAAGATGATTAGAGTGGAAAAGGGGGAGAATCTCAACTTTATCCCCTCAATAGGCTTCCAAAAATGCCAGAAATGAGGCGGGACATTGGAATCCCTTCTCTGAGTAATCTGTCTAGCCTAGAAGAGCACAGACTCCAAAGTACATACAGCATCCAGGAATGACAAGGCCAAGCAAAATTATCTTAGAGTGAAGTCCATCATTCATGAAACCTCACTCTCTTAGAGCTTCCAATTCATTTTCTCTAGTTCTCCATTACGAGCAGATATATCTGAGGAAAACTTCTAACTGGAAAGACAGACCAAATAACTGAAAAAGGAATTTGGAGTAAATAGAGACCATGTGTAGAGAAGAAAATTGTGAGGAGAAAAATTAGCCTCAAAAATATGAGAAGTTATACCTATGAAACAAGAACATGATGCTATAAAACAAGAACATTCAGAAACTATAAAAGAATACTTGAAGTTAAAAGTATGATTGCAGAAATAAAAAGTAAAGGAGAAAGATGAAACAGTGGAAATTGTTTAATAAAGTAGAACAACTTAATAAAGATAAGACATAGAATTTTTTTAATTTAAAAGTTTGAATCCATCTAGGAATTCCTGTATTTAAGTAATAGGAGTTCCAGAAAGAGAAAATAAATAAGCATAAGGAATAGAAATCACCAGAAAAATAATTCATGAAATTTTCTATTACTAATTGAATGAACCCACCAAGAGCCTCAAGAAATGGATGAAAATAGATTTATCTACATTATGAGAGATCACCATAAATTTTTAGTACACTAGAGACAAAGAGAACATCATAAAGCTTTGAGAGAGTGGAAGGTGGGGGCCTTCCACATACACAGGATGTCAGTAGCATTTGAGTTAGCAATAACAACACTGGAAGCTAGAAGAGAATTGGAATAATGTTGTAAAAATTGAGGGTAAATGCCTTCCAACCTGAAATTTTATATCCTGTCAAAGTATCACCTAAAGATATTTCTTGACATGCAAGGTCTCCAAAAATATGACTCCTATGAATCAATTTCACAGAACTAACTAGAGGATGTGTTATACTAAAATGAGGAAATAAATCAAGGTGAATGATATGGTATGAGGTACATATATATAAGGAGAAAGAACTTTCCTAGAATGCTAGTGATGGAGGATTATAGGATATCAGCTGCACAATATACCTCAGAGCACCTAGTTCAGACTGGAGCTAATCAAATGAAAATGGGAACATTCCTAATCTTGATTTCTTTCAGAGATTTATACTTTTAGAGAACAAGTTGTGGGTGAATCTGTGACAGGCATTTAGAAAACAAGGCAAATGAAAAAACATATTCAAAAAAGTAATTAATCATAATATTATAGATTGGTGCAAAAGTTATATTATTAATATATTACATTCCATATTTTGTTGACTCTTAGACTATAAATATAAAATGCACCAACATTTTAGACTACTAAGAAAGAAAAATCTCTGTAATCAAATGATGACAAATCACTTAATGTTAGTCTTGCATGATGTATTAATCAATGACATTAATCTCTTTTTGCTTTGAAACTTTTTTTTCTTCTGTACAGATAGAATTGGTGTATTTTCCTGTCTTCATTTGCATTGCTCTAATAAGGTACCTTTCCATATTCTTATTAACCAATGTAACACAGTTTCTCTACCTTAGGCATCTTTCTTAGATCTACATGAAGAACTTAGTTATGCTATGTAAGAAAATAATGAATTGTTACCATTCTTCACTGAGAGATATTTGCTTTACTAATAACAAATGTATGCCCCACTACTCTGGGTTTTTTTTTCTTTTTAGGTACACAGTAACTTAGTGTATAAATTCAATTCATAGTGTAATAGTTTGAAGATGTTTTGTATGGCCATTAAACTCAGCATGTGTAGTGCCTGACATGTACAAACCGAACTGAAGTGGTAACATTATTAACCTCTTCTACCAGACTTGTATATACACAATGGCAACTACAATACAACAGAATATTGTCTGGCTAACCGTAAATGAAAGGCACACTCAGACTTCAGAGATGTTAAAATGTGAGAAAAAAATTATCTAATAAAGTAGCACATTTGTGATTAGGATAAGCAGAGTAATAATACTGTAAACACTGAATATAAACTAATCAAAAGTTAAGATATAACAATATTGGAGAATTGGGCAGAGAGAATATATATATATACACACATATGATTATATATGATGGTGGTGGGTGCAACATTGTTGAAGGAAAGTTAAATCCTGAATTTTTATAGTGAGAAGACATATTTATGCCCAGTCTTGAAAATTTATGCTGCTAAGTCACTTCAGTCGTGTCCGACTCTGTGCAACCCCACAGACGGCAGCCCACCAGGCTCCCCCGTCCCTGGGATTCTCCAGGCAAGAACACTGGAGTGGGTTGACATTTCCTTCTCCAATGCATGAAAGTGAAAAGTGAAAGGGAAGTCACTCAGTCGAGTCCGACTCTTAGTGACCCCATGGACTGCAGCCCACCAGGCTCCTCCACGCATGGGATTTTCCAGGCAAGAGTACTGGAGTGGGGTGCCATTGCCTTCTCTGTGAAAATTTATGAGTTACATGTAAACTTACTGTTGAAAGAGGATATTAATATCTATTAGCTAAAAGAACTGAGAGAGTTGCCTCTAGACTGCAGTTCTGGGCCAGGGGATTATTAACAAATTATGTATGAATGTATTTATTTGACTGTACTGGGTGGTAGTTGCCACACACAGAATCTTCGATTTTCATTGCAACATGCAGGATCTTCAGTTGCAGCATGTAGGATCTAGTTTCCTGACCAGGGATTAAACCCAGGCCCTCTGCATTGGGAGCACAGAGTTTTAGCCACTGAACTACCAGGAAAGGAGGAACTTTTTAAAATAATTAATGGTTTGTACTATTTGAAATATTAAACTATGTGTATGTGCGTGCTAAGCCACTTTAGTCGTGTCTGACTCTTTGTGACCCCATGTACTGCAGGCTCCTCTGTCCATGGGGCTTCCCAGGCAAGAATACTGGAGCAGGTTATCATTTCCCTCTCCAATGTATATGTAACTTTGATAAATATAAAATTTAAATTTGAAATAAATCAGTGGCAACACAAGGATTGCTAGCATAATTTTCCATTCTTAGCAAACTATTTTGAAGCTTACAAGTCTTATTTGATATTTTAAAAATCTCAGGAATAATTTTCTAGCGGCAAACATAATATAACAGATGTGATATATAGAGTACACTGTAGGCCTATTACTCTTACGGAGTTAGACTGAACCAAGAGAAGGATCCTCTGTGTTGATACTGAAAGTGAATTTTTGTATTTTGGTTCAGATATAATCTTACCCCAAACATGTGGAAATGAAAACTTTCAGTCTAGATATTTCATTAATGAGAGAATTTATTGTTTGAATTATTTCCATCTCTCTGCATGTTAGTAATCATGACTAGCTGGGTTTTTAGCCATTCCCCAAATTTTCTCCTTCATAGAGTTTGCAGATCAGCCTTCATTCCTTGTGATTCATCACCTCTTAATGGGTTCTTCTTCCTCTGCTCACATCTTAGGTTGCTCGTATGCTGATAGATAAGTTTTCTTATTCAAGAGTAAGTAACTCCCATTTCTTAATTAATCCAAACCCTGTTAATTAGTAACTATCAGGGAAATATGGTTTAATGGGAAAAACACTGGACCAGGAATCAGGAGACTTGATTCTTATTCAAGCTGGGCCATCTGAGGGTCTCAGCTGTCTGTACTTTTCTCACTTGTTGATGGAAAGATTTAGAATATAAGCTCTTGAAGGCATCTTATGGGGCTTCCCTGTAGCCCAGCTGGTAAAGAAGCCATCTGCAATGCAGGAGACCCTGGTTTGATTCCCGGGTTGGGAAAATCCCGTAGAAAAGGGATAGGCTACCCACTCTAGTATTCTTGGCCTTCCCTGGTGGTTCAGACGGTAAAGAATCAGCCTACAGTGTGGGGGACTTCGGTTCGATCCCTGGGTTAGGAAGATCCCCAGAGGAGTACTTGGCAACCCACTGTACTATTTTTGCCTGGAGAATCCCCATGGACAGAAGAGCTGGGTGGGCTACAGTTCATGTGGTCGCAAAGAGTTGGACATGACTGAGTGACTATGCACAGCACAGCAAGGCATCTTATAGTCACCATATTGTATGGTTCTGGGAATATGCATTTATCTAAATGCTTTATTATAAGATTAAATCGTAGTATGAGTGGATTGGGACTTTTTTTACAAAACGTAAAATTCTGAATGACTGTGTGTTGGTAAAGAACTCTCTAGCCAATGCAAGAGACATAAGAGACTCAAGTCTGATCCCTGGATAGGAAAGCTCCCCTGGAGGAGGGCATGGCAACCCACTCCAGTATTCTTGTCTGGACAATCCCACGGCCAGAGGAGCCTGGTGGGTTACAGTTCATAAGGTCACAAAGAGTCAACACGACTGAAGTGACTTAGCACCCACGCATCACTATGTGGAACAGGCTGACAAATAAGGACTAAAGAAAGTTGGATAGACTTAAGTCACTGGATCAAGGAAATATCTGGGTAAAGAACACATACAATTCTTTAAAGAATAATATTAACATTGCATTCTATCTATATTGGTGTGTCTATCAAGATATTCTAGGGATAAATGCTTGATTACTTGCAGCTTATTTGTTAATAAATAGGGCTGCTGCTGCTAAGTCGCTTCAGTCGTGTCCGACTCTGTGCGACCCCATAGACGGCAGCCCACCAGGTTCCCCCGTCCCTGGGATTCTCCAGGCAAGAACACTGGAGTGGGTTGCCATTTCCGTCTCCAAAGCATGAGAGTGAAAAGTGAAAGTGAAGTCGCTCAGTTGTGTCCGACTCTTAGCGACCCCATGGGCTGCAGCCCACAAGGCTCCTCTGTCCATGGGACGGCAAGAGTACTGGAGAGGCGTGCCATTGCCTTCTCCGAATAAATAGGGCATATACTCTATATTTCTAAACATTGTATCTAATCAAATTAACTACTTTAAATAATAATCCATTGGCTTTTATTCTGTCACAACTATCACTGCGTGTTTTATGTACTCTCTGAGGTCACCAGTTAATGCAGAAGCTGGTTTTGCAAAATTGGGCGAATAACTGCCTTGAAAAGATGTCATCTAAACTCAGTTAACTGAAGAATTAGAAACTGTCCTGAAAATGATGTCAGATTAAACATAAAAATGCTGGATATACATAGTGGGTATACATAATGCACCATCTAAGAAAAAATATCCTTATTTCAGGTATTGTATTTAATGAAAACAGTAATAAACATTTGGATAAGGAAATGGCAACCCAGTCCAGGATTCTTGCCTGGAGAATTCCATGGACAGGGGAGCCTGGTGGGCTGCAGTCCATGGGGTCACAAAGAGTCAGACACGACTGAGTGACTAACACACAATAAACATTGCCCCTAATATTGAGAGCTTCGCCACCTCTAAAAGGCCTTACAGTAGAAGACAGGCCATACTGTGCTTGCTTTATCTGGTGAGTCAAGGCAGTGTGAGCTCTGTGCTGCTAGTGGGGAGTTGAGCTACAGCTAAAGGATGACTAGCTTTCCCTTCCTCAGTTCTATCGAATCTATGGAATATCATGCCATACACAGGAACCAGGTGAAAATACAGATCCATTCCTTTTACTGCAAAAAGTAACCAGAAATGTCAACCACGTGTCCGAGAAATCACAGATGATTAATTATCTAAAGCCTTTAAATTGTACATAGACCAAATCCTTACCTTAACAGTTTTCACTTTTTGACATATATGACAACAATCTGAAGATCTGTATTTTCAAATTCATGTTGCCCAAGCCCCATCCCTTGATATTTTGCTCAATCTGTCTACTGTCTATATATTTTGAAAACTACATTAAATGTTGGTTCTAATGTCAACCAAAGATGGAAAAATGCTGATCTACTTGACAGCTAAATTTTTCAATGAAATATTTCCAACATGACCAATTTACCTTAAAATCTACCCAAATTCTAGACCATTACTCTAGGATCTTTGGGAGGGAAATGTTAGAGATATACCCTTTAACTTACCAAGTCATGGCTGCTTGCTTGGACAGTATTTCATTGCTTTCAGGAAAATAGCTAGTTCTAGTTTATTTTAATCATCTTTATTCTTTCCTTTTTAGGAGGTTTTACTGAATTATTTATTCTGTATTCCTCAAAGTCTTGGGAACAGGGAGATCCTTGTCTTAGGACAAGACATATGAAAAAAAAAGATAATAAATTATGTTACCATCACTTTTCAATATCTCATTTCCCCCTTTGGCTTTCCCTCCTTTGTATATGGGATCAATACCCATCATATATGGTCATTTCCCAAAGACACTGGACAACTTCAGAATGTCACACTTTTTTGTAGATTTTTAGATTCCCTCAACTCATTTATTCCCCATTTTTATGGAGTACAGTAGTTAAGGAAAAAAAAAAGTCCAAAGTTAAATATAAGTTATAAGAAGATTTGCTTGCTTGGCTCCTTTCTCATTTTTGTTTTCTATTATTCATGATAAAAGGTAACAGGGGTATGAGTGATGAGAAATGAGGCCAAGGGAGCAAAGACTGGAAAATTTTGACAAACTCTGTTGAGTAGGAAATTTTTTAAATAAAACTTTCTCCCCAGCAGGTCTTGGTGAATCTCATGTCTTTGACATGGATGAAGACTAAGAGACGAAACTCATTCCATGTGCAGTGAGGAACCACAGAGTAATTTACAAGCCAGCTGGGCTGACTTGGAAGGCCTTCATGGAGGAGCTACTCAGCAGGGCCCTCTCCTGGCCTTGTGACGGGCCACTTGCAAGTCTTCTTTCTGTTTTCACTTCCAGGCATGGCCGGAGCCCTAGACTCCAGCCCCCAAAGTACCTTCATGAGCTTTCGAAACCAAAGCCTTTCTTGGGCTAGGTTTTATCCCATCTTACCCTAGATATATTCTTTAATTCACACACACATGCGCATCCTTTCCTTTCCGATGAACAAGATGAAGGCGAGAGAAAGGAAGGTGATGGATCCCAGAGAACAGACAGATTCTTTTATCTCAAGTCCTTTGCTTCTATGGTTCACGGGACTTTGGTTTTGGAGTCTCAGCCCAATTTTAACGTTCAAGCTGCCTATTACTGGTGGAAAAAGGGGGGGAAGAAAGAGCCGCTTCCCTGTCTCTTTGCCTTAATCTGCCGTGCACGTGGACGTGTGTGCAGCTGACCCAAACCTCGCTGACATGTCAGCGTGCAGCCCGCAGGGCGAGGGGCGTTTGATTTATAAATGGAATGTATAATAGGCACGGTGCCTTCTGAGCCGAACGTTCATGGAAAAATCACATGCCGCTCACATGAGGGACCAAGATCTTTTTTTATTATTTTAATGAATTGAGTTTTTTCAGTGCACCAGGGAGATAAGAAGATACCTGCCAATAACCCTCTGATTGTGTCCTCGGCCAATGGGTGGGCTTCAATACCGGTACTCCTCTTGTCAATTGAGTTTGTGTGTTAAGTCAAGGTTTAGCTTTGGATTTGAAGCTCTCCCTCAAACAAAGCCACAGACGCTCCGACGGTGGAAACCATCGCATAATTCTCCTCTTTGTTTCTTTAAAGAGCACGGGGTTGGTTTAAAAAAAAAAAATCCATTTTGGGAAGACTGGGTCTGGAGATAATGATAGAGAAGATGAGAAAAGACAGCAGGTTGTAAGTTCTGGCCTAAGTTCGGAAACAGGCGGGAAAAAAAAAAAAAAAGGTTGAAAAGGTAATAAACTACAGCAAGGCCAACAGATCAACCAACATGAGAAAAACCAACAGGTAACAAGGGGCCTCTGGAGCTTCTGAAGAATAGGGATCAGTAGGAAGGCATTTTGAATGAGAAATAAAATGCTCCTTCCTGTCAGGGAGGAAGGGAGGTGTCTGGTGCTTGAGAAATGGAACAAAAATGCAATTAAAACCCAGAGATGAATAAAGATCAGGTGGGAGAGGATGTCACCCTGTGGCCTTTGGAACTGTGTTTCTGCTGCTTCCCCAAATTATTTTTTTTCCTGGAACAAAGGAATAATGTTGTGGAAAAGTGGGTGCCAGCTACTTTAGGAAAACAAGACACAGCAAAGCGGATAAAAGAGACAAAGACAATTGCCGTCCTAGGCAGTAACTGAAGGCAGCTGAGGCCTGACACAAAAGGTGAACATTTGGAGCCAGAAGATGACTGAACCATGGGAAGGAAGGAGGGAAAGATGATTCACAATAGCATTTGAAAGACATTGGCTTGAATATTTATTAGTGTTGCACACTGCTTGGCCTTGGGGGAACTGCCTTTGTTCGGCGAGCCATTTCCCAGTTTTAAGGCAATAAACAGGAAAAGAGCTTGAAAGATGGCCCTGGACACTTGGTACATCGTGTTGGAGAGGGAAGGTGAGATAAGACCTTGGCTCTCAGAGAGTGACGGATGTGGATGGAGGAGCTGTCACTGAGGAGCCGCCTCCATCCCCACACTCTGCCTCTAGGGGGGAATGTATGATTAAAATGCTATGAAAGGGAGGATTCCTTGTCATGAGGCTAAACTTTCCATCACATCTGAGTTTGGGGTAATTTCACTTATCTTTAATTCATCTGGAATACAGAAAAGAATAAAGAAGAATGCAAAGCATAGGATGCAAAGGATAACTGAACCTCATCAAACCATGTCATTCACCTTTGAGAGGGCCCGAAGTCTATATTTGTATCTATATCCCCTCATAAAACAAGAACATCAGGGGCAATTTTAAGTAAGACTTATGGTCCATTCATCTCAGGATTCTTCTTACAAGACCCAAGGATCATTTGTAGAAGAGGATGATCATCAACTTTTAGGATGCAATTCTCAAAATGTTAGCAGTGTACCCCAAATTATAATATCCCTAACGTTCCCTTACTGAGTACTATGGCTGCATCAGCATGGAATTTTCCTTCTCTGTTTTGGTCTTAACTATAAAGTAAATTTTTCCTAAGACAGTCAAGGACCTACTCATTTAAATACTCGATCAGAGTTTATTCTGGCAACAACCAAAAAAATCACTCGAAACTCTGGAGTTGCTGGTTAAGCATTTATTAGGGAAATTGTGCCCCAAATGGAAAACAAGAGCATCTACAGATAAATGAAAAAAAAAAAATCCAAAAGTTAGTTGGCTCTCAACCTGTGGAGTTCAGATATTGTGCCAAATGGCAGGAGAAAAGACAGAAGAGTGAGTAACGAAGTTGGATAAGAGACTCGTCTGAGGCATCAGTGAGCCTGAGCTGGCTCGCCAGTGTTTCTGTGCAGTTAGCAGAAAATGAATGCCTTTCCTAATCTTCCAGAGCTCTCTATCAGGGACTGAATGCACTCACACTAGCCACGGGAATGGAAAAGTGACTCAAGCATTGTCCAGCTCAATACCCAAAGCAGCATAGTTTCCACTGTGGAGCCCGGATCACTGGCAGACCAAAGGGGTAGAAGAAATGGGGCAGTTGAGATGACGGTGCTGGACAAAAGCACTGACTTGTGGTTGGAAAGGATATCCATGTTCAGAATCTCAAGACATGCTGAGGTGGTTATTGTCGTATATCCTCTGCAGAGGCGCAGCAGAACAGTTCTGGAGATGTGGAAGCCTACAGTCCCTTTATTTGCCCTTCTCTCCACTGATGAGGAATTTTATTTACAAAGGTCAACTGGGATACGGTCAACTTGGTTTCTGGCTGGTTAGTTCAGCAGATATGCAGAGGTTATTTATCAGTCTTCCCAGATTGGGGATATGGATGCCTTAGGTTATTCTATCATATGATAAAACTCTTACCATAATATACTGAAAAGAAAAAGCAGTGCAAATGTGGTTTGCTTTACATAGAATTCCAGGGTTCAAATGCAAAGAAGCCATAGTTACACATTATGTCTCCCTAACATTCATGGTTTGCAAATGCTTTTAAAATATGCTAACTCATTTAATAACTAGAGGGTGATTGTTTGCTTTGATGTGGTAAGATGATTGAGGACAAAGCTCACATCTTGTTTATCTTCATCCTGTCATTGCCTAATATAGAGCAGAACACGTGGTTGGCATGTTGTTAAATGCTTGTTGAGTGATGAAAACTTTTTGTTTTGTTTCAAAAGAGATTGAAATGTCTCATTAACAATTCATTTAGCATCTCTGGTTCTCATTTAAAAAAATAAGATATTTGGACTTGATTTGTCCACCTTGGCTGGATGTCAGATCAATTCTGGGGCTTTTTAAATGAACTCATTCCCAAGTTCCTGCCCAGTCTGCACAATCAGAAGCTCTAGTTGTGGGTCCAGCCAGCAAAAGCAAGTTGGAGGATCAGTGAACTAGATGAGCTGTGCAGACCCTTCCATCTTTAAGGTTCTCTAAGATAAAAAGCTCCTTAATACTTCTAAGGGCTATATATCATTAACTTTCTGAGAGCTAAGTAAGGACATGGGAGTTTTCAAGTCTTTACCTATTAGAAGTGAAGAGAATGCATCTTTGAAATGATCACATAAGGCAAAAAAAAAAAAATCATGCTTGGTTTACAATATTTTTTTATACACTTTTCAGAGGAAGCTGTGACTATTGTAATCTCTTCCATTTGTGTGCTGTGTTGTCAGTGGCTTCACTTTATTATCTGGTGTGATTTTTCACAATAATTCCTTCCATCCCCACTGTGTTTGTCTTCTGGGACTCACAATGACGGGTCAGAGAGGAGAGAAGCGAAGGACTAAAAGCACAGAGAACGAAGAACTATAAGAGGCAGAATATTTTACCCTCCTGGTGGATTTTTGTATTGTTAGTTATCTAGTTTCGGAGAAGGCAATGGCACCCCACTCCAGTACTCTTGCCTGGAAAATCCCATGGACGGGGGAGCTTCGTAGGCTGCAGTCCATGGGGTCGCAAAGAGTCAGACACGACTGAGCGACTTTCCTTTCACTTTTTACTTTCATACATTGGAGAAGGAAATGGCAATCCACTCCAGTGTTCTTGCCTGGAGAATCCCAGGGACAGGGGAGCCTGGTGGGCCGCTGTCTATGGAGTCGCACAGAGTCGGACACGACTGAAGTGACTTAGCAGCTAGCAGTTATCTAGTTTACTGCAATTTGGAAATTTGTAGTTGTCTGTCTTACCTGAATGAGCCACGTTGACCCAGCTGCTTTCTTGCCATGGTTGATAATTAAAGAGTGACTTCTGCCCTCCTACACTAGGCAAATTTGGAGTCATACTATCTTGTTTTCACCATATGGACACTGCAGGGCCCTCTCTGGGCAGTTTGACAGCTAGAGGGCAAGATTTCAGACAGGACCTGATAGAGTCACATGGGAGGGAAATAACTGTTAATGAGAATTTTTTAAAATATACAATCTAAGATGACAATGCCAGTGTTTCATTTCTTCTTAATGAACATGGTGTGGACCATTTTGGATTTAAGACCACATTAAATTAAAAGTGAAAACTTAGAAAGAAGCTGCAGCCAAGAAGACAAGAAAACCTAGTTTTTATGTCACTGATTGCAAAGTCAAGTGAAGATGTTTCTGAGGGAAAGATGAAGATTTGGAGGGATATTCCCAGAGGCAATTAATTAGACGTTGTCTTGGACAATTAAGGTGTGTGTGTGTGTGTGTTTGGAGAGTAGGAAGTGAGCTGAGGAGGGGGTTGATCAGTATTTCTTAAAGCTCACATAGCTTTGCAGGAGAAGGAAAGAGCTAGAGAATCCCTTTGGCTGGATGAATCCACAGAAAATCCCTAGGCAGCCCTAAGGCAACTGAAATAAGCCCTTTTCTCTTGATCCTCTGGAGATATGTCTTTATTGAGATATAGTGTTCTGAATGCCACAGGCTGTGGGAGGGTGGACATGAGCCTCTAGGAGGTGTGGAGGGGAGCAGTATCTGTCCTAGACGTGGAGGAGGCAGCCGTGATGGATGAGAGCAACGAAAGGAACTCATGAAGAACACACTTGGAGAAGAAACCCAGAGTCATGGAACCACCTTTGCATTGTAAACGCCCATGCTCAGTTACAACCGTATGAAAATACCTATGTCTGTATCAGCAAAATGGGGGGATTTTAGAATGGTATAAAATTTTCAAAATTACTGTGTGTGTGTGCATGCACATGCACGCAAAGTTGTTAAAAAGTTAAAATTCTTTTAGAAAAGAACATTAACAAGCAATGTATCAGAGAATTAATTCATTCAACAAATACTGATTGAGAACATCTTCTGTGCTGGGGACTTGCCCAGCCTTTGGGCAGACAGCAGTGCTCAAGCTCCCTGTTCTGTGTCTTCTAGGCAGACACACCAGCTTTTCCCAGGTGGGTCCTCAGCGCTGAGCACAGAGAGCCCGGAGACACAGGCTGTCACCACGGAACTGAAGCCCACAGACGTGTCCGCAGCTGACTTCCTACGTTCTTCCTCCAAGTGAGGTCTGGATGAAGGAAGGGAAACCAAAATGCTGCTTTTATTGATATATATATTTTTCAGGCCATCCTTGGAAAAAGTCATCCTTTCTAATGTAAATTAGCCTGTTTACCTTCAGGAAAGAGAAATCCTTCCCCTTTGACCTCACTTTGAGTTACTAACGTGGTTCTGTGCCCGAGCAATAATGCTTTCATTTCCCTCATCACTTTAAGATGTATATTTCTCCTCCCATAACACCAGGGGCAGACCCAGGACAGTCCAAATGTGAAGTCACGTGGAACCCAAGTTGAAGGGACTCTGAATAGTTTCTTTCCTACACTAATCTCTCTCTCTCTCTCTACGTGCACACACAGACACACAGACACAGACACACACACACATTTTCCTTGAACCTGACATGGGGCTTTATTTAGTGTCTATGGTAAAGATGTTGATTTCCTAAGGTTAAGTTTTACAGATCTGGAAAATCCAAAATGTGGCAAACATTAAGACAGAATGAAATTTAAGAAGGATGCTCTGGCGATGTCTGCAATATTTCTTCAAGTGTTTAGACCATCGGCATTAAAATCACCTGAATGTGTTGATTAAAGTACGGATTCCTAGCCCCACTCCAGACCTGAGAAATCAATAGCTAGGGTTGTGGGTTGAGGGGCAGACAGGGAGCTCTAGGCAATCTTGAGTTTCAAGAAGCAGCCTGGGAAATTCTGGTGCACCCTTTATGATCCACTGCTTTAGGGCTCGTTGGTTGCGGTGCCTGGGCTCAGTTGCTCGGCAGACGTGGGATTTTCCTGGATCAGGGATCGAACCCATATCTTCTGCATTGGCAGGCAGATTCTTCACCACTGAGCCACCAGGGAAGCCCTTCTTGTACAATTTTAGATCCAGTTTTTATGTAACATTATTCTAAAGTCTCTAGAAGACAGTTTTAGAGGTCAAAACTAAGATCTCTGGAGGTATGGTGTTATAATTACCCCACAGAATTCTCATTTTGCATAAGCCAATCAGCACTGATGTTGAGACACTGGAAGAAGACCTGCAAACTTCCCTCTTGCCTCCGTCTGTCCACTTGGTTCCCAGTTCCCTTGCTTACCTTTCCTCTGCTCTGCTCTTTGCCCCCACCCCTACCGCGCCCACCCCACCCCACCCCAGCCATTGCCTTCCGTTAGAGTTCTCTTGTTCAAAGGATCACCATTCTGATTTGCAAATTCTTTTCTACATCTTTCTGTGTTTTCTCACTTCCCCTCATCTTTCTGGCTTTAACCAGTTCTCAGAGGAGGATCTTTTGAGGCTATTTCTAAAAACCATGGTGAAGAGGCCCAACTGTACGGCTGTCTTCTCTTCCATGATCTTTTGCCCCGACAGCCTCCATTTCAGAGGAACACAAATGAACAAAACAGATATCCAAATGTCACCCTTGAATAGTCCAGCCCATGAGTTCCCAGATCACTATACTTGATTGATGATAATGTTGATGGTAAATGTTTATTATCACATCATGTCTGCCTAAGGCCACCAGAGCCTCCCTCTAAATGTCATAGATTGGGTTTAATCTTTGGCACTGGTATTTACTATCCAGAATGGCAACAATAATTCAGTGACGGTTATTCCTCTCTCAACTTGCAGAACATTATTATCCCATGAGAGATGGGAGGGAGGAAGTGATACAATAAATACAAGACAGCTTGATAGAAAGCTGGAATAGAAATGTCCCGAGAACAGTTATGAATGAATGAGCCTAAATGCAATCTCTGTAAATAACAATGGTCTGGAGAAAAAACAACAACAACAAAAACAAAGGAAAGATTTACACCATTGAGATTCATGGGATTAATAATTGAATAAATTAGCCTATTAATATTGTAACATCATAAAAGAGAAAGTATTCAATGAATATTTGATGACTGACTTAGTAAAAAGTTTGTTTTTGTTTTCCTCATTAAAATGTGTGAATAAACAAAGCCAAAAATATATTGCTTTCTATGCGGGAAAGCCATGATCACTAAAAATTAATCTGTTTCAGATATTTCCACAAGTTATCAGCTACTCTTTAAGGATTCAAGGGATTGTTGACATTAACTGGGATTTCCAGGAAATCAAGATTTGATTCAAATTGAGAGATGTAAGATTTTATGAACCCAAAGATTTAAAAGGCATTAAAATAAATGTTGACTAATCCCTGGGGGAAATCAGTCTAGGATTAGATTATGTTCCTATGATAAATTAGAAATTTTCAAGAAAATGGATAAAACACCATGGACATATTAAAATCTGTGTATTACCTGGAAAATGTGAGGAATAATATATTTATGTTGATGTTTTATAATGTTTGTAATTCTTGTTTGCAAATTTTACTCAATTTTATTTAAACATAATATCATAGAATAATGTCATGAACATATTGGTTATTCTTTTGATTTTTCAGGCAGGAAATAATGCTGACATCTGAATATATAAAATCATGGCATGACATGATGGGCAAAGATCTTTATAAACTTTGTAGAGAAACCCCTTTCCTTTTCCAGAGGGGGACTGAGTTGAGTCAGAGGGGGACTCAGTAGAGTCTACTCTAAATCACGTCCACAATTCTCAGCAGAGATGGTCTAAGTGCGAAGCCAGTAATTTATATCTTCTTCACAATCACTGTCTTTGACAGATGGTTCTTCAAAAAGGAAGAAGCAACCAGCTAAGCTGCCTCTTGAAACTTTTCCTGATTATTTTAAGTCACTTTGTTGCTAAAAATGTGATATTATAGACGAGGAGGAATTAGTTCCTTGCCATAGGAAGAACCAACTGTTCACTGAAGCCTGAATGGAGTTTAGAAAAAAAAAAATAAGACCACATTGAGGAGTCCATGTAGCTACCAACTGACTCAAAAATAACAGCAAAGATAACTGAAATGCATTGGCTGATTACCATGTGCTCCACATTTTATTCCACTCACTTTTGAGAATCATTATTTCATTTAATCTTCCCAATAACCTCATAAGTATTATATTATAATGGTATGTATTATTGTATGTTGTAGATGAGGAAATAACTTTAAACAGGGTAAGTATAACTTGCCTCTTGTTTCATGCAGGTAAGCCAGGATTTGATACCAGGCAGTCTGAGTCTGGATCCTTAACCAGGCTTTAAATAAAATTTTTTTTCTTCTGCATATTTTTAAAATATTGAATACGGTTGATTTACAATACTGTATTAGTTTCAGGTGTACAGCCAAGTGATTCAGTTTTTTATATATATACATTCTTTTTCAGATTCTTTTCTTGTAGGTTATTACAAGGTATTAAATATAGTTCTCCATGCTATACAGTAGATCCTTCTTGTTTATCTATGCTACAAGATATATAGTAGTGTGTATCTGTTAATCCCTAACTCCTAGTTTATCCCTCCCCCCTTCCCCCCTGGCTATTAAGCTTTGTACCTTTGTCACAAACAGGAGGGAACTGCTCTGTTAGACATCAATGAGGAGGCTCACAAGAACAGCTCATTTGGCATCTCAATGAGAATCAATGATTCAGTGAAAATCAGACATAGTTTTATGTCTGGTAAGCAACCTGTGATTTCTCTTCAACTTTGAAATGAAAAATTCCCACCACATAAAATACAATAAAGACCCTTGTGTTTTTGTTTGTTTATTTGCTAATTCTGGTGATACCGTATTGACTAGTTTTCTTTACTTTGATCACTGTTTTTTTACTAGGCTACTAAGACTCTGAAGTTGGAGTGTCTTTGATCTATGGAAGGTAGTCCAATATAATTCTTTGTTCTCGAACTCTCTGATCTCAGAACTGCTTTATGTACTCTCAAAAGTTATTGAGAACTCCAAAGAGCTTTTGTTTATATGAGTTATTTCCATGAATGAATATTAGAAATTAAAACTGATGATTTTTACATACAAGAATATACAAGCCCACATTCTATTAATATTAGCTGTTCAGAGTATTGTCAATGCATAGCTTCTGAAAAACTTAACTGTATATTCATGAGAGAACATTAAAAAAATAGTATTTGGATTATGAAAAAGTGTTTGGTCAGGGAGATGCTCACTGGTATAATGAGAAGCACTGTTATCATGGTTCAAATTCTCGTTCTGTTGCTTACTAACTGGCTAAGTTGCTTGATCTCATTAGGATTCTGTTTCTTCATCTGAAAATGTGTAGAATAGTGTCTTCTTGCAGATTTGGTGTTGGTATCCAATGAATAGTGTACATAAATACTGTCGCATGGTTCCCGTGCTGGTAATTGTTATTAAGATGGGTTGTGTACTTGACTGTGCCCACTAGCATCACTATGTAGCAGAGCAGAGATTATTTGTATAATAAGATATAACAGTGTTGTATTGTCTGTCCTAATGGAGTCCTCTGCAGTCTGTTCTATCCCCACAATTAACACTCATTTAAGTAAAACAATATCGCTTTAATAAAAGCCAGCCTTCTACAATAAATGTGATTGACAGAAAAAGAAGGTAACATAACAGTTTAAAGTTACTTAATACTTTTATAATTTATGAGCAAATTAAAGAAGAAGATTAACATATTTTATTATCATTTAATTTTCATTAAAAAATAAAGTCTATTTTTACAGAATGAGCTATTCCATAAAAATGTTATTTGTGCCAAAGAAAAATTTCACTAAAGAGCTATTACAACAAATAGGACTAAAGTTAGCTTCTCTGAGATCCAAAACAGATCTGCAAGTGTAAGTTACTTCAGGACCCACTTTTACATACTAACATTCTAATGAAATAAAGAGTTGGGCATTTGCTGAGACTAATTTGATTTAGTAATTTATGAATAGCAATTGTTTGTGGTACAGAGAATAATTTGTAAGAAATGCCTTAAAAACATCTGGGAAAAGATGTTTTTAAGGCATTTCTTACAAATCTTGACTCTATGTGTAATTAAGTGTAATGTGATATTGATTGAAACAGAAATTCCCACGATCTCATTTGTCTTATTCTTGCTATTAATAAAGTAACCCACTTAATTTAGTCACCAAAGAACTATATTTATATATACTAGGATTGACATATTGGGATTGAAATGTCCACAGAATTGGTAACTCAATCAAAGGGAAAGGAAAAGGGTCAGATAAGTATCTAGGTTTTTCATTTTTGAGAAAGTAAAAAAAAAAGACAAGTCAAAAGACATTTGAACCTTGTTCTCTAAAGCAATGTCTGTGCTATGTCAACCAAACTTGTGTGTGTGCGTTTGTTCAGGGGTGTTCGACTCTCTTGCGATGTCATGGACTGCCAGGCTCCTCTGTCCATGGATTTTCCAAGCAAGAATTTCCTACTCCAGGGGATCTTCCCAACCCAGGGATCGAACCCATCTCCTGCATTGCAGGTGGATTCTTTATCACTGTGTCACCTGGGAACCCCAGCCAAACTTACTTATATGTAATTGCTCTACGAGGTAACTGAGAGTCAGCATTAGTACTTGAGTCTTTGCAAAACTTAGAAGCATCTTCCAGATGAACCTGGAGAGGTCTACCTTGTTCATAGGGCTTCAGTATCCAATGACTGAATTTTAAACATCCATACTTCAAGTCACATGGATGAATCTAGAGGATATTATGCTAAGTGAAATAAGCCAGTCAAATTACTACTACATGATTCCCTGATATGACATATCTAACATAGTCAACTTTAGAGAATCAAGGAGAGAAATGGGTTCCTAGGGGCTGGAGTGAGGGGGAAATTTGAGAGTTGCTAATCAGTGGGCATAAAATTTCCATTAAGCAAGATGAGTAATTCTAGAAATCTGCTGTACAACATTGTATCTACAGTTAACAGTTTATCCTATACTTAAGATTTGAGAGAGTAAAGTGTTCTTACCACAATAAAATAAAATGAAATAAATAATTTTAAACAACTCCTTTCTCTGAACATTCCAGATAAATGTACTGTCTCCTGACTCAGCCTAGTCAGATTCAGGAAACACAGTTGCAGGGATTTCTCTTAGATTTGAGAACCAGGTCATTGGAAGGACTGATGCTGAAGCTGAGGCTCTAATAATTTGGCCAACTGATGTGAAGACCTGACTTATTAGAAAAGACCCTGATGCTGGGAAAGATTGAAGGCAGGAGGAGAAGGGGACGACAGAGGATGAGATGGTTGGATGGCATCGCTGACTCAGTGGACATGAGTTTGAGCAAGCTTCGGGAGATGGTGAAGGACAGGGAAGCCTGGCGTGCTGCAGTCCAGGGGGTTGCAAAGAGTAGGACATGACTGAGTGACTGAACAACAACAATAGTGAGTGATTCAGGGAGATTATCCAAATTAATTGGTATTTTGAGAGACAGTATAAGTGAAAACCACAACTAGTTGTGACTAATAGAAACAGGATCTCCACATGAGATTCGAGAGGACATCTTGTGAATCTTAAAAACGAATGGTAATGTTTGCTCTTATCCCATTGTTTTTAGACAAATCTGCAATAGCAGGAAAAACCAGATCATAGGCCAACGGTGAAGAAGAGTCAGTAATGAGTTACTTCAGGCGAGGAGCCTAAAACGATCCCTGCCAGGTGCTCCAGATGTTTCCTCTCGGCTTGTCTCATCTCTTCAGTTTTATCTGTGTTGAACTCTTGCCAGTTTCTTCTACCTAACCGCTCACTTCCCTCACCCCCAACCAATACTCTGTATAAAGCTTTTAAGGAAGCCAGAGGCTAAGAATTGAGAAGGGACGTGTTGACAAAGTGTTGGGTATACTGCCAGCAGGATCTATTTCACAAGTGTAAATGCACATCCTTATCTGACCTCCACTTACTGAATGATATTTCCACACCATCTCCAGAAGATGTTTTGTGCTCATGTCTAGTAGTATTTCTGAAGCTGTGGAATGAAAAAAAAAAATTCCCCTCCCCCCTCCGAGGACAGAAGATTATTTATGTTGGAGCCAACCAGATATTTCTCAGGCTCCTATACTGTCGCTTCAGCCAGTGATGAGCGGATGTTAACTTCTTCTGATACACAGAGAAGAAGAGTATAATGTTCTCACCATCCTGATGTCATCTCCGATTATTATTTTTGTTGTACTTCTAAATAATAGGATTTCTGGCATAAAGATTTATCTCAGGATTCAGCACAGTGGTGTTCTAAGATCAAGGGCTCCGATGACGATGGATTTATGCAGGTTGTGATTCTCTGACTAATTTGCTTTGAATCCAATGAACACTTGGGAAAACCAAAAAGTTATTCCCAAGATTTTACATCCTAACTGGAAAATAACAGGAAATATAGTGCAAAAAAAAAAAGAAAAACCCCAACTATTTTTCACTTCTGAAAGTCAAAATGGACTTTTTCATTTGTCACTCAAATGAATTTTAAATAGAGGTGATAGATACTTCAGTCTTACTTCTTTACACAAAATTTCAAGACCTTGCAGAAGTTTTTATTTTCCTTTTTGCTAATGTAAATTATTTTAAACACTCTCTGTGTCACTGGAAATAGTGACTATTTTTAAGGTTTCCCACTCCATGCTACATATATGTATGTTAGTGTTTTTAACCTCAACATTGGGGAAGGGAAAGAGTTCAGGGCACAACTGGGATTAGGATTAGTCAGCTAATAACAATGTCATTGACATTACCAGATGGTCAATACTGAAATCAGGTTGATTATATTCTTTGCAGCCAAAGATGGAGAAGCTCTGTACAGTCAGCAAAAACAAGACCTGAAGCTGACTGGGGCCTAGATCATGAGCTCCTTATTGCAATTCAGGCTTAAATTGAGGAAAGTAGAGAAAACCACTAGGCCATTCAGGTATAACCCAAATCAAGTCTCTTATGATTATACAGTAGAAGTGACAAATAGATTCAAGGGATTAGATCTGGTAGAGTGCCTGGAGAACTATGGATGGAAGTTCATAACGTTGTACAGGAGGCGGTGACCAAAACCATCCCAAAGAAAAAGCAATGCAAGAAAGCAAAATGGTTGTCTGAGGGGGATTTACACATAGCTGAGAAAGAAGAGAAGTGAAAGGCAAGGGAGGAAGGGAAACATATACCCAACTGAATGTAGAGTTCCAGAGAACAGCAGGGAAAGACAAGAAAGTCTTCAGTGAACAACACAAAGAAATAGAGGAAAATAATAAAATGGAAAAGACTAGAGATCACTTCAAGAAAATTGGAAATATCAAGGGAATATTGCATGTAAGAATGGGCATGATACAGGCAGAAATGGCAAGGACTTAATAGAAGCAGAAGAGATTAAGAAGAGGTGGCAAGAATACACAGAAAAACTATATTAAAAAGACCTTAATAACCTGGATAACCACAACTGTGTGGTCACTCACCTAGAGCCAGACACCCTGGAATGTGAAGTCAAGTAGGCCTTAGGAAACATTACCATGAACAAAACTAGTGGAGGTGATGGAATTCCAGCTGAGCTATTTCAAATCCTAAAAGATGCAGCTGTCAAAGCGCTGCACTCAATGTCAGCAAATTTAGAAAACTCACTAGTGGTCACAGGATTGGAATAAGTCAGTTTTGATTCCAATCCCAAAGAAGAGCACTGCCAAAGAATGTTCAAACTATGGTACAATTGTGCTCATTCGATATGCTAGCAAGGTAATGCTGAAAATCCTTTAATCCAGTATGTGAACTGAGAATTTCCAGATATACAAGCTGGATATAGAAAAGGCAGAGGAACTAGAGATTAAATTGCCAACATCTGCTGAATCATAGGAAAGGCAAAGGAATTCCAAAGAAACATCTACTTCTGCTTCAGTGACTATGCTAAAGCCTTTGACTATGCCAAAGTCTTTGATTATGTGGATCACAACAGATGTGGAAAATTCTTAAAGAGACGAGAATACCAGATCACCTTACCTGTCTCCTGAGAAGCCTGTATGCAAGCCAAGAAGCAGCAGTTAGAACTGTACATGGAATAGCAGACTGGTTAAAAATTGAGAAAGGAGTACATCAAGGCTGTATATTGTCACCTTGCTTATTTAACTTATATGCATAATACATCATGTTAAATGCCAGGCTGGATGAATCACAAACCAGAATCAAGATTGCCAGGAGAAATATCAACAACCTCAGATATGCAGCTGATACCACTCTAGCGGCAGAAAGCGAAGAGGAACTAAAGAGCCTCCTGATGAAGGTAAAACATGAGAGTCAAAAAGCTGGCTTAAAACTCAAGATTCAAAAAATTAAGATCATATCATCTGGTCCCATTGCTTCATAGCAAACAGATGTGGGAAAAGTGCAAACAGTGACAGATTTTATTTTCTTAGGCTCCAAAATCACTGTGGACAGTGACTGCAGTTACAAAATTAAAAGGCGCTTGCTCCTTGGAAGAAAAGCTATGACCAACCTAGACAGCATATTCAAAAGCAGAGACATTACTTTGCCAACAAAGGTCCATCTAGTCAAAGCTATTGTTTTTCCAGTAGTCATGTATGGATGTGAGAGTTGGACTCTGAAGAAAGCTGAGCACTGAAGAATTGATGCTCTTGAACTGTGGTGTTGGAGGAGACTCTTGAGAGTCCCTTGGACTGCAAGGAGATCCAACCAGTCCATTCTAAAGGAAACTAGTCCTGAATATTCATTGGAAGGACTGATGCTGAAGCTGAAACTCCAATACTTTGGCCACCTGATGCAAAGAACTGACTCGTTGGAAAAGACCCTAATGCTGGGAAGGATTGAAGGTGGGAGGAGAAGGGGATGACAGAGGATGCGATGGTTGGATGGCATCACTGACTCAATGGACATGAATTTGAGTAAACGCTGGGAGCTGGTGATGGACAGGGAGGCCTGGTGTACTGTAGACCATGGGCTTGCAAAGGGTTAGACATGACTGAATGACTGAACTGAACTGAACTAATGGTTTTTCCAGTAGTCATGTATGGATGTGAAAGTTGGACCATAATAAAGGCTGAGCACTGAAGAATTGATGCTTTTGAAATTTGATGTTGGAGAAGACTCTTGAGAATACCTTGGACAGCAAGGAAATCAAACCAGTCAATCCTAAAGGAAATCAGTCCTGAATATACACAGGAAGGACTGACGCTGAAGGTGAAACTCCAACACTTTGGCCACCTGACGTGAAGAGCTGACTCATTGGAAAAGACCCTGATGCTGGAAAAGATTGAAGGCAGGAGAAGGGGGCAGTAGAGGATAAGATGGTTAGATACCATCACTGACTGAATGGACATGAGTTTGAGCAAACACCAGGAGATAGTGAAGGACAGGGAAGACTGGTGTGCTGCAGTCCATGGCGTTGCAAAGAGTTGGACATGACTGAACTACTGAACAACAAGGGCTGTTATTCTGAACAGAAGGCAAAACTCGGCTACCTTGTGTCTAGAGGTTTCTGGAGCCTCTCTGCACACTTCTGCCAAAGAGCCCAGAACGGAACCTGCTTCTCTCTGAAAAGAGGTCACAACAGGGAAGGTCAAAACAGGGAAGGTCAGCGGGGAAAACCAGGTGAGGAGTTAAGACCCTTGGCTCCCTGAATGCTCCCCCGAGCTGGGTTCTTGACTCGCTCAAGGTGACATCCCTGGATGAGGAATTGTGATCCCAACTTTACAGACCAGGAAGCTTTGACTGGGAGTGGTTTAGAAATGATTGTAAGGCAATTAGTCACAGAACCAATCAGTGTGGGAATGAGGATGGGAACCGCATCTGCCCTCCTGCAGGCATCACTCTTCGCTTGGAGGGTTTAATTATAGCCTGAGTGAGAGGCGGTGTGGAGAGTTCTGCGGATGGGGAGTTAATGTTGGCATGGCCATTCGGATTAAAAGAAATAAAACCTTTTGAAGGCTTTGGATGAGCTTTGGAAAAGGCTTTGCTTTCTTCCTTTAAGCCAGAATTCTGTATCTGTGTCTTGGTGCAAAGGAAAACAAAGATGTGATAAACACTGGGTCATGTGCCCCATTCAGCACGCCTGAAGTGGTCAAAGGCCGTGAATATGATTGCGAAGAACTCTGTTAGGTCTGTACTTGGAAAATAGCATTTATTCTTTTTTAATTTTTGGCCATGCTGCAGGGCATGCCAGATCTTAGTTTCCCAACCAGAGACTGAACCTGTGCCCCCTGCGTTGGAACTGAGGAATCTTAACCACTGGACCACTGGGGAAGTCCTTATTCTATTCCCTTAAATAATATAATTTTTGCATAAACAAGCCACACAAACTCTGCCAGCCTCATAGTTACCTCAACTATGAAATGGAAAGGATTGAATAATGTAAAATTTAAGGTTTCTAAAATAAGTGTCTGCGAAATCCAAACTGCGTGAAAAAGTATACATGTGTAAATATATATGTACATATATATTTAAGGCAAGACTATAGAAGCAATTTGATCACACAGACCATAAGCTCTTCAAGGGCAGGGACCACCTCTTTAATTTCTTTTGATTCCCCCTAATGCTTGGTACTTAGCACTAAGCAGGTGTCCAGTAAGCCTTGTTGGCTGTGAAGCCAAGTGTTAAGATGCAGAAGCTTTATTTGTCTGCACAAATCTGTTGTGGGGGCCAGCCCTGCCAAAGTAGGCCAGGGAATTAAAGACTCTATAATTAGGCCCAGGGAGTTGCACAGGCACTCTGTGTCCCTGTTTGTCAATGTGTCCCCATCATGACGTAGTGACAGTTGCCAGTCTCTCTGGGGCCTGTATTCAGCTAATAGGAATGCTAATTTCACTTTATTTTTCTTCTTGACAGAGGAAAACCTTATCATTCAAGCCCATCACAGAAGTGCTATTGTTTTATAACTCAAAAAAGGGATTTCCCTCCTTCCACCCTTAAACTGCAAGTCATGGGTTGCGGGTTTAAGTTAGAAAAAGGAAACAAAAAAAGGAAAGTCTGCAAAGTCAAACACATGTGGTGTGGGTAGTCTGAAAAAGGAAATACATATATGACTTAAGCCCACTAATGAAGAATTTATGATGTCAGGAATTTGACTTTATTTTCGCAAAACCTCATGGCAATGCTAGTATATTATTTGCCCTTTTTACAAATGAGAAAATAGGTTGAGAGAGATAAAAAGCTTGCCCACATTCACATAAATGGTAGCTGGTGTGAAAGATCATGTCTCTGATCCCCAAACTGCTATGCTCAATCTGTCCTCGCTTCCCCCCACTTACTGTTTTGCTCCTGCTCCTTGTTTCATAGGGAGGGAGGGGGCAGGCATTGGTGTATTTCTACAGTTGCCTTTCTTCTGCCTTCTCCCTGTCTTCAGTGTTTGCTAAAGAGAGGAATTAGTAGTCCTCTGAAAAACATAGTATGATTGTTCTGTTTGTAGGCAATTCTCGATAGAGTTCTAGGAGCTGAATGTAATATTTCAAAATTTTTTCAAGTGTTTTCCTCTTCTGTCCCTATTACTTTAGCTAAAGAAAAAAAAAAAAAAGAAAAAGAGCTAGGGTTAGGAATAATAGCAGTCACAAAGACATATCAGTGTTTACAACTGAGAGTTTCTGGTTTACCTGATCCTCATAAAAAACCCTTGGCGGCAAGTAGAGCAGTGTGGTTAATCTTGAATTGATAAATGAGGAAGGGGAACTCTGTGTTTTAAAGGACTTGCTCAAGATCACTCAGATGGTAAAGAAAGCATGGCATTCGAATCCAGATCATTGACTCTTAGGATTCTTGAAAGTACAGCGGAGTGCGATTTAAATACTCAGTGACTCTAACTTTAGAGGGGATTTGGGGCCAGATGGCAGCCTGACTTCATCCCACTTCCCCATCATTCCCAACACTAAACCTAGTTGTCAGTCCTGATTCAAACAGCTGCCGGGCTGGCAGGCGGCTCAGAGCAATTAAGACCTTAGACTCCATGGGAGTTCCAACAACTGGGAGAGGTACCAAAGAGCAGACAAAGAAAAATGACACGAACAAGGTGCCCCTCAGCCAGATAAGGGATGATCAAAGAAGACAATGGGAGCAAGGTAGAGCGGCCTGTGAGACATTTGCCCAACTTAATTAAGAGAATAAGGCCACTTGTGGGGATTTAAGGATAGCTCAAAATAGAATTTACATCTAAAAACTGTGACTTGTGAGCGAAAATGCTTAGGAAACAATTTGAAGGCAAGGATGGACCCTGTTGAGATTCAAATAATAATTTGCAAGACCAGGTGGAAGACAAAATCTTAAAGCAAAAGATAAAAGCCAACCAACCCAAACAAACAAAAACACAAAAAAAGACAATCATGAGGGAAAAGTTAAAAGACTTGAAGAACAGATCCTGGGTGGTTAGCATGTGATAAAGGAATATGAGGAGAAAATAGAAGAGATGGAGGAGAAACAATAATAAAACAAAGAGGAGGAGAGAGTTCGACAGTTGTGTTGAGCCGAGGCTACTAAAGGAATCCAAGAGGAGATGGTGAGTGATGGGCAGTTCCTCTAACCCATGGGATTCAGACTTTGTTTAGTCAGTGATGATGGTCGCTCAGTCGTGTCTCTTTGCGACCCCATGGAATAGTTCATGGAATTCTAGGCCAGAATACTGGAGTGGGTAGCTGTTCCCATCCCCAGGGGATCTTCCCAACCCAGGGATTGAACCCAGGTCTCTTGCGTTGCAGGCAGATTCTTTACCAACTGAGCCACAGGGGAAGCCCAAGAATACTGGAGTGGGTAGTCTATTACTTCTCCAGTGGATCTTCCCGACCCAGGAATCGAACCAGGGTCTCCTGTGTTGCAGCAGATTCTTTACCAGCTGAGCTACCAGGGAAGCCCCAGTAATGATGGAGAGGTTATTTTTTTGACTTTCAATGTGTTGAACACTATGTGTATGTATGTGTATAATCTTATAGTCTAAGGTGTAAAGAGATGTATGAGGCTGCTGCTGCTGCTGCTAAGTCACTTCAGTCGTGTCTGACTCTGTGCGACGCCATAGATGGCAGCCCACCAGGCTCCCCCCGTCCCTGGGATTCTCCAGGCAAGAACACTGGAGTGAGTTGCCATTTCCTTCTCCAAAGCATGAAAGTGAAAAGTGAAAGTGAAGTCGCTCAGTTGTGTCAGACTCTTAGCAGCTCCATGGACTGCAGGCCATCAGGCCCCTCTGTCCATGGGATTTTCCAGGCAAGAACACTGGAGTGGGGTGCCATCGCCTTCTCCAGTTGTATGAGGAGAGATATGTATATAATGTGTATTACTATATGTGAGTGTGTGGATATATATATATACACACATACATATATTTGCTCTCCCCTCTCTGTCCCACTTGTGTGTCTCCTCCTACCTTAAACTGTAAGTTTAAAGGCAAGATCTATATGTTTGTGATCTGTGGTGGCTTGTATCTCTGAATCTAGAAAGTATTTAAGACTGGTGACCCATTTACTCTCACTTTTACCTTTCTGTTGCACTTTCTCTTTGTTCTCTGGCCAGAACTCGTATTTGTTGAATACTGGCTGCTTCTGGAGGGAAAGAAACCATGAGAAATGATTTTGGGGAATGGGAGAGGCTGGCATTTTTTTCCTTAAAATTATAGCTGCCTCCAGACGAAGTTGTGAAGTGGCACGTTGTCCCCACCTATCCACTCACCTGTCCCATGTTAGGGCTTTAAAGATCCCTTCTCCATCTTACTCTCACCCTCTGTCAACAGAGGTCCCCAATCCAAAGAGATACCAATCATTGCTTTCTTATGCAAATTCTCCAGAAGCTAATTGTGCCCATTCCGTTGGTTCAAATCTAATAACTTGTAAAGAGTGAAATTTCAGGTATTATCAGACCATGAAACAAAGTATTTGGGGTCAGGAGAGCCTTTGATGAGCTCCTCAAATAACAAGGATTGACCCCTAGAAGAGTCAAATAATAGGAAACATTAGCAGGTTTGGAGGGCAGATTTAGTCAACTCACATAAAGGGGCAGAGCCAGTGGTCTACAGTTTGAAGCCACCAGCGTCCTGATGGCTAATCAGGTAGGTTTCAGTATAACTTTTCTTTCTTACCCTGCTTCTGAATGACCAGGGCCTAGAGTGGCAGAGCATGTGTAAGATGCTCAGGCTTCTTTTAAAATGGAGCCAAGAAAGGACTGACAGATGAGCACACAGCACACACTGAGAAATATTCAACGGGGAGAAACTGAGCGGAAAGGAAATGAGGCAAACAGCTGAGCCGCCTTCCCATGAGCATTAACTCAGGCATCAGAGGGGAATCTGATGACAGTGAAGCAGCGGTCAAAGGCCTTGTTGTGGGAGCAGAGGGCGATGAGGCAGAGCTGCGGAGCTGAAAGCACGCACTGTCGGTGCCTCCCCAGAGCCAGGCCGCCTGGCCCCAGTGCCAGTGAGGAGGCGGCAGAGAGAGAGGGGAGCACCAGCGGGAGCGGGCGGGGGGAAAGAGCAGGCACTGGGGCTACGTGGGCGAGGCTGTGACTGAGACCAGAACCCGAGAGTCGAATTTCTCCAGATTTCATTCATTCCACATCAACATGAGAAACCGAGAGGGCTGGAGAGGTGAAGGGCCTGCAGAGTTGGGACGCATGACGTGCTCTGGACCACCCGTCATCTTTTTCTCTTTTTCGCCTGCCTCCCAGATGGTTAAGCATCCAGCCCAGCGACAGTGGTGAGCATTTGCGGAATGCCAGCTGTTTGTATGAAGCTGGGTCCACGTTTAGTTGAGTCTTAACTGCTGGGCCCTTCTCTGCTTCCTTCGTCTGGAGACAGAGACTGAGGCTGGAGGGCCTGGGTGGGGGTGGTCTCTCGCTGATGGAGCTTCAAACAGGCTCCTCTGCATTTTCTTCCCAACTAGGCCTGGACTTTTCCTGCCAAGCCGGATTAGCAGACTCCCCCATCCGATCACATTCCTGTATCTACCCAGATTGCTCATTTCCCACCTTTGCCCGGGTATAATATCTAATTTCTCTGACTTCAGCAAGAATCTCGTTAAGTTAATTTAACCAGAATCCCCTCTTACCTGTGATGTTTCCTTATAGTAAATTTCCATCCACTGACCTCCCACCCCTCCCTTTCTCATTGACTCTAAAACCCCCGCATTTCCTTATTGTTTTCAGGGCTGAGCTCATCTCTCTCCCCTATTGCAAAACCCCTATGTGGTAGTCCCTGTATCTATCCCAATAGTCCCCCTGAATAAAGCTGGCCTTCCTGTTTTAATGAGTGTCATGAATATTTTTTTCTTTCACAGAAGATAGGGCCAGTTATCTTCTGATAATGTGAGGGAAAAGCAAAAGCAGATGAACTGAAATGAGGCACCCAAGAACTCACTAGAAGTAAAAGCATAGCATTCAGACCTGAGTGTGGGTTTTACTCACTGCGGCAGTCTAAATTCCTCTCTCTCTTTCATGTTCATCCCTACCAGTCCTCTATCTCTGCCAGCCTCCACATTTGCATAATTAATAAATGTGAAATTTGGGAGATAAAGCCAGACTTTCGAAGTCCACTTTAGGCTCTCATTGTTTCCTTCCTAGGTCAATCCTTTCGAAATTTTAATGTGCATTTAAATTGCATGGAACTCTTCTTCCATGCAGATTCTGATGTGGTGGGCCCAGAGTGCATTTCGAATAAGATCTCAGAAAATGCCAGTTCAGGTCTTAGATCCTTGTTTAATTCCCCTTGAATCACCTTGAAGAGGTCTGAAAACATATCGATGCCTGGGTCCTACCACCACCGTTTCTGATTTATCTGGTCTGGGTATGATCTGGGCGTGGAGAATGCCATGTATCTTTTTGAATTACAGTTTTGTCTGGATATACGCCCAGGAGTGGGACTGCTGGGTCTTATGGTGACTCTATTTTCTGTTTTTGAGGAAATTCCATACTGTTTTCCACAGTGGCTGTACCAGTCGACATTCCCGTCGGTTTGCCTTCTTTGGGAGAATAGCAAAACCTGGTGGCAGTGAATGTCGCTGGGCCTTCTTGGAGCTGAGCAGCTTGGAGAGGGCACAGTCCCCGAGCCACGGGCATCCCACTGTCTCCACCACACTCCGAGTGTGCATCCGCACCACTGCCCAGCCCCTCCACTGGCATTGCCTCCCCGGGCCTCCCAGACCTTTGAGTTCCCACTGCTCGCCTACAAGCCTATGTTCCCGTTCCTCGCCTTCCAAGATATGGTTCCAAACAACTCCTCTCTCACACGACTTCCCCGTCTGTAGGCATGTGATGCTCTGGGTGTGTCCCTCTTGCCATTTGTCACACAAAGTTTCACACTCTGTACTTGAGGTTTCTTCCCTGCTTCCTGTGAGTGAGATGACCTTCTTGCTTCTTCACATGTTGAAGGATCCCAGGATTTGTTTAATGAAGGAAAAGTGCATGTTATGGATTAAATTATGTCCTCTTCCCACTTCATGTGTTGAAGCCCCAACGCCTAGGGGTTCCAGTACCTCCGAATGTGAGTCCGGAGACAAGACCTTTATAGAGATAATTAAGGTTATGGTTAAATGAGGCCAGTACGATAGGAAGAGGAACTTTTCATATACAAAGAGACAGCAGGGATGTGAGTACGCAGAGGAAAGTACACAGCGAGGAGACCTTACATGCAAGGAGAGAGGCCCCGAAGTAGCAACCTGCCAACACCTGCATCTTGGATTTCTAGCCTCCAGACTGTGAGAAAATAAATTTAAGTTGTTTAAGCTCCCTAGTCTCTGGTACTTTGTTATGGCAGCTCTAGCAAACTAATACAGTGGGGAAGAAAGTTTCTGTTTTAAATAGAATCAGTTCTTTGAAAGGGATATCAAGTTAATGATACAGGATGCTCTAGTAGCTTTTCTGTGATTTCTGTATGTGGTTTGATACGGAAAAACTTTATCTAAAGAGATTTTCCTACCTAAAATGACCCTTTATTTGTCACTTTCTCATGGGGGTTCTATCTATTTGTTGTTCTTCTCAGTTTTATTACTTCTACCATCATGGATATTTCGAAAGCTACCAGAAGCTTGAGTTGATTGGTAGATGAGATGGCCTGCAATGTGAATCCTAGTATTCTCAAGATGTGAGGAAGAGAAATCCTGAAAACCTTCCTAGACAATAAGCCTGTTTTAAAATAAATTTTAGGAATAGAGATTTTTTTTTTTCAATAGACAAACCAGTAAAAGAACCAAATAATTAGATCATCTAGTTCTACTTTGGGTAAAAGTCATCTGAATTACTATAGTTAGCCATAAACTTCCAAAGGACCTTTTAAAAATATCTGTTGGGATAGATATCAACACTTGGCCCAGTCTAGAAGTCCACAGTGGCACCAGTCAGGTGTCCACTTCCCTGGAGTTGCTCATCTTCCCAGTTTATTGGCAAGCACCACAACTGGTCTTGACAACCAAAAGTGAAACATTAAAACATGGGTTAATCAACAGTAGGATGAGTTCGCCTTTGGAGGCCAGGAAAAGGAGACTAAATAGAGAGGAAGTAGTGTTGGAGGAAGTCCTAATCAGAGAAGCGCCAGCAGGAGAGAAATGTAGTCTTCATAAAGCCATCAGTTCAGTTCAGTTCAGTTGCTCAGTTGTGTCTGACTCTTTGCGACCCCATGGACTGTAGCACACCAGGCCTACATGTCTATCACCAACTCCCGGAGTTTACTCAAACTCATGTCCATTGAGTTGGTGATGCCATCCAACCATTTCATCCTCTGTTGTCGCCTTCTCCTCTTGCCCTCAATCTTTCCTAGCATCAGTTCAGTTCAGTCACTCAGTCGTGTCCGACTCTTTGCGACCCCATGAACCGCAGCAGGCCAGGCCTCCCTGTCCATCACCAACTCCCGGAGTTTACCCAAACTCATGTCCATTGAATCGGTGATGCTATCCAACCATCTCATCCTCTGTCGTCCCCTTCTCCTCCTACCCTCAATCTTTCCCAGCATCAGGGTCTTTTCAAATGCGTCAGCTCTTCGCATGAGGTGGCCAAAGTATTGGAGTTTCAGCTTCAACATCAGTCCTTCTAATGAACACCCAGGACTGATTTCCTTTAGAATGGACTGGTTGGATCTCCTTACAGTCCAAGAGACTCTCAAGAGTCTTCTCTAACATCACAGTCCAAAAGCATCAATTCTTCAGTGCTTATCTTTCTTTATAGTCCAACTCTCACAAAGGCCATGTGCCTGGCTAAAACTCAAGATTCAATATTAAGGAATGAAAGATATAGTATTTATTGGCAATTAATGAATTCTGCCCCAGGTACTAAGTCCATGAGTCAAGGGTTCATTGCATTTCCCTTCTCTGTGATTGAACTGGTTCTAGGATATCTGGAGAGGCTTGGGGCTAAGGTGGATACACGTATGCATTCATTCACTCATTCAATCATCTGTTCTTCAAATATTCATTAAGTTCATGTCCATTGAATGGGTGATACCATCCAACCATGTCATCCTGTCACCCTCTTCTCCTTCTTAGTTCCCAAATACCAAATATTCTGAAACTTTACCAGGATGTGCCTTGTGTTTTGTGGGTTATTAATATTTTCTTCTACTGTCCTAAATTTTCTAAATTATTTCAATGATGAGTTTCTCTGGAAGAGACTGTTTTTCAGAGCAGTAGGCTGGAGTTTCTCCGTTTTCCTTAGGGCAAAATGAAATTAAATTCATCTTCTTATTGCCAGCATCCTAGCATTAGCACCAGGCATTTGCTAAAGTGGTACTCAACAATTTCAGTAAATGAATCCAATTGAAATAAGCTTCTTGCAAAGTTTAAGTCTTTGGATTCAAATTTATGATGATACTTCTCACTGTATCAGCAAAGGCACAAGATGATCAAAGTACTGAGTGACTGGCTTGGCCGATGACCTCTTATTCCATCTGAGGGTTCAGTGAAGTGAGATTGTGGAGTGACTAGTTGGTAACATGAATGTTCCCAAACGTCCCATATCTTTCCTGTGAAGTATTCCTCCACAGCTAACTCATCTTTCTCCATCTTTTCCCACAATCTATGCTGGATTTTCCATGCTGGGGGCATGGGGGAAAGTGGTGGTCAAGGAAGGAGGCAGCACATGAGTCCGCCGGTTTCCTGCTGAGTTGATGGAAGCTTTTCCTGTCTGACCTGCCCTTAGAAAGAACTGCCTGCTAAGGCACATGCTGAAGGCTGGGAGAGACTGCAGTTGAGGGTAGGGCCCGAAATGATGTGCAGTCCTGTCGGGAAAATCCAAAGAAATGAAGGTTAAGTGTAGGAATTGCTGGATTTAAAAGGAAATCCTTTGGGGTGCTTATGAGACGTAGTTTATCTTTTAACTCAGGATTTAAGTTTGAAATGTATATGGTTACAGAGGAAAGGAATATTCAAATACTTCTTTTAAAAAAGGAACAGAAATATCATTCTCACCCCGAAAGTTCTGTACTTAATAAGCTTTCTTATTAATAAGTAAGACATCTGGAAGGGACTGAACAGAAGTATTTCTAAAGAATGTTGGGATCTGGGCATACTTTCCTGTAAATGAACAGCAGGCTTGGCTTTGAAAAGTATTCTTTAAAGAAACAGCCAAGGACTTGTCTCCCATTCTCTTCTCCTTGGGTTACCTTCACCAACCACAAACTTTAAAAAAAAGAAAAAGAGTTTACTTCTTCAGAGCAATTTTAGGTTCACAGCAAAATTGAACGGAAGGCACAGGGATTTCCCATATACTCTTGGCCCCCACGAATGCAGAGCCTCCCCTATTATGAACACCCCCACCCCCTACAGCTGATTAACCTACAACAATATGTCATAGTCACCCAAAGGCCATAATTTACATTGAAGTTCACTCTTGGTGTTGTACTTCATAGGGCTTTGATCAAATTTGTAGTGACATGTGCTCTGTGTGTGTGTTCAGTGGTGTCTGACTCTTTGCAATCCCACAGAATTTTCCAGGCAAGAATACTGGAATGGGTATTCTTGCCTGGAATCCAGGGGATTCCAGGGGATCTTCCTGACCCAGGGATTGAACCCGTACCTCCTGCATTGGCAGGCAGGTGCTTTACCACTGCGCCACCTGGGAAACCCTATAGTGACGTGAATCCATCATTATAGTATCAAACAAAGCACTTTCACTGCCCTCAGAATCCTCTATGCTTTGCCTGTTCATCCTTCCTCCCTATAATGCCTGACAACCACTGACTTTTTTTTTTAACTGAATCCATGTAAATGAATCCCTGAACCCAATTTCCAAGGTAGGGGTGGGGGTTCCCATATCAACATGCAATTCTTGGGACACCAGCTCGGTGTCTTACAACTCAATTCATTTCTGCCACTATCGACCCAGAGATAGTATCAGATTCCACAGCTTAAGGATTCAGTCCTACAAGCCTGTGCCCAAGCCCCTAGTTGCCGATTGCAAACCCAGGTTGTTACTTGTGCTTCTAATCAACTGGTTATAATTTAGACATTCTTATGACCTTCTCCTTTGGGTCAATTAATTTGCTAGAGCAATTCATGGAACTCAGAGAAGCATTTTAAGTAAAATGCTAGCATAGTGGCTTATTATAAAAAGATATGACTCAGGAACAGCCATATGGGAGCGAGGCAGAGGACAAGGCACGAGGAAAGGGCACAGAGCTTCCGCGCCCTCTCTAGGCATGTTCTCCACATCTCCACGTGGCCATCAGCCTGAATGCTCTCTGTATCCCATCCTTGTGTGTGTTTTATGGAGGCTTCGTTGCATAGGCATGAGGGATTAAATCATTGGCCATTGGGATTAATTCAAACCCAACCCTCTTCCCCTCCCTGGATGTCAAGTGTTGTGGGATTGCAAATTCTAGCCCAGGGATCAATCACAGAATTGGTTCCACTGGCAATCAGCCCCATCCTTAGGTGCTTTCCCCAAAGCCACCTCATTAAATAACAAAAGACACCTTGAATACTCTTAACACTCAGGAAATTCCAAAGGTTTTGGGAACCCTGAGCCAAGAATCACGACAAAGCCCATATATATATAAGAAATATCTTTTGTTCATCCCAACAACCAAATTATGTTTTTCTTAAGAGTCACAATGTTGCAGCCTTTTCCAAAAAGTCATGTAGTTGGAATCATGCATAGATATGTGGGCTTCCAAGGTGGCGCTAGTGGTAAAGAATCCACCTACAATGCAGGAGACATAAGAGACACAGGTTCGATCCCTGGGTCAGAAGATCCCCTGGAGGAGGGCATGGCAACCCACTCCAGTATCCTTGCCTGGAGCATCCCATGGACAGAGGAGCCTGGTGGGATACAGTCCACAGGGTTACAAAAAGTCAGACACAACTGAAGCGACTTAGCTTCACATGGAATATGTAGCTTTTTAAAATTGACTTCTTTCACTTAGTGATATACATTTACGTATCCCCCAGGTCTCTTCATGGCCTGCTAGTCCATTTCTTTTTGGTGCTGAATAATATTCCATTGTTTGGGTATACCACACTGTATCTCTTCTCTTACTGAAAGATAACTTGGTTGCTTTCAAGTTTCAGCAGTTATAAATGCAGCTGCTATAAACATCCATGTGCAAGTTTCTTTCTTTTTCCTGTGGATGTAAGTTTTCAGCTCTTTTGGGTAAATAGCAAAGAGAGCAATTGCTTGATCATATGGTAAGAGCATGTTGAGCTTTGTGTAAAGCTTGTCGAACTGAGCTCCAAAATGGCTGTACCACTTCGTGTTCCTGCCAGCAGTGAATGAGGGTTCCTGACACCCCACATCTTTGCCAGCAGTTGGTGTTGTCAGGGTTTTGGATTTTAGCCATTCTAATAGATATGCAAAATTGTTGTTTTAATTTCCATTTCCCTGATGACATGTGGAGTATTTTTTTTCCTGTGCCATGTTTATATCTTCTCCGGGGAAAGCATACACCAAATGTGTGTATATCTTATGATTGGATCATTTATTTTCTTACTGTTGAGTTTTACCTAGTGTCTTTGGGGGTAACTTCCTATATGAGGTGATATGGACTAAGCTCATAATTTGAATTCAGATCCTAAAATGGAGGGAGAAGGTTTAAAACAAAACCAACTTTGGGTGATGTCTGGTTTAGTTTAAACCAAAGGTGGAAAAGTGACAGTGTTAGTCACTCAGTCATGTCCAACTCTTTGTGACTCCATGGACTGTAGCCCGCCAGTCTCCTCTGTCCATGGCCTTCTCCAGGTGAGAATACAGAAGTGGGTAGCTGTCCCCTTCCCCAGGGGATCTTCCTGACCCAGGGATGGAACCTGGGTCTCCTCCATTTAGGCAGACAGAAAGGATACTTCATAAGGAGCAGCAGCTAATGGGATTAGGTTAGTCCTGGAGGGTCATCAGAAGTGGGCAACAAGAAGCATAACTTCTTCCTGACTGTCTCCTTCTTCCACAGAAACCATTCCAGAATTGTGGGCCTCAATGGCCTTCAATTTAGTCTTGTTCATTCCCCTTCCACAAATATTAATAACAAGGCCAGCCTTGCTATTGCTGTGTCCTCTGTTCAGTGCCTTGCTTGAGCAGAAGGTAGTATGGAGAAAACACAGAACAAAGCTCTAGAATGTTTTCTGTGGTTCAAAGGACTTATATAATTTTTTTTCATGTCCACTTGTTCTGTTCCCAACATCTACAGATGGCTTTGGGAGCATCCACTCTGAGTGTGGTACTGAACTGTTCCCCATAAGAGAAGTTAAAAAGGTTAATCACAGTGATTCTAAGGAAATTCTTGTGAAATGAATGGATGGAGGGTCAGCACAACAAACCCATGTAAGCAGATAGCCGCAAATGTGTATGGTTTCTGTATGAACTGAGCTCTTTCAGAGAGAGTCTTCCAAGTTGGACCTGGGAGGATGCTTGGGGCAGTTTTGTTGAAATTGTGTCCCAATCTGCCTCCCCACACTGATGCTTCCTCCTTGGGCTGCTGGTGCTTGGGATGTATGGCCCTTTTCAAGTAAATAATGTTCCAGAAGTGTCCATGGAAACCTTGACTCTCATACATGAGCATAGCAACAGTGAGTTTTAACCTTACTTGTAGAAAACCCCCTTCTTAGGTAATGGGTTGTGCTGTGCTTAGTCGCTCAGTTGTGTCTGACTCTTTGTGACCCCAGGGACTGCAGCCTGCCAGGCTCCTCTGTCCATGAGGATTCTCCAGGCAAGAATACTAGTGTGGGTTGCCATGCCCTCCTCCAGGGGATTCCCAACCCAGGGATCAAACCCAGGTCTCCCACTTTGCGGGTGGATTCTTTACTGTGTGAGCCATCAGGGAAACCCAAGAATAATGGAGTGGGTAGCCTATCCCTTCTCCAGGGGATCTTCCCAACCTAGGAATCGAACCAGTGTCTCCTGCATTGCAGGCGGCTTCTTTACCAGCTGAGCTACCAGGGAAGTTACTTTGCACCAGAAGTGTGGACTTTTCTCTTTAGAACCTTTGTGGTTGCCAGATCTGCCACATGAATGGCGCAGAGAACCTGGTGACATCTGTGAAGTGTGTAATTTCATCCAAATTACCCTTCTGGAATACTGCTGTTTAGGGACAACTTTCATGCCATTTCATTGCTCAGGAAAGCACTTGTGATACAGATTAATTTCTAAACTTAAAAGTAGACATTGAGTTTCTGTCACTCTGTAAACTTAATTGCAGACAAAAATCCAGCATGATACATAAATAGCCAAGCTTCCCCAAGTCTTGACTAACCCCGGGAGCCCCGCAGTGGTTCAAGGACTAAGGGAAGGCATTCTCCAGAGGGTAAAGCAGCAGTCTGTCTGCTCTGTGCCATACCTGCCCCAAAGCCTTGTCCACAGTAGATGCTCAATTATCAGTGAAGCAAGCAAACAGTAAATGCAGGTTAGTAACTCTCTTTATCCTTACACATGTTCCTCTCTGCATCAGATTCTGACACAGCTGGTATGTAATGGACACTTGTTGTGTACAAGGCTCTGTGTTTCAAATTTGTTAGTTCACTTAAGCCTCATAGCCATCCTGTGAGCTTCCTTAAAAGTTAAATCTAATAACTACACTTTTCTCAAACGTTTAGTATAGTGTCAGATATCATCAGTGAAACCGCAGGGCAGGTTAGAGTCAAAATCCCTTTACTAACTTGACTTCAGCTTTCTGGAAGGTCAATGCAGTTCCCTCTTGCAGCCTAACAACAGAGTGCTTCTCTGATAGTCTGAGCAGCTCTGGCTTCTCTGGTTTCCATGTACCATCTTTTTTCAAAGCTAAAAAAAAAAGCATTGTAAAAGAAGTAAATATGCTTTAAAAAAACATTCAAAAACGGTACAGAAATATATTTAAATAAAATAGCAATATGCCTGGTTCCTGCTCTCTTCCCCACGTCTTTCTCTGAGAACTCTATTTGCCTTAGGTAGCGGACCAGTCATCACTGGTTTGGGGGGTGCCTGTGTGCTAAGTGGCTTCAGTTGTGTCTGACTTTTGTGATCCTTTTGAACTATAGCCCCCCAGGTTCCTCCGTCCGTGGGATTCTCCAGGCAAGAATATTGGAGTGGGTTGCCATTTCCTCTTCCAGGGGATCTTCCCAACCCAAGGACTGAATTACACCTCTTACCTGCATTGGCAGGTGGGTTCTTTTCTACTAGCGCCACCTGGGAAGCCCAGTTCCCAGATATTTTCCTTATTCTAGTACTATATTAATATTTATACTGCTTTGCAACTTCAGCTTTTATTTCATTTAACAGCATGTTGTTCTGATATAATTGATTTCTATAATTTTCACACAACAGTAGGATAAAGATTCTATTCAATTTTCCATAGACTATAAACTAGGAGACACTGGAAGATATCCAGGGACATAAAACAAGGTGCAAAAATTTCATGGTCTAAAGATATTGATGGTTTCATTTTTTAAAAAATGACTGCTAAGAAATGACTGCATTTATTGAGTGTGTCTAGGTACCAATTACTGAGCATCATTTTATTTTATTCTCATAAAAACCATATGAGGCAGGTACTTCTATCCCTCTATATTCTATATGCAGAAATTGAAGTTTTTAAAAAGATTATCATAGTTCATTTAATTGTTAACTAGTCCCTATTAAGGGTCTTCCCTGGGGGCCCAGCAGTAAAGAATCTGCCTGCAATACAGAAGACATGGGTTTGTTCTCTGAGTCGAGAAGATCCTCTGGAGAAGGAAATGGCAACCCACTCCAGTATTCTTGCCTGGGAAATCCCATGGATAGAAGAGCCTGGCGGGCTACAGTCCACAGAGTCACAAAAGAGTTGGACATGACCGAGCGACTAAAAAACAGCAACAAGTCCCTATTAAGGCACATTTAATTGAACATATATTAAATACAATTACTTACTATATATACATATAGTCTGCAATGAGCTTCTACAGGTTAAAGTCCTAGATCCACTTATTCTACACCTATTTTTAAGAGCTTGCTATGTGTCAGGAAATGTTCTGGGTATTAGGAACACTGTGTTGAAGACAGATGAGGGCTCTGTTTTAATGGTGCTTATCTGCCAGTGGATAGAAAGATAATACATAGGCAAATATATTAGTATGTCAAGATGTGGGCTAAGAATGACAAAGCAGGGCGAGGGAGTAGAGAGCGATAGGGTTTCTGTTTCAGAGAGGGAGGTCAGGGAAGACTTCTCTAATGAAAGACCTGAACACTGGGCTGAACATCTGACTTCCCATCACAGAGTGAGGGAGAGAACATTCTAGAACAGCAAGTGCCAAGGCCCCGAGACAGAAATGTTCCTGGCATGGTCAAAGAGAAAGGAATATCAAGGATGACTCCCGGGTTTGAGACTTTGCTAAAATGCTGAGTGGTGGGGCCGTTTACTGAGAAGGCGTGGGAGGGGGACAGGCAACAGGCTTGCGTCTGAGGAGGTGGGGCAGCGAGGAAGGGTCCCTGTGGGGGCTGAGCTTTGCCGTGTTTGTCACACAGCTGGGGGGCAGGTTCAGAAAGGAGCCGTGGGCAGAGGAGCGCTCAGGGCTGGCTCCCTGGTTTGGGCATCAGCGGCCAACAGGACACGTTTGAAGATGTGGGAGTGGGTGAGTGCACCCAGGGAGTGAGGGAAGCAGAGAAAACTGGGATGTCTGAGTCAAGGCCACGCAGGCATGTTTTTAAATGTTGCCAAATTGCTCCTTTAAAAGTTTGGCCAGTTTCCACTTGTTAGTATCCTGGGAGAGAGCTAAACTCAAAAGTAAGCTATTTAAAAGTGCGTTTGGACTTCTCTGATGGTCCAGTGGTTAGGAATCTGCCTGTGAATGCAGGGGATACGGGTTTGATCCCTAGACCGTGAAGACCCCCATGCAACCCCATGTGCAACGAGGCTCATGTACCACAACTACTGAACTCACATGCACAGAGCTCTGTGCTCTGCGACCAGAGAGGCCACCACGATGAGAAGCCCACACAGCCCCACGAGAGAGTAAGCCCCTCTCAGCACAGCAAGAGAAAGCCTGCACATAGGCGTGAAGACCCAGCACAGCCAGAAATGATAAAATAAATTGAATACAGAGAAATAAAGCCAAACTTATTAAAAAATGCATTTAATTATGAATAAAATTGAGCCAATTTAACTTATATGCAGAGTACATCATGCGAAATGCCGGGCTGGCTGAAGCACAAGCTGGAATCAGAACTTCCGGGAGAAATATCAATAACCTCAGATATGCAGATGACACCACCCTTATGGCAGAAAGCAAAGAAGAACTAAAGAGCCTCTTGATGAAAGTGAAAGAGGAGAGTGAAAAAGTTGGCTTAAAACTCAAGATTCAGAAAACTAAGATCATGGCATCTGGTCCCATCACTTCACGGCAAATAGATGGGGAAACAATGGAAACAGTGACAGACTTTATTTTGGGGGTCTCCAACATCACTGCAGATTGTGACTGCAGCCATGAAATTAAAAAACGCTTGCTCCTTGGAAGAAAAGCTATGACCAACCTAGACAGCATGTTAAAAAGCAGAGACATTACTTTGCCAACAAAGGTCCATCTAGTCAAGGTTATGGTTTTTCCAGTAGTCATGTATGGATGTGAGAGTTGGACTATAAAGAAAGCTGAGCGCCGAAGAATTGATGCTCTTGAAGGGTGGTGTTGGAGAAGACTCTTTAGAGTCCCTTGGACAGCAAGGAGATCCAACCAGTCCATCTTAAAGGAAATCAGTCCTGAATATTCATTGGAAGGACTGATGTTGAAGCTGAAACTCCAGTACTTTGGCCACCTGATGCAAAGAACTGACTCATTTGAAAAGACCCTGATGCTGGGAAAGATTGAGGGCAGAAGAAGAAGGGGACGACAGAGGATGATATGGTTGGATGGCATCACCAACATGATGGACATGAATTTGAGCAAGCTCCAGGAGTTGGTGATGGACAGGGAAGCCTGGTGTGCTACAGTCTATGGGGTTGCGGAGTCAGACACAACTGAGCGACTGAACTGAACTGATGTTTTATTGGCTATTTTCTCTTTGGAAAAAAAAAATCCTATGAACTGCATGCCTTTGCCCATATTGCTGATTTAAGAAAGGTTATTGATACATGTCAGGTCCATGAATCAAGGCAAATTGGAAGTGGTCAAACAAGAGACAGCAAGAGTGAATGTTGACATTCTAGGAATCAGCGAACTGAAATGGACTGGAATGGGTGAATTTAACTCAGATGACCATTATATCTACTACTTCGGGCCGGAATCCCTCAGAAGAAATGGAGTGGCCATCATGGTCAAAAAAAGTCTGAAATGCAGTACTTGGATGCAATCTCAAAAACGACAGAATGATCTCTGTTCATTTCCAAGGCAAACCATTCAGTATCACAGTAATCCAAGTCTATGCCTCAACCAGTAACGCTGAAGAAGCTGAAGTTGAACGGTTCTATGAAGACCTACAAGACCTTTTAGAATTAACACCCAAAAAAGATGTCCTTTTCATTATAGGGGACTGGAATGCAAAAGTAGGAAGTCAAGAAACACCTGGAGTAACAGGCAAATTTGGCCTTGGAATACGGAATGAAGCAGGGCAAAGACTGATAGTGTTTTGCCAAGAAAATGCACTGGTCATAACAAACACCCTCTTCCAACAACACAAGAGAAGACTCTATACATGGACATCACCAGATGGTCAACTCCGAAATCAGATTGATTATATTCTTTGCAGCCAAAGATGGAGAAGCTCTATACAGTCAGCAAAAACAAGACCAGGAGCTGACTGTGGCTCAGACCATGAACTCCTTATTGCCAAATTCAGACTTAAATTGAAGGAAGTAGGGAAAACCGCTAGACCATTCAGTTATGACCTAAATCAAATCCCTTATGATTATACAGTGGAAGTGAGAAATAGATTTAAGGGCCTAGATCTGGTAGATAGAGTGCCTGATGAACTATGGACAGAGGTTCGTGACATTGTACAGGAGACAGGGATCAAGACCATCCCCATGGAAAAGAAATGCAAAAAAGCAAAATGGCTGTCTGGGGAGGCCTTACAAATAGTTGTGAAAAGAAGAGAAGCGAAAAGCAAAGGAGAAAAGGAAAGATATAAACATCTGAATGCAGAGTTCCAAAGAATAGCAAGAAGAGATAAGAAAGCCTTCAGAGATCAATGCAAAGAAATAAAGGAAAACAACAGAATGGGAAAGACTAGGGATCTCTTCAAGAAAATCAGAGATACCAAAGGAACATTTCATGCAAAGATGGGCTCGATAAAGGACAGAAATGGTATGGACCTAACAGAAGCAGAAGATATTAAGAAGAGATGGCAAGAATACACAGAAGAACCATACAAAAAAGATCTTCATGATCCAGATAATCACGATGGTGTGATCACTGACCTAGAGCCAGACATCCTGGAATGTGAAGTCAAACAGGCCTTAGAAAGAATCACTACGAACAAAGCTAGTGGAGGTGATGGAATTCCAGTTGAGCTATTCCAAATCCTGAAAGATGATGCTGTGAAAGTGCTGCACTCAATATGCCAGCAAATTTGGAAAACTCAGCAGTGGCCACAGGACTGGAAAAGGTCAGTTTTCATTCCAATCCCAAAGAAAGGCAATGCCAAAGAATGCTCAAACTACCACACAATTGCACTCATCTCACATGCTAGTAAAGTAATGCTCAAAATTCTCCAAGCCAGGCTTCAGCAATATGTGAACCATGAACTTCCTGATGTTCAAGCTGATTTTAGAACAGGCAGAGGAACCAGAGATCAAATTGCCAACATCCGCTGGATCATGGAAAATGCAAGAGAGTTCCAGAAAAGCATCTATGTCTGCTTTATTGACTATGCCAAAGCCTGTGACTGTTTGGATCACAATAAACTGTGGGACATTCTGAAAGAGATGGGAATACCAGACCACCTGACCTGCCTCTTGAGAAATTTGTATGCAGGTCAGGAAGCAACAGTTAGAACTGGACATGGAACAACAGACTGGTTCCAAATAGGAAAAGGAGTACGTCAAGGCTGTATATTGTCACCCTGTTTATTTAACTTATATTCAGAGTATATCATGAGAAACGCTGGACTGGAAGAAGCACAATCTGGAATCAAGATTGCCGGGAGAAATATTAATAACCTCAGATATGCAGATGACACCACCCTTATGGCAGAAAGTGAAGAGGAACTCAAAAGCCTCTTGATGAAAGTGAAAGTGGAGAGTGAAAAAGTTGGCTTAAAGCTCAACATTCAGAAAACGAAGATCATGGCATCTGGTCCCATCACTTCATGGGAAATAGATGGGGAAACAGTGGAAACAGTGTCAGACTTTATTTTTCTGGGCTCCAAAATCACTACAGATGGTGACTGCAGCCATGAAATTAAAAGATGCTAACTCCTTGGAAGGAAAGTTATGACCAACCTAGATAGCATATTCAAAAGCAGAGACATTACTTTGCCAACAAAGGTCTGTCTAGTCAAGGCTATGGTTTTTCCTGTGGTCATGTATGGATGTGAGAGTTGGACTGTGAAGAAGGCTGAGCGCCGAAGAATTGATGCTTTTGAACTGTGGTATTGGAGAAGACTCTTGAGTCTCTTGGACTGCAAGGAGATCCAACCAGTCCATTCTGAAGGAGATCAGGCCTGGGATTTCTTTGGAAGGAATGATGCTAAAGCTGAAACTCCAGGACTTTGGCCATCTCGTGCGAAGAGTTGACTCATTGGAAAAGACTCTGATGCTGGGAGGGATTGGGGGCAAGAGGAGAAGGGGATGACAGAGGATGAGATGGCTGGATGGCATCACTGACTCAATGGACATGAGTCTCAGTGAACTCCGGGAGTTGGTGATGGACAGGGAGGCCTGGCGTGCTGTGATTCATGGGGTCGCAAAGAATTGGACACGACTGAGCGGCTGATCTGATCTGATTGATACACGTTTGATTAATTTACAAGTTCTTAGCCTAAAGGTATTTAAGAATATTTGTCCTTTGTCATCTGTTTTACAGTCTTTTTGTTTTGAATTTTAAAATACTTTTTACAGTTGAGACGATAAAAATTTTTATATAATCAAGTTTAATATACTTTCCTTTATAGATTCTGAATTCTCTTTTTTAATATTTCAAGAGGTAAAACACTTCTTATTAGGTGTTTGCCTATCATTTAGGTAATAGTTATTATTTAGGATGATAATCAAATTCTCTTAGGTTTTTGCCAGGATAGTTTCGGTTTCTCCTATGTTTGTGGCAGAGCTACTTAGGAAATGAATCCACAGAACTAACTTTCCTAGATCATTTTCCAACAGTGAGCAGCAGGGAAATCAGGAGGAGATAAATAGTGGCGGGCAGACTTTGGGTTGAACCCAGAGCCTGGCATACAGCAGGTGCTTAACATACATCGTTGAAGAAATACACAGATGGCCTTTCTCTTAACTCAACAGGGGTAGAACTCTTCAGACATTGCCAAGGACTTTCCAGACATTATCACTTGCACAGCCCCAAGATTTCCTGCAGCAGAAAGAGAAGTTGGGAATGAGTCCGGGGGTGGTCAGCACCCGCCAGAGCTGGATGACAGCTTTATAGAGGAAACGGCTGGGACGGTCCATCCTCACGGTCCTGGGACTGGGTGGCTGGAGAATTTCAATCAATTATAGTTTTTACTTGGGAGCTAGCTCACTTTGAGGGAGAATTTGTTACTTGAAACAAACTACACTGTAGGCAAAATACATTTTGTGATGCAAACTGGGAGCCACCTGGGTGTCCCGCTGTGGTTTCCCATGCTTTTCTTGTCCGTTTCTGCCATCTACCGGCCACAATGCAAATTACTCCGGGTTTCTTGAGATTCTACCTGAGAGGAAGGGCGTTTTATTCCTGTACCTTCTGGATCTGAAATGCAATTTCCCAGATAGTTCACCAAGACACAAAATGTATCTCTCCATAAGTCATAGTTCTGAGGGGACTGAATTATCTGTTTATTCATTCGCTTTATTAGCTTAGTTTTGTCAGAGAGGCAGTGTTTGAATTCTGCCCACCTGTGTTTAAATCAGGCCACTTCCCTGGTGGTTCAGACAGTAAAGAATCTGCCTGCAATGTGGGAGACCTAGGTTCAAACCCTGGGTTTGGAAGATTCCCCTGGCAAAGTGAATGGCTACCCACTCCAATATTCTGGCCTGGAGAATCCCATGGACAGAGAAGCCTGGGAGGCTACAGCCCATGGGGTCGAAAAGAGTTGGACAGAACTGAGAGACTTTCACTCCTGCATTGGCAAGTGAGTTCTTTACCACTGGGCCACCAGGGAGGCCCCTTCCTTAGTTTAGGCAGGCATTAGTTTGGAACATGGCAAATTCCGTAAATTAGTTATTATTTATAACCTATGCCCAATATTTGCAGAGGAATTTTGTTTCCAAACTGTTTCCATTTTATCTCTTGAGACTCAGCTCAAAAGCTGCAGCTTCCATTTTGGAGCCTTCCTTCATACCTCCTTCTGGAACAATCCATTGTCCCTCTGAGTTCCCATAGCACAGTATCTAGACCTCTCTTGGACTGATGATTTTCACTTTGGAATATAAACCTGCCTGGCCATGTATACATTGCCTAGATCTCTGTGGGAAAGAGCCAGTCTGATTCATCACTGTGTCTCTCACAATATGATGCTAGTTAGCAACTGCTCAATAAATATTTGTTGAGAAGATAAATGAATAATCTCTTATATAATTCCACTCAGGAATCCTGAGTCAAGCACAACAGATATGAAATGTACCCATTCTATAGATGAGGAATTAAGTGACTTGCCCCACAAGAAATGGGATGCTACAGCTGGGACTAGGTTTTGATGGGACCAGGTAGAGCTGGGAATTTTGCCAGGTGGAGAATGTACATGAAGGGAAACAAGGGCAATCCCACAGAGGACTAAGGTTCGGCCTCAGCCCACATGCCCTGGAGCTAAATGCTGAAGGCTGACCTTAATAGAACTGGAAAGAAAGGTTCATGACTGAAGCTGCTTTTCTGGTTTTCCCATGCCTCATCCAAGTCCTATTGAACTGCAATCTCACAACCTAAGGCCAAGCTCCTAACGTCTGCCGTCCCATTCCGGACTGTCAGTCTCACTTGTCATCACCTGACTAGTGATTTAGGTCTAGATGTCAACATATTTATTCCCCTAATTCACATGTAATTTTCAAGAAGCCAAAGGGTCCCATCAGCAGAGCCTTGTTACTTAAAAAAAATTTTTTTAAAAATCATACTTTTTCTTTTCCATTATGGCTTATTACAGTGTATTGAATATAGTTCCCTGTGCTAGACAGTAAAAGTGAAAGTGTTAGTCCCTTAGTCGTGTCTGACTTTTTGTAACCCCATGGACTGTAGCCTGCCAGGCTCCTCTGTCTATGGAATTTTCCTGGCAAGAATACTGGAGTGGGTAGCTATTCCCATCTCCAGCGGATCTTCCCAACCTAGGAATCAGACCAGGATCTCCTGCTTTGTAGGCAGATTCTTTACCATCTAAGCCGCCAGTGAAGCCTACTGCTACACAGTAGAATTTGTTTATCCATCCCATATATAATAGTCTGCATATGCTAATTCCAAACTCCCAATGCACCCCCACACACCCCCTCCCCAGCAACCACAAATCTGTTTTCTATGTCTGTTTCAGAGATGCTCATTTGTGTCATATTTCAGATTCCACATATAAGTAATACCACAGGATATCTGTATGTCTGTCTGACTTTGCTTAGTATGATAATCTCCAGGTCCATCCGTATAGCTACAAATGAGCCCTGTTAACTTTTTTATTGGGTAGAAATAACCTAGTCGCACTGAGAGCCAGAGACCACACAGGCATCTCTATTCTGTTATCCTCTCTCTTCAATGTATATTTATTAAGCATCTACCGTGCCCCAAGCTGTATCATCAAAGTAGTTCAGTTCACCAGTTCAGGAGTCAGAAAGATCTAGGTTTCAATCTTAACCTTGGTCATTTCCTAGAGGTGTGATTTGAGGGCAGTTACTTAACAAACATTCGCAAGTTTGTTTCTGAGTTTCCTCATTTACAGAATAAGGTTGTTAATATACCTGCCTCACGGATTGCTATGAGGAATAAATTAATTAAGGCACATCGAGGAGGTATTAATAGCAAAACCCCTGGCACACTGTAAGTGCTGGGGGAAGTCGAGTTGCTGTCATCATCGTCATTGCTGTCATATCATCATCACCGCCACCAGTCCCTATGCAGTGTCAAGGATTTAAAAAGATGGATAAGGTGCAGAGCTCTGTGTGTGTAATTGTATATCATTGTCCCCTAGGTCATGGATGTTGCAGTCTGAATGAGATGAGTGCAGGGGCATAGGGACCTATGCATGCATGCATGCTCAGTTATTCAGTCGTGTCCAACTCTTTGGGACCCCATGGACTGTAGCCCACCAGGCTCCTCTGTCCATGGGATTCTCCAGACAAGAATACTGGAGTGGGTTGCCATTTCCTCCTCCAGGGGATCTTCGTGACCCAGAGATCGAACCTGTGTCTCCTGCAGTCTTGCATTAGAAGGTAGCTTTTTTACCACTGAGCTACTGGCTTCCCTGGTGGGACCTGTAATAAGAAAAAATTTTAAAAATGAAGAAGATACAAATCCTGACCCAAGCACCTCACAGTTCAGCCCATCCTGGGACCATTTCTTCTCTTTGAAGCCTTGCATAGGTGATCCGGGCAGAATATCGCCTATATTCCGAGAATGGATAAAATTTTTGCCTGGGAAATTTGCAATACTTTGGGCTCGAGAAGGGTATTTACTCTCCCCTAGTGACACCTGACTTGGGAATGTGCTTGCCTGGAGCTCCCCATGAAACTGAGACAGAGATTTGAGTCTTTACTAGGTCTATGGGTTTTACGGGGCTGAAACTTCTCTTGTTCAGTCTTTATAATAATACAAATGGACAGATTTAGAGATTAGGAGTCCCAACTTGCTATATCCTTTAATATATATTTGCTGTATGCTTTAGTATCTATTTCATGCATGTGGCTGTGGTTTGTATATTCCAGGGTATTCTGAAGATATATGAAATATGACAGAGCTGCTATTCTACTACATGTGTGCCGTGCTTGGTCACTCAGTCATGTCTGATTCTTTGCTACCCCACAGACTGTAGCCCGCCAGGCACCTCTGTTCATGGGGATTCTCCAGGCAAGAATACTGGAGTGGGTTGCGCTGCCCTCCTCCAGGGCATCTTCTCAACCCAGGGATGGAGCCCAGTCTCCCATTTTGCTAGCGGATTTCTTTACCATCTGAGTTACCAGGGACCCTGCATAGGAATCGCCTAATTAGGGAGGTAGCATTTTTAGCATTAAAGTGGCATGAAAGTTGTGAAGTAGAGACTTCAGTAAAAGGAATTTCTTAGTATCTGAGCTTGGGATAAGGCCTTTCATCTTGGTTTATGGGAAAGAAAAAAAAAACAACATCCTTGCTAACCTCTTTTAATCTAAGAATTTTGAAGGCTAAGGTGTAACTCTGCTCAGAGGTGGGGGCAAGACCAGTTGATTTTCAAGTTTCCTTTGCCTTATGGTGTTTAGCTCATCTGTGGGAGGATGAGCAGAACAAGGAACAGTTAAATGGGGTCTCCCATCAGTTCCAGGCCACACAGAGTTCTCTTAAGGCTCCTTCCAAAGCAGTCTCCTCCTATCTGTCACAAGTCAGCCTCCACCAAGGAGAAGGACATTTGTGTATTTTTCGATAGAAAAGTGCTGTGTCCTTGGTACTTTGCAGGGAGCGCTTTTCTCTCTGCTTCCCTTCATCAGGCCTGGTGGTATCTCCGAAGAGAAAGGAGCTACCTGGTAAATAAAGATAAGCTGTGCTTATTAGCGGAGATTTGCAAGAGAAGAGGCTGTTTAAAAATGGATAAGGAGGTAATTGTGTTCCCCTGGCTTGAAAAATCAGGGACTCGTTTTCCTCCACCAGGGCCGGGCAAGCCAGAGAGGAGCTGAGCGGGTGTGCTCACCACCGCGGGGTGACCTGGAGTTCACGAGCACGGGCCGCTCTCAGCCGCAGGAACCCTCAGGCCTTTGAAGCTGCCGAGTTGTCCCGACAGTAGAGCTCTTCCACGAAGGACTGATGCTCTGCCAGGAGAGTGAGACGCCGTCGTTCTTCGACTGCCCTTTGGAAGAAAGGGGACAGGCGTGCGGTGCGGCCCCGGTGGCGGGCTCACTTCTGATGGCGCTGCCTTTGTGCGTCTCCCCAGCCTCACCCTCCACGCAGCAAGCGAGGGCTGCAGGGATGGGGTACCGCGTCCCTTGAAAGGATCCAGGTGAACCGTTGGGTCCAGACATGAAGGATGGGGGTAGAGGCTGTGTCGACATGATGTCTAACATCTGGTTCAAACCCGAGTTCAATCAGCTTTCCAGATGTTCACACACACACACATACATACACACACAAGTTTGCCACTGGGAGGACAAAGCCACCTCTTGGTCACACTTCCCACCCACCTGACCATTCTGGAGACACCAGTCTCGTCTGTCAGCTTTGCATTTAAATGTGAAGCATTGATCTGGGCCACATGATCGAGACACCCGAGTTTTTCTAACATTCATCTCCCAGCTTCCCCTGCCACCCCCATCAGGGGCATGTCAAGGAAACAGGGGAGCCCTGCGCCCAGGGGACTAAGTCTGCTCTTTGTCTGCCCTGGAGCTCGGCTTATCCCGATTGTGCTGACTCTGTGGGATTCCCAGAAAATCAAAGCCAGGGACAATAGCCCGGAAAATGACCTGGTCCACACGTGCCTGGCCTCCTTCCCATACCCCCACAGCCTGTGAGTACCCCCGGGGCGGGGGAAGGCAAGCTGGGAAGGGAGTTGTGATGAGAAAGTAGATCCTTTGCAGCCTCCACATTGTCTTCTCAGGCTGATTTCTGATGCATAATGAATGTGTGTGTGTGTGTGTGTGTGTGTGAGATTCCCCAGATAGTGTCATAAAGCACAACGCGAAGTCTGTTTCCTAGTCGTTGGAGATGAATTGTCAACTCTCCACCCCCTACAACATTTTTGCTGAAGGCATTTTAAATATCATCTGGTTATTTGGTTATTTCTGAGGAATAAAGAATAACTGTGAGCGGAATGTTCCTGAAATCTCCATTTTCAGCTGTGATTTTAATTGCTTGGCAGTGCGGAAGTTTGGTTTTTAAATTTTCAGACTGTCTGTCTTCTGGGCACTTTCTCTTCAGGCCCCTCTTGCAAGAACAGACAGAACCCAAATACTTGTAGAATAAATCTGCAACTCAAGAAGTCCCTCAATCAGAGATGGATTTACCATGAATGAATTAAGCTTAAGCTCCAGAGCTTCTTTCTTTTGTAGATGGCTTTCAAGGTCCTGAGAGGGGCCCACCAGTGTGTTCATCTGGTCTTGTAAATTTGCAAAAATAAGACCTTTCAAACATAGAATTTTTCTTAAAGGAGGCCACTTCAATGATAAAAGTTTAGATTCTTGAGCAAGCTCTTATAACAGGGTGAATAATTTCTTATAAGCTGTCCATCTTCATCTTAATAAAGGCACATGAATTAGATTAACTAAGAATAATTTAAAGAGGAATTTGGGGGCAATTGCCATGACCCTCTCAATATGCAGAGCACCATTTGTTATACTTTGATTTGTCTTGAGGAAAGAAGCTGCGAATCACAGAAGGGTTTCCAGAGGCTTTCAGAGTGCTTACCACCATGGAAGAAAGTAACAGCCCGCATTTCCTGACAGGAAGGGGCTGCCTCCTTGATGTTTGGTGGGACGTTAGCTGTGGGCAAAAGGACTGCGTGGCCATCCTCCGAACCCTTTCTCCATGACTGGGAGAAATGAGAGGGAGGCTCGATGACTTAGGGGGTCTCGTATTTCCTTTTGTCTTTCATCTTCCAATTCTTTGGGGTGGCAAGACTTGGGCCTAGATGTTTCCCGTTGATCTTCTTGGATGGCCTCAGCCTGCAGCAGCTTGAGGCAGGGTTTTGGTTCCCAGCCAGAAACTGAACTCAGGCCCCTGCAGTGAGGATGCTGACTCCACGCTGGGGGCCTTAGCCCCCAGGGACCGTGGCCAGTGGCAAGGCCCCGCCCCGCCAGCTGTGTAGAAATGAGTTCCTTCGCCTGCACAGCTCTTAGCCAAGACGGATTCCAGTGAAGAGGCCTATGGGTGGTTGGCATCGTTTGCTTTGAAGTGGCACTCCCTGCCTTTCTGACCTCCAAGGAGCCTTTCAGTGCACGTGTAATCAGGAAGGTCTCCTTGACTTGGTAACTGAGGAATATGTGGTCTTTTATCTCTTATCTGGGCAGGGCTCAACTCCTCTCTTGCTCCTGCTACTTTGGAGGATCTGTCCATAGAGGGGAAACTGTTCAGCCTGGGTTCCGTATTTTTCCTGCTTCACTGTGATCGGCTTTGGTGGTTCCAAAGGAGCAGGGAGCAAAGAGGGAACTTCGGGCGGTCTGTGGGCTCAGGAGAGGGTTCAAGGACAGCGTTGCCTGAACCCAGCTCTGGTTCTTGTAATCACATCACAACAGGGGAGCTTGCTGAAGCAAAGATAGAGGCAGGACCTAGTTAGTACGGTCCCAGTCGTTACCCCTCTCTTTTCTGCTGGCTCCTCCCTGTGTGTTTTAAATTAATCCAACAAACCACATGGTTGAAGCATGTTTGCTTGCTCTGTGAGTTTTTCTGTCCTATAATCTCAGAGGTAGTTTATATAGTAATATACTTGAAGGCTACCATTACATCAAAGTAATTTCCCTTTAACATGTTCATCAGAGTTATTTAATGCTGGTAATAACTCCCCAATTTAAGAGGTTTAACAGACTCTTTGCTCAACAACAGTCCCGTTAACAGGGATGTTCCTTGTCAGGCAGCTTTCCTAGGTAACTCTCCTCAAAGCTCAAAGGGGACACGAGAACCTTCTATCTTGTGTCTGAACCTCCTTGAGGTCCCTGGAGTCCTCTTCATTCATTAGGCAGGTAGAGTGGACGATTATACATGGAAGGATTTTAATGGGCTAGAACTAGAAGCACATCACGCTTACATTCTATTGGCCAAATTAAGTCACATGACTGTGCCCAAGTGCAAGGGAGTCTGGGAAGTGTCATCTGGCTTGTGACCAGGAGGAAATGGGAAACAGGATTGTGAGGGTTCAGCTAGTCTGTGCTGAAGTGTGACTGCAAACCAGCTATGAAGCAAAGGTGTGGAATCTTCATTTCTCAAAACTAATACTGCAAGATAATTCTTTTTTTCTTTTCACTTCAGAGCATGGTGGTTGAAGCTGATGGCTTCTTAAGCTAGTTAAACATGACACAAATAGTCCAGGCTCATTTTAGAAAAATTAGAAAATACCGATTCAGGTGACTACTTGATATACATTTTAATCAGTGATGTACTGTAGTGGTAGAAATCTGCTGAGTGGTAAGAAGGGTGTGGCTTGATTTTTTAAGACTGCTTTGAATCATAGAATAAAGCAAAGAACTAAATAGGTAGAGTTTTAGAACTAGAAGAAACCTTAGAAATGATTTAATCCACAGCTTTAATAAGTGATGAAACTTAAGGCAAAGCAGAAGGAAGGCATATTTGCTGAGCTCTGACAATGCTCTGAGGTCAAACTCTCTCCTTTCCACGGGGAAGCATAATGACATGACTTACCCAAGGTCCCACAGCTACTGAGAGAAGTGAGACTGGGACCCAGTGCTTCAAATTATGAATCAATGTGCTCTTTACATATATCTAATAACCACCCCCTCCACCAGCTGTGTACATATGTCTATATTCATACTTCTCTTCCAAGTCATTCATGTGAGTTTAATTTACAGTCTACTGACTTGGAAGGAAGACTAGATTAATGTGTATTATTCTCATAATATGAGGCTAACCGGTCTGTGGAGTTCCGTCTGTAATAGCGTCATTTTCACGGCTTGTATGCTATTCTGAAAATAGCGCCAAAGCATTCTGCTTGGTGGTCACCAGGTTCCACGAGAAATGAGATATTCTTTTCGAGGGTCTGGAAAAGAGCAAGTTGCACTGGCTGACTTCAGACTGACCCATTGTTCTGACCCTAACAGGTGCAGGTTTCAACACTAAGGGTCGGATCCCATTACCACTCGAGTTGCATGGATCACTGACCTTGAAAGGGGTCTGCACACACACAGCAGTGTGGGACCCGTCCTTTAGGAACCAAGGCCACTAATCTGAATGGCTATTTAGAGCCATGAATGGCATTTAACAGGCACTCCTTCATTCTTTCACAGTCATTGACGAATCCCAGTGCTTCTCCTCCTGCTCATTAGAACTGACACTTCCCAGGCCAGAGCGATGACCAGTGTGGATCAGAGAGGTGAGGTCTTCACCCTGAAGGACAGGATACAGTTCAGGGCCAGCGAGGGAGGAAAGAATCGGGACTTGGAGCTTATGATGTGTCTCCATTACAACAAACACAGCTAGGTGGACTATCTCAGATACCTCAGTTTGAAGTTAGATTAATTCAATCAAGTCATTTTATAGTAGCCTGAAAAAAAGACTGAATCATTCAGCCCTCATGTGTACACCATCTGCCCACTCTTGCTATTTCAAATAAACAAGCATTTTCCCTCTGAAGCTGGTTTAATGTTCTGTTTCCATTTTACTTGCTTCATTTAGGGTGTGGTTTGCTCTTGTATACACGGTGGTCACATTTATCACTTTGGCTAATTCCTTGAAATCAGAACATAACAACTACACATATTTGAACCTTTCAATTGAATTTTGAGGGTGTGTGGGACGGCCTGGCTATTTCACGGAGCAAATATGTTTGTTTGTTACTGGGTGCAAATTAGAAATGTAGCACTCTTGAATCCCATGGTTATAGTCAGTCACTCAATTGATGTTCTACTGTTGGACGAATGGCAGGAGAATTACACGCAAGCATGGAAATAACTTCCATTTGGCCTAACGAGGTGAAATGGAAATGATTTTCTTGGGGTTTGATTGTCTAGCTAGTTCATCTATTCTGATCAAAGTCGATGCAGTTTCCAGGTGTGGATGTGGTTATAAGAAATTAGTCAATGAGGAGGAGGATCTCTTTATAGATTTTTCAGGGATATTATGAGTGATTTTTGCCAAAGGCAATAGTCTGGAAAAAATTTTTATTATTTTGAGAAAGTAGCCCTGTGGCTTGCACATGATATCTATTTTATTATAGTAATTAATTATTTCTTTCATTCATTTAGCAAACTGTTGAACACTTCTCACGTGCAAGATGCTGGAATACAAAGATAAGTGTGCCATGATGCCAGCCTTCAAAGGGTTTACAGTTTAGCTGAGGAGACGGACAAACATCTAGCTACTAAATGATGTGATAAGGATTTTGGTGGTCATATATGCAAACCTATGTAGGGGTGTAGGTGTATGTGTATATACTTGTATATATATTTGTGCTGCCCTTCCCAGCCATTCAGGTGAATTTAATTTATAGTTTTCTTAGGGGCTAGAGGAATCCTCGGAGAAGGCAATGGCACCCCATTCCAGTACTCTTGCCTGGAAAATCCCATGGATGGAGGAGCCTTGTAGTCTACAGTCCATGGGGTTGTGAAGAGTCGGGCACGACTGAGCGACTGCACTTTCAATTTTCACTTTCATGCATTGGAGAAGGAAATGGCAACCCACTTCAGTGTTTTTGCCTGGAGAATCCCAGGGACGGGGGATCCTGGTGAGCTGCTGTCTATGGGGTTGCACAGAGTTGGACACAACTGAAGCGACTTAGCAGCAGCAGCAGCAGCAGCCGCAGAGGAGTCCTTCGAGGGGAGTATAGAGGAGGAGTGATGAGTTTTTCCAGTGAAAGTCAGAGAAGGCTTTGGGGAGGAGATCTGGGAGGTTTGCTCACAGAGGCAGGGAGGACATTAGAATGTCCTTTGCTTAGAAGCAAAGGGAGCAGTTGGCACAGAGGGACGGAGGAGTGAGCAAGAGAGGCCTGGAGAGAGGAATGGGCTTTTTAGTGCAACTGAAGCATGAAGTGCAGGTGGATGTGGTGTGTGACGTGAAAACACACGAACGTAGAAAAGTAGTGGGAAGAGAGGAAATCTTGGTTCACATGCTCAGGTGCAAGGGTTTAACTTATTCTATTAATCAGCTTGTTTTTTTCAGCTGTCATTCTGCTATGTAAAGGAAACTTAATCTACGTCATTTTGGAATCCTCTCCAAGCTAGAACCCAAGGAAATGACCACAATCCTGCCTGACCCTTGGTCATCATCTCTTCGTGGCTGCTGCTAAGTCATTTTCAAAAGGTTACCTTGCTATTCCCAGGGTCCCGGGACTCAGCGGCTGATCCCCGGCTCTATGAGGCTGTCGAAAACCTGCCATGGTTAATCACATGACATCCACTTCTCATTAGCTAAGTTTTAGCTGCCCACGGGACTCTGTTGGGAAACAAGGCATGGGAACCTCCGATCTTAGATCCTATCAACTTATTGAGGAGAGGTCTGTCTCCGATTCTTCCTAGGAAGGTCAGAGTACAGGGCCTCCCTTCTTGGGGAGCTAAAGCTTCCAAGGTCTCACTAGCTCCTTTGCTACTACTTTCCTTACCAGAGCCAGCTTTTGCAATCTTGGAAGTGTAGGATGTGGGGATGCTGATAGTCATGGTAGAGAATCTTTGCTCTTAGTTGTTACATATTTTCCAAAATTGCTGATTTCAGTCCTACGGGGTTTTTTTTTCCTCATTCCTTCTGAAGGCTAAGCTTTTCAAATTTAAAAGCCAATAACATTCCTTTCTTCCTTGTTTTGCAATCCCTGTTCTGAGGTAAGGGATCTAGAAAGGTCTAGATCAGCATTCTCAATCGCAGCTGCATCACTCTGAGTGCTTGGAAACAAATACATATGCACAAATACAGCTCCACTTCCCGAGCTTTTGATTTCATAGTTGGGGGCAGATAATGGACATTGGTATAATTTAACAGGCTTCCCAGATTCTAACTACAGTCAGGATTGAGAATTATTAGATTAGCATAAAGGTTAAGGGGTTTCCCAGGTGGCTCAGTAGTAAAGAATTCACCTGTAAATCAGGAGACGTGAGTTCAACCCCTGGGTCAGGAAGATCTCCTGGAGAAGGAAATAGCACCCTATTCCAATATTTTTGCCTGGGAAATCCCACGGACAGGGGAACCTAGTGGGCTACAGTTCATAGGGTCGAAAAAAGTCAGACACAACTACAGGACTGAACAGGCACACATGAGCATAGTGGTTAAGAAAGGCCCAAAATATTAAATAAAATGCAGGAAAAATATCAGCTAGCATTGCAAAATATCTTTACAGGTCGGCATTTGGAAGAATCTTGAATGCCCTATAGTGGAACTGTGACTTTATCATGCTGGGAATGCAACATGATATCTTTTATTTCAAGACATGGAAAGAAATATTAAATAAAATTTACTGTCTACCCTGTGCTAAGTGCTATGTTGTAAATATTTGTCTGATTTCAGCCTGAGGAGAGTTCTGCAAGGCAGGGCTTTAACATTTTTTTATTGAGATGTAACTGCATATAAGCTTTTGTAAGTTTCAGTTCAGTTCAGTTCAATCTCTGAGTCCTGTCTGACTCTTTGCAACCCCATGGACTGCAGCATGTCAGGCTTCCCTGTCCATCACCATCTCCCGGAGCTAAGTATAAATAAAGTATCCTTGCCACTCCTCTGAATAGATTTATATACCTTTTGCTTTCTTTATATGTTTTGGAGGAAGATCATTGCCTTGCTTTTGTCTGTAGGTTATTTCAATCTCTCTTTTTCTTTTTTAAATATTTATTTACTTATTTGGCCGTGTCGGTCTCAGTTGTACCATGAGTCACATGGATCTTTTGTTGCATCGCCTGGACTCTCTAGTTGTGGCACCCAGGCTTCAGGAGTTGCAATGAGTGGGCTTTGCCCTCAGGCTCGTGGGATCTTAGTTCTTAGACCAGGGACTGAACCTGCATCCCATACGTCGCAAGGCGTATTCTTAACCACTGGATCACCAGGCAAGTCTTGCTTCAGTCTCTTTTGATGACGAAGCAACAGTTAGAACTGGACATGGAACAACAGACTGGTTCCAAATAGGAAAAGGAGTTCGTCAAGGCTGCATATTGTCACCTGTTTATTTAACTTATATGCAGAGTACATCATGAGAAACGCCGGGCTGGAGGAAGCACAGGCTGGAATCAAGATTGCCTGGAGAAATATCAATAACCTCAGATATGCAGATGACACCACTCTTATGGCAGAAAGTGAAGCGGAACTAAAAAGCCTCTTGATGAAAGTGAAAGAGGAGAGTGAAAAAGTTGGCTTAAAGCTCGACATTCAGAAAACGAAGATCATGGCATCCAGTCCCATCACTTCATGGGGAATAGATGGGGAAACAGTGGAAACAGTGTCAGACTTTATTTTTCTGGGCTCCAAAATCACTGCAGATGGTGACTGCAGCCATGAAATTAAAAGACGCTTACTCCTTGGAAGGAAAGTTATAACCAACCTAGATAGCATATTCAAAAGCAGAGACATTACTTTGCCAACAAAGGTTTGTCTAGTCAAGGCTATGGTTTTTCCTGTGGTCATGTATGGATGTGAGAGTTGGACTGTGAAGAAGGCTGAGCGCCGAAGAATTGATGCTTTTGAACTGTGGTGTTGGAGAAGACTCTTGAGAGTCCCTTGGACTGCAAGGAGATCCAACCAGTCCATTCTGAAGGAGATCAGGCCTGGGATTTCTTTGGAAGGAATGATGCTAAAGCTGAAACTCCAGTACTTTGGTCACCTCATGCGAAGAGTTGACTCATTGGAGAAGACTCTGATGCTGGGAGGGATTGGGGGCAAGAGGAGAAGGGGACGACAGAGCATGAGATGGCTGGATGGCATCACTGACTCGATGGACGTGAGTCTGAGTGAACTCCGGGAGTTGGTGATGGACAGGGAGGCCTGGCGTGCTGCGATTCATGGGGTCGCAAAGAGTCGGACACGACTGAGCGACTGATCTGATCCAGTCTGATCTGACCAGCATGATTCAGATAAAAGTTGCAGTTACTTCTTTACCTGGAACCATTCATTTTCTTACTTTTTGCTTTTCATTGTTTAGGACACATGTATGTTCATACTGACTGAATCCACTTTTCTTTCTTGAAATGAAGATGAATAAAACCCCTTCTTCAAAACTTGCTGTTGGATAATTTAATTGCTCAGAGAGCACACTCCATTTTACTAAGTGATTTCTTGTTGGAGACATCAGAAAATCAGAATATATTCAAAACATAGTTTTGCCTCCACTGGTGGTTGTACATTTACTTTCCCCAGTAATGCAGATCTAGTTGAGTACGTGATACAGTGTAATTATTGTTGACTCTGATGTGCTCTCCATGTGCTAAATGGGCATGGGCTAAGCCAGTACATCTCATCATCCACTGTTGAAATACAAACACCCTAGTTATGCATCAGGTGTCCAGAAGTATACAATTATGATTTGAGAGAAAGGCATAATAAACATCAGACCTTCTTCTGATGTTTAAGTCATTTCTGCCCAGCCCTCCCACCTTCAACATGATAGTGAGCTTTCCTTTGATGTCCCCAAATCTCCATATTTGTTTCATTTCCTTTTCCAAAGGCACACACTTATTTATCTTCCCAATGTGTGTTTTGGGGATGTATCTACTTAGTGAAAAAATATTTTCAATAATGTCTTCTGCTTTTATGATGCTTCTTTCAGCTTCCCCTTTTATGACACAAGTTGACCTGGGCCCCATCAAAGAAGCAAGGGGTTTTCAATGAACAGGATCCAGGTAACACAGAGTAGAGACACACAGTGGTGGAAGTAAGATTTAATACTGAAGATTGAGCCGGTTAGAAAGGTGAGACATCATGGCTAGTGGGAGAAATAATGAATGGGCCACGAGTGTACTGAGGCTGTGTTTTAGGATGAATATGTGTTTTTGAAAACAAGGTGGAAACAGAGAGATGACCCAAGAGCTGAAACAAGAACAGTGGTTGCTTTTAGGAATCTGGGCTTGAGAGTAATAGGAGCACTGGCTTTCCAAGTTTTAGATGGGTTCCTCCGGCTTGTTTAGATTTTATTTTTATTTCTTTTTAAAAATTTACATGAAGTGAATTTACATAAATTAAAAAAATGTACATAAATCTTTTTTTTTTAAATTATTTTTGTGTATTTGACTGGATCGAGTCTCAGTTGCAGCACACGGGCTCAGTAGTTGCAGAGCTCAGGCTTAGTCGCCCTGAAGCAAGTGGGATCTTAGTTCCCCAACCAGGAATGGAGCCTGGGGACCCTGCATTGGAAGGTGGATTCTTAACCACTGGACCACCAGGGAAGTCTTAGATTTGACTTTTATTAAAATCTATTATTGTTATTATTTTTTTCCTTTTTTCCCTTTTGAAGCCCTCTGTTGTTCTGATATTACATTTGGATGGTGGGGCGGGGGGATAGTTTTAAAAACTGCATTGTCCTGATCGGAGGTTGTTTTGAAAGCTTCATGGTTAGAGAGGGAGAGGCAAAGGGGAATTCACCAGTGTTCTCATATTAGCAAAGATTATTTGCAAGGAGTGAAGTTTTAGCAACTGCTCTGATAAAGGGGCAGAGCGTGCTGGGGAAGAGGATGCTGGGAGGCAGGAATGGAGGAGGTGAGTGGAGAAGCTGTGAATGCTGGAAAGGAATTATGAGACAGATGCTTATTTTGTGGAAGCTGCTGCTCTGAGCTTGTCCATATCTGACAGTCTTGGTGTTCTCAGAATTGGTCCAGCATCAGTTCATTCTTACCTGGAGAATCCCATGTTTGCAATGGTCTTTGCAATGATCTCACAATGACCTCTTCGTTTGCAATGATCACATAGATATGTCTGTATGGGCACATGTGTGTGTTAACCTTTACACACACCTGTGTACTTGAAGGCAGTTGTGGGTAGAGGTCCAGCATTCAGGCTCTGGCCCTGCCTGCTTGGCCTTTGAATCTTACGTTTATCACCATCCAGCTATGTGATCTTGTGCAAGGTTTCAATCTATTCTATTCAGATATTCTGGGATGATCTCTAAGACAGTTGTCAGAATCAAATAATACATGTAAAGTCCTTAGAACAATCCTTTTTGCCAGAATACATGTTAAATATTAGCTATTGATACTATCCTTATTATTCAGTTCAGTTTAGTTGCTCAGTTGTGTCCAACTCTTTGCGACCATGAACCGCAGCACGCCAGGCCTCACCAACTCCCGGAGTTTACCCAAACTCATATCCTTATTATTATGGTCTCACAAATTATTTCATCCATGTGTCTTATCTCTGATTCCAGATTATAAACTGCTTGTGAGTAGAGATTGTTTTTCTCTCTTCTGTATTTCCTAGCTCAATCTTAAGCAGAGAGTCAACTTTTTAATAATTATGTATTTCTTAATTGTTGGAATTAAGGTGCACTGGAGCCTGAGAGCTCATGGTATTTCAGAACATTTCCCTGAAACATTCCAGGCAGTAAAAGTGTAAAGGTAAATGATAGTTCTGAACCCAGAAGAATCCCATATTTGGTTGGAAAGGCCAAGGCCTCTGGAACTTTCTGAGATGGTAATAAGAAATATTTATAGCTATAGGCAAACCTTTTTCAACAAATATCATTAAAAAGAAACTATACATTCTCTAAGTTCTAACCAAGTCCATGTTTTAGGGGTAAGAAATTCCAATAAGGCTAATGAACTTAGGCAATTTTAATTTTTCCTTTGCTCTTGATTTTTTCTTAGTAGTGAGGTTTGTACTTAAGTTCTGCTTCATTGCTATGTCTTGCATTTGTCTTGTTTATAATAGTGTTGATGTCTAGATGGTGCAGGATTTAGTCTGGGAATATTCAATGCACCTTTTTAGACTTTTCTCTTCACAGAGGAAAAGGAAAAGAGGGCCAGCAAGATCGTGATATTGGAAAAATATCTGTCTCTTTTTCAAACATTTTGAGATGATGAGATTCCCCATACATATTGCTAAATAAATGCCTCCTTCACCATGAAACCATCAAATAGTTCAAGAGAAATTAAATCCTTTAGACTCTGATTCTTTTACACTTGACTCATCAGAATCTTCTTCTGTAAGAGCAACTTGATAGCTAAGAAACCCCAGGAGCCTTTATTCTTGAACTAGGAGGTCACATTTTTGTCAGTGCTCATTGCAACTTGAACCGAAAGAAGCTCAAGTTCAGCTTCAAATTTGGAACCCACAACCTTGAGTGAGTCACCATGCCAGTAAAATCCATTCTCCCTGCAGACTTGCTCAGAGGCCATGTTTGGAATAGGATGGTCATCTTAGAAAAAATGTGAGTTCTGAGGAGGGAAAGAACTGCTAAGCCAGTCAAGAAGTGTCCATTGAGTTAGGTCGTGGGCAGAAATCACCCTCTGAGTGCCGTTCTGGGAAAGCTGGAAAGTTGGAATTCAAAGAAGTGGGCCCATGTGCTAAGATGAGGAAAGAGTAAAGCATCAGGGGCTGTGGATGGGGTGAATGGCTTTTGTGGACTGAACTTCTCAATGAATGTTCCACAGTGAATACTCAGTGTCTGTGCTCATTCATTCTTTTAACAAATACCCAATCGAGCCCATGTTGGGAACAAACATTGCACAAACATGGGAAATACAGAAGCAGCAAGGTAGAAGTGTCCCTTTCATCAAAGATAAACAAAGCTGGGCACTAGCTAAAGTGGAAGGGCAGAATTTCATCAGTAGTAACTATTGCAATAGGGAAACGAGTCCAGTGTGAACTGAACTCTTGTTCCATCTGTACAGAGGTGACTGGATATTGTAAAGGGAGAATGGGAGACTAGAGTGGGTAGTGAGTGAGGGCTCAGTAGAGTCAGGGAAAGTGGGAAGAGAGGTTGGTCCATGGGAAACCCATCTGTGTTTGCTAACTTGTGTTTCTCACAGTTATTCCTACTCTCTGACAGATAGGTTTTGGCTGGAACAAACAGTGAATTCTTTTGGCAGTCTTGAGATTTCTCAGGAAGGCACTTTACAGGGGCTAGGGTCTTCTTTGGAGAAGGCAATGGCACCCCACTCCAGTACTCTTGCCTGGAAAATCCCATGGAAGCAGGAGCCTGGTGGGCTGCAGTCTATGGGGTCACTAAGAATCGGACACAACTGAGCGACTTCACTTTCACTTTTCACTTTCACGCATTGGAGAAGGAAATGGCAACCCACTCCAGTGTTCTTGCCTGGAGAATCTCAGGAACGGGGGAGCCTGGTGGGCTGCAGTCTATGGGGTCACACAGAGTCGGACACGACTGAAGTGACTTAGCAGCAGCAGCAGCAGCAGCAGCAGCAGTAGCAGCAGCAGCAGGGTCTTCTTAGGGATGTGGCCTTGAGCTATTAGAAGCTAAGCTGGTATTTGTTCAAGACTTTATAGGTTGAGGACTAATCGAGAAGAGGGCTCAGAGGAGACCAGCCAGAGTTTGGTCAAGAGGAGGATCTTTATCACTTCCCTTTCAATTCTGCTGGGAAAGTTGAGAATAGCACTTTAGTTAAATGCTTAATTAAATCTTTAATATTACTTTATGGTAATAGTATTTGTTCTACACTTCGGATGTTAATAGCAAGATGGGTATAGAGGCAACTTGTCAATTTTCTATGAACTTAATTAACTTGGGAAATTCATGCAAGAACTCACTCTGAGTTAGGTGTGATGCATGCAGGTCATCTTGTTTGACATGTTTGCTTAATCCTCAAAACATCTAAAAGTCTACCAAGATGTCTGAGCGGTCTACCTTTCCATTTGGCATACCAAGATGACCTGTGTATACTGTACTCAGAAAGTCTGGACTCCCCCCACATCAATGATGTGGATCATTTCAATATGGGGACACATCTTTCTTCCCCAGTTTTGATTTTGACAAGATGACTTGGCCACTTGCAGAACCAAGTGCTACCCCAAGTCTTGATATCACTTCCCAGCTCAATCAGCCCCTGAGCACTACCCGCCACCACTTTGTATTTTCAAAGTGGAAAACTCATAATCTCAGGGGACAATATGGGTGAAAGTAGAAGCTGAGTTCTGTTTCCCATCCACATCACTCCTTCTCCGTGATACGGGACAAGTCAAGCTTCTGTGGCTTCAGTTTCTTACTCTCTGCTCAGCAGGACACAGTGAGTTGTGCCCAGATGGGCTGTGAAGAGGAACACACCCTATACACATGCTGGTTCCCACCGACTTCATGAACATGTGCTGTGGGCAGAGCATGTAGAACGAGATCAGGCTCTACGTTGGAGGCAGTTTACGCGAAAGACTTCGCTCCCACCCTTAGGATACTGGCAATAAGTTCAGGTGGATGACATACGGAATTAACAGCAAAACAGGGAATCATACTATGATTTTGTCGTATTTTTGTGGTTTTTTGGTATAAGGAATTGAAAGGAGCGTTAATGCACTACTTTTTTCTCTGTCTTAAGCCCCATATATGAGTGACTAGGAAACACAATTATATTTAATGTGCTGTTGTGATGCATTAGAACATGAGATGCAGAGGTAGTGAGCTGGCCACGTATACCACAAGGAGACTAGGCACTTACTTCTTGGATATAGCGTTTGATGATCAGGGCCACAGGCCACATGATGCCTCCCTCCTCCGGGTCTTTACCTGAAATGATGACTGATACCCTGATTGGGGAATATGACTGTTCAGAAGAGCCTTTTCTCCTGAGAGCCAGGATATGTCCAAAATGGATCAAAATCTCATTTCTTCTTGCCATCTTTCTTCAAAAGCATCACTGGAGTTATTTGGAAATTTGACAGTGACAAAATTCAAAGTCTTCTTACTCCCCAGGCCTTGACTTCATGTCTTTTCTGGCCCCTTATCAATACTCTCTAGAGCTTAGGACTTTTGCTAATAGAAAGGAGCCAGGAGATCTCAATGAGGTGTTCGCTATCTAGACCCAGGGTGCCAGGGTGCCAGGTGTCAGGCTGCCTTCTCCTCCAACCTGCTGCCTCCAGATGAAGTGACAGCTGAAGACTGAGTCAATGGGAAGGCAGAGCTGCTGAGGGGACAGGGCACTCAGAGTCCCCAGTTCCTTTTCCTCTAATGTGAGAATTATGCTGCATCCCTCAAGGGAAGCATTCAAAGATTTATAAGAATGTTAATAACAAGAACTCTCACTGAAAAGTCAAAATTGATGGAAATCCGAGTTCCGATTTTCTTTGGTTTGAAATGCATGCTGTTGCAAAGGCGGCAAGTGACCTTCCTTTATTGATGAAAGCCCTTGAAAGTTTCTTTCACAGTCTTTTTCTGGCATGCCCAACCGAGTAAATCCTGACTTTCTCCCTCTGCTGCCTAGAGGAATGCCGCAGGACCACACCAGAAAAAGCAAATGATCGATAAATGATGAAACTGGCCAACTTGCCAGTATCAATAAATTGCTTTGTTCTTTGCACAGCAAGGATGCCAGCTCAGTGTGTAGTCTGTGCCTGGAGATGAAGGGTGGGAACCCTGGTCAAAATTAACACGGATGAGCTTTCAGACCCGAAACGAGCACAGTGACAACAGTAAGGGTGGCTCACACGTTTGTCTTGTTTTTGACCAACTTACTATGGTTCACATAGTCTTATGATCGGATATTTACACTTGTGGGAAAAATGCAAAGCTGGTAGGCTACAGTCCATGGGGTCACGAAGAGTCTGACACGACTGAACTGAACGACTTCACTTTCACTTTTCACTTTCATGCATTGGAGAAGGAAATGGCAACCCACTCCGGTGTTCTTGCCTGGAGAATCCCAGGGACGGGGGAGCCTGGTGGGCTGCAGTCTATGGGGTTGCACAGAGTTGGACACAACTGAAGGGACTTAGTAGCAGCAGCAGTAGTCAAGATTTGGTCCAAGCAGGCCTCGCCATCCTTTATTTGAGTAGATGAAGAGTGTCAAGGATGGACAGACACATTTTAATATTTTACATTTGAATTTTTCTGAAGATAGCAAAACAACAAGAAGATCCACTAGGAATCTGCAGTGCCCTCAAGAAAATGAAATCTGCCCATGCAACAATGTGAAAACAAAAAGAAACAATATGCTATAATGGGTGAATGGATATACATGGCCATTATTTTTATTTGGTATTTTTGAAACCATGGAAATAATTGTTTTTAAGAATTACATTAGTTATGCCATACAAATGTAAGAAATACATAAAACAACAATGATGAAAATAACTATTAACCGCAATCTACCACTCAGGAAAAAGAAAAGCAGTTACTTAACATTTTAATGTAACTATTTCTGGTCTGTTTTTAGAAAAGCATATAAATTTTATTCATAGAAGAGCACTTCATTTTCTATCTACTCTTTTTTTTCTTTTTATTTAAAGTGTGCAGTAGTGTCAAGCATATTCACATTGTTTTGCAACCAATTCTGATCTTTTAAAAAAGACATGGATATGACAGTTTTTTATTGTATTTATTTCTATAAGTAATGTTTCCTAGCATCAAAAATAATTCATGTTTGATGTAGAAAGCTTAGAGAATACCCATTATTCTAACACTAAATAAGTTCAATTTTACTGGTTATCCTTCCAGCCTTTTCTCACGTGAATACATGAGTGCCGTGTAGGTATGTATATATACAGTTTGAGGATTTGAATCTGTAAAAACAAAATTATGTCAAAGGTATCAGATACTTTTTCCTTTTGGATTGTTTTGTGAATTATCTCCTGAAAATAAATTTGTACATACAGTTTTGTCACCTGATTTTCTTTTCGTTTTTCATTTAACACTGTAGCGTAGGCTAGTTGCCATGAAAAGGACGGACTAATTTAAGGTAAAGGAAGGAATCTGATTTATCAGGGAGGGCTTTTTGGAGGAGCGGAGCACGAAGGCCGGGAGAGAAGGGGGTGATGGCCCCACAGCCTCTTCACCTCCTGCCCACCTGTCGGCTCCCTCTCGATGCTCTGGCCTCTGAGTCATTTATGGGGGCAGGTTGTATTCAGAGTCTTCCAGGGGCACAAGGCTACGGGAAGTTCCCTGGGTTGTAGTGAAATGGGCCAGCCCAAGTGTTGAAAATTAAGCTTCCTGCTTCTGGAAGCTAAAAATGTTTCTTTTCAGGTTGTTGAGCACTGAAGGCAAGAGGGGATGATACTGCAAGTCAGATACTTAACTGCTGCCTATAAAATTATGTTTCAAGATACGCAAGGGAATTTATAAATGCCCTTTAAAATAAATAATTTCAAAACTTGCAAGCAATTAGTAAAAGTACGAAGTAGGCCAGATTATGGAGTGAATTGCATCCTGTGCCTTGACAAACCGAGAACTTGGGTTCATAGGAGTCCTCTTTAATCAGTCAGTCAGTTCAGTTGCTCAGTCGTGTCCGACTCTTTGTGACCCGAGGGACTGCAGCACACCAGGCCTCCTTGTCCATCACCAACTCTCGGAGTTTACTCAGACCCATGTCCATCGAGTAGGTGATGCCACCCAACCATCTGGTCTTCTGTTGTCCCCTTCTCCCCCCACCTTCAATCTTTCCCAGCATCAGGGTCTTTTCAAATGAGTCACTTCTTTGCATCAGGTGGCCAGAGTACTGGAGTTTCAGCTTCAGCATCAGTCCTTCCAATGAATAGTCAGGACTGATCTCCTTTAGGATGGACTGGCTGGATCTTCTTGCTGTTCAAGGGACTCTCAAGAGTCTTCTCCAACACCACAGTTCATATGAATCAGTGATTCATATCAATTGATACATATCACTAGTGATTCATATCAATTGATACATATCACTAATCACTTTAATAAATCATACAGGCTGCAGATAAGCTGAGAGAGTTATCAAGTGGTTGATGGAGGGGGTGGAAGTGGCACATGTGACTGAGGTTGTAGAAATTCACTTACTATGAAAACCTTTAATGCACACAAATACATACATACACATACAACATATTCCTGCTATCTGGTTTGATTATTTAAAAAAAAAAACAGTAATTTTGAGGTAAAATCGGAAAGAACAGATCTTCTTGTTTTACAATTGAAGAGCGATGTTGAGTGATGGCTTAGGGCAACCGAGCAGATTAGCAATGTCTGACTTCCCCAGATGGCTTCCTAGAGAGTCTAGGGCTGCAGTCAGGAGCCTGGATGGGGCGGTGGGTGGACAAACATGGTATATGGTTGCAGGCCATGGGTGTCAAGTCTGAGTCCCAGGAAGGGTAGTCCGCAGGGTCAAGTCTAAGAGCTTGGGGGATGTTAGACCCGGTGGAGGCAGATCTTGGAGGGATTCTCCAAATGACACTGCAGAAAGACTGAAGAGGGAGCGAGAAAATGAGCTTTATACCAGCAACCTGCATCCAGTCTGTAAAGACAGTCAGCCCGTTCTGACAAGTGCAGAATCACACCTAGACCTTGGGTGTCCTGACTCCCAGGTAATCTCTAAAGGCCACACAACAGGTTAACACACTGCACCAGCAGGACGCTCTTCTGAGCACTGTTCCTGAAGCAGGACGCTCTTCTGAGCACTGTTCCTGAAGCACACACCCAAAGCAAAAGATCAGTGTGGTGGACGTGGTGGGCACCACCCAGCTCCCTCCCCAGGAATAGAGGCCTGAGTCCCCGGCTGGAAGGCCCCAGGCTGTCAGCTGCTTCCAGGCAATTGTCTCCACTGAAGAAACCCTTTCCCAGATGGCCCCAAACACAACGACTCAAAGAAGAATAAAGGTATGGGCCTTTCTGCTAACTCAGAGCGATTCTGAAAGGTCACCGGAGCTTCAGAGGACCATGTATGATTGGTTGGGGGCTGTGTTGAGAACATCCTAGCTCATTTCTGCTTCCTTCCTTTTTCTTCCCCAGCTATTGCTCCCTGCAAGCTAACCTCCATCTCAGAGTCTGTTTCCCAAGATCTGCTCTGTTTCCCTGGCTGACAATCAACTTGTCTTCCAGGAGACTAGGGTTGTCACTGAACCCAAGTCTATGTGTCCAATGCACAGTGAGACCAAACGGTACAGAAACATTGGAGTTTGGAGCAGAGAAAGGTTTATTACAGGGCCATTCAAGGAGATAGGTGGCTCATGACTTAAAAACCCCAAACTCCTTGAAGGCTTTCAGCAAATCCACTTTATAGGTAAGGTTAGGGAGGGGCATGGTTGCTTGTTGCAAACATCTTGGTGTCAAATCCTTTGTTCTTTCAGCTGTCCACGTAGGTCAGGTTATGGTCAGGTCACAACGTTCCTGTAAGCCTCCATCAAGACAAATGCTATTCTATATGGAGTTTAGAAAGATGGTAACAATAACCCAGTGTACGAGACAGCAAAAGAGACACTGATGTATAGAACAGTCTTATGGACTCTGTGGAGAGGGAGAGGGTGGGAAGATTTGGGAGAATGGCATTGAAACATGTAAAATATCATGTAAGAAACGAGTTGCCAGTCCAGGTTCGATGCACGATACTGGATGCTTGGGGCTGGTGCACTGGGACGACCCAGAGGGATGGTATGGGGAGGGAGGAGGGAGGAGGGTTCAGGATGGGGAACACATGTATACCTGTGGCGGATTCATTTTGATATTTGGCAAAACTAATACAATTATGTAAAGTTTAAAAATAAAATTAAAAAAAAAAGACAAATGCTATTCTCTGTTCTGCAACTTTCTTTTTAATTAAAAAAATCCTTTTATTGAATTAGAGCTGATTTACAATGTAGCATTAATTTCTGCTTTAAAGCAATGTGATTGTTATATATACATATTTTTTAAACATTCTTTTCCATTATGGTTTCTCATAGGACATCAAACAGTTCTTTGCTGTATAGGAGGACCTTGTTGTTCACCCATTCTGTATATAAAAGCTTCCGTCTGCTAACCCCAACCCTCTACTCCATCCTTGCAACCACCAATCTGCTCTCAATGTTCATGATTCTGTTTTGTTTCATAGATAGGTTTATTTATGTCATATTTTAGATTCCACATGTAAATGATGTCATATGGTATTTGTCCTTCTCTGTCTGACTTAATTCATTTACTATGATAATCTGTAGTTCCATCCATGTTGCTGCAAATGACATTATTTTGCTCTTTTTATGGCTGAGTAGTATTCCGTTGTGTATATATACCACATCTTCTTTATCTGTTCATCTGTCAGTGGACAGATTTCCATGTCTTGGCTATTGTAATAGTGCTGCTATGAACATAAGGGTGCATATACCTGTTTGAATTACAGTTTTGTTAGGAGTGGGATTGCTGGATCATACAGAAATTCTATTTTTGGTTTTCTGAGGACCCCTATGCTGTTTTCCATAGTGGCTGCACCGACTTACATTCTCACCAACCGTGAAGGAGGGTTCCTTTTTCTCCATACCCTCTCCAGCATTTGTTATGTGTAGACTTTTAAATCATGGCCATTCTGACTGGTGTGAGGTGGTACCTCCTTACAGTTTTGGTTTTCTTTCCTCTAATGATGTTGAGCATCTTTTCATGTACTTATTAGCTATCAGTATGTCTTAATTAGAAAAATGTTTATTTAGGTCTTCAGTCCATTTTTTGATTGAATTGTTTGTTTTTTGTTGTTGTTGTTGAGTGATCTACAACTTTTTACCTAAAGATGTAATGTTCTTAAAGGTCATAGCCTTGAGAATAAGCAAACCGGAAATCATCACCCCTCATTTAAGTTGTTCAACATCCCAAGGCTCAACTTTTGCCTCTGAGGTCCAAGCCCTGGCTAAGAGGAGCATCTGTCTCCCTGGTTACCCTGCTCCAGAGCGTTCCTCTAGCACATGGTCTGAGTCCCCCAGCCAGTTCCTAGGCCCAGCTGAAGAGATAGATCTCAGCTGGCATGCCCTGGAGGCCAGGTTCCCAGACCCTGCTCAGCAGTAATCATTGAGGGAGCCAGGCACCCAGGACTCAGCCAGCCCTCAGGCTCCTGAGGCCACCCAAACAGGGCCAGGTCCTGCAGACTGTGACCCAGGGTAACTGCAACCACAGGGACTCCCTTTGATGCCGACCGCTGGCACAGTGGGACCACCACAGCCCGGCACCCAAAGGTCTCCCGCTAACAGTTTTGGGTGAAGAGTCTCGAGGGATACAGTCTTGCCTGAACCTGAACTGTGGTGCACTGATCTGGCGCTGACTGGCTGGGAGCCTGCCTCGCCCCTACTGCAAGAATCACAATCGTCAGATAGTTTGATAACATGGTTGGCTCTGTGATGGTATTGTCAGCTCAGTTTAAATTCTCAGAATGTTTTCTACAAGGTTTTAATCATCAGGAGCAGAGGAAACCATGAGAACACCTGGGCTGGCCGCGCTGTGCACCACTGTGTCTGCTGAGGGCACACAGAAGTGCGTTAGAAATAACTGTCCTCCGAGACTAAACTGCAAGTGGTCCATGCAGCTACAGCCTTGGAAACTGGAAAGAGAGTCTGCATGACAGTAGCAAATCATCTCAACGACCTTATGAGGTAAGCAGGACAAGGAGTTTTTTGTTTTGTTTTGTTTTCCCATTTTACAGATGCAGAAACCAGTGCTGAGGGTTACTGACATGAACAAGAGTCCATGACTAGTAAGTGGCAGAATACGGACTTTGAACTTCACTCTTTTGGCTCAGAGGTTAAAGCATCTGCCTGCAATGTGGGAGACCTGGGTTCGATCCCTGGGACGGGAAGGTCCCCTGGATAAGGAAATGGCAATCCACTCCAGTATTCTTGCCTGGAGAATCCCATGGACGGAGGAGCCTGGTGGGCTACAGTCCACGGGGTCGCAAAGAGTCAGACACGACTGAGCAACTTGACTTTCACTTTCACTTTACTAACCTTATAAAAAATATGAAAATGAGACTGTCCTAAATAAAAAAAAGATAGGGATTTATGGGGACACTGCAAGCAGGGAGGCGGGAGAATTGCTATAAGGATCTCCTGAAGTACAAACGACATGGCATAGATGTGTAACCACGGACAACTGCAGCAGCGGCTGGTCAGCTGGGGGTGGGAAGCTGCGGGGTGAGAGCGGGGCTGGTCTCAGGGATGGTGGTGATGTGGGGAGGGGGTTGTTGAGGATGCTTCCCTCTCTTTGAGGTGAAAAGTGAGAGAGATCTGGGGACAGTTGCTGAGATTGGTAGCTCTAGCCCCAAACTGAAAAGCAAATTTTCTGTGCAGGATTTTATGACCCTACATGAATCACACCCTTTCTGTCAATATGTTAGTCTTCCGATAACAGAGAATAATTCTCTCTTTACTCTCTCTCTTTACTCAAAATACACACATATATGTGCTGTGCTTTAGTCCCTCAGTCCTGTCCAACTCTTTGCAACCCCATGGACTGTAGCCTGCCAGGGTCCTGTGTCCATAGGATTCTCCAGGCAAGAATGCTGGAGTAGGTTGCCAAACCTTCCTCCAGGGGATCTTCTCAACCCAGGGATTGAACCAAGGTCTCGCGCATTGCAGACGGATTCTTTACCAACTGTCAGTTCAGTTCAGTCACTCAGTCATGTCAGACTCTCCGTGACCGCATGGACTGTGGCACGCCAGGCCTCCCTGTCCATCACCAACTGCTGAAGTTCACTCAAACTCATGTCCATTGAGTCCATGATGCCATCCAACAGTCTCATCCTGTCATCCCTTTCTCCTCCTGCCTTCAATCTTTCCCAGCATCAGGGTCTTTTCCAATGAGGCAGTTCTTTGCATCAGGAGGCCAAAGTATTGGAGTTTCAGCTTCAGCGTCAGTTCTTCCAATGTATATTCAGGACTGATTTCCTTTAGGATGGACCTGTTGGCTCTCCTTGCAGTCCAAGGGACTCTCAAGAGTCTTCTTCAATACCACAGTTACCAGTGGAGCCACCAGGAAAGCCCACAGCCATATATACATTATAAATGTATATCTGTGTGCCATATATATGTAAATCCCCCTCACTGATCACTTTCTGGGGCTACTGTGCTGCAAACTCTCTTCCCAGCTTCCAATGCTGTAGCTGCACGGACCACTTGCAGCTTAGTCTCAAGAGGACAGTTATTTCTAACACCCTTCTGTGTGTTCTCAACAGGCACAGTGGTGCACAGCGCGGCCAGCCCAAATGTTCTCACGGTCTCCTTGGCTCCTGAAGCTGCTTTCTTTTTGGCCCCTGAGCCGCAAGTCACAGGCAGCCAGAGATTCCTTCCGAGATGGACCGCACGGCGTCAGCCTGCTGGTCCAGCCCGGCCGCTCTCCTGCTAACAGACCACACTGGGCTCGAGGCAGATGAGAGCAAGCACGCTGCTTTCTGGAATCTGTGACCCGAGGCACGACCTCAGAGCGCGGACATCCGCTCCACATTCCTATCAGGCAATGAGCTGATTGCTCGGAGCCCGAGCGCTGCTCGGGGACTGCTCTGCCTGCCCGCCTCTGCTGCAAATACAGGCATGTTCTCCGGCTTTGATAGCTCCCTGGGTTCCTGTGAAAAACAACCACAGCCTTTCCATAGCGTATTTCTCAAATACCGGCATCAGGGGATCGCAGAATTACAGCAACAAATGTTACGAGGTGCTATTTCCAAATAGACATGCGGAAAAACAATCCAAATAGGACCATTAAATAATCATCCTCATTAAAACCAAACCAAACCCAGCGCAATCGGTCTTTAAAGTGTATGAGAGGAACGCGCCACAATGTTTTAAGAGAAGATTAATAATTTGCTCATTAATTTCATTGGATAATGACTCATCACTGGTCTTTTCCAGAGTCGTGCATTAAAAAAAAAACCTAAAAGTGCCTTTTAGATTTCTCCCGAGCAACGTGAACATCAGGTGTGCAGAGAGCTTTTTAACATGCAAAAAGGAATCACAGTATTAGACAATGTGCTATTTTTCTATAACAAGGCAGCCTTTCCTAAAACATTAATCCGCGGCACAAAGATGCTCCTAATTTAGAAGAAATTAGAGGCAGAGTCAACTCAACAAACACCTCCGCTAACACTTCATTAGTATGTATTTTCACATAATTCAATTAGCCAAAACACATAGACATGCTAACAGTGCTGTTCCCTGCTCTGGGAGTGTCAGCAAGACTTTAAGCAGATCTGAAACAAAATTGCATAAATGGCATGTAAAGCTCTGTGCATACAAAGATACCTTCAGGGTTCTAATAAATTCATGAAACTTTTTAAAGTATGATTTCCTAGCAGGCAATCACTTTTAATTAACAGGATCACCTACAGCAACACATGTCCTTCAAAAACTTACATTATTTTTTCTTTTTGAATTTCAAAGTTTCTGTAGTAAAAGTTGAATAGCTGAGTAGCTTAACCTCAAAAGGATTCCAGGCTTTTATGACAGTTATAAATCACTGTGGTGCCTTCTTTATAAGAAGAAAAGATTCTTAACACAACAGAGAAAGAAGGAAATCTCTTTTTAGTCATAGCTAGAAGCAAGCATTTTCTCCAAAGGTCAAAAAACTTTTCCTCAGTTAAAGAATAATTTTAAGGACATTGCAGCTACTTGTACAAGTAATCTCTTATAATTTACTTTATGAATTAAACATTCAATTTCCAGGATTGTGGTTTGACATGGGATGGACTCACCTCTTTCCAGAGCTGGCTTTGTGCAGTGCCTCCTCTTTAGTTTTTAGTAAACAAGAGCCCTGGCTGAATGTAGGGTCCTACTTAATGAGCCCTCCTCCAGGAGGGAAATGAGACTCTATATACTTTCCAAAGGATTCAGTTGAGTGGTTCTTGCTATTTCTTTTTCAGGCCTTTGTTTGAAAGATACAGGGACATGCTCATAGAATGTCTAGGGCTAATGGTAAAGATTGCAGAAATCTGAAAGAGACCTTGACATTTGAGTTGAGGGAAGAGTAAGGGACACCAAAGAGAAACTTTTCCTCCCCTTGTCCTTAAGGAACTTGGACGGTTGCTCCGTAAGGGTAGATGCTGGCTCCAATAGCACCACCAGGTGAGGGATCTCCCCACCAACTTCCTGCCTCCCAGCCCCAAGCCCTCTTCCCCACTGCTCTTCTTCTCTTTCCCAGGAGACTCCTTTTGTTTTGTGATTCCCCCAAATATAAGGGGATAGCCAGGTGGGAATCTGAGGCAGCGGGGATTCAGATGGTGCCTTCTGCTCTTCTGCCAAAGCTGATAAAATACCCGCAGGGTAGAGACTGCACAGTCAGGACCACAGGGGAGAAGGGTGGGAGAGCAGGCTTTGTAGGCAGCTACTGCAAAATATCCAAGCTCTTCTCTCTACTGCATGGCCCTTCGTGCAGCCAGCTAGCATCATTTCTCACCTGGGGAACCACAGCAGCTCGCCTGCTGTCCGCTGGCCTCTGATACTGCTCCTGTCAAACCCATTCTCCATAGAGTTCCTTCATTGGCTTTTTGAGTAATTAGCCTGGCCACATAGACTGTTTTAGGTGTTAGGAACATGAGACCTTTACAGAACGTAAATCTGATCGTTTTCTTTCAAGCTCAGTTCTTGCAATAGTTTCCTACCATCTTTAAGATAAAATCCAAATTCCTGAATTTGGTGCTGGACGCTTTCATGGTTTTCCCCTCTGCTTATATTTCCAGCCTCAACATTTGCCCTCTTTTACCATCAATCTGATTTCCAGCTATATTGGACTATTTATGTAGACCCTGATCCTCACCAAAGGGCCATTATATTCCTCATTTCCTGCCCCACCCCCCCAAACATGGCTTTTTGTTGTTGCAAGTCCAACTCTATGATCCCATGGACTGCAGTACGCCAGGCTTCCCTTCCTTCACTATCTCCCGGAGTTTGCTCAAACTCATGTCCACTGAGTTGGTGCTGCCATCCAACTGTTATGTACTTGACAGCATTAGTTATTCAAATATTTTTATTTTTCTTTGAAGAGCTTTCTTAGATATTTATATGTATTTACTTTTGTTTTTCTAAAAAGTCTTAATTTTTCTCTTACATAATGATTTAGCTGAATCCACGACTGGGGCTTCATGTATATTTTCCTTCAGCATTGTTCCCTTGATTTTGGTTTCCATTGTTGCTGTTAAAAAGTGTATGAAAGTGAAAGCGTTAGTTGCTCAGTCGTGTCCAGCACTTTGGGAACCCATGGACTGTAGCCCACCAGGGACCTCTGTCCATGGAATTCTCCAGCCAAGAATGCTAGAGTGGGTAGCCATTCCCTTCTCCAGGAGATCTTCCTAACCCAGGAACCAAACCTGGGTCTCCTGCATTGCAGGAGCCACCGGGGAAACCCAGATAAAAAGTGTATGATCAATCTAATTATCATTTGTTTCTGAGTGGTCTGTCCTTTCTCTGTGGTTGCTTTTAGGATTTTTTTTTTCCAATTAAACTTAATACAAATATTTTATTGAAGTTCAGGAACTTAGTGCTTCTAAAATTTCAAATCTCTGCACACAGATCATCACTATACTTTCTAGAATAGTAGAGGTTAGGACTTGAAGATTGTCACTCGTCTCCTTGTGTCATATAGCACAGAAATCTCAAGTCCTGACACGTCCCACCCCCTTCTGGTGTGGCCTCACTTACTCTGTTGTTCTAGGAGAGGACGATGTGACGGGTGATGCATTTAAGGAGCTCAACTGTCTGATTGGAGACTCTACTGATGCAAGAAGATCAGTCCAAAGCCATGCACAGACACCTTGATACGTGTCACATCACTTAGATCACATGTGAGTTTCTCTTTTGTAATTTTGTCTGGTTCAGGGCGAAGCTGAAGTGAAGTTTCTAGCCCCGGAGGAAGCTCAGAAGTTTGGCAAAGATCGAAGCAGAGACTTTTTGAAATGAGGCATTTAGGAACCACCAGTGGACAGCTGGGCAGGAGTTAAGTGCAATGTGACTGCTGATGTAGCACCTGGCATCGAGTGGGGCCTCAAGGACACAAGATTAGTGACTCCCAGGTGTTGAAGGGCTCCTGGCAATTCAGAGCTAAATTCAAACATTTTAAAAAGCGCCCAGGACATGGTAGTCTGTTAATCTATGTTTGTTTGTTTGTTTTTTCCTCTGCTTTCTTCTTGATATTCTTAAATTTCTGCTTGCCAACAAATGAGCCAACTAAGACAGCAGGAAAAAGGAAAGAGGATGCCCTGCCTTTGAAAAAGGCATGCTCTAGCTCCCAGCAGCAAAAGCTATCCTTCCGCCTTCTTTAGATTTGAGAACAGGGTGCTTTTCTTACCCATAGACCCAGCTGAAATCCCTCCAGACTCATAAAGTCTACCTTTTAGGCTCAAAAATAATCAACTGATAGACTGGGCTCACACAGGGAAAAGCTACCGGGGTCTTTCTACCTGGTGGTGGGGATGCATCTCCCGGACAACACCCGAGGCATTGCTTAGTGCCGCCTGAGCTGTCTCCCCACCGGGTGGTTTTATCCACTCACCTCCCCAGAGCTCACGGTTGGGGAATTCCCCAACTCACGGCTGGGGGGCTGCAGTGGCCATGACTGAAAGGTCTGGAGACTCAGTGGAGTGACCCAACCCCACATACGGGGTGGTAGGGGGACAGGACACAGCAAATCCAAATTATTTTTTAAATAGCAAACCTTCTGTGCAAAAAGGCAAATAAAAATATACCTTCCAAGGTATCTGTAAAGTGTCTGGGAAATGCAGATTGCTGCCCTGGGGTGCTCTGATCCATCCATGCTTCAGTCCGCAAGTTAGATTTTGCTACTGTCCTGCATGTGGTCTCATTCACATGATGATTTTATTTTTATTTTTTAAATGGTTGAGTTTAAATCCAGCTAGTGTGCAGTAATTTCATAATCTCAATATGCATTATCTGCAATACCATTGTGACATCTCCGTACCATGAACTGACACACAATACTTAGAACAGATTTATCATATTTGGACTTCAGGTAAATAATAAATGTTTTAAAATTGCCTAAATATACCATTCTCAGCCATTTCATTCCACGAGGAAAATACAGGGTTTTTTCCTGTCTTTAAAAAATTAAATATCAAAATAACTACATTTAAATAAATAATGTTATGATGATGACATTTAAACATTCACAATAAGGCCTTATTGAGGAAGTTGGGCTGAGGCCAAGTGGGCCTCCTGCTTTTCATTCTCCCACCTTGTTCCCTTTCCTCTCACTTGATGTTCCATCAGGATGATCTCTAATTGAGGATTTCTTCTTATTCTCACTGGAGATCTGTTATGATCTGAATATTCATGTCTATCATCAGATAGACTATTATTGTCTCTGTCACACTGTCTCTACTCTCTCTTCTGGAAATCTAACTAGAAGTATGAAAGACCTTTTCATTTTATCCTTCATGTCTCTTAATTTCTATCTATTTCTCCTCTGGTCTACTTCTAGATTTCAGAGTGTCATAGGACCTAATCATTCTATCTTCTCTTTGTAGGTGAATTCATCTAAAATTCTAACTAGACTCCTTGCATTCACTTATTCTCATTGAATCATTTTCCACTCCAGTCCTAGAAATTTCCTTAAGATGTAAATTAAGTCATACACCTGCTTAATATTCTTTAGTACCTTAATATTGTCCTTAAAATAACAATTGATATGTCTTATAAGGATTTATGTGATTTTTGTGCATCACTCAACTCCTCTAATATCATTTAATGTCATTTGACTTACTGTGTTATATCCTCCCAAGTGGCTCAGTGGTAAAGAATTTGCCAGCCACTGTAGGAGGCACAGGAAACTCAGGTTTGATCCCTGGGTCGGGAATATCCTCTGGAGAAGGAAATGGCAACCCACTCCAATATTCTTGACAGAAAAATACCATAGATAGAAGAACCTGGTGTGCTATAGTCCATCGGGTTTCCAAAAAGTCAGACATGATTGAGCAACTGAGTGTGCACACTATGCTATACATCCCATACTGACTTTCTTGGTCACCTTTACACTTTATGTGCTGGTATCAGTTTCTTGATTCTTAGCTCCAACATCACCCTTTATTGCACGCTCTGCAAAAAAGGAGAGACAGGTCCTTAAAATATTTTTCCTTTTCCAGCTGGCACAATGTTATATTCTATTAATAGAGGACAGAGGAGAGACTTTTCAGACAGGAAAGATTTTGCTTCCTGGTTCCCCCATGCTTTTTCTCCAGGCAAGCTCTTGCAGGTCCTTCAGCTTGTCTAGCATCTGTAGCTTCTGTACCTCCCCAATGCCCCGGATCTATAGTGTGGGCAATTTCTCCAGCACCAGGCTTCTGCACTGCTCCCAGCTTCTTTCCTGCCTGGCTCCTCCCATGACCAGTGACACTCAGCAGTCAGCAGTTTCTCTTTGAACATCTTTTGGGCAATTCTGTAGTGATGTGCCTCTAATGAAACACCTCCCCACAGACGTTGTTTCTTGGCACTTTAGAAGGTAGATTTCTAGCAAGTTCTACCAGTGTAGCACCACAGTGGCTTGCCTAAAGGATCTGGATCTCAGCTATGAGCAAACTCCTTCTTGGGCACTCTGTCTCAGCCCTGGGGGGCGGAGGTGGGGTTAACCACTGCTCTTTACATCTGTTTTTCCTATATTCTTTGAAGTTTCTCTTTATTTTTACTAGCCAATGCCTTGTTACTCCAATTCTCAGTAATAGTTAATAATTTTTATATTAAACTTTTCCTATTCAAATCACAATGAGGTTTTCTATCTCTTGATTGGACCCCTAATTGATACAGAAATGGTACCAGCAGTAGTCTCAGGAGATAAACTGGCAATACAGGATCTTGAGTTTGCCCTGGTCATATCCCTGGGTTTGAGTGAATTACTGATCTTCCTTGCCAGTAGGAAATGGGATGATTGCAGTCTACATCATACAATGACCTCATGCCTAAGCTGTCATCTGTGGTTGATTGTGATGAAATTCCAACAGAAGCACTTGCCTTGAGACCCCACGTAGGTGCAGGTAACCGTTATAGCAAAAATGATGACTTGAACAACTGTGGTATGGAACGGATTTTTCTGAGTGCACTTGAGTGACAAGAAGAAGAAAATGTGAAGCTCAGATCCAGTAACTCTCAGCTCAGGTCATGGTCTGAGAATCAGAGTGTTCCCATGATCGCCATAAGGAGACTCATTTATTGTAATTAAGGACAGATACTGCTGAAAATCAAACACAAATTTAATTGTGTGATTTGCTAAATTTCAAAGACAGTTGAATTTGTGTCTCACCAAATTACTTAAGTGAAAGTTGTTAGGACATTAATTGGTAAAGAGAAGGATCCTGACACATGGAATCTGGTTGGATCCAGATGAAATTAACATTCTTAAAGCCCTAAATTACTATGAGCCTCCCTTAACAGTAGAATTAATTTTCTCTGTGTTGGTTTTTATTGCTTAAGCTTTTTAGTAAGTATTGAAGTCAGGTAGTAGAAATCTCCTATTCAGAATGTTTTGAATAGTCTAGGTTCTTTGTGTTTTCATATTAATTTTAGATTCAGCTTGTCACTTAAAAAAAAAACTTGCTGCAATTTTAGTTGAGTGGTGTTGAATATATAGATCAATTTGGGGGTAATATATATCTTAATATCTGTTATGGGTTGAATTGTGTCTCTCCAAATTCATATGTTGAAATCCTATGAAGTCTCTCATAACCTCAAGTTGTGATCTTATTTGGAAAAAGGAAAAGTGGAGATTTAATTAGTTAAGATGAGATCACGAGAAAGGCTAAATAAATATGACTGGTGTCCTTATAAAAAGGTAGAAATTTGGACCCAGAGACACATATATGGGAAGAATGCCATGTGAAGAAGGTGGAAACTGGGGTCATGCTTCTAAGAGTCAAAGAACGGCAGATTGCCAGCAGCAGCAGCTGCGGGAGAGGCAAGAAACACATTCTTCCTCACAATCCTAAGAAGAAAACAACCCTGCTGACACCTTGATTTCAAACTTCTAGCCTCCAGATCTGTGAGACAATAAATTGTTGTTGTGTAAGTCAATCAGTTGGCTGTTCTGTGTTATGGAAGCTCTAGTAAACTAATAGAATTAACATTGGGTTCTTATGAATATAAGAATATCATGGACATGGTATTCTTTTCAGGTATTTAGGGATTAAAAAATTTCTCTCAGATCGTTATCTAATTTTCAGTGTATAGGTCTTTTGAACATTTGTTAAACGTATCCCTGAGTAGTCCATGTTTTTGATGCTGTTATAATGGCATTGATTTTTAAATTTCCATTTCCATTTGTTTGTTGCTTATATGTAGAAACAAATTGATTTCTGTGTATTGACCTTGTAATATGTGATCATGTGAAATTTGTCTTATTGTTTCAAGCACCATTTTTGAAAATTCCTTAGAATTTTTAACGTACACAACTGTGGTTCTTCCTCTTTTTTTTTTTTTTTTTCTTCCTTTATTGCTCTGCCTAGGCACTCCAGTACAAAGCTGAGTATTTGTGAGAGTGGGCAGCCTTGCCTTGTTCCCAATCTTATAGAGGAAGAATTCAGTCTTCTACTATGAAGGAGGATATTAGTTTCAGGTTTTCTGAAGTTATCCATTGTCTCAAGTTAGGAAGTTTCTTCCATTTCTCTTTTCCTGATATTTATTTTTAATCATGAATGAATGTTGAATTTTGTCAAATACTTTTATTGCATCTTAGAAAGAAAGATTGCTTGCTTTTCTCCTTCTAGTTTATTGATGTGGTGAATTTCATTTATTTATTTTTGAATCATATTGATTTAGCAATCCTGGCATGACCCCAACTTGGTCAAATGTACAATCTCTTTCATATATTGTTTGATTCTCTTTGCTAATATCTTGTTAAGGATTTTTGTGTTTTTGTAAATGAGAGATATTGGTCTGTAGTTTTTGTCATGTTTTGTCTCTGGTTGTTGCATTAAGAATTCACAGAATGAGTTGGGAAGTGTTTCTTCCTTCATTTTCTTTAAGAGTTTGTGTATGACTGACATAATTTGTTTCTTAAATGTTTGATAGAATTCACCAGAGAAACAAACTGGGTACAAAATTTTCTTGTGTGGAGGGTTTTAGTTATTATTTTAATGCATTTTATTTATATAGAGCTATTTAAGACTCTACTTCTTCTAATGTCAGCTTGGTAGTTCTTATCTTTCAAGGAATTTGTGCATTTCATCTAAGTTTTATAATTTATGGCATAAAGTTCTTTGTAATTTCTATTATTGCCCATTTAATGTATGCATGATTTTTAATAATGTTTCCTCCATTTGCATAATTTTTCTTATTTTCAGTAAGTCTAGATAGAGTTTAATACATTTTATTAATCTTTTCACAGAACGAACTTTTGGGTTTATTGATTTCCTGTATTGTTTTCCCTGTGCTAATTTATTGATTTTCATTCTTACCTTTATTATTTTCTCTTTCTACTTACTTTGAGTTTAGTGTATTCTTCTTTTGCTAACTTCTTTTAGTAGAAGTTTAGATAATTGAGTTTAGACTGTTTTTCTCTTCCACTATATGCATATATATATATTTTTCTAAACTTTGACTTAATTACATCTTGAAAATTTGGATGTGTTGCATTATTATTTTCATTTATTCCAATATATTTTCTTACTTGTTGTGTGATTTCTTTTTTGATCCATTGGCATTTAAAGGTATGTTGTTTAATTCCCAAATATTTGAGTATTTTCCAAATATCTCTTTATTATTGATTAATAGCTTGATTTTATTGTGGCAAGAGATAAATCCTTTAAAAATCATTGATTTTATGATTTAGCACATGGCCTAACTAAATCAATAGTCAACATACACTTGAAAAAAATTTGTATTCTGCTTCTGTTAATAAACATTCTGTACATTTAAATTGTATCAGTTTAGCTAATTGTATTGTTTAAGTAATCTATATCTTTATTGATTTTCTATCACTCTATCAATTACTGAGAGGAGTTTTGAAATCAACTATAGGTGTGGATTTGTCTTTTTCTCCTTTCAGTTCTGTCAGCTTTTGCTTTAATGCAACTTGAAACTTGATTGGGTACACATATATTTAAGATAGTGATGTAATTTTAGTGAGTACACAAACATATAAAAAATGGTTATTATTATAAAATGATGCTTTTTATCCTATGCATATTTTTTGTCCAGAGATATATTTTGTGTCATATTAATTTAGCTATTCCAAGTCATTCTGATAGGTATATTCTTGGTATGTGTATTTTTCACTATTAATTTTTACCTAATTCTGTCTTTATATATAATATATGTTACTTGCAAGCAGCACATACTTGAGTCTTGATTTTTTATTTAGACTGATTAATCTCAGCATTTTATTTGTAATATGTAGATAATTTATATTAATGCAATTGTTAATATAGTTGTGTTTTAATATAACTTCTTACTATTTGTTTCCTATTTTTCAATTTAGCTGATTTTTGTTTCCTCTTTTCTTACCTTCTTTTCAAGAAATTGACTATTTTTGAATATTCCATTTAATCTCTATCATTGGCTTATTATCATCTATGGCTTCCCAGGTGGCTCAGTGGTAAAGAATTTGCCTGCCAGTTCAGGAGACATGGTTTGATCCCTGGGGTGAGAACATCACCTGGAGAAGAAATGGCAACCCACTCCAGTATTCTTACCTGGAGAAATCCCATGGACAGAAGAGCCTGCTGGGCCACAGTCCATGGGATTGCAGAGTCAGACACGACAGAGTATACACACTTGCATCATTAGCTTATTGCTTATTAGCTACCAGGCTAATTATTAGCTAATTAGTTACCAGGGATCAAACTTGGATCTCCTACATTGCCAGCAGGGTAGCCCCACTTATTACAGTTCTTCATTTTATTGCTTTTAGTGATTGCTTTTGGGGTTGTCCTATGTAATTTAACTTATAGTCTACCTTCAAATACTATTTCACCATTTCATGCATTATGTAAGAATTATGTTTTCATTTAATTCTTTGTTTCTTTTTACTATTTTGACATTTATTTTATCTGTACAAATGCCATAAATCCTATCAGTTCAGTTCAGTCAGTTCAGTCATTTAGTCATGTTTGACTCTGCGACCCCATGAACCTCAGCATGCCAGGCCTCCCTGTCCATCACCAACTCCCAGAGTCCACCCAAACCCATGTCCATTGAGTCAGTGATGCCATCCAACCATCTCATCCTCTGTTGTTCCCTTCTTCTCCTGCCCTCAATCTTTCCCAGCATCAGGGTCTTTTCAAGCGAGTCAGCTCTTCGCATCAGGTGGCCAAAGTATTGGAGTTTCAGCTTCAACATCAGTCCTTCCAATGCACACCCAGGACTGATTTCCTTTAGGATGAACTGGTTGGATCTCCTTGCAGTCCAAGGGACTCTCAAGAGTCTTCTCCAACACCACAGTTCAAAAGCATCAATTCTTCTGCACTCAGCTTTCTTTATAGTCCAACTCTCACATCCATACATGACCACTGGAAAAACCATAGCCTTGACTAGACGGACCTTTGTTGGCAAAGTAATGTCTCTGTTTTTTAATATGCTGTCTACGTTGGTCATAACTTTCCTTCCAAGGAGTAAGCGTCTTTTAATTTCATGGCTGCAGTCACCATCTGCAGTGATTTTGGAGCCCAGAAAAATAAAGTCTGACACTGTTTCCACTGTTTCCCCATCTATTTCCCATGAAGTGATGGGACCAGATGCCATGATCTTTGTTTTCTGAATGTTGAGCTTTAAGCCAACTTTTTCACTCTCCTCTTTCACTTTCATCAAGAGGCTCTTTAGTTCTTCACTTTCTGCCATAAGAATGGTGTCATCTGCATATCTGAGGTTATTGATACTTCTCCTGGCAATCTTGATTCCAGCTTGTGCTTCTTCCAGCCCAGCATTTCTCATGATGTACTCTGCATATAAATTAAATAAGCAGGGTGACAATATACAGCCTTGACATACTCCTTGTCCTATTTGGAACCAGTCTGTTGTTCCATGTCCAGTTCTAACTGTGGCTTCCTGACCTGTATACAGATTTCTCAAGAGGCAGATCAGGTGGTCTGGTATTCCCATCTCTTTCAGAATTTGCCACAGTTTCTTGTGATTATAATGCATCTTAATTTTTATGAGCAGTCAATTATGTTGTAATGACATTAAAATATGAAAAAAAAATTTATATGTATTTGCACACTTATTGTCAACACTCTGTATCTCTATTCTGAAATACTTCCTTTTGTAAACCCCTTATTTCATCTTAATTTCTAAAAGTTATTTTCACTGGACATAGAATTCTAGGTTAATAGATATTTTTCTTTCTGCACATTAAAAATGTCACCTTCCCTTAACTCTTATCTGTGTCTCCTCTATTCAGTTTGATCTCTGTGATCTCCTTTGGTACTCCTTCCTTGCACTGCAGTCCAGAAAATTCCTCTAGGAAGAAATCTGTTTATTTATTTTTTTTAACACAAGATCACACATTTGGTGCATGACAGAGTGCACATTCAAGCCAAGGGCTGTGAGTCTCCAGAGCCTATGCGCTTTCCCCCAACCTTATCACAGGGCAGTTCACATTAGTACTGTGGACTATAGGACTCAAATGGTCACAAGAATGAAATGCCTTTTAATCTGAATAAAGTGACTGAGCAAATTATCAAGGGTTCACTGTCCAAAGATCAAAGAATTGAGTTAACAGACAAACACGAAGTGAAAAGATAATAATGGGAAGGAATGGGAACGTACGTAATTGGTGGGATTACTGGATTACCTTTCAATTATGTAAATTCATAGCTTCATGCCTCAACTAATAGGCAACATAGACATATTAAGGTGGCAGGTGGAAAAAATAATGCTCTAGATATGTGCTTGGTAGATCAAAACGTGCATCCTGAAGTGCTTCTTCCCAAAATGTTTAAGACAATGATGCCTTTTTGATGGTCACTGACAATACATATTTTGCATTAAGAACCGTTACTGTTAATTCTCTATAGTTCAGTTGTTGCTGTTATTCTCTGTTTTAGACTGGCTGACTCAAATTGTACTGAAATAAGTCAGGCAGCCCTAACTGGAAAATTCTGATAATAGCAGAAATGTCTGTGTTAAAGTTTACTTTTATTGTATTTGTGAAGGATTTGTCGACCAGGTGGAAGAACCCATTCTCTCTGCTAACTTCAAGTGATGTTCATCTACTCATTAGAGTCATTACTCAAATGACTTCTATTTGAACATTTCCATTAGAGCAAGCAACCAAGATATAATTTATTCTTACATCAAGTCTTTTCACTAGGTCCTACTGGTTTTTCTTCCTCGTCAGACCACATCCTGGTGCTTTACTATGTTTAGGGTCCTGCAGAAGTGATTTGAACTTCCATTATGACATAGTTTGTCTCTGAAGGCTGTCACCTCCCAGACAAAACCCCATTCTTCTGAAGGGGAGACTTCGATTGGTAAAGCTTACCATGGATGTTCAGAGTTTTGTTTTACTGGCTGTTTCTGGAAGCTTCAGACAGGTAGGAGTCTCAGTGTCTCCTGTCTCAGCAGACTGTTCTCTGTTCCTCATTTCTTCCCTGTCACAATCACCGTATTGAATGTCATGACCATCCAGCAGGACTCACCTGCTGTGTTGCTGAATAGGCAAGTTTTTCAGAACTTTGCTGCTGAGAATTTCAAAGAGCTCTGGGAAAGAGAGATTTATCTGACTTTTCAAACTACCTAACAACTAAGACACCAAGTTTGCAGATACCTGAAGATCCAAAGGTGTTCTAGTTACCAGAAACATTTGATCAAGATATTGGAGGAAAAAAAGTGAGCAGAAAGAGAGGTCAAAGAAAACATTAGCATTTCTTTCTTTTAAACTCTAAAGAAATCATTGAAGATCATTTTCTAAATGTAGCTGCCCGTGTTCAAGGTCATGTGACTCATAAATATATCGGGCTTCTGTACCTATGTTTTCAGATCACTTTGGTTTTACCTTTGTAAGAATTGTCAAATTGTGCTGAAATTGAAAGTGGGATTTTTATGGGCGAACACTATTTTAAGCAGTATTGTGTGTAGATGGTGAACCATATTACCTATAAGGAAGGTGACCATGTATCTATTCAGTTCAGTTCGGATCAGTCACTCAGTTTTTGTCTGACTCTTTGCGACCCCATGGACTGCAGCACACCAAGCTTCCCTGTCCATCACCAACTCCTGGAGCTCGCTCAAACTCATGTCTATTGAGTTGGTGATGCCATCCAACCATCTCATCCTCTGTCATCCCCTTCTCCTCCTGCCTTCAATCTTTCCCAGCATCAGGGTCTTTTCAAATGAGTCAGTTCTTCATGTCAGGTGGCCAAAGTATTGGAGCGTCAACTTCAGCATCAGTCCTTCCAATGAATATTCAGGACTGATTTCCTTTGGGATGGACTGGTTGGATCTCCTTGCAGTCCAAGGGACTCTCAAGAGTTTTCTCCAACACCACGGTTCAAAAGCATCAATTCTTCAGTGCCCAGCTTTCTTTATGGTCCAACTCTTATATCCATACATGACTACTGGAAAAACCATAGCTTTGACTAGACAGTAATGTCTCTGCTTTTTAATATGCTGTCTTTTGCTGCATAGCAAACCATCCCCAAAGGTAATATATAAGGAGAGTAATTTATTCTTTCTAGTAATTCTTTCATTTAGCAAGGTGGTTCTTCTGCTCTGTATGGTCTTCCCTGGGAATCACTCACATGCTTGGATCCCTCCAGGCCTGGACTTCTTTATGGCATGGCTACTGGGTTCCAAGAGAGCAAAGTTGAGTTTGGTTCCCAGCCAAACTCAAGCTGGGCCTGCAAATGATGTTACTTCCACTGCATTCTGTTGGGTAAAGAAAGTTGCAAGGCTAGCCCAGGATTCAAGGGAAGGGGAAACAGTTTCCATCTCTCAATAGGAAAGCAGCACATGCATAGGCTATGGAAGGGAGGCCGTCTTTAAAGGTTAACATTCATACACCCAGGAAACCACCTCGGTTGGCTGGATCATCCTGGTCTAGGTCCATTGTCCAGGAGTAATTAATAGCATCCCCTCCTTTACTCTGAAATTTGTTCAGATGATAAATTATATATGGTCACACTATCCATAAGATTATCTTTCAGACCTCAAACGCTATAATACAAATTCCAACTAGTAAGACCGTTCGACTATGGAATGTACTGTGAGAGCCAGGCCTCACTTGTGGTCTAATAAATAGCAAAGTTTTTCCTCAAATAAGGGCAGTGGTGGTTTAGTAAGTTAGTTTTTGTATTTCTGGGTCAACTGCTTGCTAGATGGCAATTGTGAAGAAGACTTTGAATCTGTGAGGGCCAGAGAATATAATGATCATCACTTGTCTATCTCTGTGAAGTGTTTTAGGTTATTTATATCAAAACTTTCCTATCAGAGAAGAATGGGAACAGTGGAAATTGGATGGAACATATTTTGAGATCGCCTCTGTTTTAGCTATGCCTTGCTCAAATCACCTGTAACATAACTAAAGGATAACGCCTTTTAAGATGTTCCTTGGCCTGAGACTGTGAGGTGGGCCAAGTGTGTGCTGACACCCTAGTCTGCCCACCTCTGCCTTTGTTGTCTCCTGGGCTCTTTGGCCACATCTGTGTTCACAGAGCGCTCTCGCCATCCTTCGCCCATCCCAGCTTTCAGGACAGAGATCACCCAGGCAGGCTTTTGATCTTGTCCGCTCCCAATAAATGGCAACATTTGCTTGTCACGCCTACCATCACAGGTTTAGGAACTGGTGAACATGGAAATGAGTGTGAATACGTGCTATCTCTCAGGAAAATGCTTCAAATTTTGACAATAGGCTTCTTGCTAATCAGACTGAATGTTCTTCATTATGCTTTGATACCAGGTGAAATTTCTCAGTGCAGATTGGCCTTCTTAAAACTGTTTCTTGTCTAAAATCCTGAGGATCCTCAAGTTCTCCACTTACCCCCAAGTGTCCTCCGTGTTTCCCTGGGGCACACTGATTCACTCATTCTCTGTTTCCGCTCCTTCACCGTAGGCTTACCCCTGCACTCCAGTCCTGTCTGAAAACCTTTAGTAGGAGGTTTTATCTGCTCAGGAATAGGTCTGGAAATAATCGTGTTGCCCTAATCCAAACAGCTGTTTTTGACCCCTGCATTTAACAGCCACTCGGGTTTATATTGTAGAGAAGTGGAGTCTATGGACTGGTGCCAGCCTACACAATGTTGGCTGCTGGTTAATGAGGAGAATAATATAGAAACTGAAGCAAGTGTGCCTGTGATGGGCACTTCTTCAGTCTCAGGAATTTGTCCTCCACTCTCATCAGCATCTAGTCTTTCCTGCCTGCTCTTAACCTGAAAGAAGGAAGGAAGGAGGTGAAGTTGCTCAGTCATGTCCAACTCTTTACGACCCCGTGGACTGTAGCCTACCAGGCTCCTCCGTTCATGGGATTTTCCAGGCAAGAATACTGGAGTGGGTTGCCATATCCTTCTCCAAAGGATCTTCCTGACCCAGGGATTGAACCTGGGCCTCCTGCATTGTAGGAAGATGCTACAATTTCCCTGAAAATCCAACCTGAAGGAACCTACTGTCAATTATATATATGTATACCAAAAGCAATAAAACAAATTGTTGCTATCTACAATGGAGAATTCATAATGAGATGATGACCTTAGAGAGAGGCCCAGCATGGTCACAGCCTTGCCTTAGATGTCTGAGAGCAAAACTAAGTGTTTATTCTTTCTAGGAACTGAGATTGGGGGTTGTTTGTTGCTGACTGCTACAAGAGATTATGAGATGAAAAAGAAAATCATACGTGAAGCAGAAAAAGAAAATATTATGCAATCAACTAGATTGTGCAAGAAATATAAATCATGTTGAAGATTTACATTTATTACATGGGATTGTTGAACGATCAAAGGAACAAAACAAGGGGATAAAAATAAATAAAAATTTCATTGATTTTATATCTGAAATATAAATTTAATTGAAGAACTGGAGAAAACATCGTTTTTTTTCTTCCATGTTTCAATTGGAGCATCTTGTCGTATTTTTAATTGACGTGTAGTTGATTTACAATGTTATGTTAATTTTTGCTGTACAAGCAAAGTCATTAGGTTATATATATATATACATTACTTTTCATGTTCTTTTCCATTATAGTTTATCACAGGATATTGAGCACAATTTCCTGTGCTACACAATAGGACCTTGTTGTTTATTCACTTTATATGGATGGTTTCCATCTGCTAACCCCAACCTCCCACTTCATCCCTCCACAATCCCTTGGCAACCACAAACTTGTCCTCTAGGTTTGTGAGTCCGTTTCTGTTTCATAGGTAGATTTATTTGTGTCATATTTTAGATTCCACATATAAGTAGTATTGTATGGTATTCATCTTTCTGACTTACTTCACTTAGTATAATAATCTGCAGTTCCATCCATATTGCTGCAAATGGCATTCTTTCTTTCTTTTTATGGTTGAGTAGTATTCCATTTTATGTGTGTACCACATCTCTTTTGCTCATTCTTCTGCCGATGGACATTTAACTTGTTTTCATGTCTTGGCTCGTGTGAATAGTGATGCTATGAATACAGGGCTGCATGTAGCTTTTTGAATTACAATTTTGTTTGGATATATGACCAGGAGGGGGATTGCTGGATCATTTGGTAATTCTATTTTTATTTTCTGAGGAACCTCCATACTGTCTTCTATAGTGATTATACTAACTTACATTCCAACCAACAGTGTAGGAGGGGTCTCTTTTAGAGAAAACATCTTTTAAAGTTAGGCACTGATTTAAAAGATTCACAAGGGGAAGCCCATTAGGACGGAACTAATATAGTTTTCTAGGAAAAAGTATACAAGCCAGTATTTTTGAAAATTCAAATGCATTCTGTATTGTGCAGTTTATATAGCTTGAATTTGTTTCTAAGAGACATGACCTCAGCTGATGACAATGATATTCTTTGAAACACTTCAAAGATTATGTACTATTAAATTTCTAGATGTCTGAAGATAAAACATCTTGGTAGAAAATATAAAATTTGGCCTAGATTTACTCTTAGACTCATGAAGGGAATGCTAACCAAATGCTGTTAAAGTAATTACATTTAATTTATACAGGATATAAGATTCACTAAAAGAATTGAGGAAGACAATACCAAATCCTCAAATGAAAAGCAAATTGTAGACTTTGGTAGAAAATGAAATTGATTTGAAATTTTTGCTAGGTATGGTTATTTGGTATAAATTATAAATTGCTATTACTGTCATAAAAGGTTACAAAACACTCAAATAGATATGCTTGGCTATTTCAGTTTTTAAATGGCTAAAAATATTTTTAATTACAGAGAAGAAATTTTTCTCCACATGGGAAACATGTAGAGAAACTACATGGGACATATGCAACAGAAGTGACATTTCAACTTAAAAACAGGGAAAATAGAACAGGAAAGGAAAATGTTTACCTGACTATGGAAAAGAAGAAACAAGATACAGTTGCAATTAAAAAATGACTTATATAAGTTGAGCAAAATATCAAATTTTTTTTAACTTCCAAAAACTTTGATAGGACTTGAGAAATAACTTATCACTTCAGATACTACTCTAGGGAATGATGAAAATTGCACTATGAGTGATAAAAATCTATATGATAAACAATACATTTGATTATATACTCTGCAATGAAGACAGTTTCGTATATGACTCTGTCAAAATGTTTACATGCAATATGTAAAGCCCATCGTGCCTCTGAATCTAAGTTTGCATTAAGCATTTTTTACTGACAATCCCCCTTACTACTGTAGTTTCTCCAAAGTGAAATTAATTTAAAAATTATTTTAGAATAACAATGGCTTAAGAAAAGTTCTCTTATTTCATAATACTAAAAAGAGAACATAGATTATGTGAAAATACTGACTTAGCAACTTGTGATTTTGCTGAATGATAAAAGTAAATTTTAGGGGTGAATATAAAGAATGTATGCAATATATATTTTTATTACTAATGCAAATATTTCTGGCTCCTCACTCTAGACATGCTCAAAAATAAGTTGCTATCTACTATGTATGTGTGTGTGCATAGAAATTTTAACTTTACATGTGTTTTTTGATGTCATTGTTATGAAGAAATGTGTGTCAAGAGGCTAGAACAAATTGCACTTAAAAGTTTGTTAGCTTGGGTCTTCTCTGGTGGTTCACTGGTTAAGAATCCACCTTGCAATGTGGGTTTGCTGCAGGTTCGATCCCTGGTCCCTGGGAAACCAAGCTCCCACACGCCGTGGAGAAACTGCTGAGCTTGTTTGCCACAACTAGAGAGTCTGTGCGCCCCAACGAAAGATCCCACATGACACAGCTAAGATCCTGCATGCTGCAACTAAGACCTGACCCAGCCAAGCAAATAAATTCAATGAAAGTTTGTTGCCTTGACTTATAAAGTTTAAAATTTAGATTAGTGGTTCAGGGGCCTTCACTTATCCCAGGCTCTGCAGGCAAGAGAGGTGCCCTTAGTCAGAAGAATCATTCTTGACAGAGTACTTTGCCTCTTACAAGCTGTGTCATCTTGAGCAAATCACTAACCAAATCATTAACCTTCCCTGAATCTCATCTCCCCCGTACATGGGTTTATGACACTATTCTGTCCACTTGTCTCTTAGGGTTGTTTTGAAAATCAGTGAGATGATGATGGTGGTGGTGGTGATGGTAAAGCAGCAACAACAGCAAGTACCTTTTATGTCAGTTGTGTGCTACTTATTAGCTCTTTTAGAACTGCAACAACCCTATGAGGTATCACTGTTATGTCCCCATTTTATACCCATTTTACAGATGCGGGAGCTGAGGCACATAAAGGTTAGTAACTTGCCCAAGACCACACAGCTAGTCAATGGTGGTAATGTGATTTGAACCTGGGCAGTCTGACTTGTATTTTGTAAACCACAAAGTATATCCTGGGTATCTTGCCATGTTTTTCCTATAGTCTGAGAAGGTTTCAACCTGTGGATAGTTGTTATACTGTATGTGGCATCTACATCATTAGCTTGATGGCAGAATTCTGGTCTTCCAACTCCTTACGTAAGAGTTGGGGCTATGTGAGTTTATGGTACCCTAGCTGTCTTGGCTGAGCTCATGGTGTGTATAGAAAATTAATCACGAAAACTTCAGTTATCATTACTGCCTTGTAAAAACTATTCAAAGGCTTGACTGGAGATGAATATGACCTATGTGTTAGTATAAATATCACAGATCATGTCGTTCAACAAGAAAATTCCTTTTAACTTTCAAGTGATCTCAAGGTCTACTAATTTGATTTGGTTTGTACAAGAAATAGAAAAATATTACAAGATGAACCAACGACAAATTAGATAAATACCAATTACAAATCAGATGAGTAGATCAAGAATTGTGAGGGATAGCGATCAGTAGTCCTTGAAAAAACCCCAAATGTACACAATACAGGGCCTAATTTTTCTAATAAAATGCAGCAATGAATAACGAAAACATTTAAGTTTCCCTTAGACCCTCAGTGATTTTAGAAATAGAAAAGTAATTTCTAAAGTTGTTTTAAAACTCTGTCCTTACAACTCTACATCACATCATATTGTTAGAGTAGTGAGCTGAAATATGAATTCATCTTAATCTGAAAATTTCCATATAATTTCTGCCTATGGAAGGAAGTGAAACAAACTTGGATGCTGGTGGTCATTTGTGCTCATTCATTAGAAATGAGTGCCTTTCAGTGATTAATGTCTGCAACTCACTTATTAACAGGTCTTGGTGGATTGGAAAAGTACTAAATAGCACAGACCCATGGGGTCCCTTGTGTGTAGTAGAATTTGCTAGTCTTAAATCTGGGGAAATTCAATTTGCTAATCTTCAATCTAGTAATCATATCTATACATTGACCATTGGAGGTGTAAGTAAAAAGATGGGTAGAGGCTTTTAGGTAAATTAACCAGAGTTTATCCACTGGAATAAAATTTCTCCCTAGTGTCCTAAGTAAGTATCTTAGGGTACCTATTCTTAACTTTATTTAAAAGGTATTTCTCCGGGAAAATGATTCTGGAATTCTTCCATCATTTGGAGCCAGGTTTGGGGGACTTACTTTTGCTGATGTTTGATAAGCTTGGGAAAATTGGTTAGTATTTCAGCCACACTGCCTCTTTAGACTACAATTGTTTTGAACAATGACACCCTCATTGCAGTAAATGTCAAGCTTCCCAACATGACTGCAGGAGCCACTGGGCTCTGTCAGTGCTGGAGCATTCATTAAAGGGAATTGAGAACATTCCTTCACATTGGCTGGGCTCTAATGGGGAGGTAATGGGTGTTACATGAAAAAAGGGTTTGTATACACTGCTTGAGAATGTCAAATGTGTACATTTTCCGATACTAGAAGACTTATCAGAACATTTAGTATGTTCACAGGCACTGTGATCTTGGCAGGGAATTATTCAAAACTTCTAGCTGATGAATTTCCTGTGGAATGTATTTTGAGGTTTGAGGAAAGATGATTTGTAGTAACACTTCGCATTTCACAGGCCGTCGCCACAAAACAAAGCTGGTTGCTTGAAAAAATAGGGAGCATAAATATTAAAGCAGCACCTGTATGAGAAAGGGCTGGAATAGAATCATTGAGCCCCGCTGTTTGTCCCTTCCCTTCTCAGATACAGGAATGCGAGTAACTCCTCTCTCTTTCCATCACTTTCATTTTTTCCTCCAAGAACAAGAAGCAGGACACTTGGAACAAACAAAACTGCTTGTGCAAAGAATCAGGCACAGGGGTTCCAAGTTGCTCTGAGGCTCTCTCTTGAATTAAAGGCAAGGCCACATAAGAGGAAATGAAAGGGTTTGTGCAGAGATCAAATAAAGCATTTGTATAGAACCTTATTCAAAATGGATACAAGTGCATCAATTCTTCAGAATTATAGGTGAATCAAAGGAAAATTACATCCGAGGAGATAAAGCAGCAGCCAGCAGTCTAACCACGTACAGCACAGGAGATGCAACTTTGAAGCTTCGGGCCTGGCATGCCAAAGAGCCAGATGTGGCAGGTGGAATTATAGCAACTCCAGCTCAGCATCTGGAGCATATAAATCTGTCCCACAGAAAATTAGAGGTGTGCGAGGCGGTGGTGGGAATGACCAGCTGAATATATATTTTTGAAAGGAAAGTTGCTTTGAAGAACTAGAATATTCTTTTTTTTTTTTTTAAATAAAAATTATATCTAGGCTCACTACTGCTCTAGGGCTTCCCCAGTGGCTCAGTGGTAAAGAATCCGCTTGCAATGCAGGAAATGCAGAGACGAGTTTCGATCTCTGGGTGGGGAAGCTCCCCTGGAACAGGGCATGGCAACCCACTGCAGTATTCTTGCCTGGAGAATCCCAGGACAGAGGAACCTGGCGGTCTACAGTCCATGGGGTAGCAAAAAGTCAGACATGACTGAAGTGACTGAGCAGGCACGCAGACACATTGTTCTATGTATTGGTGGTGGTGTGAAAGGATCATATATGGGGACTCTTCAGGCTCCCAAATAGCAAAATCCTCAAGATTTCTCTCTTTTCTGGCAGAGACAGAAAGAGAGGAGAGAGAGGGAAAGAGAGGTGAGGGCCCAAAGTAGCATTATGTTATTATGTAAACCTGAAGAAATGATGATGCTTCTAGGCTGAGCCAGTCATTCATAATGGGGACACTGATTCAGTCATGCTAGAGAACTGAACGTTTTCTGTGTGGCTATATTCCTCAAGGCTTCCTTCTACCAACTGGAAAATAGTGATTATTTTTTCTATTACCAAAAAGATGTGCAGTATCTGAAACAGTGTGATCGATAACAAACAATTTCGTAAAGACGATAGGCTGCAATGCAATTAGTGCGTTACTCGTAAGCATTTATCTAGATCACAGAATCTTCTGGCTTGAAGGGACCTGAGAGATACTCTAGTCAGCCCTAGAGTAGAAGGTTTTAGAAGCCACAACGAAGGGACAGCAAAGACAGTGACTTGTGTGAGGGAAGGTCCAGTGAGTCAGGGTGAGTGTCAGGGCCTCTGACCCCCAGTTTGGCGCTCACTGCCTTTTCCATGCTTCCTGTGTTACATCAAGATGTCAGAATTCTTGCCTAACATCCCACCCCAAGGTGGGAAGAGATGTGAATACAGGCACGTGACGTCTTCAGTTCCAACAAGCCCTCCTTTAGAGTGGCTAATAGCTGTTTCCCCCTTTTAAAAAAGATGGTTAGGGGCTTAAATCAAAGGGTTGGGGGAGAGTTAGGGTAATTATCAGAACATATTCTCCAAGGGATGTTCTTCTGAGAGGTGACAGTGACTCTTTCCCAAGCCATCTGCCATCACTAGGAAGATTCTAAGTGTGGAGAACAGATAACCAACGAGCTTGATATCTTGCACTAATTCACCATCTCCCTCGTACTTAGTGAAGACCAAAAAAGATGGGACCTCCAGCCTATGAATTACAATTTCGACCTGTAATCTCATCTGATTCGGTTCTCTTGCTATAGAATCCACTGCTGAAACCCTTAAAACATGCTCATAGTCAGATCTTTTGACCCTCACTACTGATCAGGGAGGTAGCCTTATGGGGCAGGTGTGATCATGCCCACTTGCAGGTAAGAAAGCAGAGATTCTGCGAAGTTAAATAACTTTTCCAGAGGCAGGGTGCAAACCTGGTCATCTGTCCCCCACACGTGTGTTGCCTGTTTCCATGAGCTGCTCCTGGGGCCACGAAGTGATGAAGGGTGGCTGGGGACCCCTAGGATGGTGCCGGCTCCAAGTCAAGTGCTCTGTGAGTGGGCGGTAGGTTAATAACCTGGCCACCTCTGCTGAAAAAGACTGGAAAAGACGTGTTGGATTATAAAGATGATAGAAGAGGTGGGCAACACGGGGTGGCAAAGTGATGGAGGGCTCTTGGAGACAGCTGAGAGATGGAGATGAGGTGTGACAGGCTGTAGAGACGGTGCAGGGGTCTTGACAGTGTGATGAACGCCGTGGCACTCGGGGAAGACGATTCCCTCAGATAACAGCAGCGACACGGTCCACAGTAACATCAACATCCTTCCCGAGCATCGTCTCTGGGGCTTCCAAATGCCGCCTGTCACCGTGAAAAAGATAAAAAGGCTTCTCCGTTGGAATCCGGCCAGCTAATCTCAGAGCTCCAGTTCAAGGAGCAGGCCAGATGTGTCCTAGCAAGGAAACGCTACAATGTTTGGACAAAGGCTTGTTCAGGTATAAAATACAGCTGTGGGGTAGGTGACAATTCCTACCACATGTGAAGGAAGAGAGACTTGCAAGCTGGTTAATGCTGTGGCTGCCTTTTCTTCCTATGGGAACAATATGCTTCCTGGCTCTGCACACCCCCTGGGGAGCTTGGTGTGCGCTCAGTTCTCAAAGCATCCAGGGATTAGCACATTTTTATTTGGGATCAGCATCCATTTCTTAACTTCTAGTTAAACCTTATTAACTGCAAGGTACATATATGCTTCCTCGATGTCGTCTTGTACAGCATGTGGTGCAAAGGACAAAGGATTGAGTTTGGAACCAGGTATTCCAAATTCTGTCTGTGTAAGTTCTTAGGATTCCCCATCTGTAAGATCGTTTTAAACAAAATTCTTATGAGACAGATAGTATTCAATAAATTCCTGTGTTTGGCTAAGGGTGTGGGTAACAGTCAACGTGGGAACTTTGTCTACATGTTCAACCTCATCCTTTTCCTGTCCTTCTGCAAGTGTCCTTATGAAGGATGTTTAGAATGAGACTGGGTGTCTGTACTGTAACAAGACCTCGGGTAATTTTGCTGAACAGCTCTGGCTAAGAATCACTATGAAAATATTGCTGTTATTGCTTTGGGAAGAACGAAGCCCAACGACTTTGGACCTTAAATTGCCTGCATGCAAATACCATAATTGTTGTATATTATGATGTAGCCTTAGTTATTCATTGAAGCACACTATTTGAAAATCATTTAATATTTAGTTCCTTGCAACCATGGGTATTTTTTAAAAAAATCTTATTTGTCCCATTTCATTCCCCAAAAGATTAGAGGGGTTTTAATAAAACAACCTTTCTACCTAAAATCAATTATAATTCATATTGAGCTTTATATCTATTTCATTTAAAACAAGGAAGTTTTTCCATCTTTGAGTATTAATATTTCTGCCAGAGTTCATTTCTCTGAACCTGCTCCCCATCTTCTTTTAATTTCTCTCCAAGGGCAGATATGGCAGAAATGGTGATCCGTAATGGGACTTGGGATCACCTTAATAGAAAAACAGAAACCTCTGTATTGTGGATTCTGTGTCAGACTCTATCCAAAGGGTTTGGCTAAGAGTCCAAGACCAAGGCAGTGGAAGGCCGGGAGTGGGAATGCAAATGAGCTCACTGTCACGTCAATTTCCCGTCCTCTACGACTGCCTGATTTTTGCAGGTACCATAGATCCACCAAATATCCACCTTTCCCTCCTCAGTTGTAGAAGAGGTTACCAGGTAAAGCCATTTTCCCAGAATCTCATCTACCCACCTTTCCTGAAATATTACTCTGGAATTGAAGAAAAGAAAGAACAACCATTTATTGAGCACCAAGTATTCTAGAGGTTATCTTAATTTGAAACTATAAAAGAAATTAGAGCTCTTTGTGAGAAAGTAATACAATGGAACGAACCAGGGTAAATTATAAAAAGCAGCTTAAAGACTCAAACAAATAAAACACTCTGAATACACAAGATTCCAAATAACACTCAGGGCTTACCAGAGTGTGTCTTCTCTGATTTCCACTCCCTGCCCTCTTGCATACCGTCAAACCCCTCATTTGGCTATGACCTGCCCCTTTCTCAGACCCATTTATTATTTTGGTTCTGTGTGTGGCTGAAGCACAACATTGGTTATGATCCTTTCTAAGATATGGCTGATGAACTAATTACAGAGGGTGCACAGATCCTATGTTTACATGTGCTTGAAGTGCAGTGTGCTCGTCCTGAATTTCGAATTCTCCAGCTGTTTCTACTTCTTTCTACTAAGAGCAAGAAGCCTCATCATCTCCAGCTTATGGGGCAGAGGGTTGTTTTGGCTGCACGGCCATCCTGCAGCCAAGATTCTTAACTACTGCAGCTGCGTCTGGGATAGATCCTTTAAGGCAGTTCATAAACTTGGGGCTATGTGCATTTTTGAAAATGAGCTGTTATTATTATTAGAGATTTCTACACATGTATTGCTTCTACTGTAAGTATAGGGAAAGAGGTTCAATTTTAGACACTGTCTTTAAAAAGAATTGCAATACTTTCAGTATTCAAATTCCTTTGTACATCAACTAAACTTTTGCCAGAATTCATGACTCCTACTCAGTTGTCATTCAATTCTCTTTTATATGAATTATGAGATAGTTTGTGAATCACTAGCAAGATTTAGCCTTTCTTTCTCAGATCCTAAATGACTTACTTTTCTTTCTGACTTTGAAATTTTTTACAAATGACTTTTTAACAAGTAAAGGATTGTTGAAAGGAACAGATCGCTTTACCTGGGTTAAACTTATTATTACAGTTTCTATGCCCTTCCTAGTTTCCCTTTTCATTGTATAATTACACAGCAAGTCAATTAGGTCTTCTATGTACTATTTCTCTCATTAGCACAGTTTAAGAAGTAGGAATTACTGTCCATCCATCGGGTGTCACTATTCATCCACACCCACCAAGGCCCCTGTTGCCACAGAGAGAATTCTAGAAGTGGGAGGCACAGCCCAATATTCAGCTCCTCCCATTCCAAGTTATTTTAGACAAGAAGTTGCACTGTTCTTAAGATTTCAAAAGTGACAAATCATAATCACAGACGGTTACCCGCTCCAATGAGTTACATTTACAGTGAAGAAATTTGCCATAATTTTTTGGCCAATTTTTATCCATCTAGTCTCAATATAGGCTTCCCAGGTGGTTCAGTGGTAAAGAATCCACCTGCCAATGCAGGAGACGCAGAGGACATGGGTTTGATCCCTGGCTCTGATCCCTGGGGTGGGAAGGCTCCCTGGAGTAGGAAATGACAACCTGCTCCAGTATTCTTGCCTGCAAAATTCCATGGACAGAGGAGCCTGGTGGGCTATAGTCCATGGGGTCGCAAAGAATCGGACACAACTGAAGCAACTGAGCACTCACACATGCATATTATTTATATACCCTAAACAGGAGCTTTAGAACATTTTGACTGCCATTCAATATGGATAAATACATACATGATCAAGTCCATGTATAATGAAACAAATATTTCACAAAACAATATATATCCTTAAAACTACTGGGGCACTTTTTTCTTCTCAAACATCTTAGGTACATGTTTGGTGCTGTAGCACAGAATCCAAAACCCTTGCCTTAAATAAGATAGAAAGTCATGTCTTTCTCATGAAGTGATTCAGTGATGCGTCATTCAGGACTGACTGGCTGGTTATGCCAAACAAGGATATACAAGGGTATAGTTGCTTCTATTTTGTTGGTCTCCTAACTATAGGGGGTTGTCCTCATGCAAAGATGGGCTCGATAAAGGACAGAAATGGTATGGACCTAATAGAAGCAGAAGATATTAAGAAGGGGTGGCAAGAATACACAGAACTGTACAAAAAAGATCTTCACGACCCAGATAATCACGATGCTGTGATCACTCACCTAGAGCCAGACATCCTGGAATGTGAAGTCAAGTGGGCCTTAGAAAGCATCACTACGAACAAAGCTAGTGGAGGTGATGGAATTCCAGTTGAGCTATTCCAAATCCTGAAAGATGATGCTGTGAAAGTGCTGTACTCAATATGCCAGCAAATTTGGAAAACTCAGCAGTGGCCACAGGACTGGAAAAGGTCAGTTTTCATTCCAATCCCAAAGAAAGGCAATGCCAAAGAATGCTCAAACTACCACACAATTGCACTCATCTTACACGCTAGTAAAGTAATGCTCAAAATTCTCCAAGCCAGGCTTCAGCAATAATATGTGAACTGTGAAATTCCAGATGTTCAAGCTGGTTTTAGAAAAGGCAGAGGTACCAGAGATCAAACTGCCAACATCTGCTGGATCATTGAAAAGGCAAGAGAGTTCCAGAAAAACATCTATTTCTGCTTTATTGACTATGCCAAAGCCTTTGACTGTGTGGATCACAGTAAACTGTGGAAAATCCTGAAAGAGATGGGAATACCAGACCACCTGACCTGCGTCTTGAGAAATTTGTATGCAGGTCAGGAAGCAACAGTTACAACTGGCCATGGAACAACAGACTGGTTCCAAATAGGAAAAGGAGTACGTCAAGGCTGTATATTGTCACCCTGTTTATTTAACTTCTATGCAGAGTACATCATGAGAAACGCTGGGCAGGAAGAAGCACAAGCTGGAATCAAGATTGCCGGGAGAAATATCAATAACCTCAGATATGCAGATGACACCACCCTTATGGCAGAAAGTGAAGAGGAACTAAAAAGCCTCTTGATGAAAGTGAAAGAAGAGAGTGAAAAAGTTGGCTTAAAGCTCAACATTCAGAAAACAAAGATGATGGCATCTGGTCGCATTACTTCATGGGAAATAGATGGGGAAACAGTGGAAACTGTGGCTGACTTTATTTTAGGGGGCTCCCAAATCACTGCAGATGGTGATTGCAGCCATGAAATTAAAAGATGCTTACTCCTTGGAAGGAAAGTTATGACCAACCTAGATAGCATATTGAAAAGCAGAGATATTACTATGCCAATAAAGGTCCATCTAGTCAAGGCTATGGTTTTTCCAGTGGTCATGTATGGATGTGAAAATTGGACTGTGAAGAAAGCTGAGCACCAAAGAATTGATGCTTTTGAACTGTGGTGTTGGAGAAGACTCTTGAGAGTCCCTTGGACTGCAAGGAGATCCAACCAGTCCATTCTGAAGGAGATCAGCCCTGGGATTTCTTTGGAAGGAATGATGCTAAAGCTGAAACTCCAGGACTTTGGCCACCTCATGTGAAGAGTTGACTCATTGGAGAAGACTCTGATGCTGGGAGGGATTGGGGGCAAGAGGAGAAGGGGGTGACAGAGGATGAGATGGCCGGATGGAATCACTGACTCGATGGACGTGAGTTTGAGTGAACTCCGGGAGTTGGTGATGGACAGGGAGGCCTGGCGTGCTACAATTCATGGGGTCACAAAGAGTCAGACATGACTGAGTGACTGAACTGAACTGAACAGTTATCTAATTTAAATGTCATTTCTATAATGTTACCTTTGTCTTCTAGCGGAGCACCTGTTTTCTTTTTCTTTAGCTTTTTCTTTTATATGGGAGTTGATTACCAATGTTGTGTTAGTTTCAGGTGTACAGCAAGGTGATTCAGTTATATTAATATATGTATATATACCTATTCTATTTCAAACTATTTTCCCATTTAGATTGTTAAATAATATTGAGCAGAGTTCCCTGTGCCATACCGTAGGACCTTGTTGGTTTTCCATGTTAAACATAGCAGTGTGTACATGTCAATCCCAAACTCCCCAATTATCCCTTCCTCCCACCCTTCCACACTGATCACCATAAGTTCATCCTCTAAGTCTAGCAAAGAACTTTTGAACTTTAAAAGTCAATGTGAGCCTTGTAGAGGGGAAGAAGAAGAAAATGGACAGGAACTAGTACGTCTCCAAACTCGATCATTTCTTGAGTTACTGAAAGCTGACTGTATCTAACATTTTAGAGGGTTAACAAGTGAAAAACAGACCCGAACACTGAAATTCGCATTGTTTGGTTTGCTGGCATTATGAAATATTTAGGAGGAAGAAACTTGAAAGCTCTGCTTTCTAAATGGTCTAACCTTGATTATTGGCCCTGAAAGTGAGTAAACAGAACTTGCTGTGTAGTTCCTGGGGCTGACAGATGCACGTCTATGGCTGTGTGGCTTTTCTCCTTAATTAGAAGGAAGGGTAAAAAACTCAAGACTGTAGGAATAATAAAACTGCTAGATTAAGTGACGCCCAAATTTCCAGGATTCACACTCTCGATGAAAAGTCTCAAGGGAAGTGACATCATTTCTCAACGTGCCCGCCATCATTCTTTGGTCAAAAGGAGCAGCAAGGGAAGGGGGTGATCTTGAAAGGGTGTGAGATTTGGCATCACACAGACCTAGGGGGCCATAATTCAGCTTCAGCTCCATCAGCTTCCAGCTCCATCGACTTCCGACTTTACCAACTTCCGGCTCCAAGCCATGTGGTTAGTACCAACCACTTAGTGGTTCTGAGTTATACCTCCTGCTCTATATAATAAGAACAATGATATCTTCTCAGAAGGGTTAGAGATACGGCTTCTAAGTCTCCCAGCATAATGCCTGACTCTTAATAAATGCCCAGGGAGAGGCAGTGGTTAGGTCATTGTGGTGGTGGCCAAACACATGGAGATGTCTCACAAGAATATGAATAGGTTTCCTCATGGTGGGCTAGAGAAATACCAAGTAGCTTGGGGATGGGAGGTCTAGGAAGAAAAGAAAAAAAGAAAATGAATAAGAAAAGAAAGAGAGAGAGATCTCAGTTGGGAACGATGTCTTCTCCCTTCTGCATAAATGGTTCCATGTGAACTAGCCCAGATTAGTGAAGCAGGGAGGTGGTGAAGTGGGGCATATAATTCGTGCTGCAGCCCATTAGGATGGATCAGGTCTCTGCTTCATGGAAGCTCATCTCTTGAGCTTCATTTAAATAGTGCGCTGAGCCCTAGCACCTGTGAACAATCCTGTCCCTCGTCACTGCAAACAAATAAACTTTTTTTTTTCCAGCAGTAAACTCCAAAGCCTTCAGAAATTAGCGTGGAGTTAATTTTAGCAGAGACATAACGAATGATGCTGCCTGAACTGAGGGGAGAAAGAGAGGGTACATGCAATCACATTAAGTAGGGCAGAAGAAGCAGTTAAATATGCCAAGAGATTTGAAACCTCTCAATGAAACGATGACTTTGGGTGTGCTGGCACATCTATGTGTAAACTCTGTGTGTGTGTGTGTGTGTGTGTGTGTGTGTGACACCCGTGAGGACATACTCATCCCTGCCACAGGCAGCTTTAGGAGAGACTGAGGAGGGAATGGGGTGTGGTGAGACTGTCACCCTGAATTGTAGACACCGGCCTAGAATGGAGACTTCATCCTCTTTTTCTCTCTCTTCCTCCTGCCCTTGACTTCCATTGCTTTAGATACAGAAAACTTATGTCTCCCACACTGTTTTAAACCATGAAAAGTAACAAGATTGCCTTGATCTTTTGTTCAGAAAGCCTTGAAAAACAATCCATTTATGAAGCTGAAAACCAGGAATTGAAAAGAAAAAAAAGAAAAGGAAAAGGGGGGAAAAAAAACCCACCCAAACCTTGGTGTTTCACTTGCCCAAATTGAAGTATTAAGTCTTGTTTCTCTTTTTTTTTCCTGATAGTTATGAAATAAGCTCCCTCTGGGTGGAAGTCCCTTTGCTCTGAAGCTTCTGGTTTTAACCACAGACAGCTGCCTTATAAAGAAAGCAGCCGCACTCTTCAAGAGTTTCACTTCTGTTTGTTTCTCTCTTATTGACCACTGCAAGCAGGTTGCTGTGTTCTACTGCTTACAACCTAAGGTTCTTGTGCAGCACGGAAGTTAACGTGGGTGGCTTCTGTCCCTGGAGTGATTGTAGACCATGACCACAGCGTGTGACCACGGGTTGAAGCACAAACTGTGGTCACTTGATTTCGAGTCATATATGAAGTTCTTTTTAAAGGCTGAAGCATTTATCAGAATAAGTGCAACCCCTATCTGATAAATGGGATCAATCTGGCTCCATCGCTAACACAAGCCTCCCAGTATTCATTACTCTGATAGTTAAAGCTGGGAAGGGGGTGGAACATTATTTATGGTGATCTTTGCTAAGTAAATCATTTAAAAAATGGCTTTCTAAATGCAATATTTCCCTTTTAAGAAGCCCTCCAGAATTAAAGGGGCTTTACAATGGAACATGAAACATATTGCAAGGCAGAGAGACAGAAGCCGTCTTGATTAATGCCCACGATTATCAGCGATGCAAATCACTTTCACTTATTAAGTCTTGTTTAATATCCTAATGAAGGCTTCTGAGCAGATTTGGTAATTCCGGAGAAAGTGACTGTGAACTAATGCCCTTTCAGCATGTTGAGAATGAGCAGTACTATAAAGAAAACCTCATTTACCATAATTCCTCCCCTGCCCAGGACCCTTTTCTCAGCTTCTACTTCGCAGCAGGAGACAATTAACCTTTTCAGTGCCAGAAGTGATTTCCAGCCCCTTCCAGCTGTGAAGGCCAGGAGGGTCAGAGGGAGATGGAAGTTCTCTTTGGTCGTCACTCCCCTAGAACAGTTCTAAGAAATCGGACTGTGGAGTAGTAGGGATTTAAAACATAGCCGCCGGTTCCGTGTGGGCACGTGTGGTATCTCTCACCAAAGTCTTTTCAAATGCCAACCCCGGGGCCTTGGCATTGCTTATTCAGCTTGAATCAAAGACGATCAGAAATGAAAGCAGACACGGATGAAGAAAAGCCCATTCCACCCTGAAACGCTGGTCTCCCTTTGTGATCTGTGGGGATGTAGGTTTTATTGAGGTTGGACGTTTGGGAGGTGGCGCCAGGGGTGGTGGATTCAGGGGTTGGCCTTGGGCCTCCTTTTACAGCCGGGCGCCCATTTCCTGGCTCTGCTTGTACTTGGGGCCACACGGATGGCCCAGGGCCGGGGATCAGGCTGAAGCCCTTCTCTGTCTGCGTAGGCGCACCCATCTGTGGATGCAGAGTGGCTTTCCAGCATCACCATTTCTTGTTTCCGGAGCAGCAGCACAGAGGCAAGGCAGAGAAGGACCCCGCTGGGGCAGACGAATGAGACCAAGGCCATGGGCTCTCTCCGCTCATGCACCTCCCAGCACATCCCCTCCCCGCCTCCTGGCTGAAGCCCCTCAAGGGAGCTGGTCCCTCTGACTTTCAGGGATGCCCTTTCAATCCTTTCCCTCCCTCTCTCAACCTGGATGTGTCAGCCCCTGTCCTGGTATAAACGGAGACTTTGGGTAAAGACAGAGGCAGAAGCCAGGCAATTTCCTGGCCCATCTTGGTATAGAAAACAGCTCCAAATGGACCATTTATGACCTTTCCCTTGTCCTAACTGGACTCACACCAAGATTGAACAGCCCCCGATGCAGGGACTCCCGTGGGCCAGAGGCAAAACCTTCTCACCTCCTGGCTCTAGCACGTGAAGCCTTGCTTCTTGTTGATGAAAGAAAGCCCCCATTCCTGTAGCACCTCCCAAAGATTTCCAGGGCAGGGAACGATCGAGGGGAGCAATGGCTGAGAGAGGAGCGGGGTGAGGGTTTGGAGGGCGACATGCTGACTCTCTCTCAGGGAGGAGAACAAAGAGCCAGGGTGGGATTACAGACCACTTTGTACCCTACAGACCCCAGGTAGGAAGAGACACTGCCCGCCAAGTCCATCCCCGATGGGGGATGGAGGTGGGATCCATCCCCTGTGAGTGCTGGGGACGGGGTACAGGAAGGTCAGACAGAGGTAGGTTAGAACATGATCTTCAATGTTTTTGGCACCAGGAACCATTTCATGGAAGATGTTTCTCCCACAGCCCAGGGCTTGGGGAGATGGTTTCGGGATAATTCAAGGACATTGCATTTACTGCGCACTTTATTTCTGTTATTATTACATCAGCTCCCCCTCAGATCCTAAGGCATTAGATCTCAGAGGTTGGGGACCCCCGGGTTAGAACACAGATTTCAGAACTCAGTGGAACCTTGAGGAACCTCCTCCCCTTCCCCCCCCCCTCGGGCATATCCTAATTCGTGCTTCAGGCTGACCCACCCCTCTCTGCAATGCTTCATTTTGTTCCTCACATCACACATCTGGTCTCGTCTTTCAGCACACTAGGGCCTTCACTCATTTAACTTCTTTGCTTCTTTTCAGTCTCCCCTACTAAGCGCCAAGATGGATCTCCATGCATGAATGTGCTTAGGGCAGCACCCTGGCAAGCGCTGAAGAGAGGAAAGAGTCTGCAGGTAGAAGGACTGTTTCTGTGGCACACTGGAAGGGTCTTAGACTGGAAGGTGAGGGAAGTAGGTCTGTGTTGGCTCAACCGTGTGGAAGAAGCCACCATACAGTTAAGACCTTTGACCAACTGGTTCAACTCTCTGAGCCCACAGATCCTCAGCTCCAGGATGGGGATTGACATGACCTGGATGAGCAGCAGAAAGAGGGCGGTGGTAATGCTCTGAAAACCATGAGGGGTTAGATAAGTTTTGGGTGTTGCCATTGGTGGGGACAGGCCGGTGGCTACTTCAGTCTATTTAAGTCCCACTTACTCAGTGCTCATTGGCCCGCTCCTCCATGAAATGTTCCCTGATCTTCCCAGGCAGAATCCCTCCCCTTCTGTGTGTGTTCCTCTGCCCACAACCTCATTCAGCCTGTCCTGTCATCCTGCCTATGTTGTATGTTTCTGAATCCACAGCAATCGTAACCCAACTACATCCACTGAGGATACATTTCAGGCCAGGCACTGTTCTAGGGGAGTTACATTCATGAACTCATTTCAACCCCAAACAACCCATTTTACAGATAAGGAAGCTGAAGCATCGCTGATTAAGTCAATAGAAGCCATGCAGCTGCGAAGTGAATGGTCAGGATCTGAATACAGTTAATTAACTCTGGTCCCACCATCTTCACCCATGGCCTCTCAGGCCTGTGTGATGCTTGCCTGATGGAGAGCACAGTAAATGTTGCAGAAATGGGCAACTCTGTGGATGGGGTTCTCTGCCTGTCCACCCACAATGAGGGTCGTTCTGAGAAGCGAGTCAAAATGGGTGTAAGGCTGCTTATAATGAAAAGCCACTAAGCACTTAGAGCTTAGTGTTACAATTAAATATTTTTAATGACAATGAAAGTAGAAATGTCTAGAACATAGTTAAAGAAGCATCTATGAAAATATTTGCCATCTGTTCCTGGGCAGTTTTGTAAATTCTCTATGAAATGGCTCACAGATTTCTAGACTTCTTTTTTGACCCCCTGCCAAAAGATTAATGATATCTGGACAATCTCTGCTTCTGAATTTTTTCTTTTTTTTTAAACATTGTATTTTATTTTTTTAAATTGTGGTAGAATAGACATAAAGTTTATAAAGTTTATTTTAGGTATAAAATTCAGTAGCAATAAGTACATCAGTAGTGTTATGCAACTGTTGCTACCATCCATCTCCAAAAGTTTTCTCATCTTCCAAAATGGAGACTTTGTACCCATTAAACAACAACTCCCATTTTCCTCTTCTCAAAACTCTGGAAACCATCCTTTTAACCTCATAGAAGTGGAATCATCCAGTATTTATTCTTATGTGATTGGCTTGTTTCACTTAGCTTAATGTCTTCCAGATATGTCTATGTTGAGGGGGACTTACCTGGTGGTCCAGTGGTTAAGACTCTGCCTTGCAATGCAGGGGACTCAGGTTCGATCCCTGATCTGGGAAAATCCACCTGGCGAGGAACAAATAAGCCCATGCACCATAACTATTGAGTCTGTGCTCTAGAGCCCGGAAGCCGTGGCTACTGAAGCTCAGGGAACTAAGATCCCACATGCTGCAGGGCAACCACGGCTGCCCACCACAACTAGAGAGCCCACTCACTGCAACAAAAGACTCGGGTAACGCAACAAAGGCCTGACACAGCCAAATTAATTACTCAAAAGATATTTTAAAAAGACTTATCCATGTTGTTGCATGTGTCAGAATTTCATCTTTTAAAGGCTGAATAATATCATGTGTGTGTGTGTGTGTCTGCAGGTGTGCATACCACACTTCACTTATCCATCCACCTGTCAACAGACACTTAGATTGCTTCCACTTCTGGCTACAGTGAATAACACTGTTATGAATATACATGTACAAATATCTGTGTGAGTCCCTGTTTCATTTCTTTGTGTCTTTACCTAGTACTGGAACTGATGGATCATATGGTAATTCTATTTTTAATTTTTTGAGGAACCATGAAAACATTTTCCACACCAGCTACACTATTTTACCTCCCCATCAGCAGTGAGCAAGAGTTCCCATATCTCCATATCTTCATCAACACCTGCTATTTTCTGTTTTTTCTTTCTTCTTTTTTTCTTTAAATAACCTTCCTAATGAATGTGAAGTAGGTCACTGAATTTTTGAATGGTTCCGTTTTTTATCTTCCTTAACTCTCAATTTTCATCTTCAAAACACAAATTTTGCCACATTAAATAGACTTGATTCTGTTATCTTGAATTTCTTCCTCCTTTACTTATCAGCCTTCAAGTAGATGGCTGAACACATGCTGGCTACTGTCCTAGGTGCTGGAAAATTTTGTTGAGTAGGTCTATCACAGTTCTCTAGGATTCTAAGTTGAGTTTGATCACCTAGCATGTAATTATGGTGCTTTCTTACCTAAAAGTATAAATTATCCCATTTATAGCTACATTTGAAAATATCATCATTTAAATTGTAAAAGACAAAAACTTAATTATGAAATTCTTTCTCCTAGAAACCCAAATTGTCTGGATACAAGAGGGCTTGACTCTATAGGCCCATTTTTAAATATATAAACTCTTTCTTTTTTTTAGGTAAGAAGTGGATTTATTTAGAGAGAAACAAACTCTAGAGAGAGTGTGGGTCATTGCAGAGGGTGAGTCTTGCCTATAAACTCTTTTTAAATAAACGTTTTCTTTTAGATTTATTACAAAGTTAGAACTGACTCATTGGAAAAGGCCCTGATGCTGGGAAAGATTGAAAGCAGGAGGAGAAGGGGACAACAGAGGATGAGATGGTTGGATGGCATCACCAATTTGATGGGCATAAGTTTGAGCAAGCTCCAAGAGTTGGTGAGGACAGGAAGCATGGCATGCTGCAGTCTATGGGGTCACAAAGAGTTGAAAAGGACTGAGTGACTGAACTGAACTGAACAAAGTTAGTATAGCATATAAATCCCCAAACCTATTATTAGCATCTTTCATTCATATGGTATATTTGTCACAATTACTGAACAAATATTGATACATCGTTATTAACATTGGGGCTTCCCAGGTGGCTCAGTGGTAAAGAATCTGCCTGCCAATCCAGGAGATGCAGGAGACACAGGTTCAATCCCTGAGTCAGTAAGATCCCTGGAGGAGGAAATGGCAACCCACCTCAGTATTCTTGCCTGGAGAATTCCATGGACAGAGGACCCTGGTGGGCTACAGCACATGATACTGCCAAGAGCTGGATACAACTGAGCAGGAGCTTACACTGCTTTCCCATTATTAATATTAGTCCATAGTCTGCTCAGATTTTCTTCAATTTTTACCCAATGTCTTTTTCTGTTCCAAAATCCCCATCTAGGACAGCACATTGCATTTAATTGTCATGTTTCCTTAGGTTCTCCTTGATTCTCAGACAGTTTCTCAGACTTTCCTTGTTTTTGATGACCTTGATAATTTTAAGGAGTATCGGTCAGTTATTTTGTAGAATGTTTCTCAACTGCAACTTGTCTGATGATTTTCTCATGATTAGACTGGGGTTATGGGTTTGGGGAGGGAGATCAGAGAGGAAAAGTACATTTGCTTCCCATTACATCAAGGATGTGTATACATCAATATGATTCATCACTGCTGATGACCTAGATCGCTTGGCGGAGGTCATTTTGGTCATGTTTCTCTGCTGTAAAGTTGTTCTTCTTCTCTTTGTCTACTCTACTCTTAGGAAGGAAGAGTATCATATTACGTCCTCACCTCAACCACCTTCTTGAGGGTGGTTCTCTACATAAATTAATTGGAATTCTTCTACATGGGAGACTTGCCTCTTCTCTCAAATTTACTTTTCCAAGCACTTACTTATATCAGTGTGACTCATGTATATTTATCTTATACTTTGGATCATAATCTAGTACTATTTCGTTCATTTTGTTTCAGCTTTGGTCAGCAGGAGCTCTTTTAGCTGGCTCCAGTGTCTCTTCACTGTCCTCACTCATCATTGTGGGTTTTTTCGGTTTGTTTCTGAGCTCTTCTTTACTTTCTGACTCTACAAATTGCTTCAGGCTTATCTTGTTTATTTCATGCCTGAGTCCTAGAACCAGCCATTCCTCCAAGCAACCTGGTTTTTTAAAATTGGCGAATGGTATTGGAAATCAGGATTTAGGTGCTGCCTGTGTTTGTTGCTACTTAGGTATCATTGCATTTAGAGCCTCTCAGCTACAAAGGAAATACATATGTAAAAATAGGTCCTTGATTTTGATGACTACTTAAGACATTTTGAATGAAAATGTGTACAAAATACACAATACACTTCACTGTATTCAGTTCAGTTCAGTCGCTCAGTCGTGTCCGACTCTGAGACCCCATGGATCGCAGCACGCCAGGCCTCCCTGTCCATCACCAACTCCCGGAGTTCACTCAGACTCACGTCCATCGAGTCCATGATGCCATCCAGCCATCTCATCCTCTGTCATCCTCTTCTCTTCCGGCCCCCAATCCCTCCCAGCATCAGAGTCTTTTCCAATGAGTCAACTCTTCACATGAGGTGGCCAAAGTAGTGGAGCTTCAGCTTCAGCATCAGTCCTTCCAAAGAACACCCAGGACTGATCTCCTTCAGAATGGACTGGTTGGGTCTCCTTGCAGTCCAAGGGACTCTCAAGAGTCTTCTCCAACACCACAGTTCAAAAGCATCAATTCTTTGGCACTCAGCTTTCTTCACAGTCCAACTCTCGCATCCATACATGACCACTGGAAAAAACATAGCCTTGACTAGACGGACCTTTGTTGGCAAAGTAATGTCTCTGCTTTTGAATATGCTATCTAGGTTGGTCATAACTTTCCTTCCAAGGAGTAAGTGTCTTTTAATTTCATGGCTGCAGTCACCATCTGCAGTGATTTTGGAGCCCCAAAAAGATAAAGTCTGACACTGTTTCCACTGTTTCCCCATCTAGTTCCCATAAAGTGATGGAACCAGAGTGATAAATACAATCAACATAATTTTTGGTGAAGTTAATATTTATTTTTGTATTGAAGTACAGCTGATTTATAATGTTTTAGGTCTATGTTTCAGCAAATATTTGCTAAATGTTTTAGCAAAGTGATTCAGTCATATACACACATACACATACATGTGCAGACATATGTAGATTCTCAGTTTTTTTCCACTTAGGTTATTACAAGATATTGAATATACTTCCCTATTTCATACAGTAAGTCTTTGTTGTTTACCTATTTTACATATGATGGTGTGTGTATCATCTGGAATCAAGATTACTGGGAGGAATTTCAACAACCTCAGATATGCAGATAATACCACTCTCATGGCAGAAAGAGCCTCTTGATGAGGGTGAAAGAGGAGAGTAAAAAAGCTGGCTTAAAAACTCAACATTCAAAAAACTAAGATTATGGCATCCAGCCCCATCACTTTATGGCAAATAGAAGAGGAAAAAGTGGAAGCAGTGATAGATTTTATTTTCTTGGCTTCAAAATCACTGTGTATGGTGACTGCAGTCATGAAATTAAAAGATGCTTGCTCCTTCAAAGGAAAGCTATGACAAAGTTGGACAGCATATTAAAAAGCAAAGACATCACTTTGCCAACAAAGGTCTATATAATCAAATCTATGGTTTATCCAGTAGTCCTGTACAGATATGAGAGTTGGACCATAACGAAGGCTGAAAACTGAAGAATTGATGTCCTTCAACTGTGGTGCTGGAGGAGACTCTTGAGAGTCCCTTGGACAGCAAGGAGATCAAACCAGTCAATCCTAAAGAAAATGAACCCTAGATATTCATTGGAAGGGCTGATGCTGATGCTGAAGCCGAAGCACCAATACTTTCACCAACTGATGCAAAGAGCCAACTCATTGGAAAAGACCCTGATGCTAGGAAAGATTGAAGACAGGAGAAGAGGGTAGCAGAGGATGAGATGGTTAGATAGCTTCATGACTCATCAGAGATGAATTTGAGCAACTTCAGTAAATAGTGATGGACAGGGAAGTCTGGCGTGCTACCGTTCATGGGGTAAAGAGTTGGACATAACTTAGCAACTGAACAACAGCAACAGTATCTGAATAAACAACATAGTTTAACCTGTTCTTGGGATCTCAGGTATTGTCTTGAATGACGGCTGTTTGGCCATGACACAGTGATTGCCCACAGCCCACACCGAGCTTTGAGGACTATTCACAGATCATGGTGCTATATTGTGCCATATGACTTCTGCTCTAGCTGTTCATAATCTTTCTAATGTTTTTCCTCCTCAGTTCAGTCACTCAGTTGTGTCTCTTTGTGACCCCATGGACTGCAGCACGCCAGCCTTCCCTGTCCATCACCAGCTCCTGGAACTTGCTCAAACTCATGTCCATCGAGTTAGTGATGACATCCAGCCATCTCATCCTCTGTCATCCTCTTCTCCTCTCCCCTTCAGTATTTCCCAGCATCAGGGTCTTTTCTAATGAGTCAGGTCTTTGCATCAGGTGGCCAAAGTATTGGAGTTTCAGCTTTAGCATCAGTCCTTCCAATGAATATTCAGGACTGATTTCTTTAGGATTGACGGGTTTGATCTCCTCGCAGTTTAAGGGACTCTCAAGAGTCTTCTCCAACACTACAGTTCAAAAGCATCAATTCTTCAGGGCTCAGCTTTCTTTATAGTCCAACTCTCACATTCATACATGACTACTGGACAAACCACAGCTTTGACTAGATGGATCTTTGTTGGCAAAGTAATGCCCCTGGTTTTTAATATGCTATCTAGGATGGTCATAACCTTTCTTCCAAGCAGCAAGCATCTTTTAATTTCATGGCTGCAGTCACCATCTGCAGTGATTTTGGAGCTTCCAAAAATAAAGTCTGTCACTGTTTCCATTATTTCCCCATCTATTTGCCATGAAGTGATGGGACCAGATGCCATGATCTTAGTTTTCTGAATGTAGAGTGTTAAGTCAACTTTTTCACTCTCCTCTTTCACTTTAGTTCTTAATAACCTCCCCTCCTCACCTCTAGTTCACTGTTTGTAACCTGCTGTCTCCTAATAATAAGATAAACAAGTTTTATCAAACTGTTCATAATTTAAAAACAAAGATGTACTGAGTGAGGATCTGAGATGGGTCTTACAACACCGCTGTTTGACTGTGTAGAAACATGTCCTTTCCCTCTGCTTTTCCTTCCTCCCTGTTTTTCACCTGTCCTCTAACTGGACAACAGTGCTGACTTGTTGAGGTCAAACATGTGTTTTAAATGTGAGCACCAAATGTATGGAGTGTGCAGGTTTTTCCATGTGTCTCTGTGTTCAGGCTCTCAAGTTCTATTTAAATAACTCTAAGTGCAGGGAAAACAGGAGCAGACTTGAAATCACTAGACTTGAAGTGCATTTGAGCCCTGATTCTCTTGCTCTGATTCAGGCAAGTCACTCAGCTTCTCTGGGCCCCCTGTGTCAGAAAATAAAAGAATTCACCTAGAACCCTTAGGTTCCTTTCCAGCTTTAACATCCTGTGACTTCTGAGTGAGCTTTAATAATCTTAAAAGAACAATGTGAACAAATGGGCTGGAGAGCATCTAATCTCAGCTAAGCTGCCTTCAAACTGAGTGACCTTGGGAAAGTTGCTCTAAAAATACCTACTTCAGAGTCATCCATGTGTACACGTAGGCACTGATTATATAATAATGGCTGCTGCTGCTAAGTTGCTTCAGTCATGTCCGACTCTGTGCGACCCCATAGACAGCAGCCCACCAGGCTTCCCGTCCCTGGGATTCTCCAGGCAAGAACACTGGAGTGGGTTGCCATTTCCTTCTCCAATGCATGAAAGTGAAAAGTGAAAGTGAAGTTGCTCAGTCATGTCCGACTCTAGCGACCCAATGGACTGCAGCCTACCAGGCTCCTCCATCCATGGGATTTTCTAGGCAAAAGTACTGGAGTGGGGTGCCATCGCCTTCTCCGATATAATAATGGAGGTGCGACATATCCAGAGGGGAAGCATGGATTGTACACAGGCAACATGGGGAGACCTGGTTCAGTATATGAAGGAAAATAAAACTAGGTCTCTACATAAGTCATTAGAGGGATAAATTCCTAAATAAGAAAGATTAAGTTATAAATTTATAAGCAAGTTCAGGAGGATAGCCTTGTGATTAGGGATGAGAAAGTTCTTTAAACAAATGATGTCCAAACACGAACCGTAAAGCCCAACCCCCAAAGAGATGAAACTGACTTCATCCAGGTGAGATGTATGCCAACATCATGGATGGGTCTGGGAAGTGGGGAAAAGGTAGAAAACAGACTATGATCTGTAAGAATATCATTTGCAAAATTAGAGACATTCATAGGAACCTGCAAGGAACCTGCATATTTTGCAAGAACTCATTCAAATGAAAGGACAGACCTTAAGAAGGTGGACTACAGAGAGGAGAGAGAAAAGGCTTTGTGTTGTTCACGAATGATCATGTCAGTCCTGAAGAAAATCAACCCTGAATAGTCATTGGAAAGACTGATGATGAAGCTGAAGCTCCAGGACTGTCCACCTGATGCAAAGAACTGACTCATAGGAAAAGATCCTGATTCTGGGAAAGACTGAAGACAAAAGATGAATGAGTGGCAGAGGATGAGATGATTAGATAGCATCACTGACTCATGGACATGAATCTGAGCAAACTCTGGGAGATAGTGAAGAGCAGAGAAGCTTGGCATGCTGTAGTCCATGGGGTTGCAAAGAGTTAGACATGACTTAGTGACTGAACAACAAGAAGTATTTATATCTATGTATATATATATATATATATATATATTTATATATATGTATATGTACTTGAATACACATATATTTTTAGTATATGTTTCCATAAAGATCACTTACCTGGGACTGTAGACTCTGAGAACCCTGAGGGCAGTAATTACTACTTAGCACACAGTAGGCATCTATCCTGGAAGGACGAATAAATGAATATACATGGACCATCTCCATACTAGCTGCTTCACTGGGATTTTATGGAGATTTAGCAGTCCATGGGGTCCCAAAGAGTTGGACATGACTGAGCGACTTCACTTTCACTTTCATTTTTCAGGTAACAGGCATAATTGCTCACTTTAAAGTGCTTTAAAGGCTCTTGATCTAGAATAATCCTTAGGATTCATCTGGCCCAATGGTTACCGGACTTCTGGATTTCATAGATGGCTTTAAGAATAGGTGGGCAAACCTAAAACAATTAAATTAAAACAATTAAAAGGTTCATACTCTGGGTCAGCCCATGACCTTCTCCTTAACTCAGGTATGGACTAAAAAACCCAGTATTAGCATTTTATAGAAGAAAGAGCTTTTTAACATCATTAGGTAAGACAAATATCAAGTACTACGGGAATTAAAAGAGCTATTGAGATATGTTGAGAATATCAGAACAGGCTTCTGAGAGAAGCTAATTGTTGAACCAGGCTGTGAATGATGGGTTTTTTAATATCAGAGAAGCAGAATGTTTAAAATAAAGGAGAGCACCTCTGAGGAAATAGTTTAGCTTAATGAAAACTTGACTGCATGCCTCCCATTTTTCTCACTTATCCACGGCAACTTCAGTGCAATCTGGACCATGTGCCACTGGGCTGGTCCAACTTCAGAGAGTTAATGTTTTCGCTCGTCCTGGTAGCCCTGGACCTCAACCCAAACTGAAAATCACCAGAAAGTTCTTTTCAACTCAACACACTAAATTCTTCGGAAAGAAGCTCCCAAGATCCTACCAAGTTCAGTTCTGGTGGAAATTCCCTCTTACTCTGGCCAGCTCTGGGCCAGCTGACAGATAGTTTAAAAGAAAGTTTCTTCTGATCCATTGAAGGGCAAGAGGTGCTTTGAACTCAGTCTGGAGAGGAACTTGAGTTCAGCATGGGCACAGCCCAGACCTGTTGCTGCAGCCCCTGAAACAGATGACTCACAGGGGAAACACGGCAGGGAATGGTGACAGCTATACGTGCAAACCGAGGCGTGGTCACCCAGCCAGCCAACAGTGATCAGTTTCCCTTCGGCCATAAAATTGACCCAGCTGTGGGGCGTTGCAAAGGGAGGGAGAAGGTTTATTTCCTATTGGCATGCAGTCCTTTTGAACCTTGACCTTCCTCATATTGTCCTTCTTTGATAAATGCAGAGTCCCAGAAGCCGAAGAGAATAAGTAACAGAATGCTGTACATCAGCCATCTCAAACAACAGACCTCAGAATGAGATAGGCAACGATTCCAATATAAGAAAAACCATAGACAGATGCGCAGTTTAGAAAATGCATCAATTCTCAGTCCTCTGAAAGCATTGGATGAGGGTAAACAAATAGTGGAGGTGATTCCTTCATCTCCTTTGAGTCACTTCTGAAAGTTCCAGTGCATCCACCATTTAAACAGATAAACACGCCAAACAGACCTTTAAGTGTTGTTCATGTTTCTGACACACCATGATGGTGCTCGAGAAAGAAACCATGGCAGCCAAGTGAATGGTGTTATATCTGGTTCTTATCATCCTAACAGCTGCCCTAGTTCCAGCTGTGGAAAGTAGCAGAGTAGCCGACAGTTTTGAATTACTGGAAACCCTAGTAAGACCAAGCAAAACATTTATAAAGAAGCACCAAGAACTCAGTAAGAGACAGAGGTAGGCACATGGGTGCACGTGTGCCCGCCCACCCCCAACACATGCGCGCGCGCACACACACACACACACTCACACACACACACACAGACTCACACACACACACACAGACTCACACACACACACACACACAGACTCACACAGACTCACACACACACACACACACAGACACACACACAGACTCACACACACACACACACAGACTCACACACACACACATAGACTCACACACACACAGACTCACACACACACACATAGACTCACACACACACAGACTCACACACACACACACACACACAGACTCACACACACACACACACACAGACTTATACCATGAGAGACCACTCACCAACAGAAACTGTGTGGACAGAGGCAAAGGGAAGGGGAAAGTTAAACTCGAAAGCAGAAAGAAAAACAATGCCGTTTTGGTGTTGCCTTATTGCCATTGGCTAATCATGGTTATAACTTTCCTCTGTTAGCTTACTAGGTTATTTTGAGAGAAGAATACATGTTTCTCACACTAAAAACTCTTAGGGCAGCCATGAAATTAAAAGATGCTTACTCCTTGGAAGGAAAATTATGACTAACCTAGATAATATATTAAAAAGCAGAGACATTACTTTGTCAACAAAACCTAGTCAAGGCTATGGTTTTTCCAGTGGTCATGTATGGATGTGAGAGTTGGACTATAAAGACAGCTGAGCGCTGAAGAATTGATATTTTTGAACTGTGGTGTTAGAGGAGACTCTTGAGAGTCCCTTGGACTGCAAGGAGATCCAACCAGTCCATCCTAAAGGAAATCAGTCCTGGGTGTTTATTGGAAGGACTGATGCTGAAGCTGAAACTCCAATACTTTGGCCACCTGATGTGAAGAGATGGCTCATTGGAAAAGACCCTGATGCTGGGAGGGATTGAGGGCAGGAGGAGAAGGGGACGACAGAGGATGAGATGGCTGGATGGCATCACCGACTCGATGGACATGAGTTTGGGTAAACTCCGGGAGTTGGTGATGGACAGGGAGGCCTGGCGTGCTGTGATTCATGGGGTCGCCAAGAGTCGGACACGACTGAGCGACTGAACTGAACTGAACTGAACTGATAGGACTCACAGTAGGAACCCAGGAAAGATTCCAAGGGAGGTCAATGACATTAATGAGGAGATGATTTCAAGAGGGGCAAGCGGATGTGATGTGGTGGAAGGGATTCAGACCAGCATGGAGTTGGAGCCCCCAGTTCCCAACAGCCTCCAGGGGACCCCCTCCTCCTCCCTGGCCTTTGTGTTCCGAAGGCCAAGGATGAACTACATACCTAATGGCTCTCCTTTTGCTGTGCTCTCTTCCCTTGAGTTCACCCAGCAGATCATTGCCAGACTAACTCTCCTAGACACAGCGCTAGGGAAGAATGCTTTCTTGCTCACAATTCTTCCAGGTTTCTCCTTTGTCCGCCGAGTAAAATACTTTTCTAGCTCTGTACATCCTACGCTTTAGTTAAACAGCCTGCTGTTCCTTGACTAAGGAGGTCTTCCCTCTACTCTTCCCTTGTGATCTTTCTTCCTGATCCACGTCCGCCTTCTAGGACCTCCAGCTCTGCTGTTGAATTCTCACCCATCTATCAAGGCCTATTTCTGTTATTGGCATTTGGTGTCTTATCTGAAAATCTTGATCTATCCTGATGGATCTTTGAATTCCTATTGTAATTTACACTTATTTAGAATTACCTAAAATTATTTATACTTATTAATGTAGAAAAATGGGGCTTCCCAGGTGGCTCAGAGGGAAAGAATTTGCCTGTCAATGCAGGAGACTTAGGTTCCATCCCTGGGTTGGGAAGACCCCACGGGGTTGCAAAGAGTCTGATATGACTGAGTGACTTAGCAGCAGCATGTAGATAAAGAATTATATTTATATAATTACATAATATGGATAAATGATTGTGTTTATCTATAATTATGTATCTACATTTAACTATAATTATTATTTCTATGTAAATTACAGCATCGATCACACCTCTTCTTCAATTTTAAGCAAGATTGCTTTATATAGTACCTTTTCTACCCGATTGAAAACTGCTTGATTGGACCTTTCATATTTGTCTGTACTTTTTTCTTTCCCTTTTTGTTGTGAAATATGGTTATATTATGAAAATATGCACAACCAATATATATTATTTAATATATTACTATTATGCAAAGAAAACAGCAAGTAGCCAGCACCCAGGTCAAGAAATAAAACACTGCCAATACCTCTGAAGCCCCCTTCACTTACTCACATGTGTCCCTTTCTGCCTCTCTCCACCATATTCATTTGTTTCTTCTCTTTGGCACCTGCCATGGCAGCTTGGGCTTAACAAGTGGTCAGAAAATGCTTGAAGTATGGACAAACAGATGACAAGGGAGATGCCGCCTAAAGACACATCAGCTGAATTCATTATCCTCACTGGAGAACAGGTCTGAACTTTAGAGCCCTGCTCAGTGGTGGGTCAGAATTCTCTTCATATGTGAAAGAGGCATGTTCTGCTCTCATGGGTGTTTAAAGAGCACCTGCTTCCCTGGTGGCTCAGATGGTAAAGATTCTGCCTGCGATGCCGGAGACCCCGGTTTGATCCTTGGGTGGGGAAGATCCCCTGGAGGAGGGCATGGCAACCCACTCCAGTATTCTTGCCTGGAGAATTCCATGGACAGAGGAGTCTGGTGGGCTACAGTCCACTGGGGTCTCAAAGAGCTGGACACGACTGAGAGACTAACACATGGGTGAAGCACACTCAGCAACAGGGGATCGGAATCCTGAGACAGGAAACACTGGGTTTTGTTAAGTGGTGTTCTGAGCTGTCAGGAAGTAGGAGAGAAACAGTGGCTCCTTGCGGGTGGATTGGGACTCTCAAGTGCCCCTACCAAGAGCCCTGCAGGCACCTGATTCTTGGGAATAGGGACAGGGAAGGATTCAGGCTGTAATTGTGCTCCTGGGAAAGTTGGCATGTTGAGATTGAATCTGATTTTCAGGATTTCTTGAAAGCCCCTAAGCAGACAAACGCCTAGAATGACCCAAGGGTGATAGAACCAGTGGTGATCACGGCGTCTCACGCCGTCTAGGAGCTGTGACCAGTCACCTTTTCAATATTTATGTTTTATTTTTATCTCTGTATTAGAGGGGCTTTATTTGTGCACAGGCTGTTAAAAACAGTTCTGAGGGAAACACACTTCCAGCTGCTTCCTCCTGTTTTCCATCTGCTGCATTTATGCGTCTTTGTATGCATTTAACTGTTGCTTATCGGTGTAATTGGGATTTTACTGAGGACAGGGGAAAAAATTCCCTAAGGGTAGGTTGCCAGTTCAAATGATCTGAAAGAGATTATCTTGGTTAGTCTCTAATAAACCTTAAACTTCCAAGTAGAGCAATAAATAAATACCAAGTAACTTTAAGTTTTAAGAGTTAACTTGCTTCAGTTATATCTTCGTATTTCTATATTTATGCATCAGCTACTCTTTCTCTCATTTAATCTTAAATATGTAAATCCTCAATTTATCTGGAATTACTTAGTGAAAGGCTGATGTGTGAGTGTGGCAGATTATAATATTCCATCACCACCCCTGATCCTCTTTACCTCTTATTCTTTTCATAGCAGATCAAAAAAGCTGCGTGCGTGCCACAAGAATATATTATTTTAAGAGACTTGGACTTAGAAATTGATTTCCTTGATGAGAAAAAGAAAAGTCTCCTTCTGACCCAAAGGGTCACTTCATAATCCCATCACTCTACATCAAAAAACCTTTTTTTTTTTTTCCTTTTCGGAGAAGATGAGAATATTTCTGAAAAGGAATTAATTTTTCAGCTACAGTAAAAACACTGAGTTGCAGACTTAGCCATCCTGAGAAGAGAGGACTTATTCAGAACACATCTCTTGTGATTAGAACAAGCTCCTGATATATTTTAGGGTCAGGCGGTTTTCTATGGAAATTGGGATTTGTACCACAGAATGAAATTGATATTCTATTTTATTGATGATTTTAAGGCTTAAGTGTGAGTCTTTTTTTTTTGTAAAGGGATTTCACTGCTTTCAAATATTTAATAGTGATGGTTACAGGGAGCAAGCTCTCCTTGTGTGTGGATTTAAATTAATAGGCTATTAAACAGCACGTGATTTTCATCACCTTCTGATTGAGGTTCAACTGACAACACTTCAGTCTGCATTTCAGGAATGCCTGTCCAGCAAGGAGGGTGGCTCTCGATCCTGGAGCACATTTGAACCACCTGGAGAGCTTTACCAACTGCTGGTGCCCCGGGCCACATTTCTGGAAATTTTTATTCAGTTTGTCTGGAGCCCAAGCCTCACAGTGTTTTAGAAGCTTACCCAAAGTAATTCTAATGATCATACAGGGCTGAGAACAACTGAAATATAGTCTATTCAGAAATCACATGGCATTCTTTTATCATTGAGTATCTGTTACAGCAGTCTAATATTTGCATTTCTAGACTCCATTGTTTGACTTGCTTGTTTATGGGTGTTCTGATGGAAGATTTCTAATCCCTTTGCTAATATGAGCCTCAGAGCATCTATTTGAATCTCTCAAATAAATATTTTAGTGTTCATTTTACTGGTGGATATTAATGAGGTTTGGCTTCCCTGGTAGCTCAGATAGTAAGGAATCCACCTGCAGTGCAGGAGATACAAGAGGGGTGGGTTTGATCCCTGGGTCGGGAAGATTGCCTAGAGAAGGGCATGGCAACCCACTCCAGTATTCTTGCCCAGGAAATTCCATGGACAGAGGAGTCTGGCAGGCTACTGTCCATGGGTTCGCAGAGTCGGACATGACTGAGCAACTAACACTCACTCATAATGAGGTTAGAAAAATATTTTTCTCAATTCAGGAGATATATACATATATATTCACATTCGTATATACAGTTGACCCTTGAATAATGGCGGGGGTGGGGGGGTGCACCTAGAGGGATAGGGGGTGGATTTCAAATAGTCTAAAAATCTCATAACTTGACCATCAGCCCTCCATATCTGTGGTTCTGCATTCACAGATTCAACCAGTCATGGATTGTGTGGTACTGTAATTTTTATTTAGTGAAAAGAATCTGCGTATACATGAACCCACACAGTTCAAGTCCACATTATTCAAGGGTCCACTGTACTAAAAGACATATTTATGCTGAGGTATTAACAAAATAACGGAATTGAAGGTTCTTGCCTGCCCTTTGAATCTCATCCAAATTCTCTCTCCTCCAGGGACCAGAAATTCCACCATTACTGATTCACTTCTTTTTTTTGTTCTAAGTTCTAAGTTCTCACCCCAGTTGGTAATCTTTAAATGTCATTTGATATCCTGCCTCCGATAGCACTAGTTCCTAGAGCCCTAGCAGGAAAGAACGTTTCAGATCCTCAGGACACAGGGTCAAGGAGAAAGGCACGGCCAGGGTGTGTGACTTCACAGGAGAGTGACCTGTTCAGGGGGCTTCCCAGGCATCACTAGTGGTTAAGAAGCTGCCTGTTCAGAACACTCGATGACATAAATCAAAGCAAGATCCTCTACGACCCACCTATTAGAGTAACGGAAATAAAAACAAAAGTAAACAAGTGGGACCTGATTAAACTTAAACTTTTGCACAGCAAAGGAAACTATAAGCAAGGTGAAAAGACATCGCTCAGAATGGGAAAAAATAATAGCAAATGAAACAACTGGCAAAGGATTAATTTCTGAAATATACTAGCAGCTCATACAACTCAATACCAGAAAAACAAACAACCCAATCAAAAAGTGGGGAAAAGACCTAAACAGACATTTCTCCAAACAAGACATACAGATGGCTAACAAACACATGAAAAGATGCTCAACATCGCTCATTATTAGAGAAATGCAAATCAAAACTACAATGAGATATCACCTCACACTGGTCAGAATGGCCATCATCAAAAAGTCTACAAACAATAAATACATGCTGGAGAGAGTGTGGAATAAAGGGAACACTCTTGAACTGTTGTTGGGAATGTAAATTAATACAGTCACTATGGAAGACGGTATGGAGATTCCTTAAAAAACTAGGAATAAAACCATCATATGACCCAGCAATCCCACTCCTAGGCACCTACTCTGAGGAAACCAAAATTGAAAAAGACACATGTATCCCATTGTCCATTGCAGCACTATTTACAATAGCTAGAACATGGAGGCAACCTAGATGCCCATCAACAGATGAATGGATAAAGAAGTTGTGGTAAATATACACAATGGAATATTATTCAGTCATAAAATGGAATGCATTAGAGTCCGTTCTAATGAGGTAGATGAACCCAGAGCCTATTATACAGAGTGAAGTAAGTCAGAAAGAGAAAGATAAATATCGTACACAAATGCATATATATGGAATCTAGAAAAATGGTACTGAAGAATTTATTTTCAGAGCAGCAATGGAGAAACAGACATAGAGAATAGACTTATGGACATGGGGAGAGGGGAGAAGAGGGTGAGATGTATGGAGAGAGTAACGTGGAAACTTACATTACCATGTGCAAAACAGATTGACAACGGGAGTTTGTTGTATGGCTCAGGAAATTCAAACAGGGGCTCTGTATCAACCCAGAGGGGTGGGATGGGGAGGAAGATGGGAGGGAGATTCAAAAGGGAGGCTGATTCATGTTGAGGCTTGACAGAAAACAATAAGATTCTGTAAAGCAATTATGTTTCAATTAAAAAGTAAATAAAAATTTTTTAAAAAGGCAAAAACATGGTAAACAGTTATCTGTCATCACTTGAAAGTGGAAAGCAGCTCTTATAACCACCAGCACCACCAAAACATAGTAAGTTCATAATATAATAAAGATTTATTCATTTCAGAAAAAAAGTTAAGAATAGTTCTTTAAATAACTGTTTAAGAGCAGCATTTACTTTTAATCACTATGATTAAAGTTGTTGTTTAGCTGCTGAAGAAAAAAAAAGAACCTGCCCGCTAAAGCAGGAGACATAAGAGACGCAGATTTGATTCCTGGGTCGGGAAGATCCCCTGGAGGAGGGCCTGGCAACCCATTCCAGTGTTCTTACCTGGAGAATCCCATGGACAGAGGAGCCTGGTGGGCTCCAGTCCATGGGGTTGCAAAGAGTCAGACACGACTGAAGCCGCTTAGCATGCTGGCATGTGACGTGTGCAGGAGCACAGGATTCTATGTTTAGAAGGATCCTGTGCTTGGCTTCATGTTCTGCTGTTACTGTTTTGACATTCTTGATAATAATTTTTTAACCAGGGTCCTGCTGGTCCTAGGTGTGGCCTCTAAGGAAAAACAGTGCACTGAAATCCAGTGTGGCCTCTGCCCGGGACTGAGAGGACTCAGAGCGGGTTAACAAGTTGTAAGACCCATGGAAGGACTAGAGTCCCTGTGGCTCTAGAGTCCCCCTGGCAACCAGAGATGAGGGGCTTAGGCAAATACCCACTATTACCAAGGGAACTGAGGAGGGCATATATGGTGCCCTCTCTACTCCACAATGACACTGTGGACAACTGCTCATTGACCAAGGACCAGCTATAAGCCTGGCCCTGGGCTAAGCACTGGGGATGCCATACTAAGCTATCATGGAGGATACGCCCAGCAGCAACACAGTCAGCCATAATCACCCAGGGAAAGGGCTCTGGCACAGAATGTACAACAGAGGGATGTTCCTGGCCATGGGGACACCAGACAAGGATGCCTCACTCAACTTGCCAAGGTCAGGAGAGCAGGATGGGTATGCTCAGGGAGAAGGACAGCTAGTAACTGGCTGCGTGAAGAGGAGGAATCAGATATCCTGGAGAGGAGGAGCAGCATGTGCAAAGGCGCGGGGCACAAGGGAGAAAACTGCCTTAGAGGAAATGAAATGGCGTGCAGCGTGGCTGGAAATGCCAGCCAAGGGGAGAGTGTTAAGAGATTACTTTGGAGAGGAAGATGGGAGTAAGGTGTTCGATGGGAGTAAGGTCTTCACAAGTCATAAAAGATAAGGTGTCATCGTGACATTTCACTACGCCACAGAACTAAGCAACGGCTTTGCATGCACTCTATCATTTAATCTTCACAAAGACCTTATGGATATGAAAAGAGGCAGGGGTCAACCCCATTGACAGAGGGGGGAAACTGTGACTTAGGTGAAGTAACTTGCCGAAGGTAATTCAGCTAGTAAATTGCAGAATTAGGATTCAAATGCAGATGTGTCTCCTCAAGAGGCCAGAGTCCCAAACCACCGTATCACATAGTTACGACATTTGGACTTTACCTTGGAAGAAATGGGAAATTATTAAAGGATTTTAAATGCTAGGTGACACAGAGCACTTAGAATTTTAGGAGGCGAGTCTGCTATAACACTCTGAGTTTCATTAAGCACTTCTAGGGTTCATTTCATCAATTGAGGGGCTACTGCTTTTCCCTCTTCCTTCTCTGGCCTATTTTTTGGAGCCTGAAAGACTCAAAGAAACCCAAACTGGTCATCTTGACTTCTAATAGGGAAACTGGATAAAATTAGGTGGGGCAGACCGTGGAACTTAAGGCTGGAAATGAAGATTCCAGTTTGTCTGTGGGTTCAGTCTCATCATGGAGAATCATCTCTATGTGGCAGGCTGATATATGAAAGAAAAGAAATAAAATAATCCCAAATGGTAATTTTCCTTGTGTAATTAAAAGCAATACGTCTTTACACAGCCTGGCAAAATTTAGTAAAAATGAGCACATAAAACAAAACACACAAGTAAAAACCAACTAAAAACCTCTGCAATCTTGCCCCCCTGCCCTCTGTTTCTTACAGTCATTTTCTACCTGGCACTTCCCTTCCAAACCTCCTTGAAGGATTCTTCATCCACCACACCAGTCTCCTCCCCTATAACTTTCTCCACTGTCTTTTCATCTCTGAGCCCTTCTGTACCTGGTGTTCTCAACTTCTGTGCTTCCAGAGGAATAGTGTGATCAAACGGAAAAATGCTTTGGGGTCTGCCACTGATGGGTTCAAGTCCCAGGAAACTTTGACCCCCAAGGGCTCCATTTCCTTATTTTACAAAAATGTAAGTTCGTATCCACCCAGAAGGCTTGACCGAGACTAAATGAGACAAAGTATTTGAGAGGATTTGGTCTCTTGTAGGTTACCTTTTGGTTTGTTCCATTTCCTTCTTCCAATTGAGATCTCTTCCCTGTCACTCAGATGGTAAAAAATCTGTTCTGAATGCAGGAGACCCAGGTTCGATCCCTGGGTCAGGAAGATCCTCTGGAGAAGGGAATGGTTACCCACTCCAGTATTCTTGCCTGGAGAATCCCATGGACAGAGGAGCCTGGTGGGCTATAGTCCATGGGGTCTCATATAGTCAGACACAACTGAGCTGCTACTGCTACTAACTGAGACCTCAGCTCAAGTGCCTTGTCCATCTAACACTTCTCAAATCCATAGCCTGTCCTCACGAATGTCCCTGACCCAGATCCCTCTCCACTCTCTGTCCCTTCAGCAATCAGAGGCCCCATGGTAATACCTGGCTTTGCAAATTATTTACCCCTTTTGATGCGTATATTAGGAACTTCTCCAGTCAGGTTCCTTGGAGGCAGAAGTCAAGTCTAATCACTTTTTAAAACATCCTACAGTGTCCACTGCAGGGGTGTATATACAGAAAGAAAGTCACAAATGGAGCTTCATCAGCCTTCAGGAAAGGGCACATATAATGTGTAAGGGACGGGATAGTTTTCCACCATTAATGTTAATGAAATAATAATTTACTGGAATTCCTTAAGCTTTTTATTTTATGCTTATTCAGGGCTTATGACTTTGCCCATGGCTCTTATTTATCAGTTCATGTATCACCATTATCGAGTTCCTCAAAAGCTTGTTGAAATACAAGCTCATTGTTCTTTGTTCCAGAAGAGGCAGGTGTGGTTACACTTGATTTTTATAGAAGAGTTCTCTGTGAATCTCTCAGGATGTGGGGCTCTCATTAACTTCAAATGTAGAGAAGTGCAATTTTTTTCCTCTTTTTTCCTACTTGCACATAATTCTATTAGAAAGGAGAAACCCAAAGAGGGAGATTGGAAGGAGTGGGACTGTTCAGCTGTGTCCGACCAGGCCAGGTCCTCAGCAATAACCACCACAACAGCACCAATGACCACGCGTGAACACTAGTACTTGGTAGGAAGCCAGGCACCATGGCTTCCTTCCTTCTTTCAATTCTCCTCACCATCCAGTAAGTAGGTACTCTTCTCCCCACTTTACAGATGAGAAAACTGTGATGCAGAGAAGTTAGATATTTCACCTAATTTTACTCAGCCACAAATAGCACAGCCAGTGTGTAGCCCAGATATTTGGTTCCAGAACCTGAACGCCTCATCTCTCTGGTGTGCTGCCCAAGTAATCCAATGACGTCTAAGCCTGGCTCGTTGGGTTACATGAGTCTAGGTAGGCCGTGAGAGGGAAAGGCCAGGCTGAGGGAGCCACAGGCTCTCACAGGAGCGCGCTGACTACTTCTCGCATCATGCCCAGACTTCCATGTGTGTGCCTGTGTAAGGATCACAGGAGAGCACTTGAAAGCCCTTCGTACACTGCTGGGTATTTCCTTGTTGTTGCTGTTCAGTCGCTAAGTCATGTCCAGCTCTTGGCAACCCCATGTACTGTAGCACGCCAGGCCTCCCTATTCCTCACCATCTCCAGGAGTTCGCCCAAATTCACGTCCGTTGAATCTGTCCATTGAATCTGTACTTCCTGGTGTTCAACAAATAACCTGTGTGTGGGGAGGGGTCTCCGCTCAGGTCCGCCCCACCTTTATATATCCAGGAAAGCTCTCCTTTCTCTTGAACCAGAAAGTGGCCTCAGAAAGCTCTAGAAAGCCACCTTCAATGGATAACAGTAGGTATGGGGGATGAAAGCTGTTTGTTATGCTTGTCCTAGTTCCCAGGGTGTAGAAATCTTGTTATATTTGTATTTAGTGCTAAGTATATAGTTGGTCTTCACCAAATGAATGATTGAATGAATGAATCCTTATGGAACTCAAGCCCATTTGCATTTACCATGGATTCTACTGTGTGACTCCGATTAAAACCAATGGTTTTAATCAAGGCAGAATATCTTCTTTAAACACAAGGATTAGCCTCCATGAAAAGAGAAATGTAAACAGGACTCTAATTAGAGAATTTACTAATTATTCTTCCCTGCTGAGGACATTAGCTGGGGTTTAGTCTTCAGCTGTAACAGCCATACGACTTTCCCTTTATCTCCAGAAAGGGAAAAATTGACTGGAAAGATTCATTTCAATACCCTGATTCCTTTCCCGCTCTCTTTCACCCTCAAAAAAAAAAAAAAAAAGATATTCCAGCATGAAAGATCACAGACTCAGCCCCAAACAGTGGACCCAGGTTGATGGCATTCAGGAAACTGCTCACTCTTGGAGCCCCAACTGCTGAGGCAAAGATAAATCGGCAGGAAGATTTCTTTGGAATGATGTGAATTTAATGAATCATGAAAAATATCCCCAGCTGTTCTTAAATTTAAGGGAGATTGAGTGATAACAAAAGATAGTTTCCCTCCCTCTTAGATGTAGGTTGGAGCGGAAAGAGCCGTGGTTAAAAAAAAAAACCCCGAGGCCAAAAGCTTGCCTTTTCTTTCCCATCTCTTCTATTGTTGAAGGGGAAAAAAGCTGTCTGCAGTCAGCAGCCACTGAAGGGCATGATGAAGAGTGTTTGCTATTACCAGACTTGAAGAATTCTCTACTCTGATTTCAAAGATCAGGCTGCCCTTGCAGGCAAACATTTAGAAAGTGACGGGCTTTTCTCTCACCCCTTCCCCACCCCCCAACCACCACCATCCTTATATTTTTATCCAACTCCTTTATTAACACATTGACTGGCTGAAATTAAAAATAATGATTTGTCCTTTCCTCATCCCAGCTGCTGCACCCCTGACTTCCCCAGCCCTCGAAATCCTTATTAACCCATTGATTAGTGTGGGCTCTGGGACTGTCCTCAGCTGGGAAATCTAAGCCAGGCCATTGTGGTGTTGGCTAAGCTTCAGGGATTCCCAATTTAGACCCCAGAGATCTGTACTGGAGGACTCGGAGGAGGGCTTGCAGGACATGTGTGACTTCCCTTCTTAGCCCTTCGTACCCTCCATCCCTCTGCCCTGTCTGTCATGGGCTGAACCTGCCATGGACCACCCAGGAGGCTGGCCCTGGGCACAGTGATCAGGTGCTCAGTTGGTTCTCCTTCCCTGAAAAAACACAAGGCAGGTGGGTAGTTGTGAAGGTCCGGAAGGAATGCCTGCTCACCTCTGCTACCCTGGGTCTGTTCCCTGTCTAGAGAAATTTTCCTTTCCTTCAAGGTGGGTGAAAAAGGCTAACAGATGATAAGCACGACCTTTTTTTTTTCCTTAAGTCAATTTTTAACTTCTAAGAATAAGTGGGAGATGTACTTGAGAGGCAGAAAAGCTCACTTCCCTGGGTTAGAAGGGGTTCAAATGGGTGATGAAGGTGGTGATATGCTGAATACTGAAGATGAACAATAAAACCGAAGCCTTACAATGTACTAGACACAATGTTAAATGCTTCTTATATGTGATGCATCGAAAAAAAAAAAGTAAACAAACTCAAAACAAACGACAAAATGAAAACACAATCCCTGCAAGAAGTGGATAATTGCAGTTGCCTGTTGAACAAAGTGAACCTGGCAAGATTTTGGCAATAGAAAACTTACTCTTCTTCATCACTCTTTCCAAACACTGTGGGATCACTTTTTGTTCCTACTGGGTGATGAGTTAGGCAGGTCCATAGCCTGGGCTAACCACCTTCACATATTAAAAAATAATATCAGTTAAGATGATACAGTACTTCGTAGATCAGTGAAGCAAAATAGTTAACCCAGAAAAGTCCTATAGAAGAACAAACAATTGATTTTTGAAGGTGCAAAAACAATTCATTGGGAGGAGAATCCTTTCAACAAGTGGTGCTGGAGCAACTGGACATTCACAGGCAAAAAAGAACTGGCCTGTTTCACACCTTATACAAATTAACTCATAATGGGTCATGTATTAAACATAAAACCGTAAAACTTTTCAAAGAAAACTTAGAAAGTCTTTGAGATCCAGGACTTGGTGAAGTCCTCTTACTTTTATTTATTCATTGCATCAAATGCATGAATTTATTTTTTTATAACTTGTTCTTTAATTGGAGGAAAATTGTTTTACAATATTGTGTTGGTTTCTGCCATATAACAATACAATTCAGCCATAATTTTATACATATATATATCACTTCCTCCTGAACCTCCCTCCCCTCATCCTCCACCCCTGAAGTCATCACAGAGTGCTAGGCTGGGCTTCCTGAGTTATATAGCAACTTCTCACCAGCTATCTATTTTGCATATGGGAGTTGGTCGCGACTGAGCAACTTCACTTTCATTTTCACTTTCATACATTGGAGAAGGAAATGGCAACCCACTCCAGTGTTCTTGCCTGGAGAATCCCAGGGATGGGGGAGCCTGGTGGGCTGCCATCTCTGGGGTCGCACAGAGTCGGACACGACTGAAGCGACTTAGCAGCAGCAGCAACAGCAGCAGTGTATATATGTCAATGCTATTTTCTCCATTCATTCTGTTCTTTAGCCATGACACCAAAGCCTGATCCATAAAAGAAAAACAATTGATAAACTGAATGAAAGTGCAGACTGCAAAAAAATATTTGCTAACCATGTATCTGAAAATGAACTTATATTTAGGATATATGGAGAATTCTCAGAGCTCAACAGTTAAAATGAAAACAAACCATTCAGTTGTAAAATGGACAAACAGCATGAAGAAACATTTACCAAAGATGTGATGGCAAATGAGCATATGAAAAGATATTCACCATCACCAGGGAAGTGAAAATTAAGATTATAATGAGATTTTACTATACACCTATTCTGATAGGTGTATAGTAAAGTTTAGTTGTTAGAACAACCAAAATAAAAAAAAATTGTAAAACTACAAAATGTTGGCAAGGTTGTGGAGAATCTGGATCTCTCACATATTGCTGGTAGGAACTTAAAATGTTACAGCCACTCTGGAAAATAGTTTGACCATTTCTCAAAAAAAAAATAAAAAATAAAAAATCCAAACCAAACCAAAACTAAAGATAAGACTTAAAGTACAATCACACCATCACACTCCTGGGCATTTATCTTGGAAAAATGAAACATGTCCACATAAAACCTATACATGATTGCTCATAATATAGTTTTATTTGTTTTTTAGTCCCAAAATGGAAACGATCAGTGCTCTACAATAAGTGAATGGTTAAACAAACGTGGTACATCCATCCCATGAATACTACTCTACAGTAAAAGGAAAGGAACTCTTGATATACCCAACAACTTGGATGGATCTCAAGGTCATTATACTGATTTTTTAAAAAGCCAGTCTCCAAAGGTCACAAGGTGTGTGATGTATTTCTGTAACAGTCTTAAAATTACAAAATTATGGAGATGGAGTACAAATGAGTGATTTTCAGGGGTTAGAAATGGTGGGGATGGGAGTGATGAGGGAGGAGGGTTTGACTAGGTAAGGGTAGCCCCCGGCAGATCTTTGTGGTGATGGAGCAGTTCTGTATCTTGATTTCCCCGGTAGTTGGTGTTTACATGAATCCACTGTATGATAAAATGATTCAGAACTATACAAACACAGGGCACCAGTGAAGTGTCCTGGTTTTGATATTGTCCTGTAATGTCACATGTAACTGTCAAAGGAAACTGGATAAAAAAAAAATCCTGAGAACTCTCTGTACTAACTTTACAACTTTCTCTGAGTCTACAATTATTTCAAAATTAAAAATAGAAGATAAAATAATGCATCTTGCAGTATGCAGCATTACTTTCCAGTGATATATGAAAACTTCAATGTCTCATCCTATATGCAGAGGGAGACGAGTCAGAAGCAGAGCTTCTTCCCTCCCCAGCCCTGCCAAGTCAGGAAGTCTGCCACATTATTAGGGCAGGCTAAGCCCTGCTGTTGAGCTTCCCTGGTGACTCAGACTGTAAAAGCCTCTGCGTGCAATGTGGGAGACCCAGGTTCAATCCCTGGGTGGGGAAGATTCCCTGGAGAAGGAAATGGCAACCCACTCCAGTACTCTTGCCTGGAAAATTTCATGGATGGAAGAGCCTCATAGGCTACAGTCCGTGAGGTTGCAAAAAGTCAGACATAACTGAGCGACTTCACTTTCACTTTCTTTCAAGCCCTGCCGTCCTACAAACAAAACAACAAATTGAAATTTTAGTATTTTAGTGTAAAACATCCTTTGCCACATATGTCCACTGATGGTAGGGCAACTCTCTTTCAGGCTGTGATCTGGGTATCCAGGCTCCTTCCATCTTGTGGCTCTGCCATCTTTAACCTATTTTCTCCATGATCATTCCTGCAAAGTGAAAGTTGCTCAGTCTGTCCGACTCTTTGCGACCCCATGGACTATACAATCCATGGAATTCTCCAGGCTAGAGAATTCATGGCTCCACTGGAGTGGGGAGCCAGTCCCTTCTCCAGGGAAGCCCGCTCATTCTTGGAGGAGAAGACAAAGAGTAGAGGATCAAGCAGGAGACTCTGGGGCTAGGCCCACATCACTCTCACATGTACTCTGTTGTCGAGAAGGTAGGCAGAATGCAGATTAACTGCAAGTGAAATTGGGAAAGACATTCTTCCTGCATGCCCAGGAATGGCATGCAGAGCTGCACTGAGGATTCTGTGGTAGAGTTTGTGCGTGGTGGGTGATGAGATGCTGCATTCCCACAGAGAGAGGTGACTTGGACAGCTTCTTTTCTTCTTCCGCATCACTCACATCTGCTAAGTCTGATCTCCTCAAGGAGGCAATCTGTGGTTGCCCGTGCCGGTCCCCGGCCCTGTCTCTTTTCCTCTCTAGGTATCTTGAGAGGTTGTCTGGAGACACTGTTTCCCCCAGCAGGGACCTCCTATGGTACCACTTCTTTACACGGTGAGTCACCATCCAGCTGACTCTGTGTGACGCTCACTCCCCTTCTGCGTCTACAGGCACACCCAAGCCTCTTTCTGTGGAGTTATGTCACCCCGCCATTTGAGACAGGATGGGGAGTCCTCTTGGGCAGGGTCCTTTGAGGTGACTCAAGCCTGAGCTGCAGGAAAACTCAGCATCTTTATTCCACCAGAAGCTGGAAGGGCTGGCTGCCCCTGTTTTGTCATGAGAGGAAGCTTTAACCGGACTCTTGTCTTAGGGCTTTTCAGGCAAGAGTCAGGCAACACAGGCTGTTTCCTCCCAAGCACTCTATCACTCTGCTCTTCACTACAGCCCATAGGGTCTCCTCACTTGGCTTGAGAAAGGAAAACCCCTTTTCTTATCTGTGTAATTGAGCAAGAAGGGGGAAAAAAATCCATCCTCTCCAGACTTACTCAACTCAGTGTCCTGGTCTCCTGTTACATATGGGCAGGAATGAGTGATGGATTGCAGTACATGTACTTAGCTTTGCCATCTGACAGCAAGCCCTGGTGGGCGACTGGACTCCTCTCTTCAGAATATGGGGCTGTTTAACCCCCGTTGTCCTCAGCTTTGAGGTCCCAGCCAAAATGCAGAGTGAACTGGGAATGTTGCACTGAATACCCTGTTAAATAACATTATTGCCTTGTTACAGGTGTTGGTCCTGAGGTTCAAAACAGATAAGGAGTTTGGGCAAAGCCCACAGCTATACAACGTATATGGATTTCAAAAGCTATAGACTATGGTGGCCAAGATACGGTAGCTGAATTGAAGAAAGGGAATGTAATTATATTTAATTTTGGTAAGTCGATGTGTTTACACAAAGTAGAGGAGAGTTGGTTTGATGTGAGTACATGTATGCATGCATGCTCAGTAGCATCCAACTCTTTGCAACTCCATGGACTGTAGCCTACCAGACTCCTTTGTCCAAGGAATGTTCCAAGCAAGAATACTGGAGTGGGTTGTCATTTATTCCTTTAGGGGAAGATCCAGGGATCAAACCCAAGTCTCCTGCATCTCCTACATTGATAGGCAGATTCTTTTCTGCCATGCCACCTGGGAAACCCAATGTGGTACTAGTCGTAGATTAGAAAGGCAACAAAACTAAGCTCTTTGAATAATTTGTTCCCATGAGTTTCTTTGCTCTCTCACTCTAACCTTCCGAGTTTCTGACACTTCATACCTCTAACCCACCCAGCAACATGGACCGACCTAAAGAATATTATGCTTAATGAAATGTCAGACAGAGAAAGACAAATACTGTATAATGCCACTTACATGTGGAACCTAAAAAATCATACAAACATGCAAAGAGACTCAAAGAAATAAACTATTGGTTTCCACAGAGAAGAGAGGACGGGGAAGGGGCAAATAAGGGGTATGGGACTAAGAGATACAAATCCCTGAGTAAGTGACAAAAATATATTGTATAGCACAGGGAGTTATAGCCATCATCTTGCAATAAGTTTTAATGGCATATAATCTGTAAAAATACTGAATCACAATGCTCTCTACCTGAAACTAAAATAATGTTGTAAATCAACTATACTTCAATAAAAATCCCTCAAATGATCATGGAAACAGCTGTGACCAGGGGGCTTTGTAAGGGAGGAAATTTGTTCAGAAAAACAATTCGAAAACTTTAACATGCGGGTTAAAAGACGCCTGCAAAACAGAACCGAACTGCCAAAGCATCACGTATAAGAACTGGAACATGCGTTTGGGGGAGGGAAGAGCAGGGACAAGGGGAGGGAGATGGAGAAGAAAGAGGGTGCATGAGCATCAAAGCAGGCACCTGGACCTGCAGAGGGGAGCCCTGGAGAAGGATTCTAAGAGCAAACGTGCCACGTTACGTGACTTGGGGTGTAAACATTGCCATCTCCCAACCTTCAGTTAAGGCTTCTGAGCCTCGATGCCTTTTGTACACACTGTTGGGGAGGAGTGAGATCAAGGACAGAGCAGCCTTTCTAAGTCCAGGTTGGTGAGGAGTCCAGAGGAGAGAAGCTGGGTAAAAAGAGGAGTAAGGTCAAGGGCTTATTGAACACAGGCTTGGAGGTCGCCGTGGTCCTGAGAGGTCCGCCCCTGGGAACGTGCAATCTTGAGGAGGGCGTTTGGCTTCCTGCAGGACATAGCATAGTCAGCTTGAGCTAATTTAGCCCAAGCCTCATGTGACGGGGTGATGGCAGCTGACATCTGGGTTGCACTCAAAGAGTCAAAAATCCTCTTAAGAATATGCTTTGTAACTCTTTCCTCACTAAACTTTTTACCCAGCTTGCTAAAAAGAATGGCTATGATACGGCTTCTACTTAACGTGCTCTCCCCAGGCTTTGTGAAGAGGCGCTCCGTGTGTATGCGTGTGTGCATGTGCTCCGTTGTTTCTGACGCTCTGCGACCCCAGCCCTTGTGAAGAGGTGCTCCGTGCGTGTGTGCGTGCTCAGTCATGTCTGACTCTTTGCGACTTCGTGGACTGTAGCCCGCCAGGCTCCTCTGTCCATGGGATTCTCCAGGCAAGAACACTGGAGTGGGGTGCTGTGCTAGAGAGGAACAAAATAAACACAAGAGAGAGAGTAAGGAAGAGAGACCCAAGTGGGGTGAGTAATAGGGTAAGCTGACCCTCAGCTCACAATAATTTAGTTTGATCAGTGAGTGAGCAAAGAGATAGTTCTGCGTGTGTGCGTGAGCACACGTGCACTGGGGAGCAGTGCTTCCCCAATTTTAGTGTGCCCACCAACCACTCAGGACTCTGATGGAGTGGACAGTGGTTGATGAGATTCTGCATTGCCAGCAGCTTGCAGGTGATACCGTGGCTTCTGGTCTGAGCAACACTGTTTCAGAGATTTTGGTGCATGAGGCAGTAACCAGCTAACCCAGAAGGACGTTAACGGGGTCAAAGGAAAAAGGGAGAGATGAAAAATACCAGAGTGTACACGAGGGGCTAAGAGTGAAGGGAAAATAGAAGGAGAGAAGATGAAAACAACCACAACAATGAGCCAGGAATCTCCAGAAAGGGACATAGGAAGTCACCAGTAACTGTTCCAAAACTCTTTGATTTTTATCTCAGTGATATACGTGGCTTTGCCCCCTATTAAGTAGCACACATTCTTTGTGTCCTAACAGTGCTTAAGTTTCAAGGCTGATTCTCTAGTCATTCGCCAGGATTTATTCATAAGAGTTATAGAACGCCAGTACTAGCATCAATATATATCCCACCAGTAGGGATAGAGCCAGTGCTATGATACACCCGTTTCCTGTATGGATGGACCTTACAGTCTGGTGGAGAACATCAGACACAACACTCAAGAAATTAAATTTCAAGTCACCTAAATTAGGTATGGAGCCTAATACTGCATATTTTATATTTAAGAAGAAAATTTTCATCCATTTCACCTTTTTCCTATCATTTGTTGATTCAGGGAAGACAGACTTGTCATGATTTCATGGAGGAAGAAAGGGAAGCTCAGAGAGGTCAGGTGACTTATCCAAGGTCACGTGGCTGCTAAGCCACAGAGCCTGCCCAAGGAGTCCTCTCTGCAGAGCCTGCCCCAGGAGTCCTCTCTTCTTCCTGTTCTTTCCATTAACCTCCCCACTGAGGGCAATGAAGCTTCCCGTGTTCCACTTCACCCACCATCCTGTTTCTCTCTAGCTTCAGGAGTCAAGGTTCTCAATAGCTCAGCACTTAATTGGTTTTGAATTCACAGTTAACCTCCCTCGTTCAAAATCTAAACCAGCTAAACAAATTTCCCAGAAAACCAAAATAATCTTTAAGCAAAGTTCACTGCCGGGTCATATCTGTCTAAGTAGAAGTTGTTTTCAGGATACAAGTCATTAATAGCAGTGGCGAATAATGAAAGCCTCTTTCCAAGCTAATTTCTCCATTGCCTACTGCTTGGGTTCCAAAAAGCCCATACAGCCCAACTTCTCTAACAGATATGTATGTTTATGTGAAATGTGTATTTATACACATGTGTACATATTGAGAAGATCATTTTGCTAATCACTTGCAAAGAGCTAACAAGTTCTTCCACTAATGTCATCACATTAATTTGACTCTACTGTTATTGTAACTTTATAATGAAGTTTAACTTTAAACAATTCTGTAAACTGACAAGTTTAAAAAGGGTAATGCCACTGAATTTTCACCTACATGGCTCACACTGGGCAATGCCTGCTTACAATAACTTATAGTGTGCATACAAGTTAACTAGTCAATTGGAATTTGCTTTGGAAGGGAGTCTGGTGGTGATGGGAGTGGTGATAGAAAGGTGACAGTGAGCCAAGTTTCGCCCTTAGTGGCGTTTTCTCGTGCTCCCGTGGGACCCACCAACAGAACCGACCAGGGTCACAGTTCCCCTGTTGCCTCTTGACCTCATGGTAGAGAACAGAACCTGCAGAGGATGTGCTAGAGATTCTGGCTCTCAGTTCTTAATCCTGTTCCCATCCACCAAATACATTTCCATTTGCTCTTTAATGTTTTTTCCTCCATTTTTCCATTTCCTAGTCTTTTCATCATCTTAACACCTTCACATTCAAGAGTAGGTATGACTGAAGTAAACAGTTTAGAAAAAAACCAGATAGTGATATTTCTTTCCCATTCCCCACCTGATGAAGTACTTCTTGGAAGGATCTTCCACTTGGCTCGTCTCCTCCGGGCTCTGAAATGTATAGTTCAGAAGGGGGCAAGGTGGGGGGAGCTAAAGATGTGAATTCTTGAAAGTTGCTTGTTGCTGGAGATTTGAGGGTGCTAATCAATCCTCATTGTCATCAACAGTATCATCACCACCACCACCCATCATCATCACTACCACCACCATGACCGCTATCACAGTCATTGCTATTATTATCATCATGACCATCTCTGAGGAACCAATGGAGATGGCTCTGTTATCTACAGGAGATAGAAAACTAAGGCCTGGGTAACTGAAGTGGTGTTTTGGATAGGGGAGCCTGGTGGGCTGCTGCCTCTGGGGTCACACAGAGTCAGACATAACTGAAATGACTTAGCAGCAGCAGCAACAATTCAGTGATAGCTGTGTGTTTGAACTTGGACTTATGACTCCTGTTGGGGAACTATGATGGAGTTGTTTGGGGATATTGTAAGGAATGTATTAAAGGTCATGTATTAAAAGAGCATGGATAATCCTGGATATCAGTCTCTGTTTTTGTTGTTATTATTATTATTTTTTTTTTTTGGCCAAGAGGCTTACAGGATCTTCATTTCCCTACAGGAGATTGAAAATGCACCCTCAGCAGTAGGCAATGGCACCCCACTCCAGGACTCTTGCCTGGAAAATCCCATGGATGGAGGAGCCTGGTGGGCTGCAGTCCATGGGGTCGCTAAGAGTCAGACACGACTGAGCGACTTCACTTTCACTTTTCACTTTTCACTTTCATGCACTGGAGAAGGAAATGGCAACCCACTCTAGTGTTCTTGCCTGGAGAATCCCAGGGACGGGGGAGCCTGGTGGGCTGCCATCTATGGGGTCACACAGAGTCGGCCACGACTGAGGGGACTTAGCATAGCATTATTATTATTATTTTTTGGCCAAGAGGCTTACAGGATCTTCATTTCCCTACAGGAGATTGAAACTGCACCCTCAGCAGTAGAAGTGCCTGGTCCTAACCACTGAACCACCAGGGAATCCCCCATTCATTGCTTTTGTTTGTCAGATGCTAATGACTCCAGAGGAGATTTAGTCAGTAGATTTCTCAAGTATTCTTTCAAAAAATAAAACAGCAAGTAATTTTAAAACTAATAACCATAAAACTTCAGTAATAAGATATCTGCTAATTTGGATAATTTATATTAAAAAATCAGACGTTTTTTATTTCGAGACAATGTCTTCTAAGCCAATTAGCAAAACAAGTTTGTAGGGGATGATGTTTAATTACCTGAGGAGCCAAACCTTATCTATACAAATATTATGTGTATGGAATGAAACATTTATAAGATTTTGTCACTTGTTCATTAAAACTAATCTCCAAAAACTCATTTGGCAACACTCTTATTTGATGGTGTTTAAATATTTGAAAAGTAAACAATTTCTTTAAAGAACTCTTCTGTAATCACTCTAGCCAGCTTTTTGCAAACTTATTTTTCCCATAAAAATCTGAAATTATAAGTGTCTAGCTTATGTGTTTTGCTTTGTTTCATTTGGGTTGATGGTGGGAGAGCTGGTCTTCTCTTGAAGGAACACGGGTAGCAAAATCAAATCAGCCAATATCCACTGATTCTCAGCCAAGCTGGGCTAACAGCAGGGCATCTGAGGCTAACAGCGGATCGAACATCAGTTTGTGCTTCTCTCCCAGTGAATATCTGGGTTTGCCCTGGAGATCCAGAAGCGACTTAGGGTGTCGAGAATATAGGTCAGCACTGCTTTATGTAACCGTCCCCCTTTTTTGTTTTCAGTTGGGAGACCAGGGCAAGGGTAACTGTCCATAGAGGTCATCCCTCCATACTGAGCCTGGGGCCCATCCAAGGAGACAGAGTCCAGTTGATGTTGGATGTTCACTGGCTGGTGTCAGCAAATGAGAGGGAATGTGATGAAATCTCCCATTCAAGTGTTTTAAGCAAAAATGGCAGCCCAGCTATTTAGTCCCACCTTCTTTTCTGAGGAAGTGTCTAGAGCCAGACAATCTGGGTTCACCATCACTAACTATGTGATCATGGATGCGTGTGTCTCCATTTCCTCACGAGTATAAAGCAAGAATAAGGACAGCATTTACTACATAGAATTCTCATGAGGAAAAATGAGGAATGTCAGCAAAGAACTTAACACAGTGTCTTACTTGTAGCTGGTCCTTACCAAATTGTTTCTCTACCCCCAACCCCCAATACCAATAGCAACCATTTACTGAAAATTTGCTATGTGGCAGGCACCATATTAAACTTGTTATGGATATTTTATCTTGACAACAACTCTATGTGGTAGCTATTTTCACCCTCTTTTCATAGATGAGATAAGGGAGGCACGGAATTTCCGCAGCTGGGTCAAAGTGAAAGTGAAAATCGCTTAGTCATGTCCAACTCTTTGCAGCCCCATGGACTATACAGTCCATGGAATTCTCCAGGCCAGATATTAGAGTGGGTAGGTAGCCTTTCCCTTCTCCAGGGTATCTTCCCAACTCAGGGATAGAATCCAGGTCTCCTACATTGCAGGCTGATTCTTTACCAGCTGAGCCACCAGGGAAGCCCAAGAATCCTGGAGTGGGTAGCCTATCCCTTCTCCAGGGGATCTTCACGACCCAGGAATTCGAACTGGAGTCTCCTGCATTGCAGGTGGATTCTTTACCAACTGAGCTACCAGGGAACTGAGTTACAGTTGGTTTAAGGTCACACATTAATGAATGAAAGAACTGGGATTCTAACCTGGTTTTGTCTGACACAAAAACCTGTGACCTTCCCCTCCCCTCTTCACCACAATGGTGAAAACAAAGAAAACAACAATAACCTTGTCATTAGCACACTTGATGTCCCCCGAGAAGGCTGGTAGGTTATTCTGAGACCATAAACTCTAATGTGACAGAGCGGTGGCTGTGTGCAGAAGGCACTTACTTAACAAAGGCCTTCCGGTGTCCTTACGACCCTTGCTGATGACGCTCTAAGTTCCTGCCTCAGGTGTGGCGTGTAGGCTGAGACCCTGCACACAAGCACCACCTAAGGATTCCAGGAAGCTCCATGGTGGTGTGGGTGGTGTTTTGGGTTGCGGGAGACTCAGGGAGTCCCCACAAATCCTCATACACTCAATTCCATCCAGTGCTCAGGAAGAGTCAGACCAAGTCACTTATTTCAAGGTCTGCTGAAACAGTGGAGTTACCTACGGATTACAAACTCCCTTTTCCTGTACTTCTGTTTTTCTCTTTCAAACCACAAACAAGGAACGATTGATAGCTGGAGTGGAAAAACCCATGGTGTGGCCTCACCAATCCAGGTCTAGCTGAGGTGGGGGAGATCCTCCTTCCTCATCTGTTTGTTTAAAGATAAAGAGGCCCTTTCAGTCCACATGGGATCCAGCAATGCAACCATAAACTATATTAATGCATATCAGAAAGTACCTGCTTTGCTGGGCTATGTGGGGAAGGAACATAATCCCTGGGTCTTGATCGCTTTGGGCTAAGATTCCCCAAACCCTTCAATTCAAAAATGTTATTCTTGAAGTGTTTTGTTCTAGTGTCTCATATCCCATGTTTAAAATTAAAAAAAAAAAAAAATTCAGAGCCTTTTGTATTTCTAATACACATGGAGCCTGGAATTTCAGATCTGCCAATAACTCCCTGTTTCAAAGGGAAAAAAGTCATTTTTTTTTCCTTACTGGAATTTTTTCATTCCTTCCCACCCACCCCATCTCCATTTCTCATTTCCTCAGGAAACCATTTAGCTGGAGACAGAGGGAAAGTTTTCCAACACTCTTCCCCAAGCCCCCACAGACTCATGCATACCCAGAGAGCTATTCAGCACTGAGAACCTATGTTGCAATGTACTCAGCCTTGCCCCTAAAGACGTCTGCCTTTAGTTCTCTGGAGCATTTGGAAGGTCCTGTGGTGAAGGCAGTCTTCACTCTTGCTAACACTAGTCATCCTTCAGGAACCCTTGGAGGTGCTCAGGTTGGCCTCTGGGTATCTGCCCTTTGCTCCAGACTGTCAATCAAAGGGGCAGATCTAGAGTCATTATGGCAATTGCATGGTATCTCCGGACATGACCATCTCTGGGCTTTCTAAAGTAAAGGAGGGTAAGGTAGGCACTCCTGACTGATTTTAAGAGAAATTATGGGAGTATGTTGTCTTTCTTTCCATTGAACAAATGTTTGGAAATTTTACCATGTACTAAATAGTGTTTCTTGCACTGCAAGGATATCAAACCAGTCAATCCTAAAAGAAATCAACCCTGAATATTAATTGGAAGGAGTAGTGGTGAAGCTGAAGCTCCAACACTTTGGCCACCTGATGCAGAGAGCTGACTCATTGGAAAAGACCCTGATGCTGGGAAAGATCGGAGGCGAGAGGAGAAGCGGGTGGAAGAGGATGAGACGGATACATAGCACCACTGACTCAATGGACTTGAATTTGAGCAAACTCTGGGAAATAGTGCAGAACAGGGGAGCCTGGCGTGCTGCCATCCGTGGGGTCACAGAGGGTCAGACATGACTTAGCAACTGAACAACAACCACAAAAACAGTGTTTCAGATGCTGGAATATAAATGGTGAACGAGGCAAAGCTCCTGCTCTCAAGTTTACTTTCTAGCTTAAAGGGCAGGTGTGATGAGTAAAGAGGGCAAAATCAAGAGAAGATAATGCAAAAACCAAGAAAGCAAATAAATGAACAAAATACATCTCTTTCATGATGAGCTATGAAGCACTCAAATGTCATTTTCGAAAAGTGACTAATCTCCTTTCTGCCTGCAGTTCCTGGGACCCCTTCCTCTCCAGTGTGATTCTGGAGTTACTGACATGCCTCTGGGCTCTGGGAGTCTTGTTGGTGGATGATTTCATCCCATCCAGAACAAAGATTCCACCTGACCTCTCTGAAGATGGAGTTCAAACACTTTTGTGAGCAGGATCTGAGGTCCATTCCACTTCACCAGCTCCTGGTCTCACTCAGTGTGCTGAGAAACAGGAGAGCAGAAGAATTCAGAATGCTCTGGAAGCCACTTTCTACTCTATGGCCACAGACAAATGAAGGGCTGTTTAAAATAGTTGAGCAACAAAGGAAAAGAAGCAGAATTATTTCCAGCTGCAACAAAAATGTTACTTTCAACCAAAAAGGAATCCCACCTTCTAGGACTCATCGGGTACGCTGTTGTGGTTTAGTCGCTCAATGGTGTTTGACTCTTTGCGACCCCATGGCCTATATAGTCCACCAGGCTCCTCTGTCCGTGGGATTTCCCAGGCAAGAATACTGAAGTGGGTTACCATTTCCTACTCCAGGGGATTTTTGCCATCAAACCCTGGGTACACTGGGGCCAAGTTAAATCTTTGTTCAAATCCCGGAAGTCACTTCCAGAGAAGGTAAGTTTTCACTTTTCATTCTGGTAGCCAACATGCCTCTTCTCAATGCATTGTATCTTTTGCTTCTTAGTTTGCATTCTTGCTTTCCCTTTGGATACAAAAGTGTTCTTAGTTGGAGGGGAGGCCTCTAAGAATTGGAGGTTGGGGAGTTTATCGTAATCTGAGGTAGAAGTCCTTCTAAGACCCAGCTTACACTCTGCTTAGCAACCACCAGATGTCAGCAACTCATCTGATTTCACTTCTTCAGCAAAGGGAAAGACAGCCTATGACGAATGACAGCCTTTGGTCGACATCAGCTTTTTCGGTTGCAGATGTAACTTCAGAAAGTTGTCTCCTCTTAGGAAAAGTGCTAATGGCTGAAGCCGGATTCCAGACTGAGGATGAAAAAGCCATTCAAACACATTCAGGTGATGGAATTCTTGGACTAACACTTTAATTTGATTTTCCTTTGTCAGCACCATTTACAGAGAGCAAAGAATTTTGTCGGGGAATCAGCGAAGATTCATTGGGAAGGGTTTTTTAAGGGCCAAGGCAACTAAATGGGTGAGTTTGCTCTTAAACTTTGTTTTTAAAGGAATTGTTCTAGACTCTTAAGAAAAACTCTGTAGGAAGGAAAAAGAAGTCTGAAAGTGCCAACTTCATTTAAAAGAAGGGTCATAGATAAGCTACTCAAAGGGCAAGTGGTCATTAGGATCAGCTCCTGTGATGGTTCTTTGTTTTGCAAAATCAGGTAACGCAGCGATCAGTACAATAAAGTGTACTGAGACAAAACGGCTTGGGCGCATTAAAAGTCAATATAGCTAAAGCTTCCTCTAATTTTGTGGGGGAAGCCTGCTCATTAGTTCCTGGGTTTCACTGTCCTGCATGATGTTCTCTTCAGGAGACCATGCCCAGGGTGCAAATGCAATAAGATGAGATTTATTAAAAAGTTCCCAGATTACCAAGAAGCCTAGTGGCCATGATTCTTTTCTTAGTCAACTTTCATTCTCCCACTTATCATTTTTATTCATCATGTTACTCTTATTGAGTCTGTACTTCAAGGTCAAGTCTGCATCACTTACTCCACTGTTGGGCAAGTCTCTGTGTGGCTAGAAGTGCGAGAAGAAAGGTCGGGTGTCCCAGTGCAAAGGCTGGTACCAGAAAATCAAAATGCATTACCATACCTCTGAAGCCTGGCTTTCATTCAGGCTGGGGCAGCAGCCTTGTGGGGGCTTTGCAAGCCACTCCCTCTCCAAGGCCAAGCATGGAAGGGATGCTGAAACCAGCTAAGGAAGGACTGGGCATGGAGGGGCTGGTGAAGCCACCCATTGGCAAAACATGGTACCACCCCGTCTCCAGTGTACTCGCCACCCCCACTTGCCATCAGCCTTCCCCATCTCTTCCATCATCACCATCACCACCACGCCCCACCCTGCCTTCCACGACTTTCCTTCCTTTGATCTTCGCCCCTAGTCTCTCCACACACTCCCCTGGAATCCCCTTCGATTTCATTTAAACTCAATTGATGTTTCAAACTCTGCCTCCTTCCTAAAGATTTTACCTGGGTCTTTGGTCTTGTAAAAATCTCCCAACCCATCCACCCATTAAATGATAACTGTTTACACCAACTCCAACCCCTGGCAACCACCATTCTGTCTGTATAGACTGGACTCCCCTAAGTATCTGTGTAAGTGGGATCATGGAAGTTTTTTTTTCCTTTTGAGACCTGCTTTATGTCACTTAGCATAATATCTTCAAGGTTCATGCATTTTATAGCCTGTGTCCAAATTCCCTTCCTGTTTAAAAGCCGAAGACCTTGTAATTTATAAATATATCACTTCTGATAGATTGGAAACAAAAACAAAAACCCCTCCAGCCCGATGTCATTTCACACCTCTTCATAGCTAAGTGCTGTGGCTTCAGATATTCAGTCTTCTTAATGAACAATCTAATACTGCAGTAGTAATTACATAGGTAACAAATATAAGCCAATACTTGATATCATACATGATACATAATATATCATGTTGCCATCTACATGACATAAACCCACTTCTTCCATATTTTCTTTCAAAATAGATTGTAAATTTCTTGATATTTAAAAATGATTTTTGACCAAGTATTTCACAAATGATAGGGCATCTAAAGACACCTATTAAGTGAAAGTAAAATATTCTATTTGCTGATCTCTGTTTATGCTCCAGTTTCCAGAGCACGCGTCCTTGGAAGTAAGTTTTTAAGAAAAAGGAGAAGCAGAGCCTGGAACTCTGTGCGCCTCTCTTGTGTATTGCTCCCTTTGAGATCCTTAAATGAAGAAAGGCCCAAAGAAGTGTAGTTGGTTGTCTCCACCCCCTTTCTCTGAAGGCTGTGGTTCTTCTTGACAATGAGGAATGCCAAGCCTCAGTTCCCCGAGGGTAATTTGATCTGCTAATTATATGCAAAGACTCAGATCCCTAAAAGAGGGCTTGGCTTTGTTGTCACCTGGGAAATGTCAACAAATGGCATTATCTCCTTTTGAGCAAGCACTGTGGCTTCTGGTTGGGCAGGAAGGGTCAATGGGGAAGCCAGGTGAGTCAGGGCTCCAAGGGTCACCAGGGACTTGGATGGGCGGGGGTGTTTAATGACATTCTCCCTATAACTATTCTTCTTGCTGAAATTTTAAACATTCATCACGGTACTTTTACAAAGAGAATCTTGAAAGGAAAATCAACTTTCTGTTGTCTAACTTGGGACTTCCCTGGTGGCTCAGAGGGTAAAGAATCTGCCTGCAATGCCGGAGACCTGGGTTTGATCCCTGGGTTGGGAAGATCCCCTGGAGAAGGGAATGACTATCCACTCTAGTATTCTTGCTTGAAGTATCCTATGGATAGAAGAGCCTGGTGGGCTACAGTCCATGGGGTCACATAGAATCAGACACAACTGAATGACTAACACTTTCACTGTCTAATTTGGAAACATGGGAAGAGCTGTGCTAACGCTTTGATGGGCACATGTAGTACCATGCCCTTGCTCTTGTGGCTAGACTAATCCCACACCCAAAGCCAGTGGTGTGCAACGGGAGCTGCCCTTCTCTGCTTCCTGATAAAAGATGAAAGGAAATGCTGTTGGTGAAGTCCAATATGATAACTTAGTACTCGGCACCCCACTCCAGTACTCTGGCCTGGAAAATTCCATGGATGGAGGAGCCTGGTAGGCTGCAGTCCATGGGGTCGCTAGTAGTCAGACACGATTGAGCGACTTCACTTTCACTTTTCACTTTCATGCATTGGAGAAGGAAATGGCAACCCACTCCGGTGTTCTTGCCTGGAGAATCCCAGGAACAGGGGAGCCTGGTGGGCTGCCGTCTATGGGGTCACACAGAGTCAGACACGACTGAAGCAACTTAGCAGCACTATGGGCTAAGTGCTTTACATCCATTCCCTTACCTAATCCTTAGTACAGCTCTTGACTGTATTATTATTTCTATTTTATAGAAAAAGAAGTTGAAGCTCAGAAAGGTAAGGAAATTTGCCCTGAGTCACACAGCTAATCAAGGGCAGAGTTGGGCTTATGCTCAGGTATCACATACCTTGGATTCTGGCACTGATTTTATGAATTAGAAAGAATAACTCAAAATTCTTTGGGGATTCTGTGCCCTCTGCTTAAAATGAGGGGGGCTGAGCTAGACGGGTTACTTGGCACGCATGGCTTTTGAGCACTTGATGGGGCTGGCCTGCATCAAGAAAGGTTGTAAGTATATAATACTTGCTGAATTTCAAAGACCAGAAAGAAGAATGTGAGCTATCTCAATAGTATTTTAAATATTAATTACATTTTAAGTGATAATTTTTATATATGGCACATATATGTTTAAATTAACTATATTATTAAAAATAATTTTACTTGTTACCTTTAAAAATATGGCTAGGAGGGCTTCCCTCGTGGCTCAGTGGTAAAGAATCCACGTGCCAATGCAGGAGACATGGGTCTGATACCTGGTCCAGGAAGATCCCACATTGCGCAGAGCAACGAAGCCCATGCACCACAACCATTGAGCTTGTGCTCTAAAGCCTGGGAGCTGCAGTTCCTGAAGGCTGCCTACCCTAAAGCCCATGTGCCACCACTAGAGAATAGCCTCCGCTCACCACAACTAGAGCAAAGTTCGTGCACAGCCAAATATATATATATATATATACGGCTAGTACTCTTGCCTGGAAAATCCCATGGATGGAGGAGCCTGGTGGGCTGCAGTCCATGGGGTCGCTAAGAGTCGGATACGACTGAGCGACTTCACTTTCACTTTCCACTTTCATGCACTGGAGAAGGAAATGGCAACCCACTCCAGTGTTCTTGCCTGGAGAATCCCAGGGACAGAGGAGCCTGGTGGGCTGTTGTCTATGGGGTCGCACAGAGTCGGACATGACTGAAGCGACTTAGCAGCAGCAGCAGCAGCAGTAGAATATTTAAAGTTACTTGTATGGTTCACATTATTTTTCTACCAAGCAGTGATTTCTAAATTTTTCTGATTAATTGTCTTCAGAGGACATCTGTCTCAAAGATTGATATTTCTTTATAACTTGTCAGATCTGGAGTTGGTGACCGCAACAAAAAATAAATTAAAAAAAAACAACTTAATTTATAGGTCATATATCTAATCCAAGTGGACTCAATTTCTCCAAATGTAAACAGGTAAAAAAATACAAAAAAGCATCTGGGATATAAAAAAGCAAAAGGATATTGATACTGGAAGAACCTCCAGAAGGTCCTTGATTCTGCTCAGGGATTATTTATACATCCTGAAGGGCTTGTCTGTCATTATCTTCCCCTCAGGCAGAAGTAACCCTGCTAGGCTCTACATCCTGGCAGTTTGGAAAGACTTTGCTTTCTAGGTTCTTCTAGTTGAAGACAAATAGCAGTGAGGCAGAGATCATTGTTTACCATGCACAAAACTCTACCAAGAAGCTGGGTGAAAACTGGGAAGTTTGACTCCATTATCCAATTATTTCCAAATATTCAAGTTTGGCAATGTAGAGATTGGGTTTTTAAATTTCCTTCCAGATGACTGATGCTGTGTGTATCAGGGTTCAATCAGGAAAGAGAATCTCCAGAGTAATTTAAGCCTGAAAAAGTTAATTAAAAAATTAGTAACGACACTTACTCCTTGGAAGAAAAGTTATGACCAACCTAGATAGCATATTGAAAAGCAGAGACATTACTTTGCCAACAAAGGTCCGTCTAGTCAAGGCTATGGTTTTTCCAGTCGTCATGTATGGATGTGAGAGTTGGACTGTGAAGAAGGCTGAGCGCCAAAGAATTGATGCTTTTGAACTGTGGTGTTGGAGAAGACTCTTGAGAGTCCCTTGGACTGCAAGGAGATCCAACCAGTTCATTCTGAAGGAGATCAGCCCTGGGATTTCTTTGGAAGGAATGATGCTAAAGCTGAAACTCCAGTACTTTGGTCACCTCATGCGAAGAGTTGACTCATTGGAAAAGACTCTGATGCTGGGAGGGATTGGGGGCAGGAGGAGAAGGGGACGACAGAGGATGAGATGGTGGGATGGCATCACTGACTTGATGGACGTGAGTTTGAATGAACTCCAGGAGTTGGTGATGGACAGGGAGGCCTGGCATGCTGTGATTCATGGGGTCGCAAAGAGTCAGACACGACTGAGCGACTGACCTAACTGACTGGGACTTCCCTGGTGGTCCAGTAGATAAGACTCCATGCTCCCTGGTCAACCCTCTCCAGTATTCATGCCTGGAGAATTCCATGGACAGAGGAGCCTGGCGGGCTATACAGCCCACAGGGTTGCATAGAGTCAAACGTGACTGAGTGACTAAACAACACCACCTCCAGGGAACTAGGTCCCACACGCGGCAACCGAGAGTTCTCATGCTGCAACTAAAGACTGAAGATCCCATGTGTTTCGACTAAGACCAGGTGCAGTCAAATAAATAAATATTTTTTAAAAACAGACATTTATTTAAGAAAATATTAACTATAACAGGGTTGTTTAGAAATAAGTAAAAGTGAACTCTAAGATATAGGAAAGGTAGATATAAGGCACAGCTCTCACACCCAGGACTGAGATAGAAGCCCTAGAAAGATCACTTGTCCCCTACTGCCCTCTCCTTCTACCCTCCCCCAAGCTGAGATCTGGACATACTTGGAGAATGGACTGTCGGTTGGGGCTAGAGCCCACTGGACTGAAGAGCAGTAACTGCATCTGTGGAATTGGGGGTAAATGAGTTCTCTAAAATGCAGGGAACGTTGCACAGGAGGTGGAGTCTCTGGAGGCACTTCATATGAAGTCGCCTCATGCTGGGGAAGCTGCTGGATGGGAGGGGGGCATCCTGCCATCTGGCCATGCACTGAAGGAAATGGGTGCTTGAAGCCGCCTGTGCTTCAGCAGCTGGCTGCTCGCAAAGCTGCCAGTATGCCCAGAGCCTGGCACTGAAGAAGCTGCCCACTGCAGAAACTGGTGCTGGGAAAGCCACATGCTCTCTAAGAGCCTGGTGCTGGAGCCAGTGTCCGCGTCACAGGAGCTGGCTCCCGGGGAAACCCTGCGTGCTGGAGGAATGGGACATGGAGAGCATGCTGGTGTCTCAGGCGGCTGCCGAGCCAGAACCCCAGAACCAGGAAGGAAGCCTTCTTCCTACTGCAGCGTCTCTCCAGGGCTCTCTGCTGACAAAGCTGAACACTGTGACAGCTACTGAAGGACACATATTTAAAGGGCCCAGATCTATTTTTTGCAAAGCAGACAGTGAAGGATCAATTTGGAGCTGAGAGGCAATAAATTGACAGCTGGAACATTACAGAAGAATGGTTTTTAAACTCTAGCATACTTAAACAATACCTAGAGAGTACTTGTAAAAACTTCAGCGTTCTGGGAACCCTCATCCTTGATTAGTGGGTCTAAGTTTGACTCTGAGGTTTGTAGTTTGCATAGGCATTCTATAATTTAATAGAGTTCTGCTAGACTTAATAGAGTGATTTGTAGTTTGCATAGGCATTCTATAATTTAATAGAGTGATCTGCTACCATCAGTATTTACTTGGATTATGGCTGTAGTCTCTTAATTGGTGGCCCTGGTATCTATTTTTCACACAGTAGCTGAGTGTGAAATATAAATTAGAATGTAAATTGCAATTGAAATATAAGTTAGAATATGTCATTCAGTTTCTTAAATTCCTCCAGTGGGTCCCCATCTCATTACAGCAAAAGCTCCAATCCCTACAAAGAAAGGCGTGAATGATTTGGGCCCTACGACCCCTTTCCTACTACTCACTCCCTCGTTCACTTTACCTGGCCTGCACTGGCCTTCCTATTGGACTTTGAACATCTCAGGGATTTCCCTCCCAACGCAAGGGGGCTGGGTTTGATCCCTAGTCATCAAACTAGATCCCGCAAGCTGCGACTAAGAGTTTGAAATGCTGCAGCCAAAGATCCTCCATGCTGCAGTGAAGATGGAAGATCTAGCATGCTATAACTAAGACAAAGCACAGTCAAACAAATAAATAATATTTAACAAGAAAAAAAAAAAAAAGAACATCCCAGGCACACCCCAGCCTCAGAACTTGTGCTACTGTTCTTCCTTCTCTCTAATGGGCTCTTCTCCCAGATTTCTGCAGCTCACACAATCACCGTCTTCTGGTCTTTGTTCAAATGACACTTTTTAACACACTCTTTCCTGACCCTCCCCTCTTCCCATTGCAAATTACAACCCTCTTTCCACCCCTTCATCCAGGGTACCCCTTTCCCCCTTCCCTGATGGTTTTTCTCCTTAGCACTTAGCACTGTCTAACTAACTATATTTCCACTTATTTAATTTGTTTGTTTTCAGTCTTGTCCCAGTGGAAGGTAAACTCCACGAGGAAAATGATTTGTATCTGCTTTATTCACCGTTATGCCCTCCTGGGCCTGGAACGACACCTTGGACAAAATGACTATTTTGTGATTATTTGTTGAATGAATCGATGCCGAGCACACTTTGAGAAACTTCTTTGCAGAGCATCGAGACTGTGAAGCTGTACTAATGGGCAGCCAAGGCCCATAGCGGTTCTCAAACATTTCAAAAGCTTCACATTTGCAGACACTAACCTGGACCTTTTAAAGGAGCTGCCCGTTATGAAAAAGAGCCTTCTAGAGCAGTGTAGATGCAATGGATAAAGAGAGCACTCCTGCACCTCTTCTGGCGGCTGGAAAAGCAGCCCAGTTCATTGAAAGAGCATGTGGAGTTTCAGAGAGAGAAAACTGTAATTATTTTAAATGATGAGAAAGGTCTATATTCTTAGTCCTGTTGCTTCTGGGAAGTTTCTGGAAGCCTCTGGATTGAGAAGACAAGCCTCCAGAAACAAACAGAGCAGATCTGTCTGGGGTTTTCCCAGAGCCAACTTTTCTTGTTCTTAGAGGAAGGAAGCATGCCTATGATCGGCACTTCCTTCAGGCTCTGGAAATTGTCCTTCAGATCAAACCTCTCCTGCCCGCTCTTAACACTGAAGGACTGAGTGAATTCCAAGTGTGGCCTTGCTGAGTGAGTCACATCCCAATTTCACATGATCTGGAACTTATATAGTCAAGGACAATAACAAGCTTGTAGATGAATTACATAAGAAGATGGCAAAAGAAGACCGAAAGGTAGATCTGGAGAGTCAAGCTGGACTCTGCAAAATGGGTTAGATGCAAAAACATAGGCTTGACACATAATATATACATGTAATTGGCAGGCCAACAGTTTATAAGTCTACCAGTCAACCCTAAAGGAAATCAATGCTGAATATTCACTGGAAGGACTGATACTGAAGCTCCAATACTTTGGCCACCTGATGCGAAGAGCCGACTGATTGGAAAAGACCCTGATCCTGGGAAAGACTGAGAGCAGGAGGAGAAGGGAGCGACAGAGGATGAGATGGTTTGGATGGCATCACCGACTCAATGGACACGCGTTTGAGCAAACTCTGGTAGATGGTGAAGGACAGGGAAGCCTGGCATGCTGCAGTCCATGGGGTTGCAAAGAGTCAGACACAACTTAGTGACCGAACAACAAAGATGTGTTTTTAAAATGGAATTTGACAGAAAAGGACCAGCTTGTTATTGTCAGAAGACAGTGAAAAAAAGGAGACAATTCAAGTTAATTCAGAGTTGTTGAGGTTAGTAATTGCTTGGAGTCCAAGCAATTTAGTCCTGTTATGACTGCTTCTAACGTTAATGCTTGCTAACAAGGCATCAGTCACATACATGTTGTAATACTCTGCTGTTGTGATGAATCCTCTCCCGGGAATAGGCATGATAACCTGAGAATATTCTGCATTGTAAGTTCATGAAAGGCTAGAAAATGTATTCCTTCTTCCAAGAGCTGCCAACTCATCACAGTTTGCAAGGTACATTGGGTCCTGAGACATTCAAATAGGAAACTCACCACCAATCATCATTAGCTTTTCAAAAAGTATCACTTAGGGATTTCCCTGGTGGTCCAGTGGTTAAGAATCTACCTGGCTCATGCAACGGACACAGTTTGATCCCTGGTCCGGGAAGATTCCATGTGCCTTGGAACAACTAAGCGTTTGTTCCACAGCTCCTGAAGCCCTCATGCCCTAGAGCCCATGCTCTGCAACAAGAGAAGCCCCCTGCAATGAGAAGCCCAGGCACCACAACTGGAGCTTAGCCCCCACTTGCCAAAACCAGAGGAGCCCTCACGCAGCAATAAAGACCCAGAGCAGCCAAAGATAAAAGAAAATTAAAAAAATAAAAAGTATCACTTGCTCATCATTTTGTCACCAATATTTCAAAGATGAGAGTGAGAGAAGCCAAATTAGACTAGTAAGAACGGTTTAAAGAAGTTAACTGACCCGCTGGTGTCCCTAAGAACCGTGAGACAAGGATGGAAGGGTGTAGGCTCACGGCCTCCCATGCCCTAGGCCCTTTACCGTGATCTCTTGGTGTATTGCACTTGCTTATATTGGTAATATATGTGCTCTCCATATTGCTAAATCCAATGGCCAATTCTCAGTCTGTATCTTACTCTATCAGGAGCAGCTGACAGGGTTGCTCACTTCCATCAACTTGCAAAGTTTTTCTCACCAGCCTGGTCACCCCTCTCTTCTGGTTATTTATTTATTTATTTCATTGGCTTTCCCCTCCCAGTCTTCCTTACTGTTTCCTTTTCACCTCTGTAAGGTCTTCCAACTGAAAGCAAGGTCCAAGGATTTAGTCTGTAGATCTCATCCCTGCTGTAGAAAGTTCTTCTCCCAAGTAATTTGATAGCTTACTTCCTCACTTCTTTCAAAGTCTCTGCTCAAATGTTACATTATCTGCAAAGTCCTCCCTGGCCACCCTAACAAAACAGCAATCTATTTTAGCCAGGTTGTTCTATGCAAGTCAGGAATAATTACAAATAATAATAATGCAGTCTACACCGTGATGCTTCCCACCACTCTGTCCCCGTCACTGTGTTTCCCTCTCATACTACTCAGTTCTCTCTTTGTACTGGTTTGTCTCACTACCTGACGTCATGTGTATTTGCTTGTTAATTTATTGTCTGTCTCCCTAAACTGAAATACAAGCTCCGCAAGAGTGACTTTGTCCCTGTGTTCATTGCTGTTTTCCAGTTGCCCAGAGTATCACCTGGCACAAAGTGAGTGTCCAATGAGTATCTGTTGAGTAAATGAATATACAAATAAAAAGCAGTTAGAAGTGGACGAGAACACGCATAAAGGATGGCACTGCTAGAGACTGAATGGTTGTGTTCCTCTAAAATTCGTGCGATGAAGCCTAGCTCCCAGTGTGATGGTATTTGGAAGTGGGGCCTCTGGGAGTTGAATAGGTCATGAGGGCAGAGACTTCATGGTGGCTTAGTGCTCCTTCCTAAAGAGTCCCCAGAAGGCTCCCCAGCCCTTCGTCCATGTAAGGACACAGGAAGAAGGTGGCCATCTATGAACCAGGAAGTGGGTTCTCACCAGACCCTGAATCTGCTGGTGTCTTGCTCTTCCCAACCTCCAGAACTGTGAAAAAGAACATTCTATTATTTCTAAGCCTCTCAGCCTATGGTACTCTGTTATCACAGCCTGAATGGACAGAAGCATGCACTGAGAGTTTAGGAAGATTAGGAGGAGATGGATGCCTTCAATAAAACAAGTTTATGAGGGAGGTGATAGCATATCTCTCCTTGCAGAACTGCAGTCAGAGGCAGGGGTCTGAGGACTTCCTGCCCAAGGCCTTTGGACCTGTGTTTAACTCTTCCCATCACTATGATCTGGACTATCATCATCATCACTATGAGCTGGACTGCAAGGAGACCCAACGAGTCAACCCTAAAGGAGATCAGTCCTGAATCTACATTGGAAGGACTGATGTCGAAGCTGAAACTCCAATACATTGGGCACCTGATGCAAAGAACTGACTCATTGGAAAAGACCGTGATGCTGGAAAAGATTGAAGGCAGGAGGAGAAGGGGACAACAGAGGATGAGATGGTTGGATGGCATCACCAACTCGATGGACATGAATTTGAGCAAGCTCCAGGTGTTGGTGATGAACAGGGAAGCCTGGCACGCTGCAGTCCATGGGGTCACAAAGAGTTGGGCACGACTGAGCAACTAAATAGAACTGATCACTACGAGCTGTCTTTGGACATGATATTTAACTTTGCTAAGTCTCAGTTTTTCTCAACAGTAATACAAGGATAATAATAGAATCTACTTTAGGATTCTTACAAAGAAAACTATCTTAAAAACACTTATCACAGTGCCTGGGCATAATAAGTGCTCAATAAATGTTACAGTTATTTTTGTTGTAAACAATAAAATTTAATTAGGATGTACCCTCAAAAATCAATAATGGCTAACTCGAGGCTTGGATTTGTAGATGATTTCTATTTTCTTCTTTTGGCTTCTATTTCATCATTTTTCTACAATGGATAAGCATTATTTACTACATGAAAACAAATGAGAATTATTGCTTTTTAAAAAAGAATTAGACCAATGCAGCTGTGTTTCGCTGGGGTTGGGTCAAGTGGACCAGTTTGAATGGGTTTGATGGTCTCCTCGGGTTCTTATCAGCCTTTTTATCCTGCTATTTCTAAACCTAAAGGCCAGCACGTAAGAGCCAGTGTTCCGAGGGCGAGTGTGGGAAGCAGCAAGGGTAAGAGATGATGGGAAGAGGCAGAGAGCTTAGCAAATGAAACAGGTCCAGATGCAGAAGCGAGGAGCTTCTAAGTCTAGCTTTCCATTTCATGACTTGGGATGAATGTAACTTTAGGGGCCCTGGGGAAAAAGAAAACCTGGGGAAAAAACTCCACAATCTGAAAACATGCTCTTGAGAGAAACTGGATTCAAATATGTTGAAGCTAAAGATTCCCTGGAGGGGCACTAGCCAATGAAAACAGAATATGAGCCTTGTGCAACTTTATAGTGGCATTAATTTAAATAAGATATTTTATTCAACCCAATGCACATATTCAAAATATCATTTCCATACGTAATCGGTATACAAAGATTGTTAATGAGATGGTTCACATCCTTCTTTTGTACTAAGCCTTCAAACTTCAGTGTGTATTTTACATTTGCAGGAAATCTCACTCAACTCAGGCAGGCCACCTTTCACATGCTCGATAGCTGCTGTGGGCAGTGGCCACAGTCCTGGAGAGCACAGCTCTCCACCATGCCATTGCCATTCCAGGAAGGAACATTTCAGAGGCTCAGCCAAAGCTTTCCTCTTTCTTCTATCTTATCTCTATTTCTTCTTAGAGGCCCTCAGATGTGACTGGCCATTTCCTGCCAGGATCATTCTCTGATGTTGCCAACCTTTCCCAGAAAAGGAGTGTTTCCTGGAAAAGACAGTCCCTGTTGAGAAATACTGGGGGCAGGCAGTGAGCCATCTTGAGGGCGCCCTGCGTCACTCTGCGCTGTTGGAGTCTCCGAGGACATTGGAGGGGACGGCTGGTGGCCAGCACACCTGGGCTGAGAAACCCTCAAGCCTAGCAGAAAGCCTGGGCAGAGCCAGGCAAGGAGGGGAGGCGTTGGTTGTGGTTTGGCAACCTGGCTGAGAAGGTGCCCTTCACCAGCCTGTCCTACCTCCCACTGCGGCCCCCTCCCACCCTTCTCGGTAGCCCTTGTGTTATTCTTCTCTCACCTAAAGGGGATTCAAGATAAAGAAACCCGTCTTGCCTGGTGGGGTGGCTCAAGTAACACATTTGTCAGTGTTGGAGCTGGGGTTTAAATGGGACGGCTAGTTCATTTGTCACTGGGAGGTATTTATCTGTGTTTGGAAGATTTAATTTTTCCCAATGAAGAATTGTATAAATAGGTCTAATGAGGCTTGAGGGCTCTCATTTGCTTTCAGAGTTTCCTGCAAGCTGCCTCTCGCGGTTCTGTGCTGCCCAGCACGTGGGGGACGAGGCTTAAGGCCAGCGCCCTCCTCATCCTGCAGGGCACTCGTGGCCTTGAGAAGTCCAAGTCTTCCCATTCAAGGGCTTATGTTTGGGGACGTTTAGTTAAGACAATTTCTTTCTTTATACGTACGATAATCTACATAATCTTTTGTTTGAATGGCTGGCAAAGTGGTCTCTAGATGAAAGAGAAGGGCAGAGTTAATATCTATGAAGAGAAGAGTAACACTGGGGAGCTGAGTGCTCCGAAGGAGATCCGCCTTTCCGTGGAGGTGGTGTCTGCTACCAGCTCTCCCAGTTTCTTTCTTTGTTTTCTGTTTGTTTTGTAATTGTATTTGTCTATTTATTGGCCATGCTGTGCAGCTTGTGGGATCTTACTTCCCCAACCACAGGTTGAAGCCAGCCCATCGAAGTGAAAGCTTTCAGTCCTAACCACTAGACTGTCAGGGAATTCCCTCTTTCGTTGTTTTATTGAGACAGTTTCTAATTCATGGCCAGTGTTAGTCCCAGCAGTATGTGTGTGTATGTGAATGTTTGAGGGGAGGGGGCGAGGGTAGAGAGAGTGAGGAGAGAGAAGTGAGTCTGTGATACTGAAAGCCTGGGGAGAGAGACAGAAGGGGAAGGGAATGGGGAAATAGGATTTTTTAAAACTGTTATTTTATTTATTTATTTATTTTACAAAAAGGAAGATAATGAGGAAAGGAGATGAGACTAAGAAGATGGAGGAAGGGCAAAGTGGGGATTCAGAGAGAATATCAATGATGTCACTGCTGGGAAAGGCTCCCCAAATCAACCTTTTGTTTCATAGCTGGGGAAACATAGGCAAGAGTATTTGCGCCATGGAAATAGGCTACTGTATATTAAAGCACTTTGTTTTTCCTTGACAAGTCAGTCTTTAGACTTTACCAGCACACAGATGGGACTGACCTTTCTCTTTAATTTAGATGTACTCTGATTTGTCTGAATTTTGAGCATATTATTCATTCGTGCAGCAACTACTTGAGCTAGAGTTTGAGCCTACTCTACATGAGGGCTATGGATAGGGTTGCTAGATAAAATAAAAGACACTAGTTAAATCTGGGGGCTTTCCTGATAGCTCAGATGGTCAATAATCTGTCTGAAATGTAGGCACCCCTGGTTCAATCCCTGGGTCAGGAAGATCCCCTGGAGGAGGGCATGGCAACCCTCTCCAGTATTCTTGCCTGGAGAATTCCACGGACAGAGGAGCCTGGTGGGCTATAGTCCAGGGGGTCACAAAGAGTCGGACACTACTAAGCGACTCACACTTTCACTTTCAGTTAAATTTTAATTTTAGATAAACAGCAAATAACATGTTTTCCTATAACTAGGTAGTATGGAATATTTGGAATGTGCTTATACTAGAAAAATTAAATTTAGCTGAATGTCCTGTATTTTTATTTGCTAAATTTGTCAACCTTAGCTTTGGAGAATCCAGATACATAAGATACCATTCCTGCCTTGTTGTTTATGACCTAGTAGAAGTATCAACTTTATGAAATTTGAAGTCAGGAGATTAACCTGAGTCTTTTGACACTCTGATCCTTGTCTTCATCATTATTACCATTTATCCTTTATTTAAGGATAAATGGTGATGACATTTGTGTGCCTGAATGCTAAGTTGCTTCAGTTGTGTCCGACTCTGCAACCCTACGAACTATAGCCTGCCAGGCTCCTTTGTCCATGGGATTTTCCAGGCAAGAATACTGGAGTGGGTTGCCATTTCCTCCTCCAGGGGATCTTCCCCACCCAGGGATTGATCCCACGTCTCCTGCAGCTCTTGCATTGCCGAGAGATTCTTTACCTCTCAGCCACTGGGGAAGCCCATTTAGTGTTTATTGAGCACTTACTATATGCTTCTTTCTACTATATGCTAGGCATGAGTCCAGATTCTGGGAATTCAGCAATAACAAGCACACACATCTTTATTCTCACAGAGCATCCCTCTGGTTTTGAAAATACAGTAAAGAAGATAAAAATGTAAAAGTCATCATATATTAGATACCGGTAGACAGTATATCAGACAGCACTGTGGAGACAGATAAACTGGGGAAGGGACCTGTTGGAGGAAAGGCAACCAGTCTTTCTAAAAGAGTGTTCCAGGTAGAGGGAACAGCAAGTACAAAGACCCTTGACTTAATGCCAGCCATGTGCCAGGCGTGCGCTGAAAGCACTTCGCTTTGGTGATCTCACTCGGTCCAGCCAGTGGCCCTGAGTGGCAGGTATTATCATTCCCCTCTTACTTGGGAATAAACTGAGACTTTTTGGAGAGGTTAAATCTCTTTGCACGAGGTTACCCAGCTACTCAGTGGCAGAGCCTGCGTCTTCCTCAGGACTGGCTGGGAACCCCTGGGATTTTCTTTCCCAGTGAGAACAAGTTTTAGAAGAGCACTTCTGAACCCTCTCCACTCCCAACCTGCTCTGGCTCTGGGGAGGGCCAGGGGGTGTGGTTGGGGGGGGATAGGGCGGGGGGGTGGTTCTGCAGCAGCTCTGAGTCTTCCCAGCCTGGGCCGAGGGCTGCTGCCCATAGTCCCTGAAGCGAGTGGGCAGAGGACCACAGAACCATCCTCCTTCCACGTGGTGGGCCTTGGTGCCACACGGCACAAGGGCATGAGGTGTTCTCTCTGCAGTCTCTGTCCCGTGCCCCACCCCCAGAGGGGCAGAGGAGCCCCTCGCAGGCCTCCTTGGGCCCTGTGTCCGGGGGTGGGGGGTTTCCCGCAGGATGGCGAGGGTGGCACCTCGCCTCCCGCGTGGCTGGCTCAGCGCGCTTCTCTCCGCCCAGGAAGCGCCTTGGCCGGCCTCTGGAGCCTTCTCCCAGTCGGCGGGGGGCTGGCAGACACCCCGAGGGCCAACAGAGGCTGACCTTGCACCTAAAAAGAATATATTGTTTTCCAACACGGCTTCCTATTCCTGCCAGATAAAGCAGCACATTAACAATGCGTCCAGGTTGTAAAATGTTGGCCAGGGTTTCTTTTTTAGCAGCAAACTTTTTGTCAAGAGATTGGCATTTTCCTCCCCATTCACGCCCTGGCCGGCTCTGCTTTCAGGGCTGGGCGCTGGCCCCCGGGTACCCAGAGACACACACACACTCTGCCCGGCTCAGCCTTGCAGCGTTGATAACATTGTTATTATTAGACGTGGCCTCTGGAATCCCGGAGGTCATTCCCAAACAACGGCCCTTCTGGTGCAATGAAAAAGCAGCTCCGGTTATCACGGTGGGGGCCCGGATCCATTACCTCCTGGGCCCACAGGTGCAGACGGCTCCTGTACAACCAGCCCGGAAAAGTTATCCCCAGAACCAGGCTGGAACCCGTGTCTGGGACAAGGCACCTGTCCCTCCTCCTCCCTGGTCCTAGCACCCTTCACATCCCACCTCCTGCTGAGCTTGGGGGATCCCCCACCTCGGACCAGGCCTGACACCGGGTTCATTTGCCTCAAGCTGAGCTGGCTGGTTCCCTGGCTCCCAGCTTCTATCCTGTGCCATCTTCGGTGCCCTCAAATGTCCCCTCTTTCACCCACACGCACCCCTGAGCACTGACTGCAAAAATCCACCGCCTCCTTCCTGTTTGTCGGTTTTCTTCCTCCTGACCCTCTAAGAACCTATGCGTGTGATTACAGCCAGGACGTAAATGGAATCTCCTGGGGCCCACTTTGCCTCTTGTGTTCCCAATAATACCAGACTGTGACATCCTTGTGGGCAAAAAATTGTCTCTTTTACAACCTAGAGAGCATATTCAAAAGCAGAGACATTACTTTGCCAACAAAAGTCCGTCTAGTCAAGGCTATGGTTTTTCCAGTGGTCATGTATGGATGTGAGAGTTGGACTGTGAAGAAGGCTGAACACTGAAGAATTGATGCTTTTGAACTGTGGTGTTGGAGAAGACTCTTGAGAGTCCCTCGGACTGCAAGGAGATCCAACCAGTCCATTCTAAAGGAGATCAGTTCTGGGTGTTCATTGGAAGGACTGATGCTAAAGCTGAAACTCCAATACTTTGGCCACCTCATGCAAAGAGTTGACTCATTGGAAAAGACTCTGATGCTGGGAGGGATTGGAGGCAGGAGGAGAAGGGGACAACAGAGGTTGAGATAGCTGGATGGCATCACCGAGTCGATGGATATGAGTTTGAGTGAACTCCAGGAGTTGGTGACTTACAGGGAGGCCTGGCGTGTTGTGGTTCATGGGGTCGCAAAGAGTCGGACACGACTGAGCGACTGAACCAAACTGCCACTGAGGTATGAAATATTTGCAGTCTACTGCTTAAAGTACACTAACCTTAAGTATGTATATGTATACATTGAGTACAGGTCAGTATGTTTGTTTCATCTGTGTGTGTGTCTATATGTACACATATTTGTCTATGATACATATACATATGTATGTGTATATATGTATCTCCAGGTCAAGTCAAGAGACCTGGGTTTGACCCCTGGGTCAGGAAGATGCCATGGAGTAGGAAATTTCAACCCATTCCAGTATTCTTGCCTGGAAAAGTCCCTGGACAGAGGACTGTCCATGGGGTCTCAGAGTCCATGGGGTCCATGGGGTCTCAGAGTCGGACACAACTAAGTGACCTGAGCACACACACACACGATACCAGGTCAAGATACAGTGTTTCCAGTTTCTTCATACCTCTCTTCAGTCCATGCCCTTCCTCAACTGTTTTGATATCTAAGAGATGTCTTAAATATCTTTTCATCCCACTTAGCAAATGTTTGATGAACATATTTTTTTCAAGTTAAACATATTACGCTTTGTACCCGGTGAACACTGTAGAGTGCTATACTCCCTTGCCTGCCTAAGAGGGGCCCTTGGCTCTTAACGGGTTAATCAAGTAAGCCTGAGGTTGTATTTTAGTAGCTTTGCTCAGTGCTGGATTTAAACACAGTGGAAACCAAGTTAAGGGCAGTGCTGTTCTGTATATCAGTATGCCCACTGAGCCAAGGAGACCCATTTATTTTTAATTGAATTAAATTGCTCACAAAATGAAAGTAGCATACTTTCATTAATATTTAATTACATACAGTGTTAAATAATGATCACAAAGAAAACTTTGCAGCTTTTTTTGTCTCTGCTTTTTTTTTATTACTTTGTTAAACAAGATACTCTTATTAGCTGTTTTATGCTTGGAATTTTAAGGGCCTTGCTCTTATCCCACTCCAGAAGTACTTAATTGGCAGGACTCAGCTGAGTGAGGTGGTAGCTTGGCTGTGATGTTGGCCACTGGCGTGTGTGTACAAATATATATACTCTAACTTCAGTCACTTGGCCTCAGAGAGATATTTGTGGGGGCAATCAGGGTCTCCAGAAAAGAGATAAAAGACCACTTTCTGGACATCTTGAGGTCAACCCACCATGCCTACTCCTTCAAAAATTTCTGTATATAAAGTCAGCCCTCTGTATCTATATTCTCACTGGTGGCTCAGACAGTAAATCGTCTGCCTACAATTTTGGAGACCCAGGTTCGATCCCTGGATTGGGAAGATCCCCTGGAGAAGGAAATGGCAACCCACTCCAGTATTCTTGTCTGGAGAATCCCATGGACGGAGGAGTGTGGTAGGCTACAGTCCATGGGGTCGAAAACAGTTGGACATGACTGAGCAGCTTCACTTTCTTTGTCTTTATTTTCTGTATCTATGGATTCTGTCTCTGCGACTACAGGGGGTAGATGGTACTACACCATTTTATACAAGGGACTTGAGCACTTGTGGATTTTTGTATCTGAGTCGGGGGTGGGTCCTGGAACCAATCCCTTGGGTATATGGATGAATGACTGTACTGAGAAAAGACATTACATTTTGCAAGAGGTCATCCCAAAGGAAAAAGAATTCTTCTTTGCATGATTACTCATTTCTGTATTTTATTAGATAGTTCTCACATCATAGAGCAGTGATTCTCAAACTTCTGACCACTTAAGAAGCCTTGAGGTGCTTGTTAATAGATTCCTTGGCCCTAGAACTTCCCTTGTGGCTCAGTTGGTAAAGAATCTGCCTGCAGTGTGGGAGACCTGGGTTCGATCCCTGAGTTGGGAAGATCCCCCTGGAGAAGGGAAAGAATACCCACTCTGCTATTCTGGCCTGGAGAATTCCATGGACTGCCCAAAGAGTTGGACATGACTGGGTGATTTTCACTTCACTGGCCTTAGAACCGAAATTGTAACTCATAGGGGACAGGGAATCTGCATTTTCTGCAAATATCCAAAGTGTTGATTCTGACATAGGGGATTAGAAGAGCATACCGTGAGAAATGTCATGATGGTATAGAACCGAGTCAAAGAGACTATTTAGATTTTTTAGCAATGGAACTGTTTTTCAAACTAAGTCTTATGTAGATCCTCAATAGGTGACTAGAGGTCTCTTCAAGAAAATTAGAGATACCAAGGGAACTTTTCATGCAAAGATGGGCACAATTAAGATATGGACCTAACAGAAGCAGAAGTTATTAAGAAGAGGTGGCAAGAATACACAGAAGAACTGTACAAAAAAGATCTTCATGACCAAGATAATCACGATGGTGTGATCACTGACCTAGAGCCAGACATCCTGGAATGTGAAGTCAAGTGGGCCTTAGAAAGCATCACTACGAACAAAGCTACTGGAGGTGATAGAATTCTAGTTGAGCTATTCCAAATCCTAAAAGATGATGCTGTGAAAGTGCTGCACTCAATATGCCAGCAAATTTGGAAAACTCAGCAGTGGCCACAGGACTGGAAAAAGTCAGTTTTCATTTCAATCCCAAAGAAAGGCAATGCCAAAGAATGCTCAAACTACTGCACAATTACACTCATCTTACACGCTAGTGAAGTAATGCTCAAAATTCTCTAATCGAGGCTTCAACAATATATGAACCGTGAATTTCCAGATATTCAAGCTGGATTTAGAAAAGGCAGAGGTACCAGAGATCAAATTGCCAACATCTGTTGGATCATCAAGAAAGCAAGAGAGTTCCAGAAAAACATCTACCTCTGCTTTATTGACTATGCCAAAGCCTTTGACTCTGTGGATCACAATAAACTGTGGAAAATTCTGAAAGAGATGGGAATACCAGACCACCTGACCTGGCTCCTGAGGAATCTGTATTCAGGTCAAGAAGCAACAGTTAGAACTGGACATGGAACAACAGACTGGTTACAAATTGGGAAAGGAGTACATCAAGGCTGTATATTGTCACCTTGCTTATTTAACTATACACAGAGTACTTCATGAGAAATGCTGGGCTGGATGAGGCTGGAATCAAGATTGCTGGGAGAAATATCAATAACTTCAGATATGCAGATGACACCACCCTATGGCAGAAAGTGAAGAAGAACTAAAGAGCCTCTTGATGAAAGTGAAAGAGGAGAGTGAAAAAGTTGGCTTAAAACTCAACATTCAGAAAATGAAGATCATGGCATCTGGTCCCATCACTTTATGGCAAATAGATGGGGAAACAGTGGAAACAGTGACAGACTTTATTTTTTGGAATTCCAAAATCACTGCAGATGGTGACTGTAGCCATGAAATTAAAAGATGCTTGCTCCTTGGAAGAAAAATTATGACCAACCTAGACAGCATATTAAAAAGCAGAGACATTACTGTCAACAAAGGTCCATCTAGTCCAGGCTATGGTTTTTCTAATAACCATGTATGGATGTGAGAGTTGGACTATAAAGAAAGCTGAATGCAGAAGAATTGATGCTTTTGAACCGTGGTGTTGGAGAAGACTCTTGAGAGTCCCTTGGACTGCAAGGAGATCCAATCAGTCCACCCTAAAGGAGATCAGTCCGGGGTGTTCATTGGAAGGACTGATGTTGAAACTCCAATACTTTGGCCACCTGAAGCGAAGAGCTGAGTCACTGGAAAAGACCCCGATGTTGGGAAAGATTGAAGGGGAGAGAAGGGGATGACAGAGGATGAGATGGTTGGATGGCATCACCGACTCAATGGACATGAGTTAGAGTAAACTCCAGGAGCTGGTGATGGACAGGGAGGCCTGGCATGTTGCAGTCCATGGGGTTGCAAATAATTGGACACGACTGAGCGACTGAACTGAACAATAGGTAAAATAAAATGATTATCACTGGGATTAAAGTGATGGTGGGGTCCCTTGTCTTTCCTTTTCCCTTTCGTTTCCCCTTAGCTTTTTCCTGGGGATTGGAGCCACAGAGCTATAGCACTTGAGGTTATAGTTTGGAAACCCCTGAATTAGTTTTAGTCAATAAATTAAAGAGTCTTTTGACTAGTTAGGTAAATTCATAATACCATGCAGGAATTTGTAAGATGTGTCCAAAGATAAAATAACTTCCCAGAGAAGTAGTATAGAATAATCGGTCAGGAGAAGAGTGTAGGCTGTCGTTGACTACTGTTTGAAAGGATAGTGTCTCCTTTCTTTATTCATTCATTCATTGAAGGTTGACTGGATGATCACTCTGCAGTGGAGACCAGTGTGAGCCCTAGGCATATGCTGTGGGCAAAATAGACCAGGTCACTGCTCTCACAGGGTGTGTGCTGCACTGGGGGGACACAGATGGTGGAAGAGAAAGCAAGCATGTGAGGGTTAGGACGGATGTAAACAGAGTCATGTGGTAGCCAGAGAAGGTCTCTCAGAAGAGGAGATATTTGAGTTGAGACTTCAATGATAATAGGCAAGCCTCCACGGGAAGAGCTGGGGAAAAGGATAGTTTGTGCAGAGTCAGTCCTGACACTGAGGTAGAAATAAAGAAAAAGAGAGAAACGTGGGATAGCTGGAACACAGAAGCCAATGGTGTGAGAGGTAAGCAGATAGTCTGGCGGGGGGTAGGAGTTTAACTATATAGAGGTCATTCTAACATTGGATATGTCATCGGATAATGACTGTAGCTGGTTCTGTTTTCCACAGATGAGGACGACAGCGTCTCCTATCCCCTGCTCTATTGTGCAATGTGACTTTGCCTCTTCTTCATCATAAGGTATTTACTTCTCTGTCCTCTTGAAATCTGGGTGAGATCTGTGACTGCTTTGACCAATAGAATACAGCAGAAGCAAAGTTCTGCCAGTTCTAGGCATAACTCAATGCTGAGCTGACAGCTTCTGTCTCCTACTCCTTAGAACGTATGCTCTTGGGCACGCCCTCTTGGAATCTAGCCACCATAATGTGAGAAGCCCAAACCACATGAAAAGACCATGTGCAGGCACTCTGCTTAACAGTGCTAAGGGAACTTCTTTGCCTTTTTGGCTCAAAACTCAACATTCAGAAAACTAAGATCGTGGCATCCGGTCCCATCACTTCATGGCAAATAGATGGGGAAACAGTGGAAACAGTGACAGACTTTATTTTCTTGGGCTCGAAAATCACTGCAGATGGTGACTGTGGCTATGAAATTAAAAGACGCTTGCTCCTTGAAAGAAAAGCTATGACCAACCTAGATAGCTTACTAAAAAGCAGAAACATTATTTTGCCAACAAAGATCTGTCTAGTCAGAGCTATGGTTTTTCCAGTAGTCATGTATAGATGTGAGAGTTGGACTACAAAGAAAACTGAGCACTGAGAATTGATGTTTTTGAACTGTGGTGTTAGAGAAGATTGTTGAGAGTCCCTTGGACTGCAAGGAGATCCAACCAGTCAATTCTAAAGGGAATCAGTCCTGAATATTAATCGGAAGGACTGATGCTGAAAGTGAAGCTTTGGCCAGCTCATGAGAATATTCATTGGAAGAACTGATGCTGAAACTGAGGCTTTGGCCACCTGATGGAAAGAACTGACTCATTGGAAAAGACCCTGATGCTGGGAAAAATTGAATGCAGGCAGAGAAGGGGATGAGATGGTTGGATGGCATCACTGATTTGATGGACATGAGTTTGAGCAAGCTCTGGGAGTTGATGACAGACAGGGAAGCCTGGCGTGCTGCAGTCCATGGGGTTGCAAAGAGTCGGACACGACTGAGAGTGACCTGAACTGAACTGAAGTGAACTTCCGGTCATCAACCAGCATTAGATGCCAACCAGAAGGGGGAGCCCTTTTGGGTGTTAGTGTGGAGAGAAGTCCTAAGCAAGATCCACCCAGTAGAACTCAATCAGTGCTCCCAAACCATGACAGACAGTAACAAGCTGTTGTTTTAAGCCATTGTGTTTTGGAATGGATACTTTTTCAGGAACAGATAATCAGATCAGTAAACAACGAAAACAGAGATGTCCTGATAACGTGTCCGGGATGCATATTCAGTTCTCTTTGACCCTCTATTGTGTTGTCATGGACCTCTTAGCAAAGAAGTTCTGAACCAATGAGAAGTTAAGGAGTGTTTTTAAGACAGCCTTCTTTCAAAATCTAAGTTGTTTTCACTTTACTGTGATTAACTCTTTGTCCCCAGAATTTTAGAAGTGTTGCCCCAAGATCGTTAGTAACTTTAGAATTCCAAAATCCTTCTCTTCTTTGAGAGCATCTCCTCTTATTCTAGGAGCTTGAATATCACAGAGCAAATGAGAATCCGAGTTCAGAAAACTCTCCCAAATGAGGGGGAAAGAGCTGCTCAGGTCTGGCATGGCATCCAAATAGGACAGGGTGGACCATCTGAAGGCAACAGATCAGGAGTGGTCTGGAGCTCTGTGCAGTGGGACCATCGCATGCCCTTTCGCACACTGAGCACACACCCTGGCCTCTCTCGTTCCTGCGCTGCTTCCCTCGGGGCCAAAGGTGCCGTTGCTGGCAAGGGGTAGAACGCACACTCAGAGGGAACAGAATCAGCTTGAATCCGACCCTCAGGGCTTCTGTTTCAGTGCGCTGGGCCCTGACCCCAACCCGATAGGGTGGACAGCCACTGAGCGTGGGAGAAGCCCCAGCTCACATCTGGCAAAAGCTCTAGCCTCTTTCATCCAGCCCCACCTCTCACCAAAGTGATAGCTGCCTGCCTACCTTGGGGGAAGAGGTGATCCATACTTGCTCCAGATCCAGCTTTACCAGCAGAACCATTGCACGTTCATAGACTGCACAGGGATGCTCCCATACAAGAAACTGCCTTCAAGACCAGGAGAGGTTACTTTCTCACCTAAGTACACACAGACAGATAAAGTTAAACAAAATGAGAAGACAGAGGAATTTGTTCCAAATGAAAGAACAAGAAGAAAACCTGAAAATACAACTAATGAAACAGATATAAATAATTTACCAGATAATGCTCAGAGCATTCATAATAGAATGCTAACTGAACTAGAGAGAAGAACAGATGAACACAATATGAATCTTAACAAGGAATTATAAAATATAAAAAAGAACCAAGTCAGAGTTGAAGAACTTAATAACTGAAATAAAGAATACATTAGAAGGTGATTTTAGTAGACTAGGTGATAAAGAAGAGCACATAAGTGATTTGGAAGATAGAATAATGGAAATCACCAAATCAGAACAGCAACAAGAAGAGCAACAATAAAAAGGAGAACAGTTTAATGACCTCTGGGACAACATCAAGCATATCAGCATTTGCATTATACAGGTCCCAGGAGAGAGAAAGTGGTCAAAAATATATTTGGTAAAATTATGGCTGAAAAATTCATGAAGCTCAAGAAGGAAACAGATATTCAGATATAGGAAGCACAGAAAAACCCCAAACAAGATGAACCCAAAAAGAAAGAGACCTATACCAAAGCATATCATAATTAAAATGGCAAAAGTCAGAGATAAAGAATTCTAAAGGCAGCAAGAGAAAAATAAAGAGTCATATACAAGGAACCCCCATAAGGCTATCAGCTGATTTTTCTGCAGAAATTTTGTAGGCAAGAAGGGAGTGGCATGATATATTTAAAGTGCTGAGTGGGAAAAACCTACAACCTAGGATACTCTACCCAGCATATTTATCATTCAGAATTGAAGGAGAGATCAAGAACTTCTCAAATGAGCAAAAGCTAAGAGTTCATCAGTACTAAATTTATCCCAAAAGAAATGCTAAAGAGTCTTCTCTAAGTGGAAAAGAATACAAGAAGAAGTAAGAATTTATAGGAGGGACTTCCCTGGTGATACAGTGGTTAAGACTCTGTGCCTCCAATGCAGGGAGTGAGGATTCAGTCCCTGCAGGGAAATTAAATATTTAGTTTTGTTGTCTGCTCTGAGGGCAAGCGCATGGGCCCCTTGCTGTTACCATTGCAATCTTCAGTTACATTTACTCAAAGGGCATTGCTGGGGAAGAGGTGTTTGGGGTAAAATTAACCAAAGCTATTTTGGGGTCCATTTGAGGTAGGCAGTGTGAACAGCCTCAAAGAGGAGTTGTCAGGGAGACCGAAAACTCACTAGAAAGCAGCAAATAGGAGCCAGAATGACCAGTGGAAATGGAAGATCTCCAGAAAACTCTGGAAACATTGGAAGAGACCCTAAGATTTCCCTTAAATGGAGAAAGGTATTTGAGTCAAGCTTAAAGGACCACACAACCTCATTAAGCTGAGGGTTTGGGACAAGGAAGGTTGCTGAAATATTGTTTCATAAAGAAAACAGAAATACAATTTGGTAAAGCACTCAGAGGCAAGTAGAGGAATCAGAAAGAATAATTCAAAGCTATCATCAAAGTTTCCTTTGTAGGATTGAAAGACAATAGTAATGGTATTGATGCTGATAGTGAGAGAAGGCTTTGGACCAAACTGAATTAGCAATGATGGCAGAATGTTTTAGAGGAGACATCCTGGAGGACTAGAAACTATAGGATCAAAGCTAAGTAAAATTTGGAAATGTGAAATAGGAGCATTAGGTTAGAGGTGATAATGGGAGCAAGGAAAAGGAAAGCTTCAGAAAGACTGATGTGTAATATTCAAAATTAAGAGGTGAGAGAAAGCCAAAGATACCTGGGGGCAATGAGGAAGCAGGGAGCTAGGAGGAGAGCCAAGAACTTAATATAATGGCAGCCCATGAAGAAGCGTCATTCAATAAGTGATTGATTGACAGTACCAAATGAAGCGAAGACACAAGTGAAAGAAACAGATAGGGGGAAGCCGACTGGAGTTGTATTAACGTGTATAAATATTTTACTTTTGTACACAGACTTCAGGATTCAAACATCACGATCATAATCAATAATAATTTTCTTGTGACAAATGCAGGGGCTACAGAAATATTTATATTTTAGAGTTACTCCTAAAGGCTTTACAATCTGAAGGGTCAGATTTGACCAGTCCAAACACACAGACACAGATCGAACAATTCGGACAGTGTTTGCACAGCACAAGATATATTCAAGTTCTGGCTTATAAATATTCTAAAAGAATATATGATCAAGATAAATTTGAATTTGACAAAAAAATTGGGGTTGCTCCTTAGAGCTCAGTGTAACCAAATGTCCACTGCAGACAAGGCAAAAAGAACTCAATTGTAGTATCTAAGAGATATATTTTAGAGAGGAACTAGTATTGATCTCTCTTTCCCCCAAATCTAGCACTTATAAACCTAGTAAATATTGGCAATTTGTATATCTGATGCTGATGCTTTGCATAAAATAACTGTTCTTCTGATGATTGGACATTCTTATTGTTCAATATCCTTCACCCAGCTTTTTGTGGAGTTTCTCCCAGGCCACCTGCCTCAGGATTTCTAGGATTCCTCTGTCTTTTCCTCTTCCTTCTTCTTTGCTCTTCTACATCCCACAATTCCTGTGGATTTTTTTGTTTCTTGCTCACAGTATTCCAGCTGCTTCTCTGTTCCAAGTCTTCACCTTTTACCTGTGGGACTTAGGAAAGTTGTGCAATCATTAACCAGATAGAAAGACTTTAATTTATTTGGAAACAAGGCAAGCAATTGCATAGAACTTATGGAAGCAAGAAACCAAAAATGGAGCACAAATTCCCTCTCTATTTTCTACTGTTATAATTCTACTGAGGCTCTGTCTGCAGACTAACTCATTGAGAATGTGCAGCGGTGGACATGACAACGTGCTTAGGAGGCCTCCAGTTCTATGAAGTACAGTTGACGGAGGCCTCCAGCTTCTGTGCTTTAAAATCAACCACCCCATTCACACCAGGGCTGTGCTTCCTCTGAGCCTCTCTTGGCCAATGATTGAGTGTGTCAAGAATACTGAGGCAGATTGCACTCTGGGAGACACTGGACTCTTCCAATGGCTGGCCTTTGGTTTGAGGGTTTCCTGAAGTCTTGCTGAAACTTCCTGAGATTGCAGGGAAGTCTATCATGCTTCTGGACAATTTCTCCTTCTTTTCTCCTTCCCTTGGGCTCAGACTTGTATCACTGCCTGGCAGCTCCAGCTTTCCCTTGTTCCTTCACCATCTTCATTTTCTTTCTTTCTCTTCTTGTTTTACATTTGTCTGGTGGTACCAGGTCTTAGTTTCAGCACTCGGGATCTTGAGCTGTGGTTTGCAGCATCTTAGTTAGCATGCGGGCTCTTAGTTTGGCATGTGGGATCTAGTTCCCTGACCAGCGATCAAGCCCCCTGCACTGGGAGCCCAGATTCTTAACCACTGGACCGCCAGGGAGCTCCCTCCTTTTCTACCACAGAGTTTTCCCCTAATAAAATTCTTATGTATGTCTGCTTCCCAGAGCACTTAGCCTAACATACTCTCCTAGTAGAAGCACAAGGCTTACAGTCACGTGGGGCCTAAGCCCAGACATTCTGACTAGCGTTTGTTTCTGCCCACATAACCTACATCAAAACAGCTGAATGAAAGTGATCTTATTTGCAAAAGGGCTGGTGGTGGCTGCTAAACAAGCAAATCAGGTGAAGAGTCAATAAAATTTTTATTGAGACGTGATCAGAAAGTCAAATGCCGGAAGACCTTTGCTGAAATTCTACACTTCACTACCCTCACTTGGCATTGTATTTCTCTCTTCTCACATTTCACATAAGAGATAGGATTGAGGGAACAGACGTTGGTTAAGTAAGGTCTGATTCTCTGATCTCTAACAGATTTATTCAACATTGCCTGCATATTTGTGGGAAAAGATTGACTCGGTATTACTAGGAAATGGTCCTGACTCAGAGTCAGAAAGTTAGGAATATTTGGCTTCCTACAAATGATCTGTAAAACTGAGATAAAATTTTTTACTTATCAGATTGCAAATATTTAAAAGATTGATCTCATCCAGTGTTAGTGAAGGGCTAAGGAAATAGGCCACTTCTTTATACTTGCTCCCTAGAGAAGGAAATGGCAACCCACTTCTGTATTCTTGCCTGGAGAATCCCAAGGACAGAGGATCCAGGGCGGCTACAGTCCACAGGGTTGCAAAGAGTCAGATATGACTGAGCAACTAACACTACTACTTATACTTGGAGTACAAACAAGGTGAAAACCTTTTGTAAGGTTAATTTGTCAGAATCTATCAAAATTCAAGATGGACATAATCTATGTCCATCTTGAATCCCATTTTGGAATCTTTTCTACAGAAATGTTTGTACCCAGAAATGCAACTGTATATGAAGATGTTCACTGCAGTTTATTATATGATTATTATTATTACTGCAATTACAACACAGGAGGTGATCTAAATGGCCACCAAGATGAGGTTGGTTAAAGAAATTAAAGTATATCCACACCATGGAATATTATGCGGCCATTAACAGGGTTCCACTAGCACAGAGAGCGCATTTATGCAAATAAGAAAAAAATACCCCTCTCCTCTGGTTAAATAAAGCAAATGCTGGGAAGCACACTTTGGTGAATAGATCACGGGCTAGATTTTAACTCCCATTGTCCCCCTCTGCCAAATGCTCCTTTGCAATGCTGAATCTGAACGACAGTTAACACTGAATGTTAAAAATAATGAAGCAATGTTTTACATGATAATATGAAAAATTCTCTATGATACTATAACCTCCTCCCCTACAAGAAAGGAAAAAAAAATATATATAAGAAGTTGGCAAAAGTATTGCTTATTTCTGCATAATAAAATTCCTCCAGTCTTAGTGTCTTAGAGAAGCAATTATCTTACAGTTTCTGTGGGTCAGGATTCCTCGTACAGCTTAACAGGGCCCTCTGGTTCAGGACCTCTAAAGGCTGCTGTCCAGGTGTTGGCCAGGGCTGCAGTTATCTTAAGGTTCAACTGAGAAAGGATCAGCTTCCAAGTTGACTTGTGGGTTGGTGGCACAATTGAGTTCCTTGTCTGCTGTTGCATCGAGGGCCTCAGATCCTCAATAGCTGTTGGCTGGAGACCACCCTTAGTTGCCAGATGAACCTCTCCTTAAGGCAACTTGAAACATGGCAGCCGACTTTCCTGAGAGTGAACAAGTGAGTCGAACCAGAGAGAGTGTGAGCAAGATGGACATCGCAGACCTTTCCAGCTGAATTTCAGAAGTGACATCCATCACTTTTGCAGCATTCTATTCTTTACAAACAAGTCACTAGCTTCCGCCCACACACAGCTGGGAGGGGATCAGGCAAGGACTTGACTACCAGGAGGTTGGGTGCATTTGGAAACATTTTAGAATCTGCATACCACAGAATATGCATTGAACTGTAAATATGTAAATAGTTAACTCCAAGGCAGGAAATGGGAGACAATTTTGCTTTTTAAAATATTATTCCAAACAAGGGAAAGTTGTAAGAATATTCCAAGGAACTCCCATACGCAATCTGGGGTTTGCTCAGATTAACCAATTGTTTCCATTTTACTCCCTTGCTTTATCATTCTTTCTCTCTATGTTCATCTATGTATGCATATTGTCTTTTCTTTCTGAACCATTGGAAAGTTAAGTTAGAAATATAAAGTCCCTTTACCTCTTAATACCTCAGTGTTATTTTCTAAGAACTGAGATATTTCTTATACAACTATAGTAAAATGTTAAAATGAATCAGAAAATTAAACATTAAAATTATACTATTATAGAATCCCTATTCAGTCTTTATCAAATTTCTAGGACTTTCTTCATAGCTATCTTTTAGTGATCATGACTGTTTGGTCTCATTTATCCTAGAGTAGGTCCTCAGGCTTTCTGTGTCTTTCTTAACCTTGACATTTTTTGAAGAGTACAGATCAATTATTTTGTAGAAAATCCTTTAATTTGGATTTGTTTGCTCATAGTTAAATTTAAGTTACATATTTTCTGCAGGAATACCACAAAAGTACTATTACCATTAAAAACACTGTGCTTTTTATAAACATGTTATTGAAATTTGCTCCATTTCAGTTATTATTATTGAATGATCATTATTTGGGTTTGTTGTAATGACGATGTACTTTTGTGTATAAAATGGAAGATTTTAATATGGGAAAAAGAGAAACCCTATTTTCCATTTTTACCAATTGCACCATGATAAATGATAGAACACGCTTTGGGTGTTTACAATGGACACTGACCATGGGTTTATTTATTCTCACTATCCTTCTGGTCATGGCATTCTCTTGAACACTCCAAATAAAAAGCCAGGCAGGGGTGGCAGTCATCAGTGAAATGAATAAATACCTTGGAAATGAAGTCTTAACACAGGGAATGACCTACTAATCTTTAATGGCTATAACTGTGATGTGGATTTCAGCTGGGGATGCCAGCAAAAATTCAATTCAGGTTCATGCCAACATTACCTGGCCAATGATAACATTAGTTAGAGATTCAGCTAATCTTCAAAGGACAAGGAGAACTTTCTAATTTTAGCACCAGCATTTATTAGCACTTCAAATGAATGGATGATTACTTTAAAACACCTCTGCTAGAAGAATGATAACCAAACTTACGGCAGCATTTCTTCACAGCAAGTGGAAGAAAGGAAAGAATGGAGTTGAAAGAGGAGGTAATCCCATTAGAGACTGAATCTGAGAACATGTCTCCTTCGAAGATGTGTTGTTTCTCCATGATCCTCAAATGTCTCAAATAAAGATATTACCGCTGTTCATGCCCTGTTTATAAACCCAGGCTATGGGACCTCGGCCTTCTGAACACAAATCTCTCAGGCAGATGTAACATGACAGATAAGCGGTGTGACTCTCAGTCTTTCTGTACATGAGCACATGGTCTTATTAAGAGGACAGATAAACAAAGTCACTTATGCCTCCACGTGTGCCTTATGCTCAGTCTTGTCTCACTCTTCGTGACCCCACGGACTGTAGCCCACCAGGCTCCTCTGTCCATGGGATTTTCCAGGCAAGAATACTGGAATGGGTTGCCATTTCCTTCTCCAGGGGATCTTCCCCACCCAGGGATTGAACTATATCTCCTGTGTCTCCTGCATTGCAGGTGGATTCTTTACCCACTGAACCATCAGGGAAGCCCCAGAAGGGATGCACCTGGGGAGCATTAAACCTCTAGATAGCTTTTTGACTTTACAGTTGGAAAGGGCAGAGGGATCCTTTCTGGAATATTCCCAAGTATTTATTTGAACTTGTGCCCCCTCTTCTTGCACCATTTGCCTCAGTGATCCAGACCTCAGCCTTGATGCTGCAAAGCTCTGCCCATTGGGAGAGCTGGATTCTCAGCATGGCCCGTCTAGCTCCATCTCACAGTTGTTACTCTCTTTCTCTCTCAAGAACACAGCGCCTAATTTTTTACCTCCGTTGGCACAACTTCCCAATATTCTCTTCCCCGACTGGCTTAGGGCTTGGTCTGGAGCCACTCGACTCACTTTCCACCCCCTTGATTCTCATCTTATTATCAGATTTTCTCCCCTTCTCTTGAACGGGAGGCTTGGGGGAAGGGATTGTTTTGGCTGGAATTTGACAAGGCACAGGTGGTTTTACCAGCTGCAAGTTCTTTAGTTCTTGTTGGCTGCCCACCAACTCTTGGTCTTTTCACAGTTCTTTCAGGGGTGGCGGCGGCGGAGGAGGGGCAGGAAGGGACAGTAGGTCCTTGATGTTGTTGTTCCCCATCAGCAGCTGTCTCAGGTTGGCATTGAGTCCAGGGCGGTCCTTCAGGAAGAGCTGTTTTGTTTTTCTCCCCCCGGCCCCAGAATTTTTCCCCCCTGGAAATTGGAGAGACCTAAAGGGCACAGCCATAAAAATGGCAGCTCACCCTGCGTCTCGGCTGTGTCCCTGCAGAGGCCGAGGGCCACGAGCTCTCCCTTGCACACGTCCTGGCTGCCGTCGTGCCTGGCTTCCGGGCACAGATCGCTGTCAGTTTCAGCCTCAGAAATCCAGGCTTGGACTCGGTTACTCACATCTCCTCTCCCTGGCTGGTTGGAGTGCAATGACACCAGCATCATCTCCCAAAATAGACGAAAATAACCCTCAGCTCCATCGCTCACATGCCTCTTTTTGAGGAAAGAAAAAAGGAACTTAAAACTTAAAAGCGTTTTTCCCTTCCTCCTTTTCCTTTCCAAGCATCTTTTTGATAGCGACAATAAAACCCTTGAATGTGCCGGCTGACCTCTGGTGCCACCCCCGTTCACTGTTCTCTTCTCAGCCTTTTTTATTTTGAAAACACTCATTGACCCCTTTCCTTAGTAAGGTTTCAGGCCCCTGCTCACGTTTCCTCAGACTTTCCTTCCCGCGAGCCTCTGCTGCAAAAGCTTGGTTCTGCACTCTCCTTGATGTGTGTGGGCGCTCGCCTCCCCCATTAAGCTGAGCCCCCGTGAAGGGGGACGCTAAAATGGCCCTTTATTGGTTAATTCCTCTCCCTCTTCTTTCCTCTGATCCTTCTGCTTCGTTTCTCCTGCCCTCCTCCTCCTCCTCGATCGCCTCATCCATCGGATAAACACTGCGATCTTCATGTTGGCCCTTGCTGATTCAAACTTAGGACTGCCTCGAAAACCCTCCAGGGATGCGGGGCTGAAGTCCAGTGTGGCCCTGTCAGTACTTCCAGGGTCTCTGGCGTCTCACGCCCCTGCCCCTTCACAGCTGCACAAAGTGCTCATTCCTCTCCCAGCCCCTGACTAAATCACCTGCTCATCTCCTGGGACTCTGACCCCACCCCTCCTACCTCAACTCTGTGGTCCCCACGTGCTGTCTTCATCTGTTACCTGATGATTCTGTGTCCTTCCCAGTCCCGACTTGGAAAAGGAAGCTCTGGGAGACATATCCTGCTGTGTGTGTGCACGGAGTCGGGCTCTCCCAGCCTAGCTCACTGGTTCCTGCAGAGTAGAAGCCCATTAGCTGTTTAATAAAGCTTTGTTGATATTCCACCTTTTTCTGTTTGCTTTGCACACAGAGCATTACTTTGAAACCCAAATAGCCTGGAATGAGGTGTGGAAAGATATTAAGGTGGAAGTGTGGGGGTGTGTTTGTGGATGGTGGGGCAAGGTTAGCAAAGCTGAAATATCAGTAGTGGGGAAGGAGGCATGAAGAGGAAAAATGGGGAGTTTTCCTGCTTCCCAGATTTTCCAGGGGGAGGACACAGTGGTATTGCTACGTTGGTACGGAAGGATTCCCAGAACCTCTGCGACACCCATCATCAGATAAGTATAAACACGCATTCTAAAACCCAGTATAAATGAGTTTTAGATTACCCGTTGCTTTGAATTTTCCATACCTCTTTTTTTATCTTCTTCAGCCAGAACAACCAGGAATGGACATTATTTGATTTGGCCAGCACCAGCAATTTTTTTTTTTAAACCATAGCTCTGTTTTATATGTCATTTCAAAGTATCCATCATATAGGAAATGCTGCACACACCTGTCAATTCAACAGAGAAAATATGCTTCTTTCCTATTTGTCTCTCTTTGCTTCAAGGACCAGGCAACACTAATCTTCCGCAATATTCTTTTCCCAATAAGAGCTCACATCCAATCTGAATGCTAAATAATGTTGTCACGAGGTTGCATGGGCACTGGTTAAGATCTATGCCCAAACTATAATGAATCTCTCTTCTACATAACTGTGATTGTGGCCAAAATTGGTGAGCAACCCATCCTCAAGGGAGCAGTGGGAGGAGACCAGAATATTGTGTTGGATTCTGTCCTGGACACATCTTCAGCTAGACTCCTGGAGCAGTTTAAATCAAGGGCTGGGCTGAGCAGGCCTGAATGGCTTGCAAATGACAGATTTATGGAGGGAGGCCTAATTAGATCACGGTAATTTGTAGTACGACAGTATCTTTTGCTCAAGATCTCAAAGCAAATGTCTGCCTTGATAGGTGGGCAAAACAAAGACCCACAAATGTCAAGGGAAAGTCTCAATTTCACAAAATAAATCCTGGGACAGCCCGGGATAAGAGTCGCACATCGCATTTGGAAAACATTTTACAGTTTTGCTCTGCATTCATATAATTTTGCCTCCTTTGAGTGGCCCAAATTCCTGCCGTAAAAGTAGGAGTGGTGGTCGGTGTTTCTCTCGTTTTAGAAAAGGGGAAGATGGAGACACTGACTGGCTGAGTGGCCTGCCCAAGATCAGAGTCAGTAGTGGGGTTGACTTTTGGATTCCCTGTGTGGAGAAATGAAGTGACTTTTAGCAGGAAAAGAAGAAGAAGGTCTTGAGATAATGAGATTCTGTTTCTAACGACTTGGCAGAAAGGAGCATGGTTGAGGAATACAAGTCCCAGCAAAGATTCATTTAGGTCAAAGGCTTAGAATGGATTGCAAACCTGTTTGGGGAGTAGTTGTCCCCTGGTAGCCTTGAAAGATTAGTTCCAGGATCCCTGAGGATACCAAATCTGTGGATGCTCAAAGTCCCTTATGTCAAATGGTGTAGTGCTAACACACAGCCTAGGCACATGCTTTAAATCATAGTTCAGTTGAGTCGCTCAGTCGTGTCTGACTCTTTGCGACCCCATGAACCACAGCACGCCAGGCCTCCCTGTCCATCACCAACTCCCGAGTCCACCCAAATCCACATCCATTGAGTTGGTGATGCCATCCAACCATCCCATCCTCTGTCGTCTCCTTCTCCTCCTGCCCTCAATCTTTCCTAGCATCAGGATCTTTTCAAATGAGTCAGCTCTTCACATCAGGTGGCCAAAGTATTAGAGTTTCAGCTTCAAAATCAGTCCTTCCCATGAACACCCAGGACTGATCTTTAGGAACACCTACTATGACGTAAATACTATGTAAATCATTGTAAACACAATGTAAATGATATATAAATAGTTGCCAGCATGGGAAGTTAGGTTTTGCTTTTTGGAAATTTCTGAATTTTTTTTCCAAATATTTTTAACCTTCCAGCTGGTGGAATCTGAAGATGTGGAATCCGCAGATGTGGAGTCCCAACTGTATGCAGAAGACTTGAGTTTGTCCATCATGGTGTTGCCTTGCCCCAAAGTGTTATTTTGTGTATACAGCCCTGAGGGGACTGTGTGTCGGGGGTGGTGGAGGTGGATGTCATTCATTTTATAGCTGCTGACAGAGGGATGCAGGAACTATAGTGGATGGAATTCCTGAGTGTTCTCCCCCTGACCTCCCCTCCATAGGATCACAGAGAGTGACTTGACCTGCCTGATGAGCTTGTCCATTCCAGGGGACCATTCATTCATCTGAATTCACTAGGAATCCATTTCCTCTTGGTCCCTACCATCTAGGTTAAAGTGATGATGGATTTTGCCTTCAAGGAGTTTATCTTCCAGTGAGAGGGCTAAAACATGTGCCTCTATAATAAGGAGCAAGGGAGAAGGTGATACCTGTAACAAAAAAGTCTTGTCTTGGTCCCTAGTTTCTATGCTGGCTTGTAGTGAGCACCACCTAGGTCTTTCGTAAGGGACAGACTGAGTCTTATCCTTTTTGGTTTCCCCAGTAGAACTTTGCACATGGCCGATGTGTACTGACATCGGGATGATGGGTTTCTCTTCCCATGTGGTTCTTTAAGATCTTTTACTGAGAATGGTAACTGGCCTACCTCAGTAGTTTTGAGTGTTCATTTTCCTTTCTCATTTCTCTGTCTCTCCATCCTGCCCTCTTTCTCTCTCTGTCTTTGCCTCTCTCACTCACTCTAAATATAAATATTTTGCCATTTGGAGATGGAGCCAATACCCATCATGACTAAAAGCAAATGGCATAATTTGAAGCCACATGGATGGACTTAGAGATGATCATGTTAAATGAAGTAAGTCAGACAAACATCATATGATATATGGAATCTTAAAAAAAATGATATAAATGAGCTTATTTACAAACAGAAATAAACGCAGACATAGAAAACAAAATGATTATCAGAGGAGCTAGTGGGGCGGGTGATGGAGATAAATTAGGGGTTTGGGATTAACATATACACACACTACTATATATAAAAGAGATAACCACCAAGGACCTACTTTATAGCACAGGGAACTCTATTCAATGTCTTGTGATAACATATAATGGAAAAGAATCTGAAAAAGAATGTATAGACTGAGTCACTTTGCTGTATACCTGAAACAACCACAATGTTGTAAATTAACTGTATTTCAATAAAAAGTGGTTATGCTTTTTTTTTTAATAAAAGCAAGTGGCAGAATTTTATTTTCTTATATTTGTATCCCCAGCATATTAGGGCAAATTTTAAATATAGTTTTATACATTTTTAGCAAATCCAAATATCTTCATTCCTAGTGGATAATGAGAAGAAAAGAGTGAGCTTCTTATTCTCACCAAGGTCACACCACATGGTGCTCAGCCCAGGCTTACCCTGCTGCCTCCTTGGAATTAAACCTGAGCGGGCAGAGAGAGGGTGGAAGGCAGCTTTGGGGACCTGAAGTATCTTGAGACAGTCTCTCCTGACTGTTTCAGCACATGGATTACGACAAAAATCACAAACTGCGGACTTGGCAGATTGTCCCAGAGCAGGAGGGGAAGGTGATAGCCTTTTCCAAAGTCAGAGGAGGGATGGGTATTGAATACATCACAACAAATATGTGATATGTCCTGCGAATGATATGAAAAATTAAATACAAAGAAAAGTGAAGACGGGGCTTCTCAAATGACAGAGCTGTGGAGAGGGGATGGCGGAGGTAGTGGCGGATGGGGGGTGAGGTGGCAGGGGAGATGGGGCAGAGTGCTAAATTAGTGGAAAGAAAAACACTGATGCTATGCATAGTCTGAAAGATGACATGTTTCCCTGGGCCAGATGGCAGTTTTTTTAGAGTTTTACTTGCATTTTCTGACTGAACAGACTTTGCTCGGATCCTGTTATTAATGTTAGAACCCAGGGCTGGGGCTCCTGTTTTCTCGCCAAAGCATGCTGACCCTGCTGTTCGGATGCAAGGGGCTTCAGAGGCTCAGAGAGCAGCAGCAGCTTGTGCTTCTGGGAAGTGGAAGGCTGGCTCCCAGGCAGCCCGTCCTGCCACTCCATAAAATGGAAGAACCTTGCCTCCCTGTGTGAATTCTCTTTGTGATTAGGAAGACAAATACCTCCACTGAGTTGTCTACAAACAGGTGCTGCAGATGGCTGGACCCTGGTTCTTACAGGCTGTGGTTGGAAACGAGGGAGGCTATTTTACTCTTGCTCAGCTCTGCTAAGTTGGTAGCCAAGGGTGGGCTCTCAGGAGACAATGAGTTATGTGACATATAAGTAACGCCGACGGCAGGAGGAGGGGTTTGCTGCAGACTGCCATGTTAGGTCTCACTGTGAATCTGTGAATCGATAGTGTATTATTTAAAGTTGCTTCTGTGATACAGTCATTGGGCAGCTTCAAAATGGGTCGGGATTCCATTTGCTGGAAGAGAATGGTTGGATACTTTTTCTTAGGGAATCCCAGGCAAGGGGGAATTCCTCAGAATCCTTCCTCATCTTGGTATTTGAATCCAAGGGCTATCTTTCTCACACCAAAGGACTTTGCTGCGTTGTGCTGTGCTTAGTCGCTCAGTCATGTCTGACTCTTCGCTACCCCGTGGACTGCAGCCTGCCAGGTTGCATGGGGATTTTCTGTCCATGGGGAATTCCCTAGGCAAGAAGACTGGAGTGGGTTGGCATGCCCTCCTCCAGGGGATCTTCCCGACCCAGGGATTCAACCTAGGTCTCCTGCATCACAGGTGGGTTCTTTACTGTCTGAGCCACTAGGAAAGCCTAGAGAAGCAAAAGAAAGAAGGGGACAAATATTACTTTCCAGATTGTTTTGCTCTTCTTAAGATTTCTAGATAATGATGGATGACCAATGCCTTTGTTCAGAGTTATCAGCCTGTTAAAAAATCAGAGGCAAAGCTCCCTTTTGGTTTTAGCTGTCACTGATATCTATTTATAGTCATGGCCAAATGTGACCTCATCCTCTAGGTTCTGCAAGCTCAGCAAATTGAGGCCAGGTTAGCCTGACCACGGGTCTCTGAGGAGCACCCCAGATGCTGTGGTGTGTCTTGTCAGCAGGGCCAAGGTTTTTCTTTCTGTTACGCCTCAAATGCCTCACAGCTCAGCACGTCAGAGAACAAGGTGATGGGAGGAGCCGTCTTTGAAATCAGAAAGCAAATGGAAGCCCCTGAGTATGTACAAGAGTTCCCGGATTTTCTTTCTTTTCCTTCCCTTCTTTGCTCTCTCCCTTTGTTTTTTCCCTCCATCTTCTGCTTTCCTTTTCCTTTCTTCTTTTCTGTTTTGGAAGAACAGAACAGAGAAAAGAGAAGATGGTGAAACAATAAAAAACTGGGTATGTCCCTGATGGAAGGGTCTTTGTGACCCTGAAGGTTTCCTGGGATTCAAGCAGGACCCTGATTGTTTGTCTTAAGCAGACGGCACACTGGTGAATATGGTGGCTTTCGACTTGGGGGAGCTCTGGTGGGAGTGAGCCCGATCTCATCTCACAGCCCATTTTTTGGGGGCCCCTAGTTCTTCCAGCCAATAATCACTACATGCTGCTCCCTCGGAAGTCAGTTTCTATTCATTTCCTGGAGTTTTTCATCCTTAGTTTGAGAAAAACCGACTTAGCCATTAAGCCAGAGTTTTATCTTTGAAGACCAACGCCATTTCTATGGCATGGTCTACATCATTGAAGTCATGAACATTTTTCCTTCTCTAAATCCATGAGTCTTCACTAAGCTACTGATGGTTCCAGTGGTCCCTCCTTTCGTATTGCAGTCAATACATACTTTTTATGAATTGTGTGTCTTCCAATCTACAAGGTCATAGAAATTGTAGGATTCGGTTGAGAAATCCAAGTCAGTTGTTAAATATTACTGTTCATTCAAGAGTTACATGTTGATGTGTACAAAGGGGTTACATAATGAGACCTTGTACACAGTGGTTTGCTTAGATGTGGTCCCTGTCCCCCAGTGAATCAACACAGACTAAAATGTAGGGCGCTCAGAGAATCCCATGAAACTTGGGGGAAAACAGCAGAGCAATGGAAAGAGCTTTGCAGTGGCTGAGAGGGAGCTAATGATCTTAGCCCCGGGCAGAGCATACACATGCTGCCCTCACCTTCTAGTAGCGAAAACCATATTTAAACCACATTTTTGCCATCGCAAAGATGTATTCTGTAATGGAAGCGACCTTGATTTTAACAGAAGTGTTTAAACTTTAGTTTTTCTAAGACGAGGATAGCCCCAAATAAATCCGAACAAAATCAAGGACTAAAAAACATGGAGTAAGAAAAGAGCAGCACAGACATTCCTTTTCCACTAAGGTCCTCATCAGCTAAAATCCCAAGCAGCTTCTTTGATTTCATTTTTGGTAATTGCAACAGAAAATTGCATCTGGACTGACAATGTGTATTCCACGCTTCAGCCCAATGTGCTTACAAATTGCCAAGTTATAGCAAAGCCCCAGCAGAAAGGATGGAGAGTTCTCACAGTAATACTGGCAGACCGTTAAGAGCAGTGCCATTTACTGACACTACATCCTAGGAAAAAGAAATGAACTGGAAACTGTACATCAGGGTGATCAGCAATGTCAACTGGGTTCTGATTTTTCTTCTCACCCCTTTCCAAATAATTTGGCTTTCAAAATTGCATCTGCTGCTCTCTCTTTAGCACATACAAAATATATGCAGCATCTCATTGGAATTCTCCTTCTTTCCCCTTCTCCCTGCCTCCTGGAAATGTGTTCCTTTGGAGATGAATCTGGATATTTAACTGAAGCAGTGGAGGTAATATTACAGACAAATTGCAATCACCTGTGGGGTGGGGAGGGAAGGATCTACTCTTGTGGGCTGGAATAGAAATATTTTAGGAAATATTGAATTCCATGCTGGTTTCCATGTCCCAGTCAGAACTCTCTTGGTTGTTCCCTCAGGCTGTCAGTAAATACGTATTTAAAACAAAACAAAACAAAACTGATTTCAATATTTACCTGAGTGGAACGCGAATATTCCTTAACCCAATAGAACTGACTTTTGCATATTTTAGTGGGTGGGATTAATAGATTCTATAATTATGAAAGATTTAAAATTAATTGGAGCTAACAGTACGTGTCAGAATGCTCACCATGTCCATTAAGCATCACCTGTGTAAAGAGTTAACATTGCAGAATGCTCGGGTCAGAGCAGGCTCCTCACTCCAGAAAGAGTGGGAAGATGTTCTGGAACACAGAACTTTCAGGGCTTAATCTTGAGCTTTTGCTAACTTCACCTGAAGAATTAGGAGTCTGATCCTCTTTCTGGCAGATATCCAACAGCAGGATAGACACATTCAAAACACTAAACAGCAATAACATGTTTTTGTGTGTATGTGTTTTTGTTTGCTGGTTGGTTGTGTGTATAGGGCCATGTCTATATATCTGAGCCAGCTTGAAGGAAAATACACTGCTTAATCTCAGGCAATATTTGAAACAATTATCAACTAGTTCCTCTGGTGGTTTTTAAAATAGAACTTGTTTGATGAAAGTACACTTCTATTTCATGCTGTTCCCTACAAGGGGAACAAAGACTGTTTCTCCCTCTATTTCTTGTAATACCTGGCCAAAAATTGTTTTTTACTGAAGAAAATTTCACTTCTTTACATACTGAATATAATTATATTTAATAATAATAGTTGTCTTCACTTAATATAGTATTGTTTGTTCTTTTAAAATATTCATGACTACTAGAGTATTAAGTGATCACATAGCAAAAATTCCCACTAAAACAAGAAAAAAATAAACACAGCCTACCAAATGGTAAAGAATCCACCTGCAATGTGAGAGCACTCTGGGTTGGGAAGATCCCCTGGAGGAGGGCACGGCAGCCCACTCCTGTACTCTTGCCTGGAGAATCCCCATGGACAGAGGAGCCTGGTGGGCTACAGCCCATAGGGTCACAAAGAGTTGGACATGACTGAGCAACTAAACAGAGCCCAGTGCTTTTAATGCATTCACCACTGTGGAAGAAGTCAATGTCCAATTCTCTAAACAGTGATCCATCAGCCCCACTGCGCTAAAGTGCGTTTCTATCAATCCCGAGGTCATCTTTGCTCTGCCTCTCCTGACCCTGAGTGGGAAAGGAAGAATCGCCCGGGCACACCTAATAGCTCCTTGCGGTCAGGCAGCCATGGGAAGGGCAAGTGTACTGAAGCAGCAGAATCAATCCCCAGACTCATTAACCCGGCAGCCTCCCACCCCTCCCACGAGCTCCCCAGCCTCACAACTTGCCACCACCCTTCCATCTCCCTGATTCAAACTCACCCAAACCACCTTCAAGGGGCTGTGCACCTGCTCACTACACCACGCTTCCCTCCTGGCCCCTTGCAAACGGGCAGCTGGAACTTACGCTTTCCCAGAGAAAACTGTCTTGCCTCCTTACATACACACAGGCGCGCACACACACACACACACGCATACACAGACACACGCGTGTGCTGATAAGACTCCACCAGGGTCAGTGTTGTGGACAGACACCCCTCTGCTCATGGCTCCAGCCCCTCTTCCCCTCTGTCCTGACTCCCCACACCTTCCTCTGTCCGAGGATGCCCTGCTGCCTGCGCTCTGAGGCCCGATCGGCCGCTGCCTTCCCTCTCTCCTGCTAGAAAGCCATTGCCTCCTATCACGGCTCTGTTTGCCAGCCCTGCACTGTACTTCATTAGGCAGCTCTATTTAATGGCTTCAACAAAAGCCATCATTTTAGCCCAACTGCCTTGACTAAATTAAAATTTCCAATCTCTGTTTTAGTGTTCTGCAACTGATGTATACATAAGCAAAACTGGTCAACATCTGCCAGGGGGTTGGCCGAAAGTTCTGTAAAGATGTACTTCACATTTCTGAAGCATGTGCAAAGTAACAGCGTCCTTATCCTCCCGAGAGCTCTCACGGTTTTACTTCACCATTTGTTCAAACACACTTTAGCCGCGTAGAAGCCATGCAGTTGATTCTCCCCTTGGTTGCCATTTTATCTGTAGTGTCATTTTGAGTAATTGGGGTATGGTAGCTGATCAACTTACAGGTTTCTCATTGGCAGAAAGGGACCATGTTGGCACCAAGAAAGAATACGATGGGTCCTCTTGGTGCAGAAGCAAGTGTCCCCCTCTTGCACTTGGCTACCCAAGACCATTAGGAAATAAGCTTAATAAAGCCTCCAAGTGTATACGTCGTCACTCTGCCCAGGCAGAGGGAAGCACCTATGGATGAAACACCGCACAACCAACGTGGAAAGATGGTCAATGTACATATTTAGTCAGTGATCTGTGAAAGTTTTTGAATTAGTTTTTAAAGCTTTGTTAAGACCAGAACGCACAGATGTTGAAAACAAGTTCAGATGTAGCGACAGATGGTATTTGATTATGAAGCAGACTGTTCATATAATACAAAGATGCTACTTCTGCCATACACAAGTAACTGCAGAGAGTGCAGTAGAAATTTTGGAAGGCAGGCGCTTCAAGAGGGTCTTTGTGCAGCAATAACTTTCCCATTTTCCAGCAGTGCTAGAATTGGGATAATTTCCCCCTTTTCTTTTCAATCAGGGCCTCTCTTGGCTCTTCCACGCCCCGCCTCCCTCTCCGGCCTCTTTTACTCCAGCCTTAAAAAGTCCGCTCTCCTTTCGGTGAATTGTCTCACCTCGCCATCACGCCTTTCACAACCTCGGTGTCGTTCAGAGAATGCATGGCCTCATCCAAGGCAGGCTCGTGCCCAAAGTTAGGGGAAACTAGGAAGCAGCTGCCAATGTTCCCATCATCTAAGGAAAAAGATTTCATCGCTCATGCTTTGCAATGAGAACTTGACCTTTAAACAGAAGCCAGGTTACAGCTTCTAACGTGCTGCCACACACGTGCTGAGGTTGCTGCTAGCTCAGCTTGAGACTCGAACTGTCTCTTCTGTACAATGGGGATAACATTGGTCCCTCTGATCTCTCGGAGAAGCTGAGGAGGTCATAGAGGATGCTGGATTGGAAAATTGTCTTGGAAACTAGAAAGCGCTATTGACAGGCATGTGACTGTCATTGTCAAAGCCTGAGAATGGGAGAGTATGGTATCTGAGGTTGGAAAAAGAAATCACCCTGTGCCTTGGGGATTCTCAGTCAGAAATCCACTCTCCTTCCGTGTAGGTTCTATAAAAATGCCACGATATCAGAAATTGGGCTTATTAAATGATGTGAGGCCAGCAGAAGCCCTGGCTGGAGAAGTGTGCCCTCCAAATGGTTATTTCACTTTTTTAAACCAGGGACTGTGGAGGACCAGTGACGTTGAGCTTGGGGTGCCATCGGATCTGGTCCATGAGAGAACCTTCTCGGCGGAAGTCCTGAGTGTAGGGCCAGGGAACAGATATGCTTGGTAAAGAAGAACGTGGATTCAACAGCCTCCATTCCAGACTCCTTTAGAATCCAAGCTTTTAAGGCTAAGTAAGTTACCAGGCCGTTTCCAAAGCTTTCCCTGAGTCTATTGCTTTCTTTTCTCAACACAGTGATGCCCGGGTCTGTGTTACAGTGTTGGTGTGGTGGGGGAGAGACAGGGAGGTAAGGGCAGTGCAGCCTCGTTCCTGCAGGCTTGCAAGCCCACCGCCCATCCCTTGCAATCCAAACCTCTTGTTTTGAAGAGCTCATTATGTGCCAAATAATATTTAATAAACACAGATGAGCCATGGGAGATGAGGGAAAGAACCAGCGTGCCAAAATGAGTTGGAGGAGATTTTGAGGGATGGCAGTATGGTGGAGTGGGTAGAGAGCCACTCTGGAAGGACTCAGGATGGAGGCGGAAGAGGGCATGGAGAGGAGTTGTCAGGTGTCCTCATGGGGTGAAGGGTGCTATGACCGTATGGCACACGATAAGATAGCCTAGGATGCTGTGATATTTTACATATGGCACCTGCAAAAAACCTCTTCCTTTTGGTTAGCTTTATTGGTTAGGTGGTTAAAGAAACAGACATGGTTTTAGTGAAGGTAAAGCTGATCATATGTATGTATAACTGACTCACTTTGCTATACACCTAAAATGAACACAGCACTGTTAATCAACTATGCTCCATTACAAGATATTTTTTTTTTAAATATGCTGGTAAGACATTGAATTATAATAAATGCCTGGGGTTAGATTAGCCAGTTAAAGAAAGGGGTTATATTATCTCTCCAAGTCGCAAATGTATGTTAAAGCCCTCTGCATCTTGACTGCAGATGGGACTGGTGACATAATTTACAGGGCTCTGACCAGAAGGCAAATGTGTGGTCCTTTGTTTAAAAGTGATTAAGAACGTCAGGAGAGTACCAAATGAGCAGTAAAGCAGACACGGTAGTCTCCGGAGTGTGGGACCCTGAGTGACCAGGCGGCTTTCGTGTTTGCGAACCTGGCCCTTCTGCAGCGGAAAGATGCAGAGGAAACCTTCTCTGATCACCTCCATCTAGAATCTCTGCAGTGCTTGGGAGATTTCTGTGGTTTGGGTATCAATTTATTGAACCCCAAGACACTAAGTGATTATCCAGAATATGGAGGAAAATGGAAAGCAGTGGCCACAGACCGCAGCCTGGGCAAGCCTTGAGAAGCCCTGGGTTTGCTCTCAAATCCTATCATTAATCAGATTTATGAACTTACCCATAAGAAAGGAATAACCAGGCCTTCCTGCTCCAGAAGTCTCTCACGGTTGTGAGCTCCCAGGATGACAATGTGAATGTCAGAGTGTAAAGTACAGTGGCTGGCAAGTAGATGCTCTCGGTTCAGGCCATGTGCACTGTGGGGTAGTTGAGGGGAGGTGACTGACTAGTCAGCTGGTCAGGATTGGCGTGGCATCATTGTGGGGGTTTCCATAGATAACGCAGTCATAATGGAGGGTGCATTGGGACTTCAAGCCCAGCTGGTGGATCCTCTCTCTGAATATGCCAATAAATATTACCCATTCCCCAGGCCCTGCAGGAAGAAGCTTTAAGTAAAACTATGCAAGTTTGTGGACTTCCCAGGTAGGTCAGTGGTAAAGAATCCTGCCAATGCAGGAAACATAGGTTTGATCCCTGGGTCAGGAAGATCCCCTGGAGTAGGAAATGGCAACCCACTCTAGTATTCTTGCCTGGGAAATTCCACAGATAGAGGAGCCTGGTGGACTATAATCTGTGGGGTTGCGAAGAGTCAGACATGCACACAATCATGGGTGTGAGAGTTGGACTGTGAAGAAGGCTGAGAGCCGAAGAATTGATGCTTTTGAACTGTGGTGTTAGAGAAGACGGGAGAAGCAACTGGCACCCCACTCCAGTACTCTTGCCTGGCAAATCGATGGAGGAGCCAGTAGGCTGCAGTCCATGGGGTCCCTAAGAGTCAGACACGACTGAGTGACTTCACTTTCACTTTCCACTTTTATGCATTGGAGAAGGAAATGGCAACCCACTCCAGTGTTCTTGCCTGGAGAATCCCATGGATGGAGAAGCCTGGTAGGATGCAGTCCGTGGGGTTGCACAGAGTCAGACACGACTGAAGCGACTTGGCAGCGGCGGTGGTTGGAGAAGACTCTTGAGAGTCCCTTGGACTGCAAGGAGATCCAACCAGTCCATTCTGAAGGAGATCAGCCCTGGGATTTCTTTGGAAGGAATGATGCTAAAGCTGAAACTCCAGTACTTTGGCCACCTCATGCGAAGAGTTGACTCATTGGAAAAGACTCTGATGCTGGGAGGGATTGGGGGCAAGAGGAGATGGGGACGACAGAGGATGAGATGGCTGGATGGCATCACTGACCTGATGGACGTGAGTCTCAGTGAACTCCGGGAGTTGGAGGCCTGGCGTGCTGCGATTCATGGGGTCACAAAGAGTCAGACACGACTGAGCGACTGATCTGATCTGCACACAATCAGGTCTTCACCTTCACCCCTTTCCCCTGCAAATCACCATCATTCTACATTTCTGGTCAGAATCTCCAAGGAAAATATTTCTATCACCTTGCCTGGGACTATCTCTGAAGAAAGGAGATGTAAATAATTTTTCCAAGTGGGCCTGAGTTGTGGGTCCTGCTCTTGGGGAAAATTGGCTCCATTAAGGTGATAGCACCCAGCTAGTCCATGCCCAATTTCTGCCCATAGAAACTATGAGATGATGACTCTGTCTTGCTTTAGGCCACAAAACGTGTGGTAATTTGTTCTACAGCCATGGAAAACCAGTATGTGTTGTAATGTTTTATTATTGTATGTAAGAGAAACCACAGAACTGACTCATTGGTAAAGACGCTCAATGGAAGGATTCATTGGAAGGACTGATGCTGAAGTTGAAGCACCAATACTTTGGCCACCTGATGCGAAGAACTGACTCATTGGAAAACACCCTGATGCTGTGAAAGATTGAAGGCAGGAGGAGAAGGGGATGACAGAGGATGAGATGGTTGGATGGTATCACTGACTCAATGGACATGAGTTTGAGCAAGCTCTGGGGTTGGTGATGGACAGGGAGGCCCGGTGTGCTGTGATTCATGGGGTCACAAAGAGTCAGACACAACTGAGCGACTGAACTGAACAGAACTGAACTTACCATCGCTTATCCTAAAATCAGCCTATGCTACTGCTGCTACTAAGTCGCTTCAGTCATGTCTGACTCTGTGTGACCTCATAGACGGCAGCCCACCAGGCTCCCCTATCCCTGGGATTCTCCAGGCAAGAACACTGGAGTGGGTTGCCATTTCCTTCTCCAATGCATGAAAGTGAAAATTGAAAGAGAATTTGCTCAGTAGTGTCTGACTCTTAGCGACCCCATGGACTGCAGCCCACCAGGCTCCTCCGTCAGTGGGATTTTCCAGGCAAGAGTACTGGAGTGGGGTAGAAGACACTAATTAAACTTTGTGGAACAAATAAATGAATCTAAAAAATACTCATGATGACAATGTCATCAAGATGGTGGAAGCCACAGGCTTTGTTCTTCCGCAGAAACACCAACTTAGCATTACATGGTCTAAAAGCCTTTCAGAAAACTCCAGAAACCACTTAAGAAGTCATAGTTAAACATGTATCCATCTGTTCACCTGAAATTACCTCAACATTGTTAATTGGCTATATCCCAATACAAAATAAAAAGTTGAAAGTTACCCCCCCAAAAAAATGTGGTTATGGACTGAGATTGTTGAGTTCCCAAATATAATGAACATTAACCAAAGACTTTTAAGGTTTAGTAGAGATCAAACAAAACTTCTAAGAGAAGAGCCTTGTGTATCGTAGATAATAACTGTCCACTAAAGCTGCAAAGCATTTCAAAAACTCAGAAAGACAGGAGATACATATCTGTTACAAAAATTGGCTCATTGGTTCTTTCATTGCTCGTTTCACTCCAATCACTGAAAATCAATCTTCATATATATATTTTTCTTTTTTTTTAATTGGAGGATAATGCCTTTACAATGCTGCTTTAGTTTCTGCTGTACAGCAATATGAATCAGCTATATGTACACATATATCCTCTCCCTCTTGAAACACCCTCCACCCCCCATTCCACTCCTGCATATATATTTTTTAAGGAAGTATGAAAGAGTCTGAAATGTGTCTAGAACTCAAAAAAAAATTGAAGTAATTAGCAACACTAATATAACTGAATGTTACGAAGGCTTTACACTTTAAAAAAAAAGTTATAGAAGCCCGGGCAAACGGAAGGCCAAGAACAGTGCATTGTAACAGCTTCATCTCTTGGAAATCAAAAGCGTTAAAGACTTGGAGACTGTAGTAGGGACAGGTAGCAGAATGATCCTCTCCATTGATTTGTGGTCTTTAGAAGACAATCTGCAAATTCAACTGCCCAGAGAAAACCACGACTTGCCATAGTGGAGAAAATGAAAGTGAAAGTCACTCAGTTGTGTCTGACTCTTTGTGACCTCATGGACTATGCAGTCCATTGAATTCTCCAGGCCAGAATATTGGAGTGGGTAGCCTTTCCCTTCTCCAGGGGATCTTCCCAACCCAGGGATCGAACCCAGGTCTCCCTCATTCCAGGCAGATTCTTTACCAGCTCAGCCACAAGGGAAGCCCAAGAATACTGGAGTGGATAGCCTATCCCTTCTCCAGGGGATCTTCCCGACCCAGGAATCAAACTGGGGTCTCCTGCATTGCAGGTGGATTCTTTACCAGCTGAGCCACAAGGGAAGACCCATAGTGGAGAAAGAGAACCTCAAAGAAGCATTGTCAGAACTTCTGGATATGTCATCATTTGAGAATCAAGAAAAGTCAAGTGCATTTGGCAGCCTTAGTGAAATGCATGTCTACTGATAATGTGTATTTTAAGTTTGAAATTGTTTTATGATTTGGGAACTGATTTATTTATAAAGCCTTGTAAATTTATAGATAATAAATCATGTTTAGTTACACACGGTGAAAGTAATTTTCATAGAAAAAATTTGACACAAATGTATCATCTCAGAGTTTTCAGGTGGGACCATTTTCAACTACTAGAGGCTGCCATCCGGTCCTTGCCATGTGGCCCCCTATAATAGACAGCTCATAACATGGCATTTACTTTTACAAAGCAAGCAGAAAAATCTCTTTTAAGAGCTCACCTGATTAGTCCAAGCACAGTCAGGGTAACTCTTTTGATTAACTCATAGTCAACTGCTTAGGGACCATAATTACATCTGCAAAGTACTATCATCTCTGCCATATAATGGAGCCTTACAAGGAGAGTGATAACTCATCATATTCATAAGTTCTGCCCACATACAAAGTCAGGCAACTATACAAGACATGTACACAAGGGACAAGAATCTTAAGGATTGCCCAAATATAGACAAGCACAGGGAATATAAAGAGAACGCAGCCATCTCTAAAGAGTAAAGGACTCATAGGAGTTAGGAGGCAGAAGGCATAATTCTTTTTAATTTATTTTATTGAGGTTCAGTAGATTTACAATGTTGTATTAATTTTTAATATACAGCAAAGTGATTCATCTATATATACATATATATATTCTCTTCCATTGTAGTTGACTGCAAATATCGACTGCAGTTCTCTGTGTCATATACCAGGACCCTGCTGTTTATCCATTCTATAGTCTTCATCTGCTAGTCCCAAACTCCCACTCCTTCCGTCCCCTGCCTCCCCTCCCCTCTGGAACCACAAGTCTATTCTTACTTGTGAGTCCGTTTCCGTTCTGTGCATATGTTCATTTGTGTCAGATCTCATATTGCACATGCAAGTGATATTACATGGTATTTGTCTTTGTGTGTCTGACTTCATTTAGTATGATAATCTCTAGGTCCATCTGTGTCGCTGAAAATGGCATTATTTCTTTATTTTTCACTCCTGAGCAATACTCCATTGCATATATATAGCACATCTTCTTCATCCATTCATCTGCTGATGGACATTTAGGTTGTTCCCATGTCTTGGTTATTGTAAATAATGTGTTATGGACATAGTTGTATGTCCATGTATCTTTTTGAATTACAGTATATACCCAGGAGTGGGGTTGTTGAATCATATGGTAGTTCTATTTTTAGTTTTTTGAGGAATTTCTATGCTGTTTTCCCTAGCGGCTGTACCAGTTTACATTTCCAGCAGGTGCAGTTTTAATGGTGCTTGAGGGAACTTGCAAGTGGATAATAGTAGCTGCATGTTGCGATCTTCCAAGACAGCATATCCTGGGGTCCTCTAATCCAGAGAAATTCACGACTTCCAGTTTGTGTATTCCCATCGTTTTCAGTAATACGTTTTCTTCCATGCATTTTATTCTTCCTATTTCTATTGAGGCAAACCTTATTACTATCTCTGGTGTGGGGGAATTTTTATTTTGAGTGTTTTCAATTTTCCTTCTTTCCGCTGATTTCTAACATGGAATAATTATTGCTTGTAGAGGCAACTCTCAGAATGTCCTTTGCTGTGGAAAATCTAGGTGATGAACATATGATATGGGGCATGAAAGAAAGAAATCTGAGGGTTTCATGAACTAGATAATGTAGCAGTTAAGAACACAAGCTCTGGAGCCAGACAGACAAGGTTTAAATCTCAATTTTTCCACTTATTAGCTGAGTGACCCTGGGCAAATCATTTCCTTCTACATCTATGTCTTTATGTATGGGATATAATAATGCTATCTTTCTTTGTTGATTTGAAGATTAAATGAGTCGATGTATGTGAAGTACCTGGATCCATTCCTGGGATGCTGTAATCCTATATGTGCATTTATTATTCCTCACCATTCACAGAGGGAAGTACTGTAAGAGATTGGGGAGGGTGGAAAAATGTTTACACAAGGATCTGAGGAAGTTGGAAGTGAAAAGTAGGAGTTGAGAGTGGGTGGGTTTCAGGGAGCTGATGCTGACATGTGGGAGATTTTAGAAGGAGCAGAGATGGAGAAAAAGAAATTTTCACATGTTTGTTGTGCTTTAACGTTGCACTTTGTCTTACAGCATATCACTTAGAAATTGTGTAAAGATTTGAAGTGCTTATAATTACTTTATTGTTTCAAGAGAGAACTTCTTTAAAGGCACTGCTGGGCTTGGAGAAGGCAATGGCAATCCACTCCAGTACTCTTGCCTGGAAAATCCTATGGACGGACGGGCCTTGTGGGTTGTTGTCCATGGGGTCGCTACGAGTCAGACACGCCTGAGCGACTTCCCTTTCATGTTTCACTTTCATGCATTGGAGAAGGAAATGGCAACCTGCTCCAATGTTCTTGCCTGGAGAATCCCAGGGATGGGGGAGCCTGGTGGGCTGCCGTCTATGGGGTCGCACAGAGTCGGACACGACTGAAGCAACTTAGCAGCAGCAGCAGCAGCTGATTAAACTTGAAATTTTTAGCAGATATCTGAGACGAAATGTTAAAAGACAGTTGGATGTAGGAGTCTGAGAGATTATCCAGCTTAAGCCACACATTTGGGAGTTGCCTGTGTATAGATGGTCTTGCAGGCCACGAGGCTGGGTAAGATCATTTAGCTATTTTCATTGAGCTATTGTACATACTGGAGAGAAGTCTGATAACAGCTCTTGGATACCCCTAGTCCTGCTATTGGTTACCTTTATAGCCTTAAATATCATCTTTAAATCTCTAATTCTACTTCTGTCATCATTAGACTGTGTTTTTTCACTCCCCAGTTGAGGGCATTAATATTCCTAATTCTTCCCTCTCTTCATCTCCCAACTTTGGCCAGTCACGCCTTTGTTTTCACTTTGCCAACGTTGAAAACCTTTACATTCTTCTCTGTAACCACCTTGTAGTTCACTCTCTTAGGTCCATATACTGATCCTCAGTGGTAACAAACAGTAAACAGCATTTATACTATCAAAGTATGTAAGTGTTGGGCATTGCTAAGCCAGGCTGAGTGTCAAGAGTACATTTTCTTCTTGACTGGTTCAAATTATTCATTAACTAAATAGCCACTGACTCCCTGCCTCATCATAGGCAGTTTTAGTTGTCTGCATTATGCAAGAAAAGTTGCCTGCCCTCATTAAACTTACCTTCTGGCATGGATTCCATGTCACTTGTGGGAGAATGTTTCTAGAGTTCATTCAAAAGTATTCTTTTTTTTAATCCCCTTTTATTTCTTTTATCAGCTTTTTGGTCTGATTTCAATATCACTATGCCAGATTTTTTTAGTTATTGTTGCCATGATATATGTATTTTTAAAATGCATTATCTTCACATAATGTATCAATTGCTTAAAATCACATTTTATTTTCCCTTAATTTCTCTTTCATAAAAATTTTTAAATTTCTTTTTTTGATTCTCTTAGACTTTCCCTTGGTTATTTTCTTTTTTCCTTGTTATGAGATGAAACATAATTTCACTATCATTTCACAAATATTTTTGGTTTCTTACTCATTCTGCCCACCATGCAGAATCTTTCTAACTTTTCTAAAGACATCTTTCTTGCAGCTATTGAGTTCCTGTTCTAATTTAAACTAATTATACTCCAAGCTTGCTGCACAACTATCAACCTATCTTCCATATAACTGTTTTACTTTCTCTTTATTCCACATCTTCATCTTTTTTTGCTTTTTAGCTTCATTCTGTTGGAATATAGCTCATGTAAATTTTTCAGAAAGACTATATGGAAAATAAGCTTTTGAATCAGTGCATATTGGAATCTTTGTTCTTATGCTTATTAATAGTTTGGATTAATATTATTCTAGATTTTCATAGGGCTTCCCTTATGGCTCAGCTGGTAAAGAATCTGCTTCCAATGTGGTAGATCTGGGTTCCATTCCTGGGTTGGGAAGATCCCCTGGAGAAGGAAAAGACTCCCCACTCCAGTTTTCTGGCCTGGAGAATTCCATGAACTGTATAGTCCATAGGGTCACAAAGAGTCAGATACGACTAAGCAACTTTAAAAAAAGTTTTTGTATTCAACATTTGAATAGTGTTTTAGAAAGTAACAAAAAGTTCAAGCCACAAATAAGAAAAAAAAAACAAAACATTTAGGCAGTGGGAACATCCGGACAAATGTACTGAGACATGAAATGACAGTGGGTATATTGGGAACTATAGGAAATTCAATATAGTAGGGACATAAAGGGCAAGAATTAGAGGGAAGGGATTTCCCTGGAAGTCTAGTAGTTAAGAATTCACCTTCCAATACAGGGTCAATCCCGTGAACCACAGCACACCCTGCTTCAGCGTCCATCACCAACTCCTGGAGTTCACTCAAACTCGTGTCCATTGACTTGGTGATGCCATCCAACCATCTCATCCTCTGTCATCCCCTTCTCCTCCTGCCTTCAATCTTTCCCAGCATCAGGGTCTTTTCAAATGAGTCAGCTCTTCTCATCAGGTGGCCAAAGTATTGGAGTTTCAGTCTTTCCAATGAACACCCAGGACTGGTCTCCTTTAGAATGGACTGGTTGGATCTCCTTGCAGTCCAAGGGGCTCTCAAGAGTCTTCTCCAACACCACAGTTCAAAAGCATCAATTCTTCTGTGCTCAGCTTTCTTTATAGTCCAACTCTCACATCCATACATGACTACTGGAAAAACCATAGATTTGACCAGATGGACCTTTGTTGGCAAAGTAATGTCTTTGCTTTTTAACATGCTGTCTAGGTTGGTCATAACTTTTCTTCCAAGGAGCAAGCGTCTTTTAATTCCATGGTTGCAATCACCATCCACAGTGATTTTGGAATCCCCCCAAAATAAAGTCTGACACTGTTTCCACTGTTTCCCCATTTATTTGCCATGAAGTGATGGGATCAGATGCCATGATCTTAGTTTTCTGAATGTTGAGCTTTAAGCCAACTTTTTCACTCTCCTCTTTCACTTTCATTAAGAGGCTCTTTAGTTTCTCTTTGCATTCTGCCATAGGGTAGTGTCATCTGCATATCTGAAGTTATTGATATTTCTCCCGGCCATCTTGATTCCAGCTTCCTCCAGCCCAGCATTTCTCATGATGTACTCTGCATATAAGTTAAATAAGCAGGGTGACAATATAGAGCCTTGACATACTCCTTTCCCGATTTGGGACCAGTCTGTTGTCCCATGTCCAGTTCTAATTGCTGCTTCCTGACCTGCATACAGATTTCTCAAGAGGCAGGTCAGGTGGTCTGGTATTCCCATCTCTTTCAGAATTTTCCACAGTTTGTGGTGATCCACACAGTTAAAGGCTTTGGCATAGTCAATAAAGCAGAAGTAGATGTTTTTCTGGAACTCTCTTGCTTTTTTGATGATTCAATGGATGTTGGCAATTTGATCTCTGGTTCTTCTGCCTTTTCTAAAATCAGATTGAACATCTGAAAGTTCACGGTTCATGTATTGTTGAAGCCTTGCTTGGAGAATTTTGAGCATTACTTTACAAGCATATGAGATGAGTGCAATTGTGTGGTAGTTTGAGCATTCTTTGGCATTGCCTTTGCAATGCAGGGTATGCAGGTTCAATCCCTGCTCAGGGAACTAAGATCCCACATGTAGCAGAGCAACCAAGCTGGTGTGCTGTAACTAAGATCTGACATAGCTAAACATAAATAAATATTGGGAAAAAAGAAGAATTAGAGGGAAGGGAGGAAGCAGTGGGAAATACAGCAAAAGGAAAAGGTAGGGGGTGATATCCTAAGGGGTCTTATCTGCCAAGCTAAGAGGATTGGCTATAATCCTGAAGTGAAAGGGAGCCCCAGATTAGTGATAATCTGGGAAATATCAGTGATGTGATATAGAAAGATTGATTGCTTACAACAGTAGTTTGGAGGATTGCCATGAGATTGGAAAAGGGGGACAAGCACAGAAGAAGCTTTCATGATAGCAGGAGTGGAGAGCTAGGGAAGGAACCAGGGACAGGTCATAAGGGGTGTGAAGAGCCACACTAAAAAATCTGAACTCTATTCTGGAGCAATGGTAAAACTCTAGATGTTGAATAGAGGGGCAGATGAATGCTTCCGAAAAATCACTCTGCACACAGTACAGGAGAATGAATTCATGTTGGGGTGGAAACATCCGGTATAAAAATGCCACTCCTGATATTGTGTACTTCTTGCCATTGTAGAACCAGAGATCAGAGTTGATGGGGACCTGAGTTAAGAATTGTGTCTAGAGGGACTTCCCTGGCGATCCAGTGGTTAAGAATCCACCTTCCAATGCAGGGGATATGGGTTCAATCCCTGGTCATTCCACATGCCTCAGGGCAACTGATCCCATGTGCCACAAGCACAGAGCTTGCGTGCTCTGGAGTCCACGTGCCACAACTAGAAAGAAGTCCATGTGCTGCAAGTAAGACTCGATGCAGTCAAAAAGCAAAGTATTAAAGAAAGAGCTGCACCTAGGGAGAAGTGAAGGGATTTGAGTGGTATAAGGAATGTGAATGGACGGCCATATAACGGTTGATGAGATGTGGGACTAGAGAGAAGAAAGACAGAAGACTTCTGGGTTCTTGGCTTGGGCCAGTAGATGAGTTCAGTTCAGTTTAATTCAGTTCAGTCGCTCAGTCGTGTCTGACTCTGCGACCCCATGAATCGCAGCACGCCAGGCCTCCCTGTCCATCACCAACTCCCGGAGTTCACTCAAACTCACGTCCGTCGAGTCGGTGATGCCATCCAGCCATCTCATCCTCTGTCGTCCCCTTCTCCTCCTGCCTCCAGTCCCTCCCAGCATCAGAGTCTTTTCCAATGAGTCAACTCTTCGCATGAGGTGGCCAAAGTACTGGAGTTTCAGCTTTAGCATCAGTCCATCCAATGAATATTCAGGAGTGATTTCCTTTAGGACGGACTGGTTGGATTTCCTTGCAGTCCAAGGGACTCTCAAGAGTCTTCTCCAACACCACAGTTCAAAAGCATCAATTCTTCGGCGCTCAGCCTTCTTCACAGTCCAACTCTCACATCCATACATGACCACAGGAAAAACCATAGCCTTGATTAGACGGACCTTTGTTGGCAAAGTAATATCTCTGCTTTTGAATATGCTATCTAGGTTGGACATAACTTTCCTTCCAAGGAGTAAGCGTCTTTTAATTTCATGGCTGCAGTCACCATCTGCAGTGATTTTGGAGCCCAAAAAAATAAAGTCTGACACTGTTTTCACTGTTTCCCCATCTATTTCCCATGAAGTGATGGGAGCAGACGAGTGGATGATACCATTTACTGAAGAAAAGACATTTTTGGGGAAGGATGTTTTAATCAGGGATAGAGCAGATCAACCAAGAGTGACATTCTCTTCTGTCGTGTGTGCCTGCTAAATTGCTTCAGTCATGTCTGTCTCTGTGCAATCCTATGGATTATAGCCATCAGACTCCTCTGTCCATGGGATTCTCCAGGCAAGAATACTGGAGTGGATTGCCATGCCCTCATCCAGGGGATCTTCCCCACCCTTGCCTGTTACATCTCTCCTGCATTGGCATGTAGGTTCTTTCCCACTAGCACCATCTGGGAAGCTGTCAGGTGAAGAAAATAATAACAGCTGCATGTTTTGCCTCCCTCAGTGTAATAGAGTATCCTCACCATCACAACCTCCTCTTCTGGAAATGTCCTCCCTCTGGCTCCCTGGCTCCAGGGCCACAGCCTTCTCTGCTGTCAAATGCTACCTGGTTCCTCCAAACTCAGGGCCTGCCTGTCTTCGACCTAGAGTACAGCCTCCTCTAGGATAAGAACCACGCCTACTTTACTCATCATTGTTTCCACGAAGCCCAGAACAAATGTTTGTTGAAGGAATGAAAGAGAAGAACGCCTGAAGATCATTTGGCTGTGACCTCAGAGATGCTCTGTCCCCGACAACTCTCAGCAGCTGTTTGAGAAGTTGTGGAGCTAATTCCCAGACAGCAGCTTACCACAGGCCATGTGGGGGCCACGGCACATAGTTCAGGCAAAACTAAAGCCTCAAGGCCTCTGGGATGCACCAATTCAAGTTCTGAGTTGGGGAAGCCACAGTTGCTGCTGGCTCACTCTGGGTACAACCAGCAAGAGGCTTGCAATTTTGTCTAGAGATGAAGGGGCCCACCCAACTGAAGTGCTTTCTTCAGGCATGTTTGCATTTTGTAGACTGTGAGCGCCTGGTCTTATTCATGCCTTCCCTGAACCGAGCTGAGTGTTGGGCATATAGAAAGTGAAAGTGAAGTCATTCAGTTGTGTCCAACTCTTTATGACCCCATGGACTGTAGCTTACCAGGCTCCTCCGTCCATGAGATTTTCCAGGCAAGAGTACTGTAGTGGGTTGCCATTTCCTTCTCCAGGGGATCTTCCCAACCCAGGGATCGAACCCGGGTCTCCTGCATTGCAGGCAGATGCTTTACCATCTGAGCCACCAGGGAAGTCTGTTGGGCGTATAAGGTGCACTCAATACATATAAGTTAAATAAGCAAATATATACATTAAGACAGAGATACTGATTTGCACTTTATCATGTTTTTTAAGAAAAATTTCTTTTGAAATCTTTTAAAATTTTGAAGGCAATAAAGCTGTAAAAATTTCAAATAATAATATGCAATAAAAATGAAAGATATCCTGCATTTTTCTCTTGAATTCCAAGTATCTCTTATCTATCATTTATCTGTATCTATTATGTCTATTTTCTATCAATCAAGTATCTATCATATCTATCATCTTCTATCTATCAATCATCTATGTATCTCTCTATCTAGCTATCATCTTTTTATACTGTTCATGGGGTTCTGAAGGCAAGAATGCTGAAGTGGTTTGCCATTCCCTTCTCAAGTGGACCACGTTTTATACTTTGGCCACCTGATGTAAAGAGCCAACTCGTTAGAAAAGCCCCAGATGCTGGGAAAGATTGAAGGCAGGAGGAGAAGGGGACGTCAGAGGATGAGATGGTTGGATGGCATCACCGACCCAATGGACGTGAGTTCAAGCAAGCTCCAGGAGTTGGTGATGAACAGGGAAGCCTGGTGTTGCAGTGCTTGGGTTTGCTAAGAGTCGGACTGAGTGACTGAACAGCAACAAAGTCTATGATCTGTCTATCTATTTTCTATCTAATCTGTCTCTCTCTGGTACAGATTGGTCCAGAACATTCAGAATCTAGCAGTAATAAGACATTTTCTTTTATAACCTGCCCCAGCACCCGTCCAGCAGAGCTGGCTGGACATTTAAACTTGATTACCTGAGGGGACTCTCTCTCTCCCTTGAGGTTGATCAAGGGCTTATCCAGTAAGATTGAGGATAGACCTTAGGTCTTCAGTCGCTTCTGCTTCTGTACTCAGCGCTTCTTGCTTATAACACCAGTGGCTCCTAAGGCAGGTGGGTCTCCTGGGGCATCTCTGCTGCTATGACAAGCATGGTTGCAGACATGTTGGCTTCTGTCTTCAGCACTGTATGCTTAGCACTCTGTCCTCCACAGGCAGCCATGTAGCAATTCTATCCATCCTTTCACTTCAGGGAAGCGACTTTCTCATCTCATCCCAACCCTAAGTTCACATCTCCTCTGAGTCATCAGGGCATGGAGTTGGTCTACATCCCTTGCTTCCCCTTATGACAGAAAAGCCTCCATCCTTTTTTGGGAGGTGGGGATAGTGCTATCAAACCCTAGATTTGACGGTTAAAAGCATGTAAAGTCCCCTGGGATAACTGAACCAAGTTCAAGAATATAAAGACCTGATTGCCCTTAAAGGGAAAGGAAGAAAATTCGCTTCCTTCTTCTTTTCCTCTTCCCTCTTCATTTCCCTTTAGGATCAGTACACCAGAAAGGCATCAGTGAAGTTTTTAATTACTCATTCTATTAGATACATAGATAAATGTAATTTTAAATACAAGTGGGACTATATGATTTAAGGAGTTTGTCAAGGAGTTCGTATATTGTCACCCTGTTTATTTAACTTATATGCAGAGTACATCATGAGAAACGCTGGACTGGAAGAAACACAAGCTGGAATCAAGATTGCCGGGAGAAATATCAATAACCTCAGATATGCAGATGACACCACGTTTATGGCAGAAAGTGAAGAGGAACTAAAAAGCCTCTTGATGAAAGTGAAAGAGGAGAGTGAAAAAGTTGGCTTAAAGCTCAACATTCAGAAAACGAAGATCATGGCATCTGGGCCCACCACTTTATGGGAAATAGATGGGGAAACAGTGTCAGACTTTATTTTTGGGGGCTCCAAAATCACTACAGATGGTGACTGCAGCCATGAAATTAAAAGACGCTTACTCCTTGGAAGGAAAGTTATGACCAACCTAGATAGCATAATCAAAAGCAGAGATGTTACTTTGCCAACAAAGGTCCGGCTAGTCAAGGCTATGGTTTTTCCTGTGGTCATGTATGGATGTGAGAGTTGGACTGTGAAGAAGGCTGAGTGCCAAAGAATTGATGGTTTTGAACTGTGGTGTTGGAGAAGACTCTTGAGAGTCCCTTGGACTGCAAGGAGATCCAACCAGTCCATTCTGAAGGAGATCAGCCCTGGGATTTCTTTGGAAGGAATGATGCTAAAGCTGAAACTCCAGTACTTTGGCCACCTCATGAGAAGAGTTGACTCACTGGAAAAGACTCTGATGCTGGGAGGGATTGGGGGCAGGAGGAGAAGGGGACGACAGAGGATGAGATGGCTGGATGGCATCACTGACTCGATGGACGTGAGTCTGAGTGAACTCCGGGAGTTGGTGATGGATAGGGAGGCCTGGTGTGCTGCGATCCATGGGGTCGCAAAGAGTCGGACACGACTGAGCGACTGATCTGATCTGATCTGATATGATTTACTGTATTTCATCAAGTCTAAGAGGCATCAATTGTAAGACATGCCATCATTTTATGTTTTACTGAGAAGGGAAAAATGCTACCTATTATAATTATTAGACATGCGGTTGTATGATGCCTCGCAATGTCAGAAGTGTTGAAATGTGAATGAAATGATTTTAGAATTAACAGAATATAGTACTACATTACTCTGCTCCTACACTTTTTAGTTAGTAATTTGCCTTGGAGAATTTTCAGTGTTAATATGTAAAGATTTATCCCATTTAAAAAAGCACAAATAGTATCCCATTTAAGGATATAAAGTAATTTACTTTTAAAAACATAAAACAATTTGTTTGATCATTCATATACTAAGAGGTTTTATTTTGGGCATTTCAATATAATACTTTAATGAATATTCTTATACCTTTAATATATTTTGTGAACATTTTTCGTTGTTAGATGTAGAATATTAGATTATGTTAAATTTTGACAATTACTGTCAATTTGTCCTCTTAAAAAGAACTATCTTTAATCCTGCAATAATGTTTGAGAGTATCCATTTTCCCATGTACTTGTCAAAACTGGATGATATTAATATTTTTCTAATCTAATTGACAAAAATGGTACTATTTTTACATTTGTATTTCTCTGATTTCCAGTGAAGTTAAGCATATTTTGACTACACTAAAGCCTTTGACTGTGTGGATCACAACAAACTGTGGAAAATTCTGAAAGAGATGGGAATACAAGACCACTTCACCTGCCTCCTGAGAAATCTGTATGCAGGTCAAGAAACAACAGTTAGAACTGGACATGGAACAAAAGACTGGTTCCAAATCAGGAAAGGAGTACGTCAAGACTCTATATTGACCCTTTTCCTATTTAACGTCTATGCAGAGTACATCATGTGAAATGCTGGACTGGATGAAGCACAAGCTGAAATCAAGATTACCAGAAGAAATATCAATAGCCTCAGATATGCGGATGACACCACCCTTATGGCAGAAAGCAAAGAGGAACTAATGAGCCTCTTGATGAAAGTGAAAGAGGAGAGTGAAAAAAGCTGGCTTTAAGCTCAACATTCAAAAACATAAGATCATGGCATCCAGTCCCATCACTTCATGGCAAATAGATGAGGAAACGATGGAAACAGTGACAGACTATTTTCTTGGGCTCCAAAATCACTACAGATGGTGACTGCAGCCATGAAATTAATAAAAGATGCTTGCTTCTTGGAAGAAAAGCTATGACCAATCTAGACAGCATGTTGAAAAGGAGAGACATTATTTTGCCAGCAAAGATCTATCTAGTCAAAGCTATGGTTTTTCCAGTAGTCATGTATGGATGAGAGAGTTGGACTTTAAAGAAAGTGGAGCACCAAAGAATTGACGCCTTTGAACTGTGGTGTTGGAGAAGACTCTTGAGAGTCCTATGGACTGCAAGGAGATCCAACCAGTCCATCCTAAAGGAAATCAGTCCTGAAGGAATATTCATTGGAAGGACTGATCCTGAAGCTCAAACTTTAATACTTTGGCCACCTGATGCAGAGAGCTGACTCCTTGGAAAAGACCCTGATGCTGGGAAAGATTGAAGGCAGGAGGATAAGGGGACAACAGAGGATAAGATGGTTGGATGGCATCACAAACTCAATGGACACGAGTTTGAGCAAGCTCCAGGAGTTGGTGATGGACAGGGAAGCTTGCTGTGCTGCAGTCCATGGGGTTGCAAAGAGCTGGACATGACTGAGCCACTGAACTGATACCGATTAGCATATTTTCAGATATTCATTAGCCACTTTCATTTCTTCTCTGGTATTTTGACAATTCATGATCTTTGATCATTTTACCAAGAGTGGTACAATTTATTAATGCATTTATAGATGTTTTTTATATAGTAAGGCTAATAGTCTATATGTATATGTCTGTATTTTATCTTTTCCCATGCTTTTTTGGTTATTATTTCTGAAACATAATTTTTAAACTTTTTTATTTAATGAAAGTGCCTTTAAGTCCTACAGTGCCTTACAACTTCAGAAGTTTTGCACACGATTCCATATAATCCCATAATTCCTCTTTAATCCCCTACTCCTTTACTGTCCCACCCCTTCCTCTCACCTCTGGTAACCACTAGTTCTCTGTATCTGTGAGTCACCTTTTTTTTGTTATATTTACTGGTTTGTCATGTTTTTTAGATTCTGTATACAATATTTGTCTTTCTCTGTCTGACTTATTTCAATTAGCATAATCCATTCCAAATCCTTCCAAGTTACTACAAATGGCAAAATTCCATTTTTTTTTTTTTTATGGCTGCAATGGCACCCCATTCCAGCACTCTTGCCTGGAAAATCCCATGGACGGAGGAGCCTGGGGGGCCTGCAGTCCATGGGGTTGCGAAGAGTCGGACACGACTGAGCGACTTCACTTTCACTTTTCATTTTCATGCATTGGAGAAGGAAATGGCAACCCACTCCAGTGTTCTTGCCCGAAGAATCCCAGGGACTTGGGAGTCTGGTGGGCTGCCGTCTATGGGGTAGCACAGAGTCGGACACGACTGAAGCGACTTAGCAGCAGCATCAATACACACACACACACACACACACACACCATCTTCTTTATCTATTCTTTATCCATTTATGAGATGTAATTTTATCTAGCCACATCTTTTATTTTACTTATTTATGGCTTCTGGGTTTTGCGTTGCTTAAAATATCTTCCAAACAGTAAGATGGTAAAATTGTTTTCCCAGAATGTTCATGTGTGTGTTACGTGTGTGTGCACACATGTATTTGTGCATATTGCATTTGGGTGAATATGTTTTCAAACTTTTATCTATCAGTATTTTATTTTTGCCTGTGTTATAAGATGGGACTCTAACCGATTTTTCCATTTCATTAGCAAATTTTCCCAATGCTATTTGTTGAATCATTTATCATTTCCTCTTGATTTGAAATTGATCTTTATTATAGACCAAATTCCTATGCTCTTATATGTCTGTTCCTGTATTTTCTAATTTGCTTTCTTGAACTATTTTTTTCAATCCTTGTGTTAATAGCATAGTATTTAATTACTGTAAACTTTGAATTTTGTATCTGTGTTTATTGGTGCAAGCTGCAGAAACAATAAATAGAAATATACTTTAATTTTCAAAATATTTATTGAGTGTCCTCTATGTCCTTGTCTCTGTGGTAAGTCCTTGAGTGCATCTAACAACTGTACTAAATATAATTTTAATAGTTTTTAAAATTGATATTTCTTTGTTTTTGAATACTTTCTCAGCTTTCTTTTTTACTAGCATTTCCTTTTTCAGGTGAACTTTAGAATTGTTTAATAAGTTCCATTAACAATCATCTAAATTTGATTGAGATGGCATTAGTTTATAGAGTAAATTGCATTAATTTACAAAGTTGTTGAGCAAATTAGAAAAAATAAAAAATAAGAATTTGGATCTTTCTGTTCAAAATGTTATCTTATCTTTATGTTCCCCCAGTTTTCTTTTTTTATAAATAAGGATAATAGTGCAAACACCTCTTAAAATTTCTGACATTGAAGAAATCATTTAGATAATTCATCTCACATTATAAGAAGTTAATAAATGTTAGTTACATTATTATCATTATTATTTTTATCATTATTGTCTGACTCAATTTTTTAAGGTCTTCTTTAAATCTTCTTTAAGCTTTTATGATGCCTTCCCTAGTAGCTCGGTTGGTAAAGAATCTGCCTGCAATGCAAGAGACCTGGGTTCGATTCCTGGGTTGGGAAGATCCCCTGGAGAAGGAAATGGGGTGGGGAGGGGAGGCTGCAACCGACTCCAGTACTTTTGCCTGGAGAGTCCATGGACAGAGGAACCTGGAGCAGTCCATGGGATCGCAAAGAATCAGACGTGACTCTGCGACTAACTTTCTTTATTATGTCTCTATAGTACCATTTTTAGCCTTATCCCTAATATTTTATAAGTTTAGTGTTACTTTATTTCCATTTTTTGTTCTAGTTGTTTATTGTTTACAAATAGAAAAATAATTGAAATATATGTTAATTGGCCACATATTTACTGAGTGTCCTCTGTAGTCACTTCCCATTCCTTTCTCAAATCCAGCTCTGGTGATACTGGGAATTACCAAGAGTGGAGAAACAGAGGTCAGATACAGGGGTTACTGTGTGACTTCCTCTCAAAGCTGATGGGTTTTCACTCCAAAATCAAACATAATTATGCTTTCAATGCTCAGTTGTTGTTATCAGTCTTCCCTCTGCCCAGATCATGTACATTGGAAAATTGACTGTATTGCATATGGAAGTCATTATTGCTATCTGAACTGTTGAAGACTGGTGTACACAAAATACACATTTGACCATCTATTCTGCATATAGCGATTTATCTAAAGGTTAGGAAGCAAGTTTATTCTGAGACACCTGGGAGAACTCAGGATACCCACCAGGGCGATACAGTTTGGTGGATTCCAGCCATTCCCAGAATGCTAAGAGAGGAAGTGGCTAAGGGTTACATAATCTACTACAATTTTAGATGCGATATTTTCAAACAAGAGATAGTGTTGGAACTCTAGGTAGAACATAGCAGCTGAGGCTATATGAGTCTGAAAGAATATTACCCCTCCTCAGAGCAAACTAACCAGAAGATTTATCAGTTAGTTTACTGGGTAACCAAGTTACATCATTAATACCAACGGAAGAATACAATGGCTTCTATGTTGTGTAGGTTAAAGATCTCCCCAAACAAAGGTCTCCACATGGAAATTCCTTGTTGGCAGTATCCAGGTTTAGAAAGCAGTCACACAACTGCAGATTTACTTATACGTTTGCATTCTTTCAAATGTCAGTGGAGCTCACTCAGTTTATACTCAGATCATTTAGAAGTGAATATCGCTGTTCGGAACATTGTTTAACCTTTTCTTCTCTCTATTCATTCTGACGGGGATGGTATCCCTTCAAGTGTCATTGGCTTGATTCCATTATGTCAAATGTATGCAGCAGAGAAAGGGGATACACCAGCAGCTGGAGTTGCCGAGCGGAAGGAAGGAGACTAAAATGTATTAATCCCATTTTAAGCAACAGGCACTGTGTTAAATGCTTTCAGATACAATACCACACTTAATCCTCATGGCTGTCTTGCAAGGAGAGCATTGTTATGATTATTTTCACATAGGAAGAAACTGAGGCCCAGACAAATTAAGCTTTGAGCCAGGGTCTATTTAACTCCAAAATCCATGGGTCAGAAGTACTAGTTCATTCTCAGTTCCAGTTAGAACTGTTAGACTTAGGCCAGGTCTTCAGGAATTCTTAAGATTTGTGTAATGTTGAAGCCAGAGATGAGTCTAAATGAGTTGGAGCTTGCCATTTAGCAGTGTGTTTCTTTATTGGCAAAATATTCTATCAAACTCTCCTCTGATGGGCAAGTCAGACGTTTTCCAACCGAATGAAGACCTAAAGGTATCATGGGAATGCTGCTCTCTTGCTCTTTCAGCTTCAAAAATCTACTCCTTGGAACCAGGTTGTGGACTTGTAGGACTTTCCATCTACAAGTTTGCTTAGTGAGTTCAGTGCAGATGAACAGGGCTGAGGAAGCTGTAGGCAGACAGAATTAGTGATAATTCTTTCCCATAATACTGCACTCCATTCTTCTAACATACCTCAAGTGCATGCCCTCGGCCAAAACAGATCTGGCAAGAGGGAGATTAACAATGATGACAAAAATAGTCCCTGACTTGATAAAACAAATATCAACTGGGGCAGGGGACAAGACCTGCCCATAACCAACCTTGGGATCTGATATGCTCTTCATGAGGACAGGATTGCACCATCTTAAGTATTTCACCTCATGCTAACTCTGAAGTTAGACCTTCTATCGCTGCCCTTGAACTCAGTCAATATTTGCAAACTGTAGGGGGTGGGGGAAGAGGATACAGATCAGCAAGAGGGGTAAAAGTGAAATATTCTGAAATAACTTTTTTGGTTTTCTATAAGCTCACAATTCCCCATTCGTTGATCTTTCGGAACTGAACTTCAGAAGTGGGGTTACTAGGGTATATGTGTCATGAGATGCAGTGTGCGTTGTAGAGTGGGAGGTGGCGGGGTGAGGGGTGGCGGGTGGTGGCGGTAAATTTTCATTTAATAAAATGTGGCTTTGTCTGGGTCTGGGCTCCATAATTTCCTCTCAAGATAAAGATGAGCTCATTTGAACCTATCCGCCTTTAGATCAGTAAACACTCTGCATGGGTCAGATTCCAGCCCCGGACCCTGGGCTCCTGCACTTCGGGAGCCCATTGATTTTCCCTTTCCTGAGTCTTTAGGGTGAGAGGTCAAGGCAGGTGGGGGTAGGGGTGGCCTAGATTTCCTTTGCCTTCCAGCTCTGCCTCTAAATATGCTCTGCTCAAGTTTCCAGTTCCCGGAAGTGGGAGCGTCACATCTCCCTAAATCCAGGGGAAGTTTCGACAACTGAATGTACATTGTTTACCATCCTCTTTGTTCCTCTATTTTGCCCTCTACTCAGACTTATAGGATGATTTAGTGCCATCTGTTTTTCTTTTTCTTTTGGCCTCTTCACATGGCATGTAGGATCTTAGTTCCCTGATCAGCTATTGCACCCCACGCCCCTCCCCTGCCGCCCCACCTTTGTCCTGGAAGCATAGAGTCTTAACCACTGAGCCACCGGGAAAGCCCTGTGTCATCTATTTCATAAGTTAATTTCTGATCACTCACCCTCAACTCTGATCTTCCTAAATAAAGTTCCCCTGTCTTTCTTGCTTCCTTCTCATACGTGGTAGGGAACTGCAAACCCATTATCACACTGACCCAAGGAAAGCACAGCATATGCTTTGTGTGTATTTGACGCCTCCCTCCCATCTATAGCACCCACTCCCACGTACCACCTGGAGCAGGCCCCTTTTGAGGATGGGTGCAGAGCTCACTCCGTGTGTGTACCCTGCTTGCTTCCTTTTCCAGATACTCAATTGGGGTGGATTTGGGCTGCTAAGTTGAAGGAAAAAAAGAAAAAGGAATAAGGCACCAATGGTGCATTTAAACATATCAATAACCACCCTGTGGGGACACTCATGGCTCCCACTCCCCAAGGTTAGCTATATATCTTCCATTCTGACTTCCTCCTCCTCTTCTTGTTTATGGAGCACCTTCTATACCAGGCACTTCATACAACACATCTCATTTACTCCTCCATTTGAGAGGTAGGTGTTATTTTATGAAAGAACTAATGATGATTCAAAAAGACTAAAAACCTGACAAGTTATGGATTAGACTTCAAACGCAGGCCTGTCCGGCCCTGTGTCTGTGCCTTCTTCAGGAGTCCGAGACAGCTGAGGCGAGCTAGGCAGTGCAGGCTGCCCGCTGGACAGCAAAACAAGACGGAATCGGGGGAGGGGGAGGCAGCGTGCACTGATCCAGGGCAGGACCTCTGTTCCCCTCTGAAGTGAAGCTCTCGCATTCCCTCTGTGCTTTTGTCTTGGAACATATGAATCTTACAAACAGAAGTTGTATTTGCTCACTGAAAAAAACTCCAACACTACAGAAGTGTATGAAGTAAATATGACAATTAAGCCCTCACTTTAAGGCTTGTTTGCCCATTTCTAATCCTGGAGAGTAACATTTACTATGGTGGTGTGTGCACGTGTGTGTGTGCACACATGTGTGAGCATGTGCCCATATGAACTTTGTAGATAAAGATACATCAACTGAAAAAATAAACCAAAATGGAGTTATGTTACATGTCATCTTCCTATATTTATTTATGAACCCCAGTAACATAGTGTGGATAACTTTCCATTCACTACAAAGCTATTCCTCATCCTTAAACTTTTAGTGGCTGCATAATATTCTATAGACATGAAATCAATCTTACAACTGAAAGCACAAACAAAACTTTGGGAAAACACAGAATAGGTTTTTGTACAATTGCGGTGATGTATTCAGTTCAGTTCAATTTCTCAGTCATGTCCAACTCTTTGTGAGCCCATGGACTGCAGCATGAAAGGCTTCCCTGTCTATCACCAACTCTCGGAGCTTGCTCAAACTCATGTCCATTGAATCGGTGATGCCATCCAATCACCTCATCCTCTGCCATGCCCTTCTCCTCCTGCCTTCAACCTTTCCCAGCATCAGGGTTTTCTCAAATGAGTCAGTTCTTCGCATCAGGTGGCCAAGTATTGGAGTTTCAGCTTCAGCATCAGTCCTTCCAATGAATATTCAGGACTGATTTCCTTTGGGATTGATGGGTTTGATCTCCTTGCAGTCCAGGGAATTCTCAAGAGTCTTCTCCAACACCACAGTTCAAAAGCATCAATTCTTTAGCACTCAGCTTTCTTTATGGCCCCAAATTTCACATCCATACATGACTACAGAAAAACCATAGCCTTGACTATATGTACCTTTGTTGGCAAAGTAATGTCTTTACTTTTTAATATGCTGTCTAGATTGGTCATAGCTTTTCTTCCAAGGAGCTAGAGCACATTAGGTAACATATTAGGGAAATAGTTATTCCTGGGGTCAGTTCAACTCAAGTTAAGTTACACTGACAGAGACATAAAGTAACAATTTATTTTAATGGTTCACCTTATGATCAATATTTAATTTGTCTACCTTTTTCTATTATGACATACGAATGTGCAGTGCATATTCCTGAACATGTCACATAAAATTTAGACATATTAGCTGAAGTTTTCCCAGCTGCACATAAGTATCTGTGAGTCGCCCTTATTCAGTCACCCACGAGCACTGCTTCTAGAAGGGATTCATGGGGCAAACACAGAGAACAAAGAATCAAGGTTTTAGAATTTTAAAATAGGTTCTTAAAACTCAGCATTGAGATGATAGTCTTGAAAGTTACGGCTTTTAATTTTCCAGATCCTGACTTTTTGTGATAGAAGAGTTTTCAGTCTCAAAAGTTAGCCCAAGGAATCAAGGCATAAAGCCTCATCTGCAACAAAGAACAGACTAATCACAGATGAGGAGCCAGCTGGGCCCACCGTCCCTGTTGGAAGACATTTTCCTGGTCCAGAGGACAAAATTGCTAGAGAAGAAGGACTAAATCAGACCTTCCCTACAATGGGGCCCTGCACTTTCTATCTTGGGCTGAGCTTGTGATTTGGGTGGAGGTGACAGAACAGTCAAATACGTTTGGAGTGTAGAAGAGAGGATTTGTATCTGTGCGCTGTCTGGCACCTAGAATATAGTAGCCTTGCATTTAGAATACAGTAGCCATGCAGAAATTCCTGGGCCAACATGGCATGACTGCTGGAGGGTTCAGACTTCTTGAGCTCCAGGGACAGAGAGCATAGACCTCCGACTGGCTCGAGGAGAGACTCCAACATTCCTGTGTCCAGACCACTGGAGAAAATGCACGGGGAGGAAAGTGAGCCAGTGAAGGCCTGAGGATGCCTTAGTGTAAACTGGTATGAACGCTGGAGGATAGAAGCCTAATGCGGTAATGGCCATGTTAGCAAACAAAGCATGATGCCCTGATGGCACCTTGCCATCCGATTCGCAGGACTCCTTGCTCGAGCGTCAGAGGACCTGGCACTATTAGACATCAACCAAGAGCCAGAAGACTCCTTGTTAACACCCAAGAGCTTAGATGCCACCCTATGAGGAAAGGAGCAGAAACGGATGAAACTTCATCCGAAAAGGTTGAGTACACCTGAAAGTGATTAGGTTATTTTCTACCATTAGGAAAAAAAAAAAAAGGAGCTTGAGGAAGAGATTAAGTTGAGTCATAGGAAAAACAAAAAAACACCCAGGGCTTCCCTGGTGGCTCAGACAGAATCTGCCTTCAATGAGCAATCTGTCTTTAATGGAGACCTGGGTTTGATTCCTGGGTTGGGAAGATCCCCTGGAGAAGAGAATGGCTACCCATTCCAGTATTCTTGCCGGAGAATTTAATGGACAGAGGAACCTGGCGGGCTACAGTCCATCGGGTCCCAAAGAGTTGGACACAACTGAATGACTCATACTACAATAGAGAGAAAAAAAAATCACACATTTTAACTTCACTGAATATGTGCCTTTGTGATCCCTGTCTGCTTATATATTCAATTATTTCCATAAGGTTGATTGCTAGATGTGGAATTGATGAGGCAAAAGCATACACATTTTAAAAAAGTAAGGATATTGCCAAATCTCTCTCCAAGTTCTAAGCAATGGCAATTCTCATGAGCTTTACCAGATGGCCTTGGGTCAGTGCTGGCCAAGTCAATACTTCCTTAGAGCCTGGTATCTTATCCTTTCCTCTTACAGTATAAACAAACAAGCTCTAATTTTAAGTCAATTTTCTAGAAAATGAAAAAGTCATGATTCCTTTTAGGTGGAAGAAAGAGCCTATCTTTAATTAGCATTACTTTTTTGGATTTCTTTTCCATTTTAAGTTCTTTTTAAAAAATTATTGAGGGAAATTTTTAAAGCTCTACTAGATAAATTTGACTTTTTCTAAAGACTTGGAATTCCAAAAAGGCATATTAAAATGAGACATGGTCTCTGAATTAGGCAACCTGGTAAGCAAAAATTGCTGAAAGAGCAAAGGCTATTTGGCCCTAGTAAAAGAAAAACTTAGCTGACACCCCAATAAGATATATTTGTTTTCATTGTCACTAGAAGGTAGAAAAAACAAATCAACACATCAGTAAACTTTTTTCTGCTTTTCACCCAGAAAATCAGTAAGTCTGGGTCTTCCTTCATCTCAGTTTGTTACAAGCCCCACTTGTTTATAGTATAGTATTTTTTTCTATATTGGTGGATTAGAATTGTTTATATTTTTACTTAGGGTTTTTGCATTTGTATTAATAAATGTGTGGAATTCATAAAAAATTGGGATGTATATGTGTATATATAGGTATCTGAACTGTTGATCTAATATTTTAGATATTTGATAGAATTCACCCATAAACCTACAATGCTGGGTGCCTTTGGAGGAGAGGAGATTGCATTTGTTTTTATTTTGTTTTTTGAGCAGGTGTTTCCGTTTCTTTTAGGATCTCAGTTCTATTAGATTTTTTCCTACTTCTAGTATAAACTTTGATACTTTCTTTTTGTTTAGAAATGCATCCACTTCATGAAGATTTCTCATATATGTAATCATAATGTCGATTCTACAAATTCTTGGATATCGAGTGGAGAAAAGAGATAAATAATATTCAGTTGATAATAGATATATTATTCACAGTTTTTTTCTAGAATGCACAGGTGTTTTTTCTAGAATACCTGTACTCAGATGCACGTGCCCATACCATGCTTGAGTGCATGCTCATTTACCTTCCTCTGTGTCAGACTTCAAGACTCTCTTGCTCACTTTCAGTTGCTGAGTGCTGAACAGGTATTTAAAGAAAACGTTTCTTCTGGTTACCAAGAGCTTTCATGTTGTGAATAATTGGAAATTGGACCATTGATTTTTGAAATTATTTCCCAACAGGTCAAGGGTAACGACAATGACAAGAAATCCATGCCTCCCATTTTCGTGGTCTAGAGCTACTCACACCAAGGAATGTCCAATACCGGCAAAGCACAGAGTACTATTTGCACAAGCACTGGGGAAAACCCAGCGCTTTCTCCACCGGCAGATTTATTTGCAGAGACACAGGCATTTTTTCCAGGGTGGCTGCCAAACTATCTCCTGAGCCCGTCTAGCTAGCACCTGGGCCACTCAGCAGGGGGCTTTGCAAATAATACCCTCCCCTTTGCCAGGGTAGAGAGAGCCTAAGTGATTGTTTCAGCCTGTTATGGCACCTTAATCTTTCTAAGCTGCTCCACTCCTATTCTGGGGCGTACCCAAGCATGGCTGGCTGGAGGTGGGGCCACAGTGGCTAGAGGCCTGAGGCTGAGGGCAAGGGCCCCAGGAAATAGTAGGCATGGGAAGAAACCTTTAGTTCCTGGAGAACTTCTGTGTTCTTCAAAATTTGAATGTCCTGGGAAGCTGCCATGGGTCAGGGTATAGTTCTCAGATCACAATTTAAAACAGTATGGCAGGATGACAAAAGCCACTGGCTAGGGGAGAAGAAAGGGAACTAAATGCATGTGCCCGGCAGGCTCTGTGCTGTTTCTTTGGTATAAAAATAATCTCTATTTTTGAAGGTTTGCTAAAACTCACATAAAGCTACTATTTTTTAATGTTCACCTAATCATTCATCCTTAAAGATCTCTTACTTTACTTGATGAGTATTATGTTGTTGTTTAGCAGAGAACTCCTTTATTTTTTTTAACCTTTTTAAAAAGATGTTTACTATTATATTGTAAAATATGCATCAAATATAATTTACCTTTTTAGCCATTCTTAAGTGTAAAATCAGTGACAACTGATTTTGCAAAAAACAGAACAAACAGCACCAAACAGACAAGTTAGACGGTTCTGCAACTATCGTCTCCATCCACTTCTGGAGCTCTTTCGTCTTCCCCATCTGAAACCTGATCCCCATTAAACAATAGGTCTATGGCAACCACCATCCTACTTTCCCTTTGAATTTGATTACCTGTAGAACCTCATACAAGTAGAATCACACAGCCTTTGTGTTTTTGTAACTGGCTTATTGTACTTAGCATGATGTCTTCAAGATGTTTCCATGTTACAGCTTGTATCAGAGTTGTCTTCCTTTTTAAGGCTGAGTAATATTCCATTGTATGTAGATACCACATTTTAAAATCAATTTATCTAAAAGAGGACAATTAGTTTGATTACACCTTTATGATTATTTTTGTTTTTTCATTGACTTTATCAATAAACACATATTTTAAAAATCTTTATATTGTAGTTCATTAGCAGTGTTGTGTTAGTTTCCTGTGTATTGCAAAGTGATTTGGTTATACATATTCATGTATCTATTCTATTTCAAATTCTTTTTCCATTTCAATACAGAATATTGAGCTACATTCACTGTGCTATACAGTAGATCCTTGTTGGTTATCTATTTTAAATATAGCAGTGTGTACATGTCAATCCCAAACTCCCGATCTATCCCTCACTCACCTTCCTCCAGCAACCACAAGTTCATGGAACTCTTCTTTTTTTTTTAATGAAAGTTTGACAGAACTTATTGCATTTAATACTCATGTTCATACTTAGAGACTTATCCTATCATATCTGATGAGATCTTTGTTGCTTGAAACAGAGAACACCTTTTAAAAAAGTGAACAGTTTATTGCACCCCAGTATAAAGATAAAAATTCTTTGGTTAAAAGAGATCTCGATTTGGTGGCCCCTGAGGTAGTACCACATTACCCTAGAGATCATGGGAATAAAAGTCACTGAGTTAGATTCTCTTTAAAATCTCTTTAGCACTAGTTAATTTCCTCTCTAACCAGAAAAATAAACCAATGTCCAGTGGAGAAGGGTCCTTCCTTCTGAATGATTTTGGAGACACTTGAAAGGACTCAGTGACCACAGGCAGGAAAGTGGTCAAAGGACTCAATGACCATAAGTCCTGGAAAGAGAAGCAGGATGCCCTGACAGATGATATTGCATTCAGGCAAGGTGTAGCCATGAGTGACATTGTTCAAAGATGTGGCCTTGTGTTTGGTGGGGAAGACCTCCAACCCTTAATCGCCGGGGTGTTCTCGGCCCCAAAATGAAAATGTAAAGTGTATTCCTGTGCACCATGTATCTTTTAATACCTACACCACTGGAAGAGAAACACACCAAGTTGGTGATTTCTTCATGTTACCTGTAGTAGATGCCTCCGTCCCCTTAACAGAGGAAGGGCTGGGGCCATGCGAGAACATCACATACTTGACAAGTGCTGAGACACTTACTGAAGGGCAAGTGATCATGAACAGAGGGAAAAAGATCCAGCCGCCCTTGACCAACTTCAGAATTTTGCTCTTGCCTTGCCCTGTAACTTAATTTCCCTTTCTTTTTTATAAAATAATCTTTTAAAGTTTATTTTTTGGCAGTGGTGGTCGCTGTTGCTGTGTCCAGGCTTTCTCCAGTTGTGGTGAGCAGGGGCTACTCTTCATTTTGGTGCACCGACTTCTCATTGCGGTCAGTTCCCTTGTTGCGGAGCACAGGCTCTAGGCATGTGGGCTTCAGTGGTTGTGGCTCCTGGGCTCTAGAGCACAGGCTCAGTAGTTGTGGACAACAGGCTTAGCTGCTCCGCAACGTGGGATCTTCATGGACCAGGGATCCAACCAGTGTCCCGTACGGTACAAGGTGGATACTTAACCATTGGGCCACAAGGGAAGCCCCCTAAATTCCCTTTCTTGAAGGACAGGGAAGCCTGGTGTGCCGCAGTCCATGGAGTTGCAAAGAGTCAGACATGACTGAGCAACTGACCAACAACAGCATGACTATTGTTGCCATGTTGTCATATTGTTGTCATGTTGTTGACAACAAGCAAAACATGTTAGCAAACTGTTTTTTTTGGTCTGTAGAAATCCTTTGGAGAAAGTCAACATGGTAGCTACATGGACTCTAAGAATCCTTTAGCCTTCTAGACACCAAAGAAAAAGGTTACCCTTTAGGCTTTTTTACCCTAGAGACTTGACCCTCCCTCCAAAGGGTTATTGCTTGTGGAGGGCAGTGAGTGTGTGGCACCATTTATTTTTTTTAGTAATCTTTCACAACTTTGTATGGATATCATACCAGCTGTTTTCCTTTATATATCCTTCTCTTGTATTTTATGCCTTCAGGAGCGTTCATAGATCTCAGATCTTGGCAACACACAACAAATATTTGATGTTTTCCTATGACCTTGTATTCAGAGACATCTGTCTCTCACTTTAGCATGTGTGAATAAATTGTAAAAATGTGAGGATTTTTTGCTGTCAGTCTTTAAGAAAAACTTATCATTTATGATAATGAATGGAGATACCAATGAATAAAATCCACCTTTTATTTACTATTACTTGGTGAAACCTAAACCTCTAAGTATACCAAGGGTACTGGCAGGCATTGAGACAGACATATGGAAAAAAGTTCTGTGAACAGGGTTCAGATCAAAGTTAAGAATAGTGGTATCAGTGCATATTATTCTGGGTCAGCGCCATCGGATGGCGTCACAAAAGCAATAAGTTGAACCTACAGTTTACATGAACCTCCTATCAGAAAACATTATCACCTACTGTAACTTCTTAGTGATTTAGTCACTACCTGGATTATCCAATCTGATTTAAAGAAGATTGGTGTTAAGTAAGGACCAGAGACGGAAGTCATTTCATTATATTACCGCAAATGCCTTCTCCCTTTCAAGAGCAGTTAGAAGGGAGCTGAGGGTGAGAGGTGGGGTGGGGGGAGCGGGGAGTGAAGGGAAGCGTGCCTTTCTTTCTCCAATCAGGGAATAAATATTTTGGGACCGAGCATGCTCTTTCGCACAATTTAATTAGGAAGGCTGGAATTTAAATTTGTGCCATTGATAGAAAAAAGAGCTGAAAATGGAAAATACCATTACCATTTAATAGCTTTTCAGTTGGCACTGATTCTAAGCACTTCTCATGACAAGAGAGTCAAAATATAAAGTTTTTGTCACTGAGGGGAAGAGCAAAAGGAGGCATCTCAGAGATGGATAAGACTCAGTGTACAGTAATACGGCGGGCAGAAAGGGAGGTGCCGCTGTGAGTGACATTTAATAGGGTCACTGTCAAGTGGCCAAATGAGTTCTGATGATTCCTCAGGTTTTTGATTTGAAGATAAAGGAGACATGATTTTAAACTAAAGCAAAAGAGAGAAAGAAAGCTTTCCAAAGCCATACAACCAATGTTCTTAGTATGAATCATGCTGCCATTCCTGTCCAAAGGAACATTTCAGAAAGGTTTTAAATTTACATTAGGATGTAGTTCTGAGTTCAGTCAGAGTAGAAACAATACAAGCTCTCACTTCCCATATTTCAGATAACATATTTGCCATTTTGTGATTTGGGGAACATCTTTCTTTGTTCTTCAAATCATGAGACATTAACAACTGAACTGCATTTATTAGCTCACAATATTGTTTGGATCCAAAACCTTCATTGTTTATAAATTCTGAGGGTTAAATTTAAATCTGTGAGAAGAGGTTTCAGACAGAAATCTAGCCATTTACTACAAATGTCTGAAGTAAAAAAAGACCATTTCTATGAGTTGTGTGTAACGATCCTAGGTTTGTATGCTTAAGAATTGTAATAAAAGGAAAACTCCAGGGAATTCCCTGGCAGTTTAGTAGTTAGGACTTCTCACTTTGGGTACCGAGGGCACAGGTTCAATCCCTGGTCAGGGAACTAATATCTTGCAAGTACATGACCAAAAATAACAAACAAAAAAATAAATTGCCAAACTGGCAGGAGGAGGAAAACTCCAGAATTGATATTACAGTTACAACTAGCCTGCTGTCCTACAATTGGACACAGGTCCAAAAACTAAATGTCACATGTTATGTGTTTAAATGTTTAAAAGAAATCAAATGGCACTGAGCTTGTAATGTATATTTTATTTTGCACAAGCTTGCATATATACTGCACATACATTCAGTTTAAGAGAAGATGGAAGGCACACAAGGCAATTGGACTACTGTATCCTTTAAGTGGTACAAAGCAAAAGGTAAAAGTTTGCAGAGTATACAAAAGCTTAAACACACAAAGTAAAACCCCCTTCCCACCCTCCCCCCAACAAATTGTTTTTCCTGTTTTAAAATTTAGTAGCTGCCAAACTAATTTTTTTTTTTACTTTTACTTTAAAATCAATTGTCTACTGCACCTTTTTATTTACTTTTTAATATGGACAGGGAGTCTCATTGTTTTTTTTATCATATCAATTAATATTACAGTACATCCTTGGTAATACAAAATTGTACACCTTCATCAAATAAATTAGGATAAATTAAACCAATAAATTATGCAAAGTCTTCAGAACAATAGACAACAACAAAAATCCACAATTGAAATTGCCTCTAGCTAAAAAAAAAAATCAAAAATTGACTTTATCAGTTCAGTTATTGTACTATATTCAAATCAAAGGGTCTTTATTACAAAAAAAAGAGCTTAATAATGCTATTTACAACATATTGCTAAATAATATAAAGGCAGTGTTTTGTCACGGTTTATACTATATACATATGAGAAATGGCTGGGACAATATTGGGGGAAGCCAGGACCTTTGATTCTTCTGGGTATTGCTGAGACCAACCCCAAATACATTTGCTTTTCGAATTTTAATTTTGAAGTGGTAATATACAATTTTAAAATGCTTTTCCCCCCTATGGAGAGGATTCAAATATTTTAAAAAACAAAGAATGGATCCATTTTCACAAAAAAGGGCCACTCTGTTTGCCCTTTCTGCTCATGCTCATGTTTGTGCATTTTCGGGGGTGTCAGTTTTGAGAGAGGGCTCAGTTGAAAAGACTCAAAGTCCAGTTGCTCCCAGATTCTGTTATGTTTCTAGAAGGATACTTATAAGAAGATGCAAAGGTTAAATACCAGTTTTGATCCCAGCTCTGAAAATGAGCACTTTAGCTTTAGTCTTATAGGTGGTTTACAACCAACAGATCTACAGAAAACAAAACTGCATTTCCTTCAACATCACATGTAAGTGCAATACAGTAACTGCTTACTCATAGAAACCAGTTACGTTCTTTTAAGGGGAGCTTTTTGAAAACAATGCTTCTTGTAATTTGCAAACACGGAGTCTGTACCAGAACGAAACATTTGTACTATTCACACCAATAAAGAGTCTATAATATACATGGCAAAGAGATTCTGCTCTGTCCTCACACGCACACGGCTTCTCTCGGGGGATTCTGTAAACCACTTTTTCTTTGATGAATTTATGATTGCTTCTGGGGAACATCCTGATTTGAAAGCCCCCAACTCTTTAGCTTTACGACTTAATATTAACCTGTATGTGTATGCATGTATGTGTGTGTGGGGGGGGAGGGGGGATTACATACTAAGTGTCTTCATGTACACAGAAAAAAAATTTCGTAAATTTACAGAAACTGCATTACCCTTGCCCTTGACATCTGATGAAAGAGACTCTTATCTTTTAAAAGTAGAGAGCAGGATTTTCAAGAATGCTTTCAACTGTCTATACAGTCACCGAAGTGTTCCTAATAAATTCAACAGATGTTGTGAGAATGTAGTTATTTATTAAAATCTCATGTCTTACGTAACAATAGCCATGAGGTTAAATATTTACATTGCTTTATAAAAGTTCCCCTCTTGCTTTAGTGTTTTTGTTTTGCTTTTTTTTTTTTTTGTCGTTTTTAACATTTTTAAAAATGATATTCACCCACATCCCTAGCACAGCAACAAAGAGTCGGCAAACATAAAACACTTTAATGGAATAATACTTGGAGGCACAAAGCAAACTTTGGGAATATGTGGGTGAACATTTCCTTAAATAATGACTACATTCTACCATCTTCCACGTTGTTTTACCAGTTAAAGTGAAATGTCCTCATTAAACAGCCAGAGATACAGTAAGAATTAAATGTTTTGTTGTTGCAAATAGAACATTCTTTTGACAAAACATAACAAGCCTAAAATAGGTCCTTAAATCTAGGTAGGAAAAGGTAAGCTTTCCACTTCACACGCATATATATATGTCTATTTTTACATGTGTGTATATGTGTGTATGTGTTTATGTTCACACATCTGCACACACATATATAGCACATGGTATGAAATATTGCTTCTATACTACTTTTCGTTAGGCTAAGAAAACACAAGATTTGCACCACAGTTACAAAAAATTGGCTTCTACAAGAATTTTCAAAACTCGAATGCTGCTCAAACAATTGAGGAAAAAATAATTTGCGGTATCAAACTGTTCTAAAAATTCTCTTCTCAAAAACGTATTCTCCCGCTTTGTTTTTAAAAAGACACAAAATATGCATAGCTATCAACGTTATGTCAAACAGCCAGAAAAAAAATCTAGTGTTTATTGCAGCTGTAGTAATTGGAAATAAAGTCAAAAAGATGAAATCGAAAGCCACAGAAGGCACAAGAACAATTGTACTTGTGGGAAAAAAGTGGGATTTTGAAGGATTTTTAAAAATCCCCCCGCTGGTGCATTTAGGTCTAGGCACAGACTATAACCTCAAGTGTAGATGCAAAAATAATTTGGGGTTAGCAGAAAATAAGTGGAAATGTGGTATTTCAACATGGACTTTAGACTTTGTTTCCCTTTGTAAACTGTCCCTAGTCCTTCACCCTCCCACCAGAGAAAGCGAACTTTCTCCCAAGTCGCCAATTTTTACATGGTGAGAGTTGAACGAAGATTGGAAAGATGGTGATTTTAAAAAACCTGTTAAATAGGCGTTTTGAGAGACAGGCTTTTGTCATTTTCCAATGCACTGGGAGGCACAAGATTTTATGGTGGTGAAAGAAAAGGAATCACCTAAAAGCAAAATGATCAAGTTCTATTTCCAGGACAATGAGGTGAGTTTCTACTCACGCTGCAATTTCTACTCTGAAACAATTTCTATGCCTCAGTGAACATTGAGAGGATATTACTGTGGATAAGCACATCAACATTTGGTTGTGAATACACACTTTTGCTTAATTTGTCTATTTAAATTAGAAAGGCAGGGGAGAATAATACTAAAAATCTAAATATGTCTGGAATCAATACTAAATTTGCCCCAGATCAGGAAGATACTAGCAATCTGTCTTGATAGGTGAATATATTACGGTTTTGCCTTTTGCCTTGCAAATGGCAACACAATGGTGATGTGAATTCCATGGAACAGCAAAAAGAGCCAGTTGTATACTGATGTGAACAACGAATGTCATACTCTTGGGCGTGAAGCAAGGCGAAAGAGTGTGACCACAAGTTGAGATTGCTTCTCTACTTTGTGCTGATTGGATTTTTTTTTTTTTTTTTTGGGTTTGCATTATATTCCAATGTGATGATTATCTGAACATTTTTTTTTCCCCCTAAACAAGCCAGAACAAGAACACATTGGCTCAGATGGGCCTGTGTGCGCTGTGTAGGAGCCTGCGAGCTGGGGGATGGGTTCGGTTGTGCAGGGAGGCTGGGGCGTCCCAGGCCTAGGCTGCTGCACTCCATCCACACCGTGAGAGGCTGTGTCTCCTGAATGACGCAGGCATCACAGGACCACGCCGTTTAATTTAAAGTCAGCAGGTTTTAAAGCTTTGTGCTGACAATAATTGCCTTCATACATTCCTGTCCATCAGCAGAATTTATAAATGATGTTAAATTACAGCGATTGGGTCAGCTAGTCTCATGGGTCAACCGACAGTCTCCAAAGTCAAATGTCATTTTTATAAAAATCAAGGATAAATGGTATTTATGTTGTACATAATCTACATACCAGGATTTTCTTTTTTTTTTTCTTTTTACTGTGTCATTTTAGAAGATGTAGATCAAATTACTGAAGGGAGGGAGGGTTCTGGAAAACACTATTAGAATAAAAAAGGAATTCTTACTGCCTCTGCACACAAAACCCATCCAAGAAACAAGTGTGAATGCCATACGGCTTTTTAAAAGCAAGTATGGAAACGTTATACACCTTTGAAAAACTGGAAAAAGAAAAGAGAAAGAAAAAAAGAGGAGAACCATTGAAGAAAGCATGAAATAGCAGCTAGCTTTCTCTTGTGTGCTGAAATTGTGTCTTTTGGGTTAACTCCCAAACTCTCCTATTCTATACACTCTTCTCATGTTTTGGTCAATTACTAGCTTCTGAGTTAGAAGAGACTTTATCAATTGCTTTAAAACACTGTACCTAAAATGAAAACACTTTAAATTAGACTGTCACCACTTTGAATATCCATCAGGGTAGGTAGTGTGGAAATGTATAGGAAAATAGGTCATTCTCAAATGTACTCCTCTCAGGAGGGGAAGATCCAGTCAGCTAGCAGCTGTCAACAAACTTCTAGTATAGGCAGGAATTTTATGGTCAAGTTAGGATGTCCTTTATTCCTTACCATAGAAAAGAATTCAGAAAATAGTGTTTTTTGAAAAAAAAAATTGTTAAATATTAAACAGACATGATAATTCTTCTAAAGCATATAAACAAAGTTTTGCAAAGAATAAATTGGAAACGTATGTGCCTTTTTATATCTTAAGCAAGATACACAGAAAATAATAACACATTATAGGGGTTTTCCTGTATGAAGAACGATAGGTACTCACTTACTACCAAGAAGAACCTATTGCAAAATTCCGAGAGGTGACTAGAAACCACATGAATCTCCAGTCTCACCTTGACTAGTCAGTTTTGTATAAAATTGCTCTGCCTCCAAAAGAAACTAGTTTGGGGTGTTTGCCATTTCTCTGAGGAAAGACTTGACAGTTAGTGATTATGTTTTCTTTTTAAAATGTGGCCTTTTGGGGTACTTTTGAAAAGTGAGCTGTTGATCTGCCACCGGCATTATTTTCAAACGTGTGATAAAAAGCTACTTACTGAGTTCAAACCAAGCAAAATATTTAAGTTTATCAAGTGGTTTCATCCAGTTTTCTGACCTTCTCAGCAGTAAACACAAGAGACACATCACTGACTGCGGAGTCGGGCTGTGTCACGGGTCTCCCTCCGCCAACCGCCATTTGCAACAAACCATGAATCCAGCAGACGCATTTTAAACAAATGCCCGTCCTTGCTAATATAGACTTTACACACGTCAACATTCTTTTTTTCCCTGATAATTAAGCCTATTTTAAGTCTCCAAATGTTAAGGGCCTTGGGCAAAAGTAAACTAAAGGCGGCAGGAAAAGAACCATCCCCGTTGCAATTGAAAACAGAAGAAGATGAGAGAAAGATGATGGAGGAGGAATTACCAGCTGATTTCATAACATATCCATGCCTCCCATACACACATACATGAAATCAAAATCTAGACACGGATAACGTGGACATCCAAAGGGGACTGCTACTATTCATACATTCGAAAAGAGTTGTTGAAATTTCTACTCATGAAGCAGCTCTTGTAGGCAGTTTGGGGATTTGAAAATCTCAGGGACTTCACTATCCAGCTTGCAGATGACCTTGTATATGGCCTTCTTCCAGGAAGGATCAACATCTTTGCCTGCGATAATGGCATTGAAAAACTCCCGTAATGTGATCTGCGCAACTTCCAGGAATCTCTCTGGAACCTGCTGATACAAGGAGACAATGGCATTAATAAAGTTTTCAGTTTCAAGTCTCCCGTTCTTCAAAGGAAATTGAGCTAAGGTCTTTCTTTCAGATAGGGGCTTACAGGGCACCTGCATTTTCTAAAAATGGCCGACCCCTGTTCTCTTATGTAAAGTTGTTATATATAGTAGCATTGTAATGTGGGGTTGACAGCTTTGTAGAGTTTTAGAAAAAGACTTATGCAAAGGATACATGCAGACCTATTGAAAAACTTGGATTCCATTGTGAATATTTGAGTAGAAAAATGCAGACATACCGTTGGGACTCCTCGCTTCATTAAAGAGGTATATTCCAGAATCAGTTCTCTACCTTATCTTTCAGAATTTGAATCATATTTCCATTAGGAAAACAAAATGTCTTCTCAAAAGTAGACTAATAATTGGCCTTTGATATAAACTAAACCCACGCTACAAATGAAGAAAATTAAAACTTTAGTGATCTGCTTGTATTAGAGGACTGTTGACTCTGTTGCTAAATTGTATACCAAAATATTCCGCGCTATAAGGCATACCTCCTTTCACTGCACTTTGTTTTGCTTTGTTATAGTTCACAGATGGTGCGTCTTTTATGAATTGCAGGTTTGTGGCAACCCTGTGTGAAGCAAGCCTACTGGCACCATTTTTCCAATGATAACTGCTCACGTCATGTGTCTGTGTCACACTTTGGTAATTCTCGAAATATTTCAAACTTTTTGCTCTCGTTATCTGTGATCAGTGATTTTTGATGTTACTACTGCAAAAAGACTACAACTCAAGGCTCAGATGATGGCTAGCATTGTTAGCAATTAAGTATATTTAATTAAGGTATGTACTTTTTTTAGACATAATGCTGTTGCACACTTAATAGAGTACAATATGGTATAAATATAACTTTTAAATACACTGGAAAATTAAAGAAAACATCATGTGACTCTTTGTATTGCAACATTTGGTAGTCTGGAATGGAACCTGCAATATCTCTGAGGTATGCCTCTACACTATGTACCAAAAAAGAGTAAGATAATGATATTAATACTGAGTCCCAAAATACAAAAGTGTTAGTTGCTCACTCGTGTCTGACTCTGTGACTCCATAGACTGTAGCCTACCAGGTTCCTCTGTCCATGGAATTCTCCAGACAAGAATACTGGAGTAGGTTGCCATTCCCTTCTGCAGGGGATCTTCCTGACCCAGGGATTGAACCTAGGTCTCCTGCACTGCAGGCAGATTCTACCATGTGAGCCATCAGGGAAGCCCCAAATACAAAATGTGTACCACATACTAAAATCCTACATCAGAAAATATTTTACCTTGAGATGAGAATTTCTCCATTAGAGAGTTATTTATGCAGTTGACAGTAATAATACTCCACATTTTTGGACTGCTTATTATGTGTCAGGTACTGTGTTATATACTGAATGTGAACTGTATCATTCACTTCCCCCAACATCTCTGTGGTTATTAACCCCATTTTACAGTGAGAAAATGGAGGCTCAGAGAGAATAAGGGAATTGTTCAAAGTCACTGTAGTTCAAGATGAACATTCTCCAAATATACTTTTCAGAAAATCTATTCGTTAATTCTTTTCTACCACAGCAATGAATATGTGTGTGTGTGTGTTCTGTGCATGTGCTTATGAATTGTTTATTAGTAGTTGTTTAATAGTCTGACCTCTTGTCTAGGGAAAGGAATAGCTACTCATGTACTTATTTAGCAATCTCTGTAAGTTACATGGTAAAGCAGGACCTATCACTCCCACAATGAAACAAAGGATTCACAGAATCATTCCAGATACTCATAATTTTCCAAGTACACACTGACACTTTATAGTTTTCCTTTAGTGGGGGAACTTACACATGAATAATGTTTTACTTTTATAGTAAGTGCAGACATTTGAGGAAGTAAAAGCCCTGCAGCTGCATGTGTAGACGGATCTGTCTACACATAGACAAGAGGTGAAAGATTTTTATCTTGGCTCAGACCTGCTGCTCACCAAAGTAATAGAGAGGGGTTGTCATTTTGAACATATTTGATCCCATTCTCCCCACCTTTTCTCGCTTTGTGCAGTGGACCTTTTTATAATGATAGTAACTGTTAAAGAAAATGAAAATGATACCAGACAAACCTGTCTGAGACATTTGGAGTTGGACAAAGAAGTTCAGTGCTTCCTATGGCAAGTCACTTATCCTTTGAAAGAAACCTAATGATGCTCCAGAAGAAAAAGAGCCCCAATCTGGGGCTGACTGGACTCTAGAAAAAGTGAAAATGTTGAGAAGCTTCTCCATATATATATATATAGAGAGAGAGAGAGAGGCGCTAGTTTCTCAGGACACAGTTCCAACCACTGCCTGGGGAATAATGGAAATACCACCTTGCTCCCCAGGGCTTTTCTAATGGCTCAAGCGGTAAAGAATCTGCCTCCAATGCAAGAGAAGCTGGTTCGATCTCTGGGTCGGGAAGATCCCCTGGAAGAGGAATGGCAACCTAATGTAGTGTTGGCAACTCACTCCAGTACTCGGGCCTGGAGAATCCCATGGACAGAGGAGCCTGGCAGGCTACCGTTCATGGGGTCACAAAGAGTCAGATACCACTGAGCATGCACGTAGCACCTTGCCCTCCATAAATGTGCAAACCCATATACTCCAAAGGCCATTCCCTGATGAGAAATCAACTGAACTCTGATGACCTTCTCCCCAGTCTCCTGCACATACACGTGTATTTGTGGGATGAGGAGGGTATGGAGTGGCAATCAGCCCTCCCACTCACCTTCCACCAAATAAAAAGTCATTAAGCAGCCTTTCTGAGTAGGTTCCTGTCTTCCCCAAAGATGATCCTTCAGATTGTGTCAAATGGGCGTTACTGAGAGAGGGATTATGGCTGGAGACCAGTTACACAGTGCAACTACCCACTCTAACTACGGGGTTTGGGAGCTGTTAGACAAATGCTACAGAAACATAATCAGAGGCATTTATTAAAAGAAACATTTCAAAAAGTGTGGTTTCCCTGGCCGTCAGCAACAGACCCACGATGAGGATCTATGGTCCTTGAACACTCGAGGATGCAGCCTACCCTGGCGGAGAGCTCTGGGGACAGAGGTATGGCAGGGGCGCCAGATGAAGCCTACCCACTCCCAGGACCCCCAGGAGATCTGGAAACCAGGGCCAAAGGAACAGGGATGACGTTTAAGACAGTAAGAGGAGGGGGATGCATCTGGAAAAGCATCAGCCTTGGAGGAGGGAAGAAGTGCAGTTCTGGGGGTTTGCCTGAGAACAGATCAAAGAAATTTCTTTGGGGGATGTGCACAGCCTCCACTCTGTTATTTTCTTTTTTTTTTAATGTTTAAAAATGTATTATTTTTATTTCTTGGCCACGCCACACGGCATGTGGGATGTCAGTTCCCTGAGCAGGGATCGAACCCACCCCCTTGCATTGGAAGGTAGATTCTTAACCACTGGACCACCGGGGAAGCCCCAGTTATTTCTTATCATCGGCCATGCTGGTTACTGATTTTTACTGGGTTTTATCCTTTTTTAAGGACTTCCCAGGTGGTGCTAGTGGTAAAGAACCCACCTGTGCCAAGGCAGGAGAAGTAAGAGAGTAAGAGATGCTGGTTTGATCCCTGGGTCAGGAAGATCCCCTGGAGGAGGGCATGGCAACCACTCCAGTATTCTTGCCTGGAGAATCCCATGGACAGAGAAGCCTGGTGGGCTACAGTCCATAGGGTGGCAAAGAGTCCGACGTGACTGAAGCAACTTGGCACACACGCACGCATCCTGTTTCAAACATTCATTTCTTTTGGCAATACTCTTGAGCTGTCCTTTAACAATTTGTGCATTTGTGTCTTGAGGTCATTTAGCTTTTCACCTACTTATATCCAGTTGTAGTGAATTTATCATTAGATGTCTTTTGAGCACTCTCCTGGCTTCTATTCTGTGTTTTCCTTACAATGCTACACAGGGTTTTGTTGCATCGTCTTTGATAAACAGCTCAAACCGAGACCCTGCCTTCTGCTTTGCCCCACATCGCTCTAGAATCACACCTTACCTTCCACCTAAATACTTAAAAAAAGGAATTTTAAAATAATGATAAAAAATAGAATTTAAAGACTTGAAATAGATCTCAGAGCTCATTTTATAGATGAAGAAAGTATGAGATTCTATGGGATGAAGAAACTATGAGATGAAGAGACTCATGTGAAATAACTGATCCAGGTGTATTGCCATTAAACCCTGCTGGCTCCTTTTAAATGCATTTTCAGTAATTCCTACTTATATGAGGCATCAAAACCTTGACAAGCTGTGGATTTGTGGTTTAGAAAAACCACAGAAGAGCTAGTAACTTCAAAATAAGTGGGAATGACACAAAAGATTCCCAAGAGGAGACTCAGGTTATTGGTTTATGTTTGGGAAGGGATGAATTCTTTGAGAACAAATGAAATGGTTTGCTAATTTTGTGCTTAATTTGAGGCAATACTCATGCAATGGATTGGGCTAGATAAAAGAAAGTTATAATGAGATCCTCTACTGCTAGAGCAATTAATCTATTTTTTTGGTGGCTCCACAGAGGTAAATTGATGGGTAGCAACTGATCTGAGAGAGTGCCAAGGAATTCCATCCACAGGTAGAAATATTGCCCATGAAAGAGAGACCCTTACCTCTCTGCCAGAAAAGTCTCCCCAACTCCATTTAACAGAGTAAGGGGGTGGGGGGGAGTCCTTTCTGATGTTCTGAGGGAGCGTCTTAAGAATTCAGGGTTATGAGACTGGTCTTGTCCGTGTTTTTTCAGTACCTCTTCACACCTAATGGATTTCCAATCACTAATAAACATCTGCAGAAAATCCCTTAGTGACAAGTAATCCCTTATCTAGGTTTCTTTTAATAGAACCCAACAATCTGCAGAATGAACCCTAGAGTATCTCTTCAGCATCAGGTGGCAACAGTCAATCAAGTCCCTGGAATGCAAGACAATGCCGGCCGCTGGGAGGGGGAGGGAAGGCCATGCCTTTGGACATGCCACAGGGGAAAAACAAAAGGCTTCCAAAGTCTCTGGCCGGGACGCTGAGGCTATTGTGGGAGCTGCGGTGCTGAGTGTTCTTCAGGAGAGGCGAGTGGAAACTTTGCTTTGATAAAAGGCATCCCAATATAGGAACCTCACCCCAAATGGTCTTGCCTCTCCTTGCCTTGATATCTGGAGGAGAATACAATTGTGAGGAGGTACTTGACCAACTCATACATTTCAAAGGGGCTGACTCTCAGCATCCACCTATTTCATCACTACTGTTTGTTCGTGAGTCTCCTCAGAGCAAACGAGGGCCTTGTGGGCTTAGGTGAAATGGGAGAAATGGGAGGATATTTTCAAGTCTGCTCAGGGGTGCCTGGGTTGTCACACACTCACACACACACACACACACACACACACACACACGGTGCATTGGGTGGGTGCTTATTTTGCTGTTCTTTTTTTTTTTTTTATCAGAATGAGTGGCAAAGACACATTTCCCCCCCGTCTTCCTCCTCTTCCCAGTTGCTTTACCTTCAAGGATGATTTGTTTTATTAAACTGGCTGTCCCTAGCCTCTGCAGCACATAATAAAAGCCTGACATAGCAGGCTGCCTGCCTTCTGCGTCCTGCAGACACTCATCATAAGTGTCAGGACATACCAAGGTTAGCGGTCACTGCAAGTGTGCTCGCTGGCCCAAGCCTTGCCAAACGCTCTTGGCAGCTGAATGAATGTCAGAGAGAATAGAAGGGGAATTACAAAGGTTAAAAAGAAGACAGCCTCTCCTATTTTCTGGAGACAGGGTAGCTGATTTTTCACACCTCCGAAACGGCCAGAGGCTCATCCATCGGCCTCTTTCTGGAGATCTAAACCTTGCCCCTTGCACAGCTCCCTGTGGCTCTCTTACAATCCTCCATCCCCTTTAAAACCTGGTCCACTGGCTTCATTTCATCAGTGGAATGATGTTTGCCGAAATGGACAAAAAATAAACCAGGCACAGACCTCGCTCCCTAGCTCCTCTCTCCAGTAACCAAAGGCTCACATGGCTTCTCCAGCTTATTAATCAAGAGATGACAATCTTATCAAGATGGATCATCTTTTCAGTTCATCCTTGAAACTTTTTTTTCAAACTTCAGTGAAGAAATGGTAAAGGAAATCTACGTACGGGCAGAAGTGGCTAACTGCTGAGAAAGTAAAACCTTGGTTTACTATTTTGGTGAATTAGTTCTGTGTCTGGGTTTACTTTCTTCTTGCTCCTCCATTTAAAAAATACTATAAAAGGGCAATAAAGTGCTGACTGTAAGAAGACAATGTCAAGGAGAAAAGGGTACTGGTATTTTGGATACTCTTCACTGCTCGCCTTGGAGAGAGAGTTATTCTTGTCACAAACCCTTTTGTCTGCGTCTGCTGACGGCTCGCCTGTAGCCAGCAGCATACTTTAACTGTTTTGTCACCTCCTAACATCACATGCATCAGCTGTTGGGCTTTTGTTACGGGTATTGTAGAACTAATCCGCTGTGGCTGGTCTACTGTGCAGTAAATAAAACAGAAACGGGCTTCTCAGACAATTCTGCATGAATATTTCAGATGGCTTTTACAACTCCGATTCACAAAATCAAATAAATAAATAACTCCCACGGTTTCCCCCTCAGCCTCTCCCCACACACAGAAACAAAACCCCTCAAACTAGACCCAGGTGCCTCCAAGTCAACTGCATTGAGGGCCCTGACTTGAGCCTTCAAGCAATTGTTTGAGTGAAGTTGAAAGAGTAGAGCTCTCTCAACTTCAACACCAGGGTGTTCATATTTATTATTAGACTTAAACACATCTGATTCCGAAAACTGGCTAAGTGGCTTTGAAAATCTCAAGAGCTCCTTCTCTCCTTGGGATTTCTTTAAAAAAGAAATGTCATGCCATCAGAAATATATAGTTAGAGTTGCCCTATCAAACTGCTTGTATTGTTTCCATCTGCATTTTCCTCCCTTCCACTCATGTGAAAAGGGTCAAGGGAAGATGCTCGTGCCTCTAATTCATCCTAAGAGCCTTTCCAAAATGTTTAACCTCTATAGGAACACAAAGGAGAAGCAAACTTTGGGCTTGAGTTTTTTGAAACTGAATTGATATTGCGAGTTCTCTTATGGGATAAATAATGTACTAATCATACACAGCGAGGCATTTTTCTGAACGACTCGTGTCTTTGGAGAAGTTAAAAAGGGCATTTGTATGGGGCTGTATGTGCATGCTCATGTGGGCACGCACGCGTACACACACACACACACACCCCCCTAGATCCTAGGAAAGGAGACAAAGTTGAGGTACTTTCCCGAGCATTCATTCACCCTGGTGTGCACGTGATGCCTCTAAACAAACTCTCTCATCCCTGCTATTTGTTAAGTAAATATTGATCAAGGAGAGACATAGTTCCTGACAGCAGTGGCACAAGCTGGGGACTTAGACTGTAGACAGAGTGGACTCAAATGGATAAACTCTGATGCTTTACTAACTCCTTATTGAGATTATCCAATGAAAAGGCAAGAATAGATACGTTATTGCTGCTCCTCTCCTCCGTCTCACTCTCACTTAATTTTCCTGCCTGAGGCAGAAGAGGGGAATCTCAGAGCTATGAAAGATGGTGACAAGATATTGTGACTAGGGGTCTCCCTTCACAGTCACACACACGCTTATTTTGTGTGTACTAGCCAGGAACTAGCTGGCTCTTCAGAAGGGCAGAAAGGATGCTTTCCAGAGGGAACCATGGGACTGTGTCCTAAAGCCCTCTCATCAGGGGGGATGGATCCAGTGGGAAAACAAGCATGAATGTGCTTTGGAAAGTGTAAAGCAGTTTCCAAAAGTAAGGCGGTGGTTTGAACCTTAAGGACAAGCCCACTTTCTGGGAGACAGTTCACTGCGATTAATACACGTGTGCAAACCAGTGTTCTGAGAGATGCTCTGAGGAGGTTCACGTGGGAGATTTTATCAACTGAGTCAACACGCTGAGAAAAGTTGCTGTGTGTCTCCTAAGTTTTATTTCCATCACGTCATGATTCTGATGCGAATCTTGTCAGGGGCTGAATAGCCAAATACACTTCCCTGGGAAAGCTGGTTTTAAAGTCACATCTAGAGGCTAGGTTTTGTATCTTAGGGACAGAGCACCCCAATCAAAGAGCAGGGTGTTTTGAAGAGTTCCTGGAGAGAGTGACACAGTAGCACATACACTACAATATGTAGAACAGATAGCCAATGGGGATTTGCTGTATGACTCAGGGAGCTCACACTGGTGCTCTGTCACAACCTAGAGGGGTGGGACGGGGTGAGAGGTGGGAGGGAGGTTCAAGAGAGAGGCGACACGGGTATACCGATGGCCCACTCATATTCATGTACAGCAGAGGCCAACACAATATTGTGAAGCAATTATCCTTTAATTAAAAGTAAATAAATTTACTAAAAAAAAGAGCTTCCACCAAATGGTGACTGGGCCGTTTTCACAGGCTGCCCGCACCTCTGTTGGGAAGGACGGATTTTTCAGGGAGCAGTGGCTACAGAACTGCTTGCCCACACGACACCGAATGAGGCCGAGGAAGACTCTAGCCACAGCTGAGCTTTGGACGAAAGTCTGACTCTGATGCTCCAGGTAGATTCAGCCTTCAGGGGCCTTACAGGATCAGGTTAGTGTGATACCCACGAAGTGGCTCAGCCAGTAAAGAATCTGCCTGCGATGCAGGACAGCTGGGTTCAATCCTTGAATAGGGAAGATCCCCTGGAGAAGGGAATGGAAACCCACTCCAGTATTCTTGCCCAGAGAATCCCATGGACAGAGGAGTCTGGAGGGTTACAGTCCATAGGGTCTCAAAGAGTCAGACACGACTGAGCGACTGACACTTTCACTTTCTTTCACAGGATTAGGTTAGTGTGATGCCCACGAAATTTTAGGCATATGAGTGGGCTCACCTCCCTCCTACTCACGTGTTTTGCTACTTGAATATGTGAAGACTAAATGCTTATAGGAAGTGGCTAGAATTCAAGGCTGTCCTTAAAACAAAACAACCAAAAAAAACCTCCCCCCACCATGTTTCCTTGGTCTAAGCAAAAGAACACATGGCAGTAACAGTCTGTATCATTTTTTTTATAAACCTTCAAAAGAACAATGTTCTCTTGAGCAAAATTCAGTAGCATTCTGTAAACATTAATTTAAGGAAATCAATAGACTCAGTGAGCTAAAGCCATATTGCAAGATAAACTGGCCAGAGTGCCACTTTGTCAAATAGATTTTCGTTTTCTCGGCCTGATAAAGACAGTTTCAAAACGGGGCAAACGTGTTGCAACCAAGGTTTGAAAAGTATGTGGCCTTCAAACAGTCTGCTCGTTTCTTTCTCCTACAAAGCTGGATAAACAGACTTTAAAAATGATAAGATGGTTCAGAATTGATCTGGCTCTCAAATTTTACATGGGGTAGATTTTTTTGGTTGTCTCACAGGAAAAGAGAAAAACAAAATATCACACGTGCGGTCAGAATAGAAAATACAAGTAGTTGGGAGAGAAGGGGTTAAACTGTCTCAAGAAAAAGAGCTCTGGGGGCAGTGTCCATTGATTCTTGTCTTTAAAAAAAAAAAAAAAACATAAAGGAAGAAAGAAATCTTTATTGATGCTGACCTGATAGGCAAACAGACCTTCTTGCCAAAATCTCAAAGCCAAAATCTCTAGTGGGTATGGAATCAGAGGTTTGAGCTGTTGGAAGCTATTTCTTCTGCGAGTACCAACCAATGTCAAGTTAATGTACCAGGGAGAAGCTGGGGGGCAACCCCTGAGAGAGGGCTGGGGAAGGACCCTGAGACAGCAAGATCCATGCCGCAGCCTCAAGCGTCCTCCCGGCCAGCCTGCAGGAGGTGCAGGGAAAATCAGGAAAAGGGGTGAAAAGGAAAGCCTGTCTCTCATCTGCCGCTGTGGCAGGGACCTGCACTGAGCTTGTGGGAATACACTTCCAAGTGAACCTGCCGGCCAACCCGCGATGCCCGACCAGTCCTTATAAATGCTGACAGAGTGGTGTCCGGATAGAATATGGTTGACATGGTCCATTGGCGGGAATGTAATAAAAAGGACGTAATAGTCCCATGGAAGCTGCAAGGTGGGAGGTTGAGGATTTACCTTGACTGGCCAGTGGAATGCCACAGGAAAGGATGTCAAGCAGGGGACTCTGGTCTTTGGTGTGGGCGGCGTGGGCCTGGCCATCACCCCTCACATGGACTTTCCTCAGCAGCCCAAAGGAAGTGCTGAGGCTGCCCTGAGGGGTCTCTTTGTTTCCTCGTCTGAATTTGAATCATTTACCTTTGAAGGGGCTTCCCTGGTGGCTCAGATGGTAAAGAATCTGCCTGCAGTGCAGGAGACCCGGGGTTCAATCCCTGGGTTGGGAAGATCCCCTGGAGAAGGAAATGGCAACCCACTCCAGTATTCTTGCTTGCCTGGAAAGAGTGGATATTTGGAAAATAGAACTGTATTTGGAATATTCAGAGAAGCAAATTCCTACACCTTTCAGATGCTGATAATTGATAAAATGTGCTGGAATCGAGCATTTTGAGTAATTGTGACTTTCACAGTAATAAAAAAGACTGTCTTCACTTCCATGCTACCTGTTAATAATTTGTGTATATACTTAAAGCTATGTAAACATTCCACTGGCTACTTTGCCTATCAAGATAAATAAAACCATCTCTCCCACAGCCCCAGAAAAGGAAGTTCTAGCTTGCTAGGAACAGAAGGACAAATGCTTTTGTAATAAACTCTATGAGGCTGTCAAAACTATTTTGTAGGCCTGAAATCTGGTTCACCAAATGTGCCTAAAGTGGCCAGTGTATTTGCTCATGCTTGGAGGTCTTGGCGTTGTATGTATTAAGAAATATAATAATTGTCATGTTACTTGCTGTAATGAGTTTAATTTTTCATCTCTCCCAAACTCTACACGTCTCAAAGAGTGACTCCAAGTTTAAATAAGCATTAATCAAAACAAAAACAAAATCAGAGGAAAAAAATCATCAAAAACTAAAGTCTAGTATTTTCTCCCATCCCTCCATCCCCAAGAAACTATGAAAATACTCTCCCATCTTAAAAAACAAGGGCAAGCTCTCTGCTGGAATTACTCATCTGGTAGGTTGTTCGGTAAGATTTGGACCGAGACTTTGCATCAAAGAATCATAGTTCTGGAACTTCAGAAGGAGAAAGGATCTGAGAGTTCATGTTCTACCAAAGACAGAAAAAGCCTCAGGCAGGGGTCGGCAAACTCCTTCTGCAAAGGGTCGGACAGTAAACGCACAGGCTTTGTGGGCTGGGTTTGGTCTCTGTCGCATATTGTCCTTCTTTTTCACAACCTTTACGAATATAAAAACCATTCTTAGCAAGGGCCATAAAAAAACAGACTCAGTGCCAGATTGGGCCTGCGAGCCAGTGTGCCAAGCCCTGCTCTCAGCCAAACTTAAGAGCTAGCCACTTTTCTGAAGGCCTTAAGCTCTTTCATTCTCCTCTAATCCCGTGTCCCTCACTGGGTCAGCGCACTAGTTGTTCCTGGGAGGGTAGCTGGGATTGACTACCCCAGATTCAACCTGCATTGTCACACCACTCCTCAGATGTGGGTAAGGCTGCACGTGTCTACGGGAATAGTTCATGGGCCACACACAGAGATGCTAAGGACCAGGTGGCCCTCCATCTTGCCCTGCTTTGACAAGGAGCTTTTCATTAGGCACTTCCCTGCCAGCAAATATTCAAATGCACTAAATGGAGGACTCCATCTCTCCTTGATGCAGGTAATGAATCAACTTCGATGGAAAAATAAGCACTAGATAGCCACGTCGCAGCCTTCACTAACTTCAATTCACCCCATGAATGGTTGTGCCAACTGTGTCAGAGTTCGAGACAGGCTGAAGTTTAACTTTTTGCTACCATTACTGGGTGAGGTGGTGGAATGAATAGGGCCAAGCCTGGTGCCCTTCTTGGATGGGAGATTATTCAAAAACAACAGGGCATCAGCTCTTCAATATTACACAGAGGGAAGCTGGGGCACAGATAATCCGCAGTTACTCCTGTTTCGTTGGAGAATGCATTACGTGATTGTTTTCTGCAGAGATTTACCTCCATAATTAAGCTGTGCCCAGGCGAACATGAAAACCAGTCTGTGTGCCCTTTATTTGTGGGGATGGAGTAACAAGAGTGAGAAGCCTGAGGAGAAATGGGGTTGAGGAGGTGGGGTTGAGGCAGGACAAAGAACAGCACGGAGCAGAATGAGCAGGAGAGAAGGCGCGGGCAGATGCAGATGCTACGTGAACAGAGCTCCGGAGAACACCGGGTTCCGGGAGCCTCCGCCTCTCTGCTGACAACTGCTGATGTGTCCCCAGTAACATCTAGGCTGTTTGGGGCAAGGACTGGTGTGAAAGGCACAAAAGTCAGGACAATTCTGCTTTGTAGTCTAGGGAATTCTATGGGTTTCTCCTCCACGATTATCCTTTGTATTCACAAAATTAAGCCAGCTAAGAGTTCGTGAAGGGCTCTGACATTCCTTTTTCAAGAAAGGTAAACAGCTCAGAAAGACAGAAAAGTCAATTTCAGAAGGACACCCACTGGGAGACTTTTGGAAGTCCTCTGGTAAAGTACCCAAACCTCATGAGTCTTTAGGTAATGTTTGTGGTGGGAAGACTTAGGATGCTGCTGAGGGAAGCTCAGGACTCTACAGACAGATTCTTTTGTATACTTTCAGGTCACTTAAGCTGATAGATCTCTGGGAATTCCCTGGTGGTCCAGCGGTTAGGACTCCGCCTTTTCACTGCCAAGGACGCAGGTTCAATCCTTGGCCAGGGAACTAAGATCCAGCAAGCCAAGTAGTGCAGCCAAAAAAAAAAACAAACAAACCACACATAAATCTTTGAAAAATACACTATATTGAAGGAAACGAAGTGGCCTTGAAACTATAGCCTGCTTCTGCTTCTGATCATCCCTCTGCCTACATCCCTACTCAAACTCCCACACATCTGTTCCCAGTTATTACCTTCTACTTTTCATTTTTAGGACCAGATTTTACTTTCGACTGTTAAAGTAACCTTAAAAAAAAAAAACAAAACAGAGGCTTAGTATAATTACCATATGAAAGATGGAAAAAACAAATCCAAAAGACCAGTGTGAGGATTTGATACTCTTAACCACAAACTTGGGCTTCCCTGGTGGCTCAGCTGGTAAAGAATCTGCCTGCAATGTGGGAGACCTGGGTTCCATCCCTGGGTTGGGAAGATCCCCTGGAGAAGGGAAAGGCTCCCCACTCCAGTATTCTATGGACTGTATAGTCCATGGGGCCACAAAGAGTTGAACACGACTGAGCAACTTTCACTTCACTCACAACCACAAATTCAGACATACAGAATTCCAGTGGAAAAGACTTTTATGATTGATTTATGATCATCTGGGACATGCTTAAAGGAAAGGGTGATGTTGCTTTTGCAAAAACTACCAACCAAGCCTCAGAGTGAAGGTAGTTATGCCATCTAAAACAATCAACTCTGTCCTGAAAGAGGGGAGATGTTGTATATGCTACAAAAATTAACACATATTACACAAGCTGGCTGTTTGGGTTGAATTGTGGCCTTGATGGAATGTGTGTGGGGACAGGTATACAGGCTCTCTGTTCATTTGTTCAGGTCCGTATCATCTCCTAAAAAGCCCACAGGCATGAGGGCTTTGCAGATGAATGTCCTCACTGTTTGGCTGCCCTAGCCAACACAACAAAGTGAGCAGCACATATAATGACAATAAATTGTCTATGAATTTGAAAAATTCATCGCTGTAATCCCAGCAAGGGAGTTGCCATGTCTCCAAGGACACTGTTGAAAGATCTGCAAAGAGGTCCTTGGGAGAACACTAAACTGGGCACCCTGGAGAGTTTTACTGAGATAATGAAGCTGCAGCAGGGCCCCAGGGGTGGAAGTGGCTCCACGTGGACACCATCTGTATTCCCAGGGGCTCCATAGTCACTGCTTAAAGCTTTGCATCATGCACAGGACTTGTGTAGAGAAAACAGAATGTCTTCTATTCTAGAACTGCAGAATTTCAGAGCTAGAACAAAGCTCTGTCTTTAATCTTATCACTTTACAGGTGACCAAAGTGGAGCCCAATGAGGCAGGTGCTGCCAGGGGCAGACCCCCAATCCGGGGTCCCTTCCACCTTAGCCTCTCATCTCATTAGTGCCCTTCTCATCTGGAACCCATGACTCCAGATCCCCAGAGCTCCTGCAGGCTGCTGTCACCTTTAAGGCCAACCTTGGGGCAGAAGGAATCCCTTTCTCTTTTCAAAACCAGTTTTGCACTGACTCTCTGTCCCAATTCTAAGGACAATTCCCTGTTTGCTCTTCTGCTTTGTTTGTTTTCCTGTTTAGGATCGGTAGGAAACGATGCAGTAGCTGGGTTACTGATCGTGGCGGCAAGGTAACTTTTCTTTGGCTTGCTAATGAATGAAAGCAAGTGCTTATATAGCACTTACTTTCTGCTAATATATTCGTGGACATTCATTTAATTCTCACACCAACTCTGTGAGGTAGGCACTATCATTTCCCCTGTTTTATAGATGAGGACACAGGCACAGAGAGCGTAAGACACTTGCCAAGGTTTCACTGCTAAAAAGAGTCAGTGCTGCGGTTTGATCCCAGGGACTGGTTCCAAGACTCTAGGCTCTTAAGTTCCACTATTATGAGTCCAGGACCTCTGACATTGAGGGCTTCCCTGGTAGCTTAGATGGTAAAGGACCCACCTACAATGCAGGACACCCAGGTCCAATCCCTGGGTTGGGAAGATCCCCTAGAGGAGGGTATGGCAACCCACTCCAGTATTCTTGCCTGGGAAATCCCATAGACAGAGAAGGCTGGTGGACTACAGTCCATGGGTTCCCAAAGAAACATGACTGAGCAACTAACACTTACACTTTCAAAGACATTGAAAAGACTTCCCCAAAGGAATTCCCTTTTAAGATCTCAAGGTGATGCTTTTATAAATAAAAGTACACCTTCTTGTAAGGGAACATTTTGTTTCCTGCTTGAGCATAATATAGAGACCAGAGCTTTCTTGCCTTAGTGGTCATTTTTAGACACTCATGCTCAAGGCTAAGGCTGTGTCTTCATGATGTCAAACACTCCAGTACCTATCAAAACACTGAAAACATCAGCACAGCAAGATGGATCTGTGCATTTTTTATGTGCTGGATACGTTTCGTAGACACAATCAGATTTGCTGGAATACTTGCCAACAGTCTCATAAAAAGGTCTCACGGGGTCATTTTAACCAGAAAATGCTACTGAGATGCTACTCAAGAAATCCAACTTCTGAGGATGAACTTTTGGGACAATCAAAAAAGTCTCATTGGAGGTGAGGGATAAAGCCATGATGTGGCTGCCCCCTCCAACTCTCCCTTATTGTCCGGGAATTGTAACTGTACCTCCGAAACATGGTCCTGCCGGAAGAGCATTATAGAAACGATGGGGGCAGCCCACATACTGTATGAGATTAGACTTTTAAAAAGGATTAGTGTTCCTTAATCTGGAGAGATGAAGATTAAGAGGGAATAATGATCAAAGTCTATAAAATCAGAAAGGAAATGGAGAATATGGACCCAGTCCTGTTCGTAAATCCCAGGATATTCTAACCAGGGCTACCCCTTTGGAGTTCCAGGGAAATCACTTTAACAGCCATAAAAAGAAGATACAATTTTCACAGCAGGTAATACATTTAGAGAATTATTATCTTGAGGAGTGGTGTACTCTGAGAATGAAGTTAGATTTTATAAAAGGTTTAAATAAACCCAAGGGTGATAAAACCATAATGATCTAATAATGGGAGGTTAAGAATGTTCTGGGGACATCCTGAATCTTTTGAAAATGATGCAATCAATGACAGGTACCCACCTCTCCTGACATGCTCCCTGCCCAGGGCTGGTGGCCTAATGATCTGCCCACCTCTCTCCTCCCTTTGTGACCTAGCTTTGTTCCTAATATTCAGACCAGGGCTCAGTGACTAGAAAAGCTTGAAAACCTACTAGAAACGGCAACTCATTCCTCAAAGGGGGTTTTCTTCGATTCTTACCAGGGTCTTTGTCCTAGGATTCTGAATAAATTTATGAACTTATTTTTTCCTTTTGTATATATACCTTAAAATTAAAATCTAAATTTTACTCAAACATAGAGACATTGGAAACGTCTTATGTTGCAGTGGTGCGGGGATAAAATTGGTTAAACTCTCTACTGAAGAGGCTCCTCATAATACGCTAACACAGATCAATTAATTCACATTTAAGAGGAAATTAAACATCCCGATTATGTAGTACCCATCACAGCCCAAGATATTAAGCTCTAAAATTTACTGCAGTTAATGTAGAAATCAGCACACCTTAACAAAAGCTGTGGCTCCATCCAATGCATAGAGGAAAACTTGAGAGAAATGTTTTAGTTCCTTTCCAAAACAGCCATGCATTCGTCACTTTCAATATCTAATAATAGGTCGTTGCTGGGGGCTGGGAGGGTATGACAGCAGATAGAGGCAGGGGGAGGGGATTTGGGGACCGGGTAGAGTGGAGATCAAGATTCCATGCAGAGAAAAGGAACCTTTCGGATGACTCGGCAAGGCATGAAGAATATTTTCTGTACTCACACTTTAGACTGCTTACTGAAAAATTGGTAAAATGTGGCAATGCACAGAAGGGAATAAAAAGAGACAAGGGGAGGGAAGGGGTGGGGAGAGGTGGGGCTAGAGAAGAAAGGTATCCATCTTGAAGCCATATCTAATAATGCTTCATTCTAACCCTAAGGAACACCATAAGCTGGGAGCAATCCCTGGGTATCTTTTCAAAGGGCAAGTTTGAAAACGTCAGTCCTCACCCTGGGGGCGCTATGCGGAGTCACATGGATTCATTTGGGAAAGGGCAGACCAGGAAGGTGGGAAGGGGTGGGGTCAGGTTCAAGGGTGCAGAGTCACCGTGTTTCGCGTGGTACACTTTTGAAGGCTCTGGGCAAGCATGCCGGGACATCTGGAGTTCAGAAGTCGAGGAAAAGGGGGGAAGAACCAGGAAGATGAATACTCGATCATCAGCGACACAAAAGAACGGAGCAAAAAGAAGCCTGGATTTGGGCGCTGGCGTCTGGCAAGGAGGCCGCCAGCAGGGCTAATGAAGCGTTTGTGGTGCAGGACGATTGCCAACGCAACAAAGAAGATGTGCTTGGGCTCTGCAGATGTGCCAGGGCCCCCAGAGCAAAATAATGACATAATCACCATCAGTGTCACAGACCAGACTGTACACAAGGTGACAGGGGAGGGGGGGGCTGTAATACACACATGAGGAGGACCCGCTGGGGCCCACTGCGGCTGCGCCCTGAGGCCCGGGATGCGGGCACGACCACGTGCCCACCTCTCTCTAGCGGAGTCTCACTTCCTAAGGTGAGGCTTGTCCCCATCACCCATCACCGGTGGCTTTCTTTTTTTTCTTCCAGTCCTAGCTACTCCTGATAAAGCCACAGAAATCGGAAAAGCTTAGGGGAGGTTTGGACTGGCTGGAAAAGGCTGGGAAAAAGAGAGAAACGGAAGAAACAGAAGGGAGAGAGTTTTGAGTCAGACTCCCTCTGATGCTGCTAAGCTCTGTGCTCTAACTTCCATGACTCTAGCCACCAAGCCTGAGGGATAAACATGAGCATGGGGTGTCGTGAAGGTTTCCCGCTGCAAAGAAAATGCAAGACATATTTTGGGGAGCCTGGGAGTGAGGGCCACACAGTAGCAATAAAGAGTCCAGCTCAAAGAGCCCCACACCGACACGAAGGCAGGAGGGGGCTGCCCCTGCCCGTTTTAAACAAGGTCGCCCAGCCGGCCTCGTCACCTGGCCTGGCTCCTGCTCCACAAGGTGGGTGTGTTAGTACAGCTGTCTGGCTTTTAAGTGACTTTTGTCAGTTTGAAAGTGAAAGTCTGTTTGAGGAGCTGAAAGAACAATAGCCCAGAGGCCGGAAGAAGGGCTGGCAACACAAAGGACCTAGACTACACTACTGTCCCTTTTCATGGCTTCTACTGAAAGATTCATAAGGATAACTTTAATTTTTTATGAACCCCCCTCCCCCGTTTTTGGTATGACTGTATTAGTTGTGTCAACTTCCCGATCCAGGGTTCTCTCTAAAAAGCAAAGGGTCTGTTGTGAAAGCATCTTCAAAGAGCGGTGGGGACAGAATTGCTTCTGGGCATCCTGCAGGTCCCTTTCTCCAGAAGACACAGCTCTGAGGGACACGGAGATGCTCTTTCAATACGGGTCCCTTCCACCTCGAGGTCCCCACGAACACTCCTGCCCCGTGATCTTAAACCTCTCTAATGTGCTGGTTCAACTGCTCCTAGGAAGAAGGATTCTATTTGTTTTCTTGGCTTCCCTCTGTTTCACAGGAACAGTAGTATAATAATCACTCAAGGCTCTCTTTTCCCTTTACTTTTCAAATAGCTGTATCCACGGCGTGTCTTTATTTGGCGTCTCAGCTGAAAGGGCAGGGGTGGGTGGGTGGGGGGAGGGGCGATGCGGAACAGCTTTTATTTGTTTTATGTCATGTTACCAAATAATTGGCTTGAGGCAATCGCTGAAGGTGAAACAATATTTTAAAACTGGGATAATCTACTTTCAAGAACCAAAGTCCGACGCTTCATCAAAAAGTGTGTTTGCCCAAACACTTATTCTGGCAAATGTACACCGAAGCAGTTAAGAGAAGTGAGTGAATGGTCATTCCATTTTCTGCCCTATGGCTGAAAAAGAACCAAGCAATTACAGTGCAGTCAAATCCTGGGGGCAGGGTTAGGGTGGGGTGAGGAAAATTTGATTGAAAATGTTATCTGCTACGTGAAAAGGGATCACCAACTTCTGAACAAGCTTGGGGTTCGCTAAATGAGTCTGTTTAACCTCGGCGAAACAAACAGGCTGCTTTTCAAAAGGCGGTTAGAACCTCTACAGACATTTAATCCAGGATGGGCGGAACACAGCGATACTAACCCCCTGAAAGCTCCAACCACCACCAGCAGCACTCAGCGGAGAACCGGCTCCCTTTCTCCTATTGATAACCCTTTGTGGGGCGCAGAGAAAGAGGCGAGGCAAGGAGAACTGAATGTCAGACAATGGCCATCATGCCACACAGTCTCTGAACTTTCCTCATCTCTGAAGGACAATTAATTATGAAGGCCTTAGGGGTAGGTCGAAGCAAGGGAAAAGCCCACTGCCATCCCAGCACCGCGGCTGCCCCCTCTGTGTTTGCTAAATGGCTTTGCCTGTTGGGGTACAGCCACCAATAGATAGATCACTGGGTAGGGTGGGGGCGTGGGGGGAGGTGGGGGAGGAAAGCAAAAGATTTTTTTGTGTGTGCGCCTGCCCTTGTATAATTCTATTCTCACTGTGAACTCATCCATACACAAAACACAAGGACAATTTTTTTTTTTTAAAGAGAGAAAAGCCACAGGGTAGGTTGCAGCAGAAACGGCCTCTCAGTGGTGTGTTAAAAAGGATGGTCTTTTTCACCAAATCATTTCACAGAGGCAAAACAGACAAACACAAAGAGTTGAGACTTTTTCTCCGACATTAAATGGAGTAACTGATAAGGTCAGACATATGATACCTAAAGACATGAATCTGTGAACTCTTGAAGTCAAAGGGCCTCTCTGTGCCGAGGAACAATCTTTCAAAGGAAATAGATCATAGAACTCCACTGAATCCGCTTTAAACTTTATGAAGCAGGAGGAGAAAAAGCTCTAAGTAGGGAAGCTTGACAGAAGAGCCTTGAACTATTTTCTGAAGGAAAGATGAGACCCTCCCTAGGCTGCCACAAAACATCTTTTTTTTTTCTAAAGGCTCCTCTGAACTTCGATATGTGCCAAGACACTGCCATTGAAAGCCGTATAATTATGTGCTATAGCCACTGTAGAAAATGCTTTGTTCCCCCCAACAAAGGACAATAAGCAAAGTAAAGCGACATTACACTGTATCTTTTTCTTTAAGAATGTTGAGAAAGGTCATGGAATGCTATAACTAATAAAGCTGTTGAGTAAGGAGGTTTGAACGTTGATCTTACTGTGCTTGAATGTAACCCGATGACAAAAAAGACACAGGGCGCTAAAAATGCAACGACATGACCAAATAGATGATAAACCGATGGGCCCGCTTCATTATACCGATCAACACCTTGAATCCCAAAAGGATGGAGGTGCAGAAATGAAGCTTGGGGTCCACACGTCGCCCTGCGCCCTCCCCCGCCCCGCCGCCCCCCTCCCCCGCCCCGCCGCCCCCCACCCCCACCCCCACCCAGTCTGGTATCCTTTACTGCTCCCTCCTTCAAATTTCAGGCAATCATCCCGTACAAGGAGCGTGTTCCCAGACAGCCATGTGCGTACAGATATTTAGAGAACATTCATTTAGTCTCTTAAAAGATCAATTTAGCTTGTCAGTGGGGGCACTGGCAGGGAAAGAAACGGTAAAGGTTTCTTTTCCCTCCTCGCCACCCACCAAGAGCGCGTTGTGCGATCATTTAAATGGCGCCTCAGCTTCGAGGCCAAAAGACTGCAAGAGGAGTAAAAGGGTTTCCCTCCTGTGCCAGTTTTCCAAATGATCACTCATATTTAAGTATCTATTTGGAGCAGAGGGAAGCGCTTCCTAAATCCACCTGTCCCCATTTTTCTTTAAAGAGATGACAGGGCGAATGAAAGACTTCCAAATATATTAAATCTTCTTAAACACACACGGTGTGGCAGGCGGGAGTGGGCTGGGAGTGGGGGTGGGCCTGGTGGAGAGAGTAGATGCAGTGTGTGTGTGTAAGCGTCAAGTGTTGGGGGGGGGGTGTTTTGGTGGCAGGGAAGGATGTGAGGAGTCCCGCCTTTCCATTTTCTTCCTAAGGAGAGAAGACACAGAGAGAGGCCTGCAGAAGGACCCTTCCTGCTTGTCATGTGACACCTAGAAAAAAAAAGTCAAACCACACACTGCAGGATGGAGCATCCGCCGCGTGAGTTATGCGTATCTTAGGAAATGACATTGACAAGCCTGCTAATCAATGGATCAAGGTCTCTTTGCTATTTGCTCCTAAGCTTTCCATCCAAAGCCCTGGGTCTTTATCGAGGGCAAGGGTAGTCGGTCCCTCTTCCTCGGAGTTTGCACCCAGCCCGCAGTTAATTGGTTGCTCACTGATAGCCCACGGGGACGCCTGGCTGATCATGGCAGGGAAGAGCTAGCTTCCAGGACTGGATAAGGAGAAGGCCGCTCAGGGTGGCCTGGAAACTGACAGTGAGCCTTGCCTTCATTCCGGCCACAGTTGTGAGGGAACCAGAAAAGCAATCCAATTGGATGTGCGCGCCCCTACGGTCAGAAGGCTCCGCCTGGATGAAGGTGCCCACCACATTCTCTTCCCAACCTACACCCAGGCCATGCCAGACCCCCCATCTCTGGGTTGATCAGCCTTTCTCAGAGGCCAGCCTGCCACAGTCAATCCAGAGTGGATGTCTTCTGGGTCTCCTTAAGCAGTGCGTTTAACCTCCGTGACTTACACGGATCAGCTGCCTTAGTTGAGTTCTTTGCAGAAACGTGTAAACGCATCTTGGAAGCTGACGGGCCGTACCACCTCCTTTCCCCGCCAGAGTTGTGAGGGAAACAGAAGTAATAAAACTGCACTCCTATGCTTCTAAAGTCAGAAGTGTCGGTGTGATTTAAAAACTGGGAAGGAATCCCAAATCTCCTTTCCCTCCCCATAAAAACCAATTTTGGAAGCTCTTCAAAGTGAAGTGAGAATGAAGCATGGAAATACATACCATAACACCTGGAAAGACAAATTTATTGTTGCCAGTCTCATTTAACGTGAGACGCGGGAGTGCAAAGCGGCCTGTCATGGACATGCCTCTCCGCGTGCCTTCGCAGACTGGCGTTGGGAGGGAGGTGCCCGGCTCCTGTCCTGTAGCCAACTTTCTTCCCTTGGGCACAAGCTAAAAGCGTGGTTCACCCTTCCCCGCCCCCTACAGGGTCTTCTTCCACCTCCCCTGGGTCTTCTCAAGCTCTCACCACCCCAAGTCTGAAGGCCGTGCCAAGAATCTTGGCAAGTGTGTAAACTGATACAAAAGGCAGAACAGCCTCTCCTGTCACTTAGGAGGTCCTGACTCACACAGGCCAGGAAATGCAAGGGTCCCGAAGAGGAGGGAGATGCAAGCCACTCCTTCCACACTAGTGATAAACCTTCCCCATCTGCTTAATTTTCCCATAGGCCGGGGGTCAGCAGCCTCTCCAGCCTTGAGAGCCATCAGCGGCGGGGGCTGGGGGGGCGGTGGGGCTTCGCGGTGACAGAGGCACCACCAGCAAGTTTATGACAGAGGCAGAGATGGAGCAGTAAGCTGAAAAAAGACAAGCGTAGGAGGAGAGCAAGAAGGAAGGAGAAAGTGGTAGCGAGAGACAGAAGCATCAGGCTTACCCCTGCTCTCTTTCCCTGGCTCCTCTACTCCCACTTACTTAGAGCGACTTTAAAAACAGTATAAAGCTTTAGGCAAGCTGAAGTTTTCCTTGTGTTAATACCCATATCATTATTAGTACTCACATTAAATAAGTTAATATTGGTAGAACACTTAGAAGAGTGTCCATGATAAACAGGGGGCTTCCCCGGAGGCTCAGTGGTAAAGAATCCGGTGCAATGAAGGAGACCCAGGAGGCGAGGGTTCGATCCCTGGGCTGGGAAGGTCCCCTGGAGGAAGGCATGGCAACCCACTCCAGTATTCTTGCCTGGAGAATCCCATGGACAGAGGAGCCTGGCGGGCTACAGTCCACGGGGTCACACACAGTTGGATGCGACTGAAGCGAGTTAGCACGCGCACATGCACAATAAACAGAATAAACAGTCAATCCGTGCTAGCTATTTCATCATTGCTACAAGCCACTGATTAACTGATTGAGAAATTTAAAACTGCAATCAAGAAAGATGTTTCACTACTTGGCCAGCTAATACTCAGTTGGTTTAATATATTCCTTTGAATCGACTGGCTCTTCATGTAGACGTAACTTCGGTCTCTCTACCAGGCCCCATCTCTGTTTAAAAATGTAAGGAGAAACCAGGTGTGCAGTTCTCTGCTTCACCATCTTCTTCACTTGCTCATTTCAGACTACAGATGTATCTGACTTGATCTTCGGGGGAGAAACTTAGATGGGAAAGTCAAGCAGTGAGGACAACAGCCGCTGAGGTATCGGCTTGAGGTGCGGGGTCCACCTCTGCTCACAGCCACCGCCCACACTGGGAAAGTGACAACGATAAGCCAGTGGCTTTTTAAGCATCTCACTTAAGCTCTGACCTCCACGCACCAAGGCCCAGCACAGAAGGATTATCTCATCTGAAGCTTTTCTGAATCCGTGCCCCAAACTTCCTAAATTAAAAACTAAAGACAGGCTGAATTAAAAACCATTTTGGGAACATAAGTGGCGGTGAGGCTGTGTATGTGCGTACATAGGCGTGAGTGAAGTGGGCAGCGCAGAAGCTACCTCCTGCCTCGTGTTTAGCGCATTTCCGGAAGGAGTCCAGTTTTTTACCAAAGGAGGAATAAGGCCCAGAATAGTCCAATAACTTGTCTGAAGTCACATGAGAAGTGACAAAACTGCTCCCTGGGCCCCATACTCTTTGCGCTGAAGCAGTCTTAAAATAGACACTGCAGATAAAGGAGAGGTGGCCTGGCTGGAAGTGGATATGATTCACAAAGAGAGGAATATCAGATGTTAATCATATTAAAGGAGGATTTAGATGATGCTAAATGGAGCAGCTTGCTGGGTACCTCTTGATGTCAGCCATCCTCTGTTTGTGCTGTTTTGGCCCTTACGCTGAGGAGGGGATTAAAACCAACCAGGTAAGGTTTAAATGACCCTAAAAAATCCTAATGGGTACTGTCAGGATTTGTTCTCTCAAGTTTGTTACTCAGCAAAAATGCACAAACCATCCCATGAATCTCAGGCAATTCTTTTATAAAGCTTGATGCACGCTGCCAAATGAGTATTTATCATAATAAACTGTAATTAGTTCACCAGCATACCGTTGAATTCTCTTAGCTCAAAGTTGACAGCAATAGACTTATCAGAAAGGGGGTGCAGAGCAGTGAAGCTTTTAATAAGATTTCTGTAAAACATTTAGCCATTGTCATCATGTAGGGGACACGGGTTCAATCCCTGGTCAGGGAACTAAGATCCCACATGCCATGCAGAGTGGCAAAAAAAAAAAAATTGCTTAGCCATCATCATATGCCTCAGCTTTAGGAGAAACCTGCTAGGGTGTTCTGTATATATAGTAAAGCAGGGCTCTGTTATGAGACTTTAAAATAGTGAGGCAGTAAATACAAAAGGGCTTCCCTGGTGGCTCAGATAATAAAGAATCTGCCTGCAACACAAGAGACCTGAGTTTGACCCTGAATTGGGAAGATCCTCTGGAGGAGGGCAAGGCAACCCACTCCAGTATTCTTGCCTGGAGAATCCCATGGACAGAGGAGCCTGGTGGGCTACAGTCCATGGGGTCGCAAAGAGTCTGGAGAATCCCCATGGAGAGAGGAGCCTGGTGGGCTACAGTCCATGCGGTCACAAAGAATCGGACACAACTGAGCAACTAAGCATAGCATAAGTACAAGAAGGATCCTCAATGCTAATATGTTCAGCCAAGGAAAAACCATGCTTATAACCCATTTGACAAGAAAAATACACTGGTCTTGGATATCAAAGGGTGGCTTACAATATAAACACTCTAACTTTCAAGGAAAAACCATGACTTTCCCACTGCTAAGCTTCCACAGTCAGTTCTTTCTAAGCTGCCCAAACAGATCAGCTAAAACCACTGGGATTCAGGCCCCTTCAGGAGTGGATGTGAGGCTGGGCAACGAGGGTCAGTTAGTTATTGACAAGGCCAGACCAAGGTGCCCCTCTCTCCTTCAGCATTGAGAACTTGGTAGGCACTGGGGGTTACCTATCTGTGTAAGGAAAGAAGAATACTAACATAAGGTACCCACACAAGCAGATGTGGGAGAAAAGTTCTCCTCCTCGATGACGCTAGAAAAGGCCCAACTTGGTAAAGTCACAGCCTGTCCACTCTTCATCATCAGAGGTTCAGCCTGCAGAACCCTTGCCACATTCCCACCTCCACGCATTGTTGCCCCAGCCAGTAAGGCTCAGCAAAATGCCTTTGTGGGTACTGGGAGATTCGCTAGTGTTGTCTCATGGAGAGTCATCACGTTGCAATGAAAAATGCTTGCTGAGGCATCACATCAGCCAGTAAAGAAATGCCTTACTCATAGCCACACATCTCTTATTTTTGCAAAGATACTGCTTTCTGGGAATCATCACTACTGTTTCATAGATACCTAGAATATGTAGGATGTAGACATACAGAAGTGTGTATAAGACCTTATGAACAGAGAGCAGTATGCTTCTGAAGCTACACGTATGCAAAATGAACCCATAAGGGTGTCCTCCCAAAAGGACAACAGCAGAAACAGACAAGCAAAGATGTTGACGGAGCTCTTATAACAGGTACTTAAATTCTTATAACATGTATAAATTCTCACACCATTTCTTCCAGAAAGGAAATGAATGCTGACGAAAGTTAGAAACCATGGACTCACTCCCCAATCAATCCTTCTGGATTTTTTAAGAAGCAATTTTGGAAGCTACCACTGAACAGAGCATCATATGTCAGCTATATACACGTGCCGGAACCTAAATGCGCAAAACGCCTCTTGGGGTAGAGACCTCTTTTCTGGAAAGGGAATCACTCTGTGTGTGTTCCTTGCTGCCATTTTCTTTGGATTGTCCACTTCCCTCTTATGTGGGCACACGCGTCTCCCATGCCAGCAGCAGAGGTTGGGGATGGGAAAGGAAGAGGAAGTGGATGAGCTCCCAGGACTCTGATGGGACCCATGGGGGAGCTCTTCATTGACACTCCACCTCTTGCCCTACTGGT